>NC_056732.1:1655755909-1657146251 GCF_019279795.1 Protopterus annectens
GCAAAAATATATTATGAACTGTTTTGCATGCACTTCCCAAAGTCTCTGGCCATCTCACTTGTTTTACGGGCTTTAGATGACACTTTTACTGTGTCATGTTTCCCCAGATTTTCAATCCCCTCCTCCCAAAAAAAACTGAGGTTTTACAGAGTCTGAGATTTACGTAAGATGTTCACCATTAGATCAGTGTTGCAGGAGCCTACAGGATATAACCACAGACCAGCTTTCGAAAGCTTAAGAACACCTTCCACACTCCCTAACTGCCAGCAAATCAAGCAGAGTCAAGTAAAAAGGCAGTTTGGGGTCCAAAAACTTCAGAGAGTTCTTGTAGCTGAAGTGTGTCTACCTCTTCATGCTTTATAGAATTAATGGTCAGCTAGTAATCCTTTAAGGTTGGTCAGATAAGTACCCTGCTGAGGAAAACCTTCCACAGTTTTATTTTTCTGAAGGAAATTTGAGTTTGTTTCTGTTATTGTTTTATTTTTAGGCTAGCAAAGTTATTTTTGTGGACTGTTATGCCTTTCAGCAGAAGTTAATTACATAAATGCTTGTGAAAAAGCTAAACATATTTTTTCTACTTTTTTTACATACTTTTTTAGAATATTTACACTAGGGGGAAAGACATTTTGCTTTTGGGAACTGTCATGTATTGTTTTTACCAAAATCCTTATTTTCTTGTCAGGAAGTTTACCAATTCTTAAAGGCTCAGTTACCCATCTTTCAGGCTTCCTTTTTTGTCTGGACCATGGAGTAGTTACCAGTATCCCCGGTTCTTCCTTCCCCTGTCTGCAAGAGGAAGGAAAATGCTAGTGAGAGTTGGGTGACAGGCCAGCTCCTTCATTGCCTCAACCATTGATGGGTGACTCACCTGTGGCTGGACTTGGTTCTTTGGATAATTCATCAGTGTCTTTTGGTTCCTCTGATGTAGCTTGTCCAAAAGCTACTAATGTCCAGGAGTAAACACATCCTCTGCGGCTGTAGGGATGTCCTCACCAGGCAGTGGAGAACCACTCTTGTCCGTCTCAGGGGAAGGAGTTGGTAAGATCTTCTACATAGCTGAGCCAGGATGCCTGTTCCCTGGGATAGTGCTCCTGCCATGTGCCATTTTTTTCAGGCAGTTTCTCAAGAAGAGAAAGCAAAAAATTAAGAATGTTATTTCTCATGTCTCTATTCCTGTGGACAGGGAAGAATTGCTGGGATTTGCTAAGGAATTAGTATCTGCTTTTATGAGTCACCTGCAATCCCTTAGAATTCCTATGTGGAATGGAAACAAGGCTAAAAAGTGGAAGATGTGGACAAAGGAAATTAGATTTCTCGGTGCAAAAGGATTAACTGAAAAGTTTAAAGTTGTTCACTCTGCTGCATTCTTGCATGTTGTTGGGAAGAAGCCGCAAAGTTGCTTAACGCCTCTTTTTCCATACAAAGAGAAATGATAAAAATGGCAGCACTTAAAGAAAAGCTCAGCAAGTATTGCCATCTTTGAAAGAAATTGCCATTTGCAAAAGCAAAGATCCTGCATAGAATACAGATGTGCATGTTACTGGGATGCAGAACAGAGCCGAAGAATGTGACTATAGGGAGTAGCAAAATTCATTACGAGAGTAATTTATGGAATAAATAGATCAAAAGGTAGATTGTCAAAACACTGTGGATGTGGACAGAGCAAGTGAAATTATTAATGCACAGTTAAAACATTTTATTAGTGAAAAATAGGGTGTGTTAAATAAAATTATGTTCAGTAGCAGGATGGAGGTTTAAGAGAAGGAAGGAAGTGAGAAATTTGTGTAATGTTAGACTGAAAGATAGTTGTTATAAAGAAATACATGTCTAATGTGTGAATCACTGGAAAAATATTAATATGTTTTTTTTTCCTTTTAATGTATATGCTTGTATGTCCTACAATACTTTAATAAAGATGTTTATTTAAAAAAAAAAACAAACAAAAAAAAAACTAAAGGCCCAACTTTTATGAGACAATAAATGCCACTGCTTCACAGACCCAAATTAATCCTTACCATCTCATCCTTTTACATCTAATTATATTTTTTCATTACTTTCCAGCAATTCAATGCCATTCAATTTAAAGATAATTCTTGAATACATCACTGTTTCCCTCTGATTATTAATTCTAGATCCAAAGCAGTCTTTATATATATAATCTGAAGTAGTTTACTTCATTTGGTCTTCAACCTGTGGGATACTGGATCCGTATCAGATCCAAGCCGGCAGTTTCACTAGCATCTGCTCCGAGCTCCAAGCACCTCCCCTTACCCATAATACACCTCCACTACCTTCCAACCCCCAGAGATCTCATTTGTCGCAGCTTGCCTGAAGCATTGTGATCTCCTGAGCTCCGAGTTAGTGAGCGGGTTTTGCTTTTTAAGCAACTTTTTTGCTAAAAATTTCTATCTAGGTGTTTAGTGTAGGTTCCCTCTCCTCCTCCCCTCACGGGTGCATCGAGTGTTAGAAAGTTTTCTAAGTAATTTAGAGTTAGCTTGTTAGTCTGTATTGCTTCTCCTTCCCCTTCAGTGTTCTGTGTGTCTTGAGTGTGTGGTGAGTGGTTTGTGACTGGGAAATAAGTTGTTTTCTTTGCCTTTTTCCTTCTTTGGTGTGTTTTCGTGTTCAGTCATGGCTGACCCAAAGCCTTTATTTAAAAGGTGCACTGAGTGTGGTCATAAAATGTCTCCTGCAGATGGCCACACTCTGTGTGTGAAGTGCTTGGGCATTGCCCACTTGAGTACAGAGTGTACCATCTGTGCGGGTTTTAACCTGTCCGCTATTAAAGACAGGAAAGCTAAGTTGGCCCTCAAAGGCCTTCTTTCCACTTCTGATGCGGCTGCCTCATCCAAGGCTTCGGTCACAACGGCTGCTGTGGCTGCCTCTCCTTCCTCTCTTGCCCTTGCTTCTCTCTCCCCCCCCCCCCCAGGCTGGGACTCAAACTCCCACCTTTAAGCCAGTGGAAGTGGAGCAGAAAAGGGGCAGAGAGAAGGAGAGAGAGCACAAGGACAAACACTCTTCTAAGCCAGAGAAACACAAGAGGTCTCCGGACCTTCCTTCTACTCCCACCAAAAGTCAGGCTAGGATCTATGACTCCCCACGGTTCCTCAACCTGCCAGGTCAGAGTCCGTGGCCTCGTCGAGATCCACATGGAGCTTATCAGAAGTTGACATGGATAAAATGATGAGGTTCATTTGTACACAGATCCAGATGGGAGTCCTGCCAGCCCCCTCTCCCTCTGGAGGGGGGAGCTCACTTCTCTTTTTCACACCAATTTCTCCTTCTCCGATCCGTCCACTGGTTTTGGAGTACTCGATCCGAGGATGGCCTTAGTCAGGGGGTCGGTGCCGACAGTACCTGTTTCCCTGATGCCAACTGCCTGGAGCGCATCATACTTGACCAGTTCAGATTCGAGTAGCCCTTGGAGCCAGAGTTTGGGTGTCAGATCCGAGGGAGTGGAACTTTTTTCATCAGCTCCAGTGTTGTTGGGCCAAGTTCCCTCCCTCGGAGCTCCATCCACTTCAGGCCCGGCTCCGATTCTCCCATCGGATCCTGGGAGAGCAGCTTCCGTTTTGGTACCCCAGGAGGTTTGTTCTCCTTCAGCGTTTGACGTGGTGGAAAGAGTTCTCTCCTCTGGATTGAGACCCTTGACTGTCCCCTCAGATTCCGCTCCGACCCCCTCAGCTCTGTCTACACATCCCATTATTTTTCCAGAGGAACAGCCCGTGCTTGAGGAGCCCTAGATGGTTCCCCCTGTGGAATGTGGCTTGCGAGTTCCCCCTGGAGAGCCACACCGAAGATGTGCCTCGCAAGCATATGTGTAAGAGGAGGCACTTGGACCCCCCTGAGTCTCTCACAGAGGATATGGATTTGGATGATGGGGAAGGTTCCCCCAGGTCACCTCCCGAGGATGCCTCCTTTGGAAACATCATAGAAATCCTACGCCATTGGGGAGGTTGGTCCGTTCCCCAAACCTTCTTCTGGCGAATCCGTGTTCCTGGAGGCTTTCGGCACGGGCCCATCTACTTCCTGGGTGTCCCCTCCCGCAGATCCCCTGGTGGACCTGGTCACCTTGCAGGCCTGGAAGGAGCCGAACACCGTGGAACCAATCCCTAAATGTCCTGATAACATCCTGAGTCCACCATCAGATAGGCCAGCGTGGAACAAGGGCTCCCCCGTGGACGCTATGGTGGTAGCAGAAGACACAAAGAAGGAACTAGCCCGAGAGTTCCTCGGTTCATCCTCCTGACCAAGAGTCGCGGATGATGGGCTGATTAGGGAAGTGGGTTTATGCTTCAGCAAACTTTTCCATTAGGGTGCTGAATTACCTGGCCCACATCACGAGACTCCAGCGCGACCTGGTCAAGGAGCTGGTGGAGTCTCCCCCTAAGTCCATGTCACAGGAGGACAGGGACTCATTTTCTGCAAGGATGGCCACTTTGAAAGCATTCTCAACACGTCCATGTGACTCCTCTCACATGGCACTGAAGGAGCGGCTAGGGCGGCTGGGTCCGGCGTGAACATGAGGCACAATGCCTGGCTCAGACTATGTCAGTTTTTGGAACCTTTCAAGGCATCCTTTGTCAACGCCCCTTACGATGGCTCTACGCTCTTTGGTAAGACGGTCAAAGAGACTTTAGTCCAGAGTGCGAAGGATGGGAAGACACTGTCTGCTGTCGGAATCTGCTTCTCGAACCCTCAAAGATCCTTTTCCCAGAATCAGAGAGGCAAAAGAAGATGTAGTTCTGGAAGTCACAGTATTCCCAGGACACTCAGGGCTCTTCTTCCCCAGAGGCAGAGGGGGACAGAATGGACGCCAGCCCAGTGTCAGAGGGGGTCAGAGGAATTTTGGGTCTTAAGAACCTTTTTCAAACAGGCCTGGACAACAACCCTGAGGGATTGCCCGACTGCTCTACTCTGGAGGCAGTTGGGGGACGATTGTCCTTGGACCTGACGGCATGGAAGTCTGTAACATCAAACAGCTGGGTGCTTCAAATCATATCCAGAGGATACTCTATCCCCTTTGTGGTTCCTCCCAAACACCTCCTGGACGTACCACCCACACAAAGGGAGGCAGCAGCACAGAAAATTTCCAAGCTGCTAGAAAAGCGAATCATCAAAACCGTCCTCCCAGATCAGTCCAGACTGGACTTGTACTCCAGGTTCTTTTTCGTGCCAAAGAAAACAGAGAACTTAAGGCCCATTCTGAACCTATCTACCCTGAACCTGTCAGTTGCCAAAAAAAAATTCTGGATGGTCACACCACAGTCCATCATGCCATACCTGCAAGAGAGCGACTGGATGTGCTCATTAGACCTCCAGGATGGTTACTATCACATAAAGATGCACAGAAGCTCCACTAGGTTCCTCCGCTTCCAGCTAGGAGTCGATCATTACCAATTTCGAGCCTTACCCTTTGGTCTCACCACAGCCCCCAGGATGTTCACCAAAGTGATGGCGGTAGTAGCGGCTCTCCTGAGGCTTCAGGGGATTCGGGTCTACCCATACCTGGATGATTGACTCCTCACTGCTCCCACCAGATGTCTACTTTCTCAAACCAGGGATTATTTCTTAAAGCTTGCCCTGCATTTGGGAATCACAATCAACGCATCCAAATCACTTCTAAATTCTGTCCAGGTGATAGACTACATTGGGGCAAGGATAGACACATTACAGTGCAAAATCTTCCTGACCTTGGAGAGAGTACAAAACTCGTGGATGCATGTCTGTTTGATCTACCGTTCTCATCTTCCATCTGCAGAATCAGTGTTGAGGGCCTTAGGTTCAATGGCGACGACCATAATGTTTCTTCCTTGCAACCAGTTACATATGAGAATTCTAAAGTGGACACTACCTGTACAATGGTCCCTGTTGGAACTTCCATTGTCGTATCCAATACAACTCAGTCACGTCTGTCGGTCGTCCCTTCAGTGGTGGATGTGTTCTCCGGAGATCTTGGAGGGACAACCCTTTGTTCCACCTCCTTGTCCAAGCCTCAGTGACCACGGACCCCTCCCAACTTGGGTGGGGGGGCATTGTTCAGGAAGGACAGTCTAAGGCATGTGGTCCCCTGTAGAGACCAGCTTGCACATAAACGTTCTAGAGATGAGGGTGGTCCTTTTGGCATTGCAGGCCCTTCATGCCTTTCT
Source organism: Protopterus annectens (assembly GCF_019279795.1). Classification (NCBI taxonomy): domain Eukaryota; kingdom Metazoa; phylum Chordata; order Ceratodontiformes; family Protopteridae; genus Protopterus; species Protopterus annectens. Next base: position 1,655,762,056 of record NC_056732.1, read on the forward strand.
TCCTCTGAGAACCATTGCAATTCAGTCAGACAACATGTCAGTGGTCTGGTATATCAACAAACAGGGAGGGACCAGATCTTACCCCCTTTGTCGCAAGGCCATGAGACCGGTCGATTTCTCATAGCAACGCACATTCCGGGACATTGCAACATTCCAGTGGACAGGTTAAGTCGGACTATTCTGATTCCTTACGAGTGATCTCTGAATCTTTCAGTAGCAGAGCAGATCTCCCTGGAGTGGGGTCAGCCTTGCTGCAATCTCTTTGCATCTTCTTCCAATGGGAAGTGCAGTGAGTTTTTTGCTCTGAAACCCCCCGACCTGGACAGTTTGAAGCTCACAGCTTGGCTGCTCCAGTTCCCATGATCGCTAGGACTCCTGGATTATCCCCTTCAGTTAGGTCTATTCTGGTGGCTGCTCATAAGTGGGAGGGTGGGAGGATGGCATAATGGTTAACGTGTTTGCCTTGCAGGCACAAGGTGCAGGGTTTTATTCTCACATAGGGTAATTGGCTAGGCTTAAGATGGCCCACAAGGATAGTTAGCCTAGTACTAACCTATGAAGTCTTCAGCCAGGAAGATTTATCACAGCAAATGGAAACATTTTTCCTTTTGGGCCTCTCAAAGGAGTTTAGACCCCTTCACGGCTCCTAACTCTGCCATGCTTGATTTCCTAGCCAGTATTTTTCAGCAGGGAGCTAGTTATCAAAGTTCAATTGTCTGCCATTTCTCATTTTCATGTGGGTGAGAATTCTGCCTCACTAGCCTCCTCCAGACTGTGTAAAGCCATCAAAGGGACTTTTCTGTTATGCTCCCCCTTGTCAAGGATCCTGTTCCGCCATGGGACCTTACTGTGGTTCTTCAAGCTCTGGTTGCTCCGCCTTTTGAACCTGCTGCAACCACAGATCTAAAATTCTTATCATGGAAAACAGCATTCCTGGTGGCTATCACTTCTGCTAAAAGGGTCTCAGAACTGCAAGCTTTGTCCGTCAAAGTTCCTTATATGATTTTCCACAAAGTTGGGGTTTCCCTTTGGACCAATCCATCCTTTCTTCCTAAGGTGGCATCACAAGTTAATATTAATCATACCATTAATTTACCTGTCTTCTTTCCTAACTTTGCTAACAAAATGGAATATAAACTCCACTTGTTAGATGTTCATAGACAGTTACATTTTTATTTACACAGGATCAAAAACTTCCGTAAATCCGATCAACTGTTTGTGTCCTTTTGGGTAACCCTATCTCCAAGGTCACTATTGCTAGGTGGATTTCTTCATTCTTCCTTCAGGTCTATAAGGACAAAGGCATGTCTCCTCCAGGTCAGGTGAAAGCTCATTCCACTAGGTCCATGGCGACTTCTGCGGCCTTTTGGTCTACAGTCTCATTGGATGATATTTGTTCTGCAGCTACTTGGTCCTCATCCCATACCCTTATTTCTCGCTACAAATTAGATTTGACTTCTAGAAGGAGAGCATCCTTTGGTTCCGCGGTGCTTCGGAATATCCTTCCATGAGGGCCACCCAGGAGTTTAATAGCTGGGGACTCTGTCCCACAGGTTGAAGACCAAATAATGTAAACTACTTCAGATAAAGAAGTTATGTACTCACCATAATGTTCCATCTGAGTAGTTCTACTTCATTTGTCTTCAACCGTCCCTCCCTCCTTCCCCCTGACCTTATTATATGAACAGCCTGTTGGCTGCAGTTGTAGGTCATAAAGTGTTTTTCAGGTCGGGTTATCAGTATGGAAGGTCAGCAAACTCGATCTGGGGGTTGGAAGGTAGTGGAAGTGTATTATGGGTAAGGGGTGGTGCTCGGAGCAGATGCTAGTGAAACTATTGGCTCAGATCCGATACGGATCCGGTATCCCACAGGTTGAAGACAAATGAAGTAGAACTACTCAGATGGAACGTTATGGTGAGTACATAACTTCTTTTTTAAGTCATGATACAATGTATGGGAATTTCAATGAATTTCAATGTATTGCTGTTCTATAACTCATTACATGGTGTGCACTGTTTCTTGTACTTATGGCATTACAATTCAGGTCATGACTAAAACATTGAACAAAAATATGTACATAATGAAATAAACAAACAATCCTGACACAGCTCTATGAGACATGGTAGCTTATTGCCAATAAGCCAAGGAAAGAACACCCCAATGTAGGTGGATTTCCCAAGAGCAGTGGCACTAACCTAGCTCCCAGCCTTCATAGGGACATGAAGTTAAGTCAGGGCAAAGAGAAGTAATCACATGACATGCACACTGATACCTGACCCACATCACCAGGAAAATAATGAGCTTAACCAGCTCTATCCTAAGCCATGATAAATAGGATGTTGGGCTTCCATCTTCACCAAGGGAAATGGTGTAGATGTCCTTCTATTCTTATGTTGCAGTATTCTTACTGTGGGATTTCCCACCTCAGGCAACCCGACGTCGCCTCCTATACGAAAGCTTAAGCCTGGTTGCTGTAGGTGCATGGGATGTCACATGTAGGGCCATAAACCAGGGACTTTAAATGTGACATCTGCACGCACAGACCTCAGAACATTTCAGCCACAGACGTCACATCGTTCGCTTTGCTCCTACTCTTGAAGACTTCTAATAAAAGCTAAGTACTCCGTTGGGGAAACCTTTTCGTTCTTTGGTTAAGCTTGGTTAGCTGTATTTAATATTAGCCGATGTCAGCTAAGAAGGGCAAATGCTATTGCAGGCGTCAGATACCGCATAAGGATACCCATGACCGTTGTGTTGTTAAAGTGCAGTTTAAAATATACATAAATAATATTAATTACCTTTTATTCTTGAGTCAAGAATAACTCTTCAAGATTTGTAAAACATTTTCTTTTTATTTAAATCCACATACGTCAGTTCTAGGAGACTGTCTACACAATTTAAAGTCAGTCTCTCCAAGCAGCAAAAACACACTCTTTATTTAATTTCTTATCAGTAACATGCATGCAGAATACTGACGTGGTCAAATAGGATTTCTGCAGACCCTCGTGCTTCTTGCTTAATGCTGCACGTGAACAATCATGTTTTTTAGTACCAGTAATATTTCAGAAATTACAGGCCACATAGCTTGTTAAGCAGTCTTGTTTCCTGACCTTGTGCATTTTAATACCAGTACATTCTAACTCCCCAGCATTCCTTGTAACTATCCCAGCCTGGGAAGATCAGAGCTTACATACAGTGTGTTCTTTCTTGCTTTCAGAAACCAGTCTATGTAACATCTTTAACTCCTTCAGCACTTTTTTTTTACATTCAAATCATCTGTCAATACACTTGCAGCTTGATATTAGAATGCAGTTGTGAAACACTTAGAACTACAATAAGTAATTGTGATTTGCATAATTATGCGTCTATACTGCATATCATTTTTAACATGAACAAATATTAAATAATTCATCAAACATGTTTGTGAAGAAATTGTAAGTTAATATGCATTTTGTGTAGAATAATCACGAGAGATACATTTTTCTGTAACAGACGTCTTCCTCTGACAGTACTAGTGTCATAAAATACGCAATTATATTTTGATTTTTCTTAATTTGATAAATACACTTCATCTGTAGTGATTGAGTTTTCATTCATCAGGTACAAGTGGCATTTTACGTGCAGGTGTGATCCAAGACTTTGTGATTACAGCCTTTAGAACAGAAAATATTAAGACAATTAAAAGACTAATACCAGTTTTTATACCTTGTAATATACCAGTTTCCAGGTTATCAAATACACTGCCCAACCATCCAAAACGTATCCGATTTGAGAACTACTGTCCAAATATCTGGCCCTCTGCTCTATGACATTGGCCAACTCTTCCTGTTTGTTATGGTAGTCAGTAATACAAGAACAACAATGATTTTTATGAAGGCACATGACCCCCCTTTTCTAGCAGGCATTATATCGAGTGCCAATTGGTTCTGTAACACTACAGTTTGTATTGCAGTCATTTTCCCATTTGTCATTGTGATGTGATATGAAGTATGGTTAGCTACCTCCTGAAGAATTTGAGCAAGCATGGTGATTTCAAGCATTGTCCTTTGCACTCCATACCCAGGAGTTAACTGAAAATACTTGCTGTGTCCAGTGGATTACTCGCTTATTTCTCAGCCTACCTGCTGGTGGGTGTTCGAAATGTTGAATAGCAGGAATAATATAGCCTAAAAAGTATCTTCCAGACCAGTTTGTGGGTAACCAGGGGTAGGCATGATCACCACAAATGTAGTAACGATCCTCTATCATGCCCATGCCACACCCCCAGTCATAGCATCTTAACTGTAAAGAGTTCAACATACTTTCATGTCTAGTGTCATTGTATTTGCTGATTCCTACTGGCACAATCCCATTTCTGGCATAACATGTGTACCCACGATTTGTGGTGGCAAGCTGAAGTGAAACAACCTTTAAAAATTAGTCAGATTACACCAGATTAGATCAGTGTCACTAAGTTCTTTCTCAGATGTTACCTGTGATGCAGGAACTGGAATCATGGGAATCCCTGCCTTAGAATGTTGAGGTATATGTGAACATACACTACAGTTTGTCACAGCATACTGTCGAAGAACCAAGAGGAAACTGATTTTCTCTTGACCAGGTTATTAAAGGAAACAACAGCAAAAACGGAGCAAAAGTATCTGTTGTCATCGGATTCATAATGAGGTGCTATTTTAGTTGCATTTTCTCCTTATATGTTTTACTGGGCAGATGATTCGTCCTTCACACTTCGATCTTCTTTCGCCAGCAATGATGATTAATTTTTTAATACATGACAGGTCTTCTTACAGTGGGATGAGTGAATTCAGGATGGTTCTCTTGCACAGTGGACGGCAGTCAGGGTGGTGAGTATTACAAGGTAAAGGGCCTTTTTACCTCTGGCTCAAACCGTTCGTTCTTTGGAAGGTTTTCATATAAAGCCAATCACCCTGCTGCAGTTGGTGACAGGGCTGGTCAGGTGGTGAAGGAAGAGATACTGCTGTAAGAAATTAATATTTTCTTTTTATTATCCATTAGAGTGGATCTTTTCATTTGACACAGGGGGAGCAAATGGAAAGGGTATGGGTCTTCCCATTAATATTTTATAGGATCTTAATTTCCTTGTAGAATTTAAAGTCTCTAACCATTTAAGTTTTGCTTAGTACAAATCTTTGCAGAAAAAAATGTGTTTTTTTAAAAAGGTCCTGTTAACCCTCTCTACTAGTCCAGATGATTGCCAATGGTTGGAACAGTAAAAAACTGATAGTACAAGGTACACCAAATTACAGAATCTGCTTTGTGACATGAGTAGCTTTTACAAAACATACAGATTACTACTAGGACATTATTGTAAATTATGTACTTTAGTCGTCTGAAAGTCCAGCCCTACATTAGCAAAAGGTCCCCAAGGTGGTGGTAGCTAACATTTTATTTTAAACAATTGCACAGCTGTTAACATACTGAAGTATCAAAGAGGAGAAAGTGGTATACCAACTTCGGGTAATTTGATTAAATAAAGCTGCCTTACCTGCATGGACTAGTAAAAGATATGCCCTTACCAGGTAAGGTGGCAAGGAGGCAGGGATCACCAGTCGGCCGTTTGGATGTTGCCATACTCCATCAGAGGATTTGATATATATCCATCTTTGAGCCACTTCTGAACTTCTCGCTGTGATACTTCAGCGTGAAAACTGACACTTTATCAAAATCAGACATCATTATTGTTAGAGTTTTACAATAGCATTACATAAGAATTATTACTTTTATAATCTGCTTGGTGGCATAATTTGCCAAATTATCTATGCCCTTTTAGTATACATTCAATGAAAATTTTTAACAGCAAAAAAACACTTTTTTTTTTCATTTTGAGCAGGTACGTTAAGTTTGATCTGGTGTTGTGGATAGGAATGTCCTTTAAGTCCTTTCTAGAAGAAAGCAGAAAATTAGTCACACACACAGTCATGCTCTTTACCATTCTCAGCAATAGATAACAAAGATGCAGGATTTAGAACAGAACAGCATATTAGAGAAACAGATGCATCAGGAAAAGAAAAAGTGCACATTTATATTTAGTTAGACGTGCAGTCAAGAAGGGCTGAGTTTCATTTTAAGTAATAAAGATGATTCAGAGTGAGGAATAGCTACTGTAAGATCCTACTCTGAGACATTAAATGACCAAGATAACGTACCTGAGGTAACCATAGCTGTAATTTTTTTTGTTGACACTTTGTCCTTTTTTTGCAAGGATAGTTAAAAGATGCAGGGTATTCTGCTAACACTGCTGAAAAGAATCAGATATTATTAGTAAATCATTTACATATTGCACTAACACAGACCCACCTGGAAATGTCACATCCTTTAAATGTATATTCTTTTAGAATTTGAGGAAAGAAAAAAAAAAGAAAGATACAGTGCATCCTTATGGCAACCGTGTCCATGTATACTACTGTCCCTTATAAGTCAAAGTAAACAGAAACTGACTTTCAGAATGGATAGCTAGAGAAAAGAATGCTGACGCTGTTAGATAAAAATATTTCACTGTAGATGGTTATCAACTAAGTATTGTTGCTGGTTTTGGAACCACAAAAAAAGTTGGTAATACTGCATTGTTTACAGCCCACATATCTAGCAGATACCTATAGTTATTTTATTATATATTTTTTATTTTATTTTTACAGGGACAATAGGAGTATTACAAGGACTGTTAGCTGGCACTATTTATTTCTTGTTGTATCAAAGACTGAATTACAGGTTTGATTTTTTTTTTGTTATGATTCTGATTTCAGTGGATGCTATGGAATTTTAGGGAGGGGGTTTGATAGATTCAGTTTTATTTTTACAGGTTTTTTCAGATTTTAATATACCTACTTCATTAACATGTTTAACCCATAAGTTAGCAGGTACCTGCTGCAGCAATTTTCAGTTGTCTGTATGCCTTCAAAAGGCTCCTCCCAGCTTTTTCTAAGAATTGTAACACTTTTCCCACTGATTCTGCTGGAATATCTAGATACACCCCTCTGGTGTACAGCAAACGGTACCACCCAGCTCACACAGAAGATTCACTGACGCAGTTGTACTCAAAGAAAAGAATGCCTTTCCTGTCAATCGGACCTAAAGAAATGGGTATAGGATTTAAAACAGAATACGTAACAGTAACATTTTATACCAACTGCCTTTTACTTTGTTCCTGTACTGGTATTTAACTGTCTGAAGTAACTTTTAATACAAACCTAGTGTTTTCAGTTCCACCAAGAATAGAATTGGCTTTGCATTTATTTCTGCTTTAACACAGGGTCCTTTTTGATCCAGTGGCAGCAAAGGGTCAAGATTTATTTTTGTTTCATTACCCTGCCATAGTCCGTAAGGTGATTTGCAGCACTTAATAAGGACTTTAAGTCCTTTTCCTGCCAGTCTATAAGCACTTGGTTTATTTTATTTTATACAGGGCTTGCAAACCCGACACAAAGGCAGCTGCAATAGCTGGCTTAACTTGTTCATTTGGGTCTGGTATTTTTGAATGTTTATCAAACACTGCTTTAAGATGACTCAAATAATCTGCAGGGGCTTTCTCTTTATTTTGCCTACATGCCTGACACACTTTTGTAATTTATCAATGCTGTCCTTTTATCTATCAGTGCATTTTTTGTGTGAGTGAAATTTGTTATTTTAGCCTTTTCAAGTAACTGTGTTCTTATTTCATTTGAAGCAACTTCCCGAAGCATCTGGTTAAAATCTGTCAAAGTAGGCTTGTAATGTTTTTTTAAATTTCACCTTAAAGCTTCATGGGTGTTTTTTTTTCAGTTAGAAAGCATTTAGACATAGTATGCAAATCAGCATTAGCCCCCCACACACACACACACACACTTTTTTCTGTCTCTCTCTTTTTTTTTTTTTGTAAAGATGCCAAAAAAAAATCTTCTGCAGAGACAATAGCCTCTTGTCATACTCTATCATGTGAGTGCTTGTGATGAGCCACAGGAGGGTCAAACACTAGTGCTCCTGTTGGAAAGGTAAAAGCTTGTTGAGAATGATAGGAAAAAAAGAAGAAAGGAAAACCTTTTTGATTGCAGATGCCTGTTCTAAAGATAAAAAGTGAACAGGAAAACTAAGTTGAGATGTAACAGTACCACGCTGACCTTGTATTTAAAAATGCACAGGTCTGAGAAACAGCAGATGTTTGTACAGGGGCCACCCATACCAGTACCTATGGGGGTGGGGTTCAGTAGCTATTAGAGGATTATTATCCTCTTTAAAAGTCTGCTCCCCCAAACCTGTCAAAACAGGATAAAGGGAGGGATCCCCTTTTACTGGTCTGTACTGCTTTCTTAACATATTTTACTTGTTGCAACAGCTGTTTATTAGCATCCTGTATCCCCCTTAATGCTGACTCTTTTTTCCCTTTCAAGAGCTTTGGTATACCAAGAATAAAATACTGACATTTGTTACTCACTTACTTAATACCTTTCAAGTTATGAATTTATTCCTGTCATAAGTTTCATTTACTGGAAATACTCTCTATCAGAAAAATTTTTATTAAGCTGAAATCAGTCATGCAAATGCTTACAGCTTCCTTTACTTTAACTATGATACATAACATATGCAGGTGTTCCCTTTTAAGGGCTTCAGTCTTGCTTGCTTATCTTTGTTTCAGATTGCAAGCGTGGCACCAACATGTTAAAGTGCAGTTTAAAATATACTTAAATAACATTAATTACCTTTTAGCCTTGAGTAAAGAATAACTCTCCAGGATGTGTAAAACATTTTCTTTTTATTTAAATCCACATACGTCAGTGCTGGGAGACTATCTACACAATTTAAAGTCAGTCTCTCCAAGTAGCAAAAATACACACACTTTAATTTCTTATCAGTAACATGCATGCAGAATTCTGACATGGTCAAATAGGAGTTCTACAGACCCTCATGCTTCTCGCTTAATGCTGTATGTGAACAATCATGTTTTTTAGTACCAATAATGTTTTAGAAAAGTACAGGCCACCTGGCTTGTTAAGCAGTCTTGTTTCCTGACCTTGAACATTTTAGTGCCAGTACATTTATTTATTTATTTATATTTGTTGACCGGGAGTGTCGACTGGATGTAGGTCCATTTTCAGCAGAGGCCCGGGGAGAAAAGCTCCACAGTTAAAATAAACAGACAATAGTTACATTGGATTACATAGTGATTAACAATTTACATAGCAATTACTTACAACATATTTACAGATGAAGAACTTAGTACATCAGTAGACAACTAGAATCTTTATCTGTGAAGTACATAACAGACATTAACAAATGTTACAAGAAGAAGTTCCTGCTGTATAATAAGTACTGGCTTATGAGCATCTGAGCTTGCTATAATCAAGGTAGTTAGTGGAGTGGAAAGAAAGGTAGTGGTTGGATGGGGAGGGTGATATTAGAGTGGGAGTTGCAAGGGCATAGCCAGCATGTTTTTAGGTGCGCTTTTAGTAAATATTTGAAGTGGGTGCATGATGGTATGGAGGTAATTGTGGGTAGAAGGGAGTTCCATAATTTGGCTATGGTGCAAGAGAATAGTGCTTCACCAGCAGAGTTATTGGCTTTAGTGATCTGCAAGTGATTTTTGTTGCTGGATCTTAGTGGTCTGGTGGTGCGATAGGGTTTGGGTAGATTCTGGAGGGATGGGACATTTAGTGGATGATTTACTAGTTTGTGGGCAAGTGAGAGTTGATACCATTGAAGGAGGTGAGGGAGTTCAAGCCAGCCCAGTTCAGCAAGTGAGAGACAGTGGTGACTACGGTAGGATGCCCCTGTGGCGAATTTGGCGATTTTGTTGTAGCAGGTCTCTAGCTTGTTTAAATCGCATTGCCTTAGGTTGGTATATATTGGACAGGCATAAAGTAGGGTGGAGATAAGGTGGGAATTTGCTATTGAAATCTTTGTTGCTTTGGTGAGAAGTTGCTTATTTCTCTATAGTGCTCTTAGTTTATTGTGGACTTTTTTTATGGTCAAGGATATGTGAATGTCAAATGTTAGTTTATTGTCTATTTCCACTCCTAGCAATTTGATGTGTTCAGTTGGGTATATAGTGGTGTTGTCTTTTGCTGTGATGTTAAAGTGAGAGTTGTTTTGAGTATGTTTGGTGGGTTGGAAGATGAGTAGTTTAGTTTTGTTTGGGTTGAGTATTAATTGGGCATCGGATAACCAAGTTTCAACAGAGGAAAAGGCTTCCTGTGTGACTTTTTGCAGTTTGGGTAGGGACTGGGCTGAGCAGATGATGGTTGAGTCATCTGCATATTGTATGAGTGTGCCATGTTTGGTGGCAGAGGCTAGATTATTGGTGAAAACAGAGAAGAGTAGGGGTCCAAGGATGGATCCTTGGGGAACCCCTATGGAGACAGGTAGTTGGGGGGATATGTCATTCTGCCATACAACGGATTGTTGGCGGTCAGACAGGTAACTCTGAAACCAGTTGGTGACCAATTGTGAGAAGGATAAGTTATTGAGGACAGAGATAAGTTGTTTGTGTGGGACCATGTCAAATGCTTTAGATAGGTCTAGGAAAGTAGCAGAGGAGAGATAGCCATTGTTTTATGCTGAAGGATAGTGTTAGTAAAGGAGAGTAAGGCAGTGGTGGTGCTATGGTTTGGTCAGAAACCATGCTGAGTATTGGAAAGGAGGCTGGTAGTAAGGAGGTAGTCCGAGACCTGAGAGTGTATGCATCTCTCTAGTATTTTGGAGAGTGGAGAGAGAATAGCTATGGGGCGGTAATTGGTTAGTTCTGTGGAGGGTCCGCCTTTGTGGAGGGGAATTATATGTGATAATTTCCACAGTGTGGGAACGTAATTTTCTGACCGAGATCGGTTAATCAAGATGGATACTGGGTAGGCCAGAGCATCAGCTGCGATTTGTAGGTATTCACTTGGGAGGTTGTCTGCTGTTAATCTGGTGGGCTTAAGTTTAGTTAAGAGTTTTTTTATGTTGGAGGTAGGTACAGGAGAAAAAGAGAAGGCAGTGGGGTGATTACTAGTTGAAGGTGTGGGTTGGAGGGGAGGGGGTTTGTGTTGTTTAGCTAGTGATAGTATGGTTTGTGTGAAGTGTGTGTTGAATGAGGTAGCAATATTTTCCGAGGAGTGAGGGATGTTAGGAGGAGGGGTATTGACTTCACCTGGGTGGAGGATGGAGTTTATGGAGGACCAGAATTGTTTGGGGCTGTGTTGAGAGGAGTCTAGGGCAGACTGGTAGTATTGGAATTTGTCCTGTTTTATTAGCTTTTTGACTGTATTGCGTAGGTCTAGGAATTTCTGTCTAGTTAAGTGGGTTTTGGTTTTGCGCCAGTGCTCCCAGGCTTTATCCCTGTTTTTCATTTCTGACTTAGTGGTTTTCTGTAACCATGGGGAGGGTTGTGCTTTGATTCTGGAAAGTCTTATGGGGGCATGGTAATTAAGGATGCTCAGGAAGGTAGTATTAAAAAATTCAACTGCGTCATCAAGGCTGAGGTACTTTAGAGGATGCCAGTTACATTCTTTGAGGGATGAGATGAATGTGAGTGGGTTAAAGTTTAGTTTTTTACCTATTTGACGGTAGATGACAGGTTTAGCTTGGTATAGGTATTTTTTGAGTAGGAATGTTGGGGAGTGATCACTGAGGCTATCTGATAAGCAGCCTGTTATATATGACTGGGGGCTCTTACTGACTAGTATCCAGTCCAGGGTAGTGTGCTTGCTGGAGTTTTTATTTATCCTGGTTGGCGACTGGACTAGTTGGGTGAAGCCATGAAGGTTTACATGATGGGTTGGATGGTTGCCAGAACAAGATTGCCAGTCAATATTGAAATCACTTAAAATGATAGTTTCTTGGGGGAGATGGTGGGTAGACCAGCTGAGGAGGTTTTCTAGTGGAGGGATGTTTTGGCCAGGTGGGAAGTAGCATCCAATTATGTTGATGGTTTTGTTTTGGTTTATTTTGAGGTTGGTATATATTATTTCTTCATTGCCTATTTGTGGAGCTGATGATTTTAAGATCTGGATGTTTAGATGCTGTTTAAATATTATAGCTACACCGCCTCCTTTCTTGTTTAGCCGGTCTACTCTTAGTGTGCTATAACCTGTGGGGAGTATTTGCTCACTGGTAATGTGAGGTTTTAGCCAGGTTTCTGTCAGGATGACTATATCTGGGGAGTACAAGTCTATGGTGGCATGGAGTTCATGGACTTTGTTGGATATACTTCTAATATTTAGGCTTAGTAGAAGGAAGTCACTTGGCTTTCTATTGGCTGTAATATGGGAGAAGTTGTGGTTTCTAGTCTGATTATGAGGATTGGGGTTGGAGATGGTAGGGCCAGGGTTGGGGTGGATATCTCCACTTACGGCTAGTTTAGATATGCATGAGGTTATTAGTTTTCTCAGATGTTCTTCATCTCACATTGCTGCAGTCCTTACATATGGGGTAGTCCGCTGTCCTCGGTCGGCCCGAATACCAAAGTATTAGGCTGACGTCGGTCATGGGCGCTCAGATCTGACATCAGAGCGTCAGGGTATAAAAGCGCATGACCGTCATATCCTCAGTCTTTTGCCGCATGGTCCGATGCAGAAGCAGCGTTGCAAGTCTGAAATTATTTTGAGTTTCAGACTGAAACCAAGTTGGCACTCGCTAAGTACCCGTTGGGAATATTTTGTTTTTCTTGCCTCAGTTAATTCCGGATGTCAGAAAAAGTGAATAATTGTATTTCTTGTGGGAAACAGATAATAGGGATTATCACTCTCTTTGCATTCCTTGTTTGGGACGGACCACGGCGTCGGGTGTCGGTTTTGTGCTAGGTTTAATAAGCACTATAAAAAGGTTAGATTGTGCTAGGTTAGTCTTTGGTAAGCGGTGTAATTATAATATGCGGATCCTCAAAGACAAATCCTTGAAACCTAGACAGGTTGATGGTCCTGCAGAAGCTACAGTGGAGCAGGTGGATCTTCTGTTGAGTCTCAGAAACTTTGATTTTGCAGGATGTGGCCTCACAGGAGTCGGGTCAAGCTGAAGGGGCCTCTCAGGTTACTGTTCTCCCTTCTATGCCTAAGGTGGTTAGGCCTTCTGCTACTATTTCTAGGGCTTCTTCTAAGGGCAGGTCTGTTTTGCCTTCCTCTGGTGTCCCTCCAGGTACTTCAGGGTCTGTGCCTAAAAGCACATGCTTAAAATGGCAGAAGATTTGATTACTTTAATTAGAGGTTCTATGCCCCCTCCTGATAAGAGGCCCAGGGTGGAGCCAGAGTTGGAAAGTTTGGATCAGGCCTCAGACGACTCAGACTCTTCTGCTGAAGATATTCAAGATTTTCCCCCTTATTGGCATTCTGATGCAGAGGATTCCACTCCTTCTGCTTCTCCTCCAGAGGATTTTTCGTTTTCAGAAACTTTGCATTCCATGAGGGAGCATTTTAAGTGGGAAGGACAGGATTTCTCTGATTCACGAAAGAGGCTTAGGGAATTCTTGTTTTTACCACAGCATAGACCCTTGGCTATACCTCCTGTTTTGGATGTTGTTCAAGATGTTTTCTCGGAGGCTTCCCTTAATCCAGATTCTTTGCCTCCTGCCAGTTAAACCGGACAGGTATTACAGGGTGCCTGAGGCTCATAAATATCTGTATAAGAGTCACCCAGAAACTATTAGTCAGGGGCCTAAGGGTGTTAGAGCTTCTGTTGTAAAGAATCCGGTTCCTCTAGATAAGGAAGCTAGAGCTTTGGATAGATGGGGTAAGAAGGTGTATACCTCTTCTACTTTAGCAATGAGGGCTTTAAATTGCCAGTTTCATATGTTGAAGTATCAGAATTTCCTCCTTTCTCAGCTAAAATCTAAAGTGGATGCTTTGGCAGAGGGCATAGAGTGTAAAGAATTGCAGGATTTAGTACATGTCTCTGAACAGGTGGGTAAGCATTCTTTGCAGTGTGGTTTTGATGCTGTACAGGCCTCTTCTAGGGTGGCTGCCACTGGATCAGTTCTTCTGGGTTAAGGATCTGAATTAGTCCGAGCATGTTAAAACTAGAATTCTGGATGCCCCATTACAGACTGAAGTTTTGTTTGGCCCCCTGTGGAGTCGGTTTTGAAGAAAATAGAAGACAAGGCTAAGTCTATGCAGAGGGTAAAAGTTTTTTGGCAGGTGCAACCCCCAAATGTAAGAAGAAATTGGCCTTGGACCTACCCTTCTTCTGATTCTCAGTCTAGGGGTAGATCTAGATGTGGCAGGGCAGAGCTCACAGTACATTCAGGCCTAGAACTTGGAGTTCACCTGCACAATCTGCAGGTGAGGAAACAGGCCCAATGACCTGCATTTTCAGCTGCCAGATTCTTCTTCCCTGGCAGCTCCTTTGGGAGGAAAATTAGCACTCTTCAAGCAAAACTGGCTTTTAGTCACCCAGGACAAATGGGTATTGGACATTATAAACCGAGGCTACAAGTTCTATTTCCCTACATTGCCTCCTTTCAAAGGCATGCCAGACGTTCCTCCTCAGCAAAGGATAGAGGCTCACAAGCAGATTTCTTTACTTCTTCAAATAGGAGCTATACAGCCAGTTCCTCTGTCAGAAGTGGGACTAGGATTTTATTCTGTTTCTAGTACCAAAGAAAGGGAACACGTGGAGACCAATTTTGGATTTATCTATCCTCAACACTTATCTGGACATTCCAAAGTTCAAAATGCTGACGTTACAACAGCTTTTACCTCTGTTGGGAAAAGATCACTGGATGGTAACTCTGGATCTCAAAGAGGCTTATCTTCATGTTCCTATCAGGCCCAGTTGCAGGAGGTACCAAATTTACATTATCAGTTCTCTGCATTGCCCTTTGGCTTATCTACTGCAGGGTGTTCACAAAGGTTCTGGCTCCAGTGATAGCCTTTTTCAGGTTAAAAGGAATACAGATTTATCCTTATTTGATTGCCTGATTATTGCACAACACAAAGACGAACTTCTGCATCATCTACAGTATGTGATGGTAGTGTTAAGATGCCTAGGGTATTCTGTGAACGAAACAAAGTCCAGTCTAGTACCCTCTCAGGACATGTGCTTTCTGGGTGTGAGACTGAATACAGCTTCCCAGATGGCCTTTTGACCCCGGACAAACAAAGAAGCCTTTCTCTTTATTTCCATCAAATGTCTCTACAGTCCAGGCTGACTGCAAGGACAGTCCTTCAAGCCTTGGGGTTCATGGCATCTTGTATTCTGGTGCTTCCCAATGCCAAACTGCATATGAGGAAGCTTCAGTGGTATCTCAAAATGTATGGACACAACACTGCCAAGATCTAGACACTGTCATTCAGATAATACCTTGCATTCAGAAAGAATTTTGTGGTGGGCTCAGGAATGTCACCTAAACAAGGGACTCTCTGTGACCCGACCAGAGGCGAGTCAGATTCTAACGACAGATGCCTCGGACAAGGCTTGGGGAGCACACCTCAATGGAAAATGGGTGCAAGACACGTGGCCTGTCAGACTTCAACATTTGCATATCAACTTGAAGGAGATGTTAGCAGTCCAATTTGCATTGATGGCTTTCAAGGATTTACTTCACCCAGGACAGGTGTTGATTCAAACAGACAACACTACTGTCATGTGGTACATCAACAAGCAAGGGGAACCCATGCCTCTTTGCAGGCAAGCGATGATTTTGTGGGAGACTGCTCTCAGTTTACACCTCAATCTTCAGGCAAGGTTTCTACCAGGAGCACAGAACTCCTTAGCGGATGTGTTGAGCAGACAAATTGTGGATCCTCACGGTGGAAACTGGATCCTCATGTATTTCAAAAGTTGACAGTGTTATGGGGACTCCAGACATAGATCTGTTCGCTTCTCCACTAAATTACCAGTTGCCAAAGTTTTGCACAAAATGTTTCATCCCACAGCTTGGAAGGTGGATGCTCTGTCATTCAGTTGGAGCAATCTTCATGTCTATGCCTTTCCACCTCTGCCTCTCATTCCCAAGGTACTCCTGAAGGCCAGAATAGACAAGCCATCCATGATTCTGATAGCGGATTGGCCTCGACAGCACTGGTACCCACTACTGAGGAGTTTGGTATGGGAGCCTCCATGGCCTCTGCCTTTGATTCCGATCTTTGTCTCAGGAGGCGATCACTTCCTCAATGTCAAGATTCAGTCTCTGCATCTCACAGCCTGGCATATTCTGCTTTAGACCCTGGAGGGTCTCAGCTTCCACAACAAGTTTTGAATGTTATTTTGGAGGCCAGAAGGCCTAGTACAAGGAAAGTTTACGCTGATAAATGGAGGAGATTTTTTCTTTGGAGCAAAGCGAAGGACTTTGATGTTTCCAAGCCTGATTTAAGTGTTTCTCTTCAATATCTTACTGAGTTATTGGACAAGGGTTTGTCTTTCTCCTCGATAAAGGTTCATAATGCAGCCATTTCTGCTCACTATGACTGTGACCCTCCTTTATTTTCCCATCCTTTGTTTAAGCAATATTTTAGAGGGGCAAAGAACATAAGACCCAGAGCTCCTACTCCTGCTTGGGATCTCAATTTTGTGTTGGAAAAGCTTACTCTACAACCTTTTGAGCCTGCAGCTACTGCCGAGTTAAAGTATTTATCATGGAAGACTGCTTTTTTGTTGGCCATTACCTCTGCAAGAAGGGTTTCTGAATTACAGGCCCTTATGGCAGTGGAACCTTTCCTGATTTTTCATAAGGATAGGGTATCTCTAATCCTTCCTTTATGCCTAAAGTGGTTTCTAGTGTGGCCTTGAACCAAACTATTCATTTGCCTACTTTTTATGCAAACCCCCAAAATAAAGGGGAGAAGATTTTGCATACTTTGGATATTCACAGGCAGTTACGTTATTATTTGAGCAGAACCAAGGGGTTCAGGCAGTCTCAGCAGTTGTTTGTTTCTTTTGCTTTGGGTTCTCAGGAAAACCTGTTTCAAAACAAACTATTTCTAAATGGATTGGGTTTTGTATTTCTTCCTGTTATTCACATCATGGTAAGGAGATTCCGGCTGGAACCAGACCACATTCCACTAGAGCTACTGCCACTTCTACTGCCTTTCTAAGGGGTAGCTACAAAAGATATTTTGGAAGCAGCCACTTGGAGTTCGGTACATACTTTTCCAAGCATTACCACCTTCCTCTTTATTCTAAGTCTAGGGCTGGATTTGCCACTGCAATATTACAGGGCATTTTAGCAGCCCTAATGCTTTATGATTTTGCCATCCTCCCTTTACCTCTGCTTTGGGATTCTACCCATATGTAAGGACTGCAGCAATGTGAGATGAAGAACATAGTACAGTTTTGTACCTACCATAAATGTAGATGTTCAAGATCCACATTGCTGCAGTCTCCTTTCCCTCTGTAGTTTGGCATGGTTATATGGTTTGGGTGATGGTTGTTGTTGGGCATGTTTTTGGGAGGTATCCTGTTTTTGGGCTGTGGCCTTTCTTTTTAGGGCCTTCTGACATCTGGGGCAAAAAAAGACTGAGGATATGACGTCGGTCATGCGCTTTTATACCCTGACGCTCTGATGTCAGATCTGGCCCCAGCTCATGACCGTCAGCCTAATACTTTGGTATTCGGGCCGACCGAGGACAGTGGACTACCCCATATGTAAGGACTGCAGCAATGTGGATCTTCGAACATCTACATTTATGGTAGGTACAAAACTGTACTTTTTTGAATGTGTTTGTTTATAAGGGAAACTTTATGATTGTGCTCTTTGGGTAATAGGTATGGTGGGAGGGTTACTGTGTAAAGTTGTAGGGATGCTTTATGCTTGAGTAATATAGTTGGTAGAATATGTGGGGGGTGCATATGGATGTTTCTTGAGTTGGTGGGAGGGGAGCTGAATGAGGGTGAGACATGAGTGCTGATGTGAGTAGTAGTACAGTGGTAGTGGTTGCGTGGGGGAATGATGGAGCTTTGGTAGGATGTAAGATATGCAAGGAGAGTGCATGCTGTGAGCATAGGTAAGGTATGCTTGTACATGTTAGTTGAGGAGGTGTGATAGTGGGAAGATGGAGGAGGTAGTGTTGGGTTAGTGCTGTGGTTGGCTACTGGAAAGATGGGAGGGGTTTGTGAGTGTAATAAATGTGGGACCACTGGTGGTGGGAGGTAATAGGGGGCAGGGTGGGGAGCGAAGGGGGTAGAGACCCTGTTAGTTGCTCTTATGAGGGGGCTGGAAACAATCAGGTAACAGAGTTAACTAATAAATGAACATATGATAGTGACAAGGGTGGTTGTAGTTGTAAAAATGGTGTCTGCCACAGGTAATATTTATTAACTTTGGGATTGTCTTAAGGTAATAAACAGGGAAGGGGGAAGGGAGAACAAGGGTGTGAGCAGGCATTTATTTGTACTGCTGCTAATGAGCCAAAGCAAAGACAAGTTTGTGTTTAAGAAACAATCACAATTGACCAAGGACTGCTCTGAAACTGTAAGTCATTTCTTAACCATTTGCCAGGTGGAAAAACAGGATAACCTTGTATCAGTAGGCTACTGTGGTCTCAGTTTAAATTAACAAACACACATTATTGATCAGTTATGGATAATATTTGCTAATAGAAGGGAATAAGAGAGAAAGTGGAAAATGAGTGTGTGTGTGTGGGGGGGGGGGGGCTGCTTACAAGCCAAAGCAGGGTGCTCTCCAGGGGAAAATGAATATTGGCTCAAACAGGTAGACACATACTCAAAGTTAACTTTAGCTGTTTGCAGACAGTTCAGACCCGGACTGCGCTTTTCTTATAAGAATGACAAAGGTGGTACCGCAGTTGAATACTTAAGAGTGGTGTTAGGTCTAGAAAAAAAGAGCACAGAAAGGAGTAAGCGTTTGAGATGGTAAAGCTATATTAGAAAGATTACAAAAAACAAACTGAGCAAATAGCTACTGTATATGCAGGAAAATGTCTTGAACCAACAACTAGTATATGCAGATACTGAGCCAATTGGAAACACATCAGTTAGAAAAACCTCAAGACAGTTATGCAGTCACAGATAAAAAATATAGCGAGCAGCACTCTTTCGAAGTTGTCTAATATGGTTCTATCTACCAGTAACAGCACAATTATATAGAAATAATTTAGACACCAGTATGAGCTGTCTACACACAACACAAATTACATGAATAATATTAGTGAACAAGGTGCAGCTATGCAAACAGACCATACTAGTATACTAAAAACAACTTGGTGCAGACAAAATGCTAGCATGGCATACTAACTTCCAGTAATAAAGCATAAATCATATTAGATGTCTAACACAATTCAACATAAACATATGCAGTTATAAAATGTCTAACACAATTCAACATAAATAGGCATTTATAGTTGTAAAACACTTAATGGAGAGACACTGAGCTCCTTCATGAGGCCTGTGGCAGAGTGGATTGTAGTTGTAAAAATGGTGCCTGCCACAGGTAATATTTATTACATTCTTGTAACTATCCATCCCAGCCTGAGAAGGTCAGAGCTTACATACAGTGTGTTCTTTCTTGCTTTCAGAAACTAGTCTATGTAACATCTTTTAACTCCTTCAGCACTTTTTTTTACATTCAGTCCGCAGCTTGATATTAGAATGCAGTTGTGAAGCACTCAGACCTACAATAAGTAATTGTGATTTGCATAATTATGCATCTATACTACATATAATTTTTAACAGGAACAAATATTACATAATTCATCAAACATGTTTTTGAAGAAATTGTAAGTTAATATGCATTTTGTGTAGAATAATCATGAGAGATACATTTTTCTCTAACAGCATCTTTTGTCTTGGAAAGGAACATGATCATACTGCTTGTTCCATTTGTCAATCCGTCGTACTGAAGACCCTCCACAGCTGTCTGGCCGCACTAAATTTATATTTAGAGAACCAACGTCTCAAAAAGCTTACGCTTAGAATGGACCTCGAATCGGCTGCTCCAACTGAACCACCGCAGAAGAAAGCCAAAGTTTCCAGCCCTACTTCCATTGCCTCTCCGCCATTGGCCAGCTTCTGATTTAGGAGTTGAGGGATGTCCAACAGAGCCGCCTACTTTGACTGCCCCCACCGAGGAGGCCGCTTCAGAAGTTACGGCCTGCAAGTCCATGGAGGGGGAACCAGAAACAGTTGGACGACCTTCGGAGACTCCTATTCCTGAGATTCAAGCTTTTTAGTCTGGGCCTTCTCCCAAACCAACGGCTGCTAAATGAAAACAAAAAACTAAACATTTGACTCCTACCCCCGAAGGAGTCCCATACTGGCAATCTTTCACTAACTCTCTGATGCAGGCCTTTATGGCCCTCAGGCCCACAGGCTCTACTCCCTCCACCTGCGCTCACCCCTAGGCCTGCATGTGCCATTTCTCTCCCCTTGCAGACTACCCAAGAAAGAGAGGAGGGACTAGAACCTTATTACTCCTCTTCTGAAGAGTCCATTTCCTATGTATCCAGATTGCCTCTCCTTTAGAATATTATTCACCAGATAAGGAATCAATTGAAGGAGATTCTCGACCAGAGGACATTACCTTTGGTGAAACAATAACTAAGATGAAGGAGTACTTTAAATGGGACACTACCCAGATGACTGACACCCAGAGGACGTATTTGAACTCCTTCAAATGGAGTCTCCCTCCCCATCCGCCATCCCACCAGTCTTACCTGCCTATCTGGATGCTTTTACCTCTGCATCCAAAAATCCAGACTTTCAACCACCTGCTCCTAAAAGACCAGACAGGTTTTATAAGGTTCCTGATGATCAAAAATTCTTAGTTAAACCCCCCTTAGTTGACACTGCAGTTATTGCTGTCTCCCCAGACAAGCAATCCAGGCTTATTCCCTCTGCATCTCTTTTGCCTACTGATAAAGACAGCAAAAACATGGACAGGTTTGGTAAAACAAGTGTACACCTGTTCCACCCTGGCCTTCCGTGCTATATGTTACCAGACACACATGGTTAAATATGCACTGGACCTTGTCTCTCAAGCAACTAATCTCCTGGCTACCACACCTGACTGCCCTACTAAAGCAGATATAACATCTAAATTGTCTCTGGCTTCACAGGTAGCCAGTGTGACGGCCGTGCCCTGGCCCAGCAATCAAGGAGCCTCAATCCTCACCATATACACCAGAGAGGGCATCTCATATATGAGGAAAGGATAACAAATACACACAGTAAAGTACAGATTTGTGTAGTAACTGGTCATGAAGGGAACCACACCTTGCTTTCCATCCCCGCAGGCCGCCCCTCTCGGGTCCACTGGAGCTCATGGACTGGCTCCTTGGCGGATTCAATTCGTGGGACTCTCCTCCTCCTCCTGGGACTCAGCCTCCAGCACGCACTTGAGGACCTCCTCCTCCTCCCAAAGGCCAGGTGAGAAGCACCATAGCTGGGCTCGACTCGTAAAAGCTCCGGCGCCAGCCAGCGGAGCTTCTCTGGGCGTCCCCTGTTTCTGCTCACGTTCCTCCTCGGCTCCCCGGTCTCGCCTGTCTGGGAGGCGCTCCGTGCCCTAGGTGAGCTCTCAGAGGGCTTTGAAGAGGAGGCCCTCGGGCCTCCCTCACGCAGCTATGTCAGATCAGCATCAGCCTACTATGCAGCCTCAGCCTGGACTCGGATGATCGCAGTTCATCCAGGACCCTTTACAGGATGGAGGGAGCCATCCAGGCCTGGATGGCAATGGGAGCCAGTCGGAGCTCCTTCTCGGGCAGGATGACTGACTGCATTGAAACCGAGCAACCCGGGCCGACCTCGGGCCTTTCGCCGAGCCTTGTCCGACCGCTCTTCACCTCCGGCTCGGTGCTCGGGCGGGACCTGCTCTGCTCGATCCCAGCTGCCGCCGCCGGGGCATCAGTGCTCCGATCGAGGCGGCGTAGCCGGGTAGCACGCTGATCCGGGGCCTTTGGCGCGATCCCGAGCCTCCATGCGGCCTCGAGGCCCCGCCGATTGGAAGATCCCTTTGGATGTCGGCTGATCCCTTGACCTTTGATCCGGTCTCCCCTCCCCTTCGATGTCACCCCTTCCGGGCCTTGTGGCCGAGGCCCCCAGCGGGGCACTGGCCCCTAGCACTTGCCCTGACCCCGCCAGGATGTCTACCTGTGTCCCAAGCTGTTCCCACGGGGCAGGTGGCTGCTCCGAGTCCTGCCGCACTGTTCAGAGGATTTCCTCGCAAGCATAGAGAGTCTAAGGACAGCCCCCAGACTCCCCTGCTACTCCACGGAATGTCGGTTGGGCAAGGAAGGGAAGGCTCCCCGGTCGGTCGAGGATGAGGGATTTTGCCCCATCTAGGACCTATTTTATAAGGAGGGTGGTCTGCCCAGCGGTCTTCTCTGGCGAGATAGGTCTTGGTCCTGTCTGAATAAGGAGGGGTCTGTGTTCTGCCCTCCTGCGACCCCCTGGTGGACCTCATTACCCTCAGGCGGGAAGGCTGACCCCTGGTCCCCTCCCTCATTAGGCCCGGCAGGATCCTGGTATTACCATGGCCTGAATGGAATTGGACCCGGGGGAGTCCTTAGTCCCCATGAGAGAGCCACGTCTAGGAACACCGGCCCTTAGGTCCCTCGATCCATCCCGAGCAAAGGATGCACCGGATGATGGACCCAGCTGGAAAGCAACCTGCCCATTAGGATGGACCTCCATCTCCGAGAAAGGTTCTGTGCTGCGTCATTATCTCTGTGAGGATTTGAACATCCTGGCATCGCTGTGATGCCCCGAGATCCATGCCGGCTCAGGAACAAGTGCTATCTCTCGCCGCATAGCCCTCGGGAGCCCCAAGTTGCACTCCTTGAGGCCACTGTGTTGCAGTTACCAGAACCTCTATGCCCGCGTCACGGAGTCTAGACCTAGGCCCAAGAAAGCGTCATTAGTCAGCGCCCAACAAAGAGCCCTGCCCGTATTTGCAAAAACCGAGCCCTTGCTGACTTGAAGCGTTCTTTGATGGTTCTGCCCTTGACCCGTGAAAGGATTTCGCACCCTGACCAGGCCGGCAGAATCGAAGAAAAAAAGACGCGTCAGTTTCTGTTCACAAAGTGTCTAAGAAGATGTGGTTCCTAGTAACAATCCCAGCCCGCAAGAAGATGATCAGCATCCCGCTGTGGCAGAGAGGTCTCGCAGATGGCGTTCCTAGAGGCCCTTGTCGGAGGAGGTTTCCGGGAGGGACCCGGGACCTCCTAGAAGCAGGGCCTCCGCCGGCGCCTGTGAACGCCCGGCTCGTCCACGCCTGAGGATGGGAGGGGGCGTTTTTGGGGCACCAGTCAGAGACGCTGAGGGGCACAAGCATATCTGGGTATGGCCACATCTTTTATCGTTCCAGATTCCCTCCCAGTCACTCCGACTTTTTGACCTCCCCAAAGTTGGCGTCCTCCCGCAAAGGAGGAGGCAGCCAGGAGAAAGGCCCCACAAATATCTGAAAAAGCCATCATATCCCCCCCAGATGAATCAGGATCAGGGTTCAGGTCCACTGCGCTTTAGTGCCAAAAAAGACGGAGACCTAGACCAATTTTAGACCTTTTTCTCTTGAACAACCAGTCCAAAGGTGAATTCTTCTGGTCACTCTGCGTCTATTCTCCCCTTCCTCCAAGAAAATGTTCGATGTGTTCTATAGACCTCAAAGATGCATACTACCACATTCTAATGGACGAAGCTTCAGAGGTTCCTCCGGCTCGCGGCACCTAGCCAGTCACCACTTCCAGTCCTGCTTGCTTTCCTCCCACCACAGCCCAGTCCAATCACCAAGTAGCAGTGGGTGGTTGGCGGCCCCCCCTCAGCAGGTCTTGCAGGTCAGCCCTACCTGGGCTGCTAATCTCCTTGCAGCCCCAACAAGGCGTCTCCTACTATTGGACTGAGACTCCTTTCCCAATCAATCTCCCAAAATGGGCATTACAATAAATAAAAAGAAATCAGCCTCAAGCCTTTACAGCTCTTAGATTTTACCGGGGCAAGGTTAGATTCAAGGAAAAATTCCGGAACTGCAGCGATCTGCAGCCAGGAATCTGCAGCTTCTCCAGATTCATGGAATTGTTCGCGGAGTCTGTCCGGCGGAGTTGGTCATTTCTGTGGCTATAGCCATAGCTTCCTCTTGCCAGGCTTCTTCCTCTTCATGTGCACAATACTCTCTGCCAGGTCATACTGTTGTACCTTGGTCATACCTTCTCTTTGCGACATCATCCCATTGCAGCAGCCTCCTTGCGTGGTGGTGCTGTGGTCTTCCCTCAACCCAGATCTCCTTGCGGAGGCTTACATTTTCCCCAGATCTCCACGGAGCCGCCCCGGACCTCGGGCCATTCCCATTTTGAGCGGACAGGGCACAACTTGGCGCGATGAGACCGTCTTAAGGACCGAACCGCATTAGACATGAAGAGGTGCTCTTAGCATTGCTCAACGACTTCAGAGATTCTTTGGGAACAGTATGCACTTCAAGACAACACTTCCTCAGCCAACTTGGGCATCAATATATCTAGGGAGCTATTAGTTGTGAGCTGCTACTACAGGAAAGAGGAGAGACACCTCTTTCCTCCGAAGCCATGAGAACCGGTTTGGTAATGGGCATTCGCATTGGTCTTTCATCCTGCACATTCGACAGCAAGCACCACATCTCCCGACAAAAAGTGGTTTCATCATTTTCCCCACGAGTGGTCTCTATTTTCAATGGTAGATTTCATCATTATCTTTTGCCTGTCCCTCAAACACCAAGTTTGCCTGTCCCTCAAACACCAAGTCCTCCAGTTTTCTGTTCTCCAAGAGACCCTTCTTGCATTCTCAGGTCCGCTCTGTTCAGATTGGCCGCCCGTTGTTTCTTATCCACCCCTTTCCTCTGTGGCTCCAAGTTCTGTTCTCAAAGCTCCGACTCTGGGTGCAGGTTGATTCTCATTGCTCCGTGCTTTTCCCTCGATCTGGTCTCGTGAATCTAAGGTCTCACTCGGTGATCCCTCCTTGAGATCATCCATCATATATCCGATATATCTCCATCATCCTGCACTCCCATCCTGGACACGCTTGCTTGCTTAGTTCTTGACGCACTACTGGGGACTCTCCACTCTTGATCAGGTGGGCACAGCATCCTGGTGGCTGCATCCTGCGGCCTCACTAAAAAGTCTAAACGGCAAGTCTACCGCAGCAAGCTTTCTTTTAGAAGCGGTACCATGAGGCCTCTCGGCAAGGCCTGATTCCTTCCTTTAGTTCTTAACTTTTCTTGATTTTTTAACCACTCTCAAGTTACAGTTGCCAAGATTTCCACAGTCACATACCACATGGCGACATCACATTATTATCACATTAGTCGATCTGGTTCCCTCTGTGTCAGGTTTTTCCTAAAAGGTACTTTTCCTTCCAGGCCCCCCCTGCCCCCCCTCCGCTCCTGGGACCCTCAGGAGTTGACCTTGCCTTAGTCCGCCCCCCCACGCCTTGCCTCACTGCAATGACTCTCTCTCATCTCAAAACTGCTAGGCGCAAGAGCCGGCCATTCATCAAATTACATCGGCCAGAGGCTTCAGAGGCTCCAAAGGGCCTCCATCCCACCCTGGGCTTGGTCCGAGGCCGGACCGTGTTTACCTCACCTCCAACTTTTCCTTTCTTCCTTAGCCTTTCTGAAGCACTCCAATCAATCAGTTTAACTCCTTCCTTCTTCTGAAATATAGAAAACAAGCTCACATCCTTAGATCCTCCTTAGATGTTCACAGGCAACTTAGATAAACGGCTTTAAGAGGCGGCTGGACATAGGCAATTTCCGACATTTCATTTTTTTCTTGTATTTAATAATCTCAAAAACCTATCTCTCTCTGTCTCTCTGTCTGGCTGGTGGTGCTTAGTGTATCTTATGGCTTATCAAGTTCTTTTTCGAGCTTGTTTGGAGGTGTACATTCATTCAACCCAGTATCAGCCTTAAAGCTCGGCAACTAAGCTAGATATTTGAGCAGATATATTTGTGGCTTCATCACGTGGCTTTATCTCATACTTTTATTTCCCACTACAATCTGGAGTAGAGATCTAGGGTAGAGTTTCCTTATCAATCTCGGTATATGGCTGCTCCTTCCTTCAGATAGCCCGGATGGGATTAGCTGGGGACTCTGTCCACTCCCACCGAATAATCTCCTACTTAGAACAGGGGTACATGGCTCACCATATTATAGGTAGGTGTATTCATTTATTTCATTTATCTGCCCCTCCTATCCCCTTTCCCTTTCCTGCTTACTAGTTACCTTGTTAGGGGTTTTCTTTCTTTCTTGCTGTTGGCAAACTCAGTCTGAGGTCATGAGGGTAGAGCAGGAGCATTATGGGTGAGGGAGGAGGAGCTGAGCTTGATCCATGGCTGAAAGTGACGGTCGGTTCGGAGATACATCCGGATCCATGACCCACAGGTTGCAGACAATGACATACCCCTGCACTCAGGAGCGTTAATGGTGAGTACATAACTTCTAATTTCCCTTAAGTGCACACAGAGATCACAGTCAGTCTGGGGTTGCTTGCTCCCTTGCTCCCCAGGTCCCCAGTAGGACTCCCCACTGGCACAGCTATCACAGCTATAGGGTCCAGATCTCAGCCTAGCTGGCAAGCTAACCTCCAGTACCCTCTCTGTCCCACCAGTGCTTCGTGTCCCTGCCCAAGGAGCTGACACACATACACACTTTAAGATAAGTATTTATACAACTTCACAGACACTACTGGGAAAGGCTGACACAGATTATCCAGCTGTGCCCCTTTACCCAGACTATATGGTAGTAATTACTGCCACCACCAGCTAATAATTATCAGCTACCCAAAGGCCCTTAAAATGGTGTCCAATTATTACTGTGCAATATTATTATCCTGTAGTAGTGTGACTAATCAGTCAAGGCTTATTAGAGTGGCCTTGTACAATAAGCTTTATAAATATGCAATGTACTCTAGAGCTTAACTTGTCTCTACACAAACCAGCCACAGGTAAAAGGTTTTTAAAATATTTAATAATAAATAATTAAAACACAAGACAATACTACTACACTGCAGTGCTATTCAAGGGTTCAGAGATCACACAGAAACTTAAAATAATTCTGTAGTACAGTTCTAACATAACAGAAAAACACTTAGTCTAATCTTTATAGTCCTAGCTATTTTTGCAAGAAAACATACTTCTAAAGTAACTTACTTACTTAGAGCAAGGCAGTGCTAAGTTGAATAGTCAGACAGAAAATGCTAACAGTCTCTCTCTGAGCAATAGTTTTTAAAATCACTAACACCTTTCTGTTGGTCCCTCCCAGATTACATCATTTTGACACTTAGGTTTTCCCAGTATACACATTACATCATTTTGACACTTAGTCTGGAGTTCCCAGGCCAACAGGCTACATTATCTAACAATCTAACACCTGCTCAGGAAACTACAGCAATAAAAGACATTTACATGTACACTCTAATAATTATTCCTTAAGTTAAAACAATAGAAAGAATGTGATAGCCCAGACCAAATGACTCCGAGCTCTGGAGATCACAGAACATCTGTGAGTAGATCCTGGAACTCTCTTCCAGCTGATATTACCTTACTTTCCACCTTAGGTCAATTTAAAACTAGACTCAAACAACATTTGTCACTTAACTGGCTATGTCAATGTATCAAGCCAGGCTAACTCGAATGTGTAAAAATCTGTTAACCAGTTTACTGTGTAATTTAATTTAATCCTGACTTGTGCTCAGGACTAACTGTAACTTGTGGAACTTGTTTAACTTGCTTACTTATGTAATATCTGTCAATAGTCTGTTTGTAATATGTAATGCTGGTATTATGTAATGCTGTATCTGCTTACCCTTGGAGCTTTTCTTCCCGGGCCTCCGCTGAAAATGGACATGCATCCAGTCGGACTATCCCGGTCAACAAATGTAAAATAAATAAATAAATAAAATAAATAAACATACAAAACATCATTTTAATTTCAAAGAACATTTGAAATGCTTGGCTTAGTTTTCCTTACAGCAGATGGCAGTGTTGCTACAATCTTGAAGTTCACATTTTACAGTGTTTTCTTTCATTTAAGAAACAAGTCTGTATTTTACATTTATGTTTACAAATGCCAGAATTATGTATCAACTTCTATTTGACTAGGCTGGCAGCCTTCACCCTTCTCTACCAGTCTTCACATCTCCCCCACACCCCCAGAGAACTCAAGCTAGTTTATCAAGTGACCCTTGATAAATACCGCTTGAGAGGGTTAGGTCTATCTGGGTGTACCTCACCCCATTCCCTGTCTTGAGAACCCATCTGCATTGGCATTGCTAATCCCACTGTGGTGCTGCACTGACATGACATATATGCTTGCAACCCCAGGTTCCATCTTAACAACTTGGCATTTTGCTGACTGGCTCTGTTTAACCATGTTAGAGGGTTGTGATCTGTCATTAGAGTGAATTTTCTTCATACAGATAAGGTTGAAGTTTTGCAATGCCCACACTAAGGCTAGACATTCCTTTTCTACAGCTGCATAGCATTCCTCCCTGGGTTGGAGCCTACGACTGAGATAAACCACTGGGTGCTCTTCCCCCTCTGAAGAACTCTTGCTAAGTACAGCCCCCACCCCATGGTTCGAAGCATCCACATGTACAACAAATTCTTTGTTGTAATCTTGACTGGCTAACACAGGGAGTCCTCCCAAAGCTTCTTTAAGCTTCTGGAATGCCTGCTCACATGCTGGAGTCCACACTACCTTATCTGGCCTGTTCTTCCATGTCAGGTCTGTGAGGGGAGTAGCTATGATACTATAACTGGGGACACACATTCTGTAATACCATGCTGTCCCTAAAAATGCCCTCACCTGCTTTTTAGTAACAGGTACAGGCCATGCCTGAATGGCTTCCACTTTGGCAGGTTCTGGCCTTATCTTACAACTCCCCACTCTATGTCCTAAGTAGGAGACCTTTGCTATACCCACCTGACATTTCCTCGGCTTAATTGTCAACCCTGCCTTTTGTAGTCTGCCCAGCACCTCCCTGACATGCTGAAGGTGCTCTGGCCAGGAATGGCTGTAGATGGCAATATCATCTAGGTAAGCAAGGGCAAACCCTCCTGCTCCTGCTAGGATATTATCTACCAGCCTCTGGAAAATCGCTGGGGCATTCTTCATCCTAAAGGGTATCTTCATACAACCGAAAAGGATTCACAAATGCTGACTTCTCTCTAGCACTGGGAGTCAAGGGCACCTGCCAGTAACCCTTGGTAAGATCAATGGTTGTAAGATACTTAGCCCCACCCAGCTGCTCTAGGGCCTCATCTGTCCTAGGCATGGAGTAAGCATCTGCCGCTGTGTGGCAGTTTAATTTCCTGTAGTCCACACAGAACCTGGTGCTGCCATCCTTCTTTGGCACCAGCACCACTGGGGAGGCCTAGGGACTGTTGGACTCTTGAATCACCCCTAGTTCCAACATATCCTGTACGTCTTCCCTCAGAGTCTGTCTGACTCCCTCAGGCACCCTATAAGGGGCCTGTGTAAAAGGCCTTTTGGGTCCTGTATCCACCTGGTACTGCACCAGGTGGGTGCATGCTGGTTTCCCAGTGAACATGTCCCCAAATTCCTGCAACACTGCTCGGATTTCTCAAACCTTGGTAGAAGATAGCTGCTGGGACATTGCTACTCCTTCCACTGAGGTGTCAGCCCAAGCCTCACTGAGGAGATCAGTGACCATATCTCCCTCAGACTCCTCCTGCAATCCACTGCAGATGCTCTACACAAGGGCCTCCCTATCATGGTTAGGTTTCATCATGTTAACATGGTGCAATTTGTGCCCTTGCCATCTGCCTAGCACTTTCACCATGTAGTTAACATCACTTACCTTTCTTACCACCTTGTAGGGACCCTCGCAAGCTACTTGCAGCTTGACAGGAATGAGAACCATTACCTGCTGCCCCACAGCATACTCTCTAGATCGAGCATTCCTGTCATACCACACCTTTTTCTGTTGTTGGGCTTCTGCCAGGTTCTCCTAGCCCAAGCCCATGAGTTCACTGAGCCTTGTCTTGAGGTTTAGAACGTATGCCACAACAGACTCCTTGTGAGACTTGCACTCACCTTCCCACTCATCTCAAATTAAATCTAGAGGTCCCCTCACCCTATGCCCATACAGCAACTCAAAGGGTGAAAAACCTGTGGATTCCTGGGAACCTCTCTGTAAGCAAACAAGAGATGGGGCAAACATTTGTCCCACTCCCTCATAAATTGATCTGCAAATGCCCATAGCATGGATTTGATTGTAGAGTTTAACCTCTCAACAAGACCATTAGTCTGAGGATGGTAGGGGTGGACCTCATGTGCTTCACCCAACAGGACTTCCACAGACAAGCCAGCAGGTCTGACATGAAATCTGCACCTCTGTCAGACAGTGTTTCTTTTGGGAAACCTATCCTGCTGAAAATCTCTAACAAAGTATTTTCCACCTTCTCTGCCTCAATGGAGGGCAAAGCCTCTGCCTCAGGGTATCGTGTAGCATAATCCACTACCACTAGGATATACTTTTTCCCTGTGGAACTTGGGGTACTCAGAGGACCCACAATATCCATAGCTACCCTCTGAAGGCTCCTCAATCACAGGCAAAGGCATCAAAAGAGCTCTCACCTTGTCTACTGCCTTGCCTACCTTTTGGCACTGCTCATAGGTCCTGCAGTACCCTGTTTCATCTCTGGAAATTCCAGGCCAATAGAAGTTCTGCATAATACGCCACTTTATAAGTTTTATGACCATATGACCTGCAAAGGGAATATCATGGGCTATGGCTAGAAGCGCCAGACAGTAGGCTGTAGGCACTACCAAATGCTGTACTCTCTCACTTTCTAGTCCTCCGTCAGGGGTCCACTCTCTGTATAATAACCCTTTGTCTTAGTATACAGATTCCCCCTTCCCTTGAGAATCAGGTGCCTCCCTAGCTACCTGCCTCAGGCCTTGCAATGTAGGGTCTGAGAGCTGAGCCTGTCTCAACTCTCTCCTTGTAACCCTTCCCAGCTCCCTTTCCACAGGACGTCTGGCATCCTCTGACAGTGGTGCCTCACTGTCAGCCTGGGTACTGCTACTCACCTCTACCTTTGCAGTTACCCTGTCCAAGGGAACATCAGTACTCACAAGCAGCTGTGTCTCACCTTCAGTCTCACTGCTACAGCGTAGCTCATTCCCTGAAGTAACCATCTCAGCAGTCCTGGCTGCAAGTATGCAGTCTGTCTGGGTCTCCCCCAGGCTACCAGACCCACATGCTTGTCTCCTAGCCTGACCGCGTGTAACTGCATAAGTACATGGTACTGCCTCATCCAAATCCTTCCCTCTCAGGACATCTGCAGGATGGTAGTTCCATACCCCTGTTGTCTCAAGACAACCTACTATTGGCATTTTGTCTTTCCCACTTACTGGCTCCCTCACCTTTGATTCTTCACCTTGCCTCCGTGGACTCCTATATGTCACATGGCCCCACTGGTTGCATTCAAAACATTTAACCCTAGCTCCTGGACATGTACCTGGGCTAGTGGCTTCCCCTGCTACTGGCAGATTATGTCAGGGCAGTCTGTGCTGCCCAAAATGGGTTCCATTAGACCCCTGACCAGTACTATGGGTCCCCTTCCTGTGCAGGGCTGCCCTGCTGGCCAGGTATAGGTCTCCCTTCTTCCCCAACTCATCTGAAGTAGCACATTGTCTATCAGCTAACCAGATCCTCATGTCCTCAGGCAACGTGCTAAGGGCTTGTTACCTCACTAAAAGGTGTGCCAGCCCTTCAGAAGTGGTGACCTGACATCCACTCACCCAGCTATGAAAATAAGTGCTCAGTTCAGCAACATATTCACACTTTTTTTACAGCAGTATAATCAAAACATGCAATGTCAGACATTTTAGCCAATGCATTTACAGCTTTACCATGGAGTAAGGGGGTCAGGAACCATACCCAGAGCCTTTGGTCAACACTTTACTGTTTGCATACCCTCTCAAACATATGAATGAAGCTATCAAAATTATCCCACTCTTTAAATTGCGGAAGAAATTTACTGACCTGTTGTGCTTCTGGGGTCCAGTTTCTCCCTTCTCCATTACCTCCATAACTGGTGAAGAGTCAGCATTTCCCTGTTATGCCTCCTTTGACGCTGCTTATCCTCGGCCTCTATCTCCAAATGCCTGGCCTCCATCTCAAGTCCCTTTAGCTCCAGTTGGATTTTTAAGTCCACTGCAGAACGATTGAGCTGTCTATTCTCCGAGAATACTGTATCTCCACTGCCAGTCTGATTGTCCTTCTGGACGCTGTTTACTGATGCAGATGTAACCAAGGCTGCAATCAGGTCTGCCTTAGTCAGGTTTCCATGCACCAGTCCCCTAGCCTGGCACATGTCCACCAAGCTGGCTCCTTGTCAGCTTTCCATACTCCTCTGCTGACATGCTGCCTGCTCACCCTGACTAACTAAGCTAACAAAAGAAATAAAACAATTGTGATCAGAACTCATGAGTATTCACTGCATGGTTGATTTAAAGTACAAAACACATTCAGAGATCACTGTACATAAGCTACAGGATTCACTCTACCCACACCACTACAAGCCAGTTAGTATTTGCCAACTAATTAATATGTGATGTGGATATCCCACCGATGCCAAACACATGTGAAGTGGATTCCACCACTGCAAACCACATGTGACAGCCGTGCCCTGGCCGAGCAATCAAGGAGCCTCAATTCTCACCACTAACACCAGAGATGGTGTACAGTAAAGTACAATTTCCCTTAAGTGCACACAGAGATCACAGTCAGTCTGGGGCTGGTTGCTCCCTTGCTCCCTAGGTCCCCAGTAAGACTCCCCACTGGCACAGCTATAGGGTCCAGATCTCGGCGTAGCTGGCAAGCTAACCTCCAGCACCCTCTCTGTCCCACCAGTGTTTCATGTCCCTGCCCAAATAGCTGACACACACACAAACGTGCACACACACACACACACACACACACACACACACACACACACACACACACACACACACACACACACACACACACTTATTTTGAGATAAGTATTTATACAACTTCACAGACACTCCTATGAAAGGCTGACACAGATTCTCCAGCTGTGCCCCTTTACCCAGACTATACGGTAGTAGTTACTGCCACCACCAGCTAATAATTATCAGCTACCCAAAGGCCCTTAAAATGGTGTCCAATTATTACTGCACAATATTATTATCCAATAGTAATGTGACTAATCAATCAAGGCTTATTAGAGTGGCCTTGTACAATAAAGTCTATAAATATGCAATGTACTCTAGAGCTTAACTTGTCTCTACACAAACCAGCCACAGGTAAAAGGTTTTTAAAATATTTACTAAATAATTAAAACACAAGAAAATACTACTGCACCACAGTGCTATTCAAGAGTTCAGATATCACACAGAAACTTAAAATAATTCCGTAGTACAGTTCTGACATAACAGAAAAAACTCTTAGTCTAATCTTTATAGTCCTAGCTATTTTTGCAAGAAAACATACTTCTAAAGTAACTTACTTACTTGGAGCAAGGCAGTGCTGAGTTGAATAGTCAGACAGAAAATGCTAATAGTCTCTTTGTGAGCAATAGTTTTTAAAATCACTAACACCTTTCTGCTGGGCCCTCCCTGATTACATCATTTTGACACTTGGGTTTTCCCAGTATATGCATTACATCATTTTGTCACTTAGTCTGGAGTTCTCAGGCCAACAGGCTACATTATTTAACAATCTAGCACCTGCTCAGGAAACTACAACAATAAAAGACATTTCACATGTACACTCTAGTAATTATTCCTTAAGTTAAAACAATAGTAAGAGTGTGATAGCCCAGACCAACTGGCTCCGAGCTCTGGAACTCAAAGAACATACAAAACATAATTTTAATTTCAAAGAACATTTGAAATGATTGGCTTAGTTTTCCTTACAGCAGATGGCAATGTTGCTACAATCTTGAAGTTCACATTTTACAGTGTTTTCATTCATTTAAGAAACAAGCCTGTATTTTACATTTATATTTACAAATGCCAGAATTATGTATCAACTTCTATTTGACTAGGCTGGCAGCCTTCACTCTTCTCTACCAGTCTTCACAGCCAGACATTCATTTAGATGCAGTTATGATGCTTCAGAGGCCTCCGCTAGGTCAGCAGCCTCTGCTTCTGTCCTTCGCTGATATTCTTGACTGTGCCTACAACCCCTTCCAGAAGACTTTAAAACTAAGATTTTGGATGCCCCCTTAGACCATAACCTTTTGTTTGGAAAACAGTCTTCAGAACTTTTTAAAAACATGCAGGAGAAAAGCAAGGAACTGCAGGACATCAAGTATTTGCTTGTGTTCCCTATTCCAAAATATTACAGGAACTACCCTGTTAAAATCTCATTTGTCAGGAGGACCCCTTCCTCTGCCACCCCCTTATTCACCAGGCACAGGAGGGGAACCAGAAGGCAAGCATTCTCCAGGCCTGGCACCTCTCACCCAAGTCCAAGACAGTCCTTTCAGGATAGAAATGCACCCAACAATGCGTGACTGCCTTGCCCATCTGCCATTGTCAGACCGCCTATCCCACTGCTTACCTATTTGGAAAACCATTACTTCAGACGAGTGGGTGCTGAGTATCATTCAAAAAGGTTACTTCCTTTCCTGGAAGGAAAAGCCCATCCCAAAGCCTATTCCCTTTCTTCCCAAAAACCAAATCCACCTTCTGCCACAAATTCTTCTAGACCTCCAAAAACTAAGAACAGTAGAACCTGTTCCTCCAGGGCAGGAAGGAAAAGGATTTTACTCAAGACTCTTTCTGGTCCCCAAAAAGGATGGCCCTTGGAGACCTATACTGGATCTATCTTTCCTGAACCAATTTATAAAAGTTCCTTCTTTCAAAATGCTCTCCCTCCCAACCCTACTCCCTCTTATCCCAGACCAGGCCTTCATGGCCACTCTGGATCTAAAGGAGGCTTACCTGCATATCCCCATAAAACCCTGCAAAAGAAATTGTTTTCATTTTTCTGGACCCTGCTCTCATTTTCAGCTTACAGCATTGCCCTTTGGTTTGTCTGCAGCACCCAGAGTGTTCACAAAATGCCTAGCCCCAGCCATTGCTTACTGCAGGACCCAGACTATCCAACTTTACCCCTACCTAGACAACATTCTCCTTCTAGCAGAGGCAGAAACCTGTCTCAGAGACCACCTCAGGTTCACCACCACCCTTCTTCAAAACTTGGGCTTCACCCTCAATATAAACAAATCCTCCCTGCTTCCTCAGCAAGACAAAGTATTTCTGGGCTGCAGAATCAGAATAGATCTAATGCGGGCCTTTCTTCCACAGGTAAAGGTCCACTCCCTCTCCACTCACTTTCAAAACCATTTACTGGAATCCCAAATTTCTGCAAGACAATTCTTCCTGGGGCTTATGGCAGCCACCATTCCCGTGCTTCCCTCTGCAAAAATGCACAGCAGACGTTCCAATGGAACTTCAAGAACATGTGGTCACAGCACCTACACTTTTTAGAGAAACAAATCTCCTTTCTACCCTGTCTCAAATCAGAGCTAAGGTGGTGGATTTAACAGATCAGTCACAACCCGGGGTTGCCTCTCCAAATACCCTCTCCAACCCAGTCCATTTTCACAGATGCTTCAGACCTAGGGTGGGGAGCCAAACTTGGAATCCTGCCCTTCAAAAGAAAACACAGTAATGTCAGGGAGGTGACTGCAGTTCTCCCCTGCCCTGGAGGCTTTTCTTTCTACCCTCCATCCAGGTCCCCTCCTAATATTCACAGACAACACCACAGTCATGTGGTACCTCAACAAACAAGGAGGGACCAAAGCCTACCTCCTTTGCAGAATAACTCTACAAATCTGAGACCTTGCCTCCAGGCACAACTTGCCCCTGCAGGCCTCTTAATTCTCTGTCAGGACAACAAATAGGCAGATCTTCTCAGCAGGACAGCTTCTCTACAGCACAAGTGGATGCTGAACAGGGAATCCTTTTTTAGACATTGTCTGCCGGTGGAGCACTCCTCAAGTGGATTTGTTTTCCTCCCCCAGAACAGACAATTGATCAATTGCTGCACCAAGGATCACTCCTCACTCCCCACTATCCTGGAGGGTAGATGCCTTCAGCATTCCTTGGAAGGAACTGTTCCTTTACGCCTTTCTTCCCTTCCCTCTAATCCAAAAGGTCCTACTGAAAATCAGGAAGGACAAACCAAAAATCATGTCGGTGACCCACTACTGGCCAAGGCAGCACCCCTTCTTCACTCAGTAGTCAAGGAAAATCACCACAAGTTACCCCACAAGGTGGACCTTCTCACACAACAAAAGGGCACCCTTATCCATCCTCACCTACAGATATTAGCACTAACACTCTGGGCAATAAACTTCTAATCCCTTTTAGATACCACTATTCAGAGGATGTGCTTACAGTCCTGATGGAGGCCAGGAAACATGCTTCTAGAAAATCATACTTATCAAAATGGGAGAGATTCTCAAGATGGTGCCTACATAAGGACAAGGACCTCAGCCAGGCTGATCCTTCCCTACTCCTTACATATCTGTGTGAACTCATTAAGGATGGTCTTTCTTACTCCTCAGTGTAGGTATATCTTTCAGCCATATCTGCCTACCTGCCTCTAGACCTCCCGTTAATATCCAGGCTAGATGTTAAACTTTCCCCGAGAGGGGTCTTACACATCAGATCAGATAGAAAACCCATCTCGCTGCCCTGGGACCTAAATTTTGTCTTGGAAAAAATAACACTGGGCCTCATCGAACTGGCTAGCAAAGCTACCTTACAGCTATGTACATGGAAAACCGTACTGTTGGTGGCCATCATTTCTGCTAGGAGAAAGTCAGAGTTACAGGCTGTCATGGCCTGACCCCCTACACTGTTTTCCATAAGGATAGTGTGACCTTTTGCATTAACCCCTCCTTCATGCCTAAAGTGGTAAACGAGCTGTCCTTAAATCAACCTATTCACTTGCCTACCTTTTTTCTCTCTCCAACTAACAGGAGTGAGAGGATACTCCGTTCCCTGGATGTGCACAGAAAACTTAGATTTTACCTAGACAAAACTAAGCCATTCAGGAAGTCTAATCAACATTTTGTCTCCTTCCACTCCAGGGGTATGGGCAAGGCAGTTTCCAAGCAAACTATTTCAGGTTGGATCAGAGAATCCATTGCATTCTGCTGCTCACACCATGGCAAACCTTTACCCCATGGGGTGAGAGCTCATTCCACCAGAGGTATGGCTACTTCTAAAGCCTTTCTCAAAGGACTGGATACAACTTCCATTTTAGAAGCTGCCACCTGGTTTGCTATCCACACCTTCACCAAACACTACAAACTAGATGAAGTCTCCAGAGCCAGGGCAAGCTTTGCTAGAACAATCCTGCAAGGGTATCTGGAATCTTCCACTTCTACTTCCACCCTTCCCTCAAATTAGCTGTGGTACTCTCCCACAGTAATAATACTGCAACATAGGAATAGAAGGACATAGCGTAGTTGTGTAAAATCTTACCATTACCATAGATGCCCTTCTCTTCCATGTTGCAGTATTCCATCCCTCCCACCTTCCCCCTACACTACATTTGGTCTACTAATCTAGCTCCTAGCTATTAGAAAGCTCTACACTTCACCAAGAGCAACTAGCCAGCATGTGACACTTACCACTTCTGGATGACAATTACTTTTTTCTCTCTTTAACACTGTCTGTCTGGCCTTCAAGTTCTGAGGTCTGTGCTTACAGACATCACATTTAAGGTCCCTGGTTTATGGCCCTACGTGTGATGTCCCACGCACCTACAGCAACCAGGCTTAAGCTTTTGCGTAGGAGCCGATGTCAGGTCACCTGAGGCAGAAATCCCACAGTAAGAATACTGCAACATGGAAGAGAAGTGCATCTGTGGTTATGGTAAGATTTTACACAACTATTCTTTCTCACCTTTATAGGAAGGATGAATAGGCTGAGTTGGGGGTGTATGCAGCAGAGTCACAGGTTTGTGGAATCGTTTGGATACAAAGGAAAAGTAATAGCCACTCTCGTGGCATAGACAGATAAAACCCTAACTAGAGTGCAATTAGCGACTCGGGCTACTGACAGAACAGCAGGGAGGGATGGGAGTGCCTGTCATGTGAGGGAGGGTGCTTGTCAACTGTCATCATCATCATCATCCCCCTTTTTCCCCATTTTCTACATGGGGTTGGGGCATTTTGTCAGCTGTTACTATCTCTCTGGAATCAATGCCACTCTCCTACCTTCGATACTCACGCCTGCCCATCACAGATCTTCTCTCAAGATAGTCTTTCTACCTCTTTGCTGAATACCCTCATTTCCTTTTGCCTTCATCCTGTCTGTCCCAAATCGTCTTCACCAGATTGTCTTCTGCTTTTCTGCATACAGTGTCAGAATAACTGTAACCTGTTCTGTTTGACCTTTTCTGCATTTGGACCTACTTTGGTTTCTGCTCTTATGTACTCATTTTTCATCTGTCCCACAGTGTGCATCCTACCACCCATCTCAGGCACTGCATGTCCATCACCTCTAGCTTCCTCCACTGCTCTACGTTTATTAGCCAGGTTTTTGTACCATACAGTAGTACTGGTCACATCACTGTTTTGTGGACTGTACTTTTCACCTTCTTTGGCATTCTTCTGTCATACAGTACACCTGACACTTTGTCAGTTGTCTGCAGCCCCACTGATTCTAGCATTGACCTTTTCATTCAGACTTCCCTTCTCCTCAACCACTCCTCCCAGATACTTGAAGCTGTTAATTTGTTCCTCTGTTTTCCATTCTATCTCAATTCTCAGGTTCTTCTGAATTCCACCATTTGCTGCCATTACAGCTGTCTTATCTGTACATATTTTTTTCCCATGTTCCTTCAGTTTTTACATTCCATTCCCTTGTTCTTTGCTGAAGTTCTTGCTCAGAGTCTGCTTGTAATGCCACATTGTCTACATACATCAACTTTGTTGATCTGTTCCCTCTGACCTGTTTGCTAATGTAGTCCATCACCAGTATGAGCAGCATTAGGCTCAGAGTTGAACAAGTTTTGGAAGGCACGAGATGGAGTAATGGCCAAGTTCGTTCCAAGGCTTGGAACTGAGCCCACAGTCAAGGATTACTGAAGATCGACAACACAGGTGGAACATTATGGTAATACATAACTTTATTTCTATTTTGGAGAGGAGGGCATTAAAGGTTTCTGGGTGGAAGTTTGATGGCTTGCGACATTTGATATATCTGTGTGGTCTGGAGAAATGTGGAGAGAATCTTAGAACTTTTACTGGGGAGTGATCGCTAAGGGAGTCAGGCAGAGTTTCAGGGTTGTGATAATTATGTGGGTGTGACAGTCGATAAGTGAGCCAGAGTTGTAAGATTTATTAGCATGAGTGGGTGGAGAGATAAGTTGAGTAAAACCTTGCAGGTCGATACATAAGGTGGAGTTAGGTGAGCAGAGTGATAGCCAATTTATATTGATGTCCCCTAGGAGGAGGATTTCATTGTGTATGTGTTGAGTAAGCCAGGAGAGAATATATTCAAGTAGGGGAATGCTGTCTCCAGGAGGTATATAAATGTCTGCTACAGTAGTTATTATATGATTGTTAAGTTTAAGGTTGGCATTCAGGGGTTCAGCAGGTAGAAAGAATGGCGCTGGTGTATCTAGGGTTGGGAGTGCAAGATGGTTTGAGTAGGCAATGGCTACTCCTCCACCTTTTTTTTATTTTGACAGTCTAGTCAAAGTGTATTATACCCTGGAGTGAGAAAGTCTTTATCAGCGTTAAAAGGTTTTAGCCATGTTTCAGTGAGGGTAATAATATTTGGGGAGTGGATTGTCATCCAGGCATGGAATTCACTAAATTTATTTAACAAACTTCTAATAGTCATTGAGTAAAAAGATATATGCTTTTTTGGGGGGGCTAGGGTTTCCAGTGATGGGGTCAGTTGAATTGTAGACAGGGCAGAGAGAGCTTGTACCTGGATTTGGATGAATATTGCCTGATAGTAGTAGAGTTTTAGGAAGGATGTTTCCATTATAGACAAAAGGGTAATAGATGAAGTACTTTATTTTACTTTTTGAAGAATTTGTGGGGAAAAGGGGAAATTTCATTTTGGGAAGGAGAGTAGTTGTAGGAAAGATGGAAGGGAGTATTTCAAATGAGTGAAGAGTTTGTGTGAAAGCATTTGGGTGAGTGGATGTTGGGGATGGAGTTCCAGGTGTTAGCTGGGTATTGTAGTAGGTGAGAAAGTAAAGTAGTAGTAAAGGAGGCATGTAGAGAAAAGTTAGAAACATGCTAGTTGGATTAATGAGATAGGTCAAATAGTAGTAAGCAAGAGAGAGGGTAGTAAATTGTTATAAAGATAATTATGTTTAGTTTGAATATAAAGCCTTTTTGAAAGGGACAGTTATTTTATGTCCTCCCATTAGAGACCTGCCTCCCCATGGGATATTACCATCATGGTCCAAGTTCTAAATCAACTTCCCTTTGAAATCTGCGGCCACAGTGGACATTAGTTACATAAAATGGAAAACAGTTTGTCCTTCCATATCACTGATGAAGTATTCATAACCTAAGGGATCTCCTGCCAAGGATAGCCCAACATCCGGCCAGTATATAAAAGCTTTTAGTACTTACAGGTGCTTTGTCACACTTGGGACATAAAGGTGGCGTACAGGCACACACACTCTCAGAATTTCTCTGCCGTCAGTCCAGATGCCATCGTTGAACTTTAGTCAGAACACCCTTCTGCTCTGCTGATCACTTAACCATGTTTCAGATAAGTGCTCTGTTGGGTTTTTTTGCCTTTCTTTTTATGTAGTGCTGTTGGGTTCATGTCAAGCAGAAAGGGAAAATGTCAGTTTGTGAAGCAGATTCCCCATAAAGACCATCACTACCAGTGTCTTTTCTGTTTGGATGCTTCCCAAGACCATACACAGTCTTCTATCTGCAGGCTTTTGTCCCAAAGACCCTACATAGTCATCTCTTCTATTTTATCAGTTTACCTCGAAAACCATCATTTTAAGCTATTGGCTCATGGTGCCATGGCAGAATCTTCCCATCCCAAGGGTCAGCCATCTGCTCTACGGAGCCTCCGGTTGAATCTGTGGATCCTGCCGAGGGTTTGGCTGAATCCCATGGGGAACCTTTACTTTTACAGGAATTGGCCTCCCAGGAGGTAGGCCCGGCTGAAGGTGCTTCTCAGGTGTCTGTAGTTCCATCTTTACAGAAGGTTATTAGGCCTTCTACTTCAGTGGCTAAAGCCCATGCTAAGGCCAAACCTTGTCATGTTGGCCCTGGTCATAGTTCTAGCTCTCCAGCCCCTGTTCCTAAAAAGCATATGTAAAAAATGGCTGAGGACTTGATTACTTTGATCAGGGGTTCTATGCCCCCCCAGAGAAGAGGCCTAGGGTGGAGGCAGATTTAGAGGGGATGGATCATTCCTCAGACTACTCTGATTCCTCAGCTGAAGAAATTCAGGAATTCCCTTCTTATTTAGATT
Organism: Protopterus annectens; assembly: GCF_019279795.1. Classification (NCBI taxonomy): domain Eukaryota; kingdom Metazoa; phylum Chordata; order Ceratodontiformes; family Protopteridae; genus Protopterus; species Protopterus annectens. Next base: position 1,655,803,419 of record NC_056732.1, read on the forward strand.
TGGATGCAGAGGACTCCTGTCCTTCTGCTTCTCCTCCAGAGGATTTTTCTTTTTCTGAGACTTTACATTCCATGAGGGAGCATTTCAAGTGGGAAGGTCAGGATTTTTCGGATTCTTGGAAACGGCTCAGGGAATTTTTGTTTCTGCCACAGCATAGGCCCTTGGCTATTCCTCCTGTCTTAGAAGTTGTTCAGGATGCTTTTTCTGAATCTTCCCTTAATCCTGATTCTTTACCTCCTGCCCCTGTTAAGCCAGACAGATATTATAGAGTTCCAGAAGCACATAAGTATTTGTACAAGAGCCCTAGAGCTGATCTGGAAACTATTACTCAAGGTCCGAAGGGTATTAGGGCTTCTGTGGCTAAGAATCCAGTTCCTGTGGATAAAGAATCTAGAGCTTTAGATAGATGGGGGAAAAAAGTGTACACCTCCTCTACGTTGGCTATGAGGGCTTTGAATTGCCAATTTCATATGCTGAAGTATCAGAATTTTTTGTTAGGTCAATTGAAATCTAAGGTGGATGCTTTATCTGAGGGTATAGAGTGTCAGGAGCTTCAAGAGTTGGTTCATGCATCAGATCAATTTGGCAAGCATTCTTTGCGGTGTGGTTTCGATGCTCTTCAGGCTGCATCCAGGGTGGCTGCTACAGGTTCAGTTATTCGTAGACACGCCTGGCTTAAGGATCAAAATTTGTCAGAGCATGTTAAGGCTCGGATTTTGGATGCTCCTCTTCAATCTGAGGTACTTTTTGGTCCTTCTGTGGAATCAGTTTTGAAAAAGATGGAAGATAAGGCTAAGTCTATGCAGACTGTCAAAGATTTTATGCAGGTGCAGCCCCCTACTTTTAGTAGGAATTGGCCTGCTAGAGGATGGTCTTTCCCTTCTTCGGATTATCAGTCTAAGGGCAGGTCTAGGCGTGGTAGAGGCAGAGCTCACGCTCAGGGTTCTTTCAGACCTAGGACTTGGAGTTCTCCTGCACAGTCTTCTGGTGAGGGCAGGGGTCAGCCTTTTCGTAAACAGACCCAATGACCTGTATCTTCCGCTGCCAGACCTTTCTACTGGCAGCTCCTCTAGGAGGAAAGTTGGGACTTTTCAAACAAAACTGGCATTTGGTCACCCAGGACAAATGGGTGTTGGATATAATAAATCACGGTACAAGTTTTATTTTCACACTTTTCCACCTCTCAAAGGCATGCCGGATGTGCCTCCTCAGCAAAGGATGGAGGCTCAGGAGCAAATTTCTTTACTTTTACAGATGGGTCAATTCAGGTGGTCCCCGTCAGAAGTAGGCCTAGGTTTTTATTCCGTCTATTCCTAGTGCCAAAGAAAGGAAACACTTGGAGGCCAATTCTGGATTTGTCCATTCTCAATACCTACCTAGACATTCCAAAGTTCAAGATGTTAACGTTACAACAACTTCTGCCTATGCTAGGCAAAGATCATTGGATGGTAACCCTGGATCTCAAAGAGGCCTATCTTCACATCCCTATCAGGCCCAGCTGCAGGAGATTCCTGAGATTTCGGGCTGGTACTTCTCATTATCAGTTCTCTGCATTGCCCTTTGGTTTATCTACTGCGCTCAGAGTATTCACAAAAGTTCTGGCTCCTGTAATTGCTTTTTTCAGACAGAGAGGAATACAAATTTATCCTTATCTGGACGATTGCCTGATTCTTGCTCAAAACAAAGACAAGTTACTACAACATCTCCAGTATGTAATGGCAGTTTTAAGGTGCCTAGGGTATTCTGTGAACGAAATAAAGTCCAGTCTAGTTCCCTGTCAGGACATGTGCTTTCTGGGTGTGAGACTGAATACAGCTTCTCAGATGGCATTTCTGACCCCGGACAAACAAAGAACTCTTCATCTATACTTCCAGCAGTTATCAGTAATGTCCAGGCTGACTGCAAGGACAGTCCTTCAAGCCTTGGGGTTCATGGCATCTTGCATTCTAGTACTTCCCAATGCCAAACTGCATATGAGGAAGCTACAATGGTATCTCAAAAGTGTGTGGACTCAACACTGCCACGGTTTGGACACTGTCATTCGGATTATACCTTGCATCCAGAAGGAATTCTTGTGGTGGGCTCAGGAATGTCACCTAAACAAGGGACTCTCTGTGACCCGACCAGAGGCGAGTCAGATCCTAACGACGGATGCCTCGGACTTGGCTTGGGGAGCACACTTTAATGGGAAATGGATACAAGACAGGTGGCCTCCCAAACTACTACATTTGCATATCAACATGAAGGAGATGTTAGCAGTCCAATTTGCATTGATGGCCTTCAAGGACCTACTTCAGCCGGGACTGGTGTTGATTCAAACAGACAACACAACAGTCATGTGGTACATCAACAAGCAGGGGGGAACCCATTCCTACCCTCTTTGCAGACAAGCAATGATTTTGTGGGAGACGGCTCTGAGTTTGCAAATCAATCTTCAAGCACAGTTTCTGCCAGGAGCACAGAACTCCCTAGCAGATGTATTGAGCAGGCAAATTGTGGATCCCCACGAGTGGAAACTGGATCCTCAGGTATTCAAACATTTGACAGTGGCTTGGGGAACTCCAGACATAGATCTGTTCGCTTCTCCACTGAATTTTCAACTGCCAAAATTTTGCACAAAGATGTTCCACCCAAATGCTTGGAAATTGGATGCTCTATCTTTCAGTTGGAACAACCTTCATGTTTATGCTTTTCCTCCTCTGCCTCTTCTTCCCAAGGTACTCTTGAAAGTCAGGCGGGACAAGCCTTGCATGATTCTGATAGCACCAGATTGGCCACGTCAGCATTGGTATCCTCTGCTGAGGAGTTTAATTCAGGAGCCTCTTTGGCTTCTGCCACAGGTTCCTCATTTGTTATCCCAGTCAAACAATCATTTTCTCAATGTTCGGGTGCAGGGCCTGCATCTAGCAGCCTGGCGTATTCTGTGATGGAGCCGGTGGGGTCTCAGCTTCCTCAACAGGTTTTAGATGTCATTTTGGAAGCCAGGCGGCCTAGTACTAGAAAAGTTTATGCTGATAAATGGAAGAGATTTTTTCTTTGGAGCACAGCAAAGGGCTTTGATGTTTCAGTGCCTAATTTGAGTTTTTGCACTACAGTATCTTACTGAATTACTGGACAAGGGTTTGTCATTCTCTTCTGTGAAGGTTCATGCTGCAGCCATTTCTGCTCACTATGATTGTGACCCTCCTGTATTTTCTCACCCTTCAAACAATTCCTTAGAGGGGCAAAGAATATAAGACCCCCACGTAGAGCTCCTACTCCTTCTTGGGATCTCAATTTTGTGTTGGAGAAGCTTACTTTACCTCCTTTTGAATCTGCAGCTACGTCTGAATTGAAGTTTTTGTCTTGGAAGACTGCTTTTTTGTTGGCCATTACTTCTGCTAGGAGGGTATCTGAATTGCAGGCACTCATGGCAGTTGAACCCTTTCTGATATTTCATAAGGATAGAGTTTCTTTGCGAACTAACCCTACTTTTATGCCTAAAGTGATTTCTAATGTGGCCTTGAACCAGTCTATTCATTTGCCTACTTTTTATGCTGATCCCCAAAATAAGGGGGAAAAAGTCTTGCATTATTTGGATATCCACAGGCAGTTGCGTTATTATTTGAGCAGAACTAAGGATTTCAGACAGACTCAACAGTTATTTGTTTCTTTTGCTTTGGGTTCACAAGGGAAAGCTGTTTCAAAGCAGACTATGTCAAAGTGGATTGGTCAATGTATTGCTTTTTGTTATTCTCATCATGGGAAGGATGTTCCTGCTGGGATCAGACCTCATTCTACTAGGGCTACTGCCACATCTACTGCTTTTTTGAGGGGTGTAGCTACTAAGGATATTTTGGAGGCAGCTACTTGGAGTTCAGTACACACTTTTACTAAGCATTACCATCTCCCTCTTTATTCCAAGTCCAGGGCTGGGTTTGCCACTGCAGTTCTACAGGGCATGTTAGCAGCTCCTAATGCCATTTAGTTTTCCAGCCTCCCTTTTCCTTTGCTTTGGGATTCTACCCACAGGTTATGACTGCAGCAATGTGAGACGAAGAACATAGTACAGTTTTGTACCTACCATAAATGTAGATGTTCGAGGATCTACATTGCTGCAGTCCAATTATCCCTCCCTCCTTCCCCTCTATAGTTTGTGGTTGCTGTGTTTCTTTAGGATTATCTTTATTTCCACTCTGGTAGTTGTTGTGTGTTTACTTTTTTGGCTCTGGCCTTCTTCTTAGGCCTTCTGACATCTGGGGCAAGAAAGACTGAGGATATGGCGTCGGTCATGTGCTTATGTACTACTACGTACTGACGTCAGCTCTAGGCGACAATGACCGACGCCAGCCCAGCTCTTTGGTATTCGGGCCGATCAAGGACAGCGGACTACCCACAGGTTATGACTGCAGCAATGTAGATCCTCGAACATCTACATTTATGGTAGGTAATAAACTGTACTTTTTTAGCACAGATTAGTATGCTGCAGTCAAGTAGATTTTCAAAAACACTTGAATAAATGTTTCATTTTCTATGCCTTCTAAAATAAGACATTTACTTACTACAAGACTTACTACAAGAAACTGCATCATTTAAAATCATTATAACTGACATATTTTATGAATTATAACATAGATATTTAAGTAATTATATAAAATAACTCACATTTAAATGTTAAAGAGTTCATTTTCCTTCACATAGTCGCATTTGCATCAGTTCTACTTCCTGGTAGAGTGTTCTTCCTGAATCTGCGATGTGTCAGTGTGATATCTGGGTCAAAGGTCAAATTGACTGCTTTCAGCTTCTCTGTGAGAATTCTGAGAGTTGAAGCTTTTAAAACTACTCGAGGACACTGTTCATGAGGTAGCCCACATCCCAGATTGTCTCCCTTAACATTTTGGCGGGAAACTTGTTAAAAACTAGTAACAAACATTCATTTAGCAGTGTAAATGCATCTAAACATGACAAAACCTTCGCAATGTATTTTACAGGTTATTACAGCCTCTATGTAAGTGAAATTAAGCCCAACGTTATTAATAAGTAATAAAACTCAGTATTTTTGTCCCAACTCAATTTTTATGCAAATCTTATTATTTACTGTGTCTATATGATCAAAAACATTTCTATATATTAATATGAAAAAAAAAATAAAGGGAAAGAATAAAGAAAAGAAAAAGAGAGTAGAAAATAAAAGAGTGTAAAGCAGAAATAAAAAAAATGTAAGAGAAAGCTATAAGAAGTATATACAATGGAATATTACTTACTGTTTATATTAATAGAGTTAAAAATAAAACATATTATTTACTATTATTTAGTTCTAATTATTATTAGTTAAAGCATGACAGATTATTTACAAACAAGCATAAGCAGTATAATCAAGAAAGTATAATTAGGAATAGCATTTGAAGAACATATAAACTTTTTACAAGGAATAAATATGTTATTATTCCATTTATCATATTTTCATTACTCTTCTCTCCCTGCCCTCCCCCACCCTTTACCCACTACATAATCTAAATAGAATTTCATTGTTTAAACAAAGAAAAGAAGAAAAGGAGAAGAAAAAGAGAAAAAAAAATGTATCAAATTACTGACCTTACTTCTCTTTTTCAGAAAGAGAAACAAATTGAATTGTTATTAGTTCCTCAGATATTTTGACTGGTTATGAAACAAAACATTTCTTTGCACACATAGAATAACTTTGATTAAATCTTTTTCAGAATATTTGTGGTTTTCTGGAAATGCAGGAACTGTATTTAAAAAGATTAATAATGAAGTAAAATGATGAGAGAAAAAAAAGAAAAAAAAAACATAGAACAAATCATTTGTTTTTTAGTCTCTTCTTCTCTGAAGTCTTCCACGAAGTTTCAGTTGCCAGTCTCTTTAATGAAGGACTAGCCCATTCCATTTCCTCTATTTTATCCAAAATCTTATTTTTTTGATAAACAGTAAAGCAGAGTCTAAGTCATCAAAAATTTTAGGACCATCAGGAAGGAAGATTTTTAGCTTGGCAGGAAACAGAAGGTATGTTTTAAACTGTGTTTTTTTAAGCTCCCTTATTAGTGGCAGAAAAACTTTTCTTTTAGCTATTACCAAGGAAGAATAGTCATTGTCAAAACGCACAGTTGTCTCATTAATCTTAACAGGAGCTTTAGCCCAAGCAGATTTAAGAACCATCTCTTTATCAAAGATGATAGAAATCTAACTATAACTGATCTAGGATAGTTTTTCTTAGAGTTAGTATTAGCTATGGATCTATGTGCTCTTCCCATACCAAAAGAGAATGCTTCTGGTAAGCCTAAAGTTTTAGGGAGCCATGTTGTTAAAAATAAGTAATATTGTTACCTTCAATATTTTCTGGCAGTCCAAAAATCCTAATGTTATTGCCTAGATCTATTTTCCAGGTCATCCAGCTTTGTTTGTAAATGTGTATTTTGTTTCAGCAGAAACTCAATGTTGATTTCCTCTTCTTGGATTCTATTTTCCATGTCATTCACAGCTTCTTCTATGCCTGTCATCTGGATCTTCTGTTGTTGCATGTCTATATGTAACAAGTCTATTTGTTTTGTAGTTTTTTCTATGAAGGTATCTATTTTAGTATCCATTTTATCCATCTTAGCAGTAAGTTGCTGAATTATAGTTATCAGAGACTGAAGTTCTTTCTTGATGCTGGAGTCTTGAGAATTTGTCTTACTGGAACTCATTTCAGACTGATAAACTGACAGGAAAATTTCCAAAGTGATTTCTGACAGGAATATTGTTAAAATGTCCTTTCTTTTTTAGATATAGTTCAAGAACTATATAAAACAAACATATTTAGAAAGAAAATTACTTCAAAAATTAATTTTTTAAGTAATTAATTCCTGTCAGTGTAATGAAATTGGTGGAGCTGAAGAAATCTGCTGCTATCCTGTGTTCATCCTTGGCCACGCCCCTCAGCTGGGACTCTTGATGAGTGGATGGGAAATAGAAACTTCACCCCGGGGATCACTCCAGTGGGTCTACTTGACAGAGGCACTGGGAACTAAGGTCAGGTGGCACAATGCCAGGGTAATCTTGTGGGCTAGGCTTGTAAAGGCTCCAGGGCCATTAGCACCTATGAACCTATGAAAACACTTGAATGCTTTCAGAGAACATTATCGTCTAGCCATTTCTCTTTATCAGATTGTCTCTTAGAGACACGAGAACCAGATACAGAATTATTTACTAGAAAAAAAGCCTTATGATATTCAGTATTTTTTTTCATTTACTTGCTTTCTTTTAAAACTTGTTACTAGATCGTTAAGGACCTTATTCTCTTATGCAAGAAGGAGAGAAAGCACACTAAGTTTTCTTTTGTCATGCTCTTTTAACCAGATTTTTCTTCTTTCTCTCTCTCTTTTTTTTACATTGCAGTGTCTACATTTTGTAAAACAGAACAAGGAGAAAGAGATAAGGGAGGAAGAAAAAAAAGACAGGAGCACCTATTTACACTTAAAAATAACTTACAAAACTTTATAGTATACAAAGAAAATCATACACTAATAAAATAATACCGTTGAGAAAAAATGTTTTACTTACAATTAATTTTCTCCTTCCTCTTCCCCTCTCCTACGTCTTTTTCCGGATATTAATGACATGAAGTAGGGCATATGCTTTAGAGTCCCCTGAAACTTTGACAAAGTCCAATATTTCCAGATCTGCTTGTTCTGTCATGTTTCACAAATACAGTTATTGCTTTGTAATCCCATATTTGTCTATTTCAATGTTATTGGTTTTATTTCTGTTCATCTCCATCTCCCAAATCCTGTCTGTGCTTCATTTCCAACATACTCGTGATTCTTCTAGTCGACTCTTGTGTTTTTTCCTTCTCTCAAACATTTTCCGTTGAAACATTTTAAAAGGTTCCACTGGCACAGTCTCTTTGCATTCTTTATTACCAGAAGAACAAGAAGCAGAATCTCCTTCTGTATCACAGCTCCCTTTTTGTTGGACAAACTTTTGTTTTTCCTCCTTAGCATGTACTTCAGCAAAAAATGATTTTTTCCTTCCAGGGAAAATATTTTGTAAATAGCTGGATAAAGCAGTTTGAATCTCACACTTACTTCTCAACATTCCCTAAATAATGGAATAAATTTACTCCTCTTCTGCCTGGTGTACAATGAGTAGTCATTCTCCAGAAACACTCTGAATCTCCCACCTTTAGTACTTTGTCCTTTTGCCACAGTTTTGTCAGAATCAACTACTTCTGCTGGTAAGATTGTATCTGTACTTTTAAAGGTGTAGGTTGCTTTCTCTTAGCCAGTTTGGAGCGTACACATAATGTGCCCTTTCAATTAACAATTCCTGTTGCGGAATACCAGTCCACTTGTTTATTTGTGCTTTCATAAAGTTAATACAGTCTGTTCCTTCTGGATTCTCTGGTACAGCAGAAAATCTCTGGTTTTCCCTACGTGCTCTGTCCTTTAATTGAGTTATTTTTTGAAACTTCTCTTCTTGTGCAGTCTCATATTCAGTTAGCCTTTTCTTCATTTTGTTTTCTGAGTTTTGCAATTTTATCACCTCATCTGAATATCTGTTTAAAGCTTCTTCCATTTTTTCCATCTTTTTCTTGTTTGAGTTGATATACTCCATCAGTGTTTTGTTTATTTTAATCACGTCTGTGTGCCCTTGTCTAATACTTTCTTCTAGGTTACTGGAAGCCATGTCTGGAGCTTGCACTGCTTTTTGTTGAACAGCTGCAGTACTTTTCCCAGTCAGTGTTTCTTCCTCACTTTTTGTTGCTGATTTTCCTTCAGGTCCTCTGTATTTTTTTCCTGGCATCCAGGCAGTGCTCTTACTAGTCAGTTACTGAAATTTACCCAGAAGTATAGTTCCACTGGCTTTCTCTGCTAAGTTTCTGTTTTCACAGTGGGAGAGTTAGAATTAAGCTGTTACTCAATGTGCAGCCATATTGGAAGTCCTTTCCTTTGAGTAAATATCTTCTAGTAGCTGAACATTTCTAGGAGTTTGTGGCTTCACTCTTGCTAAATCTACACTCATTCACAGAAAAACTATGGCTAAGATGCTCCTATAGCTTGTAGGCAACAGCGAACCTAACTGTGGACCACTAAACAACACACTTCCATCCTCTCTCCAAGACCATTTATGGACAAATTTAAAATGCCTCAAGATTATCAGCCTGTATACATGTAGTGCATATAATTAGCTGAGCAAATTCAGCCTTTTACTGACCATTACGAACCAGCTGTGTTGATATTTACCAAAAACTTGGACTGAAATAATATAAATTCACATATGTTCAATCTTCCTAATTTCAACCAATTTAGACATAACAGAACCCACAAGGGAGCTGACAGAGCAGCAATTATTGATAATATGTTCCTAAATTACTCCCTATCAGAAAGGCAGTGGCTTTACCTCAAACAAAGAGAAGTTATAAATCTGATGTTGTCAGTCTTCATTCATTCTTGATTGTTGGGTCTTTGTTCCATCTTTGGAACTGGCTCAGCAGTTGTATCAATCTCCTGCCAGCCAGAAACTCTAGTGCTAAGGCTACCTATAGTGCCTCTCTTCCCTTCCTTTTAGATCTTGTTTGCCGCATAGAGTTTTAGGACGTGTCAGCCATGCTGTCAAGCTAAGTGCTATTTTTTTTCATAAAATATTTTTACTAAAGCTTATTTCTTTAACACTAAACTTGTTGTTAACTTAGTTGTACTGGTTACTGTTGCTATTTCCTGAGTGTGAGTGTTGTTTTTCTTCTCTTTTTAACTTATTGGTATTTTTCGCATTACTATCGCTGGTATAGGCCATCCCTTTCCTCTTACTTCTGGTAATTCTTTAATAACATAGTTAGTATTCCCTTTTCCCCCTTCTTTACCCCTTCTGGGTATTTTCTTTGTTACCATTGTTGGTACAACCCCTATTGGGAAAAAAAACCCACTTCTGGCCTTTCTTACTTCTTGTTGTGTGTGCGTGTGTGGAAAAGTTTTTTTGTTGTACCTGCCTTTTACTTCTAATTTAAAATGACAGAGAAGCATAAGGGTACAACTGGATTTAAGCAGTGTGAGGAATGTGGGAGATAAAAGTCCAGCTGCCGTGTGAACTCTGCAAGGGTTTCAGCGCTCTGACCCTTGCAGAGCTGCGCATCAAACTGATCCTCAAGGGGCTGTTAAAATGCCCTTTTAGTGAGGCTTTGCCTGAGGCAAAGATGTCAAAGTCTCCCACGAAAGAAGCAAAAAAGAGAAGCCACTCTGTACCAGCATTTCCTAAATCTCTTGACTCAAAATCTTCTAAAGGCCAGGTTTCTTCCTTGGAATTGAAGCCTAAACTTTCAAAATCAACACCTACCGCCATTTCTCCCCCATGGTGCCGACAACTATTACCGAGCTTACAAAAAGTCACCTTGGTACTGACCCCTTCATCGGTACCTATGACCCTCTCGGCACCAACAATAGTTTCCCCCACTCATACCAGTCACTTCCCCTCCAGTGCAAACAGTTGGTCAGCTGACTGCAGTGCCAAAGGTCGAATCCTTACCTAGGACTAGGTACTCCCCATCTGTTGACCCCTTTTTTGGTCAACAGTCGAGTCCCTTTATTGAACATCCATAATCACCCTTGGGAATGTCTATTCATTCCACCAGGAGCCTTTCAGAGCTTGATGTAGTTAGGTTAGTGGATCAGCTCTTGGTGGCCAGAGGACTTCCAGCCCCATCTAGGACCTTCCTCCCATCCGGAGCTGAGGTCTGCTCACCAAAGACTCCAACTTATCTTCTTCCCTCAGCCTCTCCACAGGTCTTGGAGCCATTGACTTCAACACCGCTTCTGGTGCCAACTACTTCTGTACCAATGGTGGATCTCATCTTGGTTCCGTAACCCACTCTGTGGTCCTTGGCTCAATTGGAGCCGACCCACCCACAGGACCATGATTTGGCTTCCAGCTCCAGGATCCGTAGTTCGGCATTGATTTTTTCTACTGCGCTATCTACTGTTCCAGGTCTATGACAGTTCCAGGTCCTCTCGGGGCTCCTTCTCTGGAGGTGGGCTCGTTGGAGCAGGGTGTGACCCCGATTCTGAGGTTGTCTTTCTCGGTTCTGGACTCCCATTCTTCTTCAGGTGGGCCTGCCTTTCAGATTATGGAGAGAGCTCTCACCTCAGCAGGCTCGTAGTTGGCACCGTACACATTGGAGTGTCACTTTTGTGTATCCTCTGGCTCGCAGCTGTCACAATCTGCTACACTAGGGCAGTGGGCACAAGAGCAGCACGACACCCTGCTGCAAGTTACTCTCTCTTCGGAGTCCTCTTTAAACCTTCACGCTGAGGAGTCACCTCATATGAGATTGTGTAAGAGGAAGCACTTAGATTCTCCAGAAAAATCTCTCACTGAGGATACAGACTACAATGAAGGGGAAGAGTCCCCACGGTCACCCCCTGAAGATGTCTCTTTTGTAGACATCCTGGAAATCTTGAAACAGAGAGGGGATTGGAAGCCCACCAACCCTTCCTCCGAGGAATCTGTCTTCTTGCCAGCTTTTCGTGTCTGACCTTCTACTTCTTGGGTGACCCCACCTGCCGTTGAATTGGTCAAACTCATCATGCAGAGCGCTTGGAAACCCCCAGAGACCAGACAAAATTATCTCTGCACCAGAAGATCACCCCAGTGGTCTAAGGGTTTACAGTAGATGCTATGGTGGTGGCGGTTGCCACAAACTTGCAGAGGAGTGTCCTGCTGTCCATCCTCCAAACCAAGAGTCTCGGATGATGTACAGATTCTGGAAGCGGATCTATGCTTCAATGACCTTTACCATACAGTCATTGAATTTCTAGGCACATTTCAGGCATCTTCAAAGGGACCTGATCACTGAGCTCTCAGAGACCTTGGCAGGCAGTGTCTGAAGAGGTACGCGATAAGGTTGCCTCCTAGCTTGCGACCCTAGAATCAATATCAAACTCATCCATGCGGCTTATTGCACACACAGCCGAAGGGTCAGCCAGGACAGCGGGTACAGGTGTTGCCATTAGGCATCACACCTGGATGCACTTGTGTGACTTTGCGGACCCTTTCAAGTCTTCCTTTGTCAATGCTCTGGTTGATGTTACCTCATTTTTGGCTCAAAAGTCAGAGACACATTAGCCAGTTGTGAGAAGGACAGGAAGACCCTTTCTGCTGGGGGCGTGCATTTTTCCATTCCTCAGCAACCTTATTCCAGGAATCAGATGGGTGGAAAGATGTTGTAAAGAAAGTCCCAAAGGCCTCTTTGGGACACACGTGGCGAGTTTTCCCCCCAGAGGGGGGAACTCATCAGGAAGACGCCCCCTCCCATGGCAGAGGGTGCCTGCATAATCAGGGTTCCAGAGATTCTTCCTCTGGAAAATCCTACCAGCGCTCCTGAGCAGTGGCCCGAATGCTTACCTCTGGAGGCAGTCAGGGGAAGATTCTCTCAGCACCACTTAGCCTGGCACTCAATAACATCAGATTCCTGGGTGCAGGTGATAATTACCACAGGTTACCATATCCCCTTCGATCTTTATCCAAGACCACAGAGGCGAATCCCTGATGTTCCACCCAGTCAGAGGGATACAGCAGCACTAGAAATTCAAAAGCTGCTTCAAAAAAGAGTCATCTAAACAGTCCCATCAGACCAAATAGGATCCAGATTTTACTCAAGATTCTTTTTAGTGCTAAAATAGACAGGGGACTAGAGGTCAGTTCTACACCTCAATGTCTTGAACAAGTTTAATGGAGAAAGACAATTGAATGTGCACTATAGATCTTCAGGATGCATATTACCACATAAAAATGGACAAGCGCTCCAGAAGATACCTCCACTTCTGGCTGGGAGCCACTCATTACCAGTTTCGAGGATTGCCCTTTGATCTCTCCACAGCCCCCAGGATGTTCAACAAATGCATGACAGTAGTAGCAGCTCACATAAGGCTACAAGGATTCCACATGTTTCCGTATTTAGACAACTGGCTTCTCACCGCTCTCACCAGGCATGTACTGCTTCACGCCTTGGACTCCATTCTAGAGCTTGCAGAGTTGTTAGGCATTTCAGTAAACAGGGAAAAGTCAAAGTTATCCCCCACACAAGACATAGAATTCATCGAAGCAACATTCAACACAAAATCCTGTGTAGCTGCTCTGCCTCTTCACAGACTGCAAAGGTTGAGGTCACAGCTTCAAGTGATACTCTCTCAAGACAAAGTCCCGGCTCATTTAGTTTACAACTTCTGTGGTCCACAGCGGCAGTAATCACCCTAGTTCCTGTAGTGTGGTACTACATGAGGCTGCTTCAGTGGCTCCTGGCATCACAGTGGTCTCTTTTAGCACATCCAATGTCCTACCCAGTCTGCATAACCAACAGATACAAGCAGTATCTATACTGGTGGATGAAGCCAGAAGAGGAATTATAGAGTCGCCCTTTTTAACCCTCTCAGCCCAAGGCTGTAGTGACCATGGATGCATCTCTGATGGGGGGGGGGCATTTTCAGGGAAAGACAGTCCAAGGCACTTGGTCCCCTTAGAGGCCAATTTGCATATCGGCATCCTAGAACTGAGGGAGGTGTTGGTAGTGTTGCAAGCATTTCAATCTGCCCTTCCTTTGGGGACAATTGCTATCCAGTCAGACAGCATGTTGCTGGTCTGGTACATCAATAAACAGGGAGGAACTAGATCATATCCTTTATGCTGGGAAGCCCTAAGAGTGTGGCAATGAGTGATTGCCTCTAACCGCTTTCTGATAGCAATGCACATTCCGGGGAATTCCAACGTAATTGTGGACAAACTCAGCAGATGCATACTCCTGCCTCACGAGTGGTCTCTCAGTCCCAATGTAGCAATGAAGATCTTTTGTCGATGGGGGTCAACCTTGCTGTGACCTGTTTGCATCTCCCATAAACCATAAATGCAGCAGCTACTTTGCCCTAATCCCCCCCACAGGGAAGTCCCTGAGAGATGCTGTCCTACACGATTGGCCCCAGGGACTGATTTATGCTTTTCCACCTTTCCTCCTAACTCCCCAGTTTTTGAAGAAAGCCCAACGATTGAGAAGCAAAGTGATCCTCATTGTACTTTATTGGAGTGTTCCTTTTTCTCTGGCCTCAAATAGTTCACTGTCCGTGGACTCTAGAACCAACACTGGACCTGTTGTCTCATCCACAGGGGCTGGTCCATCCCAACCTACACAGTCTCTAGCTGGCGGCTTGGTATCTCCAGTTCCAGTAATTGCCAGGCAGAATAATCTATCTTTCCCAGTTCAAAAGATAGTTCTGGCTTCTCATAAACCATCCACCTGAAAACTTTATCTTAGTAAATGGAACAGATTTGTGCTTTTGTCTCACCGAGAAGGGATTGACTCATTTTCAGCCTCAATTAATAAGGTATTAGAATACTTATCAACTTTATAACAATCAGGAACCTCAGTTTCAACTATTAGAATTCATTTAGCTGCTATTTCAAATTTCCATAATGGCTTCAATGACCTTTACTTAATGTCTCATCACCTTTGCAAAACCTTCCTAAAGGGTATTTTGCATTTGAAACCACCTTTTAAAGAACCCATTGAACCCTGGAATTTAACATTAGTCTTGCAAAGTTTGACATGTCAGCCTTCAGCCCTTTGAGCCAGCAGCCACCTGTGGTATCAAATTTTTGTCTTGGAAGGCCCATTTCCTGGTAGCCATCACGTCAGCCAGGAGAATATCAGAATTGCAGGCTTTGTGTGTGAAATGTCCATATATAATTTTTCACAGCAATAGAGTATCACTTAGAACTAACCTCTGTTTTCTACCCAAAGTTGTATCGGACTCAAATATTAATCAATCCGTAAACCTACCAGTTTTCTTCCCAAACTTCTCAAACAAAGGAGAATATTGTTTGTATTTGTTAAATGTACACAGACAATTATGTTTTTACTTGGACAGAACAAAATCGTTTAGGAAATCGGGCCAATTATTCCTGTCTTTTTCAGGTACTCGACTGGGCAAACCAGTTTTTAAAGTTACCTGATCGAAATGGTTAAGAGATTGCATCACCTTTGTTTATGACCAAAATAAGATAAACCTATCAACCAAGGTCAAGGCTCATTCTACCAGATCAGTTTCCACTTCAGTAGCCATTCATTCTAGAGCCTGTATGGATGACATTTGTGCAGTGGCCACTTGGGCTACCCCTCATACCTTTATCACTCATTACAAATTGGATATATCTCCAGGGGAAGAGCATCCTTTGACTCTGTGGTGTTCAGGGATGTCCTTTTTTAGGGCCTCCCAGGACATAAAGTAGCTAGGGACAATGTCCCAACAGTCAAGAATGAATGAAGATCGACAACATCAGATAAAGAAGCTATGTTCTTACCATAACGTTCCATCTGTGTTGTCGATCTTCATTCATTCTTGACATCCCACCTTCCAACCCCCTCCAGAGACTCCTGGAGGTTCGGAACTAGTCCTGGTTTTATAGTAGGGCAGTTACTCAGACAAAGCTTCCACATTTTATTTCTATGAGCAAAACTCGATCTGAAAGGAAGGGAAGAGAGGCAGTTGGCCCCCACAAGTCCTGCTAACTTCTCAGGGTCTGTACAATGCTTAAACAACCTGTCGATATTCTTAAGGATACTCTTTCTTGGGTAAGGAACAACACTAACTCAGAAATCTTTTGTTCAGGGAATATCAGCATTGACTGGTCCTCCCATGTCTCTAGTGTTCTACTTCAACTTCACAGCCTTAGTCATATAATAACATTACCAACATGAATACATAAAAAATCTAACCAAGAAAACATGCTTGGCTGGATGAGGTCTGTCAACTGGAGGCAGCTGCTTCACCTATCAGACTTGGAAGATACATTTTTTTTACTGTGAATACTTTCTTGTCCATTACTTATAGCGTAACCCTATTTAAGAGATTCAAAGTTAAAATGGATATCTCCAACCATGAAAGCCCCTGTGAAATTGGGCTAACTACACAGTGCAGGACACAGACAGCAATGATAGTATGTAAGATGCTTAAATGCAAATGTAAGTGGGCAGTTGTGCATCACAAAAATAATTTCTTTGACCACAAAAATTACTTATTAAATTATGCATAGACTACTGGAAAACAATAAACTGACTGTCTCACTTTAGACCTGGAAATAGCTACAATCTTTCACCACCACTTCCTATTATTCATATTATGAAGTTGCAGAGTCTCTACGAATACTTTGAAGAGACAAACAGTAGCAGAGGTGAATTCCCCACTAATACCTATAGCCCTACCACACAAACATCTTAGTTCTGTTTGAGAGAGGTTAGTATATTTATAACTAAGAAACTGCCCCACAAGACAAAAGACTGAGGCTGTGCTGGGTCTGATGGTATCTGAAGTCCTAAAATTGGACTTTATCATATCCCTCTTTAACACTTTCTTTAGCAGACGTATCAGAGAGGGAACAGTACCATCCCTTTGGAAAGGGCAGCATAATTCTAATCTATGCAAAGGATGAACCTAAACCAAGTCTAAAAGTTATGGACCATTAACAGGCTTGAACAATGTCTTTGAAATGCTCAAAAAAAACCTCCCACCAGCAATTTTTTTTTTTTTTTTTTTTTACATCTTTTTCCTTTTTGCACTAAAGAGCTGACCAAAGGAGCCAATATCCAGGCTGTCACAGAGAAGCTTGTTCCCCTACCTGCACATTATCTTCCACATACTATCAATGGAGGTTGTTTTTATTTCAATGGCATGAGGGTCTAAGTTCACCCTCTGAAAACTGGAGCCATTTGTTTTTTGCAGAATGGATGCTAATTGTTCCCAGGCTGAGGAACTACACAGCGCTTCTTCACTCATCATGCCAACATAGCTATGAGGTTGTTTCTGTTTTTGGTCCCTAACAATGCCTCCAGCTGGGTGATGTAAGCAGCTGCATCAGTGTGAGTTGTGCTACATTTCACCATATACATGCATGCTACCACTCGTTTACCAGTGAAGGCTACAGCTGCTTAGCTTCGCCAAGCTCACATCTTCAGTTTGGCTTTTCCAGTGCCACTCAAGCATTTGCTTAAATGGTGGAAATCTTGCTAGTCAAAACCACCTCTTCCACCCTAGTGTGGATGAATTTGCATCAACAGCTCACTCTCATTCTCCTCTTCCTGACACTTCCATCTTTATCTGTGCCATAGAGCCATGCTAATCTAACATCAGAAATTATCTGTCTTCATAGAGTAGCACAAAATCCTAAAAACATCACAGCATGGTTTCCAGAAAGGTTTTTTTGTAAAATAACATTGTGAGACGAGAAATGAACAACAGACATATATTGTTAGAGCTTTTCATGGACCTCTGCAATACCTTTGATAATATAAACTAAACAGGCCTTATAAATAGACTCAGAGATCTGGGTATACATAATAGTACCCTAAGTTGGTTAAACAGCTGTCTGTCTCAAGAAGAAAACTTGTGATATGGGTGCAAGCACCATTAAAGGAGAACCACAAGTCTAAATCATGCGTTTCTTCCTCTTAGGTTGATGTGTAAATTCTCTTCCAGAACATTGTGGAAAGTTTTCCATTGTAGAGGATGTAGATGTTACTGCCCTGGTGTGCTGTGCAAAACAATTACAATCTTGCACTCAGAAATCTACAAGTTAGTCTCATGGTACTGCTAAAATGCCTCAAGAACTCACATCTTATCCTTAATGCTAACAAGAGTAATTCAGCCCTCTTCAGTTCCCATCACTATAGGCAGGCTAATTCCTCTTAACTAAATCTCATCACAGTCAATTTCAATATAGTACCTTGGAGTCATCCTAGAAAGAATTCTCTCTCTGTTTAGAAGAACACATAATTACTACAGTTAAGCAAAGCAGTCAGGTACTAGAAAATAACATTAGAATCTGATGTCAGTCTTCACATAATCCTTGACCTTGGGCTCGGATCCAAGCCTCAGAACTGACTCGGCCTTTTACTTCAGCTCGCGCCTTCTAAACTCTCCAGCTAGGCTGTACCCATAATGCGGCTCTCTAAATTACTTCAGATCCCGTTTGCCACTTTGTGTATCAGATGCATCCAACCTCTCTTAAGCTTTGGCTGTTATTTACAGTAAGTCTTTTCTTTCAGTTCTCTAATTTTCCTTCTTATATATCTATATTTCTCTTCCTTAGTACTTTTAATCTTTCTACCTGCTCTTATAATTTTTTTCTGTGCATGTGAGTGATCTTTTTCTCCTTTTCCTGTACCTTTGGGTAGACTTCTCTTACATACTATCGCTGGTACTATCTTTACCTGTTCAGGTATTTTCGGCTACCATAGTTGGTACCCTTTCTCTTTCTTTTTCTATAAAAAAAAAATCTTTCCTGTCCCCTCTTGCGAGTGTGGGTCTGTTTTTTACCAGACTAAGCCTACTTTGTCTGGCATGGGTGATAAACGTAGCATGACTGAGAAATCTTCTAAGGGCACCTCTGGCTTTAAGAGGTGCCGGAAGTGTGACAGGAAGATGCCCAATTCAGATGGGCATGTGTGGTGTGTGTATTGTCAAGGCATTGTCCACCTGCAGGAAAATTGCACCATCTGTCATGGTTTCTTTGCCAGGACTTTAACTGAGCGGAGAAACAAGCTGATTTTGAAAGGTTTGTTAAAGGGGGCCTTTGAAGAGGCCATATCTGATCTGAAGACTGAAGCCGCCTCCTCAGTGTGGGGTGGGACCACTGTTCCGAAGGAGTCTTATTTGGTTATGGGCTCCCATCCCTCTATGGGGGGGCTGGCCTTCCAGATCATGGAGAAGGCCATGTCCATTGTGGACTCACAGACCTTGCCATCCCTGTCGGGCTAAACTCCTGCATCCCCTCGACCAGAGCTACCATCAGTCCCATCCCTGGGGCAGGGGGCACAAAAACCTCAGGAAAGACCCACCTTGGTGGTTTTCTCTTTGGATACTTCCATGGTAATCTCCCCAGGGAAGTACCTCTGAAGAAAAAGTGTAAGAGGAAGCACTTAGACTCCCCAGAGGAGTCCTTCACTGAGGATACTGATTTTGATGGGGGGGGGGGTTCCCCCAGGTCACCCTCTGATGATGTTTCCTTTGGGGACATCTTGGAAGTCCTGAAACAGATGGGTGGCTGGTCTTCCCTCCAGCCTTCCTCGGAGGAATCTGTATACCTGGAGGCATTTCATACCCAAACCTCTACCTCTTGGATCTCTCCACCCACTGACAAGCTCATTAAACTGATCACACAGCACGCCTGGAAGATTCCTGACTCCATCAAGCCAATCCCTAAGAGGCCTGACCGGATACTTTCTGCCCCTAAGGAAGAGCAGCAATGGGCTAAGGGCATCCCATAGACGCCATGGGGATAGTGGCAGCCACAAAGAAGGAACTTGCAGAGGAATGTCCTACAATCAGTCCTCTTAACAAGGAGTCCAGGACTATGGATTGGTTCGGGAAGTGCATTTATGCTTCATTAACCTTCGCTCTCAGGCCTTTGAACTACATGGTGCACTTTACCAGGCTACAGGGAGATCTGATCAAAGAGCAGTCAGATAGTCTTACAGGAGCAGTAGCTGAAGAGGTACAAGACAAAGTTGCCTCTCAGCTTGCTACTGTGAAAGCAGTTTCTAACTCGTCCATGAGGCTAATTGCCCACGCAGCCAAAGGGACGACAAAAGCAGCGGGTTCAGGTGTAGCCGTTAGGAGACATGCCTGGATGAGCCTGTGTGACTTTGTAGAGTCATTTAAATCTTTGTTTGTCAATGCGCCATTTGACAGAACATCCCTTTTTGGACCCAAAGTAAAAGACACACTGGCCAGATTTGAGAAAGATGGGAAAACTCTTTCTGCCGTGGGCCTACACTTCTCTACTCCTCAACAGCCCTACTTCAGGAACCAGAGAAGTGGGAGGCTATGGTTCAGAAAGTCCAAGGGCCTTTCCAGGACTCATGTGGCAAGGACTTTCCCTGGGGCAGAAGGGGAAGTAACAATGGAAGATGCCATCTTACAGGCAGAGGTGGCCCGCAGAACCAGGGGTCCAGAGGTACTTTCTCTGGTAACACCTACCAGCACTCCTGAACAGAGGTCCAGTTGCCTTCTTCTGGAGGCAGTTAGGGGACATTTATCCCTGCAACAATCTGCCTGACTACAGATAACATCGGACAAAAGAGTACAGGGAATCATTTCCAGAGGTTACATTATTCCCCTTTCCTCAAATTCAAAAACGCAAAAAAGACTCCCAGACATTCCACCCAGTCAAAGGGAAGCAGCAGGTATAGAAATTCAAAAACTGCTTGAAAAAAAGACTCATCCAAAAAGTCCCACCAGACCAAAGAGGATCTGGGTATTACTCAAGTTTCTTTTTAGTGCCCAAAAAGACAGGGGACTGGAGACCTATTTTGGATCTCGGCCAGTTCACCGAGGCAGTTCAGCAAACCAAATTCCGGATGGTCTCGGTACAGTGAATACTTTCATTCTTGGAAAAAAATGATTGGATGTGCTCTATAAATCTTCAGGATGCATATTACCATATAAAAATAGACATGCTCCAGGAGATTCCTGCCCTTCTGGCTGGAAGTCAGTCATTTCCAGTTCGGAGCACTGCCCTTTGGTCTCAACACAGCTCCCAGCATGTTTACCAAATGCATGGCAGTGGCAGCAGCTCATCTCAGACTGGAGGGATTTTGAGTTTTTCCTTATTTCGACAGGTGGCTCCTTACCACTACCACCAGGCGACAACTAGAATGGGCAAGAGATTACACCCTGCATCTTTGCACTTCATTGAGCATTTCAATGAATTATGAAAAGTCAGATCATCAGATCGCAAGTAATTAACATAGTTTGAAACAAAAGCGTTCCAGCCAGACTCATCCTTCAGGCACTGGGCTCGATGGCAGCCTCTATAACTCTAGTTCCCTTGGCCAGATATCACATGCAAATTCTGCAATGGCTTCTAGCCTCCCAATGGTCATTAATGCATCAACCAATGTCATACCTCTTATTGATTACCAATGGTTGCAAACAAGACCTGTCTTGGTGGCTCCATTCCAACAAAATTCTTTTGGGCCGTCCTTTCATCAGTCCACATCCACAAGGCATAGTGACCACGGATATTTCCCAGGTAGGGTGGGGGGACATTATCTGGGAAGGACTGTCCAAGGCACTTGGTCCCAACAGGAGGCCAATTTGCACATCAGTGCTCTAGAGATGAGGGTGGTGCTGTTGTCGTTGCAAGCATTTCAAGATGCCTTCCCTTGGGAACAGTGGCAATTCAGACGGACATCATGTCTGTGGTCAGGTACATCAACAAACAAGGTGGAACCAAATATTCCCCACTTTGTCGAGAAGCCCTCAGAGTCTGGCAATGAGTGATTTCTTCCATTCCGCTTTCTCATGGCAACATACATTCCAGGGAGTTCCAACGTGATAGCAAACAAACTGAGCAGAACTACTCTAATGCCTCATGAGTGATCTTTCAGTCTTGTGGTGACGGGGAAAGATGTTCCGTCACTGGGGTCGACCTTGCTGCTATCTGTTCACGTCCCCCCTGAACAAGTGCAGCAGGTACTTTGCCCTAATCCCCCTCTATGGGTGGAGTCACCCAGGGATGCTTTCTCCACAATTGCCCCCCCTCCCCGGTCTCCTGTATGCCTTTGCCCCACTCCTCTGATTTCACAGTTTCTAATAAAAATCAAGAAGTCAGAGAACACAGTCATCCTCATTGCTTCATTTTGGCCTCAACAGGTTCGATTTCCCTTCATATGGCTCATCTGCTTCAGAAACCTTGGATTTTGGACCCAGCTCCAGATCTATTATCTCATCCAGAAGGAATTGTTCATTTGAATCTCCAACATCTCAAGCTCACTGTGATTGCCAAGCATTCTTCACTTTCCTCTCCCGTCCGTCAAATCATTTTGGCCCTTCACAAACCTTTTACTAGGAAACTGTACCAGAGTAAATGGGAAAATGTTGCTAGATGGGCTCTTAACAATGATCTGGACCCTTATACAGTTCCTGTGCATAAAGTATTGGATTTTTCTAGCTGATCTTTATCAAACTGGCTCTTCAGGCTCTACCATTCAGGTCCATTTAGCCACAATATCTAATTTCTGTACTGGTTTTGATGGTTCTTCACTTATGTCACAGAAGTTTTGTTAAGCCTTTTTAAAAGGAATCATAATGCTGATGCTTCCATTTAAAGAGCCCACAACCCCATGGGATTTATCCTCAGTTCTACAGTCTCTTACTTTTCTGCTTTTGAACCATCAGCTACTTGTGAAGTAAAATTTCTGACTTGGAAAACTTATGTTTTTATTAGCTATTACTTCTGCAAGAAGAGCATTGGAAATTCAAGCTTTGTCCTGCAAACCCTCCTTTATTTCACAAGGACAGGATTCCTCTCAGAACTAATACTTCATCTGATGTTGTTAATCTTTATTCATTCCTTACTGATGGGTATCAGTTCCATCCTCGGAACCGAGTCGGTCGTTATAACAAGCTCATGCCAGCCAAAAAACTCTTGAGCTAACTTTACTCATAATACCCCTCTCTTTATCACCTCAGATCTCATTTGCCACATATGTTATCAAGACGTGTCAAGCCAGCTCTCAAGCTAAGTCTTTTAAAAAATTTCTACTTCTTAAAATTCTCTTGTTGTTTACTTGTAAAACCTCTTATATAATAGTTGTTTAGAGTTTGCTTACCCTCTGAAGTCTCTTTCTTTACTTTCTGTCTTTCTTTACCAAGTTTGTGGTATTCTTCATACCATAGCTGGTGCAGGCCTCCCTTACCCCTGAGGTAACTCCCAATACCATTGTCAGTATCCCCTTCTCTTTCCCCTTTTCCTGTTCATTGTTGTTTTTAAAAAAAAACTTTTTCTCTTCTATAACTCTGGTTGTGTATAATCTGTTGATTGCATTTGTGTATACTGTGGATAGGTGCTTTCTGTATATTTAATGATGGCAGACAAAAAAGGAATGATAGGGTTCAAACAGTGCAATAAGTGCAGTAGGAAAATGCCAAACTCAGACAGCCACTTACCTTGTGTCTGTTGTCTCGGGATTCCTCATTTGAATGTTGAACCTTCTTGCAACATTTGTAAGGCCTTTAGCTCCCGTACCTTGCTGGAAAGGAAAAATAAACTGATTCTGAGGGGTCTTCTAAAAACTCCTTTCTTGGAGGCTATCACTGAAATGGGGGGGTCTTTATCCCCTCCTAAAAAGAGCACAAGAAGAGAAGCCATTCTGTTCCCTCATCTCTGAAATCGGTTAAATCTTCTGAACCGAAGACAAACATTTCTAAATTGACTCCGGGAATCTCAGCACTGGGGCCTTCAACCCCTTCTACGGTGCCGTCCTCGATCCCAAGGTCTCAACCAACTAAGGTGCCGGCCTCGACACCAATGATACAACCTTCCACTATGTTACCGTCCTCTGCACCAACCCCACAAGCTATCCTCACGGTACCTCTTGCGAGTACAGAACTACCCAGAACTTCTTCCCCCATGGCAAAAGTACAGACACCCCTTTCGGCACCAAAACTAGTTATGTTATGTGGTCCTATCTCGCGTATATTCTTTACTCACGGGTTCGGCCAACTTATTTCTCTAGCACGAAGTCTCTAATTGGCTGGGCTAACCCGATATCCCAAGATGCACCTCGCCCTAGCCCCAGATCATGTTTGCCGCTCATAGAGTTAGGACGTGGTCTTGCTTGGCTGTGGCTAAGTACCCTTTTTCAAAACTTTTCATAAGTCTTTAGCAGTCTGTTTCTTATAAAAAGCTATTTTAATAGCTAGTTTTTCATTGTGAGTGTAATGTGTAAGCGAGTAGTGTTTTTTTGTGGTATCCCTCTGTTTTGGCGGGCTAGGCCCATTTAAATTAGATGACCTAGTCCTCTCCTGTGTTGTTTTTGTGTAAACTTGTGTTTTGTTTGGTCGGTAGTTAGATTCCTTGCTGCTCCAAAGAAATGTTTAAATTAGAGTTTCCTTGCTTGTTCTTAGTTTGTTTTTTCCCGCCTTCCTCTTGTGTCTGTTGTTGTCAGTTGAGTGGGTGCTGGCAACTACTATGTCTAAAGAGCAGAAATAGCATGAACCCTCTGGGTTTAAAAAATGCTCAAAATGTGGCTACAAGATGCCCATTACAGATGGGCATTCTATCTGCATTTATTGTCTTGGTGCTATTCACCTGCAAGAGTCCTGCAGTTTTTGCCACGCTTTCAGCCCGGGGGTACTGCAGGAAAGAAAAAAATAAGTTGATTTTGAAGGGCCAGGTTAAGCCTTCTTTTGAGGAGTCCTTAGACTCTTCTTCTAGTACTAAGTCTAAGACTTCCAAGGCCAAGAAAATGTCTCCAGCTCCATCTGTCTCATCGGAGCCCCCCGGAGAAGGTTTTGAAAGTGGATACTGCCTCCTCGGCTCCCTTGTCCTCAGGGCTGCAGGAGGTATCTGTTGTACTGGAGTCGACCTCGGCCCCGATATTATTGGAGCCTATTCAGAGCCGGTCACCCAGTGTTAGGCCTGAGTCTCTGGGTAGGAGATCCCGATCTCCTTCTATTTCCTCCAAATCCTCTAGGCTGTCTGATTTGGATGTGGATAGGGTGGTCCAGAGGCTCCTGCAGTCACTGGTGTTAACAAAATTGTTCTCGGCTCTGACCCAGTCGGCTCCGGAGCCAGTCCCTATTCTTGTACCGATGATTCCTCCTCCGAGCACCCCTGTGTCGTCGGAGCCGGAGTGCTCCGCTCTGAGTGATGTTCTCATGTTGGTTCCGATACCCCTTGCGAGTTTATCGGAGCCGACGTCGGCTCCAACCATGTCGGTTCCGTCCTCTGGCTTCAGTACTCAGGTTTCCTCAGTCGGACCCAAGGGGGATACCTCGGGACTCTTGTCAGTTCCGAGCCTCCCTCTTGGTGCATTGGCTCGGGGAACCCCGACTCCGGTTGTGGTGTTGGAGACGGGTCGGTCCTCGGATTCGGGGGGACCTGCCTTTGAGGCTATGAGGAGCGCACTGGCCAGATCGTCAGTTACATCACCCGGATCGGTCACTCTTTCCCCCTACACCCCGGCTAGAGCCTCTGATGCCCCCCTATCCGTGGATGGCAGAGCCCAAAGGTCTAAGGATACCCCCATGAGCGGTCCCCAACTTTCTGAGGGCCCCTCAGTGTCTGTGCCTGAGGAGCCCCCTAGAAAGAAGTTGTGCAAAAGGAAGCACATAGACTCCCAGGACGAGTCCCTCACTTCCGATACCGACCTCGAGAAGTCAGAGGGGTCCCCTAAGTCGTCCTCCGATGATGTCTCTTTCTCCGACATCCTGGAGATCTTGAGGCAGAGAGGCGATTGGCCATCCAAGACCCCCTCTGAGGAGAAGTCGGTATTCCTCAAGGCCTTCGGAGCTCAACCCTTCGCCTCCTGGGTGTCTCCACCCTTCGATGAACTCCTGGACTTGATTTGTCAAAGGGTGTGGGAGACCCCTGATTCCATGGAACCGGTGCCCAGACGTCCAAATAAGTTTCTTTCTGCTCCCCGGGGAAAGAGTTCCTGACCAAAGGTGTTTCCGTAGATGCCTTGGTGGTGGCGGCAGCCACTCAGCAGGAAGTTGCAGAGGCTTCTTCTTCCATTCATCCTCCTAACAAGGAGTCCAGGAGTATGAACCGGTATGGGAAGCATACCCTGTCTTCAGCGACCTTTACCTTGCGGTCGCTGAATTATCTTTGTCATTTTACTCGGCTCCAGAGAGATCTCCTTAAGGAGTTAGGAGACACTCTGACGGGTAACATGCCTGAGACAGTAGTGCAGACTGTTATCGCCCAGTTGTCTGCCCTTGGTTCCATTGTCAACTCGTCCATGAGGCTCATATCCTGTGCAGCCGAAGGGGCGAGTAGGGCAGCTAGCTCAGGTGTAGCTCTCAGAAGGCAAGCCTGGATACGCCTGTGTCATTTCGCGGAGGCCTTTAAGTCTTCCTTCACTGACGCCCCCTTTGATGGGTCCTCACTCTTCGGGACCAAAGTGAAAGACACCCTCACCAGATGCGAACAGGAGGGGAAGACACTATCTGCCATAGGGGCCCGTTTCTCTCTTCCTTCTAGGCCTTACCCCAAGGCTCAGAGAGGAGGGAAAATGTGGTTCAAGAAGTCACAGAAGTCTTTCCCTGCCACTCAAGGTGAGTCCCCCTCCAGAGGCAGAGGAGGGGGAAATTATTCTGGAAGACGCCGTCCTAGAGGCAGAGGAGGCCCCCGCAACTCTGGAGACCATGATTCCTTTTGCGGGTCTTCCTTTCAGCATTCCTGAGGCATTGCCCGACTGTGCTGTTCTGGAGCCAGTTGGGGGCCGACTTTCGTTGCATCCGGAAGCCTGGGAAAGCATCACCCAGGATCGTTGGGTGCTTCGAATAGTTACCGGAGATTACACTATCCCCTTTTTATCTACACCCCCTCTAGTCAAAAGAATCCCGGACGTTCCACCCAGTCAACGGGATCAAGCAGCACTAGGAGTATCAAAGCTGCTAGAAAAAGGAGTCATCCAACCAGTCCCCTCAGACCATATCGGATCAGGAACTTACTCAAGACTCTTTTTGGTGCCGAAAAGAACAGGGGACCTGAGGCCCATTCTGGATCTCAGCCGATTGAATCACTACTTTCTGAAGTCCAAGTTCCGAATGGTCACTCTTCAGTCCATTTTTCCCTTGCTGGAAAAAGGAGTATGGATGTGCTCCATTGATCTCAAAGATGCCTACTACCACATCAAGATGGACAAGGCATCCAGGAGTCACTTACGCTTCCGGCTGGGAGCCAGTCACTTCCAGTTTCGTGCCCTGCCCTTTGGTCTCACCACAGCCCCCAGGGTGTTTACCAAGTGTTTGGCAGTGGTGACGGCTCACCTGAGACGTCAGGGATTCCAGGTGTAGGTGTTCCCATATCTGGATGACTGGCTTCTCACCGCCCCCACCAGGCATCTCCTCATTCAAGCCAGGGAGGCTACCATTACACTTTGTCAACAACTAGGAATTACCTTGAACTGGGAAAAGTCTGTCTTGCTGCCCTCACAGCGTGTTGTTTTTATAGGCGCTGAGCTAGACTCTATTCAAATGCGGGCCTTTCTGCCACAAGAGAGGATAAGAGTGCTGCAGTGTCAGATTCACGCATTGTTGCCCCTCAAGAGAGTTCAGGCCAGGTTAGTTCTCCAGCTCCTGGGATCCATGGCTGCCACCATCATGCTGGTGCCTCTAGCCAGGTTACACATGCAGATCCTACAGTGGCTCCTTTCAGCCCAATGGTCCTTTCAGAAATTTCCTCTTTCCCACTTGATACTTCTCACTGAACAGTGCAAACAGGACCTCCACTGGTGGCTATGTTCCACCAATCTGGACAAGGAGAGGAGCTTGATTCCTATGTCTCCAGTGGCCACGGTGACCACGGACACCTCCCAGATGGGGTGGGGGGGCATTATCTTGGCAGGACGGTCCAAGGCACGTGGCAAGATCACGAGGTACACCTGTACATCAATGTTCTAGAGATGAGAGCGGTGTTACTAGCGTTGCGAGCACTCCAAAGCTCTCTTCCTCTGGGAACGATTGCAATTCACTCGGACAGCATGTCCGTGGTGTGGTACCTGAACAAGTAGGGGGGAACCAAGTCTTACCCCCTCTGCAGAGAGGCCATGCGAGTGTGGCATTGGGCAGTGTCTTCCCAACGGTTTTTAGTGGCAACGCACATTCTGGGAAAGACCAACGTGATAGCGGACAGGCTGAGCAGAGCTATTCTGATGCCTTACGAGTGGTCCCTGAACAACCAAGTGGCGGTTCAAATTTTCAACAGGTGGGGTCAGCCTTGCTGCGATCTCTTCGCCAGCCCTCTCAATGCCAAATGCAGCAAGTACTTCACACTGATCCCCCCCACAGGGGAGTCCCCCAGGGACGCTCTAGTCCACGATTGGCCCTCTAGTCTGATCTATGCTTTCCCTCCATTTCCTCTGTTACCAAGAGTGATTCTGTAAGCCATATCCTTGGGAAGCAGGATGATTCTAAATGCTCCACACTGGCCTCGACAAGTATGGTTCCCTTTTCTTCAGCAGTATGCAGTGGACGGTCATTGGACCCTGGACCCAGTGCCAGACCTACTGATTCACATGTCAGGACAGCTCTATCCCTCCCCGCGAACCCTCAGGTTGACAGCCTGGCTGCTCCACTTCCATCACTAGTTAGACAACATTCCTTTTCACCTGAGGTGGTACACATCTTGTCTTCGTCTCATAAGTCTTCCACCAGAAGAATTTATTCCAGCAAATGGAAGAGATTCTCCATTTTGGCTCAGGCCCAAGGTTTGGACCCCTTCACAGCCCGAATTTCATCGGTCTTAGATTTTTTAGCCATGCTTTTCTGACAGGGCTCTGCGCCTGCTACCATTAAGGTGCAACTGGCTGCAATTTCCAATTTTCATACCTCTTACGAACCTTCTCTTATGGGCCATAAACTTTGTAAGACCT
This sequence comes from Protopterus annectens, assembly GCF_019279795.1. Lineage (NCBI taxonomy): Eukaryota > Metazoa > Chordata > Ceratodontiformes > Protopteridae > Protopterus > Protopterus annectens. Next base: position 1,655,831,818 of record NC_056732.1, read on the forward strand.
TCTTGAAAGGCGCCTGGTTACTTCGCCCTCCCATTTCAGAACCTGTCATGCCATGCGATCTAAACCTTGTGTTACAAGCCATTACTTCACCGCCCTTTGAACCAGCTGCCACCTGTGAATTAAAATTTCTTTATTGGATGACGGCTTTCCTAATAGCCGTTACATTGGCCAGAAGAGTATCAGAGATTCAAGCTTTGTCCATTAAACCTCCGTATTTGACCTTTCATAAGGACAGAGTTTCCCTGAGACTTAACCCGTCCTTCCTTCCTTCATCAGTCTATTAAGTTACCAGTGTTCTTTCCACACTTTTCCAATAAAGCAGAGTTAGATTTCACCAGTTGGATGTGCACAGACAACTAAGATTCTACTTACAAAGGACTAAGGATATTAGGACGTCTGATCAACTGTTTGTGTCCTTCTCAGAAAACAGAACAGGTTGTCCTATTTTCAAGAGCACAATTTCTAAATGGATCAAAGATTGTATTTCCTTTATCTATTCGTCAGCAGGCAGAAATTTACCCTTTCCCGTCAAAGCTTATTCTACCAGGGCTGTGTCTACATCAATAGCTTACCATGCCAGGCTTTCATTGGATGACATTTGTGCTGTGGCCACCTGGGCCTCTCCGCACACCTTTATTACTCATTACAAGTTGGACGTGGCTTCTAGGTGCGGGCTTCCTTTGGTTCCACGGTTCTCAGGAATATTTTCCTATGAGCCGCCCAGGATAGAGGTGCTGGGGACGCTGTCCCTTGAGTAAAGAATGTAGGCAAGATAGGACCACATAACATCAGGTAGTTATGTACTCACCATAACGATCGATGTATGTGGTCCATCTCGCCTCACATTCTTACGTACCCTCCCACCTGCCCCCTTCCTATAGGATTTGGAGGAAAATTGGCTCTGAGAACCCTTCAATTTCAGTTGTTTTTTCTTTCCTTTCTGGCTGGAGCTCCTTCCAGTGGCGGTTGTGTGTGGGGTGTGACTGGAATGGCTGCAAACTAGATCTGGGGCTAGGGCGAGCTGCATCTTGGGATACCGGGTTAGCCCAGCCAATTAGAGACTTTGTGCTAGAGAAATAAGTTGGCCCAGTCGGAGCCGATTCTTGGCTCCGAACCCGTGAGTAAAGAATGTGAGGCGAGATGGACCACATACATCGATCGTTATGGTGAGTACATAACTACCTGTTTCCAACTCTGGTCACTGCCCCCTCCTCCCGTACATCTTTCTGGTCCTTTGACCGGGTCTATATTACTGCTTCGAAACGCCGTAACAGCGAATATGAAAAGACCGACACATATTCAGCAAAATCCATTTCCGCAATTCACTGAATTCTTACAGGTCAAAGATGTAGTTGGGCAACTACACAATTTTACCCTTATCTCCACTGTAGTGCGATCTCAGAGTTGGAATATTTAGTTGCGAGGGGACACCCCACATTGGGGGGTGTGGGGACAAAACCCCCCGCATGGATGGGTTTGTTTTAGATAAAATTAGATGTTATGTTGTCCTATCTCGCCTTCATTCTTGCTGGTTGGGTTGGGTTCGGAACCGACTCACGCTTTTTACTAAAACCCGAGAGCTTCCACTAGCTCGAGGCTATACCCTATCCCATGATGCCTAGGTAAGGTAATCCAGATCTCGTTTGTCGCTAAACTAGATTGGGTGCTTTTCACTAGGCTCAGGCTAAGTGAAACATTTTTTCAGTTTATTTCTGGTTTCATATAGGTTTTTTGACATAGATTTGTTACATTACTAATTATTTGAGTGTTTAGCTTCCAGTTGTTGCTAGTTGTTGAATTTATCGCTTGTTGCATTCTGTTGTGGTTGACCATTGGTGTCATTAGGCCTACAACCTCCCTATTCTGTCTCTAAAGTTTTGTTTTATCCATCCAACCTGTTTTTAGTTAGAGGGTCCATTGTTCTTATTCTTTTTCAGCCTGTTTAAGTTAGAGGGCTTCACCATTTCTACTTCCTTTCCCTTAAGAGGTTTCATCGTTTTACTTAGAGACGTCTCCTTTGGCTGGAGGAGTTTGTCGTTTTTAGTTATAGACCTCTCCTCTAGTCCCCTCTCCCCCTGTGTGTTTGCTAAAAAAAAAAATTTTTTTAGAGTAGTTTTCAAGTTGCTAATTTTGACTAGACTTTTCCAGCGAATACTTTTTTAGTTTTTAGTAGTAATACTTTCATATTTTCATATCTTCCTGGACAGTGTTGTTGTGTTCTGATTTTTTCCACTATGTCCAAGGAAAGCGAAAAAGTTAAGCAGTCAGGCTTAAAAAAAATGCTACTCCTGTACACAGATGTTTTTAACTGACAGGCACACTAATTGTCTCTGTTGCCTAGGTCCAGTTCATTTACAAGATTCCTGCTCCATCTGCCATGGTTTTAGTGCAATGGTTTTGCAGGAACGTAAGAACAAGCTGATAGCTAGGGGTTTGCTTAAAGTTCATTTTGACGAGGTTTTAGAAGGTACTCAGACCTCTTCAAAACCTTCACAGTCCCCTAAATCTGACAAATTTACTAAGAGAGTTTCTTCTTTGTCTCCATCTTCTGTGCCAGTTAGAAAGGTAGCTAAAGATACGACTTCGGACCCGACGGCTTTTGGGCCCCAGAAACCTTCTCCTTCTCCTTCGGTTCCATAGGTTTTATCAGAACCGACCAGGAGCTATAGACGGAGCCGGTCTCAAACCTTGTAGCCGATCCCCTCAGTCCTTCATTCTCCTCTGTTACAATCAGTAGCTGGCAGTGTTAAGTCCTCGGCCCCATCCTCCCAATCCTCCAGGAGCCTGTCAGATGACAGCGTGGAGCAGGTGGTCAAGAGGTTGCTTCAGACTCTGGATCTGGCCAAGATCCTTTCGAGTCGAGCCTATAAAGAAGTGGAATTGACACCCACTACTGCCCTGTCTTCTCTTCCTCCTCCAACCCTAGTGGTTTTGGGGCCAGAGTGCTTGGATGTTTTTGTGGTGGAACCGTTGGGCCCGAGACTTACCCCTGGGTTTTTGGCCCCAACCTCTGCTCCGACCTCTTCGATTACATCTTCTGTCAAAGGGTCTAGGAGCAATGCTCCCCTGTCAGGTCTGGGGAGGAGAGTCAGATTGGCCCTTTGTTGGATCCGGTTCTACCTCTTGGGGCATCGGCGCAGGTGAGCTTGGCTCCTACATCGGCCTCGGAGCCCAACTCCTTGGTGCGGGTGAAGTCTCCGGGTTCTTCGGAGCTGGAGGCCCCCTAAGACCTGTGTCATGGTGCCTTCGAGGTGATGCGTGTGTTGTCCCCCCTAGCAGCTCCATCTTCGGATCCAGGCACTCTTCCTCCAAAAGAGCTGGTTCCTTTCTCTGTTCCATCCATCTCCCTAGGCATAGAGAACCACTGCCTCAGGACAACCCATTGGGTGAGTCTTTGTCTTTTGAAACCTCACCAGAGGATCCCTCCAGAGAGGTCCCTCAGAAGAGAACTTGTAAGAGGAAACATCTAGACCCCCCCCCCCACAAGGAGTCTGCCACTTCAAATACAGAGTTAGAGGATTCAGAAGGGTCCCCAAGGTGACACTCTGAGGATGTCTCATTTTCAGACGTCCTAGAGATCCTGAAGCAGAGAAGTAGCTGGAAGACCCTTACCCCTTCTGAGGATGAGTATGCATACCTGGAGGCATTTGGATCTCGACCCACCACCTCTTGGGTGTCTCCGCCTTTCGATCAGCTCCTTGGTGTAGTAAGTCGAAAGGCGTGGGACTCCCCAGAATCTGTGGAACCTGTTCCGAGGAGGCCCAACAAGTTCATAACTGCCCCATTGGACAAGGAAATTTTGACAAAGGGTGTTTTGGTAGATGCTATGATGGTGGCGATGGCCACCAAAAAGGAGTTAGTTGAGACTTCTTCATCTGTCCATCCACTGAGTAAGGAATCTCGAACAATGGACAGATATGGGAAGCTGATGTTCTTGTCAGCAGCCTTTACTCTCAGGTCACTGAATTACTGAACCCATTTTACCAGACTTCAAAGGGATCTCCTAAAGGAGCTAGGGGATACCTTCCAAGGTTCTACAGTTGTGAGGGTGTCAGACAGGGTGACCTCGCAGCTTGCTACCTTAAGTTCCATAGTCAGTTCCTCTATGTGGCTCATCTCTTATGCAACCAATGGAGCGAGTAGGGCAGCAGGCACAGGAATAGCTCTGAGGAGGCATTCCTGGATGCGCCTTTGCGAGTTTGCTGAGCCCTTTAAGTCTTCCTTCATTAAGGCCCCTTTTGACGACTCGTCCTTGTTCAGGCCAAAAGTTAAAGAGACTCTGACCAGGTGAAAACAAGAAGGCAAAACTCTGTCTGCTGTGGGAGTACATTTTTCTGTCCCTACTAGGCCTTACCCCAAAGACCAGAAGGGCAGGAAGAAATCCCAAAGAGCTTTGCCGGACGCACGTGGTGAATTTTCCCCCAAGTGCAGAGGGGGAAACAAAAATGGAAGACGCCGTCCTCATGGCAGAGGGGGTCCGCAAAGTCAGGGGGACAGAGATACGTTCTCTGGCAGGCCCTTCCAGCGCTCCTGAAAGAAGGCTCTCCTGTCCACCTCTGGAGGCAGTCGGGGCAGACTACCACTGTACCAAATAGCCTGGTAAAACATCACTCAAGATTCTGGACCCAGTACCAGATCTTCTGACCCAGTTGATAATATCCAGGAGATACATCATAGCCTTTTCTACCACACCCCCACAATCAAGATCAGTCCCAGACATTCCACGCTGTCAAAGGGATCAAGCATCCCTGGAGATTCAAAGGTTGGTAAGAAAAAGAGCCATCCAAGAAGTCCCTGCAGACCAAATCAGATCCGGAACTTACTCAAGGTTCTTTTTAGTTCCAAAGAAGACAGGGGACTGGAGACCCATCTTGAATCTCAGTAGACTGAACGAGTCCATCAAGAAAGCAAAGTTTCAGATGGTGACACTGCAGTCAATATTCCCTTTTCCGGGACGAGACAATTGGATGTGCTCCATCGATCTTCAGGATGTGTGCTACTTTATAAAGATGGAAAGGCGATCCAGGAGATATCTACACTTCCAGCTAGGAGCCAGTCATTACCAATTCAGAGCTCTGCCCTTTGGTCTCACTACAGCCCCCAGAGTGTTTACCAAATGCATGGCAGTAGTCACGGCTCACCTGAAGTGTCTAGGATTCTGGGTGTTTCATACTTAAGACAACTGGCTCCTGACCGCCACCACCGAGCATCTACTGACCAAGGCAAGGGACACCACCCTTCACCTATGTTCAAAACTGGGCATTACCATAAATTTCAAAAAATCTGCCTTGTTGCCTTCACAGCATATTACCTTCATAGGAGCAGATTTAAACACAAAAGACATGGTAGCAAAAACTGCCTCACGAAAGAGTACAAATGCTGTGCCATCAAGTATCAGTCTTGCTCTTGAAAAGGAAAGTACAGGCAAATTTTTTTCTGATGGTTCTGGGTTCAGTGGCAGCTGCGATAACATTAGTCCCACTGGTGTGTCTACACATGAAAGTACTACAGTGGCTACTTTTTGCTCAATGGTCCATGCAGGAGTTACCATGTCACACAAGATCCTCCCCTTATAGACACCTGCAAGAAGGTGGCTTCAGTCCACACAGGTAATGATAGGCAGACCGTTCATTTTTCTCCAACCTGTAGCTACAGCGACCATGGCCGCTTCCCAGATTTGGGGGGGGGGGCATTATCTGGGACAGACTGTCCAAGGGACTTGGCAGGAACACAAATACCACTTGCACATCAATCTCCTAAAGATGAGAGTGGTTCTTCTGGCATTACAAGCATTCCAGAACTCTCTTCCACCAGGTACGGTTGCAGTCAGACAGACTGTATGTCTGTGGTGTGGTACATCAACAAACAAGGCAGAACCAGATCCTACCTCCTGTGTCAAGAGGCTCAAAGAATATGGCAATGGGCAATATCTTCTCAACGTTTTCTGATTGCAATGCACATCCCGGGGAAATCCAGCGTGATAGCAGACAAATTAAGAAGGGCAATTCCCATGCCTCACGAGTGGTCCCTGAAACAGGAAGTTGCGAGCCAAATTTTTCAAAAATGGGGCCAACCTTGCTGTGATCTTTTTGCCACATTCATGAACCCCAAATGCAGCAGCTACTTTGCCCTGATCCCCCCTCCGGGGGAGTCTCCAAGGGATACACTTGTTCACGATTGGCCCCAGGGACTTATTTATGCATTTTCCCTTTTTCCAATAATCCCCAAAGTTCTACAGAAAGCCAAATTGTTGAGTTGCAAGTTAATTCTCATTGGTCCATACTGGCCTCATCAAATCTGGTTCCTTTTTCTGAGGCCCCATCTCTGGGAGGAGCTGTGGATTCTGGACCCGGTACCAGATCTTCTGACCCATCAGTCAGGAACGCTGCATCCCTCTATTCAAACCCTCAAGCTGAAAGCTTGGCTGCTCCACTTCCAATCTTAGCCAGGCTTTCGGACTTATCCCCTGCAGTGCGACATATTCTGGTTTCATCCCATAAGGCTGCAACTAGGAAACTGTATGCTAGCAAATGGAAAAAGTTTTCTTGTTGGGTTTCTAAGAATCACATAGACACCTTCACAGCCCTGCTAACTACAATTTTAGATTTTTTTAGCAGAGATTTTCAGTGGAGGTGCAGCTGCAGCTACTGTACGAGTACAGTTAGCCACCATATCTAACTACTATGTAGGAGACATGGGATCAAAAATAATGTCTCATAGATTGTGCAAAGCCTTCCTGAGAGTTACATTCCTGCTACGGCCTCCAATAAGGGAACCACCACTTTTTTGGGACCTCAATTTGGTACTGACTACTCTGATTCTCCCTCCATATGAGCCAGCTTCCTCCTGTCATCTAAAATTTCTAACCTGGAAAACAGTCTTTTTGACAGCTATTACTTTGGCTAGGTGGGTTTCAGAACTACAAGCTCTGTCCATACGCCCTCCCTATTTAGTTTTTCACAAAGGCAGAGTCTCTCTTAGAACGAATCCTTCATTCCTTCCCAAAGTATGTTCTGAGAGCAATTTGAATCAATCCATTGACCTGCCTGTCTTTTTTCCAAATTATGGCAACAAGGCAGAATATAAGCTTCATCAGTTAGATGTAGACAGACAGCTACATTTCTACTTGCATAGAACCAAGGAGTTTAGGAAATCTGACCAGTTATGCGTCTCCTTCTCAGACAACAGAAAATTCACACCAGTTTCAAAAGTTACTTTGTCGAAATGGCTTGCTGACACTATTTCCTATGCATATAATTCTCAGCATAAACAACTGCCAGGAAAGATTAGGGGCCACTCAACAAGAGCTATGTCAACTTCGACTGCCTTTCAGGCCAGATTACCTATGGACTCAATCTATGCTGCAGCCACATGGGTCAAACCTCATACCTTTATCACTCATTACAAAGTAGATGTGGCCTCCCAGAACAGGGCTTCCTTTGGTTCCACTGTTCTGACAAGCTTATTCCCTAGAGCCTCCCAAGAAAGAAGGTGCTGGGGATGCTGTCCCAACCATCAAGAATGAAGGTGAGATAGGACAACACAACATAAAAAAGTTATGTACTCACCATAACGTTCCATGTTTGTTGTCCATAATGTCACCTTCATTCTTACGTCCCACCCTCCTTCCCCCTCATAAGACTTAGGCTAAGGATGATTAACACTATTTTTGGAATATGAGTTCTAATTTGTTAGTGTTTTGCAAACAAGATCTGGGTTACCTTCCCCGCCTCATAAGACTTAGGCTAAGGATGATTAACACTATTTTTGGAATATGAGTTCTAATTTGTTAGTGTTTTGCAAACAAGATCTGGGTTACCTTCCCTAGACATCATGGGATATGGTATAGCCTCGAGCCAGTGGAAGCTCTAGAGCTTTAGTAAAAAGGCCGAGTCTGAACCCGATGCTTGGTTCTGAACCCAACCCAACCAGCAGGAATGAAGGAGAGATTATGGACAACAAATATGGCAGCCAAAGGTTTTCCAACTCCTTCCAAATCCTCCCTCCCCACCTAGAGCCGAGGGATTTTCTCCACAGACTTCAACATATATTCCTCCTTCGACCTCCTTGGAGGTACCACAGCCCTCTACACTGATGCCTACCCCAGTACCGGCTTCTTCAGTTCCATTGGTAGATCTTACCATGGCTCCAGAGCCAACCCTATGGACTTTAACTCACTCCGAGCTGAGCCATTCTCGGGATCATGACTGAGCTGTTGGCACCATGACTCCTAGTATGGCACCTCTTTTTTATATGGAGCCATTCACTACGGTTCTTGTTGCCTTGGCGACACCAAGTCCTCCTGTGGCTCCTTCCCTGGGGGTGGGCTCTTCGGAGTAGGGTGTGACCCCGGTCTCGGGGTTGTTCTTCTTGGTTCTGGGCTCCCACTCCTCTTCAGGCAGGCCAGCTTTTCAAGTGATGGAGAGGGCACTTGCCTCTGCGGGCTCACAGCTGGCCCCTTCAGCACCGGAGACTCATATTTATTTATTTATCCTCTGAACTGTAGCTAACACAGTCCACTCCTCTAGGACATCGAGCTTGGGAAACTCAAGATACCCTTCCACAGGGTACCCACTCTTCAGAGTTCTCCTCAGATGCCCCCACTGATGAGGTATGTAAGAGGTTGTGTAAGATGAAGCATGTGGATTCCCCTGAGTAATCCTTTACCGAAGATACAGACTATGATGAAGGGGGGAAGGGTCCTCATGGTCGCCCCCTGGGGATATTTCATTTGGAGACATTCTGGAAATTTTAAGGCGGCGGGGAGACTGGAAGCCCACCAACCCTTCCTCTGAGGAGTCTGTATTCTTGAAGGCTTTCCGTGCTCAACCCTCTACCTCTTTGGTGACAGTACCTGTAGATGACCTTGTGCAGCTCATCGTGCACTGTGCATGGAGGAATCCTGACACTGTTGAACCTATCCCCCGGAGACCAGACAAAATTCTTTCTCCACCGGAGGACAGTCCACATTGGTCCAAAGGCCTGCCAGTACACACTATGGTGGTGTTGGCAGCCACTAAGAAATACCTCGCAGAGGAGAGCCATACTGTCCATCCCCTGAACAGGGAGTCTTGGGCGATTGACAGGTTAGGGAAGCGGGTGTTTTCTTCATAGACCTTTGCTGTCTGGTCCTTGAATTATTTGGCACACTTTACCAGGCTCCAGAGAGACTTAATCTTGGAACTCTCGGGAATCTTAGCAGGATCAGTCTCTGATGAGGTACATGACAAAGTTGCCTCACAGTTTGCCACCCTGGAATCTATATCTAACTCGTCCATATGATTAATCTCTCATACTACCTAAGGGAGGGGGGGGGGCTACAGCAGCAGGTGCAGGTGTTGTCATGAGACACCATACCTGGATGCACCTGTGTGATTTTGCAGACCCTTTTAAGTCTTGCTTTCTCAATGCTCCAGTGGAAGTGTCTTTCCTTTTTGGCACAAAAGTGAAAGACACATTGGCCAGTTGTAAAAAGGATGGCAAGACCATGTCTGCCGTGAGCGTATGTTTTTCCACCCCCCAAAGATCTTACTGTAGGAATCAAAGGAGTGGAAAGATGTGGCACAAGAAATCCCAGGGTCCTTTCCTTGACAGACGTGGCGAGTTTACCCCCCGGGGCAGAGGGGGAACTCATCTGGAAGATGCCGCCACAGAGACAGAGGGGGTCTGTGTAATCAGGGATCCAGAGATTCTTTCTCTGGACAGCCCTATTAGTGCTCATGAAGAGCGGCTAGATTGCTTACCTCTGGAAGCAGTTGGAGGGATGGTTTTCTCTGCACCATCTTGCCCGGCAATCCTTAACCACAGATTCTTGGGTGCAGATGATAATTACCAGAGATTGCTTACCTCTGGAAGCAGTCAAGGGATGGTTTTCTCTGCACCATCTTGCCTGGCAACCCATAACCACAGATTCTTGGGTGCAGACGATAATTACCAGAGGTTACCACATCCCCTTTGACCTTTACTGAAAGCCGCAAAGGTGAATCCTTGATGTTCCACCCAGTCAGAGGGACATAGCAACACAAGAAATTCGAAAGCTGATTCAAAAAAGAGTCATCCAAACAGTCCCACCAGACCAGATAGAATCCATTTTTTTACTCAAGGTTCTTTTTAGTGCCAAAACAGACAGGGGACTGGAGGCCAATCTTGGACCTCAGCATCCTAAACAAATGTCAGACAGACAAAATTCTGGATGGTCACTGTTCAGTCTATCTTTCCGTTCCTGGAAAAAGACGATTGGGTGTGCTTGATAGATCTTCCGGATGCATATTACCACATAAAAATGGACAAACGCTCCAGGAAATTCCTCCGCTTCCATCTGGGAGCCAGTCACTGCCAATTCTGAGCGCTGCTGTTTGGTCTCTCTACAGCTCCCAGATTGTTCACCAAATGCATGGCAGTGATAACAGCTCACTTGAGACTGGGTGTTTCCGTATTTAGACGATTGGCTCCTTACTGCCCCCACCAAGCGTCTACTGGTTACAGCCTTACGTTACACTGGTTAAAGTATTTACCTTACAAGCACAAGGTGCAGGGTTTGAGTCTCACAAGGCATAATTGGCTAGGCTTAAAATGGCTCACAAGGGCAGTTAGCTTAGTACTAATCCATGAACCTATGAACCTAAAGTTAGCAAAATACTTAGGGATCTCAATAAACGAGGAGAAATGCAAGTTGACTTCTTCTCAAACTCTGGAATTCATAGGGGCAACTTTCAATATTCAATATTGCTAGTCTCCTTCCCACTTCACAGATTAGAAAGACCAAGGTCTCATCTCCGGGTGATATTCTCTCAGGACAACATTTCAGCTTGGGCAGTCCTTCAGCTACTAGGATTAGTGGAAGCATTGATTACTATAGTTCCCCTGGCAAGACTACACATGAGACTCCTACAATGACTTCTAACACAGTGGTCTCTGCCGTTTTTGATTTCTCCAAGTCTTTTGGGTTTCTAATACCATGACGGGAATGGACCCCATTCCTAGTCAAATTACGATTAAAGTTCATGAAATTAGTATTGTTTCACTCTAATGTTAGCCAAAAGTGCTCTTCGCAGCACCAGCAATGTGCCCAGTAATGACTCCTTCTGCAATTCATACGGTGTTACATGAATTGGTAACACATCTAAATACGATTGTAAATTATTTTTTATAAGACTAGTTGCTCCTACTACTATTGGAACTGCTTGACTTCGATATGCGTCTGCTAAATTAAGCAGAGATGTAATCTTAGATTTATTCTCCTCGTGTTTCAAAACTTTCACTACATTTGGATCCTGTGAGGTTAGCAGATATGTTTGCTTGACTTCGATATGGGTCTGCTAAATTAAGCAGATGTCATCTTAGATTTATTCTCCTCATGTTTCAAAACTTTCACTACATTTGGATCCTGTGAGGTTAGCAGATATGTTTGGAGTCCTACGATTGCAAATCTATACATGTAATCAGTTTCAAGGAGGCCCATCCCTCCTTTGGAACAGGGAATATATAATCTTGGTATACACTGATTTTTAAAAAGCATTTGGTGAGCATGAGGCATCCTTCTTGTTTTAATATCCAATCTATCCAGCACGTTTTGGGGCCAGTCAATCACTCCATAACTATAAGTTAGGACAGGAAGAGCAAATTGATTTATGGCTTGGATCTTGTTCCTAGATGTCAGTGCTGTTTTCTGAATTAATTTAAGTCTTCTAAACACAGTGGTCTTTTTTTAATTTCTCCAAGTCTTCTGGGTTTCTAATACCATGACAAGAATGTACCCATTCCTAAGTAAAAGTACAATTAAAGTTCATGAAATTAGTATTGTTTCACTCTTTGACGTTAGCCAAAAGTGCTCTTCGGAGCACCCACAATGTGCCCAGTAATGACTCCTTCTGCAATTCGTACAGTGTTACATGAATTGGTAACATGTCTAAGTACGATTGTAAATTATGTTTTATAAGACCAGTTGCTCCTACCACTACTGGAACTATCTGGGTATCTTTCTTACACATGGTTCTCATTTCTGCCTGCAGATCCAGGTATTGTATGACTTTGTGTCTCTCTGTACGCAAGATACTGTAGTCACTGGGTGTGGCAATTATAGTGATCAATGCTACTTTTGTCATCTTTTCTTGGACCACTATATCCGGTTTTCTAGCATCTATCTTTTGAACTGTTAGTATTGGGTGATCCCATGTGATATAAACTTTATAATTTTCTATGAATCTTTGTGGCTCATGTTTCCAGTGTTTTTCAGCCACTTTGATATCATAATATTTGCACAATCTCCAGTGTAACAGTCTCGCCACATTATTATGGCCAGCACTACCAGGTTATACCTCATACCATGTTTTTCGGCCCCAAAACTTGGACCGAACCACAAAAGGAGGGGGAGTAGAGGCTGGACTCTGCCCTTCTGAGCTGGGAATTTCTGGTTAAAGGCTTATAGTGCCTTATAGTGCCTGCATATTTGAACTATTTCTTACTGTAATTGGTACACCTTGTTTGCTGTAGCATAGACTAGATCCAGGCCTGCTGAATCTAGTTTTGTTTGTATGCTTGTTATTTCCCTGAAAAGCTAATTCCACCTAAAACGCGGCTTTTCAGCGCTTCTGTGGATCTCTAGTGATATCTGCACTGCTTACTGTACTTATTTCCTTGTTTCAATTGAAAGAAAGTTACTGTTTGTCATTTTTGCATTTGTTACCTGGCACTTGCTCACTAAAGCAATTATATAAGTCAGCACTAAAAAATTAAAAGTACTACACCCTCACAAACTCCCCCTGGAGTACCTTGCTCCCCATTGGCCATTTTTTTCAATTATAAAGAAATTCCCAATACTATTCTAGCATGTCCAAAGGTCAGTTGTCAATCTCCTCTCCAGTCCAGCTGGTGAATCTGGGAATCTTGAGGCAATGTTACAACTGCCTCATGTACACAGACAACCCTCTCCTCCTCCCAACAAATTCCAACACATGTGAGAGATGCAACCATATAGCCAAATTGGAGGCTAAGCTCTCTCAACTCAGTACTGGCGTAACCAGTCAGGAGGAGAAGGAAACCACACTCACTAAAATTCCAGTCTCACATAGACCTACCACGACAGCAAACCAAACACATAAACACACAAAACATACTTGGAGGCTCTAAATAAAAATCTGCCTAAGCAGCAGAGAACTCCAAAGCAGACACCAAGCAACCGCTACCCCAAAACAAAAACATGCAACACATAGCTCACAAAGCCAGTGTGCAACAGTCACAGCCCTTAAGGCTAAACAACACACCTGATACACTTGTAATAGGTGACTCTATCATCAGGCACACTGACGTCCCACTCACCAGGCTGAACAAGGAGAAGGTCACGGTGAGCTGCCTGTCGGGCTAGGATCCGCCACATAACACAAGCACTCAGGTCACTCCAAGGCAAGTACAAATATGACACAGTCATTGTCCATGCTGGTGTGAATGACCTGAGACGTACCTCCCTGGACTACATGAAAAGAGACATAGAGGAGCTCCCTGAGCATGTAGCCCAGGCCGGCATGACCCTGACCTTGAGTAGCATCTTACCCTCACCAAGAATGATGCCACAGTATGAAGACAAGATGATCAATTTCAACAATTGGCTTAAGTATTGGTGTCATTCAAAGGGGATCCAATGCCTGTCAGCCTGGGATGACATGCTCGACAAGCCACGATGCTTCGCTAGGGACGGCTTGCACCTGTCACCCCTGGGCTTTCGGATATTGGCAAAGGCTCTTGCTACCCCCATAGTGCCTTTTTTAGGCAAGGCTCAAAAGACAAACCCACCTCCATAGGTATCACAAGGGATAAGAAACTAAGAGTAATGCTACTCAACGCCAGAAGTCTAAACCTCAAGATGCACGCACTCGAAACTCTCCTTAGCATGGAGAACATCGATATCTGTACAGTAACAGAAACCTGGTTCAAGGCTCTCGAGAGCACCCCAGCACTACCAAGTTATACCTCATACCATGCTTTTCGGCCTCAAAACTTGGACTGAACCAACAAAAGGAGGGGGAGTATCAATATTCGTCAAAGATACCCACGCAAACTTCTCCCCCCCCTCCCCACCAAAAGGGCTAATATCTATCCCAGCAGAGTGCTGCCCCCCTGACATCTCAGATGCTCAGGTAAGAGCTGCCCTCTCCAAAGCAAGAAACACAGCATCAATGGGACCAGACGGTGTCCCGGGCTGCGTCCTACATGAACTCCAAGAAGAGCTAAACCCAAACCTAAAACTACTGTTCAATCTCAGCCTTACTACAGGATATGTATCCAAAGAGTGGCGTACAGCAACAGTGGTCCATCTCCACAAAGGTGGTGCCTCAACGGATCCTGGAAACTATCGCCCCATAAGTCTCACTAGCTTGGTCTGCAAAGCTATGGAAAGGATCATCATGGACCTTATAAATAAAGATATTGGGGACCTACAGACACTGGATCCTACCCAGTTCGGCTTTGTTAAGGGCAGATCCTGCCTCTTAAACCTGGTCGATTTCTTTGAAACAGTCACCAAGGCCATTGACAAGGGGAAGGTGGTCCACACAGCCTACCTGGACCTCGAAAAAGCCTTCGATACAATACCCCACTCGGGCATTATAGATAAGCTCACCAGCTTAAATATAAACCCCTATGTCACTAGATGGGTTGGAAACTGGCTCAAGGACAGAACCCACATGGTTAGAATTGCTGGAGCCATGTCAGACTCCAAACCAGTTACAAGTGGCATCCCACAAGGCTCAGTCCTGGGACCTCTCTTGTTCGGTATATATTTCTTGGAGGTACAGGCTAACACGGAAGGACTGTGGCTGACCAAGTTCGCAGATGACTGCAAACTGGGCACCAAAATAGACTCTCCAGCTGACACAAGCATCCTACAAAAGGGCCTCATAGAAACAGACAACTGGTGCCAGAGCCATGGCCTCAAGCTAAACGCCAAAAAGTGTATAGTCATCCCCTTTGGCAAAAACAAAGTGCCCACAAATTACCACATAGGTGGTAATCCATTAAGTACGGAAGAAGTAATTAGGGACCTGGGGACCCAAGTTGATAGCAATCTCTCATTTGACAACCACGTGGCCAAAGTGGTTAGAAAAACATTTTATATAGCCCACCTAATCATGAAGGGATTCACATCTAGATCAGGGGAGGTCATCGTGCCTCTTTACTCATCCTTCATCAGGCCTATAATTGAGTACAATGCCCCTTTTGGGATGTACCTTACCAGACACCTGCAGCAACTGGAAAGACCCCAAAAGTACCTCACCAAGAGGATCAAAAGGCTCAAACAGATGCCATATGCTGCCCGGTTAAAGAAACTCCAGCTCTACTCAGTGGCATACGGCCTGCTCAGAGGCGATCTGTGCCTGACGTATAAAGCCATGTCCAACCCGGAATTAATGGACATGCTGCACCTCAGAAAATCCAAATCCCATTGAGCTACGCGCTCAAGAGACTTGAGCCTCAGCACTGAAATAAATAGGACATGCTGGAGAGACAGATTCATAACCCAGAGGCTCCCTTCACTCTGGAATAAAATCCCAGTCCAGGTTAGGCAGAGTCCCTCACTGATTCTCTTCAAGAGGAATCTTGATGAGTGGATGGGAGATAGTAGGTTTACCCCGGGTATCACTTCTGTGTCACTGTTAGACAGAGGCACAGTATACCAACCTCGAAAAAGGGCATAGCAGAATTAATTTAAAATGGGTGGCGAAAGCCAAACACACTCTGGCTAGGCTTATAAATGCCCTAGGGCAGATAGCCTAGTATGAACCTAAGTATACAGTCCCTCTGCCATTATTGCGTCGCAGCCAGCAACAAGGTGTGTGACTGTTTCCAGTTCAGTTCAGTTTTACAAAACCTATATATCTGTTTCTCCCACGTGTTCAATGGACTTTGTAAACCAGGGTGTATGTAGCCTACTATCTTGGGCTGCCAATATTAACCTTTCATTTCTTGATGTGAATTCACCTTTCCTTAACCATTCCTGTGTTCATTCTTGATCAACATGAGGGTTTTCCAGAAGTTTTCTATACTTGCAACTATATTTTATGTTTTTTCCACATTTCTTGCCTTCTCATCTGGTCCTTCACCTTATATTCTTTCTTTTGTTTTTTAGCACATTCAGTTGCTGCCTGATTTTTTTCTACAACTGGTATAATTTCCATCCCTGCTTGACGTTTATATGCTTCTGCTAAATTAAGCAGAGATGTCATCTTACATTTATTCTCCTCATGTTTCAAAACTTTCACTACATTTGGATCCTGTGAGGTCAGCAGATGTGTGGAGTCCCATGATTGTAGATCTATACATGTAATCAATTTCAAGGAGGCCCATCCCTCCTTCGGAGCGGGGAAATATATAATCTTGGTACACACTGATTTTTATAAATCATTTGGTAAGCGTGAAGCATCCTTCTTGTTTTAATATCCAATCTATCCAACACATTTTGGGGCCAGTCAATCACTCCAAAACTATAAGTTAGGACAGGAAGAGCAAATTGATTTATGGCTTGGATCTTGTTCCTAGATGTCAATGCTGTTTTCAGGATTAATTTAAGTCTTCTACAGTATTCCTTACCGAGCTTTATTCGCATTTGTTCATGTTTTATTGCCGACCTTCATCAATTCCCAAGTATTTATACACTCCCTCTTGCTCAAGTTCTTTTATATATCACGTTCTTGTCCCAAACTTATGTTTTCCTGGTGCTGCAGTTTTCCTTTTTTAAAGGTTGCTTTTGCACATTTATCAAGACCAAATGACATTCCAGTATCATCTAAAAAAGTTTTGACAACCTGCAGCTGTGCTTTCAGTTCCTCATCTGATGAGCTATACAGTTTTAAATCATCGACAAAGAGAAGATGAGAAGTCATTAGACTTTGTTGTTTTCTAGAAGCCAAATTGTAGCCATGGCCTAAGCTAAGTAAACAGCTTAATGGATTAATGGCAAGGCAGAATAGCAATGGTGACAGGGAGTCACCCTGGAATATCCCCCTTTGAATTTTTATCCCTGGGATAATAATCTGTCCTTTATCATGGCTTAAGTGCAAAGTGGTCTGCCACTGTTTCATGGGTACTGTAATGTAGTCAATCAGTGTAGGGTGTATCTTATACATTTTTAAGCACTATTTTATCCATGAATGTGGAATACTATCAAATGCTTTTTTATAGTCAGCCCATGCCATACTTAGATTCCTCCCCTTCTTACAGTTCTCCGCTATAACTTTGCTTGACAACAAATGATCCTTTGTTCCATATGACTTTCTTTGATTGCCCTTTTCTACTGCCATAATTATAAACTCTGTCGGCGTCAATTCACGTGTTTAGTTTGTACATCATTGGAAGACAAGTTATTGGTCTATAATTTTTAGGGTAGCTTGCAGGTTCACTCTTAAGAGCATTGTTTTTCCTGTTGTTAACCAGTGTGGTGTGTGTTCATGATGCACATATAAATTGTTCTTACTTATGGTAAGAACTTGTACAAAGAAGTTAATACTTTAAGCCAAAAGTTAGGTACTGCATATGGGCCTGGGGTTTTCCAGTTGGAGGATTTTCTCAACTTTGTTTCAGTCTCTCTGGCTGTTATTTCATCCCATTTCATATCCTGTACCTTTAAACTTCTTATTCTTTCTTTTACTTTTTCTATCCATTTAGCATGTTTGTTATGTTCCACAAAATCTTCATAGATACTTCTCCAAAATGTATCTACTTCCTCTTTTTTTCGCCGTCTTTCAATTCCTTTTACCTTATTTTCCAATTCTCTATAAAACTTTTTTGGGTCGTCAATAAATTGCTTATTTTGTGCTTTTCCCTTATATTTATCTTTGTATCGTCTAAGTCTGCCTGTTTTGAAATTTTTAGTTTGTTATCTCCAATAGTACATAATAGATCCTGGTCTCTTCCAATACTGTGCATTACTTTTATCACATCTATCTTTCTTAGTGTTTTTGTTGATCTATTCCCTCTTCTATAATCTTCTAAAAGTGACACTTCTTGTCTTAGCTGATTTATAGTTTTCTATATTCGATATTTCCATGATGGTATTCGCTTTCGACCTTTCTTTTCCCTTGCTACCCTGTGTTCCTGTGGTAGAACTTTATCAGTTATTAATTTAGCAGCACAGTAATATATTCTGTTTACTTCCATTATAGTGCATGGATCTCTATGGACAGTCCTAATTACTGTGTTCATTTGTTTTATCAAGTTTCTAATTTTTGGGGTTTTATTAACCTTCTGCAGTCTACTTCTCTAATTGATCTTGATATATCTGTCTTTGTCTATTAAATCAAGCAACTCTTCTTTTAACTAATTTCTTCCATACTGAGGACACATCCTTTGTTTTCCGTTTCCTGCAGACATTCTATAGAAAGTTCTATAGCATCTTCCTGTGGCACATTCTGTTCAATTTCATCCTGTGTCATCTGTTGTTCTGTCATATGGGAATTCACTGGCCTATCACTCCTCAACATTGACTGCATCAGTTTCCAGAGTTTCCTGCTCCTTTCCTTGCTGTCTATCTTCAAATGAACATTTTTACTGGTTTCCTGTGGAAGGCTCCAAAATATCTTGATATGGCACCTGACCAGTTGCTTCCTGTTCCACTGATTTTCCCTTAATTTGGATATCCTTTGCTCTATCCTGTTGTGGTGCTTTCTGTACTTGATTTACTACACTGAATCCTTCTCTTTGCAGCTGTTCCATAACCTCAGTTTCTGTTTCTTTGACTTCTCCATTACTAATCTCTTTTTCTACTTTTCCTCTTAGTGTTCTTATTTTTTGTATTGTAACGTTTTCCATATCTGGATTCCTTTCCCTGTATTTTTCTTTAAATATCTTTGGTGCTACTCTTTTTGTATTGGTTAGTTTTGCTTTCTCCTTTGCATAAATATTACACCATATTAAATCTCTTTTCCTTTCCCCTGTCCATATTTCTTCTTCACATGTCTCCTGATCTTCTTGCTTTTCCTTATTCTCGGGACTCGCTCCATCATGGTGTAATGTATTCTGTTTTTAGACATTCTGCATTAAATCCTTAACTTTGCAGGCACTCCATAAATTCAACTTCTATTTCTTTAACTTCTGCTTTACTAATCGTTTTTTCTACATTATATCTTTGTGCTTTTTGTCTTTTTATTGTGAAATTTTCCATATCAGGATGCCTTTGCTTGTATTTCTCTTCGAATATCTTTGAGACTGCCTTCTCTATATTAGTTAACTTGGCTTTCTCCTCTGCATAAATATTGCACCATATCAAATCTCTCTTTCTTTCCCTTGTCCATATTTCTTTCTTATATTTTTCAAATATCTCTAGGTTTTGTTGTTTATATTTTCTCACTTCCTCAGATGCTTCTTTTTCTAAACAGAGCAACATTTTTTTGATCTATATACTCTTTTTTAAAAATCTGTTCTATTAAAGAAAGTACATTTTTATTTGAAGCTTCTGACACTTTTTCCTGCAGAGGTATTTTTCTTTCCCCTATTTTCTCTCTTAATCGTTTTGTATATCTTGTGTCTGGAAATTCTGCGTTTTTTGCATAATAGTGACAATACATAATTTCTTTCTTATCCTCAATAGTCCATGATCCAGTGGTCCCCTTTGACTCATCCTATGTCCTTTCAGATCCGCATAACAAATCGATGCAAAAAGATTTAATCTGATGTTGTTAATCTTCTTTCCATTCATCACTGATGGGGTTCGGAACCGAGTCGGCCTATTACCAAGCTTGCGCCAGCTAAAAAAACTCTTGAGGTAAGTCTCTACCCAGAATGCTCTTCTCCCTGTTACCTCAGATCTTGTTTGCCGCATAGCCATAAAGCCGTGTTTCAGCCGAGCTCTCAGCTAAGTGAAACCTTTCTGATTTCTGTGTAAAACGTTTTGGATATCTTCATATTTTATTAAGCAATTAGTATTTTAGTGTCGTTTCTTCTGTCTAACCTTGTTCTTTCCTCTCTACCTGTTGTTACCGTTGGTAAACATTAAAGTACCATAGTTGGTAAGGCCTTTCTTATCTTACCCTTGTGGTATTTCTTCAATACCATAGTTGGTATTGTTTCTCCTGTTTAACTTCTTAGCTTCAAACGTTATTCAGGTGTTTCCCTTTTTTTCTCTACATACCAGTGTATTGTTATAATCTGAAGTAGTTTTCTTCATTTGATCTTCAACCTGTGGGTTATGGATCCGTAACGGATCCGGGCCAGCAACCTTTGCTAGCATCAGCTCCGTGCTCCAGACTCCTCCCCTTACCCATAATACACCTCCACAACCTTCCATCCCCAGATCTCATTTGCTGCGATTTGCTTCACATCGTGTCTTCTGAGCTCCAGCTAGCAGTGGGTTATTAAACTTTGTGAGTAGAAACATTTTCTCTTTATCATCAGATTAAGTTAGTATAGCTACCCCTTCTCCTTCCCATCACTTTGGCATCGAGTGTTAGTGTTTTTAGGTAGTAGAGTAGTTTGTTCTTTGGTGCCCCCCTCAGTGTTTTCTATAGACTAGTATGGTGAGTGTGTGTGTGTGTGTCTGTGATCTTTTAGAAAGCATTTGCCTGTCTTTTTTCAAGCCTTTCTTTCTATCTTTAGCATGGCTGAAAAGCTTGTTTTCAAGCACTGCACAGAGTGTGGCGTAAGCTATCCCCAACAGATGGCCATGCTCTGTGTATTTTGTGCTTGGGTGTGGCCCACCTTAATGTGGATTGTAACATTTGTGCGGGCTTCAGCCTAAAGGATAGGAAGTCCAAGTTGTCCCTCAAAGGTCTTCGTCCTCCCTCCGACTCTCTTTCCTCATCTTCGGCTTCAGTCACAGAAGCTGCTGTGGCTACCTCTCCCTCCTCTCTTCCTCTGACTTCTCCTCCCTCCCAGGCTGGGATTCAAACTCCTATACCTAAGCCTGTGGTAGCAGAGCAGAAGAGAGGTAGAGAAAGGGAGAGAGAGTTGAAGACGAGGGAAAAGAGGGAAGAGGTCCCCGGACCTCACTTAACCCAGAAAAACTCCACAGACCCGTGACTCCCCTCGGATCCGATCTGCGAGGTTCTCCCCGGAGCCGGAGGAGCCACGTCTAATCTTTCGGGCGTTGGTACCCCGACCCACCAGGTTTGTGTCCATGGCCTTGTCATGGTCAACCTGCTCCTTGTCGGATATGGATCTGGATAGGATAATGAGGGGCTTTATCTGTACACAGATCCAGATGGGGGTTTTCACAGCCCCCTCCATCTGGAGGGGGGAGCTCGCTTCCTTTCTTTCAACCTATTTCTCCTTCTCCGATCCGACCTTCGGCTTCGGAGTACTCGGATCCGAGGTTGGCATTGGTCAGGGAGTCGGCGCCGATAGCACCTGTTTCCTCGACCCCGACAGCTGCATGGAGCGTTTCGGATCTGATCAGCTCGGATCCGAGCCACTCTCGGAGCCGGAGGTTAGGTGTCGGATCCGAGGGAGTGGAACTTTTTCCATTGGCTCAAATTTTGTCAGGCCAGATTCCCTCCCTCGGAGCTCCATCCGCCTCGGGCCCGGCTCCGATTCTTGCATCGGACCTGGGGAGACCGGCCTCCTTATTAGTTTCCCAGGAGGTTCGCTCTCCTTCGGCATTCGATGTGGTAGAAAGCGTCCTCTCCATTGGATCGAGACCTTTGACTGCCCCCTCGGATTCCTCCCAGACCCCCTCGGCTCTGTTTACGGTCCCCATTGTCTTGCCAGAGGGACAGCCTGTGCTCAAAAAGCCCCAGACGGTTCCCCCCACAAACAAATGGCTTACGAGCCGGAGATCTCCACAGGAGATGTGCCTCACAAGCATATGTGTAAGAGGAGGCACTTGGACTCCTCCGAGTCCCTCATCGTGGGCACGGATTTAGATGATGGAGAAGGTTCCCCAAGGTCACCTCCTGAGGATGCCTCCTTTGGAGACATCATGGAAATCCTGCACCAGCGGGGAGGTTGGTCTGCCCCCAAACCCTCTTCTGATGAGTCTGTGTTACTGGAGGCTTTCAGCACTGGCCCGTCTACTTCCTGGGTGTCCCCTCTCGTGGATCCTTTTGTGGATTTGGTCACTTCATGGGCATGGAAGGAACCAGACACCAAGGAACCTATCCCAAAGCGACCCAATAAAATCTTAAGCCCACCCCCATTGATAGACCATCCTAGAATAAGGGTTCCCCCGTAGACACCATGATGGTAGCAGCAGCCAGTAAGAAGGAACTTACCCAGGAGAGTTCCTCGGCCCACCCTCCTGACTGAGAGTCATGGATGATGGACTGCCTAGGGAAGCGGGTGTATGCTTCAGCTACCTTTTCGATCGGGGCGCTGAATTATTTGGCCCATGTCACTAGACTCCAATGCGACCTAGTAAAGGAGCTGGAGGAGTCTGCACCCAAGTCCATGTCACAGGAGGACAAGGCTTCGTTCGCCGCGAGGATGGCCACTCTAAAAGCAATATCTAATACGTCCATGCGACTCCTCTCCCATGCTACGGAAGGAGCGGCTAGGGCGGCTGGGTCCATGAGGCGTAACGCCTGGCTCAGGTTATGTCAATTTTCCGAACCTTTCAAGGCGTCATTTGCCAATGCCCCTTATGATGGCTCTACACTCTTCGGTAAGACCGTCAAGGAGACATTAGTCCAGAGTGAGAAGGACGGGAAGACACTGTCTGCTGTCGGGATCCACGTCTCTAACCCTCAAAGGTCCTTTTCTCGGAACCAGAGAGGGCAAAAGAAGATGTGATTCCAGAAGTGTCAGTATTCCCGGGGCACTCAGGGCTCTTCTTCCCCAAGAGGCAGAGGGGGACAGAATGGATGCCAGCCCAGAGGCAGAGGGGGGCTGCAGAACTTCAGGTCTCGATAACCTTTCTCAGAAAGACTCGGGCAGCAACCCTGAGGGGTTGCCCGACTGCTCTACTCTGGAGGCAGTCGGGGGACGATTGTCCTTGCACCTAGCAGCATGGAATTCCATAACAATGGACGTCTGGGTGCTTCAAATCATATCCAGAGTATACTCTTTCCCCTTTGTGGGTTTCCCCATATCTCCCAAAAACCTCCCGGACGTACCACCCATGCAAAGGGAGGCAGCAGCACAGGAAATTTCCAAGCTCCTAGTAAAATCAGCAATCGAAACCGTCCCCCCCAGATCTGTCCGGATCAGGCATCTATTCCAGGTTCTTTTTGGTGCCAAAGAAAACGGGGACTTAAGGCCCATTCTAGACCTCTCTACCCTGAACCTGTCAGTTGCCAAAGAGAAGTTCCGGATGGTCACGCCACAGTCCATCATGCCGTATCTGCAAGAGAGCGACTGGATGTGCTCGTTAGAGCTCCAGGATGCTTACTGTCACATAAAAATGCACAGAAGCTCCAGGAGGTTCCTCTGCTTCTGGCTAGGAGTCAATCATTACCAGTTTCGAGCACTACCCTTTGGTCTCACCACAGCCCTCAGGGTGTTTACCAAAGTGATGGTGGTTGTAGCGGCTCACCTGAGGCTTTAGGGGATTCAGGTCTATCCGTACCTGGACAATTGGCTCCTCACTGCTCCCACCAGGTGTCTACTTTCCCAAACCAGGGATTATTTCCTAACACTTGCCCTGCATTTGGGGATCACAGTCAACACATCCAAATCTCTCCTAGATCCTGCACAGGTGATAGACTACATTGGTGCCAGGATAGATACTCTTCAGTGCAAAATATTCCTGACCTCAGAGGGATTTCAAAGCCTGATGATGCATGTCTCCTTGATCTACCATTCTCATCTTCCAGCAGCAGAATCCGTGTTGAGGGTCTTAGGCTCTATGGCGGCGACCATAACTCTTCTCCTGTGTGCTCGGTTACACATGCGGATTCTTCAGTGGACTCTAGTGGTTCAATGGTCCCTGTTGGAACTGCCATTGACTTATCCTATTCAACTCAGTCGAGTGTGTCAGTCGTACCTCATATGGTGGGTGAGCTCTCTGGACATTTTGGAGGGACGACCCTTTGCTCCAGCCCAGGCCCAAACCACAGTGACCACGGATGCCTACCAAATTGAGTGGGGGGGGGCATTGTTCGGGCAGGACAGTCCAAGGCTTGTGGTCCCCCATAGAGACCAGCTTGCATATCATTGTCCTAGAGATGAGGGCGGTCCTTCTAGCGTTGCAGGCCCTTCATGCCTTTCTTCCTCTGGGGACGATTGCTATTCAGTCAGACAGCATGTCAGTGGTCTGGTATGTCAACAAACGGGGAGGGACCAGATCTTACCCCCTTTGTCACAAGGCCATGAGAGTGTGGGAATGGACGATCTCCACCGGTCGCTTTCTCATCGCAACACACATTCCGGGACGGTCCGACATTCTAGCGGACAGGCTAAATCGAGCCATTCTGTTGCCTTATGAGTGGTCTCTGAATCTGTCAGTAGCGGAAGAGATCTTCAGTGAGTGGGGTCAACCTTGATGCAATCTCTTCGCATCTCTTTCCAATGCAAAATGCAGCAAGTTTTTACTCTGAACCCCCTGCTGGGGGAGTCCCCCAGAGATGCTCTAGTTCATGCTTGGCCTCCCATTCTTCTGTATGGTTGGGAGGGTGGCCTAATTGTTAAGTTGTTTGCCTTATAAACAGAAGGTGCAGGGTTTGAGTCTCACAAGGGATAATTGGCTAGGCTTAAAATGTCTCGCAAGGGCAGTTAGCTTAGTACTAATCTATGAACCTATGAACCTATGCTTACTCACCAGTACCTCTCATGCTGAGGTTTCTGCAGGAAGCTCATTGACTGGGGAGCAAAGTGATCCTCATTGCCTCATTTTGGCCTCGCCAGGTATGGTTTCCCTTCCTTTGGTCTCACCTTCTTGCTCCACCTTGGATCCTTGATCCCATTCAGGATTTAATTTCATACCCTTCAGGGGTGCCTCATCTCAGTCTGGACACCCTGAAGCTCACGGCTTGGCTGCTCCAGTTCCCGTAATTGCTAGTACTCCCGGACTATCCTCCTCAGTTAGATCTATTTTGGTAGCTGCTCATAAGTCTTCGACCAGAAATGTTTATCACAACAAGTGGAAACGTTTTTCTTTCTTGGCCTCCCAAAGGAGTTTAGACCCTTTCATGGCCCCTATTTCCGCTATTCTTGATTTTCTAGCTGATATTTCCAGCATGGCGCCAGTTCTTCTACTGTCAAAGTTCAGTTGGCTGCCATTTCTCACTTTCTTGTGGGCGAGAATTCTTCCTCCTTAGCATCTTCCAGACTGTGTAAAGCCTTTATCAAAGGCACCTTTTTGTTACACTCCCCGGTCAGAGATCCGGTTCCTCCGTGGGACCTTACTATGATGCTTCAAGATTTGGTCTCTCCGCCTTTCAAGCCTGCCGCTACTGCAGATCTGAAATTTTTATCTTGGAAAACAGCTTTTCTGGTGGCTATTAATTCTGCAAGAAGGGTTTCAGAGTTACAGGCCTTGTCCATCAAAATTCCGTACATGATTTTTCATAAAGCAGAGTTTCCCTTCGAACCAGTCCATCCTTTCTTCCTAATGTGGCATTACCAATCAATATCAATCAGACTATTAATTTGCCTGTGTTTTTTCCGAATTTTACGAACAAGATGGAATACAAACTCCAATGTTGGATGTTCATAGACAGTTATGATTCTATTTACACAGGACAAAAAATTTCCATAAGTCTGATCAATTGTTTGTTTCTTTCTATAAACCCTTTTTGGGGAACCTATCTCCAAGGTCACTATAGCTAAATGGATTTCTTCATGCATCCTGCAGGTTTGTAAGGTCAGAGGCATGTCTTCTCCAGGTCAGGTAAAAGCTCATTCCACTAGGTCCATGGCTACGTCTGCGGCCTTTTGGTCTAGAGTGTCTTTGGATGATATTTGTTCTGCAGCTACTTGGTCCTCATCTCATACATTTATTTCTCATTACAAATTGGATTTGACTTCCAGAAGGAGAGCATCCTTTGATTCTGCAGTGCTCCGGAATATCCTTCCATGAGGGCCTCCCAGGAGTTTAATAGCTGGGGACTCAGTCCCACAGGTTGAAGATCAAATGAAGTAAAGTACTTCAGATAAAGAAGTTATGTACTCACCATAATGTTCCATCTGAGTAGTTCTACTTCATTTGTCTTCAGCCGTCTCTCCCTCCTTCCCCTGGACCTTGGTGCATGATCAGCCTATGGGGTGCAGTATAGGTCTCACGTATATTTATCTGGTCGGGTTCTCAGTATAAGTTAAGCAAACTTGCTCTGGGGATGGAAGGTTGTGGAGGTGTATTATGGGTAAGTGGAGGAGTCTGGAGCTTGGAGCTGATGCTAGCAAATGTTGCCGGCTCGGATCCGATACGGATCCGTAACCTACAGGTTAAAGACAAATGAAGTACAACTACTCAGATGGAACCTTATGGTGAGTACATAACTTCTTTTTTGTGATTTTTGAATGGAGTTGACTTCATTATAGTTGGATTATACAGTTGACCTGTGGTGTTTTTCTACCAAGATGTCGGATAAGAAGGGTACTTCGGGTTTTAAGCATTGTACTTCTTGTAAGGGCAAGTTACCTAACAGTGATTCTCATGATGACTGTGTATACTGTTTGGGAGTGGCCCACCTTTCGGTGCAGCCTCCATGTGACATTTGTCAGAGTTTCAGCCAACGCACTCTTAATGAGTGCAAAAATAAACTCATTCTGAAAGGGTTACTAAAGTCTCCCTTTTCAGATGCCATTTCTGCAGTGGAGGTCTCAACCCCTCCTTCTAAGGACAAAAAGAGATCCCACTCTGTTCCTTCTTCACCATCGGATAATTATTTTATTTTATTTTATTTTATTTTACATTTGTTAACCGGGCTAGTCTGGCTGGATACATTGTCCATTTTCAGCAGAGGCCCGAGGAGAAAAGCTCCATTAACAGACTAGTAAATTACAATAAAAAGAACAACAATCAAAATAACAATCAACACAGAACCAATCATACAAAAAAATGTAAACATACAAGCAAATAAAGGACAAAGTTGTTATTGGTGTAGAGAAATGTAGAGGTATTATAACAAGAAAAAAAAACAATGTAGAGGCAACATTATTTAGTAGTAATTGCTATAATAAGACTGACTCATAAGGGAAGAAGAATTGAAATAAACTGACAGATAGAGAGTCAAATAAACTTTACACAATTTACAATTTAGAATAGAACAACTTTTGCCAGAGCACTAGTATAGGAGCGAGATAAGCATAGAAGAGATTTGCATAAAGCTAGAAAAAGAAGAGATGACAAATTGCACAGTTATAGCATATAGTAGGAGCAAAAAGTGAAAAAAAAAGTTCTGCAGGTGGGTCAGGATAGGGATAATCAAAGGTTGAGAACAACCAGTAGGAGTGAAAAAAATATTTTGCTGAGCTCAGTCAGGATTAGAGCATGGGCATAGCCAGTGGGTTTGTAAGTGGTTTCTTATTTGTTTTGAAAAGGTGAGATGAGCCTAGGGTGGTCAGGTGTATGGGAAGTTTGTTCCAATATGATCCTACAGTGTTGGCAAATAAGGAGTCACCTGCTTTATTGTGGGATTTGAGAGTAGTTACTAGAAGCTTACTGGCTGAGCGAAGGGAAGTGAGATTTTTATATGGGGTGATGAGGTTATTAAGTATGGGTGTGTTGGATGGGTAATGTAGAATTTTATAAGTGATGACTAATTGTTGTAGAAGTATTATGTTCTGAAGTTCTAGCCAATTGAGTTTTTTTAGATTGAGACAGTGATGAGTACGGAAAGGGCTAATAATCAGAGCAAACCTGGAAAATCAAAGGTCTCTAAGTTATCATCAGAGCATAAATCTGTCTCTTCGGCTCCGTCTTCTTCAGCTGTGACCATTTCAAAACGTTTGATACCGACGCCTGTTTTGGCACCGGTCCTGCCTCCGTCACTGATCATAGACCTTACTACGCCTATTTCGACTTCAGCATCTGTAGCCACTTCAGCTCAGGGCACACCTTCGACTGTGCCATTAGTTTCCATTTTGGAACCGACCGTTTCGGCTCCCAGTGCCACTTCGGCACTGAGCGTTGTACCGACCTCACTGGATTTGACCCCTTTACTTCTGGTCTCGAAACTAGAGACTTCTGTGCCAGCAGACCTTGCACCACAGACCCAATACTCACCCTCTGTAGATCCATTTCTGGGCCAAGCATATAGCCCATTCCTCAAACATCCTGACTCTCCATTTGGAGTATCCTCTAGATCCACCAGGAGCCTTTCGGAACACAAAGTGGTGCGTCTTGTAGACCAGCTGTTGTTAGCCTGGGGGATTCCCTCACTTTCTAAGGCCCATCCACCTGCAGGACTTGGATTGCCTTATCCACGGACTCCATCTTAGACTCCTCCTTCGACCATTTTGGTTCTGAAGCCTTCTGCTCTGACATCCTTCTTAGAACCCATCACCTTGGTGCCTATGGTGCATCTCATTCCGGCTCCGAGTTTGTCCCTTTGGTCTTTGTTTCCCGCAGAACCGGTCCTTCCTCAATCAGCGGATTGGGGGATGGGCGCGTTGGCCCAGAGTATGGAGCCGCCTCTCTCCTCGATTCCATCCTCGCTGCCGATGGCTGTGTCCACTTCGATCCTGCTTAAGGCTCCATCTGTGGGGGTGGGTTCATCGGGGTGGGGTGTGACTCTGGTCCCGAGGTTGTCTTTCTCGGTTCTGGGCTCCCATCCCTCTTTAGGCAGGGCTGCCTTCCGCGCGATGGAGAGGGCTCTTGCTTCTAGCAGCACTCCTTCGATGACAGAACCCCAGTTTTCACCCCTTGAGCTACAGCTGTCACAGACCACCCCCCCGGATACCAGGCATAGAAGCCGCAGGACACCCCTGTTCAGGGTACCCACTCTTCCGAGTCCTCCTCAGAGACCCCACTGAGGTGTCCCCTTGAAAGAAGACATGCAAGAGGAAGCACATGGACTCACCCGAGGAGTCTTTAATGGAAGACACGGATTATGGTGATGGTGAAGGGTCCCTATGGTCACTTCCTGATGATGTCTCCTTCGGAGACATCCTGGAAATGTTAAAGCAGAGAGGTGACTGGAAGCCCTCCAACCGTTCATCTGAGGTGTCCGTGTTCCTGTAGGCTTTTCGTGCCCGGCCTTCTACCTCTTGGGTGACCCCGCCTGCCAACAAGCTCGTCCAACTCATTGTGCAGCACCCTTAAAAGAACCCTGATTCCATTGAGGCGATACCTCGGAGACTAGACAAAATTCTTTCCCCTCCTGAGGAGGACCCGCACTGGTCCGGACGGTTACCAGCTGATGCTATGGTGGTGGCGGCGGCCACGAAAAAGGACTTGGCTGAGGAAAGTCCTGTTGTCCACCTGCCCAACAGGGAGTCCCGGGTGGTGGGCAGACTTGGGAAGTGTGTTTTTGTATCTGACCTTTGCTATACAGTCCCTGAATTACTTGGCACATTTTACAAGGCTCCAGAGGGACTTGATCTCCGAACTCTCTGGGACACTCGCAGGACAGTTGTCTGGCGAGGTCAGGGGCAAAGTGGCCTTGTAGCTCACAACCCTGGAATCAATATCCAACTCGTCCATGAGGTTGCTGTCACACGTGACCGAAGGGGCGGCTAGAGCAGTAGGTTTGGGCATTATGAGGCATCATGCCTGGATGCGCATTTGTGACCTCGCAGATCCCTTCAAGTCTTCCTTTCTGAATGCTCCCATCGAAGCTTCGTCCCTTTTTGGCTCCAAAGTGAAGGACACTCTAGCCAGGTGCAAGCAAGATAGAAAAACCCTGTCTGCCATAGGCCTATGGTTTTCCAACCCTCAACGTACCTTCTCCAGGAATCAGAGGAGTGGGAAAATGTGGCATAAGAAATCTCAGGGTTCTTTCCGTGCCGCACATGGTGATGATACTCCCAGAGGCAGAGGGGTAGCAATTCTGGAAGATGCCCCTGTAGAGGCAGAGGAGTCCTTGTAACCAAAGCTCCAGGGACTCTTTCAGTCGGGGATCGTTTCTCTCTGCACCAAGCTGCCTGCAGTCTATCACCACCATTCCTTGGGCGCAGAACATTATCACCAGAGGTTACACTAATCCCCTTTCTTGTCAGCCAAAATTTCCAAGAAAACTTCCCGACGTTCCAGCCACTCAAAGGTAAGAAGCAGCTTCAGAAATTATAAAGCTATCTCAAAAAAGAGTCTACCAGACCAACGCGGATCCTGATTTTACTCGAGATTCTTTTTGTGCCAAAAAAGACGGGGACTGGAAACCCATTTTGGATCTCAGCAGTTTAAACAAGTCTGTCACCCAAACCAAATTCCAGATGGTCACGGTTCAGTCCATCCTTCCCTTTTTAAGAGAAGGCGATTGCATGTGTTCTATAGATCTCTGGGATGCGTATTACCACATTAAGATGGACAAACACTCTAGGAGTCTGCTTCGCTTCCGGCTAGGAGCCAGTCATTACCAATTCCGTGCCCTGCCGTTCGTTCTCTCTACAGCCCTCAGAGTATTCACAAAATGTGTGGCAGTGGTAACAGCTCACTTGAGACTAAAAAGATTCTGGGTGTTTCCATATCTAGATGACTGGCTCCTTACCGTCCCCACCGAGCATCTTCTGGTAACAGCACTGCACTATACTCTCTGTCTGGTAAAATTGTTGGCAATAACGATACAGTGGCAGAAATCAAACCTTATCCCTACACAATAGAGTTCATTGGAGCAGTGTTCAGTACTCAGTCCTGTCTGGTATCATTCACATTTCACAGATTCCATCGATTGAGGCTTCAACTCCGGGTGATACTATCTCAAACAACAGTCTCTGCAAGGGAAGTTATTCAGGCCCTAGGTTCTATGGTTGCGTCAATTCCAGTAGTGCCTGTAGCAAAGCTACATATGCAGATTGTGCAGTGGCTTCTTCTGTGTCAGTGGTTCCCAAACTGTCACCCCCTCGATTACCAGATTCGAATAGCTAACTCCTGCACACACGACCTGCTTTGGTGATGAGGCCAGACATAGATTTTTGGAGTCGCCCATTTCAACCCTCTCAGCCCACAGCCATTAGGACCACGGATGTTTCCCTGATTGGGTGGGGGGGCCATTTCCAGGGAAATTCTGTTCAAGGCACATTGTCCACCTCAGAGGCCCACCTGCATATCATTGTTCTGGAACTGACAGCCGTGCTGTTAGCATTTCAGGCCTTGCATTCAGCTCTCCCTTCCGGGACAATTGCAATTCAATCAGACAATATGTCAGTGGTCTGGTACATCAACAAGCAAGGAGGAACCAACTCCTAACCCCTATGTCAAAAAGCCATGAGAATTTGGCAGTGGGTGATAGCTTCCAACCACTTTCTGATAGCAACGTATATCCCGGGGAGCTCCAACGTGATTGCAGACAAACTGAGCAGATGCATCCTCGTGCCCCACTAGTGGTCCCTCAACCCCGAGGTGGCATCTGTACTCTTCAGCAACTGAAGCCAGCCTTGCTGCAATCTTTTCGCTTCCCCATCAAACACCAAGTGCAGCAGCTATTTCGCCCTACTTCCCCCAGAGGGGGAGTCACCGAGGGACGCACTGATCCATGACTGGCCCACGGGACTTCTTTACGCTTATCCTCCCATCCCTTTGATCCCACA
Organism: Protopterus annectens; assembly: GCF_019279795.1. Classification (NCBI taxonomy): domain Eukaryota; kingdom Metazoa; phylum Chordata; order Ceratodontiformes; family Protopteridae; genus Protopterus; species Protopterus annectens. The sequence goes on from NC_056732.1 coordinate 1,655,863,363, forward strand.
ATTTCTAAAGAAAGCTCTTTGGTTGAGTTGCAAGGTGATCTTCATTGCCCCATTCTAGCCTCGATAAGTTTGGTTCCCCTTCCTTTGGCCTCACCTAGTATGCCCACCATGGATTCTGGACCCTTCACCCCCAAGGGTTGTCTCACCCAAGTCTGTCCAGTCTCAAGCTGACAGCTTGGTTTCTCCACTTCCATTAGTCGCCATGCAAGCTAGTCTCTCCTCGCCTGTTTGAGACATCATTCTGGCCTCTCACAAACCATCCACGAAAAGACTATATCAGGATAAATGGAAAAGGTTCTCCATCTGGTCCAAGGATAACATGCTAGTCCCATATTCAGCTCCAGTTACTGCAGTGCTTCAATACTTGGCTAAGTTTTTGATAATGGAGCCGCTGCCTGTATGGTACGAGTGCATCTAGCGACAATTTCCAATTTCCACAATGGTAAAGATGGCACCCCTCTTTACGCTTTTGCAAGGTATTCCTCAAGGGGACCTCTCATCTCAGGCCTACAGTCAGACAGCCCGTGGAACTATGGAACCTCACTCTAGTCCTTCAGTCTTTGACTCAAAAACCCTTTGAGCCTGCTGCTAAGTGTGACCTAAAGTTTTTGTCTTGGAAATCTTTGTTCCTGGTAGCCATTACCTCAGCCAGAAGAGTCTTGGAGCTGCAGGCATTGTGTATCAAGAGGCCCTATCTGGTCTTTCATAAAGCCAGAGTGTCACTTCAGACAAACCCATCCTTCCTTACCAAAGTTGTTTCTGAATTCTCCATTAACCAGACCATTGATCTATCAGTGTTTTTTTTCCGAATTTTGCCAGTAGAGGAGAGTATTGCCTTCACTCCTTAGATGTACATAGACAATTGAGATTTTACCTAGACATGATCAAACCTATCCATAAATCTGAACAGCTTTTCATTTCTTTTTCTGGACCCAAAATGCGAAAGGCTGTTTCCAAGGTTACATTATCAAGATGGCTAAGGGACTGCATACGTTTCATCTATTCTCTCCATAATTAACCCATGCCAAAAGTTAAAGCTCACTCCACTAGATCTATGGCAACATCTATAGCATTCCATTCCAGAGCTTCCATGGATGACATCTGTGCAACAGCTACTTGGGCTAAGCCTCATACCTTTATCAATCATTACAAATTGGACCTAGTCTCCAGAGGGAGAGCTGCCTTCGGCTCAGTCGTACTCAGGAATGTTCTTCCATAAGGGCCACCCATGGACCTCAAGGTAGCTTGGGATTCTGTCCCATCAGTGATGAAAAGAAAGAAGATTAACATCAGATAGAGAAGTTATGTCTTACCATAACATTCCATCTTTGTTGTTTATCTTCTTTCATTCATCACTTCCCACCCTACTTCCCCCTCCAAAGGCTCCTGGGGGATACTTTGGGTCTAAGTGGTGCCCTAGGGTACTTGTGCAGAATTGGCCTCGGCTTTACTTCCTTTTCTTATAAACTTGATCGGAGGTAACAGGGAGAAGGGCATTCTGGGTAGAGACTTAGCTCAAGAGGTTTTTTTGGCTGGTGTGAGCTTGTTAATAGGTCAACTCGGTTCCGAGGGCTCGGAACCGAACCCCATCAGTAATGAATGAAAGAAGATGAACAACACAGATGGAACATTATGGTAAGACGTAACTTCTTTTTTTGGTGAATGAAGCCAGGAAAAAAACCTATGGAGTCGTCCTTTCTCCCCCTGTCAGCCCATGGCCATAGTGACCAAGGACGCTTCTCTGATGAGGTTGGGGGGGCACTTCCAGGGAAAGACAGTCCAAGGTACTTGGTTCCCTGTGGAAGCCAACCTGCATATCAGTGTTCTAGAACTGAGGGCAGTGCTTCTAGCATTGCAAGCATTTCAGTCTGTTCTCCCTTCAGGAATAGTTGCTATCCAGTTGGACAACATGTCCATAGTCTGGTATATCAACAAACAGGGTGGAACCAGGTCCAACACATTGTGTCAGGAAGCCATGAGAATTTAGCATTGGGCGATATCTTCCAACTGCTTTCTGACAGTAACGCACACTCCCGGGGATTCCATCATGATTGCAGACAAACTGAGCAGATGTATTCTCCTGCCACACGAGTGGTCCCTCAGTCTTGTCATAGCAAGATCTTCAGCCGCTGGGGTCAGCCTTGCTGCAGTCTTTTCGCATCCCTGCAAACCAGAAATGCAGCAGCTACTTTGCCCTAATTCTTACGCAGGGGTAGTCCCCGAGGGATGCTCTGGTACATGTTTGGCCCACAGGACTTCTTTATGCTTACCTCCCCTCCCCTCTGATCCCACAATTTCTAAAGATAGCCCTTTGTTTAGATGCAAAGTAATCCTCATTGCACCTTATTCGCCCCGACAAGTTTGGGTCCCCTTCCTTTGGCCTCACCTAGTACACCAACCATGGATTCTGGATCCAACTCCAGAATTGCTGTCGCACCCGCAAGGGTTAATGCATCCAAACATATCAAGTCTCATGCTGACAGCTTGGTTTCTCCACTTCCAGTAATTGCCAGGCAAAATAACCTATCCTCCCCTGTACATAACATTCTTCTGGTTTCTCATAAACCATCCACTAGGAAATTTACCTCAGCAAGTGGAAAAGATTCATAATTTGGTCTCGTGAGAAGGGAATAGACCCATTTTCAGCTCCACTGGAGTATTTATCAAATTCCTCCATTCAGGAGTGGCAGCCTCAACTATTTGAGTTCACCTGGCTGCTGTCTCTAACTTCCACAGTGATTTCCAGAATTCGCCCTTGATTTCTCATCGTCTCTGTAAAATCTTTTTGAAAGGTCTCACCCACATTAGACCCCCCCCTCCTTCAAAGAGACATTCAAATCCTGGAATTTAACTGTAGTCCTACAATCCTTGACTCATCCCCCTTTTGAACCTGCAGCAATTTGCGATATGAAATACTTATCCTGGAAAACTTTATTGTTGGTAGCTATTATCCTTAGCAAGGCAAATATCTGAATTACAGGCTTTGTGCATAAAATGTTCTTACATGGTTTTCCACAAGGACAGAGTGTCATTCCAGACTAATCCCACCTTCTTGGCCAAAGTTATTTCCGATTTCACTATCAAGCAAACAATAGATCTGCCAGTTTTCTTCCCAGTTTTTTTAACAAAGGGGAATATTTACTACATTTACTTGATGTGCATAGACAACTGCGATTCTACTTGGACAGGACTAAATTATTATAAAAAACTGACCAGTTTTTCGTATCATTTTCAGGACCAAAATTGGGAAGATCTGTTTCCAAAGTGACTCTATCCAAATGGTTGAGAGATTGCATTTGCTTTATTTACCAACAAAACAAAGCTCTTCTAACTTACAAGGTGAAAGCGCATTCAACAAGATCAGTCACAACATGTGATCTGAAGTAGTTGCCTTCATTTGGTCTTCAACCTATGGGTTCCCGGATCTGTATCGAATCCGACTCAGATGCATATCCAGCATCTGATCCAAGTTCAAAGCTCCTCCCCTTACCCATAATGCTCCTGTCTTCTTCCTCCCTTCAGATCTCATTTGCCGTGCTGCATGTCCGCATCATGATCTGAGCTCTCTGCAGCAAAAGTTTATGGTAAGTGCTATTTTTGGTGTAAATCTCCCATTTTCTCTCTGTTTGCTTTTTCTCTACCTCCCCTTCACATTTTCCATCTCTCTCTCTCTCTCTCTCTCTCTCTCTCTTTCTCTTTCTTTCCCCTTGCATGTGTGGTCTGTGTGATTGAAAGTGTGCTGGGCCTGAGGTTGGGACATGTCTGATACTCCCAAACCTGGCTTCGGAAAATGTACAGAGTGTTGCCATAATCTCTCCAAAGCCGATGGCCACACTCTGTGCATAGTGTGTCTTGGGGCAGGCTATCTTCACGCCTCCTGTTCCATCTGTGCTGGGTTTAATCCCTGGGCACTTAAGGAGACGAGAGACAAATTCATACTTAAGGGACTTCTTCTCTCTTTGGGAACTCAAGTCCCTGTGCCTTCGGCTTCTGCCCCTGCCTCCTCACCAGCCTCTGAGACTCAAACTCCTGCCATGAGGTCCAGGGTTGGTGACAAAGCATCTAATAGAGATAGGCCAAAGAAGCGATCCCCTAGATTGTTCGGCTTCGGCCAGCACAGCACCAAAGGTTTGATCGGCTCTAAGACCAAAGTCTCCCCGGATCTGGTCACTGGCTCAGGCTTCTCTTCACCGTCCCTCCAGGCTGGTGTCAGTCACCTCTTCCTCCCGCTACACCTGTAGCCTTAGTGAAGCTAAGATGGATAGGATGATGCGGAAGTTCATCCGCACCCAGATACAGATGGGAGTCTGCCTGCCCCTCTCCCTTTGGAGCAAGGACATGCAGCCCTTTTACACCCTGATTACTCCTCCTCTGATCCGACCTTCAGTTTCAGAGCCCTTAGATCCGAGGACTCTCGGTGTCGAGGGGCCGGTGCCCATGGTACCTTGTACCTCGACGTCAGCCATGACCTTGAGCAGGTTTGATTCAAATGGCTCGGATCCAACAAGCTCTCGGAGCCGTAGCCTCAGCGACAGATCCAAGGGGTTTGTGTCGGCTCCGAGTGTGTCAAAGCTGAGCCTTCCCCTTGGTATCTTGGCACCTGGAGGTTTGGCTCTGACTCCCATTGTGTCAGAGGGTGACGGCTCCCATTGTCCTTTCTCAGGATGTCCATTCCATTTCGGCTTTCAATGTGGTGGAGAGGGTTCTCTTGATTTCTTCTTGACCCTTGACCATCTCATCTTTGGGCTCCACCCCGACTCCCTCTGTTTCTGGTGCGGTTTCAGCCATTCCACCATCTCAGAGACAGCCTGCCGCTATTTTGCCTCAGGACACTCCCGCTTGGGAACAGCAAGATGTTGACGAGTCCCCTCAGAGATCCCCACTGAGGAGATCCCTCGCAAACGTATGTGCAAAAGGAGGCACTTAGACTCCCCACCGGAGTCTCTCACTAAAGACTCCGATTTGGAAGAAGGGGAAGGTTCCCCCCAGTCATCCCCTGAGGACGTCTTCTTTGGAGACATCATGGAACTCCTTCTCCAGTGGGAGGGGTGGGGGGTGGTCTGCCCAAAAACCTACCTCGGACGAATCGGTGTTCCTCGAGGCATTTGGCACAGGACCCTATACTTCCTGGGTGTCCCCTCCCCGCAGATCCCTTAGTGGATCTCATTACATCTCAGGCATGGAAGGAACAGGAGATGGTGGAACCCATTCCCAAACGTCCAGATAAGGTTTTGAGCTCCTCCAGACAGATTATATTGGAATAAGGGAGGCCCCGTAGATGCCATGGTGGTGGCAGCTGCCACTAGGAAGGAGCTTGCTCAGGAGACCTCTACGGTCCACCTTCCTGACCGAGAGTAAAGGGCGATGGACCATTTTGGGAAGCGGGTGTACGCTTCAGTGACCTTCTCTGTTCAGGCGCTAAATTACATGGCACATGATTCGACTGCAACGAGACCTAGTTAAGGAGATCACTGAGTTGACCCCAGAGTCCATGTCACAGCGGAGGACAAGAAGATTTTCTCCGCTCCTATGGACACTCTAAAATCAGTTGCAAACACCTCTATGTGCCTCCTTTCCCATGTAACCGAAGGCGTCACTAGAGCAGCTGGCACAGGCATTGCCATCAGGCTACATGCCTGGCTACGGCTCTGTCAGTTTTCGGAACCTTTCACGACATTTACCAATGCCCTATATGATGGTTCTTCCCTGTTTGGGAATTTGGTACGTGAGACTTTAGTTCAGAGTGAGAAGGAAGTGAAGACTCTGTCTGCTGTCTGGATCTGCTTCTTGGCCCTCAACGATCCTTCTCTAGGAATCAAGCGAGGGACCAAGATGTGGTTTCGGAAATGTCAGAATTTTCCCTGAGACAATCAGGACTCACCTTCCCACAGGGGCAGAGGGGGATTTGATAGACATCGCCCTAGAGGCAGAAGGGCTCTGAGAAATTATGGGTCTCGAGAACCTTTCTTAGACAGACCCACTTAGCAACCCTGAAGGGTTGCCCGACTGCTCATCTCTGGAGGCAGTCGGGGGCCATCTTTCATTGAACCTAACGGAGTGGGACTCCATCACAAAAGATCGTTGGGTGTTGCGAATTATATCCAGAGGCTATTCAGTCCTGTTCCTCGATCCACCTCCACGACCCAAACACCTCCCAGATGTTCCACCCATGCACAGGGAGGATGCAGCACTGGAAATCGCAAAGTTGCTAAGAAAGCGAGTCATCCAACCCATCCCCCTAGACCACTCCAGATCAGGTATTTATTCCAAGTTCTTTTTGGTGCCAAAGAAAACGGGGGACGTAAGACCTATTTTGGATCTATCCACCTTGAACCTGTCTGTGGCCAAGGCGAAATTACAGATGGTCACCCTTCAAGCTATCCTACCCTTCCTGCAGGAGAATGATTGGATGTGCTTGATCAACCTCCAGGATGCGTACTATCATATCAAGATGGGCAAACGCTCTCAGATGTTTCTCCACTTCTGGTAATAGCCAGTCATTATCAGTTCAGAGCTCACCCTTTGGGCTCACCACAGCCCCCATGGTGTTTACCAAAGTGATGTCAATAGTAGCGTCTCAACTGAGACTCCAGGGCATTGAGGTATTCCTCTACCTGGATGATTGGCTCCTCGCTGCCCCTTCCAGGTATCATCTTTGTCAGGCAAGGGATTCCTTTCTTCTCCTAGCCCAGAGGTTAGGCATTGCCATCAGTCTCAACAAATCATCTCTGACCCCAGTCCAAACATTAGACTTTATTGGGGTGTGATTAGACACAATTTTAACAAGAGTGTTTCTTACTCCAGACAGAATACACAGTCTGAAGCTACATGTTCTTTGCATTCTTCAAACTCGGTCTCCAACAGCAGAAATAGTATTAAGAGTGTTGAGGTCAGTGGCGGCCATGATCAGTCTCTTACTCTTGGTGAGTCTTCACATGCGGATCCTTCAGTGGACCCTTTCAGTACAGTGCTCTCTGTTAGATCTTCCATTGACTCACCGTGTCCAAATCTCTCAAGTGTGCAGGGACTCTCTTCAGTGGTGGACTCATTCCTCGGACGTGGTTTGGGGATGTCCTTTTCTTCCACCATTTCCCATGGCCACAGTGAATACGGATGCCTCCCAGCTGTCGTGGGAGGGGCACTGCTCGGGAAGGGCAGTTCAAGGCACGTGGTCCCCCTATGGGACCAATTTGCATATCAATGTCCTGGAGATGAGGGCGGTGCTTCTAATCTTGCAGGCTCTCCATGCCCATCTTCCTTCAGGAACAATTGCTATCCAGACGGACAATATGTTGGTGGTCTGGTACATCAACAAACGGGAGGAACCAGATCATATCCCCTATGTCACGAGACCACGAGAGTATGGGAATGAGCGATCCACTGGCAGTTTTCTGGTGGCAATGCACATTCTGGGGAAGACCAACATTCTAGCAGACAGGCTCAGCAGATCTATTCTGATGTCTCACGAGTGGTGTCTGAATTGTTCAGTAGCGGAACAGATCTTTCACAAGTGGGGTCAGCCTTGCTGCAATCTATTCTCCTCTCCTTCCAATGTGAAATGCAGCAAGTACTTTGCTCTGAATCCCCCTCAGGGGGAAGCCCCCAGAGACGCTCTGATTCATGCTTGATTCCCCCCTGGTCTTCTGTATGCTTATCCTCCTCTTCCCTTAATACCAAAATTTCTTCAGAAAGCTCGCAGGCTGGGTAGCTTAGTTATCCTCATTGCCCCATTCTGGCCTCGCCAAGTCTGGTTTCCCTCTCTGAGGTCTCATCTAGTGACTCCACCATGGATGTTGGATCCAGTTCCGGATCTCATATCTCATCCCTCAGGGATTCCCCATCCATACCTGGACAGTCTAAAGCTCACTGCTTGACTTCTCTAGTTCCCACGATAGTCAGGTCTTTTGGATTATCCTTTCCTATCAAAAGAATTCTAGTTGTGGCTCATAAGTCTTCCACTATAAAAGTGTACTCCAGCAAATGGAAACATTTTTCTATCTGGGCATCGCAGCATGCATTAGATCTTTTCACTGCTCCAGTTTCTGCAGTGTTGGAATTTTTAACTGGAATTTTTCAATAAGGTACCAGTTTTTCTACAGTCAAAGTTCAACTTGCTGCAATTTCTAATTATCATGTGGGGGATAATATGGCTTCCTTAGCATCTCTTCAAAGCTTTGTAAGGTTTTCCTCAAAGCTACCTTTCTTCTTCGACTCCCAGTAAAGGACCCTATGCCACCGTGGGATCTTAACCTAGTACTTCAGGCCTTAGTCTTGTCTCCCTTTGAACCTGCAGTTTCAGTGGATATGCAGTTTCTATCCCGGAAGACTGATTTTCTGGTTGCCATTACTTCTGCCAGGAGAGTTTCGAAACTTCAAGCTCTATCGATCAAAGCCCCTTATATGATTTTTAATAAGGACAGGGTGTCTTTGCGTACTAATCCATCTTTTCTACCTAAAGTAGCTTCAAAGGTCAGCATTAATTAGTTAATCAACCTCCTGGTCTTCTTTTCAAATTTTCAAAACAAGGGACAATACAAATTGCATTTACTAGATGTGTACAGACAGTTACGTTACTACTTGCACAGGACAAAAACCTTTTGTAAATCCGACCAACTTTTCATTTCTTACTCCAAACCTTTTTAGGGAAGCCATTCTCTAAAGTTACCATCGACCCATCGGATTTCTCAGTGTATCATTCGGACGTATTCAGCCAGGAGGATTTCCCCTCCACGTCAGGTGAAAGTGCATTCCACCAGGTCTATGGCCACATCAGCAGCTTTTTGGTCCAGAGTTTCATTAGATGATATTTGTTCTGGGGCCACTTGGTTCTCATCCCATACCTTCATCTCACATTATAAATTGGACATTGAATCCAGGAACAGGGCATCCTTTGGCTTCACCGTGGTCGGGAATATCCTTCCATGAGGGCTTCCCAGGTGTCTGGTAGCTGGGGACTCTGTCCCACAGATTGAAGACCAAATGAAGACAACTACCTCAGATAAAGAAGTTATGTACTCACCATAACTTTCCATTTGAGTAGTTGTTCTTTATTTGTCTTCAACCATCCCTCCCTCCTTCTCCCGGCCTTGTGTGAACTGTTGGTTCCACCTAAGAATAATGGAGGTGGTCACCGTAAGGGTGCCTCTTATCCTTATCCTTGTTGCTGATTGCCCATATGGACAAGTCTCTGTTGGGTCGGGTGATGGCACTGGATTGGGCAGCAAACTCGATCTGAAGGGAGGAAGGAAACAGGAGCATTATGGGTAAGGGGAGGAGCTTTGAGCTTGGATCAGATGCTGGATATGCGGCTGAGTCAGATCCGATACGGATCCAGGAACCCACGGGTTGAAGACAAATGAAGAACAGCTACTCAGATGGAACATTATGGTGAGTACATAACTTCTTTTTGCCATCCATTCAAGAGCTTTCATGGAGGACATTTGTGCAGCAGCAACATGGGCCACTCCTCATACCTTTATCACTCATTACAAATTGGATTTAGTCTCCAGGGAGAGAGCCTCCTTTGGTTCAGTGCTGCTCAGGAATATCCTCCAGTAGGGGCTCCCAGGGAATAAAGTAGCTAGGGACTCTGTCCCATCAGTAAGGAATGAATAAAGATTAACAACATCAGATAAAGAAGTTATTCTTCGTGTTTCACTGTTACAGTCATCACATTTGGGTTATCCCTGCCAGGGTAGCCCTCATTCGGCCCGAATACCAGAAGCTTAGTATTTCTGCATCGGTTGCTGTTGCTCCAGGACTGATGTCAGTTCGTCAGTGGTATAAAATGAGGCAGCCGATATTACATCAGTCTTTCTTGCCAAGGATCCCAAAGCAGAAGCAGTTAGCACGAGTGCCGGTCGGCTGCTACCTGAGTTTTTTGTTTCTGAATTAAGCTAAGTACCTCATTGGGGATCTTTTTTCTTGCTCTAACCAATGTCAGAAAAAGTTAACAATTGTTTCTCCTGTGGAAAGCAAATACCACACCGAGACTTTAATTCTTACTGCGTCACTTGTTTAGGCCCAGACCACGTTGTCCCCCGCTGTCGCTTTTATGCTTTGTTCAATGCCAGAACTATATGTCGTTGGGCCCTTATTGTAGCTAGATATTTTCGCTCTCAGTCCTCAAATTCTGATATGGCTTCGGTAAGCCATCCGACAACTGATCTTCCGAAAAAACGTAAGGATAAAGACAGAGTCAGACCACACAAATCGAAGACTGTAGACAATGCTTCTGTTAAGCTAGTCGTCAGTTCTCCTGTCCTCAGTGAGGTGTTTTCGCAGCCCCTGATGCCCACTTCTGTGGATTCGCAGGCCGCTACTGAGACCCTTTCGGAGTTCAGTATGCCGCGACACTCTTCTTCGACTAAGGATCCTGCAGATGTTTCTACCTTGGATGGGTTCGGAGCTGCTGAGCAGGCACCGGCTTCCGAGCAAGTACTTCGCACTACCGATACTCGACACAGACTGATGATTTCTTTCATCTCTACAGTTCTTTCGAAAACTACCGAGTTTCTAAGGCCCAGGGTACAAACCACACCCAAAAAGATGATGACCCAAGCTCAAACACCTGCTTCCTTGCCTCAGTCTCAAATGCTTAAAATGGAAGAAGATCTTATAATGCTTATCAGGGGAAGCCAGGCTAGCCCTTCCAAAAGAAAAAGAGACTTGTCTTCAGTCTGACCCCTGACACCCTCCCTCCTGCTCCCAGGAAACCTGACAGGTTCTACAGAGTCCCTGACTTTCACAAATTTATTTTCAAAAATCCTACTGCTGACCCCGAGGTCATCTCTCAAGGACCTAAAGGAATCAAAGCAACTTCAACTAAGAATCCCACCTCCTCAGATGGTGATTCCCGAGCATTAGACAGATGGGGTAAAAAAGTATACACCTCCGCTACTCTTGCTATTAGAGCATTAAATTGTCAGCTCCATATGCTGAAATATCAGCAACATAAAATGTAACTCCGCAAACAAAAAATATATTCTTTTCCTGCTTGTGCAGAAAATAAAGAGTTACAAGAGTTAATGCATTCTGCAAGTCAAGTAAGTAAGCACACCTTACAATGTGGGTTTGACGCCCTAGAAGCATCTTGCAGGGCAGCACTCACTGGTTCTGTCCTTAGAAGGCATGTTTGGCTTAAGGAACAGCTCTTGCCAGACCATGTCAAATCCAAATTATTGGACGCACCTTTGCACAAAGACAACTTATTTGGCACCAAGGCAGAAGTGGCCTTAAAAAAGATGGAAGAAAAAGCTAAATCTATGCAGACAGTTAAAGACTTCTTACAGGTTCAGCCACCGAGGTTCAGTAGGAATTTCACTGGTCCTTTCCTACCCCCTCCAGGTCTGCTCAGCCCAGACCCAGGGGAAGCAGGTCCCCCAGACAACAGCCCCAGGGAATGCAGAGATCTAAGCAATGGAGTTCCTCCTCTTCAAAACCAAGGAGTGCAAAGCCACCCCCTTATGGTAAGAACTCACAATGACTTTACACTTCCACCCCCTCCCTCTGCCCACATGCTCTTGCCCCTAGGAGGAAAGCTCTCCTTCCACGCAAGCAAATGGGCCACCATTACCAATGACTGCTGGGTCCTCAACATAGTGTCCCAGGGATACAAATTTTATTTCCACACTCTGCCAACCCCAAAAGGGTTCCCAGATCTTCCTCCAAACCAGTGGGCAGAGGCCAAAAAGCAAGTTCTTTCCCTGCTCTCTATGAGGGCAATAGACCATGTTCCTGCAGAACAGATAGGCCAAGGTTTCTACTCCACACTCTTCCTGGTACCCAGAAAGAGGGCACATGGTGCCCCATCCTCGATCTATCCATTCTAAACACCTTTCTGGTGATACCAAAATTAAAAATGCTCACCCTCCAGCAGCTTCGCGTTTATATCACGTTATCGAAAGATGAAAATAACGAACACTATTTCATTGGCCCCAAAACATCTAAACATGAAAATATCGAACATTCAGAACATTCGCTGCTCTGAAACACATACACACAACACAAGCACATCAGACAAACAGCAACCACATACATACACTTAAATTCCTACATCTAACGCTACACCAAACCAAACATACACTACTATCTACCCACTTACCTTAACCCTAACCCTAAGGTCCATCACTATCGCATACTCACCTGACCTGCGCCCTAACCCTAACTCACTTAAACCGCCCCTAACCCTAAAGTCTGTCACTATCGCACACACGCCTAACCCGCGCCCTAACCCTAACTCACTTAACCCACCCCAACCCTAACGTACAAACAATCGCACACTTACTTGAACCCAACCCGCAACTTTCCACCACAGCGCTAAGAATAGTGAAGCCACAGAAACGGCCAACCAAATTCTTTCCGAGGAAAGAATTCACTGTTCTGCAGCTTCGCTATTCTTAGCGTTCGCAGAATAGTGTTCGATATTAGAACATTCGAAGTTTTAATACTCCGATGTTCTGATATAGACCCGCAGCTTCTACCTATGCTTTTCAAGGATGCTCGGCTAGCCACCCAAGACCTAAAAGAGGCCTACCTACACATCCCAATCAGGGAATCATGCAGGAAATACCTACGTTTCAGGGCAAGATCACTGCACTTTCAGTTCTCTGAGCTTCCCTTTGTCTTATCCACTGCTCCCAGAGTTTTCACAAAATGTCTGGCTCCCCGCCATTGCTTTTTGTAGACAAAGAAATCTTCAAATTTACCCATACTTAGATGACTGCCAGATTCAGGCAGACAATCAGAAAAAGCTGCTAAAGCACCTGACCTTTGTAAAGGACCTACTGACCTCCCTGGGGTATACTAGCAATGAAAAGAAATTCAAACTAGTACCCACACAAAACATTGTATTCCTGGAAACAAGCCTGGACACAGCATCCCAGATGGCATTCCTTACACCAAAAAAAAATCCTACTTGACAGCCTACTTCTCTCAACTAGCCACCAGGAACCATTTATCCACAAGGAAAAACCTGCAAGTTCCTAGGGTTCACGGTTTCTTGCATTCTACTCTTTCCCTATGCCAGACTGCATATGAGGAAACTACAGTGGCACCTAAAAAGCCTTTGGTGTCAGCACTCTCAAGACCTGGAGACTCTTATATCAATGATACCTTGTCTAAGGAAAGATTTTCTTTGGTGGGCAGCAACATGCTACCACAACAAGAGACTTCCTTTCTCACAACCCCATGCCTCCCAGACCCTCATCACAGATGCATCAGACAATGCCTGGGGTGCACAGCTGGACAGCAGGTGCATTCAGGGCCAATGGAGACCAAATCAAATACTTCTGCACATCAACCAAAAAGAGATGTTAGCTGTTCAGCACACCCTGACAGTTTTCAGACCCCTACTCTCCCCAGGGTCTCTACTGATCAAAACAGACAACACCATGGTGATGTGGTATATCAACAAGCAGGGAGGGACCCACTCTTATCCTCTGTGCAGGCTCGCCATGACCCTTTGGCACACAGCCTCAGCCAAGCAACTACACCTGTTAGCACAATTCCTGCCAAGCTCTCTAAACTCTCTGGCAGATAATGTAAGCAGAAACCTGCTAAATCCACACGAGTGGCAGCTAGACCAAAGAACCTTCACTTTTGTAACCCAGAAATGGGGCACCCCGAAGGTTGCCCTCTTTGCCTCCCACTCCAATCATTATCTCAGCAAATTCTGCACCAAGGAACCTCACAGCAAGGCCTGGAAAATGGATGCTGTATCCTTCCAGTGGGTAAACCTCTCGGTCTATGCATTTCCCCCTTACCACTCATTTCAAGGGTACTGCTCAAAATAAGGGAGGAAAAACCGAGAACAATCCTGAGTGCCCTAGACTGGCCATGCCAGCACTGGTACCCACTGCTGCATAGCCTGTCACCCCTGCCACCATGGCACCTACCTCAGATCAAAACACTCCTGACACAGAGGAATGGAGAATTCATGCATCCCCAATTGCAGACCCTCAGTCTGGCAGCCTGACTTATTCCCTGACCTCTTCCCAAGCTGCCAGTCTAAGCAAGCAAGTTCTAGATGTTATACATGAGGCCAGATGCCCCAGCACTAGAAAGTCTTATGCTGACAAGTGGAAAAGGTTTTGCACCTGGATCCAGGATAAGGGAGCAGGAATAGCACAGTCCTCCCTACCCTTCATCCTGGATTACCTGGCAGACCTACTTACATAGGGGTCTATCCTTCTCTTCTATTAAAATTCATGCATCTGCCATCTCTGCTCATTTCAGCAGAGAGCCACCTCTTTTCTCACACCCTCTCATCAAACAGTTCCTAAGAGGGGCTAACAACTTGAGGCCACCCAGAAGAGCTCCTACCCCAGCTTGAGACCTAAGCTTTGTGTTGGAAAAGCTCACCTTGCCCCCCTTTGAACCTGCAGCTTCAGCAGAGTTAGAATTTCTCTCTTGGAAGACAGCCTTGCTTCTGTTCATCACTTCTGCTAGAAGAATATCAGAACTACAAGCATCTGTGGCTGTAGAGCCCTTCATCATTTTCCATGCTGACAGGGTGTTCCTCAGGACTAATCCATCCTTCATGCCAAAAGTAGTGTCCAGTGTGGCTCTCAACCAATTCATTCATTTGCCCACCTTTTTCCCTAACCAACAAAACAAGGGGAAAGGATTTTGCACTCTCTAAATGTGCACAGACAGCTCAGATTTTACCTAGACAGGACTAAATCTTTTAGAAAAACTGATCAATTGCTAGTCAGCTTCAGTGCAGGAGCAGAGGGCAAGGCCATATCCAAACACACAATTTCCAAATGTATAGCACACTGCATCAATTTCTGCTACAAACAGCTTGGGAAACCTCCCCCAAGGAGGTCAGGACACATTCCACCAGAGCAACCTCCATCTCTGCAGCTTTCCTCAGAGGGGTCCCCACCAGGGACATCCTGGAGGCTGCAACATGGACATCTGTTCATACCTTCACCAAGCATTACCACCTGCCTATCTTCTCCAAATCCAGGGCAGGCTTTGCCACTGCAGTCTTGCAGGGCATCCTAGCCAGCCACCAGTCTTCTTGACTGCTTCCACCCTTTTCTTCAGCTTTGGGAATCAACCCAAATGTGATGACTGCAACAGTGAAACACAAAGAACATAGTACAGTTGTATACACTTACCATAAATGCAGATGATCAAGTGTATTCACTGTTGCAGTCCTGGTTTCCCTCCCTCCATCCCCCTGTTTTTTTTTCTCTCTCTCTCTCTCTCTCTCTCCCCTTACAAGGAGTTTTTGGTATTTACTTTCTACTGGTGGTGTCCTTCCAACATAACCTAGCTCCCTATTGGGGGCTCCTAACAGGGAAAGAAAAACTGATGTAATGCATCGGCTGCCTGATTTCATACCACTGACGACCTGACATCAGTCCTGTAGCGACACCAACCGACGCAGAAATACTAAGCCTCTGGTATTCGGGCCAACTGAGGGCTACCCTGGCAGGGATAATGCAAATGTGATGACTTCAACAGTGAATACACTCGAACATCTACATTTATGGTAAGTGTACACAACTTTACTTTCTTACCATAATGTTCCATCTGTGTTGTTGATCTTCATTCATTCATTACATCCCTCCTGCCAGCCCCTTTCTGAAAGACTCCTGAAGGTTCAGATTTGGTCCTACTTTATGATAAGGTATTTGCAGAGATAAAGCCTCCACTTTCTGTCCTTTTTCTTATGAGCAAACTTGATCTGAGGTGATAGAGAGAGGGATACTATGAGTAAGCTTAGCTCAAGAATTTTTTGGCTGGCGTGACTTGGTTTCGAGGATGGAAGTGATACCCATCAGTAATGAATGAATGAAGATCAACAACAGAGATGGAACATTATGCTAAGAACATAACTTATTTTTTCTTGCCAAAGGCAGTTTCAGAATCTAATATCAATCAAATAGTGTACCTACCAGTCATTTTTCCCTAATTTCTCCAATAAAGTGGAGTATTGTCTACATTTATTAGATGTTCATAGACAGTTACATGTTTTATCTTTACAGAACAACAAAGGATTTCAGAAAATCTGACCATTTGTTGCTTTTTTTTCACTTTCCTTAGGTAACCCAGCTTCCAAGGGTACCTTAGGTAAATGGCTCAGAGATTGTATCACCTGTATCTGTCATTCAAAGGGACTTCACCCACCACACCCTGTGAAAGCCCACTCATCTAGAGCTTTAGCAGTTTCTGTGGTTTTTCATGCTAGATCTTCTTTAGATGACATTTGCACAGCAGCCAAGTGGTCTTCTCCTCATACTTTTACCACTCATTACAAATTGGACCAGGTCTCTAAGAGACGTACATCATTTGGTTCTATGGTGCTCAGGAATATTCTTCCATGAGACCTTCCAAGGTTCAGGTAGCTAGGGACTCTGTCACACAGTCAAGGATTATGTGAAGATTGACATCAGATAAAGTTATGCCTTACCATAATGCTCCATCTGTGTTGTCAGTCTTCACTAATCCTTGACATCCCCCCATCCTTCCCCCGGCTTGAGACTCTTAGTAGATCAAATTTTTTATGAGACTGGCTTCATAATAGGGGCACAAATCTGGTCTCTTTTTCTTTATTTTATTTATTATCTGTCTGCCACTAATTTAGGCTAACTCGATCTGAGGTAATTTAGAGAGGAGCATTATGGGTAGAGCCTAGCTTGAGAGTTTGGAAGGAGCGAGCTGAAGTAAATGGCCAAGTCGGTTCCAAGGCTCAGAACCGAGCCCACATTCAAGGATTAGTGAAGATTGACAACATTGATGGAACATTATGGTAAGACATAACTTCTTTTTATATTTCACCCAGTCATCCAAGCTTGTGATTTCCCTTCTTCATTTTAGGTCATTCTATGCATTTGTTATCCATTTTGCCCTGTTACCCACCTTGCAGATAAACCTGAACACATTTACTACAACTTCAAGTTTATTTTACAATAGGCACGCTAACCTTCACTGCAGTCTTACAGTGACCAAATATTTAAAAAAATCATTACTGCTTGCTGAATTTTGTCTTCCAGTTCGTCCACTTAAGATTAGTTTCCACACTGTACCCTTTTACTGAATTATACCATTTCTGCCTTTATTTTATATCTGTAAACTTCTTATCAGAACAACAAAGAGTCACAGTTTTTTTTTCCAGAGATGCACTGACGTTTAGGATTTTTGCTTGGATGTGTTTGCATAGGTATTTTATAGCCAAAGCAGACTTCAGAATTTTTTTTCTTCAGATGTGATGGGAAAAATGAGGTAACTGAGAATAGTTTTTTGGGAATGTAATAAGTTGGCAGATTTTAAAAATTCCTTACAGAATACTCTGTCAGGGATGTTGGGAGTGTGCAAATTTCTGTAAATAAGGAAATGATTAGTTTGAGGTTGGACATAGGATCTGAATTGCCTAGACATTGTTATGCTTTATTAAAGGACAGCTACACCCTAAATGTAGCATTTCCTTTCCTCATAGTATATTTCCACCCTTAGAAGATGATCTTCATACTTTCACATAAAAAGCATGACTTAGCAGTGTTTGTGGCTAAATGAAATCTTGTGATAGTTTCTTTAGGAATTAATCTACATTCCTGCTACATCTGAAAAGTGTTATTCTAAGGAAAACAAAGTAAAGTAAAAATAGCTGTTTATTGTTATTTAACACCTATTATAACAAAGCTATTCCAGCTCAAAATTCACGTTTCTTTGATTCTACACTGTCA
Source organism: Protopterus annectens (assembly GCF_019279795.1). Taxonomy (NCBI): domain Eukaryota; kingdom Metazoa; phylum Chordata; order Ceratodontiformes; family Protopteridae; genus Protopterus; species Protopterus annectens. The sequence continues at coordinate 1,655,881,059 of NC_056732.1, forward strand.
GAAGCTTCATTCTTTCCCTTTCCTGCAGTCATAAAACTGTTAAACATTTTATAGTTTGGATATGAAAAAAAAATGATAACCACAGACAACAGCATCACTAATTAGCTGAGCTTTGCAAAACAAGAAATATAAAACTCTGGCTGACTCATGGAATGAAGACAAAACTCAAAATATCACTTTAAAAAAGGACAAGTTCACAATTATTCTTTTATCCTTTTTCAAGAACTTTTCATAGGTGGTATAACACATTCTCCTGTGACATGAAAAAACATGTCGGAGAGACAGATATGTGTCTCAGAGATTACCTCTTCTTAGGATCAGGATTCCTATTCAGGTAAAGCAGAGCCATTCCCTGAACCTGTTCAAAAGCAGTTTGGATCAATGGACGGGGAATCATAAATTCACTCCTGGGGCTGTGCCCATGTCCTACGGACAAGGGCAGTCTGTAAAATACTCAAAGGCATAGGCACAAACCTAAGCCATCCTATAGCTCTTAAGGATTGAAATATAGTAATATTTGAGTAATAATGGCTAGGCTTGTAAGGGCTTTTGAGCCTTTAGCCTAGTAATCTCCTATAAACTTGTGAACCTATATGTTGAAACCACATATGTAAAAGTGACTGCATAAAAGTCACCAAGCTTTTTACAACGAGAATTCTCAAACTAGATGATATTTTGTGCTACTTCCATTCTAAGTGAATGGGGCTGTTATCTGAAAACACAGAGTAGGGCATTTATGTATTTATTTATGTATGTATTGATTGATTGACATTTAATTACTGTAATAGAGGCCTAGGGAGAAAAGCTCCAAGTACATGTAACGATCTTGAAAAATTAAATACATTGTGCAGACAAGTTAACTTCTAGAGGTTCAATTTAGAAACAATTGTGTATACATACATACAAAGCTCACACAGATAAATAATAAACAGGTAAATAATAAACAGCTTGGGAAATTAACATGATACATCAGTGTCTGAATATGAAAATTGCTTGGAAGTAGAGGTAGAGGTAGAGGCAGCCGCGGTGGTGCAGCAGTTAGTGTTGCCACCTCACAGCAAGAGGTTCTGTGGTTTCATCCTCGGCTGGGGTGTCTTCTGTGCTGAGTCTGCATGTCCTCCCTGTGGTCATGTGGGCTTCCTCCAGGTGCTCTGGTTTCCTCCCACATCCCAAAGACATTGGTAAATTGAACATAGGTGGATTGGACACTCTAAAATTGGCCCTAGGCGTGAGTGCATGCGTGTGTGTGCCTTTTGTGGAAGGTTGGACGCTGGGCTGGCAACTCGACACCGTAAAACTCCACTGCCAATCATGAGCAGACAGGTGATCCGCTGTGGTGACCCCTAACTGGGAAAAGCCGGAAGGAGAAGAAAAAGAACAGTAAATGAAGATAAAATACATTGTATAATGGAGTTACAGAATGAGTCAGGAATATGATATATAATTAGAAGCAGTTGAGTAGTAAGTAATGTGTGAGGAGCTAAGGAAGTAGAAGAGGTCAGGAATTAAAGGAAGGAGGTGTACAGGAGGTCAGGAATTAAGAAGAGATTAGGAATTAAAGCAGTATAACCTCAGCAACTCTCTCTCCCAGTGCACTATGGACAAAAATTAACTTTCCAAGAAAACAAGATCACATCAGCATGTCTGCCACCATGAGGGCATTCAGGGTTATGAAAAATCAAGATTAGTAATAAGTCGCTATTGTGGTACTAACATGTTTGAATTGAGTAGAAAATCATGATAGGACAAAAAAGTACATATTTTTTTCAGTTTTTCCCTGTAGTGGCCCTTTAGGTTTAATTTTGTTGACTGCCAAAAAGCAATTTCTTCAAAATGGAAATCAAAATGTAAACCATCTGTATTTGAAGTTTGGCATATTGTAAAACAGATAAAAGAACAAGAAGTGGAATCTTTAGAAAAAGGTTGCATATAAATAAATGGAATTTGTGTAATAATACATTCAGAATAATGTTCAGGAGGAGCAAATTACATAAAAATAAATGGAATATGTGGAGCAATTCATGCAGAATAATGTTCAGGAAGAGGAGGGAGGTTTAAGGGAAGGCAGGAATTGAAGAATTTATATAATGTTGGACTAAATGACAGATCTTGTATGTAATGTATAATGTATGTAAAAGAAAAAAATGTTAATATGATTCATTTTGTTTTCTATTAATGTATGTGTGCCTACGACTTAAGTTATAATTTAATAAAGATGTTTAAAAATGGAGTGGTCCAACCTACAACCACCTACCTGTTCCAATTAAGTTCATCTCCCATCAGCTGACTTTTCAAAAAAAAAAAAAGTAGTATCAGCTGTAGTTGTAATTAGATCAGTCAAAAGGTTTTTACCAACAGTAATTCCACTGTTTTCTGCACATACCAGCCTAGTATTTACTGGTCTTTTTTTTAATCTGCTGTTAAATTGCCTACAGTTTGTATCACAATTGGCTAATAGGTTCATAAGTACTAGGTTAGCTGCCGTTGTGGGCCATTTTAAGCCTAGCTAGTTTCATCTCATTTGGTTATAGATTGGCTTTACCCATCCCATGGTCAATAATTATATATTATCCCTAAAGAGAATAACTGGGATTATACCAGAGATAATTTGAGTAGACCAGTGCATGAGATAAAGTATTTAGGAGCTGTGTAGATCCATCAGTAGTACAGGGGGCTGTCCTGGGATACATTTTCTGTTTCCCATCCATTGATCTAAGTTGAGCTAGAGAATAGACCGGGATGAACTTTGTTTTATGTGGATGGGGTGGGTCTGTTCCATAGCAGCAGTATTCTTTTGAGAATATCTGTCCCTCCAAACCATTCTGTTAATGTTGCGGAAGAGGTTTAAATTCCTAAACCAAGTATTTCTGATGCTGTTTGACTTGCTGATGTGCAGTAACTCCATCAGTAATGGATCGGAGGACAGCTTTTGTGTAAAAAAAACACTCTCGTGCTTTTTAACAGGTTTTAAACAGGTATATGAATGGAAAGGTGAATTTCTACACTTTTTTCTGTTTTTTCCACTATTTGGATCATTGTTAGTGTGTTTCTAATAAAGAAGATTTGACTTGAACTAGCTTGTGCTTCCCTGCTTTCATTAGTGGATTTATACTTGGAAAGTTTTTAAAGTATTTCTACCATCTGTTATTAGGTGGTATATTCACAGTATGTTTTTTATTAGGTGCCTGAACTCTAAGGAACTCTAGGGAATCTTAGGTCTTCCACACAGAGAAGTTTTCTCATTATTTGTTTATACTTTGTATGTCAGACACAAGTCACCTCTTAGCAGTGTGTAGGATACTGAGTATAACCTAATAATAGCTTTTTTTAATCTTCTGTTACTAAATACAGCTGCTGCAATTACATACAGCTGTATGCATACAAATCTTAATTGTACATTTTTATATTGTTTATTTGTGTTTTTTCTGTTTTTGTATACGTTCAGTTTGTGCTTCATTTAATATTATAATACTGCATTCTTTTCCTATGTGTTTATTATCTGATATTGTAAACCTGTTAAGTTTCTTCTGTTATTTGCTATTATTGTACAGATGTTTGTGGGGTGGCCGCGGTGGTGCAGCGGTTAGCGTTGCCGCCTCACAGCAAGAGGTTCTCCAGTTCGATCCTCGGCTGGGGTGCCTTCTGTGTGGAGTCTGCATGTCCTCCCTGTGGTCGTGTGGGTTTCCTCTGGGTGCTCTGGTTTCCTCCCACATCCCAAAGACATGCTGTAGGTGGATTGGACACTCTAAATTGGCCGAAAGTGTAAGTGTGTGCGTGTGTGTGCCTTCTGTGGAAAGTTGGGCGCTGGGCTGGCAACTTGACACCGTAAAACTCCACTGCCAATCATGAGTGGACAGGTGATCCGCTGTGGCGACCTCTAACCGGGAAAAGCCAAAAGAAGAAGAAGATACAGATGTTTGTGGAGCTTTTCTCATTGGATCTCCACTGAAAATGGGCGTCAGTCCAGCTGGACATACAAGTTATCAGAACCAAGTAAATAAAATAAGTGTCAGAGTAGACACCCTGGTTATAGAGTGATCAGCACTCCACCCAAATCAATTATTTCGTTTTTGCTACTAAAGAAAATAGTCTGTTAGCTCTGATTGATTTGTCAGTCATTTCTGCAAACCAGTATCTTATGCATCTTGAAGACTATTTTCTAGCATTTTAGAGTTCATTGGGTTATTCTAAAATTATATTTGATTTGTACACTGTTTGGGTAGGATTCTTCTTAGGAACTCCACAGAGAAACTTGCAACAAGTATACTTGCAGGTGTCAAATAACCCAAAAGATTATTGCCTTAAGTGTTAGTTTTGTTTGGAGAACTTTGATGAAACTGCCAGTGATGCTGAGCACTGGAACACAGAGCTGATGCAATTCCTTTTCTTGGACCAATACAGATTTTGCAATTACTCAAGCTGTCAGGCCCGTAGGAGCCATTTATCAGGAGTTATTAAGTCACTAACAAATTCATAGGCTCATAGTTATATACAACCACCAGAGCCTTTATATGTTTAGCTGTCCAATTCAACCCAGTTGTGTGTCTATGTAGTATGGGCGTTTATTAGGAGGGAGTGTATTAGGAAGTCTTTAAAGGTTATGTGGGAGAAGGTATGTTAGTTTATGCATTACTGTCTGTCTTTAGTGGCATGGGGGCTAGACCCAGGGTAAATTTCCATTTTCCCATCTGTTGATCAAGGTTACACTTAAATAGTATTAGGGATGGACTCTGCTTCACATTGATGGGGAGCCTGTTCCAGAGCATGGGGATCCTCTGAGACACATATCTGAAAAACTGAAGGCAGATATCTGTGCTGCAGCTGCTTGCTGGTGCTTTGTTAAAATAAAAGTCTCATACACTTAACTTGTTTAACTCTGCACAGTACTATTAAAATAACTTGTCTATATAACAGACGACACATGCAATACTGTACAATTCACAGCTTTAATGTTTCAGGTTAAACTTTTAAACAGGATGGATGATGTTCTCCAGTATACAGATCTAACAAGAAATCAGATCCAACCTCATACACTTTTAATATCCTTTTGCATTCTTTTTCGTGCTATTTGGATCTTATTTCATGAGAACAACCTGTTGATGTTAACAGTTTTGGGATTCATGCGATCTCATACAGCCTGTTGATAAGCTACTTTGTGTTCTGTTTCAAGGTGAATTATGTGACAGTTTAGTGAGTCGTCCTTGCCTCTAACCCAGTAGGGAGTTGTTTATTTCTTGCACCTGCGTCTCAGAAATTAAGGAGTCGTCCTTATTAGCATTTTTCTTCAAGCTGTACCTGACCCTGAACATTCATTACAGCTAGATGCTGTTTTTTACTTGATTTTTAGCTAAGAGCATACCTCCCAACCGCACCGAATTACTCATTTTTTACCGAGTTTTGGGGTTCAAATGAAGGGGTGCCACAATTCCCGAGTGGCACTCCTTCATTTCCGATTTTTTATTTGTTTTTTTAATTTTCGTGCTGACAGAGCTGATGTCATCATGTGTGTGATGACATCAGCTCCGTCAGGGCTAACAGCCTTTCAGAATTGAGCTCCTTGGAGCATCATGCACGCATAACTCAAATGCAAGCAGGCTGGAACGGTAGATGCACACAGCACTCAAATGCAAACGGCGCACCAAAAATAATGGATTTACAAATGCTGCAAGCAGAAATGATCAGGGAGCAGGACCGAACTTGCGAGCAGGAATGACTGGCAGCTGCAGCACTGAGCAGGTCCGAACTTGCGAGCAGGAATGAATGGCAGCTGCAGCACTGAACAGAGTATGTCGAGGGGAGCAGGAATGAACAAACTGAATGGAGTATGTCAGGGAAAGCAGTACACAAGTAAGTGTGTGTATTCACAAGCTCACCTATACGCATTGCTGTGCATATATTTGTGGCAGACAGTTTAGCTTTGAGAATCAAGTCTATGAACGAGTTATCCTTTCATCCTGCAGTCCTCTGATTCGGTCAGTATTAATTTGCCATTGTGTGACATACATTTCAAATCACCTAGTCAGACAATGCTACCATGCTGAGCAAAGCATAGCGTGTGTGTGTGTGTGTGTGTGTGTGTGTGTGTGTGTGTGTGTGTGTGTGTGTGAGTGAGTAAGTAAGTAAGTAAAATGCCCCAGGTGAAGAATATACCTGGTGGCTAGAGGAGGTACTCAGGCTCAAACCTTGAACCTTTGGTACAAGGTGACAAGAGCCTAAAGTCCCTACCAACCACCCCTTGTGGAAGCTCTGGTTTGCATTTATGCCTCATATTTGTTCTGTTCCTCATAAAATCTGTAGTTTCATGGCTTTTTATGGCAAGTGAGTGAAGGATTGAATTTTTGACAGGCATTTGAATTTCAGACTACATAGTCTTCAGAAAATAAATGGTAACACAAAACCTTTTATTCTAGCAATTTTCTAAGTTTATAAGGTCAGTATTTGAAATGTGTCCCTATTTTTAGGGCTGTAATATATTCCCCTATTATTGGCTTTGTCCAGGATTTTTTGTGCTAACAGGTTGAGAGCTATGGTGAGACGTGAGAACTGAATTTTGTATTCCCCATTATTGGTGTTGTCCAGGTTTTTTGTGCTAAGAGATTGTAGCTATGGTAAGACATGAGAACTGAAATCATTAAATGATAGTCATTTAAGTTCAGGTAACTGCTGATTTGTTATAGTGGTATGTTGCTCTGAGTGTAATGCACAGGGTCCTGGCTGGGTTCAAGACTTGATAGTGAAACGCATGGTGGTAACACAACATTTTATTTTAGCAACTTTCCAAAATTATATAAGTAATGTTTAAAATGTGTCCCTTTTTTTGGACGTTTGTCCTGCCCCCCCCCCAAAAAAAAAAATTGGATTTTGTGTTGCAAAGTTAAGAGATACAGTTGAATGGATTTTACAGGGAGCTGAGAGCTTCAGGGGAAGAGAAGTTTATTGTGGCTTATGCTGAGTCTGCTTGCATTGTTAATAGCATAACAGGTTAAATGCTTGCTTTTGATGCAGAAGACTGTGGGTTCTACTCCCATAGTCTGTAGATGCATTGCTGATACTGTACTGTGCTTGTGTTGTACTTTTAAAGGGGGTGGGTGTAACAGGTCAAGGGTGTAGCTACAGATAGAACAGAAGTGAGCAAATGTAAAGCACAAGGGCATTTATGTCTCAGTGGAAACAGCAAAAAAATATTAACCCAAATTCAGGAACAGAAAATTAGAATGATTATATTCTGTGCTGCAATTATAAGAAAAAAATGTGTGTGTGGAAGTAGACTTTTATGATGGAAATATTCTGAATTGGGCAGTTTTGTCATTGGTTCATTTCATTTCATTGCCTACTGGAAAAATGTTCAAACAGTAAATTTAAAATGTGCTCTAAGACTAACAAGTGTGCTGTATTATACAAGGAATATAATTTAATAAAGTGAGGAAGGTGTATCAAAGAACTCATGTATGCTTCTTGTTTTGTGTGCAAGGGGCCTATGATTTGAAAACAGCCCAAAGGTAATCTTTATCCACAACTGGCCAGATGCATTTTCTTTGGATGTGATGTGGGTTTCAATGCTGTTTCAATGAATGAGTTTCAAGGGCAGAGACGTTTTAATGCTATGTTTATTTTCATTGTGAGACAGTATTGCTTTGTTTAGCAGATATCTATTAGTGTTTGTACATTGTGCTATAAAATGTAAAAATAAAATCCAAATAATCAATGTAGAAAAAAAGCAATATGTACATTAATGTTTATGGTAAATGGGGTGAAAATTCAAAATAGCCAGGTAATGGGAATGGCTGCAGGGGGACTTTAGTGCCATATTTTGGTTGTCTGTTCAGTTTGCGTTTGAATGTTGCTATCCCATAATTCCACTGGAGTGGGTGGGTTTGCAAAATTATGTATGCTAATGTTATGTTAATCAGTCTACAGATTTGTACCTATTTTTCATGGGCCTTGTCCAGATTTTTGATGTTTTCAGGTTGAGAGGTATGGCTAAGAGCAGTTTAACCCTTTAATGTATATGTGTGCTAGCAAACAGAACTGTACATGCATCTAACTGACTATATTTTCCTACATGTATTCTAGCAAACAGAAGTGTACATAAATTTAACTAACAAACAAAAGTGTACATAAATTTAACTAACAAACAGACGTGTACATGTATCTATTATATTTTACTACATATATATTTCACTAAACAGAAGTATATATGTCTGAGTATATATATGGCTGATTTGTCCTAGTGGTGCATTGCTCTGACTTTGATGCAGTGGGCCCTGGTTTCAATACTTGGTAGGGGTATAAGTTTTAGTGATTTAAAAGCCAGTGTTTGACCAAGTTTGCGCTTGTTTAAGCTCCTCAGTGCGGCACCGAGCTGAGCCAACCTGTTACTGGTGCCAGAAAGTCTGCTCTTCAGTTTTTCCCTTAGATCTTGCTAGTTCATTCTGTCTTGCAATTCAAATAGCCTAATCGCTTTGCACGTCAACAGGTTTTTGTAGCAATTATCATAGCACACCTAAATGCCATCAGCACTAGTAGTTTTAGCTGCTGTACATAGTAGTTATGACCACCCCTTCTGGCATGATTAAAGGGCAGTTCCCTGTGCTTTCTCCTATTAACCTGGTGCACTTAGGCATTCTGAGGCAGTGCAGCAACTGCCTCATGTACACAGACAGCCCTCTCCTCTTACCTCCCAACACTCAGACTTGTGAGAGATGCACTTATATCACTAAATTGGAACCTATGCACTCTCCAGCAAGGACTGGACTAGCTTGTCAAGAGGAGGTCAACACCCGCACCACACCACATGGAACACATAGCCCTCTAGAACAGCCACTATCACAGCCCTTACATAAAAACACAGAGCACACACCTCCCATCACGGAGGCTGTCAATAGAAATTTACCCAAACAGCAGAGATCTCCAAGGCAGAAATGCACTTGACCACCACAACACAGCACAAATCGCAGGACACATAGCTCACCTCCACAGAGTGCCCCTCAACCTAAGCCCCTAAGGCTAAACACCTTGCCCAATACACTAATCATAGGAAACTCAATAGTGAGGCGCACAGACGTCCCACTCACTAGGTTGAATAAGGAAGGTAACAGTCATATGTCTATCAGGTGCCAGAATCTGACACATAACACACACACTCAGGTCACTCCACAAGTACACTTATGACTCTGTCATTGTCCATGTGGGTGTGAATGATCTGAGATGCACCTCCCTGGACTACATGAAAAGAGACATGGTGGAGCTCTCAGATTATGTGGCCCAGGCAGGTATGACACTAGCCCTGAGCAGTATCCTACCTTCACCTAGAATGATACCCCAGTACAAACAAAAAATGATTGACTTCAACAATTGGCTAAGTTTCTGGTGTCATTCTAAGGGGATCCAGTATCTGTCTGCTTGGGATGACATGATTGACAGACCTTGATGCTTTGCCAGAGATGGCCTGCATCTGTTACCCCTGGGTTTCTAGGTACTGGCTAAGGCTCTTGCCACCCCTATAGTGCCTTTTTAGGCGGTGTTCCAAGACCAGATTACCACGATGACAGCTATAAATAAATGCAATCTGAGCGTCATGCTGCTCAACACTAGAAGTCTAAATCTCACTCACCTGCTCGAAGCACTCCTCAAAATGGAGATCATCGACATTTATGCTGTAATGGAGACCTGGTTTAAAGCGGCAGAAAGTACCCCTGTGCTACCAGGCTATAACTCATTCCACACCTTTCGGCCCCAAAACATGAACCGAAGCTCCAAAAGCAGTGGTGTCTCCATATTCATAATGGATATGCACACCTCCAGACTAGTACCCCAGCATAACACGCCTGAGATATTTCAGGTATAACTAATATTGGGTAAGACGGCAATCCAGGTCATAGTCTGCTACAAGTCCCTAGCCATATCCCTAGACTCTCACTCCACGTTCCTAAGCACCCTGGAATCTATCAAGGTCCAACCCAACACTGTCTTACTAGGAGACTTCAGCTACCCCTCCATCAACTGGGAAAACTACTCAAGCACCAATACACTGGCCCAACACTTCCTGGAATTCATCAGTTCCAGTGCCCTGGACCAGCTTATTCTGATCCTCACTAGAGGAAGCAACATCCTTGACCTAGTTATTACTAACATGGGTGACCTTTGCGCTACACCAATAGTCAATCCCTCCCTGGTCAGATCCAGCCATAAACTAATCACCATGGAAAGCCACATCTCACCCACACCCGCCGCAAAGGTAACCACCTTGAAAAACTTCTCTGAAGCTCACTTTGGACTCCTAAAAACAGAGGTGGCTAAATTCACAACACCCATGCCAATGGAAAATAGCAGCATGACTGCCGAATCATACACCAATGCACTGTACAAACATGTAGACAAATGAATATGCACTGTACGAACATATACACAAATGCACGGAACTAGCCATACCCAACAGAACCAAGACACTCTTCTCCCAAAAAAGGAATCCAATCTGGTGGTTTCCTGCCATTAATAAACTTTACAAGAGAAGGAAGAAACTGTTGCAGAAAAAGGTGAAGTCCCAAGACTGGAAAACATCCATTATTAGCCTCAACAAAAAGTTGAGATCCCTCATCACATCTTCTAAAGCCAGCTATGAAGGCAGAATTGCGGCAGGCACTAAAAACAATCACAAAGCCTTCTGTAGCTATATCGAGAACCTCCACTGCACTACCCAGATTTGCTGTGAGATACTGCACAATGGTACCGCCTGTACTGAGCCAACAGATATTGCCAACATTCTGGCTAACAGATTCAGTGCCAACTTTACCCCCCCCCAGGACGAATCACAATACTGGAAGAATGCCAGACACCCAGCATTACTGCAGCACAGGTTAAAGCTGCATTGTCCAAGTCCAAGAATGCAGTTTCCATTGGACCCGATAATATCCCTGGCTGTGTTCTACATGAACTACAAAGCGAACAGGAACCACATCTGTGTGCCCTGTTCAGTCAGAACCTCACCTTAGGCTTTGTCCCTACCAAATGGCACACTGCTGCAGTCATCCCTCACCATAAAGGGGGAGTGAGTACAGACCCTAGGAATGATCGCCCCATTAGCCTGATGAGTCTGGTATGTAAAGCTATGGAGTGCGTCATCATGGACCTGATTAACAAAAATGTAGGAAATCTCCCATCTCTAGACCCCACGGAATTTGGCTTTGTGAAAGGGAGATCATGCCTGTTCAACCTGGTTGACTTCTTTGAGTCAGTCATCAGGGCTGTGGATGAAGGTAAGGCGATGCATACAGCCTACCTCGATCTGGCCAAGGCCTTTGATGCCATTCCTCACTCGGGAATTATTGATAAACTCACCAAACTAGACATCAACTCCTATATCACTAGGTGGGTGGCAAATTGTCTCACAGATAGAACACACAATGGGAAAGTAGTGGACTCCAAGTCAGACTGCTGACCAGTCACAAGTGGAGTCCCACAGGGATCGGCCCTGGGTCCTCTCCTGTTTGGCATCTACTTCTCAGAAGTCCAGGCCAACACAAAGGGACTTTGGCTGACCAAGTTCACAGACGACTGCAAGCTGGGAGCCATTATTAACTCCCAGGTAATGCAGACATCCTACAGAAAGGCCTCACCAAGACCAATGACTGGTGTCAAAAGCATGGCCTTAAGCTTAACACAAAAATATGCATGATCATCCCCTTTGGTAAAAAATAAGTTCTCACTAATTACCACATCGATGGGAGCCCACTGAACACTGAAGGCGTTTTAAGAAATTTGGGGATGCAGGTTGATAGCAACCTCTCCTTCGACCACCACATTGTCACTGTGGTCAGAAAGTCCTTCTGTGTGGCACATCTCATTAGCAAGGGTTTTGCATCCAGAAAGAAAGAGGTCATCATCTCTCTCTCTCTGTACTCTTGCCTCATCAGACCAATCATCGAGTATAATGCCCCTTTGGCATGTACCTCACTAGACTCCTGCAACAGCTAGAGAAGCCACAGATGTACCTCACGAAGAGGATCCTAGGCATTAAACACATGTCCTACATGGACTGACTCAAAAGACTCCAGCTATTCTCGGTCTCATATCGCCTACTTAGAGACGATCTCTGCTTGACTTACAAAGCTATGCCTGACCCAGCTCTGTTAGAAATGCTACATCTAAAGAAATCCCAATTCCTCTGCACCACATGCTGCAGAGACCTCATCCTCATTACCATAATAAAAACATGCAGAAGGGACAGGTTCCTCACCCAGAGACTGCCCATGCTCTGGAATAGACTTCCCATACATGTCAAGCAGAGCACCTTGCTGACCTTCTTCAAGAGAAATCTTGATGAGTGGATGGGTAATAGAAAGTTCACCCCGGGGATCACTCCAATGGCTCTACTTGATAGAGGCACTGGAAACTAATGTCGGGCGGCACGATGCCAGGGCACCTCTATGGGCTAGGCTTGTAATGGCTCCAGGGCCATTAGCCTAGTACACACCTATGAACCTATGTATATGTCTAACAGTTCTCCCTTTTTTGTTTTAAAATGCACAAAATAATCTACACTGGTATATACTCTTTGGTTAGATCATAATTTTGCATTACTGCTTACTAAAAACACACTGGGAAACAAAACCTTTAGTTTTCTTTTGATACAGCACGTTAACACAGAATTCCATATTGTTAACATAATGATAACAAATTACTATTAGAATTGGATGTATAATTCAATATAACAACTTTTTTTTTCCTTTTGAAGACCATCCTGTAAAAATGTCCAAACAGTTATGAGCTGTATCGGCTTCAGTCTTTTCTGCAAGCTTGATAAGCTTATATTTGCCATCACAGAATTTAATTCATGACTTAGGATTGTTTTATTAACCATTTGCAGCTGTTTGATTAACTGTTTACATTCATTTATACAGTGATTCCAGTGAGAATCCTACATTAATCATCAACAGTGTTTGTGGATTCCATTGCAAAGGCGTTGCAGCCATGTTTTCTGGGGTAAACACATATGTGCCATTATGCTGTACTAAATGTGTAAGTTTGCTAAGACAACCTGCAAGAGGACATTGTTTAGTAAATGTTAAACTTTGATTTGTTAGAATGCATACAAACTGAGGGCCTATTTCTAAGAACATTTTAAAACTATAAGGTGAAATTGTCCATTTACATAAATTAACGGAATGGTGTTAAAAACATGGTTCATATACTGGTGAGAGCTGGCCACACACCAGTCCATAGGTTCATAGGTTGATACTAGGCTATCGGCCCTAGGGCCTATACAAGCCCTAGCCATAACAGTTCCCTGGCTATTTCTTCCCACCTGTAATCGGCCAGCTCCAAACCCATATGTAAGAATGATGCGCGAAATGGACTACAAACATGGAACGTTATGGTGAGTACATAACTTCTTTTTTTTTGTATTTGTACATACAAAGACTGTAAAGTGCATTTCGTCCAATCTACAAATTTAGTAGCCCACAGCCCCTAAAAGTGTGTCGTACCAAGCCCTTCATCTCCAACAACTAGTAATGTCAGAAGGGAATGTGATATTAAAATGTAATATTGTTTTTTTGTAGTTTTGCCCCATTACCATACATGTTGATGGTACTCTGATTACTTGATCAAACTTGGCTGTGGGATTACTATTAAAGGTTTTGGTAACAAAAAGGCTAGGATGCCATTCACTGATTACTGAATCATTAGTACAGACTAGTATTTTTCCCCTCTTGTACTTTTATTTTAGTCTGTTCTGCAGTAATGTTTACACAGTTTGTGGAGAATTGAAACAGCGCCTTTTTCCCCCTGTAGTATGCAACATTTTATTGCAGTATTGTTTTGCAAAGATATATGTGCTTCACGCTGTGAACGTTGAATATATACTTATTTGGCTGTTTTCTAAACCGTGACACTCTGGTGTATGTAAAGATTTTTAATATGACATTTTTGTCCCAATGGACAAGAGAAATTACCTTGAATTCTTTTTGTATTATCATTTGCCCAGTACAACCTTATATTACTAACATTGCTTTTGAATGCGTATTCTGCAGGATGTTCTGCAGTTTCTGGTCCTAATATAGAATTACAAAATATTGTAAAAACAAAAGAGAGATTGGCTTAACTAACACATGTGTAAAGGTAGAAGTATTTACATAGTATAAATCTGTTTTTGTCTGCCTTTTGCTCTTCTGTATTCCAAACAGGTGCACTCTAGACAGCTTTAGTTTTATTTTCTGAAAAGAAAATACAATACGAGTGTCAGTTTTGTGACTCTGTCTTTTTACTGCTTTTGATTACAGTGTTCTGTTTTTCTTTTTACCTTTTATTTTGTACACCAATGGACCTGTTTGTTTCACCACTTCAAAAGGTCCCTGCCAATTGCTATTTCATGGTGCTTCCATGTGAAACATTTTTACTAATACCTTTGTTCTACATTGAAGGATTTTTTCTGGTGGTAATATTGGGATCTGAATTTTCTTCTTAAATGCATTTAATATCCCCTGGGACCCCTTTTACTATCTCTTAGAGGCAATGTATTAACTGTTTTTCTATTTCTGTTTTTTGCATGTCTGTCTGACCTTTGATATATTATCTGAAGTGCAAGCCTAAAATGTTTGCTTTGTTCCATTAATTTATTTGAGATGGTGATTTTGAAATTATCTAACAGTTTAGCTGTGACAGGCTGCCCTTGTGTCTATGCCATTAGAATGGCTGTCATACATCCTACTGTACTGTTTAACTGACAAGCATCTTGCTTTAACTGAATGAACGATCTGAAGTAGTTGACTTCATTTGATCAGCAACCTGTGGGTATCGGATCCGAGCCGGTAGCTTTCCAAGCTAGAGATCTGAGCTCCAAGCTCATCCCCTTACCCATAATACCCTGCTACCTCCCTCCAGTCCTCAGATCTTGTTTGCCGCGGCTTCTTGAAGCATGAGTGATGAGCTCCTGGCAGTTTTGTGAGTGGTTTAACAGGGTTTTTTGCTCTGTTTTTCTCAAAATATTGTGTGTGTGTGTATTAATCAACCCTTAGTTTATTTAGCTTAAATTGTTTTAGTAGTCAGTTAGTCTTAACATTTCCCTTCCCCTTTTCTGTGTGTGAGGGTGTGTGTGTATGAGTTGTCATGGCTGAAGGCCCTAAGGCCATATTTTCTAAATGCTCTGAGTGTGGCCATAAGCTGTCCCCAGCCGATGGCCACACTCAGTGTGTTGTTTGCCTGGGGGTGGCTCATTTATCATCAGGCTGCCAGATCTGTGCCACCTTCAACCCCCGGGCTTTGAGGGACAGGAGGACCAAGTTAATCCTTGCGGGCCTTTTGCCTGCAGATTCTGCTTCTTCCTCCTCTCCCTCAGTGGCACCAGCCACGGCTGCAGCTGTTCAGCCAACTGATGTTCTTCATCTCACATTGCTGCAGTCATAACCTGTGGGTAGTCCGCTGTCCTCGGTCGGCCCGAATACCAAAGTATTAGGCTGGCGTCGGTCATGGGCGCACAGATCTGACGTCAGTGCATCATGGTATTAAAGCGCATGACCGACGTCATATCCTCAGTCTTTTTTGCCGCATGGTCCGAAGCAGAAGCAGTGTTTGCAAGTGCCGTTCAGCGTTCTGAAATTTTCGTATTCTGAGTTTCAGACCGAAACCAAGTTGGGCTAAGTACCCCGTTGGGGAATATTTTTGTTTTTTCTTGCCTCAGTTAATTCCGGATGTCAGAAAAAGTGAATAATTGTATTTCTTGTGGGAAACAGATACCGCATAGGGATTACCACTCTCTCTGTATTCCTTGTTTGGGGCCTGAGCACGACGTAGTCGGGTGTCGCTTTTGTGCCAGGTTTAATAAGCGCACCATTAAACGTAGATTAGATTGCGCTAGGCTTGTCTTCGGTAAGCGGTGTAATTACAATATGCCGTCGGATCCTCCGACGCCCGCTACCGCTAAGAAGTGCAAAGAAAAATCGTTAAGGTCCAAACAGGATGAGTCGTCCGCTCCGGACGCCGGTTCTTTAGAAACTACGGTGGAATCTGTGGATCCAGCCGAGGTTTCAGCTGAGTCTCAGGGGGAGCCGTTAATTTTGCAGGATGTGGCCACTCAGGTGTCAGGTCAGGCTGAGGGGGCCTCTCAGGTTGCTGTACTCTCTTCTTTGCCTAAGGTGGCTAGGCCTTCTCCTTCTGTCTCTAAGGTATCTTCCAAGGTCAGGCCTGGTTTGCCTTCCTCAGGTGTCAGTCCTAGTTCTGCAGGTTCTGTGCCTAAAAAACACATGCTTAAAATGGCAGAAGATTTGATTTCCTTAATCAGGGGTTCTATGCCCCCTCCAGATAAGAGGCCTAGGGTGGAGCCAGAGGTGGAAAGTTTGGAACAGGCTTCAGATTACTCAGAGTCTTCGGCTGAAGACATTCAGGATTTTCCTCCTTATTCTGATTCAGACGCAGAGGATTCCAGTCCTTCTGCTTCTCCTCCAGAGGATTTTTCTTTTTCAGAAACCCTGCATTCTATGAGGGAGCATTTTAAATGGGAAGGTCAGGATTTCTCAGATTCGAAAGAGGCTTAGGGAATTTTGTTTTGCCACAACATCGGCCCTTGGCTATACCTCCTGTTTTGGATGTTGTTCAGGATGTTTTCTCGGAGGCTTCTCTTAATCCAGACTCTTTGCCTCCTGCGCCAGTCAAACCAGATAGGTATTACAGAGTGCCAGAGGCTCATAAATATCTGTATAAGAGCCCAAGGGCTGACCCAGAAACTATTAGCCAGGGACCTAAGGGTGTCAGGGCTTCTGTTGTAAAGAATCCAGTTCCTATGGATAAAGACTCTAGAGCTTTGGATAGGTGGGGAAAAAAAGTGTATACCTCTTCCACTCTAGCAATGAAGGCTTTGAATTACCAGTTTCATATGTTGAAGTACCAGAATTTTCTCCTTACTCAGTTAAAATCTAAGGTAGATGCTTTGGCAGAGGGCATAGAGTGTAAGGAATTACAGGATTTGGTTCATGCCTCTGATCAGGTGGGTAAGCATTCTTTGCAGTGTGGTTTCGATGCTTTACAGGCTTCTTCCAGGGTGGCTGCCACTGGATCAGTTATTCGCAGGCACGCCTGGCTTAAGGATCAGAACTTGTCAGAGCATGTTAAAGCTAGAATTTTGGATGCTCCTTTGCAGTCTGAAGTTTTGTTTGGTTCTCCTGTGGAGTCTGTCTTAAAGAAAATGGAAGACAAAGCTAAGTCTATGCAGACTGTTAAAGATTTTTTGCAGGTGCAGCCCCCTAAGTTTAGCAGGAATTCGCCTACTAAGGGATGGGCTTACCCTTCTTCTGATTTACAGTCTAGGGGCAGATCTAGACGTGGTAGGGGCAGAGCTCAGGGTTCTTTCAGGCCTAGAACGTGGAGTTCCCCTGCACAATCTACAGATGAGGGCAGGGGCCAGTCCTTTCATAAACAGGCCCAATGACCTGCATCTTCAGCTGCCAGATCCTTCCTGTCTGGCAGCTCCTCTGGGAGGAAAGTCAGCACTCTTCAAGCAAAACTGGCTTTTAGTCACCCAGGACAAATGGGTGTTGGACATTATAGACCGAGGCTACAAGTTTTATTTCCACACATTGCCTCCTTTCAAAGGCATGCCAGACGTTCCTCCTCAGCAAAGGGTAGAGGCTCACAAACAGATTTCTTTACTTCTTCAAATGGGGGCTATACAGCAGGTCCCTCTGTCAGAAGTAGGCCTAGGATTTTATTCTCGCCTGTTTCTTGTACCAAAGAAAGGAGACACTTGGAGGCCAATTTTGGATTTATCTATCCTCAACACATACCTGGATATTCCAAAATTCAAAATGTTGACGTTGCAACAACTTCTGCCTCTGTTGGGCAAAGATCACTGGATGGTAACTCTGGATCTCAAAGAAGCTTATCTTCATGTTCCTATCAGGCCCAGTTGCAGGAGATTCCTGCGTTTTCGGGCTGGGACTTTACATTATCAGTTCTCTGCATTGCCCTTTGGCTTATCTACTGCGCCCAGGGTGTTCACAAAGGTTCTGGCTCCGGTGATAGCCTTCTTAAGGTTAAGAGGAATACAAATTTATCCTTATTTGGACGATTGCCTGATTCTTGCTCAAGACAAAAACAAGCTGCTACACCATCTACAGTATGTTATGGCAGTGTTAAGGTGCCTAGGGTATTCTGTGAACGAAACAAAGTCCAGTCTAGTACCCTCTCAGGAAATGTGCTTTCTGGGTGTGAGACTGAATACAGCTTCCCAGATGGCTTTTTTGACCCTGGACAAGCAAAGGAACCTTACACTTTACTTCCAACAATTGTCTCTACGGTCCAGGCTGACTGCAAGGACAGTCCTTCAAGCCTTGGGGTTCGTGGCATCTTGTATTCTGGTGCTTCCCAATGCCAAACTGCATATGAGGAAGTTACAATGGTATCTCAAAAATGTATGGACACAACACTGCCACGATCTGGACACTGTCATTCAGATGATACCTTGCATTCAAAAGGAATTTTTGTGGTGGGCCCAGGAATGTCACCTAAACAAGGGACTCTCTCTGACCCGACCAGAGGCGAGTCAGATCTTAACGACAGATGCCTCGGACAAGGCTTGGGGAGCACACCTCAATGGAAAATGGGTTCAAGACACGTGGCCTGCCAGACTTCAACATTTACATATCAACTTGAAGGAGATGTTAGCAGTCCAATTTGCATTGATGGCTTTCAAGGATCTACTTCACCCAGGACAAGTGTTGATTCAAACAGACAACACAACTGTCATGTGGTACATCAACAAGCAGGGGGGAACACATTCGTACCCTCTTTGCAGGCAAGCTATGATTTTGTGGGAGACTGCTCTCAGTTTGCACCTCACTCTTCAGGCAAGGTTTCTGCCAGGAGCACAGAACTCCTTAGCAGATGTTTTGAGCAGACAGATGGTGGATCCCCACGAGTGGAAGTTGGATCCTCATGTATTTCGACAGTTGACAGTGATATGGGGACTCCAGACATAGATCTGTTCGCTTCTCCACTAAACTTCCAGTTGCCAAAGTTTTGCACAAAGATGTTTCATCCAACAGCTTGGAAAGTGGATGCTCTATCATTCAGTTGGAGCAATCTTCACGTTTATGCCTTTCCTCCTCTGCCTCTCCTTCCCAAGGTGCACTTGAAGGTCAGACAAGACAAGCCCTCCATGATTCTAATAGCTCCGGATTGGCCTCGACAGCACTGGTACCCTCTGCTGAGGAGTTTAGTACGGGAGCCTCCTTGGCCTTTGCCTTCAATTCCACACCTTTTGTCTCAGGCAGGCAATCATTTCCTCAATGTCAGGATTCAGTCCCTGCATCTAACAGCCTGGCATATTCTGTTCTAGAACCTGGAGGGTCGCAGCTTCCTCAACAAGTTTTGAATGTTATTTTGGAGGCCAGAAGGCCTAGTACAAGGAAAGTTTATGCTGATAAATGGAGGAGATTTTTTATTTGGAGCAAAGCAAAGAGCTTTGATGTTTCCAGGCCTGATTTGAGTGTTTCTCTTCAATATCTTACAGAATTATTAGACAAGGGTTTGTCTTTCTCCTCTGTAAAAGTTCATGCTGCAGCAATTTCTGCTCACTATGACTGTGACCCACCATTATTCTCTCATCCTTTGTTTAAGCAATTCCTTAGAGGGGCAAAGAACATAAGACCCCGCGTAGAGCTCCTACTCCTTCCTGGGATCTCAATTTTGTGTTGGAAAAACTTACTTTACCTCCTTTTGAACCTGCAGCTATGTCTGAGTTAAAGTTTTTGTCTTGGAAGACTGCTTTTTTGTTGGCCATTACGTCTGCTAGAAGGGTATCTGAATTACAGGCTCTAATGGCAGTTGAACCCTTCCTGATTTTTCATAAGGATAGGGTATCTCTGCGTACTAACCCTACTTTTATGCCTAAAGTGGTTTCAAATGTGGCCTTGAACCAATCTATTCATTTGCCTACTTTTTATGCTGACCCCCAAAGTAAAGGGGAGAAAATTTTGCACACTTTGGATATTCACAGGCAGTTGCGTTATTATTTGAGCAGGACTAAAGGGTTCAGACAGTCTCAACAGTTATTTGTTTCTTTTGCTTTGGGCTCTCAGGGGAAACCTGTTTCAAAACAAACTATTTCTAAGTGGATTGGCCATTGTATTGCTTTTTGTTATTCTCATCATGGTAAGGAGATTCTGGCTGGAATCAGACCTCATTCCACTGGGGCTACTGCCACTTCTACTGCTTTTTTAAGGGGTGTAGCTACTAAAGATATTTTGGAAGCAGCTACTTGGCGTTCAGTGCACACTTTTTCTAAACATTACCATCTCCCTCTTTATTCCAAATCTAGGGCTGGGTTTGCCACTGCAGTCTTACAGGGCATATTAGCAGCTCCCAATGCTTTATGATTTTGCCAACCTCCCCTTACACTTGCTTTGGGATTCTACCCACAGGTTATGACTGCAGCAATGTGAGATGAAGAACATAGTACAGTTTTGTACCTACCATAAATGTAGATGTTCGAAGATCCACATTGCTGCAGTCCCATTTACCCTCCCTCCCTCCTTCCCCTCTGTAGTTGGGACTGGTTGTATGGTTTGGGTCGTAGATGTTGTTTGTACATGGGTTTTGGAGGTTTTTCTATTTTTGGCTGTGGCCTTTCTTTTTAGGGCCTTCTGACATCTGGGGCAAGAAAAGACTGAGGATATGACGTCGGTCATGCGCTTTAATACCATGACGCACTGATGTCAGATCTGTGCGCCCATGACCGATGCCAGCCTAATACTTTGGTATTCGGGCCGACCGAGGACAGCGGACTACCCACAGGTTATGACTGCAGCAATGTGGATCTTCGAACATCTACATTTATGGTAGGTACAAAACTGTACTTTTCAGCTCCCCTGGCCGGGACTCAAACTCCCACTGTGTCCCAGGGAGAGAGGGACTCCAGAAAGAAGGGGCGAGATAGAGAGAAGGAAAGAGACAGGGAGAGGCATAGGAGCCACAAGCGGCGGGCCGATTCTGCCCCCTCGGCCCCGCCGGCTAAGCAGCTCCTTTCTCCCTTGAAGGTCTCTGGGTCTTTCCCCCTTTCGGCTCCATTCTCCATGTTTCTCTCCGGAGCCGGAGGAGGAGACCCGGTCACTTTCAAGGTTGTCGAGGCGGCCTTCCTGGCCAGCCTCGGCGGCTTCTTCTAGATCAATGAGGAGCCTTTCCGATGTGGACATGGACCAGATGATGCGTCGCTTCCTCCAGGCCCAGATGCAGATGGGAGTGCTCTTGCCCCCCCCCCTCTGGGGGGAACTTGACCCCTTTCTTTGCCCCTATTGCACCTTCTCCGATCCATTATCGGGTTTCGGAGCCATCAGATCCGGGTAGCGTTGGAGCCGGGGAGTCGGCTCCGATAGTAATCACTACTTCGCCGGCTGTACCCTCGAGTTTGTCGGGTCCTTTTTTGGATCCAAGCTCTCGGGCTATGAGCCGAGCCTCAGATCTGGAGGGGTGAGTGTGTCTTCAGCTCCGATGCCGTCAAAGCACACTTCTCTTTCCGGTCAGATTGCTTCGGCTCCAGTGCCGATCTACACGTCATATCCGAGGGGCTGCTCTCAGATCCTAGGGAGAGCGGTTCACCTTCGGCCTTTGACATCGTGGAGAGGGTCCTCTCGAGGGATTCGAGGCCCCAGGCTCGTGCTACGGATCCACCCACCATTCCCTCACAGATGGGCCTGTCTTACATCATCTGGCCCCAGGGACAGCCTGCGTCTACGTCCCAGATGGTTCCCCTAGAGGAACAGGACCTGGTTGGTGAGCCCTCCTCGGACAGCCCCCCGAACAGGTTCCTCACAAACGAAAGTGTAAAAGGAGGCACTTGGACTCCCTCGAGTCCCTCATGGAAGACACTGACTTGGAGGAAGGGGAAGGTTCCCCCAGGTCACTCCCCTGAAGACGTCTCCTTTGGAGACATCACGGAGATACTATGCATTAGAGGGGGGTGGTCAGCCCAAAAACCTTCCTCAGATGAGTCTGTGTTTCTGGAGGTGTTTGACGCAGGCCCATCTACCTCTTGGGTGTCCCCTCTGGCCGACCCCCTGGTAGCTCTTATAACTACCAGGGCGTGGAAGGAGCCGGACACTGTAGAGCAGATCCTCAGGAGACCAGATAAGATCCTTAGTCCCCCGACAGACAGGACGGCGTGGAGCAAAGGTTTCCCAGTAGATGCATGGTGGTGGCGGCTGCCACCAAGAAGGAACTGGCTCAGGATAGTTCCTCGGTACATCTTCCCAAGGAGTCTCGGACGATGGACCACATTGGAAAGCGGATGGTCGCTTCAGCCACCTTCTCAGTAAGGGCACTGAACTACTTGGCATACTTGATTCGCCTTCAGCGGGATCTAATCAAAGAGTACGCTGGGTCACCCCCGGAGTCCATGTCGGCTGAGGACAAATGAACCTTCTCGGCATGAATGGCCACTATAAAGTCAGTATCCAACACTTCTATGCGGCTTCTCTCCCATGCCATGGAGGGGGTGGCTAGAGCCAGTGGAGCAGGCATCGCCTTACGGCGTCATGCCTGGCTCCGACTTTGCGATTTTGCGGAACGCTTCAAGGCATCCTTCGCAAATGCTCCCTTTGACGGTTCTACCTTGTCTGGCAAGACCGTCCGCGATACGCTACTCCCCAGCGAGAAAGAAGGGAAGATGTTGTCTGCTGTCGGAATCCGCTTCTCGGCTCCTCAAAGGTCCTTTTCCAGGAACCAGAGAGGACAAAAGAAGATGTTCCGGAAATCTCAACAATCCTGTTTCGCTCTGGACCCATCGTCCTTCAGAGGCAAGGGAGGACAACGTGGACACTGGCCCAGAGGCAGAGGGGGGCTAAAGAATTTAGGGTCGAGGGAACCCTTTTCCAACTGACCCGCGCAGCAACCCTGAGGTGTTGCCCGACTGCTCCTCTCTGGATGCAGTCGGGGGGCATTTCTCGGAACACCTAGCACATTGGGAGTCCATCACGACAGATCGCTGGGTGCTCCAAATAATATCCAGAGGTTACTCTATTCCCTTCATGAACCCTCCCCCTCAGTTGGGGCACCTCCACGATGTCCCACCCAATCAGAGGGAGGCGGCAGCTTTAGAGATAAAAGAGCTGCTAAGAAAAAGAGCCATCCAGCGAGTCCCCCCAGGCCAGTTCAGATCAGGCAATTACTCCAGGTTTTTTTTGGTGCCAAAAAAGACAGGGGACTTAAGGCCAATTCTCGACTTGTCTACATTGAACCTGTCCATTGCCAAGGAGAAATTCCGGATGATCATCATTCAATCTATTCTCCCCCTTCTGCAGGAGAACGACTGGATGTGCTCCATAGACCTCAAGGATGCGTACTATTACATTCTAATGAACAGGCGATCCAGGAAGTTTCTCCGCTTTCGGTTGGGGGCCAGTCATTATCAGTTCAGGGTCCTCCCTTTCGGCCTTACCACAGCCCCCAGGGTGTTCAACAAGGTCATGGCAGTTGTAGCGGCCCACCTGAGGCTTCAGGGAATACAGGTCTTTCCTTACCTGGACGACTGGCTCCTCACCGCTCTCACCAGGCATCTACTTTGCTCAACCATGAATTATTTCATGCGTTTGGCCCACCAATTGGGGATCACTATAAATTACAAACAAATCGTCCCTTCAGCCTGCTCAGGTCCTGGACTTCATAGGGGCCAGAATAGACATGCTTCAGTCCAAGGCCTTCTTGACGTCAGACAGACTCCGCAACCTAACTCTCCATGTCTTAGCCCTTCTACAGTCTTTGGCCCCACCAGCGGAATTAGTCATGAGGGCTGTAGGGTCTGTGGAGGAGGCTATCAACCTTTCACCCCTAGCCCACTTGAATATGAGGGTTCTTCAATGGACTTTGCAGGTCCAATGGTCCAACCTTCGACATCCATTGTACTCCCCGATTCCCCTCAGCAGGGTTTGCAGGGAATCTCTGCTTTGGTGGCTCCATTCCCGAGAGCTTCAGGAAGGGCGGCCCTTTTTGATGTCTCTACCCCAAGCCACGGTGACCACGGATGCTTCTCGCCTAGGGTGGGGGGGCATTGCATGGGCAGAACCGTCCAAGGCACGTGGACTCCAACAGAGACCGTTCTGCATATCAGTGTTCTGGAGATGAGGGCAGTGCTTCTAGCATTGCAAGCTCTCCATGCCCTTCTTCCTCTAGGGACTATTGCAGTTCACACAGACAACATGTCAGCGGTCTGGTACATCAACAAACAGGGAGGGACCAGGTCTTACCCCCTTTGCCGAGAGGCCATGAGAGTTTGGGAGTGGGAAATATCCACCAACCGTTTTCTGCTAGCAACGCACATCCCGGGTCGGTCCAACATTTTAGCAGACAAGCTGAGTTGAACTATCCTCTCACCTTACTAGTGGTCTCTGAACCCCTTGGTAGCGAAACAGATCTTCCTCAAATGGGATCAACCTTGCTGCGATATGTTCACATCGCCTTCGAACGCAAAGTGCAGCGAGTTTTTCGCTCTAATCCCTCCACTGGGAGAGACCCCCAGAGACACTCTAGTTCATGCTTGGCCATCCGGTCTTCTTTATGCTTACCCTCCTCTCCCATTGATGGCAAAATTCTTACAGAAAGCTCATCAGTTGGGGAGCAAGGTTATCCTCATAGCCCCATTCTGGCCTCGTCAAACCTGGTTCCCATACCTGCAGTCTCATCTCATAGCTCCTCCTTGGATCTTAGATCCCATTCCGGATCTGATTTCTCATCCTTTGGGATTGAAAACTCTGAACCTGGACGACCTCAAGCTTTCCGCTTGGTTGATCCAGTTCCTTTAGTGGCTAGGACTCCTGGTATCTCGTCCGCAGTTAAACCCATCCTGGTGGCGGCACATAAGCCTTCTACCAGGAAAGTCTACAACAGTAAATGGAAACGTTTTTCTATCTGGGCTGGGCAAAGGAATTTGGACCCCTTTATGGCTCCAATTCCAGCAGTACTTGAGTTCTTATCCCACATTTTTCATCAGGGGTCAGTTCTTCAACTGTGAATGTTCAAATGGCGGCCATTTCCCACTTCCACATTGGGGACAATCTTGGTCCCTTAGCTTCCTCTAAGATCTGTAAGACCTTCTTGAAGGGCACCTCCGTGGGATCTAACCTTAGTCCTCCAGCCTCTTACTGCCCCCCCCCCCTTTGAGCCTGCAGCTTTGGTTGACTTAAAGTATTTGTCTTGGAAAACTGCCTTCTTGATTGCTATTACCTCAGCTAGAAGGGTATCGGAGCTTCAGGCTCTTTGTACTAAACCTCCGTATCTTGTTTTCCATAAGGACAGAGTATCCCTCAGGACTTATCCCTCCTTTTTACCTAAAGTGGCTTCCGAGGCTAACATCAACCAATCCATTAATCTGCCTGTTTTCTTCCCTAACTACCAGAACAAAGGAGAGTACAGACTCCATTCACTGGATGTGCATAGACAGTTGCGCCTTTATTTGCACAGATCAGCTGCCTCTTGTAAGTCGGAGCAGCTCTTTGTTTCCTTTGCTAAGCCATCCTTGGGTAAACCAATAACGAAGGTGACTCTAGGTAGGTGGATATCTCACTGCATTTTACTCACGTACAAAATTTCTGGTCGGCCCGAGCCAGTGGGGGTTCGTGCTCATTCTACCCGTTCTATGGCTACCTCTGCTGCCTTTTGGTCAAGGGTACTCTTGGAAGACATTTGTTCTGCGGCTACTTGAGCTTCCTGTCATACCTTTATTTCTCATTATAAATTAGATCTGATATCCAGAGGGAGGGCATTCTTTGGCTCTGCAGTGCTCCGGAATATTCTTCCTTGAGGACCTCCCAACTTGTTTGGTAGCTGGGGACTCTGTCCCACAGGTTGCTGATCAAATGAAGTTAACTACTTCAGATAAAGACGTTATGTACTCACCATAACGTTCCATCTGAGTAGGTAATTTCATTTGTCAGCAACCAACCCCCCTCCATCCCCCTAACCTGTAGTTCGTTACCTGAATAATTAAGTGATTCACTCCTGGTAGGTATCAGGTTAGGATGTTCAGGTTTTGCTTGTTTTGGTGCTGTCTCTTAATTGGGCAAACTCGATCTGAGGACTGGAGGGAGGTAGCAGGGTATTATGGGTAAGGGGGAGGAGCTTGGAGCTGGGATCTCTAGCTTGGAAAGCTGCTGGCTTGGATCTGGGTCGGATCCGATACCCACAGGTTGCTGACAAATGAAGTTACCTACTCAGATGGAGCGTTATGGTGAGTACATAACTTCTCTTTTTAAAACATTTGGGAATAAAAATCCAGAAACATCTGAGTAATGCATCTGTCCACACATCAAATATTGCAGTGTATGCTACCCATTCTTTGAATGCAAGCATGTTGTAAAATATGCCTTTTTTATCATTCCACTGAGGTAAATTTGTAACAATATGGACTGCATATACAAATCACCTGTAGTTCCCTGTTCTATGATTTGAACTGCCTTGACTTTTTCCAATTCCTCCTTAAGCTGAGCTACCAAAATTGTGTTTTGCAAATACGTTTCTGTCAGTTCAGCTAATTCATCTTTC
This sequence comes from Protopterus annectens, assembly GCF_019279795.1. Lineage (NCBI taxonomy): Eukaryota > Metazoa > Chordata > Ceratodontiformes > Protopteridae > Protopterus > Protopterus annectens. The sequence continues at coordinate 1,655,907,579 of NC_056732.1, forward strand.
TTATCTTGTAAACTCTGCTTAAGGTCTGAAATTTTGATTCTTTAAGGGCTTTATGGTACTTTTCAATAGACTATTCTTTTGAGTGCAGGGTCCCTGTGCACTTTTGACTCAACTTTTATGCGGCATCTTTGAACTCCCTGAGATCACTGTGTCTGTCCCTCAGGAATTTATTAAACTCTTCTGTGAATTTATCATGACTCTTGTTTCTCTCCTTGTCTGTTTTTTTTTTCTTGCCTAGTAGCTTTATTCTGCTGTTCTGCATACTTTTTAAAAGGTGTAATAAGATCTACAGGAGATTCTGCCAGCAAGTGATTTGACAGTTGTTCTAACTCTGAAATTAACGTAGTGACATGATATCACTGTTTAATATCAGGATACAGTGTAAAAGCATTACCATTTTCTTCTGTTTTATTATCAGAAGAGTTCAGTTTGCTAACAATGGTCTGCACTGTATTTTTATGGCATTGTACACACAATCAGTTAGAACAACTGTCAAATCACTTGCTGGCAGAATCTCCTGTAGATCGAAGCAGTTTCATATGATTCACACAATAAACAGTTACTGTCATGCCAAAAATTTTTTTGCTGAAGGTACCAGTCAGATGTTACTACCCACTTGCTCAGTGCATGTACATCCACTTGCCCTAATAAGGTTTTACATTTACTTATATGTTGCCCATACCAATTTCATTATCTCTCCCAAATTTTACCTGGTCAGTCTGACACATTTAGAGTAAAATTCTGTTTACACTTTTTACTAGCCTGATTAATGGCATGTAACATACAAAAAGTTTCTTACCAAAGTCTACGATGACTTCAGATGGCTGGTCTGATCGCCATAGATGGTTGGAAAACTTCTGTAGTTACTTGAAAAGCTGGTGAAATGAAGCTGGCAGTTGCAGATTCGAAACATAAAGATTCACTAACCTGGAGAATTTATGGCACTGCTTCCTTCCTGCACAGCAGTTTCACTCTGGATTTAGACGACTCAGAAACTGTACTACTGCAGACTGTTGAAACTGAAGTGCTCCTCTTCAGGACTCAGTCATGAACATAAATGTTAGTTATTGCGCTTTAACTGAAGTGACCTTATACAAGGCACAGGCACTACTCCCCTTGTGTTTGAATACAGGCACTGAAAAATTAAATGCAGATGTCTGTGCTGCAGCTGCTTGCTGGTGCCTTGTTAAAATAAAAGTCTCATACAGTTGACTCGTTTAACTCTGCGCAGTACTATTAAAATAACTTGTCTATATAACAGACGACATGTACAATATTGTATAGTTTATTGCTTTAATGTTTCAGGTAAAAACATTTAAACAGCACTGATGATGTTCTTCAGTATACAGATCTAACAAGAAATCAGATCCAACCTCGTAAACTTCTAATGTCCCTTTATATTCTTGTTCGTACCATTTGGATCTTGTTTCATGAGAACAGTTTGTTGATGTTAACAGTTTTGGAATTCGTGTGATCTTATACAGTCTGTTAATAAGCTACTTTGTGTTCTGTTTCAAGGTGAATTATGTGACAGTTTAGCGAGTCATCCTTGCCTCCAACCCAGTAGGGAGTTGTATATTTCTTGCACCTGCGTCTGAGGAGTTAAGGAGTCATTCTTATCAGCATTTTTCTTCAAGCTGTACCAGACCCGAGCATTCATGTTACATTACTGCTGGATGCAATTTTTTTACTTTAATTTTAGCTAAGAGCAGTTTAACCCTTTAATATATATATGTATTCTAGCAAACAGAAATGTACATGTATCTAACCGACTATATTTTCCTATAAATATTCTGGCAAACATAACTGTACATGAATTTAACTAACAAACAGAAGTATACATGCATCTATTATATTTTACTACATATATATTTTACTAAACAGAAGTATATGGGTTGTTGATGATTATTATTAGTTTCCAGCTACTCTGTTGTATAACTTGATGTTTTGTACTCCTGGTGCTTGAGAACCACTTTTGTCTTAGTTATTCATTCTGTTAAGACTGTATTACTATTAATAAGCCTCATCTGTTTTCACCTGTTGTCACTTTCTACCTTTTTGACTGTTTTTTTTTTTGTCTTATTTCCTTCTCCAGCATTGCATAGCTTCTATTCTCACCTTTCTACATTTGTTGTGCCCTTCTGGACTCCAAGACCAGCTCAACCCACCTACCTAAGCCTGATTGAGTGTTTCTGTGACCTGGGTAACCCAGCAGCCCTTGGACTAAAGGCCACAGCTATTTTTATTGTATGTTACAAACAAATTATTTGTTAGCTTAATTATTACTAAATATCTAACCCCAGCACCTCCAAGGTGCACTACTTCTCCTGCCATATCTGCCAGCAGCCATACCCCCCTGGTTTAACTATCTTTTGTTCTACCTTTTGCCCCCTACTACTACAGCTACCCTTCTGCCTTGTTACACCACTCTTTCCACTACCATACTTTACCTTAATATTGCACTGCTTCCATCTCTTTATAGCTGTTATAGATTTGGCCACTAGACGGCACTCATCACCCACCTGTAATCTCATTTCTTTTGCTACCCCACCACCCTCCCTGAAGCTTATATGCTTGCGGCACTCTTCTCTTTCTGTTGACAAAGTCCTCTTAACCCTGCTACCCATTCTCCTTCCTAGTTCTTATACATCTCGCTACCTAACTCTCTCCTCTACTCTCCAAGGTTTTCCCCTCTCTTTCTATGTCCTCCTCTTCCGACTCTCACCTTGTCTACTCTGTTACTGTCTCTAGTGCTTACCTTCCTCCTTACTGATTGTTTCCTCTCACTGCTCTTCTTACTTTGGTCTGCCCCGCTACGCTCCCCTACCCTACCCCCATATCCCACCCACCCCCACTACTCCTACACTTATACTTCACTAGCCACACCCCACTAACCTCTCAACCAATTACAAACCCCTTAACACCAGATACTCCCTTACCCATACCTGCCAGTATTAATTCTAACCATCTCTCACCTGAACCACACCCCTATTAGCTTTACTACTCCATCCTCTGCTCTAACTACTTCCCTTTCCAATTCCTACACTACATCCTTCCCTTATCTAACCTTATACTTTTGACCCACCTCATCCTCCAGTAACATTCTTACCTCTTTTTAACCATACATACATACTATACCTACTTTCTTCCAACAACTACTCTCTACAATGGCTATAACACAAAGAACTATTCTCACACAGTTACTTCTCTTAACTTGTATTACAGCCTCTCTAACCATACCCTATTCCCTCACCTTCATGGAAAACCTTACTACTCTTAAACAATACCATAATGACCAACAAACTCTATCTTATACTTGTATCAACACTCTTTCTCACTGTAACATAACCTATATGTCTAACTACATACTCCCACAATATCATAGAGTAACACATGTAACATTCCTCCCCTCTAAAAAGAGTTTGATTAACCTCAATAAAATCTTGAATATAAAACTACTTCACCATTGTCATCTCCTCTCAGATGGTGATATTCATCCAAACCCAGGCCCCAATGGTCATAATTCCAATATCCTAGATAATATAACTTTACCTGTGCACTCCACATTATCTAAAGCACATAACTCCCTCCTAATAGCTCATCTCAACATTAGAAGTATCAATAATAAAATCTCACACCTTCATGCTCTCCTACACCTGCACTCTTTTGACATCTTATGTCTCACAGAAACATGGCTAAAACCATCCACCCTAGACCAAGAAATTACCCCTCCAGGTTACAACATCCTTAGACATGACCGCATAACCAAAAAAGGTGGAGGAATTGCTATTATTTATAAAACTAATCTCCAGATTTCCCTGTCTAACACTATCCCATTACTTGACACCAAAGCCGAAATATTATCTGTCACTCTCCAATTAAACAACTCCAAATCTATCTACTTATTTTGTATATATCTTCCCCCTGGAAACAACACTAGTACTCTTGAACACCTACTTAGTTACCTATCTACTCAACTTCCTCAAGAGACCATTGTACTAGGAGATTTTAACATTGACTGGCTCACCTGTAATTCTCTGACCCCAACTAACCACTTAAATCTTTTTGGCTTCTCTCAATTAATAACTACTCCTACTAGAATTCACAAACCTAACAGTAAAGAATCTACCCTTGATTGGATCCTTATCAATAGCCATCCTAACAACTATACTCCAGGAACCCTTCCTGATAATATCAGTGACCATATGCTTACCTACATTATCAGACAAAAGGTTCACATTCCAAATACTCCTAATCTTATAACCTCACGCTCAAAAAAACACTTTAATCCTGACAGTTTTATAAACGAACTAAAAGCATGTAATTGGTCACCACTAACATATCTGGAACTTAATGAGGCTGTAACCTACTTTAATACTAACTTTATTCAAATACTAAATCATCATTCTCCATACCGCTCCATTAGAATAAGAACCAAATCTGCCCCTTGGCTAACTAAACAAACTAGGCAGAAAATGCTACTTAGAAACAAAATTTGGGCTAAATGGAGAACTACCAAATGCCCATCTGATCACCTTCTCTTCAAACAATTAAGAAATGCTACCAAGAGAGATACCCTTAGGGATAAAAGACTTCTACCTAAACCTCCAACAAACTTCACAACATACACCAAAAATTTTGGTCAGGAATTAATAAACTTCTTCAGCCAGGAAACACTACTACTCCCACCCTGTAGGTTTCAACCAAAATAATTCCAACCTAATCCCTGATGCCTTTAATAAATACTTTACAGAAGCCATTCAATCTCTAGCAAACTCTCTACCACCTTTACCTGCTTCACAATTGAATACCTCTAATACTTCTTCCCCAACCTTTCATTTACACCCTGTTCCAACATCTCTTATTTACAAACTTCTTACCAAACTAAAACCTTGTACCCCATCCGCTGACCATCTCCCATCTGAATACCTACAAATTGCTGCACAAGCCATTGACTACCCCATATCTATCCTGATTAACAGAACCATCACTGAAGGCAAAATCCCTACCTTATGGAAAATATCACATATTATCCCTCTACACAAAGGTGGAACGTCAATTGACCTCTCTAACTACCGACCTATCGCCTTACTCTCCCCATTAGCCAAAATAATGGAAAAATGTATTCACAAACAAATTCTTAAACACCTTCTACAAAACAACCTACTAGCCAACTGCCAACATGGCTTTAGACCATTTCATAGTACTACTACTGCTCTTCTCTCCTTCACTGACACTATAAACAAAAACCGCAATAATAACTCCTTTTCCTCTGCACTATTCTTAGACCTGTCAAAAGCCTTTGATATGGTTAATCATACCCTACTTCTTGAAAAACGAAAGCACCTTTCTCTCGACCTACAAGCATTACAATGGTTCAGATGTTATCTTCAAAATAGACAGCAAGCTGTACTCTGGGATAACAATTTGTCTCCCTTACTTCCTGTTAATATTGGAGTCCCTCAAGGCTCGATCTTAGGTCCACTTCTTTTTTCCATATTTATTAACGATCTCCACTTGAACATACCCCACGCCACTTGCATCCAATATGCAGATGACTCTACCTTAATCTGTACTACCAATAATATACCCTCACTCCAATCCCTAACCCAAACTGTATTCCAAGAAGTAGAAAACTGGTTCATGCAACATCGTCTTCTCCTGAATCCAAAGAAAACAAAACTACTACTTTTTACACCAACTCATAAGTCACCCACTCCATTCTTCTCTATAACCTCCAATAATGCTACTAATATAGCACCAGATACTACCACCCGCTTACTAGGTGTCACAATCGACAATCATCTTAACTTTGTTGACCATATTAACTCCACCATAAAGACTGTTAACAAAAAACTTGGTAACCTCTACCGAATCAAACCTTTCCTTACACCCTCAGCCAGGCAAACTGTCGCACAAACTCACCTCATTTCTACCCTTTTCTATGCCTCTGCTATATATACCCACCTTTCAAAAAACAACATCTCCAAACTATCTACCTGCTATAATAGTATTGCTAGATTCATCACATGCTCTCCTTTTAAAACACACCACTGCCTTAACCTTAAACAACTAGGATGGTTAGAATTACAGAACCATATACTCTGTCAACAGTTACTTATGACACAAAAGATCCTATACCACCCAAACAATACCCCCATCCTCTCTAATCTGATCTCTCCATATAAAAACCTGGCTACACTACGTTCTGCAAATAAACTACTTGTCTCCTTAACTAAATCAAACAACAAAGCTGGTGACTCTCTTTTCTCAAACACTATAGGAAAAAAATGGAATCGGCTCCCTCCTGAACTATCTACCCTAGCATCTGCTTCTCAATTCAAAAAGCAAATAAAAGAACATCTAAAAACTAAGTGGCTCTGTCCTTGTGCTAACCCAGACTGAAACCTGTATTTCACTCCTATTTCAACCCTATCCCTCCCTCTTGCCTCCAAAACTTATTTCTCTCCTCTTGTTTTATTCTTAGTAATTTGATAGGATTTGGGAACTTTGTTCTTTCTGCAATTGCCCTGGTGCTGTCTAGTGCATTTGCTTGTTTATGTCTGGTCTAGCTTTTGCCTAAATGTTTTCTAGTCACTGTTTGTTAGTCCCATCTGCTTTTCTCATTCTACCTATTGTTACTATGGTTCTGTTGCTTTATTACTCTATTTTACTTATTTGCTTTTGTTATATTGTTATTCTTATGCTTGGAGCTTTTCTCCCCTGGCCTCTACTGAAAATGGACATGTATCCAGTTAGACTAGCCCGGTCAACAAATGTAAAATAAAAATAAATAAATAAATATATGTCTAAATGTATATATCTATCAGTTCTCCCTTTTTGTTTTAAAATACACAAAATAGTCTACATTGGTATATACTCTTTGGTTAGATCATAATTTTCATTACTGCTTACTAAAAACACATTGGGAAACAAAACTTTTAGTTTTTTTTGATACAGCAGGTTAACACACAATTCCCTATTGTTAACACAATGATAACAAGCATTACTATTAGAATTGGATGTATAATTCAGTCTAACAACTTTTTTCCTTGTGGAGACCATCCTGAAAAAATGTCCCACCAGTTCTGAGCTGTATCAGCTTCAGTCTTTTCTGCAAGCTTGATTTACAATCACAGTATTTAATTCATGAGTTAGGATTGTTTTATTAATCTTTTACAACTGTTTAACTGTTTACTTTCATTTATGACTTTATACAGTGATTCCAGTGAGAAACCTATATTAATCTTGCCTTGTGCTGTGACACGGGCTGTCTCCCCTCCTGATATCTAGAAACTTAAAAGACCAACCAACTGCACCCAAGGAAAACCCAATCTGCAGCTCGTACTTGGACTAACAAGCTCACAGTGTAGGTGATAGCCTACAATTAAGTGATTTGGTGCATTTCTCAGTGAATGTCTTTTTTAAACCCATTGTTAAGGGCCAGCACACCCGCGGAACTTCCCCCAGGCCGTTTCACCTCATTTTTATATCCATCCTTAATTCCTAACTAGGGTGAATCAGTGTAGTTCCCTACTTTGGCCACTAGATGGCAGCAGAACCTTGGACATAAAAGCTCTTATGGTCCCTCATATTTTAGCTGTTAAAACTAATTTCAGTGATCCTAGTCTGAATTCAATAATTTAACATCTCCCCAAAACAAATAAAGGTGGCAAGAAGGTAGGAAGACATACAGCTAATCAAGCTGATATAACTCAGCAGAACTTAGGATATACACTTTGCTATGGTTTCACCAATCTCATCTGTTGGAACCAAATTCCCAGCGAAGCTAGTCTGAGTAGAGTACATAAGTAATTCCCCAAAAAAGGTGACAAGTAACTCCCTTCTGACATAAATGCAAAGAGGCTTACAGCTAGTTAAGCTAATGTAATATAATTTGTAACTTTCAGCACAGTAGTGAATACAGGAAACTGCCTTACAAATAAGTGCATTTTTTCCTCTGTAAACTAGAATGAGAAGAGGACCCGCCTTGCAAAAGTGCCACTTACCTTAACAAATACCTGCGGCATATCAATACAAATCTGATAATCTCTTGATAGGCAACCACAAAATAGCTCTACCCACTCCGTTCGCCGTGCGGGCTCACTCCACTCCCCTACCCTATCCCCAATTCCCACCCCCAGTGGTCCTAAACTTATACTTCCTTAACCACACCCTCACTCCCATCCTACCAATCCTGTACACCTACCAGTATACATAAATTAGCCACATCCCTACTTTTACCTATCGGTTACACTTAGCCATGCCTTAGAGTAATTTACCATATCCCTTATCATATACCTAATAAGTATTAGTTCCCTTCTCTCAAGTCTTACCTTATCCAATACCTCCAGAAACTTGGTTAAAACCAGGAACTAAAGACAATGAAATCATTCCCCAAGGATATAAATTTTCTAAACTAGAGGTACTGTCCGGTTCCCCCTGCTCGGTCGCATCTCCCTGGCTAAAGGAAGCCCCACTAAAAACCACACACCGCGTGGCACCCAGGCCCCAAACGTTGCCCCAAGGACTACAACCGGGTGCGAATGCACCGATCTGTGGAATTCAACGAAAACTAAAGATTCCTCTATAAAGACAATTCAGGGAAGCCCCACTAAAACCACACACAGCGTGGCACCCAGGCTAAGCGTTGCCCCAAGGACTACAACCGGGTGCGAATGCACCGATCTGTGGAATTCAACGAAAACTAAAGATTCCTCTATAAAGACAATTCAGGGAAGCCCCACTAAAAACCACACACCGCGTGGCACCCAGGCCCCAAACGTTGCCCCAAGGACTACAACCGGGTGCGAATGCACCGATCTGTGGAATTCAACGAAAACTAAAGATTCCTCTATAAAGACAATTCAGGGTAAAATATATCCTGTAGCCTAATTACAGCCAATAGAGCGTTCTGCTGGCAGGACTAGTCAGTACCTCTACCCTTTTCTGGAAGCCCATATTGCACACTACAAGCAAAGGAACCTCTATTCCTAGTAAAGTAACCACTGGGATATAAGACCAATTTACTCACAATCAGCTGCCTTTAAGACCTGGCGGACTCCTGGCGGTGTAGTCCCGCTCGCTTAGCCCTCGCTCGGGCTCGCTCTGATCCCCACCCTGCCCCCATATCCCACCCGCCCCCACTACCTCTACATTTATAAGACCAAATAGCCCCTCCCACCACCCCTCCACCTATTACAACCGCCCCTCAATTTGCTAATACCACTCCCATACACTCAGGCCTCCTCTTTCACAAAGTAAAATCTTCCAGCCCTACCACCCCACCTCCTCTCCCTTAGAACAACATGGCCAAATTCACACTGACCTTAACCCCTTTCATAGCAATAGGCCTACTCATTCCCTACTACCTAACTAGATACGAAAACCAAACTCTGTTGGATATTCCCTTCCCTAAGGGATACACTTCCAGCCATCCTAACCTATCATCTCAAGCTATCCCAACTTCTCTATACCCTGATAAAAAACTAAGCCCTAAACCGATGCATCTCACCCTCTACCACCCTAAGATAGTTAACAATAAATCCCATTCCAAACTGCTATGCAAACTTCAAAGACTCCTAGACCACCTGAAAAAATCTATCACCACCTATGGTGATATCCACTAACCCAGGCCCCACCACAACCCCAGACTCAAACACCTCCAAACTCACCTCCTCCTCTACTGGCTCCCTGCTCATATTCCATCTTAACTTAAGAAGCTTAAATAACAAAATTCACAACCTACATGCTCTCCTAGCCACCCACTCCCCCGACATTATGTGCTTATCGGAAACATGGCTTAAACCCTTCACTAAGGATGAAGAGATAATCCCACCGGGTATAATATCCACAGGATAGACAGGAGAAATAAAAGGGGTGGAATAGCAGTTATGTATAAGAATACAATGAATGTCATCAGGAATTCATCACAACCTCCTAAAGTTTTTAACGTTGAACTCATTGCTCTAAAAGTTTGCCTAAACACCCAAAATCCATTAATCTTATAGTAATTTATATCCCTCCAGGGAAGAACACAGAAAACTTAGAACAAACTCTTAGCTGGCTAACCTCTAACTACCCTCAAGAAACCATTATACTTGGGGATTTCAATATTGACTGGTCTCACTGCACCACTAATATTAACCCCCTTCCAATTAACTTACGGTTTCTCCCAAAATATCTTATCTCCAACCAGAATTGTAGCGCTCACCAAAAGAAAGCACCATTGACTGGATTCTAACTAACAAGGATCCATGCAATTATAGCTCGAACTCTTCCCAGCGATCTAAGCGACCACCTAATCACCTATATAATTAAACATAAAACCTCATCAACTAACCCCCCTTCATACAGCTTAGTAAGAAATAAGAAGAACTTCAATCCACAACTGTTCCTTGCAGAACTCAAGTCCTGTAACTGGTCCATCCTAAAAACCCTACCCTTACAAGACAGTGTTACTCACTTTAATAACACTTTCCTTAATATACTTAACTGCCATGCCCCCAATCGCCAAATTAGATCCAGAGAGCATTATAGCACCTTGGCTTACCAGAGAAACTAAAACTAAAATCAAACTCCGTGACCTGGCTTGGAACAAATGGAGAGCCACCAAAACTCCCCTAGACCGCATTAAATTCCAACAGCTCAGAAACTCTACTAAAACAGCTATAACTCTAGACAAAAAACAGTATTTCTGCCACCTCCAGGACAAACACCAGAATAACCCAAAAATGTTCTGGGCGGGATTCAATAACCTCCTTCATCCTGGTAAATCTACCACCCCCACCCCTGAGAAACTTATAGGGAATGATCCTGTAGATATTGCCAACACATTTAACTCCTTTTTCACGGAGACCATTCAGTCTCTAGCCACCCAACTAACTACTACTTCCTCACCACCCAATCCTGCCAATAACTCATCCCCACTTTCCTTTAAATTAGAACCAGTACCTACCCACTACATCCGCTCCCTTTTAAAAAAAACTTAGACCGACCACCCTAGCGGCAGATCACCTCCCTGCGGAATACTTACAGATAGCATCAGACGCTATCGCCTATCCCATATCAATCCTGATTAACAGAACCATAAAAGAAGCCACCATCCATCTCTTTGGAAAATCTCATACATCATCCCTCTCCACAAAGGAGGTGCCTCCGCGGAAGCGTCCAACTACAGGCCGATAGCAATCCTGTCTCCATTAGCTAAAATCATGGGCGGTGTGTACACAAACAGCTTCTAAAATACCTAACCCTCAACAGCCTGTTGTCAAACTCCCAACACGGATTCCGCCCCTACCACAGTACTACTACGGCCCTCCTCTCCTTTACTGATTCAATAAACAACAACCGTAACAACAAACTCATATCCGCTACTCTTTTCCTGGACCTATCAAAAGCCTTCGATATGGTCAACCACCAGCTTCTGCTCCAAACCCTGGATGGCTTACATCTCGATAACCTGGCCCTTAATTGGTTTAATGCTTACCTCTCTGGTAGGCAACAAGCTGTCTTATGGCAAAACAGGCTATCAGGCCTGCTCCCCAACACCATTGGCGTCCCTCAAGGCTCTATACTTGGTCCCCTCCTCTTCTCAATCTTCATTAACAATCTTCACTTAGTCATACCTAAAACCACCTGCATTCAATACGCAGACGATTCTACCCTTATCTGCACTGACATCTCTCCCTCAACTCCAAGTAAAAACCCAGCACTGTTTTGCAAAAGTTGAAAAATGGTTCTCTGAATTGAAACTATTACTTAATCCAGCTAAAACCAAATTACTGCTCTTCTTCCCCTCAGCTACCACTCCCCTAGGAAACGAACTTCTAACTCCTAATAATATATCATTCCATGTTAAATCCAACGGGACCATTATAGAGCCTGTCTCCAACACCAAACTACTTGGAGTAACTATTGATCACAAGTTGAAATTTGATATACACATCACCAATTCCATTAAGACAGTGAACAAAAAACTTGGTTCCATGTATCGTATTAAGAATTTTCTCACCCCTCATGCCAAGCTTGCCATTGCCGCACTCATCTCCTCTCTACCCTCCTGTATGCTTCCCTATCCTATCTTTCCTCAATAAGCGTGAACTTAACCTGCTCTCAGTTGCCTACAATCACATAGCCCGATTTATCACAGGTACACCTTACCGTACCCACCACTGCCTTAACCTAAAGAAACTTGGCTGGTTGGAACTGCCTAATCTTCTCAAATTCACCCAACTCACGGAAGCATTCAAAATAATCAACCAACCTGATAGAGCCCCTGCCCTGAGCAAAATACTAACTCCCTACTCTAACCTTAACTGCCTCCGATCAGCAAATAGCATTCAAATACAAACCGTTAAATCCAAGAATTCGGGGGGCGATGCCCTCTATGCCAACTCCATAGGGAAACCCTGGAATTCCCTTCCAAATCACCTAAGACAAGTAACTTCACTTAACCAATTCAAAAACAATCTCAAAGAATTCCTAAAATCACACTGGTTATGTCCTTGTTCAAAACCAGACTAAACCTAACCATTCAACCGCAACCCTAGTCTCGTCACCCCCTTATAGACCTTGCTCCTCCTCACCAAGGCTTCTATACTTCAAACAACCTCCTTCTCATATGAATGATTACCTAGTTACATGAATTTGACTTTTGTACTTTTATACATATGTTAATGTAAATTTTTTCTCTGAATGTTTATATACTGTTTGTCTTCTCACTATGTTGGAGCTTTTCTCCCCGGGCCTCTACTGAAAAAGGACATGTATCCAGATAGACCAGCCCGGTCAACAAATGTAAAATAAAATAAAATAAAATAAATAAAAATAATATATTGAGACAAGACCATATAAAACATAAGGGTGAGGGAGTAGCAGTTCTATTCAAAGATGGAGTTCAGATCTCCTCCTTACCATACAACCCACCTCAGGATAGTAAGGCAGAAGTCCTTATCTCCAGATTTCAAATCAACCCTAGCGAATCTTTATATATCGTCTGTATCTACCTACCTCCTGGTAATAATAGCAGTACAATATAGGATAATCTAAGCTGGATGTCCTCAACTTACCCACAAGAAATAATAATACTAGGTTATTTTAATACTGACTGGAAAGGTGTCAGTGCTGATAATCCTACCTCCCATATCAATCTTCATGGCTTTAATCAAGCAATCACCTCCACAACAAGTATCAACAAACCAAACAAAAAAGAGAGCACCTTAGATTGGATACTTATAAATAGACAACAACAAGCTTATAAGGTAGGAACTCTGCCAGACGATGTTAGTGATCATACTTTGATCTACATTATAAGGCAAAAAAATGATATTTCAAACCCCCTCCCCCCCCCACATATAGGATTGCACGTACCAACAAACACTTTAACCCAGTATTATTCCAAAATGAACTTAGTGCCTGTGACTGGAACCCTCTAAAACCTCTCCCACTTGAAGAGGCTGTTAAGTGTCTTAACTCTAAATTCTTAGTGATCCTTGATAAGCATGCACCTAAACGGTCTATTAGAATGAAGTCCAAACCAGCCCCCTGGCTTTCTAAAGAAACCAGACAGAAAATTTTGCTTAGGAACAGATCTTGGGCTAAGTGGAGAGCTACCAAAAATATCTCTGAGCAACAAAATTTTAGGCAGTTGAGAAATAGTACAAAAAAGGCAATACTTACAGACAAAAAGAACTACTACTGTAAACTACAGCAAACTCACCAAAATAATCCTCAGAAGTTCTGCTCTAGTATCAATAAACTCCTTCTCCCAGGGCACTCTCGTACACCTACCCCACTAGGGGCCAATCTAAATACCCCCCCATCAAACTGCCAATGCCTTCAATACTTTCTTCACCGAGACCATACAATCGCTAGCCAGTCAACTAACCCCAGATAACTCAAGCCTTCCTAGCACCATACCTGGCACTCTACCAACATTCCATCTGCAGCCCATCTCTACCACTCTCATCTACAATTTCATCCAAAAACGTAAACCTTGTACTCCTTCTGCTGACCAGCTACCGTCTGAATACCTGCAAAAAGCAGCCAGTGTAATTGCCTATCCTATAGCCATCCTCATAAATAGAACCATTAAGGAGGGAACCATTCCAGACATCTGGAAAATCTCCCATATTATCCCCCTACACAAAGGTGGTAATGCAAATGATTACTCTTAACTACCAGCCGATAGCTCTTTTATCACCCTTAGCAAAAATTATGGAGAAATGCATTCACCGACAACTATTAAACCATTTATCTCAACATAACATAATAGCTAACTGCCAGCATGGATTTAGGCCATCACATAGTACCACAACTGCCCTGTTATCCTATACAGATGCCATCAATATAAATCGCAATAAAAACAACCTCTCATCCGCACTTAACCTCTCAAAAGATTTTGACATGGTAAACCACACCCTTCTTTTAAACCTTCTTGAATCCCTTTCCCTTGACTCTCAGACTGTTCAATGGTTCAGGTCCTTCCTTAGCAATAGGCAACAGGCAGTTCTCTGGGAAAATAATATATCATTCCTCCTGCCAGTCACCCTTGGAGTCCCCCAGGGCTCTATTCTAGGACCTCTTCTTTTCTCACTATTTATCATTGACCTCCATGTAGCAATTCCTCAAGCTACCTGCATTCAATATGCAGATGATTCTATGCTAATATGCTTAGCAAACTCCCCATCAGAACTACATTCTCTAACTGAGAAGGTTTTTAACATAGTAGAAACCTGGTTCTCGAGACATTGCCTCCTTCTCAATGCTAAAAAACTAAGCTCCAACTCTTTACACCCACCAGTAAGTCCTCCCCCATAGATTTCTCAGTCAGTTCCAATAATGGCACTCTTATATTCCCCGACTCTACCACTAAATTGTTAGGAATTACTATTGACAATAACCTTAATTTTTATAGCCATATAAACAACACCATAAAAACAGTCAACAGAAAAATAGGCTCCTTATATAGAATCAAACCTTTCCTAACTCCAACAGCCAGAACCAAGATTGCTCACTCCCATTTAATCTCAACTCTTCTGTACGTCTCACCCATGTATACTAACCTAAAGAAAAATAATTTTATCAAACTAGCTAATTCCTATAATAACATCGCCAGATTTGCCACTGGCAATCCCTTTAGAACTCACCACTGTCTGAATCTGCTACAGCTAGGCTGGCTTGAACTTCAAAACCATCTGATATTCTCCCAACTCACCAGATATTTTACCAACCTAACAGCACTCCTATACTCTCCAATCTCATAATCCCCTACAAAAATCTAAATTCACTATACTCTTCTAGCAAACTTCTAGCTAGCATAAGCAAGTCTAACAACTTGGCTGGGGATTCCGTTTTCTAACACAGCGGGAAAAAACTGGAACCTACTACCAAATGAACTAACTTTACTTTCTTCCTTACCTCTCTTTAAACAAAACCTCAAAAGACACTTCAAAACACATTGTTTATGCCCCTGCAGCAACCCTGACTAATCTTCTGCTTTCACTACTTATATCTCCTTTTCCCACTTTATTTACCAAAACTTTACTGCTTACCCCTTGGAAGCAGGACTGTAACTGGTGAACTCAAATCAACGTACTGTGTGTATTCTATCCTGCTGATGTACTGAAATTCCTCATGTATCATACTGTGTAATAATTTCTCTTATACTATATGTCACTTTTCTAGTGTAAATACCTATTTTATTATTACTTGTTGTATTTTTATTGAAATACTTTCATGTACTATGTAACAATATTGATTTTAATTTCTATTTGCTACTACTGGAGCTTTTCTCCCCAGGCCTCTACTGAAAATGGAAATATATCCAGTTAGACTAGCCCGGTTAACAAATGTAAAATAAAATAAAAATAAATAAATAAATAAATAATCATTGACAATGTGGATTCCATTGCAAAGGCATTGCAGCCTTGTTTTCTGGGGTAAACACATATGTGCCATTATGCCATACTAAATGTGTAAGGTTGCTAAGACAGCCTACAAAAGGATGTTGTTTAGTAAATGTTAAATGTTGATTTGTTACAATGCATACACACTGTGGGCCTTTTTCTGAGAAAATTGTAAAACTAGAAGGTAAAATTGCCCAGTTACATACATTTACAGAATGCTGTAAAACACATGGTTCATATGGTGGTGAGTGCTGGCCACACACCAGTCCATTAGCTGTATTAGTGAAATATATAAACAAAAATATGCCTACAAAGCACTGGATACCTTTGCATATATACGTAAGAGCATAAAATAGACAAATAAACAGCAAAGGTTTGGCTCCACAATGTTCAACAGGCATCAAATATTCCACCAAATTCTGATATAGTTGAACAGCTCTCTTTATTCAGCACAAGCACTTTCACAATAGCTTCATCAGGTGCATGCACCTGATGAAGCTATTGTGAAAGCGCTTGTGCTGAATAAAGAGAGCTGCTCAACTATATCAGAATTTGGTGGAATATTTGATGCCTGTTGAACATTGTGGAGCCAAACCTTTGCTGTATTAGTGAAATGTTCAATTTTATGAGGTCTGTTTTGTAAATCAATATACTTTCCCTCTAGCTGGAGTAACCAGTACTGATATGGATAGAATGGTGGTCCAAACGCTAGTAGTAAAACTATAAGTTGACACATTACTTTTGAACTTGTTACATTATAATGTGTAAATTTTCCTGTACAGTATGTATTTGTGCAGACTGTTTCCTGCCCATGTGTTTCAATCTAGTTAGTACTTGGGATCCGTTTTTCAAACATAGTTCTCCTCAGATATTCATTGCTAGATATTAGTTTACTCTGAACTGAATATGTTCTGTAGTCCTATCTTGCGTTCATTCTTACATATGGGTTCGAAGTTGATCCTCGGCTCCGACTCTGCCAATTACAAAGCTCGAAGTCTCTAAGTTGGCTCGTGGCAGGGTAGGTATCCCATAATGCACTACTAACAATCCCCAGATCTCGTTTGCCGCTCTACGAGTTCAGAAGTGTTCTCTTTCTTGGCCGTGGCTAAGTTGGAATATTTCTTTCTTTCAATGTTTATAGTGTTCTTTGTTACTGTAAAGTTAGTTTCTTATTAATAGCTTACTGTTGTTAACTTGCGAGTAGTTAGTATGTTTCTGAAGTTTTATTGCAAATTGTTGTTGCTAATTGTTGGCCATCACTTCCGCAGGACTTCCTTAGTGGTATCCCTTCGTTTCTGTTGTGCTAGTTATTGTTAATCTTTCCCAGGCATAGGTCCGTTTTTTTTTTTTTTTTTTTTAGTTAAGAGGACCTACTTTGCCTTTTTTCTCATGCTTGTTTATTCTCTATCTCGCCTACCACGCTATTCAGGGCTAGGCCCGTTTAAGTTAGAGTACCTAGTCCTCTACTGCCTTTCTCCCTTGTGTGTTGTTTTCTTCAGCAGGGCTAGGCCTGTTTAAGTTAGAGGACCTAGTCCTCTATTGCCTTTCTCCCTTGTGTGTTGTTTCTTGAGCAGGGCTAGGCTCGTTTAAGTTAGAGGACCTTGTCCTTTCTTCTTATTGTCTGTCTACGTTTAGAGTCTGTTGTCATTGTTGTGGTAGTTATGTCTAAGGAATCTAAAGAGCATAAACCTTCGGGTTTTACAAAATGCCTAAAATGTTCACAAAAACTGTCCCTGACTGATGGGCACAGTATTTGTGTTTATTGTTTTGGAGCCATACAACTACAGGAGACATGTACTTTTTGCCATTATTTCAGTTCCCGGGTTCTTCAAGAAAGGAAGAACAAACTGATTTTGAAAGGTCTCCTTAAACCTTCCTTTAAGGAGGATTTAGCTAGTTCTTCCTCTTCTCACTCCAGGTCTCCCTCTTCAAAAAAAGAGAAGGTTAAGTCGGTGAAAAGACAGTCTCCTACACCGACTGACAAATCAGGACCTCCATAGAAAGTTGCCAAAGTTGACAAGCCTTCTACCTCTTCGGCTCCTCTGCCTTCGGAGCTGGTTGAGGTTACTGATATAGACCTTCCAGTTTTGGCCCTAAGTTTGTCGGAACCTATAGCTGAATCTATACCTCGGAGCCAGTCAGAAGACTTACTACCAGTATCCCCGACACTTAGATCTCCAATTTTGCAGAGATCTCGATCCCCTACCTTGTCTTCCAGATCCTCCAGGAGTCTTTCTGATGAGGATGTCGAGAGGGAGGTGCATAGACTTTTGAAGTCGTCGATGCTAGCAAATGTTTTTCGTCTCCGACCCAATCGGTTCCGGAGCCGTCTAAGGCCGTATTACCTGCTTCTGTTCCTCCTCCGAGCCATGCCTGTCTTTCGGAGCCAGATGTATCGGTGCTGTTTGTTGTGGAACCGTCGGTTCCAGCACCACAAATGGCTTTCTCAGATCCAAGTTCCACTCTGACACCTTCAGTGCCATCCCTGGTGTCTGGGAGCCAAAGCTCATCAGTCAGCCCCGATGGGGACGCTCGGACCCAAACTTCTTCAGTTCCGAGCCTACCTCTTGGTGCGTTGGCTCGGCTGAGCTCGGATCCTACATCTGTCTCGGAGCCAATCACTCCGAAGCCAGGGGCTACTTCCGCTTCTTCTGAACTGGTGTACCGATATTCTCCCCCCTCAAGCTCCGACTTCTGTTTCATTACCATCTCTCTCTCTCATGACAGCAGAGACCCGCAACCTCAAGAGCCCCCCTTTGAGTGGCCCCCGGTCTTCCAAGACCTCCCCAGAATACCCTTTTGAGGAGCCTCCCCAGAAGAAAACTTGCAAGAGGAAGCACGCAGACTCCACTGATGAGTCCATCACCTCTGACACTGACCTTGAGGAGTCAGAAGGGTCCCCTAGGTCATCCTCTGATGATATCTCCTTTGTAGATATCCCAGAGATCCTGAAACAGAGAGGTGGCTGGCCCACCGTCACCCCTTCTGATGAGGAGTCAGTGTACCTGAAGGCTTTTGGGTCTCAACCTTTAGCCTCTTGGGTGTCTCCACCTTTCGATGAGCTGTTAGATTTGGTGAGATGAAAGGTGTGGGAAACTCCTGACACAGTGGAAATGGTCCCTAGAAGGCCAAACAAATTCCTTTCAACTTCTAAGGAAAAAGAGTTTCTGACCAAAGGTGTGCCTGTAGATGCCATGGTGATGGCAGCAGCCATAAAGAAGGAACTAGCAGAGACTGCCTCATCTGTCCACCCACCAAAGAGTCTTGAACGATGGACAGATACAGGAAGCATATTTTTTCTTCAGCGGCTTTTACACTCAGATCGCTGAATTACCTCTCCCATTTTACTAGGCTTCAAAAATATCTCCTAAAAGAGCTGGGAGATACTCTCCAAGGTACTTTAACTGAAGGAGTCCATTTGAAGGTTACTGCTCAGTTGTCCACCTTAAACTCTGTTGTTAACACCTCCAAGGGGCTGATATCTTACGCAGAAGTGGAGCGAGCAGGGCAGCGGGTTCAGGAGTTTCCCTTAGGAGACAATCCTGGATGCGCTTGTGTAACTTTGCAGAGCCCTTCAAATCTACATTTACCAATGCCCCCTTTGACGGTTCCTCTTTGTTTGGACCAAAGGTAAAATACACTCTCACCAGATGCGAGCAGGAAGGGAAGACTCTCTCTGCCATGGGAGTACGTTTTTCCATCCCTTCTAGACCATACCCTAAAGGTCAGAAAGGGGGAAAAATGTGGTTCAAGAAATCTCAGAGATTTTTCCCAGACGCACAAGGAGATTCCTTCTCCAGAGGCAGAGGAGGAGGAAATAGTGGTAGATGTCACCCTAGAGGCAGGGGGATCCACAAAACCAGGGTGACCACGATTCTTTTTGTGGACGCCCCTATCAGCACTCCTGAAATGAGGCCCAGCCACGCTTCTCTGGAGCCAGTCGGGGGTCGCTTATCTTTGTACGCAGAAGCCTGGCATGACATCACACAAGACAAGTGGGTACAAAGGATCATTTCCAGAGGATACTCCATGCCCTTTTCATTTCCACCTCATCTAACCAAGAAAATCCCAGATGTTCCACCCAGTCACAGGGATCAAGCAACTACAGAAGTCCAAAAGTTGCTCCAAAGGAGAGTCATCCAAACCGTCCCTGCAGACCAGATAGGATTCGGAACTTACTCCAGATTCTTTTTAGTGTGAAAATGGACGGGACTGGAGGCCCATCTTGGATCTCAGCAAGTTAAACAAATCAGTGAAGAAGTCCAAGTTCTGAATGGTAACACTGCAGTCTATACTCCCTCTGTTAGGGAAAGACAATTGGATGTGCTCCATAGACCTCCAAGATGCGTACTACCACATAAAAATGGACAGAGCATCAAGAAGTCATTTACGCTTCCGGCTGGGAGCCAGTCATTACCAATTTCATGCTCTGCCCTTTGATCTCACCACAGCCCCCAGGGTTTTCAGCAAATGCATGGCGGTAGTAACGGCTCACTTGAGACGTCTTGGATTCCAAGTGTTTCCGTACCTGGACGACTGGCTCCTGATTGCCACCACCAGGCATCTACATCTACAATCCTGGGATTCAACTATCCAAGTCTGTACTCAGCTAGGCATCACAATAAATTGGGAAAAGTCTGTCTTGTCGCCCTCTCAATATGTGACTTTTATAGGTGCAGAAATAGACACAGTCGCAATGATGGCTTGCATTCCTTCAGACAGAGTGCAAAATCTAAGACAACAAATATACAGCCTGCTTCCCCATCACAAGGTCAAAGCGAAGACAGTGCTCAAGCTACTGGGAACCATGGCCTGTACTATAACTCTAGTTCCATTTGCCAGACTACATATGAGAATTCTACAGCGGCTACTTTTTTCCCAGTGGTCTCTGCAGCAACTGCCTCTGTGTCATCCCATTTTAATAACGGAATTTTGCAAAAAGGACCTTTGTTGGTGGATCCAGTCCAATCAGCTAACGATAGGGAGACCATTCATTCCTCGCCAACCCGTTGCTACTGTGAGCACGGATGCCTCCCAGATAGGGTGGGGGCATTATCTAGGAAGGACAGTCCAAGGCACATGGCAAGAACACGAGGCTCACTTGCATATCAATATTCTAAAGATGAGAGCAGTGCTACTAGCATTGCAAGCACTTCACGATATTCTTTCTCTACGGACAATAGCAATCCAATCAGAGTGTTTGTCAGTGGTATGGTGTATATACAAACAAGGAGGAACCAGATCCTACCCCCTATGTCGAGAGGCTCTACGCATTTAGCAGTGGGCGATATCTTCCCAACGCTTTCTAGTTGCAACGCATATTCCGGGGAGAACCAAAGTGATAGCTGACAAGCTCAGCAGGGCAATCTTGATGCCTCAAGAGTGGTCTCTGAATCAGAAAGTCGCGGAACATATTTTCCGCAAATGGGGACAGCCTTGCTGCGATCTGTTTGCCACCCCAATGAACACCAAATACAGCAGCTACTTCACCCTTATCTCCCCCGGGATAGACACAGAGAGACACACTTGTCCACAATTGGCCCTCAGGATGTCTTTATGCTTTTCCTCCCTATCCGCTAATATTGAAAGTTATCCAGAAAGCGAAGACTTTGGTAAGCAGAATGATTCTCATCACTCCTTACTGGCCTCATCAGATTTGGTTCCCCTTCCTTGGGCCTCACCTTCTGGACGATCCATGGACTCTGGACCCAATACCAGACCTTATGACACATATGTCAGGCACGTTCCATCCATGTCTCCACACCCTCAACTTGACAGCATGGCTACTCCACTTCCATCCCTAGTCAGACTCCATGATTTTTCCCCTGCAGTTACACATATCCTGATGTCATCTCATAAACCTTCTACAAGAAAATTGCACTCTAGCAAATGGAAAAGATGGAAAAGAAAAAAACAAAAACAAAAATCCTTGTTTCCCGCCTTTCCTGAGCTAGAATAGTCCCTAATTCAGGTATTGCTGTATTCTGGACTTTAGAATAGTTCCTGTGAAGCCCATATCCTTACTTGGATAGAATGAAGCTTCTCTGTTCACCAGTGGGAGTGGGGAGCTTTGAGCAGCCTATCTGTCCCTGGAGGAGTGATCTCAGCCCAGAAACTTGTTGCTTATTGGCTGTTTTGGGCTAATTCCTAGTTCTTTCAAGTCCCCTGCTTAAAAACCCGCTTTGGTGCGTTTTTTGCGCTTGTTCCGACTCAGCAAAGCTCCTCGTGGTCCTGCAGAGTGGTGCTAGCAGCAGAGAGATGAAAAAGAGTGACTGCTACCTGATTTAAGTAACTTTTACTGCCTTTACCTTTGCGACTGTCTATTCTCGCCGAAAAGTGAGTTAAAACTGCTCTTTTGCTTGAAATAAGCTTGTTACTGCATTTATTATTACCTGCACTTTGAAATTGTCTTTTTGTTTGAAATAACTGTTGAGGCTGCTCACTCAAGTGCGCTAGCCTGTGTAAAGTATTTACTGTGCTTTTTCTGATATCTGCCTAGAAAAAAAAGAAAAAACAAAAAAATCCTACTTTCCTGCCATTCCTGAGCTAGAATAGTCCCTAATACAGGTATCGCTGTATTCTGGACTTTAGAATAGTTCCTGTGTTGCCCATATCCTTACTTGGATAGAAGGAAGCTTCTCTGTTCACCAGTGGGAGTGGGGAGCTTTGAGCAACCTATCTGTCCCTGGAGGAGTGATCTCATCCCAGAAACTTGTTGTTTATTGGCCGTTTTGGGCTAATTCTTAGCTCTTTCAAGTCCCCTGCTTAAAAACCCGCTTTGGCGCGGTTTTTGCGCTTGTTCCAACTCAGCAAAGCTCCTCATGGTCCTGCAGAGTGGTGCTAGCAGCAGAGAGACGAAAAAGAGTGACTGCTACCTGATTTAAGTACCTTTTACTGCCTTTACCTTTGTGACTGTCTATTCTCGCCGAAAAGTGAGTTAAAACTGCTCTTTTGCTTGAAATAAGCTTATTACTGCATTTATTATTACCTGCACTTTGAAATTGTCTTTTTGTTTGAAATAACTGTTGAGACTGTTCACTCAAGTGTGCTAGCCTGTGTAAAGTATTTACTGTGTTTTTTCTGATATCTGCCTAGAAAAAAAAGAAAAAAAATGCTTATTTCTCGCCTTTCCTGAGCTAGAATAATCCCTAATACAGGTATTGCTGTATTCTGGACTTTAGAATAGTTCCTGTGTTGCCCATATCCTTACTTGGATAGAAGGAAGCTTCTCTGTTCAACAGTGGGAATGGGGAGCTTTGAACAGCCTATCTGTCCCTGGAGGGGTGATCTCAGCCAAGAAACGTGTTGTTTATTGGCCGTTTTGGGCTAATTCCTAGCTCTTTCAAGTCCCCTGCTTAAAAACCCGCTTTAGCTCGGTTTTGCACGATTTTGCGCATAGCGCAGCATCGGGCAGCACCGCTTAAACAGGTTTAAACTATTACCGGCTCCACAGAGTCTGCTCTTCACTTTTTCCCTTGGAACTGATCTAAATCTCAAAGGAAGCACTCTATTTTTATTTTTAAGCCTTACACTTGCTCTTATAAGTAATCTTATAAGCAAAACACCAACAAACTTAAGCTCTAAACCCCTCTTATACTCTTTTAAACACTTAACACCCTACTGATCCTTTTTGATCAGTCAAAAAGTATTTCATCATAATATCCTGACATGTCCAAAGGTCAGTTTCGTGTGTACTCCCCAGTCCAGCTGGCGAATATGGGAATTTTGAGGCAATGTTACAACTGCCTTATGTACACAGACAACCCTCTCCTCCTCCCAACAAACTCAAATATATGTGAGAGATGTAACTATATAGCCAAACTGGAGGCTGAGCTCTCTGGACCCATGACTGGCACAGTCAATCAGGAGGAGAAGGTAACCACACACACCACAAATCCAGTCTCACATAGACCTATAGCAACAGCAAACCAAACACATAAACACACAAAAACATACTCGGAGGCTCTAAATAAAAATCTGCCTAAGCAGCAGAGACCTCCAAAGCAGACACCCAAACAACTGCTACCCCACAAAAATACCCAAGTATCACATAATTCACAAAGTCAGTGTGCCACACAGTCACAGCCCTTAAGGCTAAACAACACACCTAATACACTTGTAATGGGTGATTCTATTGTCAGACACACTGACATCCCACTCACCAGGCTGAACAAGGAGAAGGTCACTGTAAGCTGTCTGTCGGGTGCCAGGATCTGCCACATAACGCATGCACTCAGGTCATCCAAAGCAAGTACAAATATGACTCCATCATTGTCTATGCTGTTGTGAATGACCTGAGACGTACCTCCCTGGACTACATGAAAAGAGACATAGAGGAGCTCTCTGATCATGTAGCCCAGGCCCTGACCTTAAGTAGCATCTTACCCACACCAAGAATGATGCCACAGTATAAAGACAAAATGATCAATTTTAACAATTGGCTAAAGTATTTGGTGTCATTCAAAGGGGATCCAGTGTCTGTCAGCCTGGGATGACATGCTCGACAAGCCACGTTGCTTCGCTAGGGACAGCTTGCATCTGTCACCCCTGGGCTTTCGAATACTGGCCAAAGCTCTTGCCACCCCCATAGTGCCTTTTTTAGGCAAGGCTCAAAAGCAAACCCACCTCCATAGACAATACAAGGAAAAAGAAACTAAGGGTAATGCTGCTCAACTCCAGAAGTCTAAACCTCAAAATGCACGCACTCGAGGCTCTCCTCAGTATGGAGAATATCGATATCTGTGCAGTAACAGAAACCTGGTTCAAGGCTCCCGAAAGCACCCCAGCACTACCAGGTTATACTTCATACCATGTTTTTCGGCCACAAAACTCGGACCAAACCACAAAAGGAGGGGGAGTATCCATATACATCAAAGATACCCACACCTCCAGGTTAGTAGCACTGCACGAAGCATCAGAGACCATCCATGTATAACTAACAGTGGGCAAAACTGCCTTTCAGTTTGTAGCCTGCTACAGACCACCCTCCCAAACTCAGGAACCCCACTCGGCTTTCCTGAGAACACTGGAGAATATGAAGGTCTCTCCAAACACCATTATATTGGGTGACTTCAACTACCCAAACATTGACTGGGAAAACTACTCAAGCCCCAACACCCTTGCCCAACAGTTCCTAGAATTTATAAACTCAAATGCTATGGAACAACTGGTCAGCACCCCCACAAGAGGGGAAAACATATTGGACCTGGTTATCACCAACATGGGGACTTTATGTTCCACACCAGAGGTATACCCCTCATTGGTAAGGTCAGACCATAAATTAATCTCACTGGACATCCATATCCCGTCCCCACCCCCAGCCAAGGTAACCACAGTGAAGAACTTCTCAAAAGCAAACTTCATACTTGTCAAAACTGAGGTGGTATCCTTCAAAGCCCCCGGGCCAGTGAAAAATATGGTTCAAACAGCAAAATCCTTTACAAACGCATTCTATGGACACCTACAGGAATGCATGGATCATGCTATCCCAAATAAAACCAAGACACTCCTCCAAAGGCAGGAGACCTGTCTGGTGGACCCCGGCCATAAATAAGCTATACAACAAAAGGAGGAAGACTACATGATAGAGCAAAATCCCAAAATGTGAAGGCATCTCTGATCATTACTTGCAAGAAGCTACGATCCCTCATAAAATCATCTAAGGCCAGCTTCGAAAGAAAAATTGCACAAGACGCTAAAGGCAATCACAAGGCCTTCTTTAGTTATGTCAGGAACCTGGGTGGCAACTCCCAGATATGCTCTGAGTTAGTGCAAAATGACAAAAAATACACTGAACCCACAGACATTGCCAACATCCTGGCAGACAGGTTCAGTGCATATTTCTCCCCCCATCCCCCAAAAGAGCAAATGTCCATCCCAACAGAGTGTAGCCTCCCTGACATCACAGATGAACAGGTGAGAGCTGCCCTCTCCAAAGCAAAAAAACACAGCATCAATGGGACCGGACGGTGTCCCGGGCTGCGTCTTACACAAGCTTCAAGAAGAACTTAACCTTCACATAAAGTCAGTGTTCAATCTCAGCCTTACTACAGGATATGTACCCAAGGAATGGCGTACAGCAACAGTGGTCCTGCTCCACAAAGGTGGTGCCACAACGGACCCCAGAGACTATCACCCTATAAGCCTGACTAGCCTGGTCTGCAAAGCTATGGAGCGTATCATCATGGAACTCATAAACAACGACATCGCACACCTCCAGACACTGGATCCTACCCAGTTCGGCTTTGTTAAGGGCAGATCTTGCCTCATGAACCTGGTCGACTTCTTTGAAACAGTTACCAGGGCCATAGACGAAGGGAAGGTATTCCACACAGCATACCTGGACCTCGCTAAAGCCTTCGACACAATACCTCACTTGGGCATCATAAATAAGCTCACCAGCTTAAATATCAACCCCTATGTCACAAGATGGGTTGCAAACTGGCTCAGGGATAGAACCCACATGGTCAGAATTGCAGGTGCCATGTCAGACTGTAAACCAGTTACAAGTGGTGTCCCACAAGGCTCAGTCCTGGGGCCTCTCTTGTTCGGTATATATTTCTCTGAGGTATAGGCTAACACGGGAGGACTATGGCTGACCAAGTTCGCAGATGATTGCAGACTGGGTGCCATAATCAACTCTCCAGCTGACACAGGCATCCTCCAAAAGGGTCTCACAGAGATGGATAACTGGTGCCAGAGCCATGGCCTAAAGCTAAATGCCAAAAAATGCATAGTCATCCCCTTTGGGAAAAACAAAGTGCCCACAAATTACCACATAGGTGGTAATCATTTAAGTACAGAAGAAGTAATTAGGGATTTGGGGACCCACGTAGATAGTAATCTCTCTTTTGACAATCACATTGCCAAAGTGGTTAGAAAGACCTTCTATATAGCCCACCTTATCAAGAAAGGTTTCACATCTAGATCAAGAGAGGTCATTGTGCCCCTCTACTCATCACTCATCAGGCCCATAATTGAATACAATGCCCCATTTGGGATGTACCTTACCCGACACCTGCAGCAACTGGAAAGACCCCAAAAGTACCTCACCAAGAGGATCAATGGACTCAAACAGATGCCCTATGCAGTTCGACTAAAGAAACTCCAGCTCTACTCAGTTGCTTACCGCCTACTCAGAGGCGATCTGTGCCTGACGTATAAAGCCATATCCAACCCAGAATTAATGGACATGCTCCACCTTAGGAAATCCAAATCCCTTAGAGCTACACGCTCCAGGGACTTAAACCTCAGCACAGAAATAAATAGAACATGCTGGAGGAACAGATTCATATCCCTGAGGCTCCCTTCCCTCTGGAACAAAATCCCAGTCCAAGTTAGACAGAGCCCCTCACTGACCCTCTTTAAGAGAAATCTTGACGAATGGATGGGAGATCATAAGTTTACCCCTGGGATCTCTTCTGGATCCCTGCTAGACAGAGGCACAATAAACTAACAGTAAAAGGGCTATCTTCTGTGACCTTCTATTCAAAGGCACAGTCTACTAATCTAAAAGGGTTGTGAAAGCCAAACACACTCTGGCTAGGCTTATAAATGCCCTAGAGCAGATAGCCTTGTATCAACCTATGAACCTATGAACCTTTGGGCACAAGCTAGGAACATAGATACATACACAGCCTCCATTGCCTTAGTATTAGAATTTCTAACCAAACTTTTTCATCAGGGATCAGCTGCTGCTATAATCAAAGTTCAATTAGCAGCTGTCTCCAATTTTCATTTAGGGCAACAGGAACCTAATCTTATGTCTCTCAGATTGTGTAAATCATTTTTAAAAGGCACTACCTTACTAAGACCTCCCGTTCAAGAATCTATATCTCCCTGGGATTTAAATTTTGTTCTTTCAAAACTTAACTCACCGCCTTTTGAACCTTCACATACATGTGATTTAAAGTTTCTTTCATTGAAGACCATTTTTCTGGTAGCCATTACGTCCGCCAGAAGAGTGTCAGAGCTGCAAGCACTCTCAGTCAAACCTCCTTACTTGATATTCCATAGAGACAGAGTTTCCCTTTGCACTAGCCCTTCCTTCATCCCCAAGATTTGTTCACAATCAAATATTAATCAAACTATTGAACTGCCAGTATTTTTTCCAAATCATACAAACAAAGCGGAATATAAGTTTCATCAACTTGACTTACACTGACAGTTAAGGTTCTGTCTTCATAGAACCAAAGAGTTTAGGAAATCAGACCAATTATTTATATCTTTTTCGGAAACGAGAAAAGGAATGCCAGTCTCCAAGATAACATTATCAAACTGGCTTTCAAAATGCATATCCTTTATTTACTCTTCTAATGGCAAAGAACTCCCATTTAAAATTAAAACTCATTCCACCAGATCTATATCCACATCTGCCACTTGTCAAGCCAGAATTCCAGTGGACAGTATATGTGCTGCAGCAACTTGGGCTACCCCTCATACCTTTATTACTCATTAGAAATTGGACTTGGCCTCCAGGGGTAGAGCCTCCTTTGGTTCCACGGTTCTTAGGAGTATATTCCCGTGAGCCACGTGAGAAAAAGGTGATAGGGACTGTGTGCCATATGTAAGAATGAAGGCAAGATAGGACTACAGAACATAAAGAAGTTATGTACTTACCATAACGTTCCATGTTTGTAGTCCACCTCGCCTTTCATTCTTACAAACCCACCCACCTACCCCCGTCCATGTGTCCTTGACGGATCTGGAGACAAGATAATGTCTATCTTCCTTAGAGTTGGAGACGTTTCATCTAGTGTCTTTCCTTGTGGAAATACTTTTATATCACTATTATAGATAGCAACAAACAAGATCTGCGGATGGTTAGTAGTGCATTATGGGATACCTACCTTGCCACGAGACAACTTAGAGACTTTGAGCTTTGTAATCGGCCGAGTCTGAGCCGAGGATCAGCTCCGAACCCATATGTAAGAATAATGGGTGAAATGGACTACAAACATGGAACTTTATGGTGAGTACATAACTTATTTTTTTTTTGCATTTGTACGTACAAAGACTGTCAAGTACATTTAGTCCAGTCTAAAATTTAGTAACATTAACATCAAACCCTAATCTACTTAACTGAGAATCCTTAAATTGTTGCAAAAATTCCTTCTGAAAGTTGACATGCTCTTTTTGTGATGCCCATATAGTAGGTAACCATTGTGCCTGTAAATGTACTAATTGTGAGATATCTTGTCCTGTCAGTTTTAATCTGTTTGCCAATATTTCTATGTCAATTGAGTTTAATGTCCCTAGGCATGTACCCACACCCTGTAAAAGTGTATCGTACCAGGCCCTCCATCTCCTACAACCAGTAATGTCAGGAGGGAATATGATATTAAAATGTAATACTGTTTTTGGTAGTTTTGCCATACTACCATACTTGTTGATGGTACTCTGATTACTTGATCAAACTTGGCTGTGGGATTATTATTAAAGGTCCTGATAACAAAACAGGCAAGGATGTCTTCCAGTGATTACTGAATCATTAATACAGAATAGTATTTTTTCCTCTTGTACTTTTATTTTAGTCCCTTCTGCAATACTATTTACACAGTGTAAAATTGAAAAAGTGCCATTTCCCCCTGTAGTATGCAACATATTATTGCAGTATTGCTTTGAAAGTTGAATATATACAATCTGGTCTACAGAAAGATTTTCAATGTGACATTTTTGTCCCCCTAGACAAGAGAAATTACTTTGAATTCTATTTGTATTATCATTTGCCCAGTACATCCTTATGTTACTAACATTGCTTTTGAATACATATTCTGCAGGAGATGTTCTTCATCTCACATTGCTGCAGTCATAACCTGTGGGTAGTCCGCTGTCCTCGGTCGGCCCGAATACCAAAGTATTAGGCTGGCGTCGGTCATGGGCACTCAGATCTGACGTCAGTGCGTCCCGGTATTAAAGCGCATGACCGACGTCATATCCTCAGTCTTTTTTGCCGCATGGTCCGAAGCAGAAGCAGCGTTTGCAAGTGCCGTTCGCGTTCTGAAATTTTATTTCGAGTTTCAGACCGAAACCAAGTTGGGCTAAGTACCCCGTTGGGGAATATTTTGTTTTTTTCTTGCCTCAGTTAATTCCGGATGTCAGAAAAAGTGAATAATTGTATTTCTTGTGGGAAACAAATACCACATAGGGATTACCACTCTCTTTGTATTCCTTGTTTGGGGCCTGAGCACGGCGTAGTCGGTGTCGCTTTTGTGCTAGGTTTAATAAGCGCACCATTAAACGTAGGTTAGATTGCGCTAGGCTTGTCTTTGGGAAGCGGTGTAATTACAATATGCGTTGGATCCTCCGCCGCTTCTGCTAAGAAGCGCAAGGATAAGTCGTTAAGGTCCAAGCAGGATGAGTCGTCCGTTCCGGACGCGGTTCTTCTGAAACTACGCTGGAAGCTGTAGATCCAGCCGAGGTTTCAGCTGAGTCTCAGGGGGAGACTTTAATTTTGCAAGATGTGGCCTCACAGGAGTCAGGTCAGGCTGAAGGGGCCTCTCAGGTTGCTGTACTCCCTTCTTTGCCTAAGGTGGTTAGGCCTTCTCCTTCAGTCTCTAAGGTACCTTCTAAGGGCAGGCCTGGTTTGACCTCCTCAGGTGTCAGTCCTAGTTCTGCAGGCTCTGTGCCTAAAAAACACATGCTTAAAATGGCAGAAGATTTAATTTCCTTAATCAGGGGTTCTATGCCCCCTCCAGATAAGAGGCCTAGGGTGGAGCCAGAAGTGGAAAGTTTGGAACAGGTTTCAGATTACTCAGAGTCTTCGGCTGAAGACACTCAGGATTTTCCTCCTTATTCAGACTCGGACGCAGAGGATTCCAGTCCTTCTGCTTCTCCTCCAGAGGATTTTTCCTTCTCAGAAACCTTGCATTCTATGAGGGAGCATTTTAAATGGGAAGGTCAGGATTTCTCAGATTCTCGAAAGAGGCTTAGGGAATTTTTGTTTTTGCCTCAACATCGGCGCTTAGCTATACCTCCTGTTTTGGATGTTGTTCAGGATGTTTTCTCTGAGGCTTCCCTTAATCCAGACTCTTTGCCTCCTGCGCCAGTTAAACCTGATAGGTATTACAGGGTGCCTGAGGCTCATAAATATCTGTATAAGAGCCCAAGGGCTGATCCAGAAACTATTAGTCAGGGACCTAAGGGAGTCAGGGCTTCTGTTGTAAAGAATCCAGTTCCTATGGATAAAGAATCTAGAGCTTTGGATAGGTGGGGTAAAAAAGTGTACACCTCCTCCACTCTAGCAATGAGGGCTTTGAATTGCCAGTTTCATATGTTAAAGTACCAGAATTTTCTCCTTACTCAATTAAAATCTAAGGTAGATGCTTTAGCAGAGGGCATAGAGTGTAAAGAATTACAGGAGTTGGTTCATGCCTCTGATCAGGTGGGTAAGCATTCCTTGCAGTGTGGTTTCGATGCTTTACAGGCTTCTTCCAGGGTGGCTGCCACTGGATCAGTTCTTCGCAGGCACGCCTGGCTTAAGGATCAGAGTTTGTCAGAGCATGTTAAAGCTAGAATTTTGGATGCTCCTTTACAGTCAGAAGTTTTGTTTGGTCCTCCTGTGGAGTCTGTTTTAAAGAAAATGGAAGACAAGGCTAAGTCTATGCAGACTGTTAAAGATTTTTTTGCAGGTGCAGCCCCCTAAGTTTAGCAGAAATTGGCCTACTAAGGGATGGGCTTACCCTTCTTCTGATTTACAGTCTAGGGGCAGATCTAGACGTGGTAGGGGCAGAGCTCAGGGTTCTTTCAGGCCTAGAACGTGGAGTTCCCTGCACCACCTACAAGTGAGAGCAGGGGCCAGTCCTTTCGTAAACAGGCCCAATGACCTGCATCTTCAACTGCCAGATCCCTCCTGTCTGGCAGCTCCTTTGGGAGGAAAGTTAGCACTTTTCAAGCAAAACTGGCTTTTAGTCACCCAGGACAAATGGGTACTGGACATTAAAAACCGAGGCTACAAGTTTTATTTCCACACATTGCCTCCTTTCAAAGGCATGCCAGACGTTCCTCCTCAGCAAAGAGTAGAGGCTCACAAACAGATTTCTTTACTTCTTCAAATGGGGGCTATACAGCAGGTCCCTTTGTCAGAAGTGGGCCTAGGATTTTATTCTCGCCTGTTTCTTGTACCAAAGAAAGGAAACACTTGGAGACCAATTTTGGATTTATCTATCCTCAACACATACCTTGACATTCCAAAATTCAAAATGTTGACGTTGCAACAACTTTTGCCTCTGTTGGGCAGAGACCACTGGATGGTAACTCTGGATCTCAAAGAGGCTTATCTTCATGTTCCTATCAGACCCAGTTGCAGGAGATTCCTGCGTTTTCGGGCTGGGACTTTACATTATCAGTTCTCTGCATTGCCCTTTGGCTTATCTACTGCGCCCAGGGTGTTCACAAAGGTTCTGGGCCCGGTGATAGCCTTCTTAAGGTTAAGAGGAATACAAATTTATCCTTATTTGGACGATTGCCTGATTCTTGCTCAAGACGAAAACAAGCTTCTTCACCATCTACAGTATGTTATGGCAGTGTTAAGGTGCCTAGGGTATTCTGTGAACGAAACAAAGTCCAGTCTAGTACCCTCTCAGGAAATGTGCTTTCTGGGTGTGAGACTGAATACAGCTTCCCAGATGGCTTTTTTGACCCCGGACAAGCAAAGAAACCTTACTCTTTACTTCCAGCAATTGTCTCTACGGTCCAGGCTTACTGCAAGGACAGTCCTTCAAGCCTTGGGGTTCATGGCATCTTGTATTCTGGTGCTTCCCAATGCCAAACTGCATATGAGGAAGCTACAATGGTATCTCAAAAATGTATGGACACAACACTGCCACGATCTGGACACTGTCATTCAGATAATACCTTGCATTCAAAAGGAATTTTTGTGGTGGGCTCAGGAATGTCACCTAAACAAGGGACTCTCTGTGACCCGACCAGAGGCGAGTCAGATCTTAACGACAGATGCCTCGGACAAGGCTTGGGGAGCACACCTCAGTGGAAAGTGGGTTCAAGACACGTGGCCTGCCAGACTTCTACATTTACATATCAACTTGAAGGAGATGTTAGCAGTCCAATTTGCATTGATGGCTTTCAAGGATTTACTTCACCGGGACAAGTGTTGATTCAAACAGACAACACAACTGTCATGTGGTACATCAACAAGCAAGGGGGAACCCATTCGTACCCTCTTTGCAGACAAGCTATGATTCTGTGGGAGACTGCTCTCAGTATGCACCTCACTCTTCAGGCAAGGTTTCTGCCAGGAGCACAGAACTCCTTAGCAGATGTTTTGAGCAGACAGATGGTGGATCCCCACGAGTGGAAGTTGGATCCTCATGTATTTCGACAGTTGACAGTGATATGGGGACTCCAGACATAGATCTGTTCGCTTCTCCACTGAATTTCCAGTTGCCAAAGTTTTGCACAAAGATGTTTCATCCCACAGCTTGGAAAGTGGATGCTCTATCATTCAGTTGGAGCAATCTTCACGTCTATGCCTTTCCTCCTCTGCCTCTCCTTCCCAAGGTGCTCTTGAAGGTCAGACAAGACAAGCCCTCCATGATTCTAATAGCTCCAGATTGGCCTCGACACCACTGGTACCCTCTGCTGAGGAGTTTAGTACGGGAGCCTCCTTGGCCTTTGCCTTCAATTCCACACCTTTTGTCCCAGGCGGGCAATCATTTCCTCAATGTCAGGATTCAGTCCCTGCATCTAACAGCCTGGCATATTCTGTTCTAGAACCTGAAGGGTCGAAGCTTCCTCAACAAGTTTTGGATGTTATTTTGGAGGCCAGAAGGCCTAGTACAAGGAAAGTTTATGCTGATAAATGGAGGAGATTTTTTATTTGGAGTACAGCAAGGAGTTTTGATGTTTCGGGCCTAATTTGAGTGTTTCTCTTCAATATCTTACAGAATTATTAGACAAAGGTTTGTCTTTCTCCTCTGTAAAAGTTCATGCTGCAGCAATTTCTGCTCACTATGACTGTGACCCACCATTATTCTCTCATCCTTTGTTTAAACAATTCCTTAGAGGGGCAAAGAACATAAGACCCCCACGTAGAGCTCCTACTCCTTCCTGGGATCTCAATTTTGTGTTGGAAAAACTTACTTTACCTCCTTTTGAACCTGCAGCTACGTCTGAGTTAAAGTTTTTGTCTTGGAAGACTGCTTTTTTGTTGGCCATTACATCTGCTAGAAGGGTTTCTGAATTGCAGGCTCTCATGGCAGTTGAGCCCTTCCTGATTTTTCATAAGGACAGGGTGTCTCTGCGTACTAACCCTACTTTTATGCCTAAAGTGGTTTCAAATGTGGCCCTGAACCAATCTATTCATTTGCCTACTTTTTATGCTGATCCCCAAAATAAAGGGGAGAAAATTTTGCACACTTTGGATATTCACAGGCAGTTGCGTTATTATTTGAGCAGGACTAAAAGTTTCAGACAGTCTCAACAGTTATTTGTTTCTTTTGCTTTGAGCTCTCAGGGAAACCTATTTCTAAACAAACTATTTCTAAGTGGATTGGTCATTGTATTGCCTTTTGTTATTCTCATCATGGTAAGGAGATTCCGGCTGGAATCAGACCTCATTCCACTAGGGCTACTGCCACTTCTACTGATTTTTTGAGGGGAGTAGCTACCAAAGATATTTTGGAAGCAGCTACTTGGAGTTCAGTGCACACTTTTTCTAAACATTACCATCTCCCTCTTTATTCCAAGTCTAGGGCTGGGTTTGCCACTGCAGTCTTGCAGGGCTTATTAGCAGCCCCCAATGCTTTATGATTTGGCCAACCTCCCTTCACTTTTGCTTTGGGATTCTACCCACAGGTTATGACTGCAGCAATGTGAGATGAAGAACATAGTACAGTTTTGTACCTACCATAAATGTAGATGTTCGAAGATCCACATTGCTGCAGTCCAGTTTACCCTCCCTCCTTCCCTTCTGTAGTTTGGAGTGTTTGTTTGTTTAGGTTGTAGATATTGTTTGTGCATGGGTTTTGGAGGTTTTTTTCTATTTTAGGCTGTGGCCTTTCTTTTTAGGCCTTCTGACATCTGGGGCAAGAAAAGAC
This sequence comes from Protopterus annectens, assembly GCF_019279795.1. Taxonomy (NCBI): domain Eukaryota; kingdom Metazoa; phylum Chordata; order Ceratodontiformes; family Protopteridae; genus Protopterus; species Protopterus annectens. Next base: position 1,655,942,542 of record NC_056732.1, read on the forward strand.
TGAGGATATGACGTCGGTCATGCGCTTTAATACCGGGACGCACTGACGTCAGATCTGAGTGCCCATGACCGACACCAGCCTAATACTTTGGTATTCGGGCCGACCGAGGACAGCGGACTACCCACAGATTATGACTGCAGCAATGTGGATCTTCGAACATCTACATTTATGGTAGGTACAAAACTGTACTTTTCTGCTATTTCTAGTGCTGTTATGCAATTACAGAATAGTGTAAAAACAAAAGAGAGATTGGCTTAACTAACGTGTAAAAGTAGAAGTATTTACATAGTATACCTCTGTTGTTGTCTGCCTTTTCTTCTTATGTATTCTGAACAGTTGCATTCTAGGCAGCTTTAGTTTTATTTTCTGAAAAGAAAATACATGAGTGTCACTTTTATGACTCTGTCTTTTTACTGCTTTTGATTACTCTGATTTATCTTTATGCACTAACAGTGTTCTGTTTTTCTTTTTACCTTTTATTTTGTGCACCAATGGGCCTACGTGTTCCACCATTTCCAAAGGTCCCTGCCAATTGCTATCCCATGGTCCTTCCTTCTGAAATATTTTTACGAATACCTTTGTTCTATAGGGAAGGATTTCCTCTGGTGGTAATATTGGGATTTAAATTTTCTTCATAAATGCATTTAATATCCCCTGGGACCCCATTTTACTTGCTCTAAGAAGCAATGTATTAACTGTTTTTCTATTTCTGGTTTTTGCATGTCCCTGTCTGACCTTTGATATATTATCTGAAATGCAAGACTAAAATGTTTGCTTTGTTCCATTAATTTATTTGAGATGGTGATTTTGAAATTATCTAACAGCTTAGCTGTGAGAGGCTGCACTTGTGTATATGCCATTAGAATGGCTGTCTTGAGTCCTACTTTACTGTTTAACTGATAAGCATGTTGCTTTAACTGAATCAAAGATGTAATGCGATCCTATCTCGCCTACATTCATAAGTGATGGGCTCGGAGCCGAGAATCGGCTCTGACTCGGCCGATACACTAGCACAAAGTCTCTTATTGGCTGGGCCAACCCCCTTATCCCAGGATGCACCATGCCCAAACCCCCAGATCTCGTTTGCCGCTTCTAGAGTAACGACGTGGTCTCGACTTGGCTGTGGCTAAGTACCCTTCTATTTTGGCCTTTTGGTCGCTTTTTGGCAGTTAGCTTTAGAATTTATACTCAAACAGCTATTTTAATAGCTATCTTGTTGTTAGTTCAATTGTGATTGACTGTGTTTGTCCTTTTGAATTGTTGTGGTAATCCCTTCTGTTTGGCAGGCTAGGCCCGTTTGAGTTAGAGGGCCTTTGCCCTATCTCTTGTAGAGCGTTTAAGTTAGAGCTCTTCCCCCCCCTTCCCTCCTTGTGTGTTTTGAGTGTGTTACAGTAAGTATGTCTGGCAAAGAAAGGGAACATAAGCCATCAGGCTTTAAAAAATGTTCAAAATGCAATTATAAGATGTCGTTGACAGATGGCCACGCCATCTGTGTTTATTGTTTAGGGGCTAAACACTTGCAAGAGTATTGCAGTGTTTGCCATGCTTTCTCCTCTCGTGTCCTACATGAGGGAAAAAATAAGCTTATCCTGAAGGGTCTCATTAAACCAGCCTTTGAGGAAGCTTTGGCTTCTTCTCCCTCTTCGAAATCGAAGCAAAATAAGTCTTCGGCTCCGACAAGTCCGTCGGAGCTGCCTGCAAAAAGGGCTAAATCTGTGTCCCCTTCCTCGGCTCCACTGGCCTCGGAGCCGAAGGATAGAGGATCTAAAGCTGGGTCTCCCTCCTCGGCTCCACTGTTTTTGAAGTCTCGGGATGAGAGATCAGGTACTCTGTCGCCTTCCTCGGCTCCACTGATTTCGGTGCCGCAGGATAGAGGGTCTAAATCGGGGTCTCCTTCGTCGGCTCTATTGGTCTCGGAGCCGCTGGAGAGTGTTTCTGCTCTGGGATCGGTTTCGTCAGCTCCTGAACCATCGGCGCCGAAAGGGGTCTCAGTTCTGGTCAAATCTGCTTCAGCCCCAATCCTTTTGGAGCCGATTCTGAGCCGGCCTCCTAGCCTTGTTTCGGAGCCGATAGAAAAAGTCTCTCGGCCCCTTCTGTTTCCTCCAGGTCCTCCAGGCTTTCAGATTTGGATGTAGATAGGGTGGTCCAGAGGCTCCTCCAGTCACCTGTCTTATCCAAATTATTTTCAGCTCAGGCCCAGTCGGCCCCGGAGCCAGCCCCTTCGATACCATTTCTTCCTCCTCCGACAACCTTGATGTCGTCAGAGTCGGAGTTCGTAGAGTCGGGTGAAGTCCTAAAGTCGGTCCCGAGACCCACTGCTAGTCTGTCGGCACCGTCTTCAGCTCCAAGCCTCCCAGGATCTAGGTGCTAGGGACGCTGTCCCATCAGTTATGAATGTAGGCAAGATAGGATTGCATTACATCTTTTAGTTATGTACTTACCATAACGATAGATGTATGTGATCCATCTCGCCTACATTCATAACTGATGGGCTCGGAGCCGAGAATTGGCTCCGACTCGGCCGATACACTAGCACGAAGTCTCTTATTGGCTGGGCCAACCCCCTTATCCCAGGATGCACCATGCCCAAACCCCCAGATCTTGTTTGCCCCACAAGAACTCACTCACATGTGCCACTCTGACTGTACAATAGTGTTTCCTCCAGATCCAACAGGTAGGGGGAAGGAGAGTAGAAGAATGTAGGCGAGATGGATCACATACATCTATCGTTATGGTAAGTACATAACTAAAAGATGTAATGCAATCCTATCTTGCCTACATTCATAACTGATGGGACAGCGTCCCTAGCACCTAGATCCTGGGAGGCTCACTGGAAAACACTCCTGAGCACTGTGGAACCAAAGGACGCCCGACCTCTAGAGGCCACGTCCAGTTTGTAATGAGAAATAAAAGTATGTGGAGAAGCCCAAATGGCCGCTGCAAATATCTCATCCACCGACAGTCTGGTGTGGAATGCCACTGAAGTTGCCATAGCCCTAGTAGAATGCGCTCTAACTGGAAATGGAAAGTCCCTTCCTGTTGATGCATAAATAAATGAAACACAATCCCTAATCCACCTAGCAACAGTGGTCTTAGTTACTGCTTTGCCAATCCTGTTATCTGCAAAGGCCACAAACAACTGTTCTGATTTCCTCTGCTGCTGTGTCCTATCCAAGTAAAACCTCAGTTGTCTATGCACATCCAACTGATGAAGTCTGTATTCTGCCTTGTTGGAAAATTTTGGAAAGAAAACTGGTAGCTCTATAGATTGCTGCAGACAAAGAGCAGAAGAAACCTTCGGAAGAAATGACGGGTTTAGTCTTAGAGATACTCTATCCTTGTGAAAGATCAGATAAGGGGGCTTAATAGAGAGGGCTTGAAGCTCCAAAACTCTTCTGGCTGAAGCAATAGCTACCAAGAAGGCAGTCTTCCAAGATAACATTTGCTCACAAGTGGTCGCCGGTTCGAAGGGATGAGACGTCAAGGCTCCTAAAACTACATTCAAATCCCATGGCAAAACAGGTTGCGACACCAGGGGGCAAAGCTACTAAGCTCCCTTAAGAAAGGCCTTACACAACTTATGACTCATGAGTGAAGGCTCAAAGGCAACATGATAATTAGAAATCGCTGCCAATTGGACTTTAAGCATGGAGACAGCGGAACCCTGTCTAAAAAGGGTTGCCAAAAAATCTAATATTGCCGACACCGGGGCTGTCAGAGGGTCAAGGTTGTGCCGCTGGGCCCAAATGGAAATCCTTTTCCATTTATTAGAATATATCTCCTTAGTGGAAGCTCTGTGAGAAGAAGACAGAATCCGGACCACCTCAGGCGAAAGGATATGCTGTCTGACTAAGGTCGGAAGTGGAGCAGCCAAGCCGTTAGCTTGAGAGTTCGCAGTGATGGATGGGCCTGACCTGACTGAAGAGTCAGGAAGTCTGGAACTGGGTCCAGAATCCAAGGATCCTTCACTGCATACTTCCGAAAGAAAGGAAACCAAACTTGGTGAGGCCAGTATGGTGCAATCAAAATCATGCTGCTTCCCAAGCAGATCGCCTTCTGAATCAACTTTGGCAGTAGTGGGACCGGAGGGAAGGCGTAGAGCAGACCGGAGGGTCAATTGTGAACTAGAGCGTCCCTGGGTGACTCCCCCTGGGGGGGAAATCAGGGAGAAGAAATTGCTGAACTTCCTGAACTCTCCGTGTCTGCCCCTCAGGAATTTATTAAACTCTTCTGTCAATTTATCGTGAATCCTGTTTCTCTCCTTCTCTGTTTTTTCTTGCCTAGTAGCTTTATTTCTTTGTTCTGCATACTTTTTAAAAGGTGTAAAAAAGATCTACAGGAGATTCTGCCAAGTGATTTGACAGTTGTTCTAACTCTGATATTAACGTAGTGACAGGACGTAACTGTTTAGTATCAGGATACAATTGTAAAAGAATTACCCTTTTTTCTGTTTTATTACCAGGAGATGTTTCTTTGCAATTCAAAGAGATGATCTCTGCCTGAAATACAAGGCTATGTCCAACCCAGAATTGATGGATGTGCACCACCTTAAAAAAAAAAAACAAATCCCCAAGAGCCACACGCTATAGGGATCTAAACCTCACCACAACGATAAATTGGACGTGCTGGAGGGATAGATTCCTGTCCCAGAGACTCCCCATGCTTTGGAACAGGATTCCAGTCTACATTAGGCAGAGCCCCTCACTAACACTCTTCAAGAGAAACCTTGATGAATGGATGGGAAACAGAAAATTTACCCCATGGATCACTGCAGTGGTTCTGCTGATCAGAGGTACAGGGAATTAATGGCTCTGCTGGACCGTGGCACAAGGAACTAATCTAAGGGGGCAGCGAAAGCCAACACATTCTGGCTAGGCTTATAGATGCCCTCAGGCAGATAACCTATAATCGGCACTATATTTTATGGCATTGTATACAGAAAGCAGTTTCATATGATTCACACAAAAACATTTAATGTCACACCAAACATTTTTTTGCTGAAGGTACCAGTCAGATGTTACTACCCACTTAGTACATGTACATCCACTTGATAATAAGGTTGAACATTTACTAATATTTTGCCCATACCAATTTTGTATCTGTTCCATACCTCCCAACTGTCCCGAATTACTCGGTTTTTACCGAGTTTTGGGGTCCAAATAATGGGGTGCCACGATTCACGAGTGGCACCCCTTCGTTTCCGATTTGTTTTTCTTTATTTTTTTAATTTTTTTATTTTTCACAAGATGAGCTGGCGCCATCACGTGGTGATGACGTCAGCTAAAGGGCTACCAGCCTGTCGGAATCAAGCTTTCCACAGTTCAAATGCTTCCCAAGAGCGGAACAGAAAGCAAGGCTGTATTTTCATTTAGAAGGCTCACAAGTAAGTGAGTGTGTGGAAAGGATTTCGTATTTAGAAGCCTGGATTTCCTCATTGTTGGCTGCGGAGAAGGATTTATTTTATTGTGTGCAGTCTGGAGAAGGATTTCTTTTATTTAGAAGCCTGCCTTGAATTCCTCGCTCTGCACGGACTCAGAGAAGAAGTGTGTGTAGAAAGGATTTCTTTTATTTTCCTCGCTCCGCACACGGAGTAAAGGTAAGTGTATGCCGAGACTGGTGTATAGAAGGGTGTCTTGCTTGTTCTCTGGAACTGGTTAAAATATACAAATTGTGGGAAGTGAGACTTAGTTTTAAAAGAATAACTGGAAAGAAAGGGGCAGTAGTCACTAGGAATGTTTGCAGTCACTAAGAGATCATAATATCTGTGGCAACTGTGTGTGTAAGAACTTGAAGGCAAGTACTCTTATTTAACAGAATTGAGAAAGCAGTCTGCTTCTTTTCAAAAGTAGTTCCAACTTCTCTCGTTTAGGTGGTCAAACGGCAGTGGCATTTATTGTGTGTGTGTGTGTGTAAGAGCTTGAAATTAAGGCAGCCGTAGTACTCTAATTTAACTAGTGAGAAATCATTGAGAAAGCATTCTTGTTCTTTTCAAAGGCAGTTCTCTCTTTTAAGTGGTCAAACCGCACAGTTACTGAGTGTGTAAGAAGAACTTGGAAGCAGTGCTCTACTTTGTGCGAAAGCAGTCTGACTCTGGTTCTTTTCGAAGGCAGTTCTCTGATTTAAGTGCTGAAATGGTGGTCATTGTGTGTGTGTCTACTTTGCCTTCTTTCTGAAGGCAGTTCTGCCATTTAAGTGCTCAAACGGAAGTGCAAAAGCAGTCTGGTTTTCATTTAAGTGCTCAAACGGCAGGTGAATTAAGTGAGAAAGCAGTCTGGTTTTACTTGCCACATTTAATCTCCTGACACTGACAGCAGTAGTTACTTTAAGAGGTGTGTGTGTTTCTTTCACTCTCACAATCTCACTGTTAAATTCAGCTTGATGGCAACAGACACAACAAAATGTACAGAAATATAAATTCATGTAACTATGGCTTTGTTTTTGATTTTTAATGGGGGTAAGATAGATATTTTGCATGAATATAATTACACAGTTGTCAGATGTGAATCCATGATCTGATATAATTTACACTCAAAATATGCTCTTCTTAGCTTTAATTCAGTCTTGAACTTTTACCATGCAACATTCTTTGCACCTTTTTATGAGAGGGCATCTGTCTTTTTAATTCAAATTGTTTAATGCCTATCAAGGAATGTATGAAATTAAGATTTAGCTTGCTCTTTCTCAAAGATGCTGTTGTGCTCAACAGAGGCTTAAGTTCACACTTCTTACATACTGAGCATTCAAGTCTTTACGGAATTTAATTTCTGGCACTCTGGAAAGCATAAACATTAAATGGGTGCAGTCATGCTGAATAAAACACCCAACATGTTTTTTGCAGGTCAACATACCTATGCACTGCAACAGTACATCTTGGGGAAAAATAACATATTTAGAATATTGAGGTTCTGTGCTTAAAATCAGATTGATTTATGTTTTGAGGGATTAAACACAAAGATCATATGCCTTTCACTTCTTTAGGGAGCCAGGAAAATATTTTTATCTTTCTCCAAAGATAGACACACAAATATACCCCTGTGGCATAATTTTGCAACTCTCAGGTTCCGCTTCTGCTTAAATCCAATTGCAGATTCTTATCTTTGCCTGTGGCCATTCTCTCTCAAGGTTCTAAGGCTTTTAATAAATGGAAAAGGATTACCATTTGGGGCCAGCGGCACAACCTTGACCCTCTGACAGCCCCGGTGTCGGCAATATTAGATTTTTTGGCAACTCTTTTTAGACAGGGTTCCGCTGTCTCCATGCTTAAAGTCCAATTGGCAGCGATTTCTAATTATCATGTTGCCTTTGAGCCTTCACTCATGAGTCATAAGTTGTGTAAGGCCTTTCTTAAGGGAGCTTAGTTGCTTCGCCCCCTGGTGTCGCAACCTGTTTTGCCATGGGATTTGAATGTAGTTTTAGGAGCCTTGACGTCTCATCCCTTCGAACCGGCGGCCACTTGTGAGCAAAAGTTCTTATCTTGGAAGACTGCCTTCTTGGTAGCTATTGCTTCAGCCAGAAGAGTTTTGGAGCTTCAAGCCCTCTCTATTAAGCCCCCTTATCTGATCTTTCACAAGGATAGAGTATCTCTAAGACTAAACCCGTCATTTCTTCCGAAGGTTTCTTCTGCTCTTTGTCTGCAGCAATCTATAGAGCTACCAGTTTTCTTTCCAAAATTTTCCAACAAGGCAGAATACAGACTTCATCAGTTGGATGTGCATAGACAACTGAGGTTTTACTTGGATAGGACACAGCAGCAGAGGAAATCAGACCAGTTGTTTGCGGCCTTTGCAGATAACAGGATTGGCAGAGCAGTAACTAAGACCACTGTTGCTAGGTGGATTAGGGATTGTGTTTCATTTATTTATGCATCAACAGGAAGGGACCTTCCATTTCCAGTTAGAGCGCATTCTACTAGGGCTATGGCAACTTCAGTGGCATTCCACACCAGACTGTCGGTGGATGAGATATGTGCAGCGGCCACTTGGGCTTCTCCACATACTTTTATTTCTCATTACAAACTGGACGTGGCCTCTAGAGGTCGGGCGTCCTTTGGTTCCATAGTGCTCAGGAGTGTTTTCCAGTGAGCCTCCCAGGATCTAGGTGCTAGGGACGCTGTCCCATCAGTTATGAATGTAGGCGAGATAGGATTGCATTACATCTTTTAGTTATGTACTTACCATAACGATAGATGTATGTGATCCATCTCGCCTACATTCTACGTCCGCCTCCTTCCCCTACCTGTTGGATCTGGAGGAAACACTATTGTACAGTCGGAGTGGCACATGTGAGTGAGTTCTTGTGGGGCAAATAAGATCTGGGGGTTTGAGCATGGTGCATCCTGGGATAAGGGGGTTGGCCCAGCCAATAAGAGACTTCGTGCTAGTGTATCGGCCGAGTCGGAGCCGATTCTCGGCTCCGAGCCCATCAGTTATGAATGTAGGCGAGATGGATCACATACATCTATCGTTATGGTAAGTACATAACTAAAAGTTTTAAAACATTTCGGAATAAAAATCCAGAAACATCTGAGTAATGCATCTGTCCACACATCAGATCCTGCAGTGTATGCTACCCATTCTTTGAATACAACCATGTTATAAAATATGCCTTTTTTATCATTCAACTGCAGTAAACTTTGTAACATTCTGGACTGTATATACAAATCAGCTGTAGTTCCCTGTTCAATGATTTGAACTAGCTTGACTTTTTTCAGTTCCTCCTTAAGCTGAGCTGTCAAAGTTGTGTTTTGCAGGTTAGTTTCTGTCCGTTCAGTTAATTCATCCTCCTTATCTTGTAATCACTGTTTAAGGTCTGAAATTTTGATTCTTTATGGGCTTTATTTATAATACTTTTCAAGACTCTTCTTTTGATTGCAGGGTCCCTGTGCACTTTTGACACAGCTTTTATGTACCACCTTTGAACTTCCTGAACTCTCCGTGTCTGCCCCTCAGGAATTTATTAAACTCTTCTGTCAATTTATCGTGAATCCTGTTTCTCTCCTTCTCTGTTTTTTTCTTGCCTAGTAGCTTTATTTCATTGTTCTGCATACTTTTTAAAAGGTGTAAAAAAGATCTACAGGAGATTCTGCCAAGTGATTTGACAGTTGTTCTAACTCTGATATTAACGTAGTGACAGGACGTAACTGTTTAGTATCAGGATACAATTGTAAAAGCATTACCCTTTTTTCTGTTTTATTACCAGGAGATGTTTCTTTGCAATTCAAAGAGATGATCTCTGCCTGAAATACAAGGCTATGTCCAACCCAGAATTGATGGATGTGCACCACCTTAAAAAAAAAAACAAATCCCCAAGAGCCACACGCTATAGGGATCTAAACCTCACCACAACGATAAATTGGACGTGCTGGAGGGATAGATTCCTGTCCCAGAGACTCCCCATGCTTTGGAACAGGATTCCAGTCTACATTAGGCAGAGCCCCTCACTAACACTCTTCAAGAGAAACCTTGATGAATGGATGGGAAACAGAAAATTTACCCCATGGATCACTGCAGTGGTTCTGCTGATCAGAGGTACAGGGAATTAATGGCTCTGCTGGACCGTGGCACAAGGAACTAATCTAAGGGGGCAGCGAAAGCCAACACATTCTGGCTAGGCTTATAGATGCCCTCAGGCAGATAACCTATAATCGGCACTATATTTTATGGCATTGTATACAGAAAGCAGTTTCATATGATTCACACAAAAAACATTTACTGTCACACCAAACATTTTTTTGCTGAAGGTACCAGTCAGATGTTACTACCCACTTAGTACATGTACATCCACTTGATAATAAGGTTGAACATTTACTAATATTTTGCCCATACCAATTTTGTATCTGTTCCATACCTCCCAACTGTCCCGAATTACTCGGTTTTTACCGAGTTTTGGGGTCCAAATAATGGGGTGCCACGATTCACGAGTGGCACCCCTTCGTTTCCGATTTGTTTTTCTTTATTTTTTTAATTTTTTTATTTTTCGCGCATTGTGAGCTGACGTCATCACGTGGGTGATGACGTCAGCTCGCAAGGGCTACCAGCCTGTCGGAATCAAGCTTTCCACAGTTCAAATGCTTCCCAAGAGCGGGAACAGAAAGCAAGGCTGTATTTTCATTTAGAAGGCTCGCCGAAAGTAAGTGAGTGTGTGCGGAAAGGATTTCTCGTATTTAGAAGCCTGGATTTCCTCATTGTTGGCTGCACGGAGAAGGATTTATTTTATTGTGTGGAGTCTGGAGAAGGATTTCTTTTATTTAGAAGCCTGCCTTGAATTCCTCGCTCTGCACGGACTCGGAGAAGAAGTGTGTGTAGAAAGGATTTCTTTTATTTTCCTCGCTCCGCACACTGAGTAAAGTTAAGTGTATGCCGAGACTGGTGTATAGAAGGGTGTCTTGCTTGTTCTCTGGAACTGGTTAAAATATACAAATTGTGGGAAGTGAGACTTAGTTTTAAAAGAATAACTGGAAAGAAAGGGGCAGTAGTCACTAGGAATGTTTGCAGTCACTAAGAGATCATAATATCTGTGGCAACTGTGTGTGTAAGAACTTGAAGGCAAGTACTCTTATTTAACAGAATTGAGAAAGCAGTCTGCTTCTTTTCAAAAGTAGTTCCAACTTCTCTCATTTAGGTGGTCAAACGGCAGTGGCATTTATTGTGTGTGTGTGTGTGTAAGAGCTTGAACTTAAGGCAGCCGTAGTACTCTAATTTAACTAGTGAGAAATCATTGAGAAAGCATTCTTGTTCTTTTCAAAGGCAGTTCTCTCTTTTAAGTGGTCAAACCGCAGTTACTGAGTGTGTAAGAAGAACTTGGAAGCAGTGCTCTACTTTGTGCGAAAGCAGTCTGACTCTGGTTCTTTTCGAAGGCAGTTCTCTGATTTAAGTGCTGAAATGGTGGTCATTGTGTGTGTGTCTACTTTGCCTTCTTTCTGAAGGCAGTTCTGCCATTTAAGTGCTCAAACGGAAGTGCAAAAGCAGTCTGGTTTTCATTTAAGTGTTCAAACGGCAGGTGAATTAAGTGAGAAAGCAGTCTGGTTTTACTTGCCACATTTAATCTCCTGACACTGACAGCAGTAGTTACTTTAAGAGGTGTGTGTGTTTCTTTCACTCTCACAATTTCACTGTTAAATTCAGCTTGATGGCAACAGACACAACAAAATGTACAGAAATATAAATTCATGTAACTATGGCTTTGTTTTTGATTTTTAATGGGGGTAAGATAGATATTTTGCATGAATATAATTACACAGTTGTCAGATGTGAATCCATGATCTGATATAATTCACACACAAAATATGCTCTTTTTAGCTTTAATTCAGTCTTGAACTTTTACCATGCAACATTCTCTGCACCTTTTTATGAGAGGGCATCTGTCTTTTTAATTCAAATTGTTTAATGCCTATCAAGGAATGTATGAAATTAAGATTTAGCTTGCTCTTTCTCAAAGATGCTATTGTGCTCAACAGAGGCTTAAGTTCACACTTCTTACATACTGAGCATTCAAGTCTTTACGGAATTTAATTTCTGGCACTCTGGAAAGCATAAACATTAAATGGGTGCAGTCATGCTGAATAAAACACCCAGCATGTTTTTTGCAGGTCAACATACCTATGCACTGCAACAGTACATCTTGGGGAAAAATAACATATTTAGAATATTGAGGTTCTGTGCTTAAAATCAGATTGATTTATGTTTTGAGGAATTAAACACAAAGATCATATGCCTTTCACTTCTTTAGGGAGCCAGGAAAATATTTTTATCTTTCTCCAAAGATAGACACACAAATATGCAAAGAGAGCTCAAGAATGGAAGGGCAGACAATAGTCAGAGTGGTAACACAACATTTTATTCTAGCAACTTTTCTAAGATTTGTTATACAAGCAATGTTTAAAATGTGTCCCTGGTTTTGGGCCTTTGTCCCCCCACCCAATACATTTTCATTTTTCCAGATTTCTTGTGCTGCATAGCTCTTCAGGGGAGAGAAGTTTAGTACTGCTTATGTAATGTCTGCTCATGTTAGTAGCACAACAGGTAGAATACTTATATTTGATGTAGAAGGATGTGGGTTCTAATCATACAGTATGTAGATGGATTGTTGATACTGTACTGTGTTGTACTTTTAAAGGGGGTGGATGCTGCAGTTCTGAGAATGTCCTCTTTGCCAGAGATACCTAGTCACTATGAACCTGTTATCAGTTTGCCATCCATTCCCTATTGCAATATTACTAGCTTGTTTGTTTATTTTTTATGTAAAATAGGCAATGTATTCCTCAAGGGCAACAGGCACTTTATTTGTAGATGAAACAATGAAATATAACGTTGTTTGCTAGCAGCACCCTCTTCATTAGTTATAGATCTCTTTAATGTGGAATTAATTAGACGACTGACTTCTGCAGAGATTCTGCATAGTTACTGATACTGGTGGATTAGAAGTCTGAGTAGACTTTTATGATAGAAATGTTCTGAACTGGGCAGTTTTCAATATTGGTTCATGTATTTTGTTTCATTGCTTACTGGAAAAATGTTCAAAAAAATAAATTTAAAATGTGCTCTAACAAGTGTACTATATTGTACAAGGATGTATGATTTGTGTGCAAGGGGTCTGTGATTTGAAAACAGCCCAAAGGTAATCTTTATCCTCCACTGGCCAGATGCATTTTCTTTGAATGTGGGTTTCAATTCTGTTTCAATGAATGTGAGTTTCAAGGGCAGAAAGTTTTAATGTTAAGTCTATTTTCATTGTGAGACAGTATTGCTTTGTTTAGCAGATGTATTAGCGTTTGTGCTATAACATGTTAAATGAGTTAAATCCAAACAATCATTGTAGAAGTAAAGCAGTATGCACATTACAGTGTTTATGGCAAATGGGGTGAAATAGCCAGGTAATGGGACATTGAAATGGCTGCAGGGGATCTCTGGTGCCATATTTTGGTTGTCTGTTCTTCAGTTTGTGTTTGAAAGTTGGCATCCCACAATTCCACAGGAGTGGGTGGGGTTATGCAATTATGTATGCAAATTAAATGTTAATTAGTGTACAGATTTGTACCTATTTTTCATGGGCCTTGTCCAGATTTTTGATATTTCCAGGTTGAGAGGTATGATTTGTTCCAAATTTTATCTGGTCTGTCTGACACATTTAGAGTAAAATTCTGTTTACACCTTTTACTAGCCTGATTAATGGCATCCATACTGTTGTGTAACACACACAAATTTTCTTACCAAAGTCCACGATGACTTCAGATGGCCGGTCTGATCGTCGTAGATGGTTGGAAAACTTTTGTAGTTACTTGAAAAGCTGGTGAAACGAAGCTGGCAGTTGCAGATTTGGAACCTGAAGATTCACTCCGGATTTAGACGTCTCAGAAACTGTACTGCTGGAAACTGTTGAAACTGAAGTGCTCCTATTCAGGACTCAGTCACGTACATAAATGTTAGTTACTGCTCTTTTACTGAAGTGACCTTATACAAGGCACAAGCACCACTCCCCCTGTGTTTCAGTACAGGCAAGGCTCGCCACTGAAAAATTAAATGCAGATGTCTGTGCTGCAGCTGCTTGCTGGTGCCTTGTTAAAATAAAAGTCTCATACTGTTGACTTGTTTAACTCTGCGCAGTACTGTTAAAATAACTTGTCTATATAACAGACAACACGTACAATACTGTACAGTTTACTGTGTTAATGTTTCAGGTTATACTTTTAAACAGCACGGATGATGTTCTCCAGTATACAGATCTAACAAAAAATCAGATCCAACCTCTTACACTTTTAATGTCCTTTTATATTCTTTTTCGTGCCATTTGGATCTTATTTCATGGGAACAGCCTGTTGATGTTAACAGTTTTGGAATTCGTGTGATCTCATACAGTCTGTTGATAAGCTACATTGTGTTCTGTTTCAAGGTGAATTATGTGACAGTTTAGTGAGTCCTTGCCTCCAACCCAGTAGGGAGTTGTTTATTCCTTGCATCTGTGTCTCAGGAATTAAGGAGTCGTCCTTATCAGCATTTTTCTTCAAGCTGTACCAGCCCCTGAACATTCATGTTACATTACAGCTAGATGCCGTTTTTTACTTGATTTTTATCTAAGAGCAGTTTAACCCTTTAATATGTATGTGTGCTAGCAAACAGAAATGTACATGAATCTGACTATATTTCCTTACATGTTTTCTAGCAAACAGAAGTGTACATAAATTTAACTAATAAACAAAAGTGTGCATGCATCTATTATATTTACTACATATATATTTTACTAAACAAAAGTATATATGTCTAAATGTATATATTTAACAATATCTGTCTTGCCAGCATGCCTTATTTATTTCACAAGCTAAATTTATATCCTTAAATCTAGTGGTTCTTATGCTGTTCATTTTGTTGATGTGCAAAAAGTCAATCAGAGCTGGATTCCAGTATGCCTTGTATGTCAAGCATAGATCGGGCCTTAGTAACCTGTAGGAGACAGAGTATAGAGACTAAAGTCTAAGGCAGTCTGTCTGACAGTGTGTGTATATCCTGGATTCTCCTGGAAAGGAACCTTTGTGGGCATTCCAACTACTGCATCCGCCTGGTCAGGTACATGTTGAAGGGGCCACTGTAGTCAATGATTGGGCTGATAAGGGTCAAATAAAGTGGTATTACGACTTTCTTGGATCTAGATGTTATGCCCTTACTTATAAGTTGTGTGACATACAAAGATTTTCTTACTACCTTGGCCACATGTTGGTCAAAGGCCAGATTACTGTCTACACATGTTCCTAGATCCCTGACTATTGGGTCAGCTCTTAGGGATGTCTTACCAATGGAATAATTAGTCTGGGTTTCAGTTTTCTCAAAAGGCATTATAATGCATTTGTTAGCATTGAGTCTGTGACGTTGGCACCAGTCATTTGTCTATGTTAGATCCTTTTGTAAGATGTTTGTGTCATTGCAGGGAATCTGTGATTGCTCCCAATTTGTAGTCTTTTGTGAACTTGGTAAGTATAATGCCATTGACAAGAGCCTTTACCACCAAGAAGTAGCTGCCAAATAGGGGCAGTTCTGGCACGGAGCCCTGATGTACCATTCTGGTGGCCAGTTTCTTAATAGAGAAGATGTCTCAATTTTGACTTCCTGGATCATGTCTGTGAGCCAGCTGGCAATCCAGTGAGTTATACAGGGGGGTTATGCCCATTTTGGTGAGTTTGTCAGCTATACGCAAGTTGGGTAATGCATCAGATACCTTAGCCAGGTCCAGGTAGGCAGCATGCACCATTTTCCTCTCATTCATTGCCTTGTTGACCTTTTCAAAGAAGTCCAGCAGGTTTAGTAAGCATGATCTTCCCTTGGCAAAGCCAAACTGGGTTGGGTCCTGTGTCTGAAGGTTACCTATGTCTTTGTAGCTCTGTTCCATGATAATGCATTCCATGGCTTTGAATTAGATTAGCTTATTCAGATTAGTAGGTTTCTAGTTTCCAGAGTTGGTTGTTGGTCCATTATTGGGAAGTGGGATAACTGTTGCATTCTTGCTTTCTCTTGGTTCAAAGCCTGTTTTGAAGCTAAAGTTGGAAAGTGACTCAGGTGGTCCTGATAGGTCATGATCTGAAGTAGTTAACGTCATATCTGAAATAGTTAACTTCATTTGATCATCAACCTGTGGGTTCCGGATCCGATATGGATCCGAGCAGGCAGCTTACCAAGCTAAAGATCCGAGCTCCAAGCTCCTCCCCCTTACACATACTACACTGCAACTTCCTTCCAATCCCCAGTTCTCATTTGCCACAGCTTCACCAGCAGGGGATTCTTGAGCTCCAGGCAGGTATAGTTAGTTTGTTCAGCAAACGTTCAATCTGTGTGGTTTGTGTGAGTGTTAAAATAGTCAATCCCTTTCCTCACTTTATCTCAGGTTTTGCATTAAAAAAAAAGGTAGTAGAGAAGGAAAGTTTTAGAACTTTCACCCAGTGTAGGCCTCCCCTTCCCGCCCTTAGCATGTGTGTGTGTGCTTGGCTAGTTAGTCTAGTTAGTTAGATATGTCAGAGTCACAAAAGCTGACGTTTTCTAAGTGCACAGAGTGTGGCCATGAGCTGTTGCTGGCCAATGGTCACACTCTGTGCATGGTTTGTCTAGGGGTTCCTCATCTCACATCGGGCTGCAAGATATGTGCAGCAGTCAACCCCCGGGCCCTGTGGGATTGCAGGACCAAGCTGATTCTGGTGGGTCTTTTGCCTGCAGAATCAATCACTTCTTCTGCAGCGTCTTCGTCAGTCATCGCTGTGGCTGTTCAGGCTTCCAGCCCTCCTTCCCTGTCTGGGACTTCCACTCCTACTTACAAACAGGGCGAGAGAGAGGCCAGGAAGAAGAAACACAAAGAAAAGGAGAGAGAGAAAGAGAGAGAAATAGAGACAGGGAGAGGGTTCGCAAGAGGTAAGAGTACTCGGATCCCCCCCCCCCCGCTAAAGTGATCTCTTCTCCAGAGAAAGTTGCTAGGCCATTTTCACCTCAGCTCCGTTCTCCACAATTCTTCTAGGATCTGGAGGTGGCTCGGCCCTCTTCGAGGTCATACTCGCATCAGCCCTCCCAGCCGGTGTCGGTGGCATCCTCAAGATCCACAAGGAGCCTGTCTGAAGCTGACATGGACAGGATGATGAGAAGGTTCCTACAAACTCAATTGCAGATGGGAGTGCTGTTTGGCTCACCCCCCAGCTGGAGTGGTGAGTTCAGCTCCAACATTTGCCCCGATAGCTCCTTCTCCAATCCACCCTCAGGTTTCAGAGTCCATGTATCCGAGGAGCCCCGGAGTCAGGGGGTCGGCACTGATGGTTCCTCCAACCTCAATGCTGGCCATGCCCTCAAGTCTCTCAGATCCACTGTCGGATCCGAGCTCTCAAAGCTGAGATCTGGGCATCGGATCTGAGGTGATGAATGTGTCGTCGGCCCCGTTGTGATAGTGGCATACCATCCCTCTGGGTCCAGCTGTTCCGACCTCAGCTCCGATCCCCTCATCGGATCCAAGGGGCACGGCTACTCGCCCCATCAGTTTCAGGGAAGCCTGTTCCCCTTTGGCTTTTGACGTTGTGGAGAGGGTTCTCTCTGGCGGATCGAGACCCCTCACTCTTTCCTCAGAGTCCACCCCTGCTCTCTCGCAACTGAGTTTGTCTTCCATCATCCAGTCCTCCCAGGGACTGTGTCTGATACGCCCCAGATGTTTCCCCTTGAGGAATATGAGACTGTTTGTGAGCCCTCCCCAGAGAGCCCCCCCCTGAGGAGGCCCCTCGCAAATGCCAGTGCAAGAGGAGGCACATGGACTCCCCTGAGACCCTCACTGAGAATACCGACTTGGAGGAAGGAGAAGATTCCTTCAGATGGCCCCGAAGACATCTCCTTCGGAGACATAATGGAAATTCTTCACCAGAGGGGGGGGGGCTGGTCCACCCAAAAACCTTCCCCAGATGAGTTGGTATTTCTGGAGGCGTTCGACGGAGGCCCATCTACCTTTTGGGTGTCCCCCTTGCAGACCCTCTGGTGTACCTCATTACCACTAGAGCTTGGAAGGAACCGGACACTGTAGAGCCAATATCCAAATGGCTAGACAAAGTATTGAGCTCTCCTGCTGACAAGCCCACTTGGAGTAAGGGTTCCCCAGTTGATGCCATGGTGGTGGCGGCCATCAAAAAGGAACTGGCCCAGGAAAGTTCCTCAGTCCATCCTCCGGACAATCAGTCTAGGGCAATGGATTGTCTTGGAAAGCAGATGTTTGCTTCAGCTACCTTTGCTATAAGGGCACTGAATTACATGGCCCACGTAATTAGACTTCAGCGTGACCTTGTGAAGGAGTACGTGGAGTCTCCCTCAGAGTCCATTTTGGCCGAGGATAAATGGACATTCTCAGCTCATATGGCCACTCTCAAGTCTGTTTCCAATACGTCCATGCATCTACTTTCTTATGCCACCAAAGGAGCTGCTAGGGCAGCTGGGTCTAGTATTGCCATGAGACGTCATGCCTGGCTCTGGCTTTGTGATTTTTCAGAACCTTTCAAGGCGTCCTTCAGTAATGCCTCTTTTGACAGTTCGACCCTGTTCGAGAAGCCCGTCCGAGATACACTAGTCCAGAGTGAGAAGGACGGGAAAACGCTGTTGGCCATCGGGATCTGCTTCTCCAACCCTCAAAAGTCCTTCTCCAGGAACCAGCGAGGGCAGAAGAAGTTGTGGTTTCGGAAGTCCCAGCAGTCCTGGAACGCTCCGGACTCCTTCTCCCCTAGAGGCAGAGGGGGACAAGGTGGACGCTGGCCCAGAGGCAGAGGGGGGCCTAAGAACTTCAGGTCACGGGAACCCTTTTCTGACCGACCCGCACAGCAGCCCTGAGGGGTTGCCCGACTGCTCCTCTCTGGAGGCAGTTGGGGGGCATTTTTCAAGGCACCTAACCCAGTGGGAGTCCATCACTTCAGATCGTTGGGTGCTTCATATAATATCCAGAGGTTATTCTAGTCCCTTCACAAACAGTCCCCTATCCACAAGGCACTTTCTGGACATCCCACCCACTCAAAGGGAGGCAGCAGCTTTGGAAATAAAAAAGCTGCTAGACAAAAGAGCAATCCAGCTAGTGCCCCCAGACCAGTTTAGATCAGGCATCTATTCCAGGTTCTTTTTGGTGTCAAAAACGATGGGGGACTTAAGGCCGAACCTCGACCTAGCCACAATGAACCTGTCCGTTGCCAAGGAGAAGTTCTGGATGGTCACTTTATAATCCATCCTGCAGTTCTTGCAGGAGGAAGACTGGATGTGCTCAATAGATCTCAAGGATGCATACTACCATATCCTGATGGACAGGTGATCCAGGAGGTTCCTCTGCTTTCGGCTAGGAGCCAGTCACTACCAGTTCATGGTCCTACCCTTCGGTCTCACCACAGCCCCCAGGGTGTTTTCCAAGGTCATGGCAGTTGTAGGGGCCCATCTGAGGCTTCAGGGCATTCAGGTCTTCCTATACCTGGATGACTGGCTTCTCACTGCCCCCACCAGGCATCAACGTTTGCTAGCCAGAAACTTCTTTCTTCAGTTGTCGAAGCGGCTGGTTATCACAATAAACCTCAAGAAGTCTTCTCTTCATCCTGTTCAAATCCTAGACTTCATGGGGCAAGAACAGATTTTCTTCAGGCTAGGATATTTTTGTCCCCAGACAGACTTCGCAGCCTGACCCTTTATGTCTTGACGCTTCTTCAGACTCCTGCACCCCCAGCGGAGTTAGTCCTGAGAGCCCTAGGGTCCATGGCAGTAGTTATAAATCTGGTTCCTTGTGCACGTCTGCATATGAGAGTGTTACAGTGGACGTTACAAGTTCATTGGTCTCTACTATATCAGTCTCTAGACTTTCTGATTCCTCTAAGCAAAGTGTGCAAAGCTTCTCTCATGTGGTGGCTTCAATCCCAGGATCTGTGAGAAGGACGCCCCTTTGTTATGTCTCCGCCCCAAGCCATGGTTAACACGGATGCCTCCCGGTTAGGGGGGGGGGCATTGCTGGGGCAGGACTGTCCAAGGCACGTGGACCCCAAGCGAGAACGTTCTGCATATCAATGTTCTGGAGATGAGAGCAGTCCTTTCAGCGTTGCAGACCCTTCATACCTCTCTTCCTCTGGGAATTATTGCAAATCCAGTCAGACAATATGTCAGTGGTCTGGTACATCAGCAAACAATGGGGAACCAGGTCCTATCCACTTTGTCGAGAGGCCATGAGAGTGTGGGAATGGGTGATTTCCACCAACCATTTCTGATAGCAATGCACATCCCGGATCATTCCAACATTTTAGCAGACAAATTGAGCAGGACTATTCTTTCGCCTTACGAGTGGTCTCTGAACCCTTATGTAGTGGAACAGATCTTCCTCAGGTGGGGTCAGCCTTGCTGTGATCTCTTCGCATCGCCGTCCAGTGCGAAGTGCAGCCAGTTTTTCGCTCTGATTCCCCCGACGGGGGAAGTCTTCAGAGATGCTCTTGTCCATGCTTGGCCACCTGGCCTTCTTTATGCATATTCCCCCCGCTTCCTCTCCTGACAAAATTCTTACAGAAAGCTCGTCGGTTGGGGAGCAGGGTTATCCTCATAGCCCCATTCTGGCCTTGTCAAGTTTAGTTCCCTTGCCTACGGTCTCATCTTCTATCTCCGCCTTGGATTTTGGATCCCATTCTGTATCTCATTCATCATCCCTCGAGAATTCCTCCTCCGAATCTGGGCAGCCTCAAGCTCACAGCTTGGTTGCTCCAGTTCCATTAATTGCTAGGACTCCTGGTATCTCTTCCCCAGTTAAATCCATTCTGGTAGCGGCACACAAGTCCTCTACCAGAAAAGTGTACAGTAGTAAATGGAAACATTTTTCTATTTGGGTTTCTCAGAGAAATCTGGATCCTTTTACCGCTCCAGTTCCAGCGATGTTAGATTTTTTGTCTCATATTTTTCAGCAAGGGGCTAGCTCTTCCACAGTGAAAGTCCAGCTGGCAGCTATATCCCATTTTCACATAGGGGAAAATTCAGGTTCTCTAGCTGCTGCCAGAATTTGCAAGACCTTTATCAAAGATACTTTTCTTATGAGACCTCCTATCAAAAATCCTTCCCCTCCGTGGGATTTGACATTGGTTCTTCAGGCCTTAGTTGCGCCCCCATTCGAGCCCACAGCATCAGTTGACTTGAAATTCTTGTCATGGAAGACAGCCTTCCTGGTAGCTATCACTTCAGCCAGGAGAGTGTCGGAGCTTCAAGCGCTATGTATGAAACCCCCATACCTAGTTTTTCATAAGGATAGGGTGCCTCTCAGGAATAACCCATCTTTCCTTTCTAAAGTTGCTTTGGAGTCTAACATTAATCAGTCTATTAATTTGCCTGTATTTTTCCTTAATTTTCAAAATAAAGGTGAATACAAACTTCATTTGTTGGATGTTCACAGGCAGTTACGTTTTTACTTACATAGGTCCAACCCTTTCCGTAAATCTGATTACCTTTTTGTTTCCTTTGCTAAACCCTTTTTAGGGAAACCAGTTTCGAAGGTGACTCTTGCTAAATGGATTTCGCTTTGTATTTTACATGCATATAAAGAACTTGGATTACCAGAACCAGAAGGGGTTCATGCTCATTCTACCCATTCTATGGCTACTTCTGCTGCATTCTGGTCTAGAGTTTCCCTGGATGATATTTGTTCAGCAGCTACCTGGGCTTCCTCTCACACTTTTATTACTCATTATAAGCTGGATATGGTGTCTAGAGGAAGGGCTTCCTTTGGCTCTGCAGTGCTCCAGAATATCCTTCCTTATTGTAAGTGCTTTTTGGGAAATTTTTGTGTGGTGAGAGAGTTTTCTCAGTTAGTTCCCTTTCCTCCCCCTAAACACTTGTTCGTCGGTTTACAAAAAAAAAAAAAAAAAAAAAAGGTTTTAGTTTTGTGAGGTAGTTATTGTGTAGGCCCTTCCCTATAGTGTATGCGTGGTTAGTAGTGTGTTGGGGTTTGTTAGGTGTGGCTGCTTTTGTGTTAGAACATCTGAACAGCCGAAATCTATTTTCAAAAAATGCACAGAGTGTGGCCATAAGCTTTCACCGGCGGATGGTCACACTCTGTGTGTTGTTTGCCTGGGCGTAGCTCATTTATCCGCCCAGTGCAGTGTGTATGCTGGATTTAATCTGAGGGCCCTGAAACATAGGCAGGCCAAACTGGTGGCAAAAGGCTTACTCCCAGCTTCCACCGTGGACACTTCAGCCTCAGCCTTGGTTTCTACAACTCCCACCCAACCCTCCCCTCAGGCTGGGACACTCCCTTCCACCAGGCCTGCTGATGGGGGATGCGAAAAGGAGAGACAAAAGACATAAGGATACAGACAGAAGAGACAGAGAGAAGAAAGGGGATAGGCCCCATAAATGGTCTCTAGATCGGGAGTCCCTCCCTAGCCTGCCTTCGAAGGTATCAAGACCTGTGTCTCTTCAGCTCCACTCCCCCAGATTCTCCCCAGAGCCGATGGAGCCTTTGGAGCCGAGGTCTTCCTCCAGATCTTTCCAGCGACCAGCCAGATCTGAGTCAGTCACTTCCTCGCGCTTGACTCAGAGTCTCTCTGAAATGGATATGGACAGGATGATGAGGAGATTTATTCGGACCCAAATCCAGATGGGAGTCTTGCCAGGCTCCTCTCCCTCTGGAGGGGGGACCTCCATGCCATTCTTTCATCTGATTTCTCCTTCCCCGATCTGGCCTGCGGTTTTCGGGTTTATGGATCCAAGGATCTTCAGAGCTGGGGATTCAGCACCGATGGGTTCCTCCAACCTTGACTCCCTTGATTACCTTGAGTTCCTCGGATCTGACCGGTTCGGATCCTAGCAGCTCACGGGGCCGAGGACGGGGAGTCGGACCCAAGGGGATGGAGGTGTCTTTGGCTCCGACCTTGTCGGATTTGAGCCGTTCCTTCAGAGCTCTGGCTACACTAGCCTCGGCCCCAATCCTCACGGTGGACCTGGGGAGAGCTTCCTCCTTGTTGGATGCTAAGGAGGTGCGCTCTCCATCGGCGTTCGACATGGTGGAGAGGGTTCTCTCCCAAGGATCGAGACCCCAGCCTATTTCCTTGGAGTCCACCCAGACTCCCTCAGATTCGGTTACGACGCCCTTCAGCTTGTCTCAGGGACAGCCTGTGCTAGAGGAGCCCCAGGTGGTTCCCCTGGAGGAACCCCCCGTGGCTCACGAGCCCTCTTCAGAGAGTCCCACTGAAGAGGGTCCTCGTAAGCACACGTGTAGAAGAAGGCACCTGGACTCCCGTGAGTCCCTTACAGAAGACACTGATTTAGTTGAAGTAGAAGGTTCCCCTAGGTCACCTCCCGAGGATGTCTCCTTTGGAGACATCATGGAGATCCTCCGCCAGAGGGGAGGTTGGTCAGCTCCAAAACCTTCCACGGATGAATCAGTGTTCCTGGAGGCTTTTGGCACAGGCCCATCTATGTCCTGGGTGTCCCCACCAGCAGATCCCTCAGTGGATCTTATTACCATACAGGCATGGAAGGAGCCTGACCCCATAGAGCTGATACCTAAGCACCCGGACAAGATTCTCTTTCCTCCCTCGGACAAAATGGCATGGTATAAGGGATCCCCTGTGGACGCTATGGTGGTTACAGCAGCCACCAAGAGGGAACTGGCTCAAGAAAGTTCCTCGGTTCACCCTCTGGACAAGGAGTCCAGGACAGTGGATCAATTTGGAAAGTAAGTATATTCTTCAGCAACATTTTCCATCCGAGCACTGAACTACTTGGCACACATTATACGACTGCAGCGAGACCTAGTCACTGAATTAGCTGAGTCGCTCCCAGAGTCTTTGTCACAGGAGGATAACCGTCTATTCTTCATGAAAATGTCGACTCTGAAATCAGTGTCAGACATGTCCATGCGCTTCCTTTCCCATGCTACGGAAGGAGCAGCTAGGGCGGCTGGGACTGGCGTAGCTATGAGGCAACATGCTTGGCTCAGACTGTATCAGTTTGTGGACCTGTTAAAGACATCTTTTACGAATGCTCCCTTTGATGGTTCTTCTATTTTTGGGAAGAGCATACGTGACACCCTTGTCCAGAGTGAAAAAGATGGGAAGACTTTGTCTGCCGTCGGAGTCCGCTTCTCCAGTCCTCAAAGATCCTTTTCCAGGAATCAGAGAGGGCAAAAGAAGATGTGGTTTTGGAAATCACAGTTTTCCTGGGACTCTCAGGACAACTCATCCCCTAGAGGCAGAAGGGGACATGACAGACGCCGTCCCAGAGGCAGAGGGGGCCTGAGGAACTTTGGGTCTAGGGACCCCTTCTCGGACAGGCCCACGCAGCAGCCATGTGGGGTTGCCTGACTGTCCTACTCTGGAGGCACTCGGAAGATTATGATTGCACCCAACAGCATGGGAGTCCATAACTGCAGATCATTGGGTGCTTCAAATAATATCCAGAGGTTACACTATCCCATTTGTTGCCCCACCAGTCCAACCAAAGCGCCTCCCAGATGTCCCACCCACTCAAAGGGAGATGGCAGTGCTAGAGGTTTCAAAGCTGTTTCAAAAACGAGCCATCGAACCGGACCCCCTCCCCCGATCAGTCCGGGTCAGGCGTTTACTCCAGGTTCTTTTTAGTGCCAAAAAAGATGGGTACCTCAGACCCATTTTGGACCTGTCAGCCTTAAACCTGGCTGTCGCCAAACAGAAATTCCGGATGGCCACCCTGCAGTCCATTCCACCTTATCTTCGAGAATGTGACTGGATGCGTTCGATAGACCTTCAGGACGCTTACTACCATATCAAGATTCACAGATGCTCCAGGAGATTCCTTCACTTCGGGCTGGGGCCAGTCATTTCCAGTTCAGAGCCCTACCCTTCAGTCTCACCACAGCCCCCAGGGTGTTTACCAAGGTAATGGCAGTCATAGGGGCTCACCTGAGGCTTCAGGGGATTCAGGTATTCCCTTATCTAGACGATTGGCTCCTCGCTACTTCCACCAAGTGTCTTCTTTGACAAGCTAGAGACTCCTTCCTTCATCTTGCAGACCTACTAGAGATTACAATCAATGTTCTCAAGTCCCTCTTGGACCCAGTACAGATCATGGACTTTATCGGGGCACTGCTGGACACCCTTCAACTGAAAGTCTTTCTAACTCCAGACAGGGTCCAGAGTCCAAGGGCTCATGTATCAATAACTCTTGGTCCCAGGTTACCGAAGGTGGCCGAAGTTCTCAGAGCCATGGGCTCTATGGCTGCAGCAATTTTTATCCTCCCCTGCGCGGGTCTTCACATGCGTGTTCTACAATGGACTCTAGCCATACAGTGGTCTTGGCTGGTTCTCCCCATGGAATACCCAATTCAAATCAGCAAAGCCTGCAGGGCGTCACTCCTCTGGTGGGTCCAATCCCTGGATATCGCAGCGGAATGCCCATTTGTTCCACCCACAGCCTAAGCTACATTGACCACGGACACCTCCCAGCTTGGGTGGGGGGAGCATTATCTGGGGAGGATTGTCCAAGGCACATGGTCCCAGATGAGAGCAGTGCTTTTAGCGCTGCAAGCCTTCCACTCTGTTCTTCCTGCGGGGACTATTGCAATTCAGTCAGACAACATGTCAGTTGTCTGGTACATCAACAAACAGGGAGGAACCAGATCTTACCCTCTGTGTCACGAGGCCATGAGGGTGTGGGAGTGGGCTATCTCCACCAGTCGGTTTCTGATTGTAGCGCACATCCCGTGATGCTCCAACAGTTTAGCGGACAGATTGAGTCGGGCTATTCTAATGCCATACGTGTGGTCTCTGAAACAGTCGATAGCGGAGAGGATCTTCCTTGCATGGTGACAGTCTTGCTGCGATCTCTTCACATCTCCTTCCAACGTGAAGTGCAACAAGTTTTTCGATCTGATTCCATGAACAGGGGACCCCCCCCCCAGAGATGCTATAGTCCATGCTTGGATTCCTGGGTTACTGTACGCTTAACCCCACTTACCACTCATTCTGAAGTTTCTTCAGAAGGCTTGCTGACTGGGGTGCAAGGTAATCCTCATTGCCTTGTTTTGGCCTCGTCAGGTTTAGTTCCCCTTTCTCTGGTCTCATGTTCTAGCTCCTCCTTGGATTCTAGATCCCTGCCCGGATCTCATTTCTCATCCTTCGTGCACCTGTCTGCCCAACCTGGACAGCCTCAAGCTGACAGCTTGGTTGCTCCAGTTCCCTTGATTGCCAGGACTCCCGGTCTTTTGTCTTCTGTGAAAACTATTCTAGCGGCGGCTCAGAAGTCCTCTACTAGGAAGATTTACTGCAGTAAATGGAAAAGATTTTCTATTTGGGCTTCTCAGAGAAAGCTGGATCCCTTTACGGCCTCTGTCTCTGCGGTGCTGGATTTCTTAGTCAGGATTTTTCAGCAAGGGGCCAGTTCTTCCACTGTGAAAGTGCAACTGGCAGCTATTTCAAATTTCCATGTCGGCAAAAACAGGAATGCTCTGGCTTCTTCTAGATTGTGTAAGGCTTTTCTTAAAGGCACCTTTCATTTACGTCATCTAATTAAGAACACTGTTCCTCCTTGGGACCTTATCTTGGTTCTGCAGGCCTTAGTTGCTCCCCCCCCCCTTTGAACCTGCAGCATCAGCAGATTTGAAGTTCTTATCCTGGAAGACAGCCTTCCTAGTGGCCATTACGTTGGCCGGGAGAGTTACTGAGCCTCAAGCCTTGTCTTCCATGCCCCCTTACTTGATCTTCCACAAAGATAGGGTTTCTCTCCGCACAAACCTTTCTTTCTTATGAAAAGTGGCTTCTGGATCAAACATTAATCAAACAATTAACCTGCCCATTTTCTTCCCAAATTTTCAGAGCAAGGGTGAATATAAACTGCATTTGCTAGATGTTCTTAGACAACTTCATTTTTATCTACATAGAACAAAGCCCTTCCGTAAGTCTGACCAGTTATTTGTGTCCTTTTCTAAGCCCTTTTTGGGTAAGGCCATCTCCAAAGTTTCTGTAGCTAGATGGATTACACTATGTATTTTGCAAATTTACAAAGACAAAGGCTTGTCTCCACCTGGCCCTGTTAAAGCTCATTCTACCAGATCTGTGGTGACATCTGCTGCTTTCTGGCCCAGGGTATCACTGGATGACATTTGTGCAATTTGGGCTAAGTCACATATCTTCATTTCTCATTCTTCTTCTTCTGACTTTTTCCTTGTTAGGGGTTGCCACAGCAGATTACCTGTCCGCTCATGATTGGCAGTGGAGTTTTATGGTGCCGAGTTGCCAGCCCGGCACACAACCTTCCACAGAAGGCACACACAAGCACGCATTCATGCCTAGGGCCAATTTAGAGTGCCCAATCCACCTGCAGCATGTCTTTGGGATGTGGGAGGAAACTGGAGCACCCGGAGCAAACCCATGCAACCACAGGAAGGACATGCAGACTCCGCACAGAAGGCACCCCTGCCGAGGATCAAACTGGTGAACCTCTTGCTGTGAGGCGACAATGCTAACCGCTGCACCACCGCGGCCGCCCACCTTCATTTCTCATTATAAATTGGATTTAGTTTCCTTTGGGAGAGCATCCTTCAGCTCTGTGGTGCTCAGGAATATCCTTCCATGAGGGCCTCCCAGGAGTTTCAGTAACTGGGGACTCTGTCCCACAGGTTGCAGATAAAATGAAGTTAACTCCTTCAGATAAAAAAGTTATGTACTCACCATAACATTCCATCTGAGTAGTTATACTTCATTTTTCTGCAACCTTCCCACCCTCCTTCCCCCGAACCTTCTCATGTGATTAGCATGTATGGTTTACTCTAGTTTGAGTTGCTGATTGGTTTGAGTTGCGGTAAACTCGATCTGAGGGAAGGCAGGAGATGGTGGTGTATTATGGGTAAGGGGGAGGAGCTTGGAGCAGATGCTTGTAAAGTTGCCGGCTCAGATCCGATATGGATCCAAATACCCATAGGTTGCAGAAAAATTAAGTATAACTACTCAGATGGAACGTTATGATGAGTACATAACTTCTTTTTTCCAGCTATATAGCAGGACTACAGATTATTGTCAGGGCCCACTGAGACTGTGTTTTTTGCCATAACGAGTGCCACCAGGATCTGCCCCCTGTTAATAGTTGGAGGGTTATGCAAGAAGGTATATCATGGAGGGAGGCAGGGGAGAATGAGGGTGAAGCTTGAGCTGAATTCGTCAGCCATCAAATTTACTATGTTGCTCTGCTTAGTGAATGTGGCACCATTTGGCCACTAGTTCAGCACACTGACATGTGCTATCTTTGAGGTTTCAGACATAGCTGTAGAAGGCCTTATGGTTGTCTTTAGTCTGTAAGGCTAATTTGACCTCATAAATGGCCTTTTAAACTTAATCCGTCCTCTTAGTTTCTTGTTTAGTTTATTTAGAGAGCTCCTATCATTATAGGAGTTGCTTTTCCTAGTTTTAATTATGACTTTTTTTCCTTTTGTTGTGTACCCTGTTAAGGTTAGGATTCCATGAGTGTGGTTTGTTTTTGGAGTTTGTTTTAGGTTTACTTCTAGTAGGTATGGCAGTCTTTGTACAGCCATTTACATTGTTTTACAGGATCTCTGTGAACAATTCTGCATAAGTTGTAGTGAGCTTGGGGTTGTAAGGGTCATTCAGTTTTGATAAAGTGTTTCTTAATAGTGTTGTTTATTTTGGAATAGTTTGTTGTAGGGGGTAACAGAGCTGATTTTTATTTCAAAGGAGACAACTTTGTGGTCTGACCTTATCAGCGAAAACATCACACGGGGGGGGGTCGTTCCAGTATTGGTGTGGACCAGGTCCAGTATGATTGAACCTCTGGTGGGTATTTGTATTATATAGTTGTGGGTGTTTGTGTTGATAAAGTCCAGGAATTGTTGTGCCTGTAAGTATGAGGCAGTGTATGTTTCTCAGTGTATATAGGGGTAGTTACAGTCTCTCTGGAATAGGGTATTTGGTTTAATGATGAGTGTCTCTAGTAGGTCTAGGTGCAGGCTATGGGATTCTAGGGACATAGAGGGTGACCTATAGCTTGCAAGGATATGGTATGGAATTTTGTCTGCTGTGAATTGTACATGGATCAACTCCAGGGCATATTCCTGTTTAACCAATGGAGAGTAATGCTTTTTGATAATATAGATTGAGATTCCTCCATGTTTTGTCCCTGTCTGTGCAGCTTCTGGTCTAAATGTGTGGAAGGCACTGAAGCTTGACTCCTTGCACTGCTGGAGTGCATTGTGTGGATTTAAACCATGTGTCAGTAACAGCACAGATGTCTATATTCTCCAGAGTGAGGAGAGCTTGTAGGGTGTGAAGTTTCTTGTTTAGACTTCTAGCATTGAGCAGTAACACCTTTAGGTTTCCTTAGGTTTTATTTGCTGTGTTGGTAGGTTTGTCAGTTTGGCATTGACTAAAAAAGGCTCTTCGGGGTGGATAAGGTTTTAGCTGATATTTAGAAGCCTAGAGGAGACAGGTGCAGACCATTGTCTGCAAAGCAAGGTAGTATGTTACCCATGTCCTGTCATGCTGACAAATATTGAATCTCCCTGAAAAAAACACCAAAAATTAAGTCAGTTATTGAGGTCAGTCATCTTTTGTTTATACTCCAACATCATCCTTGGTGAAGGTAGAATGCTTCTCAGTACAAGGCACATACCTGCCTGAGACACATATTTAGAGAGATCAACAGTTTCTCTCTTTATATAGTCCAGGGAAGTACGTCTCAGGTCATTAACTCCTACATGGACTATGACAGAATCATACTGGTACCTGTAGTGTAGTGAGTTGAGTGCATACGTAACTTGGTGGATCCTGGCTCCAGATATGCAACTAATCATTATCTTCTCCTTGTTTAGCTTAGTTAGTGTGGCATCTGTGTGTTGTACAATGGAGTCCCCTGTGTCAAGAGTCCTGGGTAATGTGTTAGCTTGCTTTATGGGCTTTGTGATTGGGGCTGCACTGAGTGTAGGAGTATGTGTGGTGTTTGGTATTGCTTTTGGTGAATGCTTTAGAGATTGCTGAGGATAGGCATTACTGTTTATAGTTCTCTGGAGGTCTTTGATGTTTGGGAAGATTGCTTTTTAGTGCCTCACCATAAGTTGGCCTGTGTGTGTGCTGAACACCCTGAGTGGCATCCTAACAGCCTTGTTTGTATGTGAAATTTGTGCCTCCAGTGAAATTGTGTATGTGCATCTCTCGAATACTGTGTTTATTTTATTTATTTATTTATTTATTTATTTTTTAGGAATTAAATGGTTGTCTGTGAACATGAGACAATTGCTACGTTGTCTTAGGATGCCCTTGTCTACTGAGCTGGCAATTTGGAAATTGCATATCCATGTTGTCTGGACTTGTATTTGGGTGGGCTGCTGTAGGTTATTTATTGGTTTTGCAGTGGTCTCCTTCGATGATCTGTGGGGGATTTGGCACTTCAGTGGGTTAGATTGTGCTAAGATTTGATAGTTGCACTGTTTTTTGTGCCAATTAGCTGCTGTAAGCCTGCTTCTGTGCAGTGGCTTTGCTTTCGCCACAGTATGTTATAGGTTTCAGTTCTAAGGGAAGAGCTGATGTCAGTTTATGTTGATTCCTCAATGTATCAGTTTGGATCCGACACTTGGATGCGATTCGGCCATTACTCCAGCTCATGGAGACCAACAAACTCTCAAGCTCCTTTCCTACCCACAGTGCACCATGCCTAACTCCCTCAGATCTCGTTTGCCAGTTTCTTGACCAGATGTGGTTGACTACTGCTCTCGAGCAATCACGTTGAGATAAGTATTTTTTTTTCTTAAAAGTTTATCCTTAATTGCTATCTGTTTAGTATATCTCTCTGTTTAATAACTTTGTACTTACCGTCATGTTTTTGCTATTCTTATTCATCTTTACTCTCTCTTATACACATGCAAGTGTATTCTCACTACCATTGTTAGTAGGCCTTTCCTACCCCTGCAGATGTTCATCGTGTTTCACTGTTGCAGTCATCACATTTGGATTATCCCTGCCAGGGTAGCTCTCGGCCGGCCCGAATACCAGAGACTTTGTATTTCTTCGTCGGTTGCTGTCGCTTAAGGACTGCCGTCAGGTCGTCAGTGGTATAAAGTAAGGCAGCCGATGCCATTACATCAGTCTTTCTTGCCATGGAGCCCAAAGCAGAAGCAGTTTGCACAAGTGCAGGTCGGCTGCTACCTGAGTTTTCGTTTCCACATTGAAGTTGAAGTCTTCTAAAGCTAAATACCCTGTTGGGGATCCTTGTTTCTTGCACTAACTAATGTCAGAAAAAGTTAATAATTGTCTCGCCTGTGGAAAGCAAATACCATACTGAGACTTCCACTGTTACTGCATCACTTGTCTAGGCCCAGACGACAATGTCCTCCGTTGTCGCTTCTGTGCTTTGTTTAACGCCAGAACTATCCACCATTGGGCCCTTATTGTAGCCAGATATTTTTGTTTACAGTCCTCGAATTCCGATATGGCTTCAGTAAGCCATCCATCAGCAGATCTTCTGAAAAACGTAAAGATAAAGATAGAGACAGAATGCACAGGTCCAAACCTACCAACGACGCTTCTGTTAAGCTAGTTGTCAGTCCTCCGGTACTCATTGAGGTGCTTTTGCAGCCCCTGATTCCCACTTCAGTTGATTCGCAGGCTGCTATCGAGACCCTTTTGGAGTCCGGTATGCAGCAAAACTCTTCTTCGTTGAAGGATCCTGCAGTCGTCTCTACCTAGGATGAGTCCGGAGCCGCTGAGCAGGCACCAGCTTCCGAGGAAGTCCTTCGCGCCACCAAATCTCAACACAAACCATCTTTTTTCGCGACTACTGTTCTTTCGAAAACAACCGAATTCCTTAGGCCAAGGGTTTGAACCACACCCAAGAAACCGACTACCCACTCTTAGGCGTCTGCTACCTTGCCTCAGTCTCAAATGCTTAAAATGGTGGAATACCTTATCATGCAGATCAGGGGAAGCCAAGCTACCCCCTCAAAAAGGAAAAGAGATCTGTCCCCAGTAGTTTTGTCTGAACAAGAGTCAGATGAATCTGATGCATTTGACTATGAAGACATGTAACCCCTCCCCACTTATAAGGATTCTGATGCAGAGGACTCCATTCCTTCAGCCCCCCCCCCCCAGAGCATTTTTCCTTTGGGGAAACCCTGCATACTTTAAGGGAGCATTTCCAATGGGAGAGTCAGGACTACCCTCAGTCTAAAAAGAGACTCAGAATTCCTAGACCTTCCTCAAAACAGACGGTTGGCCATCCCCCCAGTCCTGGATGTGGTGGATGATGTTTTCCTTGAATCCAGCTTAACTCCAGATGCCCTACCTCCTGCTCCCAGAAAACCACACAGGTACTACAGAGTCCCTGACTCTCACAAATATCTTTTAAAAAATCCTACAGCTGACCCTGAGGTCATTTCTCTAGGGCCTAAAGAGATTAATACAACCTCTGCTAAGAATCCCACCCCCTCAGACAGGGTTTCCCAAGCATTGGACAGATGGGGTAAAAAAGTATACACCTCAGCTACTCTTGCTATCAGGGCACAAAATTATCAGTTCTATATGCTCAAATATCAGCAACATACTTTGGAACTCCTTAAACAAAAAGTGTCTACCTTTCCTGCTTGGGCAGAATCTAAAGATTTGCAAGACTTAATGCATTCTGCAAGTCAAGTAACTAAACACACATTGCACTGTGGTTTTGACACCCTATAAGCTTCTTGCAGGGCAGCAGTCACTGGATCTGTCATTAGAAGACATGCATGGCTTAAGGAACAACCCCTGCCAGACCATAGCAAATAGAAATTGTTGGATGCCCCCTTGCACAAAGATAACTTATTTGGCACTAAGGCAGAAGAGGTCTTAAAAAAGATGGAAGAAAAAACAAAATCTATGCAAACAGTTAAAGATTTCCTACAGGTCCAGCCCCCTAGGTTCAGCAGGCATTGTCCCTCCAAGCACTGGTCCTTTCCTGCTCTGAGTAAACAGGCCCAGCCTAGGCCTCGCAGAAGCAGACCCCCCACCCCCACCCCCAGACAGCAGCCTCAGGAATGCAGAGATCTAAGCAGTGGACTACCTCCACTTCAAAACCAGGGAGTTCTAAGCCACCATGTTATGGCAAGAACTCACAATGATTCACCTCCTCCTGACTTCCTCTCTGCCCACCTTCACTTGCCCCTAGGAGGAAAACTCTCCTTTCACTCAAGCATCTGGGCCACCATTACCAAGGACCATTGGGTTCTGAACATTGTATCTCAGGGATACAAATTCACCTTCCACACCCTTCCACCCCCAAAAGGTTTCTCAGATCTACCACCAAATCAGTAGGCAAAGGCTCAAAAGCAAATGCATTCCCTGCTCTCTCTGAGGGCAGTAGAGCACATTCCTGCAGAACAGATAGGCCAAGGCTTCTTCTTCTGACTTTTTCTGGTGCCCAGAAAAGAGGGCACCTGGTACCTCATCCTCAATCTATCCATTCTAAACACCTTCCTGGTGATCCCTAAATTCAAAATGCTCACTCTCCAGCAGCTGCTACCCATGCTCTCCAAGGACACCTGGCAATCCACCCTGGATCTAAAAGAGGCCTACCTCCACATTCCTATCAGGGAATCATGCAGAAAATATCTCCACTTCAGGGCAGGATCGCATCACTTTCATTTCTCTGCGCTTCCCTTTGGCTTATCCACTGCTCCCAGAGTTTTCACAAAATGCCTGGCTTCGGCCATTGCCTTTTGCAGGCAAAGAAATTTTCAAATTTATCCCTACTTAGACGACAGCCTTATTCAGGCAGACAGCCAGGAAAAGCTGCTATAGCACCTGGCCTTTGTAAAGAACCTACTAACCTCCCTAGGAGACACAATCATCAGAAAGAAATCAAAACAGGTGCCCAACCAAAGGATAATCTTTCTGGGAGAAAGTCTAGACACAGCATCCCAGATGGCTTACCTTACACCAGAGAAACAAATTTTGCTGTCAGCCTACTTCTCTCAACTGGCCACCAAGCCCCAGCTTTTTGCAAGGAAAATCCTGCAAACTCTGGGGTACATGGCATCCTGCAATTCTCCTCATTCCATATGCCAAACTGCATATGAGGAAACTTCAATGGTACTTAAAGAGCCTTTGGTGTCAACACTCTCAAGACCTGGAAAGTCTTCTACCTATAATTCCTTGCCTCAAAAAAGAATTTCTTTGGTGGTCAACAACATGCTCTCACAACAAGGGACTGCACTTCTCCTCACATCCCGCCGCCCAGACCCTAACCACAGATGTATCAGACTATGCTTGGGGTGCACACCTGGACGGCAGATGCATACAGGGCCAATGGAGCCCACAGCAAATCCCCCTGCACATCAGTCTAAAAGAGATGATGGCTGTGCAGCCCGCCTTGATAGCTTTCAAACCCCTTCTCTCTCCAGGGGCTCTCCTAATCAAAACAGACAACACCACTGTGATGTGGTACATCAACAAGCAGGGAGGGATTCACTCCTACCCTCTATGCAGGCTGACCATGACCCTTTGGTTCACAGCCTCTTCCATGCAGCTACACCTGTTAGCACAATACCTACCAGGCTCTCCCAACTCCCTGGCAGACCAATTAAGCAGAAACCTTCTGGATCCCCATGAGTGGCAGCTCAACAGAAGTACCTTCACCCCAATAACACAGAAATGGGGAACCCTGAAAGTCGACCTCTTTGCCTCCCTCACCAACCATCAGCTCAGCAAATTCTACACCAAGGAGTATCACTGCATGGCTTGGAAAGTGGATGCCCTGTCCTTCCTTTGGGTCAACCACTCGGTTTATGCCTTTCCGCCCCTTCTTCTTTTCCCCAGGGCACTGCTCAGAATAAGGGAGGGAAAACCAAGGACCATTCTTATAGCTCCAGACTGGCCCTGACAGCAGTGGTACCCCTTGCTGCGTAGCCTGTCCCTGCTGCCTCCATGGCATCTTCCTCATATTCCAAACCTACTAACCCAGAGGAAAGGGGAATTCATGCATCTCCATTTGCAAACACTCAGTTTGGCAGCTTGGCTTATTCCCTAACCCCAAACCAATCTGCTATCCTCAGTAAACAGGTTCTGGATGTTATCCGTGAGGCCAGACACCCTAGCACCAGCAAGTCTTATTCAGATAAATGGAAAAGGTTCTGCACCTGGATCCAAGATATGGGGGCCAATACGGCACAGCCCTCCATTCCTCTCATCCTGGATTACTTAGCTGACCTACTACATAGTGGTCTCTCTTTCACCTCTATAAAAATTCATGCCTCTGCTGTTTCTGCTCACTTTCCCACTGAGCAGCCACTTTTTTCAAACCCTTTGATCAAACAGTTCCTCAGAGGGCTTAGCAATTTGAGCCCCCCCCCCCAGAAGGGCACAAACACTGGTTTGGGACCTTAACTCTGTCTTGGAAAAGCTCACCCTGCCTCCTTTCGAACCAGCTTCTTCTGAAGAGCTAAAATTTCTCTCCTGGAAGACAGCCTTCCTTCTGGCCATCACTTCAGCCAGAAGAGTCTCTGAGCTGCAAGCACTCATGGCTGTGGAACCCTTCATCATCTTCCATGCAGACCGGGTATCCTTCAGAACTAACCCATCCTTCATGCCCAAGGTGGTGTCCAGTGTGGCTGTCAACCAATCCATTCATTTGCCCACCTTCTTTCCAAATCTCCAGAACAAGGGGGAAAAGAATCTTCACTCACTAGATGTGCACAGACAGCTCAGATACTATATGGACAGGACTAAATCCTTCAGAAAGTCTGATCAGTTGCTGGTTAGCTTTGCTACAGGTGCAGAAGACAAAGCCATTTCCGAGCAAACCATTTCCAAATGGCTAGCACACTGCATCCATGTCTGCTACAAACAGCATGGTAAGCCTCCCCCAAAGGGGGTCAGAACACACTTCACCAGAGCAGCCTCCACCTCTGCAGCGTTCCTCAGAGGAGTCCCCACCAGAGACATCCTGGAGGCTGATACCTGGACATCTGTTCACACTTTCACCAAGCATTACCACCTGTCTCTCTTCTCCAAATCCAGGGCAGGGTTTGCCTCTGCAGTCTTGCAGGGCATCTTAGCCAGCCCCTAGCTTCCTTGACTGCCTCAACCCATTTTCTCAGCTTTGGAAATCTACCCAAATGTGATGACTGCAACAGTGAAACACAAAGAACATAGTACAGTTGTGTACACTTACCGTAAATCTAGATGTTCGACTGTATTCACTGTTGCAGTTCTGGTTTCCCTCCCTCCATCCCCCTTTTTCTCTTTCTCCTTTGGTTACCTTTCTTCCTTCTTGTTCTCCTTTCCTTACAAGGTACATATTGGTATTTATTTTCCACTGGTGGGGTTCTTCCACCAGAACATGGCCTCCTATTTTGGGGGCTCCTGACAAGTTAGGGCAAGAAAAACCTATGCAATGGTGTCGGCTGCCATACTTTATACCACTGACAACCTGACGTCAGTCCTCAAGTGACAGCAACCAATGCAGAAATACTAAGTCTCTGGTATATGGGTCGGCTGAGGGCTACCCTGGTAGGGATAACCCAAATGTGATGACTGCAACAGTTAATATACTCGAACATCTACATTTATGTTAAGTGTACCCAACTGTACTTTATAATTTTCTTCTTTCTAGCTTTTTTCTCTGCCCTTTCCTTCCTCTAGTGGCAGTATTTAATTCATTACTGCCAGTACAGATATCTTGGTTATTTGTTGATAGCTGGTTGTTTAGAGTTTCTCCTATAGCTCTGTCTGAAAAGGGCTTTAAAAATGTACAAAATATGGGCACAAGATCCATTTACTGATGCTCACTCTTTATGTGTGTACTGTTGAGGGGCTGAGCATCAAGACCAGGAATGTGATATCTGCAGTGGCTTCAATCCCATAACTCTCACAGAAACGAGAAACAAACTAATATTAAAAGGTTTATTGCCAACACCTTTTTCCCAGGCCATCACTGGAGTTTAGTGTCCTATGAGAAAATTCAAGAACCCTTCAGAAAGGTCAAGATCTTCTTATCCTATGGCTTCAACTTCTTCAGAGCCAAAAAAAAAGAAATCAGAATTGGATCTGACATCTCTTGAATCTGACCATCCAGGGATCCAGTCAGATATCTGGCAAGTCCTTCTTCTGATCCGACAAAACACACTTCAGGTCCAAAATCCTTGGATCCCAAGCCACAGGCTCAAACTCCGTATTCTTCCTCCGTGGATCTGGTCACATACAGGGTGCCCTCCCCTTTTTTGGAGCAGCACCCTAAGTCTCCTTCAGTGATGTCCTCTCATTTATCCAGAAGTCTCAGTGAGGCAGATGTAGAAAGGATGATGATGAGGTTCTTCACAAAGCAATTTCAGAAGGGAGTCTTCGTGGTTCTTACCCCCCCTGGATCAAGAACACCTTCCAGCTGCTACTCCACCAGTCACAACTCCTCCTCTGAACTAACCTGTGGTGTTGGAGTCCTTGGATCTGAGAATTCCAGGCCTTTCTGTGTCAGATCCAAAGACAGTTTTGTCTTCGGATCTGACTGTTATTCTGAGTGCACCAGCCTTGATATCTGCAGATCTGGATGGCTCTCAGAGCCAAAACGTCTGAGTCAAATCTGGTGGGGGGGAGGTGGAGTTGACGCCAAGGTTTTCAGAGCTGTCTCTTCCACCTTGTAGCTTTGGCATTGTACAACTCAGCTCTGGCTTCCATCTTTGGCAGACAGCTCTCAGAGCGGAGAAAAGTGGAGATCAGAAAGTCGCTTTCTTGATTCTATTGGCTTCCGTCTCTCTGGAGTGGTCTGCCTTCAAGGTGGTGAAGTGGGCTTTCTCTACTCTGACAGGTCAGGTGGGTCTTTCCCTCTTGGGTCCACCCTTGACATTTCTACTGACTTTGCACTGTGATTGTCAGCATGCTACACCACCGAGCTAGCTAGCCCAGAGCATCCAGACCATGCAGTTGGGTATTGTCATGTCTACCGATACTTTTCCGGATCATCCCAGCAAAAAAGTTCCTAGGAAGAAGACAAGCAAGAGGAAGCACTTGGACTCCCCACCCCCCAGGAGTCTTGTCACAGAGGATACTGACTTTGCTGATGGAGAAGGGTCTCCCAAATCACCACCTGATGATGTCTCATTTGGAGACATCCTTGAGATCCTCAAACAGAAAAGTGATTGTTCTGCCCAGAACCCACCTCCTGAGGAGTCAGTATTTCTGGAAACTTTCGGGACTGGCCCGTCTACTTCCTGGGTCACTTCCCCCACTGATAAACTCATTGATTTGGTGTCTAAGCGGGCGTGGAAGGAACCTGATACAACTGAGCCAGTCCCCAAGAGACCAGATAGGATTCTGGCTCCACTGGTAGGAAAAGAATATTGGAGTAAGGGAGTACCCAGCGGGCTGCCCTTCATTCTATTGTGAATTTGTTCTACATGCTGTAGAAGATGCCTCAAGGGCTGCAGGTTCAGGTATTTCCATCAGTAGGCGTGCCTGGATGTGCTTGTTTGATTTTGTGGAGCCTTTCAAGTAATCTTTCGTCAATGCTCTTTTTGACGGTTCTTCCTTGTTTGACTACACAGTAAAAGATACACTCTCCAGGTGTGAGAAGTAAGAGAAGACCCTATCTGCAGTGGGTGTAGTTTTTCGTCCCCTCAGTGGGCCTTTTCCAGGAACCAATGGGGAGGTTGAAAGATGTGGTTCAAGACATCTCAGGGTCCTTTCCTGGACACAAGTGGAGGCAGTTCCCCCAGAGGCAGAGGGGGGAGCAATGATGGTAGAAGATGCCCCAGTGACAGAGGAGGCCCGCAAAACCAAGGGTCTAGAGATACCTTTTTCAACAGATCCTTTCAGCACTCGTGAAGGGAGGCTTAATTGCCTTCCTCTGTAGGCAGCTGGTGGTTGCTTATCTTACTTTTACTATTTGATATGCAATTTCTCTATAGTCTGTCAGTTCATTGCATTTTTTAAAATATCTAGTTATTGTTGATTGGTTAAAATAATTCACTCTGGAACATTTTTATTGTTTACTGTCTTCTGTAATAGAATGTGTTTCATATTTTAAGCAGTTTCCATTGCATTCACTCTATTCTGAAGAAGTTCTTTTACCGAATAAGAACGAAAGCTCAATAACAGCTCAGCATCTGTGTATTTTTTCTTTTAGCTTTAGAAGTGTTTTAAATATAAGTAGCATTCTTCTATTTG
Organism: Protopterus annectens; assembly: GCF_019279795.1. Taxonomy (NCBI): domain Eukaryota; kingdom Metazoa; phylum Chordata; order Ceratodontiformes; family Protopteridae; genus Protopterus; species Protopterus annectens. The sequence goes on from NC_056732.1 coordinate 1,655,981,144, forward strand.
TTATGGTATTATCATAATAAACTTAACAAAGGATACTTGGGTGCATATAATCATTTTTAGAGGTTATATTATTCCCTTTTCCCTTCCACCCCAGTTACCCAGGAAAATCTATGATGTTCTTCCCAATCAGAGGGAGGCAGCAGTACTACAAGTACAAAAACTGCTAGAAAAAGAGTTATCCAAGAGGTCACTCCAGACCAAATAGAATCCAGAACTTACTCAAGATTCTTTTTAGTGCCAAAGAAAACAGAGGACTGGAGACTGATTTTAGATCTCAGTGTGTTGAACAAATTGGTTCGACTTACCAAGTTCTGGATGGTCACGGTTCTGTCCATTCTGCCCTTTCTTAGTGAGGATAACTAGATGTGCTCAATAGACCTTTAGGAAGACTAGATGTGCTCAGTAGACCTTCAGGACGCATACTATTACATAAAAATGGTCAGATGATCCAGATAGTACTTACGTTTCCTGTTTGAAGACTCTCATTACCAGTTCAGAACACTGCCCTTTAGCCTCGCCACCCCCCCAGGGTGTTCACTAAGTGCATGGCAGTAGTAGCAGCTCACATGATACTGCAGGGATTCTGGGTATTTCAATATTTGGACAACTGGCTCATTACCTCTCTGACCAGGCATCAACCTGTAAAAGTTCAAGACCAAGTATTGCAAAAGTGTTCAAATCGTGGAATAACGATCAGTTACAAGTCTCAATTACAACCGACTCAGACATTGGAATTCATAGGAGCAATGTTCATCACAGTATCTATGGTAGCATCTCTTCCCCTTTCGAGAGTGAAGATAATAAGAAATCAATTCAAGAAATTAATTTGCTGTACCAACATTTTAGACTGATTGATTCTACAAGCCCTGGGATCAGTCAGCAGCAACAATCTTAGTTCCTTTAGCAAGATATCATATGAGAATTTTCCAATGGATCCTACAAATAAAATGGTCAGTTCTGTCTCAACCCATGTCGACAAAGATAAGAATAACTCAGGTATGCAAACGGGATCTTTCCTCGTGGATGCGGTCACAACTGTTGCAAGATCGTCCTTTCATTTCACCTCAGCCCAAGGCCATAGTGACCACGGACGCTTCCTAGATTGGGTTGAGGGGCATTTTCTGGGGAAGACAGTCCAAGGCACCTGGTCCCCCGAAGAGGCCAATTTGCATATCAATGTTCTGGAAATGAGAGTGGTGCTTTTGGCGTTGCAAGACTCTCCCTTTTGGAACAGTTGCAGTCCAAACAAGTAACATGTCACTGGTTTGGTACATCATCAAACAAGGGGGAAACAAATCTAACCCCTAAGTTGAGAAGCCCTGACAGTGGATGATTTACTGACACACACATTCTGGGTAAGTCCAGTGTGATAGCATACAAACTGAGCAGGTCCATTTTACTACCTCACGAGTGGTCTCTGAACAACAAAGTGGCTGACATGATTTTCCATCAGTGGGGCCAGCCTTGCTCCGATGTCTTTGCATCTCCCCTAAACAACAAGTGCAACAGCTTCTTTGCTCTTACCCCCCCCCCCCAATCAGGAGAGTCACAGAGGGATGCTGTTTTCCACGATTGGCCCCCTGACCTTTTGTACTCTTATCCCCCCGACTCCTTTAATTCCCAGATTCTTCCAGAAAGCAGCCAGGTTGAAGAGTAAAGTAATCCTCACTGCACCTTACTGGCCTCGACAGATTTCATTCCCCTTCCATTGGCATCATCCTCTGTACCCACCTTGGATTCTGGATTTGACACCAGACCTTCTGTCTTACCTGACAGGCATGATTCACACAGACATCTCAAACCTCAAACTGACTGCATGGTCTCTCCAATTCCATTAATAGCTAGGCAACCTATGGTCTCTTTGCCTGTCTGCTCCATTCTGTTATCTTTTCATAAACCCTGTATGAGAAAACTCTGCAGAAGTAAATGGAGAAAATTCGGTTCATTGGGCAGAGCAGAATCACTTAGAACCTTTCTCAGTCCCGATACATTCTGTTCTTGAATTTTTAGTGAGTTTGTTTAATGAGAGTGCTAGTTCTTTGATTATTAAAGTTCAACTCGGAGCCATTTCAAATTTCCATGTGGGGTTTCATAATTTTTCCCTGACTTCCTCTAAACTATGCAAAGAATTTTTGAAAGGTACTGTTCTACTTAGACCTCCTTGCAAAGATCTTATAGAATTTAAATTTGGTACTGCAAGCCTTGACTCAGCCTCCATTTGAACCAGCAGCTAAATGTGATCTGAAGATTTTAACCTGAAGACCGTCTTCTTAGCTGCAATTACATCTGCTAGAAGAACTTCAGAACTTCAAGCATTATCTTCAAAGCCCCCATATTTGATTTTTCACATGGACAGGGTCACCTTACAAACAACTTCCTACCTAAGGTGGTGTCACAATCCAACATTAACCAATCCAGTAACATGCCAGTATTCTTCCCAAACCTTACAAATAAAGAAGAATATATGCTGCACTTACTGTATGTTCACAGACAGTTGTGTTTCTGCCTGCACAGAGCAAGACAAATTAGAAAGACAGACCAGCTCTTTGTTTCCTTTGTACATCACAAGATGGACGAATCAGTCACAAAGGTAATTATAGCTGGATGGTTGACAGATTGCATCTCTTTTGTCTACACTATTATTATTTATTTATTTGACATTTGTTAACCAGGTTGGTCCAACTTAGCTCAAGCCCGTTTTTAGTGGCGACTCGAATAGAAAAGCTCCAAATAAGCATACAAATTATGCAAAAATAAGCAAAGTAAAAATATACCAAAAGTCAAAAAGCATAAAAAACATAAAATATATAACAGTGGCTGAAAAAGAACCCTCAAACACTTTTTCTTAGGGCTTTCGGTCTCTTTAATGTTTCAACAAGAATTCTGTCAGAAAAGTTTGTAAAACACACACACCCCTTAAAAAGACATTGGGCCGGATTCACGAAGGCTTGCACGGAGTCTAAGAGTAGAGTAAGCCGGCAGACAGCCAATATGTCTACCAAGCGAACCAGCAACAGCCGGCAGGGGTGTGCATGAGAGCTCCTAAAACTACTCTTGCACGGACAGTGTTATGCTATGCAAATTACCTCATTTGCTGCTGAAATCTATGCAAATGAGGTAAATTTGCGATCTAGGAAACACTAACCTGTCCGAGTAAGAGTAGAGTTATTTGCAGAAATGTACTCCGTTGGTAACGGAGTACCGTTCTGCAAATAGCAAAACGGAGCTATGACAGCTCCAAATAAAGGATGCATCCAGTTGAGGAAGCATGCCAATGGCCAAATATAATGCCATTGGCATTTTTATCTGTTGCAAATTAATAAAAATCAATTTTTTTCCCCGATCTCCGATGTATAAGAATAGCGCAGTGCCGTGCAAATGTGCAGCGCTATAAAAACCAGAAAATAAAAAAAAAATCCAAAAATAGGCATTCTTATTAAAAATATTCTTCTGCCATGCAGGTGAATGGCAGGCTGAAGACAACATGGCTACTGAGTAGTGGTTGCTAAGGGGGGGAAGCTCAGTTTGAGAGATGGAACCAAGCATTAGTAGGCAATCCTATGCAAATGAGGATAAGGATAGTGAATCCCAATTTTTCCTGGCATGTGAGCCATGTCCCTAGAGTGTAAGTGTAGGAGTAGGGGAGTAGTAGAGTAGAAGATAGGTGACATCATGAGGGGGCGTGTATGAAAGACTGTAAGCTTATTGGAGCAGAGTGGCATGTGTTTGCTGTGAGTTACTCAGGATTGGAAGAGGCGTGTCTACAGTTGTCTTAACTGAAACCCAGAAACCAAAGGTGTACGCCGTGGATATCACTAAAACTTCTTGCAAAGGTACTTACACTGTGTGCGTGCGTGTGCGAGCCTGTAAACCCGTGTAAGCCTGTGACGTGTGTATGCACCCATGTAAGCCTGTGTAAGGCTGTCTAAGCCTGTGTGCGCGGATGTGCACATGCCGAAGCCTGTGTGCACGTGTTTGCGCTTGTTTGCGTGTCACTGCCCCCTGTGGAAACAGAAAGGGAAAAGGAAGGAAGGAAAAGAAGTAGTAGGAAGTTAACCAAGGAGAACTAGCAGAACTGCCAGGTGAAATCAGTCAGAATCAGCCAATTACACAGGCAGTACACTAGCCCAGTCCAGCACTTAAAACTCTGCAAACAACATTCCCCCTAGTTTTTCTCAGAAACACTGCAGTATACAAAGAGAGTGAAAACATAAAAAGCTTAACTCAGGCAAAAAATGTTAGGGGCTGCCATTGCTATTATAAGGCAACATGTGTAAGATGCTGAGGGTGGTGCTGTTGTGAATGCTGCTGAGCAACCCACAGTGAGGAGACGGAGAAGAGTATACAGACCCAGGGTAACCTACCAGGGGCTACATGAGCTGGAGATAGTGGAGCGCTATAGAGTGGACAGAGACATCCTGCAGCAAATTGTTGAGCTGTGCAGGCCACACCTCACACAGAACCAACAGAGGGGAACCCATCCCAGTGGAAACCAAGGTATGTGTTGGCCTGAGAATACTAGCAACAGGTACCTTCCAGAGACCAACTGGTGATATGATGGGGATTTCACAGGCATCAGCATCCGGGGTACTGCACCAGTTCCTGAATGCCATGTCAGCACATGTCGGTGATCATGTATATTTCTCCAATTCCCGTGAGGCATTGGCCAGCAATATGCGTCTCTTCCAGCAAATAGCGGAATACCCTGAGGTAGTGGGTGCAATTGACTGCACGCACATACACATCAAAGCACCAGCCGGTGAGCGGGGTAGGGCCTACATCAACCGCAAGGGCTTCCACTCCAACTGCCAGGTCGTGTGCGATGCCCAGGGCATAATACTGAATGTGTGTGCTGGCTGCCCTGGAAGCTACCACAATTCCCATATCTGGCATCTGACGCAACTGTACCAGACATTTGTCAATGGGGACATCCCTGACGGTCACCTAGTGGGGGATGCTGGATATGCACTGGAGCCGTGGCTGATGACACCCATCAGAAATGCACACACACCTGAACAAGAACTCCATAATGAGGCACACACACAAACACGAAATGTAATCAAGCATGTGTTTGGGATGCTGAAGTCATGGTTCGGGTGCCTGGACACATCTGGTGGAGCCTTGCAGTACTCACCAACTACATGTACCTAAATTGTCATGGTATGTGCCATGCTACACAATATGATCCTGCGAAAACAGCTGCAGCAGGAACAGCATGGGACAGGGCCAAACAGCCCCCCACCATTGCCAAGGCCTGCACAGGCACAGTGTGACTCAGAGGAGGAACAACCTGAGCCTGCCCCAGTAGGCAGAAGAAGGCATGCCCAGTGTGCCTTGGCCTTGGCAAAGAGGCAACGCATAGCACATACAGTGGCTCAGTAGGAACCCAGGAAATTATACCTTTCTCTGACTCGCACATAAAATAAAAGGGATGCCTAACTTGACACTATCTGTTTTCAAACACGTATAGGGAGTGTACTATGTGCATCCCACATAGGCAGCCCTGCAGCAGTGCCTGAAGCATGATTGCCATGTTTTAAGCAATATAAAGCAGTACTAAGCAGCTTTTACCACTAATTAGTATATGTAAACAAAACTGCCCGCACTAACTAGCGCAACGTCGGGCAATGTTGGGCAAAGTCGGGCAAAGTTGTGCAAAGGCAGGTAAACATGCTCATATTTGCTTTACTGTTCCTTAAGCAGTCTGGTCTGCCCAGCATGAAAATAAAAAGCAGTGACAGGGCTCAAACCCAGGATACTGTGCACTATAGTCACAGTACTGAACCACTAAGCCATGACAGCATTTCACTGTCACAGACACAGCACAACAATTGTACACTAATGCATACACAAGGAAATGCTGTATCATGCCCCTAAAGAGGCATATGGGTAACCTCCCACACAGGCCTATGCAGACAGAGAACAGCAGGCCAAGGCGGTGTGATGTGGGTTGGGTAGGCTATGAAGTCGCAATCTAATATACGTGACACTGGATGCTAAGATCTGTAGTACAGTAGTATGCCTCAAGCCAGTACGATAGGCAACAGTACAGACTGAAATGGTGTACCTTACATAGCAGTGCAGGCCTAGCAAATGTGTATAAGTGTCAGGTGAAACCCTCATCCTATGTACATCCACAGTAACAATCAGGTGTGCCCCTGGGTAGAAATGTACAAAGAGTAGCTGTCCCCCCTGTATGTAGAAATGTTGAATAGTCTATGCAAAGTGTCTCATGGAAGCCCTACAGGCACAGCATGATCCCTGTTGATTTATGACACAAAGGTGAGCCCTGCTGTAAAAATACAACTTGATTTTCCACACACATATAGTATAAATGTCTATACCGGGCATGCTCACACACTTCCACAGATGTAGTGGATTTCATTCAGCATCACACTGAAAGGTCATACTGGGCATGCTCACACACAAGCTAAATACGGAGGTGATAATAAGGGATCTATGGACAAATGTGGATAGTCATCTCTGCTTCCAGAAACACATTCACAAAGTGGTCAGAAAATCATGCTATGTGTTCCCACAAACTGCCAAGGTCTGTGCATGTAGGTCAAAGGAGGTTCTCTCTACTCATCAGTCATCAGACCCGTCAGAGAGTACCACAACACACTTGCAATGAATCTGACTAGGCACCTTCAGCAGCTGGAAAGACCACTGAAGTACCTCATCAAGAGGATTACTGGCCTCAAACAGTTGCCCCATGCAACAAGACTGAATTTAACCCAATCTGTACTCTGTTGCATACTGTCTACTCAGGAGATCTCTGCCCAACAGACAGGTCCATGTCATGGCAACACTCAGATCTGTTCTGGGTTACAGCTCAATGGCACTAAATATACAGACACAACTGATATTGCCAACATCCTGGCAGATAGGATCAGTGTTATCTTTACCCGCCTCTCACCCATGAAAGAGCACATCTCTATAATGGAAGACTGCAAAGTTGCTGTCATCACGGGTGCACAGGTAAAAAACACTTGTCAAAGCCAGTATCACAGCAGCCATGGGACCAGATAACTTCCCAGGCTGTGTTCTACACAAACCACAGAACGAACAGGCACCACACCGACGTACCATGTTCAGTCATAGCCTCACCTCAGGCTTGGTGCCTGCTGAATGGTGCACAGTGACGGTTATCCCACTACACAAGGGTGGAGACACCACGGACCCCAGGAACTAGCACCCCATTAGCCTGATGAGCCTGCTCTTCAAGGCCATGGAATGTATCATCATACAACTTATAAAAAATACATTGGTAATCCCCAAACCCTGGACCACAACCATGTTGGGTTTGTAAAATGAAGATCATTTCTCCTAAACCTGATAGATGACATTGAAGCAGTCACCAGAACTGTAGACAAGGGTAAGATGGTTCGCACAGCCTATGTAGATCCTGCCATGGCTTACAACACCACCCCACACTCTGGAAATATAGATAAACCCACTAAACTAGGTATAGATTTATATGTCACAAGATGGGTTGCCAACTGGCTTACTGAAAGAACACACACTGTGAAAGTAGCAGACTCCAAGTATGACTTTGGCCCAGTGACAAGTGCAGTACCACAGAGTCCAGTCCTGGGTCTTGTCCTGTTTAGTATCTACTTCCCTGAAGTAAACTTTAACATGGAAGGTCTGTGGCTACTGAAGTTTCCAGATGACTGCAAACTAGGAGCCATAATTGTAAACACTAAAGATGTGGACATCCTACAAAAGGGCCTCACTGAGACAGATGGCTGTTGTCAAAGCCATGGGCTCAAGCTCAATGCCAAAAAGTGCATTGTCATCCCCTTTGTTAAAAACTCTGTAGCCATGAACTACAACATAGGCAGTAGTATACTTAACACTGAAAGAAAGTGAGACAAGAGACGTTGGGTCACAGGTGGACAGTGGACACAACTGTGATAATCACATCCCCACAGTAGTCAGGAAATCCTCCTATGTGGCACACCTCATCACAAAAGGTGTCTTATGCAGAATAGAAGAGGACATTGTTCCCCTCTACTCATCACTCACCAGAACCATAATAGAGTACAATGCCCCTTTTGCTATGTACCTCACAAGACAACTACAACAACTGGAAAGCCTGCAGCAATACCTCACAAACAGCATTAGCGGCCTGAAATACATGCCATACACAGACCATCTCAAAATGCTCCAGCCATACTCCCTTGCATATCGCCTACTCAGAGGTGATCTCTGCCTAACATACAAAGCTATGTCAAACAGAGAGCTGTTGGACATGCTCCATGTAAGACACTCACAATCCCTCTGATCTTCGGACCCAAAACTATGAGTGAAATACAAAAGGAAGGGGAGTATCCATTTACCTTATGGATACCCACACCTTCAGGTTAGTGGCACAGCATGAGGCCTTGGAGACCATGCAAGTGCAACTAACACTGGGCAAAGCTGCTTATCAGATTGTAGCCTGCTACAGATCACCTACCTTGTCTCAGGAACCTCACTCAGTATTCTTGAGAACATTGGAAAATATAAAGGTCCCATCTAACACCATTATATGAGGAGATTACAACTACCCAAACATTGAGTGGGAGAATTACTTGTGTACAACGTCCTTTGCCCAATGTTTCCTAGAGTTTAAAAACTCTAACACCCCTGGAACAGCTGGTCACCACGCCCACTAGAGGTGACAACATACTTGACCTGATCATCACCAACATGGGGTACCAATCTTCCACAACAGAGATAAACCCCTCGCTGGTAATATCAGATCATAAAGTAATCACACTGGACATCCACATCCCCCCCCCAGTCAATGAAACCACTGTGAAGACATTTTCAAAAGCAAACTGCACACTTCCCAAGACCAAAGTGGAAAGTTGCAAAGCCCCCTTGCTATAGGATAATGTATACAATCTGCCAAATCATTTACAAGTGCTTCCTATGTGCATCTACAGAGATGCATGGATCGAGACATCCCAAATAAAACCAAGATGCACTCCTCCAAAAATAAGAAACCAATCTGGTGGTCGTCACCCATAAATAAGCTAGACAACAGAAGGAGGAAACGAACACATGATAGAGCAAACTTCACAAAGGGAAAGACATCACTGATCATTATTAGGAAGAAACAATGATCGCTCATAAAATAATCCAAGGCCAGTTTCTAAAGACAAATTGCCAAGGAATGTAAGAATAACTTACATTGCCCATTTCCTGGGGGACAAGTTCAGTGCAAACTCCCCCCATCACCCCCAAAAGGGCCTGTGTCCATTCCAGAAGAATGCAGAGCCCCAGACTTCATGGACATGCAGGTAAAGACAGCCCTCTCCAAAGCTAAGAACACAGCATCAATGGGACTGGATGGTGTCCCAGGCTGCGCCTTACACCAGGTCCAAAAGGAACTACACCCTCACCTATTTTCACTGTCCAGACTCAATCGTACCACAGGCTATGTACCCAAAGAATGGCATACACCAACAGTCATCCAGCTCCACAAAGGGGGTGCCACAACAGAACCTGGAAACCATTGACCTATATGTCTACTCAACCTGGTCTGCAAAGCTATGGAGCAAATTATCATGGAACCCATAAACAGAGACATTGGGGACCTCCAGACACTGGACTCTACCCAACTTGGCCTTGTTAAAGGCAGATCCTGCCTCCTAAACCTAGTTGACTTATTTGAAACAGTTACCAAGGACATAGATGGAGGTGAAAGTAGTCCACACAGCCCACCTGGAACTCACTAAGGACTTTCTACACCATTCCCCACTCTGTCATCATGGACAAGTTTACCAGCTTGAACATTAACAGCTATGTCACAGGATGGGTGGCCAAGTGGCTCACAGATCAAACACATATGTTCAGAGTTGCAGGTGCCATGTCCGACTCTAAACCAGTCACAGATGGCATCCCACAGGTCTTGGTCTTGGGACCCCACCTGTTCAGTAGATACTGCTCAGAGGTACAGGCAAGCACGGGAGGAGTATGGCTGAACAGGTTTGCAGATGACTGCTAACTGTGGTCCATAATCGACTCTACGGCTGACACAGACATCCTTCAGAAAGGTCTTACAGAGACAGATACCTGGTGTCAAAACAATGCCCTCGAGCAGAATGCCAAAGAATGCATAGTCATCCCCTTTGGATAAAACAAAGTGCACACAAATTACCACATAGGTGGTAATCCAGTATGTACGGAGAAAGTCATTATGGTCCTGGGGACACAGCTAGATAGTAAACTCTCCTTTGATGATCACATGGCCAAAGTGTTTAGACATTCCTTCTATGTAGCCCACCTAATGTAACCCACTTTGTCTAGTCTGATGATGTCACCATCCTACAAATATACCTGTGGAAAGGAGAACTCACAGTAATGTGTATAGCGCGTCATGTAAATGCGTACTCCTGTAGTATCATAAAGTAGTTAGGTAGGGGTTTGAATCCTGCACTTGACAAGTGTGTGTGTGTGTGTGTGTGTGTGTGTGTGTGTGTGTGTGTGTGTGTGTGTGTCTGTTTGTGTGTGATCTCCATGGAGAGGAGCAACCTTTTTGGAGAGTAGTAAAACACCTTAAAAGTGGTATACTTATCTTTGTCAAGTCTGATGATGTCACTCACCATCCTACAAATATACCTGTGGAAAAGAGACCTCCCAGTAATGTGTATAGCGCATCGTGTTAATGCGTACTCTTCTAGTATCATGAAGTAGTTAGGTAGGGGTTTGAATTCTGCACTTGACAGCTGTGTGTGTGTGTTTGTGTGTGATCTCCTTGGAGAGGAGCAACCTTTTTGGAGAGTACTAAAACACCTTAAAAGTGGTATACTTATCTTTGTCAAGTCTGATGATGTCACCATCCTACAAATATACCTGTGGAAAGGAAAACGTCCAGTAACGTGTATAGCATGTCGTGTTAATGTGTACTGCTCTATTATCATAAAGTAGTTAGGTAGGGGTTTGAATCCTGCACTTGGTGAGTGTGTGTGTGTGTGTGTGTGTGTGTGTGTGTGTGTGTGTGTGTGTGTGTGTGTGTGTGTGTGTGTGCTCTATGAATGTGACACTGTTAGTCAATGTGTTGTGGGTTTTGCTTTTACTACTGTATGACATATCAGTATGACAGCAGTATGTGCATTGCACATGTCAGGTAGCTGTGTGGCAAATACATATACGTACATGTGACCTCAATTATTTCATGGGTGGGAACCCTGCTTTCTCCATGAACACATCTGTCATCTTTGCCAGAGTGTGCTGCCGCTTTCCACACCTTAGGTAACATCTGTATGCTTGTGACAAGGCCAGCCACTGCAGTAATCCCTGGCCTAGGTCATCCGTGTCACACACACTCATTATGGTTTCTTTTGAATTGTGTGAGTGAGGGTTTATGGCTGAGGTATATTTCACACCTGTTCAAACGCAGCAAAGTCTGTCAGTGATGGCTATTCATTATAAGTGTATAACAACCTTTGTGGATATGCATGCAGACCCCTTATTGCTTATGTGATCCACCGAGGGATTTCAAAATACCTTTGGAAATGCGATTACCAAAGGAGAGATGACGTAACACTTGGCTGCGTGTACACATCGGTACCTGTTCAACATGTTGGTGGCTACTACATATGTGGTACTGTGGGGATACTATGTTTCGTAAAGGTGGATGACTATGCTTTGGTTGGCTTATAGCTTTACAGCATGGGTTTGACAACAGGTGTCTGTCTGTATGATACCCTTGTGAAGGATGTGTGTGTCATCTGGAGAATGCATTATAGGCCACAGTATGCATTACCAGACGTGGACGGACATATCCCTACTGTGATTGATTGTACCTAAGAGGGCTATATGTCAAACAGGAGTGGTCTCAGGAATGGGTGCAGGTAAATATCACTGGTTGCTGGCATAGTATAGTACCTGAAGGATCCAAATGTTACTGTGTATCCTACATTTGTGTGTCAGTTGTCAAGACATCATCTAATGATTGGTTATGGTCAGGCTGTTGAAATTATGTATACTACCAAAATGCAAAACAATGACAGATAGTAACAGTATCACACACAGCACAGTGTCAAACCATGTCATACACACGTGTACTCAAGTTCCAAAATGTGTGTAGTACAATGCATACTGGCCACCAATAGAAACTATGGAGTGTTACTGTGTAATACAGGGCATGTCACCCTGCCCGTGTGTCCACTATGCATATACATGCAGACAGTGCACCTCCACCATGTTCACAAATATACACCTGCAATTCTGTGCTACACACTTCCCACACATACTGTTCACTCTCTAACACATGCTGCCGATACTACACACATCAGCCAAGTGGCACGTGGGCAGACAATACACTATTGGAACTAACACTGGTGTAAACAATACTACATTGACAATCATAGCTTTAATGCATCATACCTGCTCAGCTACACTCTACTGCTGACAACATGCTAACATTGCTGTACTGCTATAAAGTCACCCTGTGCATCAGCACCATGGTAGCCTGTTTCTGCATCAATGTTACAGATGACAGGATGTGGCACAGGTTTCATCATATGCACAGGGTGTGTTGTTGGTTTGCCAGAGGCCTACATTGAGCCATACAATCGACATGTGTGTGTGTGTGTGTGTGTGTGTGTGTGTGTGTGTGTGTGTGTGTGTGTGTGTGTGTGTGTGTGTGGGTGTGAGGGCCAAGAGTACTGCTATGGGCCAATGTTGATGTAATGTGTGCGGGTATGTGTTAGCCCTGGGTGTCTGGTTTATGTGTGTGTGTGTGTGTGTGTGTGTGTGTGTGTGTATGTGTGTGTGTCTGCATGCACACAGTCTCACCATGTGGCTGCCATATACGGGGATCTGTGGGACAGCCACAGACTGTACCTGCTAGGCTTTACAGATCACCATTTCTGGCCACGGATACGGTACCTGTGCCTGGCAGGGGTGCTACTGACAGTATCAGGTACTAAGCCAGACTGGGTACTATCCTAAGAGGTAGACAGATATACACTGGACCCATGTCCCTGGTGGGACTGTCCAGAGCCACGTGCACGTGGTCTTCTAGGACGGTCTATGGACAGCCCACCCCCAACATTGCTGGGGCTGGTACTGGCACTACGGGAGCAGCTGTGACTTGAGGGACGTTCGCGGCGACTGCCAGCTGCTGATGTTGCTGGCATATGTCCATGTCAACGTCCCAACCATCCCACACTGTCCTGACACATGGACATGACATTGCGGAGGACATCTAATGTCCCTCCCCAACGTCTATCAGTTACCTCAGTGTAATTACAGATGGCACCTGCTAGGCACAGATACTGTCAATTACAGTGGTGTTATGTGCCCTCTGTGCCCTTAGTCCCTGTCTGGTGTACCATTCCATACGTGCCTGTGCCTCCATGACAGCCTGGAACATGCGTGAGGTTGTAAGACCTGTGGCACGTCTGCCAAGGGCATGATGAGCAGCAGTGCTCCGATGAGAACCCCTGGACATCTGCCTATGTGGTACCCTTCCAGACATCTGGGTATGGCTGCTGTGTCGGGATGCATGTGCCATAGATACCACACTGTGCTGGCCAATGCCGACTGTACGCTATCCCTCAGCTAAGGGCATTGGTGATGGATGTATTGGCAGTATGACTGTGTGCATGGATGGGGTGGACACTTGTGTACTGTCGATTGGTGGCCCAACGACAGACCCTGGCAAACATGCCTGTGCCTCAACACACCTATCCTCATTATCACTGTTTGGCTCAGTGACATCAGGTTCCCTGCTGCAGTGAACCAGCCCAAACTCAGCACCTGTGAGAGGAAGACAGGAAACACACTTTATGACCTGTACATGATGTCTGAACACATGCACACATGAACACATGCACACATTCACACAGGCACACAAATACACTCCTCACTAAAGCAGACACACACACACACACACACACACACACACACACACACACACACACCACCAGCAATCCAGAACATACTCAATAGCGGCTGATGGTGGGGTACATTATCACAAGCCAAACAGTCATATCACACATGTCAGCATGCAGGACATGTGTTGCTCAACAGCATGCAGTGCTAGTGTAGACAGCCCTTGCTAATAACAGTATACATGGCTTTGATGCATGTGTGTTGTTGTTCAGTGATTGGCCTCACCCTGGAACGCAATGTGTACATGGACACAACATTGCTGTGCAAGTATTAAAAGCTCTGCAATGCCCTGTGCACCATCACTCACAGGTATACATACCATGGCTGGATGTGTATCTGTGTCACATAGATATCCATTTCTGATTAGAGCATATGTGTCTTTAGCAGATAATTGTGGACACAGGTTTAGCACATGCATGCTATGTATACACACAGGATGAGTGGTGCATGTATACCTGATGGAATACCATTGCTCAACATAGCCATTGTACAGTGGTTATGGTGATTGTAGGACATATTGTGGACATGCCAGTGCCAGCCATGACATGGCATGCTACAACACACCTGCAGCATTAAACATCACACATACCCAGTGTGTTTCATGTGCCCTGTACACTCAATAGCATTACAATACATATATGTGTCACTTTGTACAAATGGTGATTGCTATGCATATTGTGTATAGGTGCATATGTTTGCACACACACAACATTGAGGTGCATAGCAATGAATGCTTTGTGTAGTACTGTGGTTACTGTAACTGGATGGGATGTAGTCCCATGAGTCATCATCATGCAGCATCATGTGGTCACTTAAGGCTACTAATGTGTGTCAGACCGGCACCTAGCATGCTGTACCTGGACTGCAGTACCATGGCTACATTCACTATTTCACAGCCAGTTGTTACATGGGTTTGTAAGGTGCCCTATAGGGAGCATTGCCTAACATGAATATGTTATGTGTTGAAGAGTGTCGCACAGCCCCATGATAGGCCTCTACCCCTCAGGTATATTATGTGTGCTGTGTGGATGACATTTGGGATACTGGAGTGTGACCTTACAGCGGGTGTCTGAATATGCCATGTGTAGCATGTTAACGTGTACTGCGTATGACAAAGTTGTGTATGTTGTGTGCATGTGTATCGACTCTGCCTATCCAATGTCCACTACAGTGTTGCCACAATTGTGTGGGATGCTCTGTGTATTGCATGTGTTTGAGGCAGCTACTCACATTACTGAGGTGTGCATAGTTTCACAGCAAACATGCACAGCATGCATTATGAGTAGGTGTGTTACGTGTACATGGCCTACACCTCACCTGTGGCATGCACATTTAATTTGCAATATTAAATGTAGAACACACTCACCAGCATGGGTCTGCTGCCTTGCTGTCACACCAGAGGGACCTACAAGGATATGAGACAGTTTGTCAGTGGCAACAGCTGTGGCATTGCTACTGTGGGTTTGCAGTCTTACAATAGTGCAACGGTTGACAGTCACAGGCCTACAGATTATATTCCAAATTATCAGTATTGCACAACACTAGGCACCACATCTTCTAACTACACAGTACACATCTCACATATGCATAATCTACCAATAGAGGTAACAGTAGTCTACAGATATGCCATGTTACCTGCACGCTCCGTGTCAACTTGCTGGGTGGCTGCGGCCTCCATGATGATGCATGTTTGTTGTTGTTGTTGTTGGCCAGTAGCCACCAGGCTCAGGAGCAGCTCCTTCACTATGGTGAGGGGGGATGGATGGCTACCCCACCACCTGTGGCAAGCTGTTGTCTACGTACATCAGATGCATGCTGCCGGACATGTCGAAGTAAATCACTGCAGTGATGGCATACCTGCTCATATGTCCAGTTATGCATGCCTGTGTCATTTACCCTACGGACAACATCTTGCCATAGTGCAGTCTGCTCATGCTGGTCCTGGCTGGTTCTTGAGAACAGCAGGGTGTAGTGCTGAACCAGGCTGGTTGTTATTTGTTCGTCCTCTGCTAGGCTATAGGTAGGGTTACGATGGTGGGCCATGACCCTGGAAGGCAATGAAACAATATGTGTGAGCAAGTCATGTGGCACACGTAACATTCTAAAGTACAGATATCAGTTAACTGCCATATATAGCAACCTATTGGCTGTCAGAGGATACACACTTTCATTACCACATATCAGTGCTCAACCCACAACTGCATGACAGTGCCTGACATGCTCTATATATCAAACCATGTTCTGCACAGCAACAAAGAGAAACCAGTATGTAAGACTATACAACAGTGCATGGCACACTGTATGCGACACAATGCACCACCTAGCCACAGGAGGTATATATCAAGCTAATACATAAAGAAATATGTCATCCATTGCAGTGATTGTAAAGTCCAGTTACAGTATTATCAGTATACTACACTAGTCGTCGATGGCAAACCCCTGCCTAACATATGTGCACATTCCTTAATATAGGTGGCATACTGCTGTAATAGACTATACATGTTGCTAGATATGCACTTATTTCCTGTAACACACATATGACCGAGGGCATGATACAGGCATACCCACACACACACACACACACACACACACACATCAGACATACATAAAAGACACAAAGGTATGGCAACCCAGATGAGCTTTACCTGTGTACCATACAGTACTGTGTGTCATTACTTACAAAACCGTATGCCTGAGTTGTGTAATCTGTGAGGACTATAGGGAATACACAAAACAGTGGTTCAAAACAATGTGGACATACACCATACTGTGCTGTTTAGGCCTAGAGCTTCAGGTAGTACTACAGTTCATACGGGAGTTGAATTCAGCAGCAGTACCACTCAATAAGTATACATGTACTGCTTTAGCCTACAATGGGACACCCCAGTCGACACCAAGGGACTACGTCAGACCATACACCATACTGCTTTTTCTGCCTAGCAATAGGATACACATCTTTTGCTGGGATCACAGCTAGGACACAAAATACCATGACAGAAACAGTTTCCCACTAAGCTATCACACATATACAGAACTTTGACACATTCACCAACACATTCACCATCACACTCAGTCAACCTCACATAGCAATTATTGCAACAAGTACATGTGGGTGTGTATCGGTTCATAGGTAGGTAATAGGCTATTGGCCGTATGGCCTATAGAAGCCTAGCCATACGCTATCCTGGCCTTTGACACACATGTAATTTAATTTCACGTGCCCCTGTCAAGCAGAGCCACAGAGGTGATTCCCAGGGTGTATTTCCTATCTCCCATCCAATTATCAGGATTATTTATGACAACTGCTAATGAGGAGCTTTGTTTGCTATTAATAGGTGGTTTGTTCCAGAGTATGGGATGTCTCTGAGATAGGAATCTATCCCTCCAGCATGTTCTGTTTATTGAGGTGACAAGGTTTAGATTCCTAGAGTGTGTAGCTCGTAGGGATTGTGATCTGTTTATGTGGAGCATGTCCAACAGCTCTGGGTTTGACATAGTTTTGTATGTTAGGGAGAGGTCACCTCTGGCTAGGCGGTATGTGACACAGTCTAGCTGTGGTTTTGTGAGACGGTCTGCATAGGGCATCTGTTTGAGGCTGGTATTACTCTTTGTGAGGTATGTCTGTGGCCTTTCCAGTTGCTGTAGATGTCTTGTGAGGTACATACCACATGGGGCATTGTACTCTATAATGGGTTTTATGTGTGATGAGTAAAGGGGAACACTGACCTATATTTCCCTGGATGACACACCTTTTGTGATGAGGTGTGCCACATAGACAGATTACATGACTGACTAGTGTGGCACTGTGATTATCAAAGGGGAGACTACTGTCCACCTGTGTCCCATGGTCTCTTATCACACTTTCGGTGTTAAGTAGACTACCACCTATGTGGTAGTTCATGGGTACAGAGTTTTTGCCAGAAGGGATGCCAATGCAATTTCAACATTGAGCTTGAGTTCATGGCTTTGTCACCAGGCATTTGTCGCAGTAAATATGACCCTCTCTCTCTTTATATATGTATATATATATATATATATATATATATATATATATTTATACATCCATTGGTGTACATATAGATATACATATAGGCACATATACAGTCCACCTTTCATGGTGGGAATATCAATTATGCAAAGGTTGTGAGGTATACAGTTATGAAAATATTGCAGAGTGTTGTGTGGAATGCATTGAAGGTGTTCTCAGCCCATGTAGCTTTAGCAGGCCTCACTGTCTGCAACTCTGCAAACCTAACAAATCATACACACAGTGTTTAACCACCACATGTCATATACCAGCACTGTATGCTGTCTTGTTTGCCACACACTACAACCTACATAGAAATATGCACATAACAACCTTCACCAACATATATATGCCCACCCTTCACAAACAGTTGCAGTATGTCCCTTGCCCTATGCACATGTACAGATGCTAATATATCTGACACAGAAAGATCTCTCTGTATGTGTGTGCCATACACAAACAAGGTCTACACTGTTGTAAGTCCGTGGACCTCACGGCTGATCTGTTGGGCCTTGCTGCAACATGAACAGGTGTCACATGTGAGGACACAGTAATATTAGAGGGTGTATATATAGCTGCAAATGCTAGATTAGCATACTAGCCTGGTACAGCAGTTGACAATGCTAAGGTACACGTTAATGTGACTATCATGCATTTGTTACTCTGTCACATCCATGTTTATATAGCTGTATGCGCTACTCCCCCATACAGCCATTGTACACACTACTGTACAGAACACAGATAACATGGATCAGATGTTTGACATTTAATGCTGAGCTACATATGTCACAGTTATATCCCACTGCACACAGCTACACATTGATTTGTCCATGGCAGTAGTTATGCAGGGCATCTGTGCATAGATACGTACTGCTGTCACATATGGATGATTCAAAGTATGTAGAGTACTCTTCAGAAACATCTACTACATGCCAGTAAATACATATCTGTTACATACCTTTCCTTTGTATGTGTTTGTATTTTTCAGTTCCGTGTGTTTTAATATTTTTTATTTATTTTTTTTTTCTGTTGCTGTTGATGTAGATGTCAGTGTCTCTCTGTCTGTCTGTCTGTGTGTCTCTCTCTCTCTCTCCATAGCTGCAATGAAATGATTGCATGTGTGGACAACAAGTACAGCCTGCTTTTATAGGTATCTGCACATGTGCATGTGATGGCCTCTGCACCAATTGGTGGCCACCATTTGGTAATTGCATGCAGCCTGCTGTGTGGTAATTGCAGTACTCACTGTCATAGCAACCCAATGCTATAAATTGCTAAGTTAGGTAGGCATAGCCCTTTCAGCTTTCTAAAGTGCGGCCCATGCTTGTTTGCTGTGGACATCGTTGTGCAAGTCAGAAGGTTGGTATACTTCTTATTATATCTTAAGCTAGGGGTGTAGCCAGTGATTTGAATGTTGTACTCAGACCTGAATGTTGCCACTTCCAGTACACAGTTGTCAGTGTAGAATTGTACTCAACCCTACAAATGCTAACACAAGATACATGGGAGTATGTAGTTTCTTTTCTACTTATACAATTAGCTGCCATACATACATAGTTATTGAGATGTATTCATTTGGCACATGAACTGTTTGTGAACTGCTATACTGTGAATATTAATGTACTCACTTCTGCACAGTTTGTGCTTTTTTACTGTTGACATTAGCACAGGATGCTCAAGAAAACTGGACAATTCCAGTACTGACTATGCCTACCTACATCCTTGCTGGACCATGAACACATAGGTATTTTGTACGTTTGGGTGGGAATTGTCCTGCTGTGATACTGTGTGGGGGTTGTAAAGTGCTGCTGTAACATTATTTACTGCTAGAATGGCTGGTTCTGTTATCACAGTCATGTAATGCAAGTCCACGACTACTGGTAAAGTTCTGCAGAACAGGTTTTGTGTTATGGCATTCCTATCTTTCCTTTACATTCACTCTTTCTGATGCATGATATATCTATTTCAGCAACAACCTGCTGTATATCTACTGTGGCTTAGTGGTACTTCATGCATTCTATTGTGTCCAAGGTCTGGGGTTCGAGACTGACAGAGGTGTTTTATTTTGCTGCTGAGCAGAACAAGGGCCCTCACATGCAGAGTGACTAAGGCACTTTTAAGCATTTGTAAGCGGGTTTGCATGAAGCTTAGCAATACTTAGCTAAGCGCACACTCGTGCAAACCCGCTAACTACTGCTTAAAAATGCTTACTCCCGCTAACCCCCGTGCTCATTTATTTGAAAGAAAAGAAAATGGGGAGATAGGAAAGTGGTGAAAAAGGGGCACAAAGAGGGAAAGACAGTAGGGAAAACAGCTCGGGATGTGCAGGATGGGTGTAGGGAAGGTCCATAGCTGCCCATTTCTTTAACAGCAACAGCTGTGTTTATGCTAGAAAATTGGAGGGAAATTTGAAACCTTCCACCCCTGAGAGAGGGGTGAGGACAACAAAGTATGGTGTACTGCCAATTAAATATCAGTTTATGTGTCCAGCGGACATGTGTGCAAAATGGGCAGCTATGTATGGGGCATAATTTTTTTTTGGGAGCAGATTGTCCTTTTTTTTTTTCAGGTGAGAGTGGAATGTGGGGTAGGGGAAGTAGGTATATTTGGGGAGGTAGGTTGGGGAGGTAAACAGACAAGACAAACAAGACGCATTCAGGGGCGGAATATGACATGTGGTGGGTGAACACCATTGACGGGGAAGGATGTTTGGAAATCGCAAGCCCATGAGCCCACAGATGGCAACAGTGGAACTGAGATCCCCACCCATGGGCAGTCACCACTGCACCTTCACAGCCCAGAGGGTGGCTGTGCTGGGGGCTGCGTAGGAGGGGCAGGCTCACCCGTGAGTCGCGCCACACGTGCCTCAAGCTGGCATAGAGGATCAGCGACTGAACGCTCAATCTCCTTATGCACCACAGCCCGGACCGTTCGGAGGGTGATAGGTGGCCCTCCTCCGGCCACGCTTGCATGGGTGGACGAGCCCCATCCCCTGCAGCGCTTCCACCTGAAGGTGGCACAGGGCCAACGGAGGAGGAGGTCCCGGGCTGGGCACCGGACCTGCTGGTGCCAGGTGCCATCGCCAGCTGAGATGGGACAGGTGGGTCCGCTGGGACTGGCCTTCCCATACGTTCTATGTTTAGGAGGATTTAATGACAATGTGGGTTGGTAACAGCCAACAGCATTCCAAATTAGTTGTAACAGCATGCAGTAGTATTCCCATTAACCCAACACAACAGAGTTCCAACAGTTGAACAGTAAGCATAACACATGCATATATAGAACAACAGTGGACATTCCAACAGCATGCAGGCCACCAAGATTGGCAACAGGCCACCAAGATTGTGGTATTTGAACAGGGCACATGCATCAAAGTAAATGCAGATATTTATAAACCAATAGGACATATGTCCCAACAAATGTTTTGAGATTAGACATACCCATTGAGGTGTGGAATTGTGTTGTTTATGCACATATAGTAGGGTGTAAAAAGATATCTCCATTAACAACTTATATGTACTTATAGTTTACACTACATTCCTATTGACTGGAGGTATATATCCCCTACATGTATTATTACACTAGGCAATGTCCGTTAATTTGTGAAATGGGTTTTGCTAGTTCCTTATATACCTGACCTGTATCTGACATACAAACTGTCCAGGATGCAGATGTTACTGCTACATATTTATATATTTTATTTATATCTATATATCTACATATCTGGATGTGTTCAGGTGACATTATCAGTTATATTTTAACAGCCCCCTACATTTCTAGCAGCACACTGACATTTCTGGGGAACACAGTAACAAGCTACTAATTTGCCAGATTTACCTATACATGCCAGCCATGAACCAACAGTTGAGGACTGTATATATGCTTAACAGCTACTGGCACTCCCTTCATCCACTTTATATGGGCCTACCCAAGTGTGGGTTGACAGCGCTTCATACAACAGTACTATTTCTATAATGCAAGAGTGCAACAACATTTCAAAGAAAGTGACACGGACACACTCCAGGAATTATACCTTTATTAATTACATTACACACTTTTCTAGAGGCTCTCTCATTTATTTGATATTACAGAGCATGCAGAAGACTTATTCAAGACATATTATACCTTTATTAATGGGTTACAACACTATTTTTCAGGCTCTCTCACTTATTTTATATAACAGTACATGCAGAGAAATTATTCAGGACGTATTATACCTTTATTAATGGGTTACAACACTCTTTTTCAGGCTCTGTCTCACTTATTTTACATAACAGTACATGCAGAGAAGTTATTCAGGACTTATACCTTTATTATTGGGCTACAACACTTTTTTTCAGGCTCTCTCGCTTATTTTATATAACAATACATGCAGAATAATTACTAACCTGCCTGGTGGCGCAGCCTTAGCAGCCTATCTGCATAGGCTTGCTGATTCGCAGCACTGACACCTGCAGCTGTGAAGTAAATGAAGTGCTAATGAGACATATAGCTATCCATAATATCGACTACAATAGCAATTCTTACATGCTTCATTCCATGGCTACCTACTCAGTAGTGGGACATTTTGCATCCCACGAGCCTCCTGTATCCACTGATTCATTCGGTCCTCCTTGTGTCTCTTCAGGTCTGAGTAGTGGTGTCTGACCTGCTCTCCAGTCCGAGGGACGCCTGTGCCACTGGTGAGATCATGTGCGAGACGATTCCAGGCTTCCGCTTTGTATTCAGTGCCCTGGAACTGGCCCTGCAGGAGTCTGACATCATGATTATGGACGAGGAGCCAAACCATCACTTTTGACTCCGTGTTAACCTTAGAGTTGAGTCAGCGTGCCCTCATGAATATGCATGGTGCGCTGATGTCTTCCTCTTAGGCTGCCAACCAATGCAAACAATCTAAAAGTGGGCAAACGCAAAAGCACAAAGAAAGAGCGTTTGTGGGTTCTTTTTCAGCCATAGTTTTGCCTTGTTTTTTTTAGTTTTTCAGTTGTAAAATATGTAACACTTTACAAATATGAGAAATGCAGAACAAGTTATAGACATAATTATGTTACATAAAACAGACCAAAACAAATGGGAGTATCATAATACCTGTTCATATTACATGAAGAATTGAAAGTAAAGCTGAAAAACCTTAATATTCTGAAAGTGATTGCAGGTAGAAGTAATAGAGCAAGAAATTAGTGGCATAAGGAAGAGGTAAGGGTTTACATAGGTGGGGTCATGACAAGAGCATGTCCACAATTTAGATAGGATTTTTTTTACATGTTTTTTGAAAATGTTGAAGTGTCTAATACTTCTTATACTGAGTGGGAGTTTGTTCCAGTCATGAGATACTGAATATTTATATAACACCTTGACAATAGTTTTATTGGGTTTGTAAATTTGTAGAAGAAATTGTTCTGTGCTATGGAGTGGACGTGAAGAGTTATAGTAAGTTGCAAGACTGGATAGTGATGGGCAGACTGAGGATTTGTTGAGTAAGAAGTGAGTTATGTGGAGCTGTGAAAGTTGAATTTGATGGGTAATTCAAGCCATTGTAGTTTATTTAGTACCATGCAGTGGTGAGAGTTATGTGGAGGGTTTGCAGCAAATTTAGCGATTTTATTGTATGCCTGTTCAAGCTTATTAATTGAGGAAGATTGTAGGTTTGTAAGGATTGAAGAAGCACAGAGAAGGTGAGAAGTAGATAAGCTTGGGCCAAGGAGAGTCTTGAGTCAAGATTTAGGTATTTCTTGTTCCTATAGAGGAGACCCAGTTTTTTTTTTTTTTTTACTAGATTGTTGGACGTGGAGGTCAAATTTTAATTCATCATCTATTATCATTCCAGGTAGCCTTGTGTGGAATTCTACATTAATGATGGTTTTATTGGAGGATGAAATGGTAAAGGTGGATTTGAGATGTGAAAGTGATTTTGGGAGGAAGAGTAAAAGTTTAGTTTTTTTAGGATTTAAAATAAGCTGAGTTTCAGTGGACCATCTTTCTACAGAGAGAAAAGAGTTTTGGGTAAGAGTGTGAAGTTGAGAGAGAGTTTCAGAAGAGGAGATGAGTATAGAATTGTCAGCGTACTGAATGAGAGAGGAGTGAATGATAGCAAGATGAATATAGGTCATTTGTGAAAATGTTGAAAAGAAGGAGTCCCAGGATGGAGCCCTGGAAACATCTGTGTGTATGAGTATGAGCAAGAAGGGAAAGTAGGAGGATTGCCATCTGACAGATTGCAGTCTGTTTGAGAGAGAGCTTGAGAACCATTCAAGAGTGGAAGCTGAGAGACTAAGGTTAGCTAACTTGTTTATGGGTTTAGAATGGGATACTGTGTCAAAGGCTTTTGACAAGTCTAAGAATAGACAGGAGACAAGTTTCTTATTATCACGGACTTCAGCTACAGTATGAGTAAAAGGTGAGAGAGCAGTAGTAGTACTGTGGTTTGGACAGAAACCATGTTGGCTAAGTGTAAGAAGATTTTCTTAGATGAGAAATTTGAGAAGCTGAGTGTGTATACATTTTTGAGGATTTTTGAAAGAGGAGAGAGAGAGAATAGCAATGAGTCTAAAGTTAGATGGGTCAGTAGAGTTGCCACCTTTGTGTAGAGCTATTACATAGAAAGATTTTCATATATCAGATAAAGTAGCTTCATGAATTGATCTATTGGTATGTATTGAAATTGGATAGGCTATAGATTCAGCCATGAAGGGGGTGGGTATATTATCAGCAGAAGGAGAATATGGTTTTAGGTTTTGGAGGAGAGATTTAATACAAGTGGTGGAGATAGGGTTAAGAGAGAAGAGGGTTTGGTTAGAAGGAGTTTGAGGAGGGGATAATAGAGTTGGAGTTCTGAGCAGTATTCTCAGTGTATGAATAGTATCAGTGAAATAATGGCTGAGGATGGCAGCAGTGTCATGTGCTGAATTATTAGGCTAGGGATTAGGAGTTTGTGAGCTTCCGAGGTGAAGGATAGAGTTGATAGTTCTCCAGAAGTTTTTGGGATTAGAGTAATGTTTAATTTGAGCCATATTGTACATTTTTTTCTTATCATTGTAGATTATCTTCTTCATGTTTCACTGTTGCATTCATTACATTTGGGTTATTTGCCTGCAGGTAGCCCTCAGTCAGCCTGAGTACCAGAGTCTTGGGATTTCTGCATCAGATGCTGTCGCTTCTTCCATGACGGCAGGTCGTCAGGGGTGTAAAACATACAGCCGATGCCATTACATCAGTCTTTCTTGCTATGCAATGCCCGAAGCAGAAGCAGTTCGCAAGTGCTGGTTGGCCACCTCCTGAAATTTTAGTTTTTCGAGTTTCAGACCTGAAGTCTTCTAAAAGATAAGTACCCCATTGGGGATCCTGTTTTCCTGCTCTAACCGATGTCAGAAAAAATTAATAATTGTTTTGCCCGTGGAAAGCAAATACCTCACAGAGATTTTCATTCTTACTGCGTCACCTGTTTATGCCCAGACCACAATGTCCCTCACTGTCGGTTTTGTGCCTTGTGCAGTATGATTTCTAAGTTCTTTAAAAATGAGATGATGAGTAGGGGATTTGAATTTTACATGTCTTTACCAAGCAGACTCTCTCTGATGCATAGGGGAATAAGTGTCTTTTGTAAGCCAAGGGGCATAATTTGATTTTATTCTGATTTTCCGAAGGAGTGCTAGTGTGTTGAGGATGTCTAAAAAGATGTTGTTGAATTTTCGCACAGTGTCATTAAGAGGAAGACTATGTAGGAAGGACCAATTAACTGACTTAAGTCTTTCATTTAAAGTTGTGTGGTTGAAGCTAGAGCTCACGGCAGTCTTTATAGAGATGGGGTCTGTATAGTTGTGGGGAGTATCTTGGTATATAGATGGGTAAGTGGTCACTTAAGGTATCAGGATGTGTGTAGTGGTTGTGATAGAGGTGAGGGTCAGTAGTCAGTGAATCTCCCCCTATCAAAACCTTTAAAGGCTCAATCCACTAGATCCATGGCTACTTCCACCATATTTCAGTCTAGAGCATCAACAGATGATATCTGTGCAGCTGCTACTTTGTCAAATCCTTATACCTTTATCATTCATTAAAAACTAGATCTGGTCTTGAAGGGAAGAGCGGCCTCTGGCTGAGCCATACTCAGGAATATCCTTTAGAGTTCACCCTGGAATTCAGTTAGCTGGGTAGTCTGTCCCATACAGTGAGGAATGAATGAAAATTGACAACATTAGATAAAGAAGTTATGTACTTACCATAACATTCCTTCTGTGTTGTCCATTTCCATTCTTCCTCAACTCCCCACCCTCCATTCCCCTCCATTTCTCACAAACGACTTCTGGAGGAATGATAGCTTTAAGGACACCAAGGACACCATATGTCCCTTGTGTTGATCTCCAGTTATGGCAGTTCTTTTATAGTTTCTCTCAAGCTGTAAATATGATTTGAGGAAGTTAGGCATGGTGCATTGTGGGTAGGAAAGGAGCTTGAAAGTTTGTTGGTTTCCACGAGCTGGAGTAATGGCGAAGTCGGATCCAAACCCATACATTGAGGAAGAATGAAAATGGACAACACAGATGGAATGTTATGGTGAGTACATAACTTCTTTTTTATAGATAAAATTTCCTTTTTGGGCATTTATGTCTACATAAGACACTGCTAACCTCTTGATGTAATAACACCAGGAAAGATTGTGAGTGTGTCGCTACAGCAAAACATAAGGCTACAGCCTTCACAAGGCAATTTCAAGTATTAGGACCATTGGAATGATTTAAAGGCAGAATCAACAAATAAAGCAAAAATAATGCAGTAGCACCCTAAACAGTTAACTGAAGTGCAAAACAACAAAATGAATCTGTCATCTCCCAAGGATGGAGCAGGATTAACTCAGGATCCCCACAGAGTGTGGCTAAGGTGCCAAGCAGATGGGAGCTCTGGGAAAATGAACAGGAGACAGTTTGTTGTAAGGGAGGTTTATTGAAGTGCA
The DNA here is from genome assembly GCF_019279795.1 of Protopterus annectens. NCBI lineage: Eukaryota > Metazoa > Chordata > Ceratodontiformes > Protopteridae > Protopterus > Protopterus annectens. The sequence goes on from NC_056732.1 coordinate 1,656,008,014, forward strand.
GTCCTGGTCTGCTTAATGGGCACTTAGTGTTATAGCTATATGGAAAACAGTGGGTGGGAATGTATTTAAATAGGTTACACAACAGACAGTAGCAATGAAAAAAGTGAGGGTGGGATTTTGGTAGTCCAATTACCATAAGAGGCAAAAGCTCTTAGAGTCTTTTAAAACCACAAAAAGAAAAGATGGGAGGGTTGAGGAAAAAATTCCAACTGAGGTTGAAGTCCTGTGGTTAGAATTTCAGAAACATTTAGTTACTGCCTTAGTGGTGGTGGTGGTGGGGGGGGGACTCAAAGAATAGGGGAAAAACAGTAGCAAGGTAAACAGAAAGGAGCCATATTGCAACCTTAGTCAGGTATGTACAGCTGTAAAAAGTATTGAAGCACAAATCCTGGAGCATAATTCACATTACTGCCAGTACTGCAAACCCACCACAGATTAAGAAACCAGATTACTGCAATACAATTTTAAGTGGGTATATACAGCCATAAAAAGTACTAAAGCACCAACCCTGGAGCAGATTTCATAATATTGCTACTACTACAAACCTACCACATACTAAGACAGCAGACCGCGTGGAATGTTAATCAATAACACTATAATGAATGACTAAATGAGGTTCAAATCTAGCAGCAGATCACATTCCTGCCATAGCTGTACAAGAAACTATAAGATTGCCTAGACTGGGTTCAAAATACATAAAAAAAGTTAATTTTTACATGTAATTGTACTTTTAGAAATAGAAAGTGCAGTATAATGTATAAACAATCATAGTTTCTTGCTGTCATACACAATCTTCACACAACTACAAGTGAAGCTACAAGACTAAGGTCCCAGAACAAACTAAAAAAGTGCAACCTGGTAAATGGACAAAAAGCAGAGAAGTACAGAAAAGTAGTACCACACAGGTCACTGTAAGTGAAAATTACAGTATTTAAGCAGAATATAACTAGTAAGCTTTTTTTTCTCTTTTGGTGAAAAGCCTGTATCTGACACATAGTTCTCAGGGTCTTGAACAAAAGACGTTAAATGCAGTGTATAAATATCCATATGTGTAATATTTCTAGCCACAAGTGGATATTTGACCAATATATCTAACATCAGTAACTTAACTCCTGAAGAAGGCTCATTTTGGCCTAAAAGTTCAAGCAATTGCAAAACATATGTTGATCCAATAAAAAGTATTACTTCACCTCTGTGCTTGAGCATCTTCAGACTTTTCCTGATTATTGTTGGAGTCTGCCTGTTACTGCTATACCTGCTACATTCCCTAAATAGAAGAAAAAAAAATGCTGAGAGCCTCGAGTACCTAAAGTTTTAAAAATGTTAAGATGGAGGTTCTTTTGGATATCGCTCAGGAACAGGTGGTGATAATGATGAGAGAAGCCCAAGCCTGATATGGCAGGAGGGTATGCAGTCATCCTTATACTTGAGGCTTCTGTAGCAGAATGCCTAATGTCTCTTCTGATGAATAGAGCTGTGCACCCTTCTCCTCTTGGTTGGATGGACATTAGCATGCTGAGGCATTAGCACATTCCCTGTATAAAGCTGATGTCGATCCACACTATCTTCAGTTCTTTCTTGCTACAGTTTATGTTCACATGTTGCATGTTTGTATTGTATCATTTTGACCTAGGTAATCTAAGTGTGTTGATAAATATCCAAGGGAAGACATTTTCTTTGTATTTCTTGACATTGTTGCTATTGTTTTTTTTTATTTGGGCCCAGACTGTGATGCAACCTTTTGTGGCATCTGTACCTGGTTTAGTAAACAGACTCTGAGATGAAGGGAGATAGTGCTCCAAAGCTACCATGACAAGAAGAAGCTTGAAGCCTAATCCCAAGACACCATAGCATCTGGCTCACAGCAGTCATTACTTGGAAGTTGTCCTCTGAAAAAAGAGTTTATAGAGAAACACATGAAGGAAAAAGAGTGATGAGAGACAGGTTAACTTACACAGGCCCGGAGTATGTACCTAATCTCAAGAGTTGCTGGACTTAGTGAGACACTTTTAAAGTCCTGGCCATGATACTTTCCTTATCTGAGGTCTCTGGTAAAGTACCTTTAGAGATCACCATGCCATTGCAGCCTGACGTGTCCTCCCAAACCAAACCCTTGATATCACCTGTAAGCCTGGATTTCTCCCCATGAACATCTGGGTTACACACCCATATAGGTAGCCTGAGGTGAAGGAATGTGTCATGTCAGTCCTAGTAAAGAGGATATCCACAGTACAAATACATAAGTCTAGGGAGGGCCATTCCTGTGCCTAGACCTCAGAGCTGTCCATGCCAAAATCTAGGACACAGTCAATCTCTAAAGATAATGTGAAGGACACCAAATGAATGTGCTGTCTGTGGCACCAAATTCACTTGCTAAAGCTCTTGGTTAATGAGATCGTCAGCGAGACAGATTAATTCGGGCATAAGCAATATTAGCCGAAAAATTCTCAGTTAGTGGATTCAGGACTTAATGTGTGTTTGCTCATCTGCTCTACTGATTCTGAAGATGCTAATGAAGGTTAAAGAAAAATCAGACTTAATCCTCATATTAACAGGATGGCCCAGACAACAGTGGTTCAAACCCCAACATCTGCACTCCAAACTGCATTCTTTGCAACAAGATAAGAGTACTAGCTGCAGAATTTTAAATCTCTTAATCTAGCATTTTAAAATAACATATATTATAAGGAAGCTAAAAGATTTAATATAAATAGTCTTTCCTTTCTAAATAGAAAATCAGATGACAAAGATCACCAATGGCTGTTGTAAATCTCCTCACATCCAAGAACCATTTTTACACAAAGAGTGAATCACATAAGTACATAAAGAACAGCTGAGATGTGAGGAGGTGGCTGTTCCTAGTGTGAGAAAAGCAGACTAGAATGCCTTCACTTCCTTGTTATTTGAGGAAAAATGAATAATAAAAAATAAAAATTCGAAAACTTTAGGATTATAAGCAACAGTAATAAATAGCTTTAACCATTAATAAAATAATTTCTGGTCCAGTTTCCTAACTCTCTGCTTTGTCCTATTACTGTGTATGAGTTTGTCAGTCTTGGTTTATAATCCTTAGATCTGAAGTAGGGAGTTCATTTGTCAGCAACCTGTGGGTCTTGGATCCGATATCGGATCCGAGCCGGCAACTTGTTTCAAGCTAATGGATCCGAGCTCCTAGCTCCTCCCCTCACCCATAATCCCCTGCTAGCCCTCCATGACCTCAGATCTAGTTTGCCGCGCTTGTGGATAGCAGGATTCCTGTGAGCTCATCTAGTACTTGGCAGTTAAGTTGATATTTTCTGTCAGCTTTCGTATTTTTTCTCAAAAATATTGTGTGTAAGTGTTAGGTACCCTTTAGAGTAAAATTTTTTTCTTTTAAGTAGTTTCCCTCCCTTCGCTGGTTGTTAGAGTGTGTGTGTTGTGTTTTGGGGCCTGTGTGTGTGTGTTACATTACTTTTCTTTAAGTATGGCTGAGGCCCCAAAAGCCATTTTTTTCAAAATGTACCGAGTGTGGCCATAAGCTCTCCCCGGCTGATGGCCACACTCAGTACGTTCGGTGCATTGGGGTTGAACACCTCACCTCAGGCTGTACCATTTGTGCAGTGTTCAACCCCAGGGCACTGAAAGAGCGGAGGTCGAAGCTGGTCTTGGCGGGACTTTTACCCCCGGACTCGGCTCCGGCCTCCGCTGCTCCCGTGGCTCCACCACAGGCTGTGGTTGCTGCCATTCCTGCCCCCCTTCCTCCGTCCGGGACTCAAACTCCCGCTAAAGTGTTGGAAGACAGGGAGGCCAGGAGGGAGAAACAGAGGGAGAAGCATCACAAGCGACGGGCTGAGACCTCCGTTTCGGCCCCGCCAGCTAAGCGGGCTTCTCCCTCCACTGCTTCTAGGTCTCCTCCTCCTCGGCTCCGATCCCCTTGTTTCTCCCCAGGGCCCGAGGAGGAGGAGGCCCGATCTCCATCGAGGTCATCGAGGCAGCATTCCAGGCCTGCCTCGGTGACCTCCTCGAGATCGACCTTTATTATGTCCGATGCAGACTTGGACAGGATGATGCGAAGGTTCATCCAGGCCCAGCTGCAGATGGGAGTGCTCTTGCCCCCCCCCCTTCGGGGGGGAGCTCGACACCTTTTTTCCACCCTATCGCTCCTTCTCTGACCCGCTACCCGGGTTCGGAGCGTTCGGAGCCGAGCAGCGTTGGAGCCAGGGGTGGGTCGGCGCCGACAGTACTTGGTACTTCGGATCCGACCCTGCCCTCGAGCCTTTCGGATCCGACCTCTCGGAGCCGTGGCCCAAGCTTCGGATCCGAGGGATTCAGTGTGCCTTCAGCTCCGTCCAGGTCGGAGCGCACTGGTCCTTCGGATCCGATGGTCTCGGCGCTGGTTCTGATCCCTTCATCGGATCCGAGTGGAAACCTAGTTTCGGATCCAAGAGAGAGTGATTCCCCCTCGACTTTCGATGTTGTGGAGAGGGCTCTGTTGAGAGCATCCGGACACTCGGTCCTTGTCTCGGGTCCTCCCTGCACTCCCTCTCTGCTGGGCCAGGCTTCCATCACCCGGCCAAAGGGACAGCCTGCTTCAATGTCCCAGATGGTTTCATTGGAACAGGATGTAGCTGGCGAGGCCTCCTCGGACAGCCCCCCCCGAGGAAGTGCCCCACAAGCATAAGTGCAAGAGGAGGCACGTGGACTCCCCTGAGTCCTTAACTGAGGACATGGACTTGGAGGAAGGGGAAGGCTCCCCAAGATCACCCGCTGAGGATGTCTCCTTTGGAGACATCATGGAGATGCTGAGGATCAGAGGTGGGTGGTCTGCCCCCAAGTCTTCCTCCGAAGAGTCCGTGTTTCTGGAGGCAATCAAAGCAGGCCCATCTACCTCTTGGGTGTCCCCTCTGGCCGACCCCTTGGTGGACCTCATTACCACCAGGGCGTGGAAGGATCCGGACACCATGGAGCCAATACCAAAACGCCCGGACAGGATACTTAGCCCCCCCCTCAGACCGATCGCACTGGAGTAAGGGCCCCCCCCCCCGTAGATGCCATGTTGACGGCGGCAGCCACGAAGAGGGAACTGGCTCAGGAGAGCCCCTCAGTCCATCCACCGAGCAAGGAGTCCCGCTCAATGGACCGATTAGGGAAGTGAGTTTTTAGTTCAGCGACCTTCTCGGTAAGGTCTCTGAACTATATGGCACATGTCATCAGGATGCAGCGGGATCGTATCTAAGAATACGCTGCCTCCCCTCCTGAGTCCATGTCGGCGGATGACAAGCAATTGTACTCCACCCGAATGGCCACTCTGAAATCAATTTCAAATACCTCTATGCGGCTGTTGTCCCACGCCACACAGGGAGCCACTAGAGCTAGCGGAGCAGACCTAGTCATGAGACGTCAGGCCTGGCTCCGTCATTGTGACTTTGCGGAGCCTTTTAATGCGTCTTTTGCGAACGCCCCTTTCGATGGTTCTGCCCTGTTTGGCAAAACGGTTCGTGAGACACTTGTCCAGAGCGAGAAAGACAGGAAGACGTTGTCTGCCATCGGAGTCCGCTACTCTGCTCCCCAGCGGTCTTTTTCGAAGAATCAAAAGGGTCAGAAGAAGATGTGGTTCCGGAAATCACAACATTCCCAACCTGCTCCGGACAATCAGTCCTTCCATGGCAGAGGAGGACAGGGAGGATGCCGCCCCAGGGGCAGAGGGGCTCCGAGAAACTTTGGGTCCAGAGAACATTTCTCTGAACGGCCCACGCAGCAGCCCTGAAGGGTTGCCCGGCTGCTCCACTCTGGACGCAGTCGGGGGGCGCTTCTCTGAGCACCTAGCGGCATGGGAGTCCATCACGACAGACCGCTGGGTGCTTCGTATTATATCCAGAGGGTACAAAATACCATTACTCCATGTCCCCAAATTCAAGAACCTCCCCGATGTACCACCCGATCAGAGGGAGGCCGCAGCTGCAGAAATTCGGCAGCTGCTAAGAAAAAGAGCCATCCAGCCCATCCCCCAAGACCAGCTCGGATTAGGGTTCTACTCCAGGTTCTTTTTGGTGCCAAAAAAGACGGGGGACTTGAGGCCGATCCTAGACCTTTCCCGCTTGAACCTGACAGTAACCAAGGAAAAATTCTGAATGGTCACTCTTCAATCTATTCTCCCCCTTCTAAGGGAGAACAATTGGATGTGCTCTGTAGACCTCAAGGATGCGTACTACCACATTCTAATGGACAGACGATCCAGGAGGTTCCTCCGCTTCCAGCTGGGAGCCAGTCACTACCAGTTCAGGGTCCTTCCCTTTCACCTCACCACAGCCCCCAGGGTGTTCACCAAGGTATTAGCAGTGATTGTGGCCCACCTGAGACTCCAGGGAATACAGGTATTTCTGTACCTGGACGACTGGCTCCTGACCGCCCCAGCAAGGCATCTACTTTGCTCAGCCAGAGATTTCTTTCTCCGCCTAGCCCCACAGTTAGGCATCACCATCAATGCCGACAAATCCCTTCTGGCCCCGACAAGTCATAGAATTCATATGAGCCAGAAAAGACACCAGAGAGCTACGAGCCTTTCTAACTTCCGAGAGAATCCGGAATTTGCAACTCCATGTGCGGGCTGTCCTCCAATCAGAGACTTCACCAGTGGAATTCGTCCTGTGGGCACTAGGCTCCATGGCGGCAGCGATTACGCTCCTTTCTTGCGCCCGTCTGAACATGCGGGTACTGCAATGGACACTTCTAGTGCAATGGTCCTTTCTATCCCTTCCTCTTCATCACCCCATAGCTATCAGCAAGACTTGCAGGAGGGCTCTATTATGGTGGCTCCAAACTTCGGACCTCCATATGGGCCGTCCCTTCTGCACCTCTCCCCCTCTCACCACGGTGAACACGGACGGCTCCCGCCTCGGGTGGGGGGGCATTATTCAGGCAGGACGGTCCAAGGCATGTGGAACGACACAGAGACCTCCCTGCATATCAACGTTCTGGAGCTGAGAGCAGTGCTGTTCACGTTGCAAGCACTTCAGGATCTCCTCCCCATTGGAACGATTGCAATTCAGTCGGACAACATGTCGGTTGTCTGGTATATCAACAAACAGGGGGGAACCAGATCTTACCCTCTATGCCGCGAAGCCATGAGAGTGTGGGAATGGGCGATCTCCTCCAACCGCTTTCTGATTGCAACTCACATTCCGGGACGGACCAACATCCTAGCGGACAAACTCAGTCTCACCCTTCTTACCCCGTATGAGTGGTCTCTCAATCCACTAGTAGCGAATCAGATATTCGCAATATGGGGGCAACCCTGCTGCGATCTTTTTGCGTCTCCCTCAAACACCAAATGCGGCAATTTCTTCGCTCTGATTCCACCTCCAGGGGAAACTCCAAGAGACGCTCTGGTACATGCTTGGCCACCTGGTCTACTTTATGCCTATCCTCCTCTAACCCTGATGCTGCAACTCTTACAGAAAGCCTCGCGGTTGGGGAGCAGGATGATCCTCATTGCCCCATTCTGGCCTCGGCAAATTTGGTTCCCTTACCTGTGGTCTCACCTAGTGAATCCTCCTTGGATTCTGGATCCCAGTCCGGATCTAATCTCCCATCCGTCGAACTTACCGACCCCAAACCTGGACAGTCTGAAACTGACAGCTTGGTTGCTCCAGTTCCACTCCTAGTTAGGCCTCCCAGTATCTCTTCACCAGTCAAAGCCATCCTTGTGGCAGCGCATAAGCCCTCCACCAGGAAAGTGTACCGCAGTAAATGGAAACGTTTCTCCATCTGGGCAGACCATCATGATCTAGATCCCTTTACGGCTCCTCTTCCATCCATATTAGACTTCCTAACCAAACTTTTTCAGGAAGGCGCTAGTTGTTCAACTGTCAAAGTGCAATTGGCAGCCATTTCACATTACCATGTGGGACATGATACAGGGCCTTTGATGTCGGCCAAGTTGTGTAAAACCTTTCTCAAGGGCACCTTCTTGCTTAGACCCCCTATAAAAGAAGCCCTACCACCGTGGGATCTTTCACTAGTTCTTCAAGCCTTGACTGCTCCACCTTATGAACCCGCTGCTTCAGTAGATCTCAAATTCTTGTCCTGGAAAACAGCATTCCTTGTAGTCATCACTTCAGCAAAAAGAGTTTCGGAGCTTCAAGCTCTTTCTGTGAAGCCTCCTTATTTGATCTTTCACCCAGACAGAGTGTACCTCAGGATCAATCCCTCTTTTCTTCCCAAGATAGCATCAGAAACCAACATAAATCAATCCATAAATTTACCGGTTTTCTTCCCTAAATATCAGAATAAAGGAGAGTATAAGCTGCACTCATTAGATGTTCATAGGCAGCTTTGCTTTTATACTCATAGAACAGCTGGTCATAGACAATCCGACCAGCTGTTCGTTTCCTTTGCCAAATTTAATTTGGGGAAAGCAATATCAAAAGTATCTCTATCACGCTGGATTTCTCAATGTATCCTATTGGCGTACCAAGCCTCTGGGAGACCCGCACCGGATGGAGTTCGCGCACATTCCACTCGTTCCATCTCTACTTCTGCGGCCTTCAAGTCTAGAGTTCCTTTGGATGATATTTGTTCAGCAGCCACTTGAGCTTCATCTCATACCTTTTTTAACCACTACAAACTGGACGTGATTTCTAGAGGGAGATCCTTTGGCTCTGCGGTGCTTCGCAATATCCTTCCATGATGGCCACCCAAGGTTCAGGTAGCTGGGGACTCTGTCCCACAGGTTGCTGACAAATGAACTCTCTACTTCAGATTAAGAAGTTATGTACTCACCATAACGTTCCATCTGAGTAGGTAGCTTCATTTGTCTGCAACCATCCCCCCTTCCTTCCCCCTGGCCTTCTTCGGATCTTTTTTTTAGTTGGATACCCGTTTTTGGGTATTTATTGACGGGCAAACTCGATCTGAGGTCATGGAGGGTTAGCAGGGGATTATGGGTGAGGGGAGGAGCTAGGAGCTCAGATCCATTAGCTTGAAACAAGTTGGCGGCTCGGATCCAGTATCGGATCCAAGACCCACAGGTTGCAGACAAATGAAGCTACCTACTCAGATGGAACGTTATGGTGAGTACATAACTTCTTATTTTCATTAAGTAAATGTCAGTATCTGATGTTGTCCTTTTCATTCTTCCTCAATGTATGGATTGCAAATCCGACTTCGGAGCTGAATCAGCGACATTCCAACTCCCGAGCTCCTCCCTCTACCCTCTACCCATAATGTCCTAATCCATCCCCAGTACCTCAGATCTTGTTTGCCGCTAACTCGCACAAATGTGGATCCACTGTCTGAGTGTTTTTTTTGGGTAGTGTAGTAAGTGTTTTTAAGTATTAAAACCTATCCACTTCTATTTCTGGTTAACTATTTAATCTGATGTTGTCAATCTTCATTCATTCTTGACTGATGGTTTCAGTTCCGACCTCTAGGAGCCGACTCGGCCATTATACATAGCTCATGCCAGCGAAACACTCTCGAGCTAAGGCTCAACCCACAATGCCTTTCTGCCACGTAGAAAATTGGACATGTCAGCCAATACTCTTAGCTAAGTGCTTTAAAATTGTATTTATCATTATCGTTTTTTGGATAATCACAAACTTTTCTGTACTAACCCATCCTTCCTATTCAAACCCAAATGTCTACCAACCTCATCCTCTTACCACACACACCTCCAACCTCATTCCCAATAAACGCTCCCCCCTAATCCACTCAAAATCACTTTTTACACTGACATACCTCACATACATCCTCCACCAAATCTCCCTGTCCAGAGACATTCACTCCAACCCAGGACCCACTACCAACACACAATACACTAACTTCCCTCCCACACAACCCCAAATACCCAAAGCCATATGCCTAACCACATTCAATTCCCAAAGCCTTTGAAATAAAATCCCTAACCTCCATGCCTGGCTCTCCCACAACCATCCAGACATAGCCATCTCATAGACCTAGGTTAAACCCCCTATAAAGGACAACAAAATTCTACCACCAGGCTACCAAGTAATTTGCAATGACAAGCTACATAAGAAAGGTGGAGGGGTAGCTATTATTTACTCTTCCTCCTATACCATTACCCCTTACACTAATCACATCCCCACCTTTGCCAATGCAGAAATAACAATAGGACTACTACAAATCAACAACCACAAGTCCATATGAATAGGAGCCCTCTATATTCCCCCAGGCAACAATATCCAAACCCTAGAAGATATCCTCTCCTGGTTTTCCTGTACCATCAGAAATGAAACCTACATCTTCGGAGATGTGAACATTAACTAGGCCTCTATCTATTCTCAAACCCCATCTCAAACAATCAACCTGTATAATCGAGTGGCACGATGCCAGGGTAATCCTATGGGCTAGACTTGTACAGGCTCCTTGGCCATTAGCCTAGTAAACACCTGTGAACCTATGAACTTCTGCCAACTAATAAACCCTCCAACCAGACCAAACAAAGATGGGACCTCCGGTACCATCATTGACTGGATATTAACATCCCATCCCAACCTCATCTCAAATGGTGGAATCCTTCCTGACCCTCTCAGTGACCACCTGCCAGCTTTCGATGACCGTCTCCCCTCTCCTCTTCAAAAGCATCACCACTACATTCAAATCCGTACTCTCTCCTGTTTCAACCCTCAGACCTTCACTGAATGTCTAAAGCATACTGACTGGACTCCTCTAAGAACCCTACCCCTCAACAATGCCATAAGCCACTTCATTGAGTCCTTCCTAAGCCTACTAAACCTCCATGCTCCCCTCAGAACCAAACGTGTCAAGTCCAACCCCTCCCCCTGGCCCTCAAAAGAAACCAAAATAATAATACATCAAAGAGATGAAAAATGGAAGCTATACCAGAGAAACAAGATACCTAACTCCTTCCTATAATTCAAACAACTCTAAACCTCCATAAAAAAACTAATAACTAAAGATCGCAAAACATGCTACATCAGACTCCAATCCAAACATGCAACAAAACCAAAAAACGTTTGGAATTTCATCTCCTCCCTTTTCCACCCAGGAAACAAAGACAATCCCTGTCCTGACCCCACCCTTATCGACCTTGAAACAGCCACCCAATTCATTTCCTTCTTCGTGGACTATATTGTTAAACTGTACCCCCCATCAAATCCCAACCACACCTACCCCATCCCCCAATCACACACCTCCTTCCTCCCCTTTCAGCCTAAAACCCATTCCCACAAACACAATAAAAAGACTTCTCCTTAAACTAAAACCTTTCCGCAACGCTCCTGATAACCTACCATCAACCTTCCTCAAACTATCAGCTGACAGCATAGATCTTCCCATTTCTATCTTAATAAACAGATCCATTCAGGAATCTTATGTCCCATCTACCAGGCGCCATGCCAACATCATCCCTGTCCATAAGGGAGACAATAACACAGACATCACCAATTTCAGGTCTATTGCCATCCTTTTCCCTCTTTCTAAAATACTAGAAAAAACTATCCATTCACAACTGATGCCACATCTTACTCAAAACAATCTCCTCACCCCCACTCAACACAGCTTCCACCCTGGTCACAGTACCTTGACTGCCCTCCTTTCATTTCTCGAAACCATTAACCTAGCCTGTGACTCAGGCAAACTCGTATCCACAATGTTTCTAGGTCTACCAAAATCTTTTGACACCATCTCCCACCCCTTGCTCCTATCCCAACTATCCTCTCTCCATCTCTCTCCCTCCTCTAGAGCCTGGTTCTCTAGTTACCTCTCTGATCATCAACAGGCTGTACAATAGAAATCCTCAACTTCTCCCTTCTTACCTACACCCACCGGTGTGCCACAGTGTTCTGTACTAGGTCCTCTACTCTTCAATATATTTATCAACAACTTCCACCGCACCATCCCTGATTCCTCACTGATACAGTACACAAATGACTCAACAATCATCTGCTCAGTCTACTATACTCTGACCAACTATTAGAAACCCAATCAGCCTTCAGTAAAACAGAAACCTGGATGCAAAGCCAGCACTTGGCCTTAAACGCCAATAAGCCAAAATAACATCCACCTCGAAACTATCTCCAACACCAAACTACTCGGCATCACCATTGATGAAAATTTAAAATTTGATACCCATATCCAAACCACCATTAAAAAAACACCAAAAACTAGGACTCCTGTACAGACACAACCGCTACCTGAGCCCTTCCACCAGACAACTCCTAGCCTCCTCCCTCCTTATCCCTTCACTTATGTATGGCGGTCCTCTATTAAGCAGTCTACAACTTGGTCTACAATCCAAACTTGAATCCTGCTACCATAAAATAAACAAATTTGCAACCAGTTCTAAAAACTCAACACACCACTGCCCCTCCCTCCGTATCTTGCAGTGGCTTGAACTACCCAATTACCTAAAATTCCTTCAGCTTACAGCTTCCCCCAGGATCTTCTTCAAACCATCCAGCTGCCCTTCTCTCACTACTGCTTTAACCCCCTATTTACCTAACCGCGCTCTCAGATCTGAAAACCAAAACCAACTTCAAGTCTACAAACCCACTAGACTCCCCCTGACCAACTTCTGCTTTCTTACTCCATAGCCAAACTATGGAACTCTCTCCCTCCCCCTTCGCAATACTTCTAACCATACCAACTTCAAATCTCTCTTGTTCTCCTACCTATCTTCAAAATGGGCATGCCCATGTCACGCTCCTACCTAACTTCCCCTCTTTACTCTCTTTCTCTCTCTCTTTCCCATTCCCACTTTCATGCTCATTCCTGTATTCCTCTCACTTATTTCTCACACCATATCTATTCTTACTTTTTCACCCCACTATTCAATTCTAGACAATCTTCTACAGCACTTGGGAAAACCTTCTCAGATTGTCTCAGTCTTCATGAAACTAATGCTGTTTCAGATAGTGAGTTTTCTCAGATTGTCTCATTTCTCAACCACATTCCATTCACCTTTATTCACTCTCAAGATTGTAATCTACCCACCTGCATGGTGCTGGATTCTCTACCTGACATTCACGTCATACTACTTTGTGTTATTAACATGCTAAATTATGCTGTACTACGCACGAAGCTTTGGAAACCATCCAGGTGCAACTAACCATAGGCAAAACTGCTCTACAAATTGTAGCATGCTACAGGCCACCCTCTCAAACTCAGGAACCCCACACAGCCTTCCTGAAGACACTGGAGGGTATAAATGTATCTCCAAACACCATCATATTGGGTGACTTCAACTACCCGAATATAGACTGGGAACATTACTCAAGCCCTAACTTTCTAGCCCAACGGTTCCTGGAGTTCATAAATTCAAATGCCATGGAACAGCTAGTCACTGTTCCCACGAGAGGAGAAAATATACTAGATCTCATTGTCACAAACATGGGGACAAAATGCTCCACACCGAAGTATATCCCTCATTGGTGAGATCTGATCATAAACTAATCTCACTGGAAATCCACATCCCCCACCCCAAACAAAAAGACCATAGTGAAGAACTTCTAAAGCAAACTTCACACTACTCAAGACTGGTGTGGTATCCTTCAAGGCCCCTGAGCCAGTGGAAACCACAACCCAAGCTGCAGAAGCCCTTACAAATGCCTTCTATGAACACCTCCAGGACTGCATGGATCAGGCAATCCCAAATAAAACCAAGACTCTTTCCACAAGTCCAGTCTGGTGGACCCCAGCCATTAACAAACTTTACAATAAGAGGAGAAAGCTATTACATGATAGAACAAAATCCATAAAAGGGAAGTCACCCCTGATCATTATTAGTAAAAAAATACGAGCACTCATAAAATCAACTAAGGCCAATTTTGAGAGAAAAATTGCCATGGATTCAAAGGACAATCATAAGGCCTTTTTCAGCTATGTTAGGAACCTGGGTGGAAAATCCCAGATATGCTCAGAATTAGTCCAAAATGATACAAAAATCACTGAACCCACAGACATTGCCAACATACTGGCATACAGGTTCAGTGCAAACTTCACCCTAAAGGAGAGATAACTATCCCAGCCGAGTGTAGCCTCCCGGACATCTCAAATGCGCAGGTGAAAGCTGCTCTCTCTAAAGCTAAAAACACAGCATCAATGGGACCGGATGGTGGCCCTGGCTGTGTGCTACACGAGCTAAATGAGGAATTAAACCGGCAGCTGTTTAATCTCAGCCTTACCACAGGATACGTGCCCAAGGAGTGGCGTACGGCAACTGTGGTCCCTCTACAGACCCTGGTAATTACCGCCCCATAAGCTTAACAAGTCTAGTCTGCAAAGCTATGGAGAGGATCATAATGGAGCTCATAAACAAAGATATAGGGGACTTGCAGACATTGGACCCGACCCAGTTTGGCTTCGTCAACGGCAGATCATGCCTTTGAACTTGGTCGACTTCTTGAAACAGTCACCAAGGCCATTGATGAGGAAAGGCAGTCCATACAGCCTACCTTGACCTTGCAACACAATACCCCACTCGGTATTGTAGAAAAACTTACCAGCTTAAATGTAAACCCATATGTCACAAGATGGGTTGCAAACTGGCTTAAGGACAGAACCCACAGGGTTAGAGTTGCTGGCGCTGTGTCAGACTCCAAGCCGGTCACAAGTGGTGTCCCACAGGGCTCGGTCCTTGGCCCCCTATTGTTTGGCATCTACTTCTCAGAAGTACAGGCCAACATGGGAGGACTTTGACAAAGTTTGCAGACGACTGCAAACTGGGCGCCATAGTGGAAAGTGTATCGGACACGGATATCCTTCAGAAGGGACTCACGGAAACAGATAGCTGGTGCCAGAGCCATGGCCTGAAGTTAAACGCCAAAAATGTATAGTCATACCCTTCGGGAAAAACAAGGTAACCCCAAGCTACCATATAGGTGGCAATCCACTAAGCACAGAAGAGGTTATCAGGGACCTGGGGACCCAGGTTGACAGTGGCCTTTCTTTTGACACTCACGTTGCTAAAGTGGTTAGAAAGACCTTCTACATTGCCCACCTGATCATGAAGGGATTCACATCCAGATCTAGTGAGGTCATTGTTCCCTGTACTCTTCACTTATCAGACCAATGATCGAGTACAATGCCCCATTCGGGATGTATCTCACCCGACATCTGCAGCAATTGGAGAGACCCCAAAAGTTCCTCACCAAAAGGGTAAAGGATCTCCAAAATCTGTCATATGCTGCCAGATTGAAGAAACTCCAGCTCTATTCAGTCGCATACCGTCTGCTCAGAGGTGACATGTGCCTGACATACAAGGCCATGTCCAACCCGGAATTAATGGACATGCTCCACCTCAAAAATCCAAATCCACCAAAACCACTAGAGCAAGCGACTTAAACCTTAGCACGGATATAAATAGGATGTTCTGGAGGGATAGATTTATCACTCAGAGACTCCCTATGCTGTGGAATAAAATCCCGGTCCATGTGAGGCAGAGCACCTCGCTGACTCTGTTCAAGAGAAATCTAGACCTGTGGATGGGAGATCGTAGGTTTACCGGAATCATCTCTGTGTCACTGCTGGACAGAGGCACAACAAACTAATGGGCACAGTAATTTTTCATATAAGGGGTGGCTAGGCTTATAAATGCCTTAGGGCAGATAGCCTAGTATAAACCTATGAACCTAAATGCTATATTCTTAACCTGATGATTATGTTTATACTAAGTTGTATACGTATGTAATGAGTCACTGGAGCTTTTCTTCCCAGGCCTCCACTGAAAATGGGCTCTTCTTGACCCAGTGGACTTCCCCAGTCACCAAACTGAAATAAATAAATAAATGAAATAAATAATATTGATTTAAGACTCTCAATTTACTTATTGGATAGCCTCGCTAACTAGTTTTTGATGTGAGTGACTGTTTTTGACCTTTCTACCCACACCCTTTTACCTTATGGTAACTCTCATTACCATAGTTGGTAACAGGCATCTTCCTTCTCTTCTTCCCTCTCCTCTTACCGTTGGTAGTCTTTCATACCATTGTTGGCATTCTTCTTCTTCTTTCACCCCATTTTTTTCATCCCTTTACCCATTGGGTAATTTTCTATACCATTGTTAGTATATCCAAACAAAAAAAAAAACTTTCAATAACTCTTCCTTTCCTCCTTTTCTCTGAGTGAGTGTCGTGTGTGTGTGTGTGTGTGTGTGTGTGTGTGTGTGTGTGTGTGTGTGTGTGTGTGTGTGTGTGTGTGTGTGTGTGTGTGTGTGTGTGTGTGTGTGAGTGTGTGCGTGACTGACTAGACTATTCATTGACATGGCAGAAAAACAAAAGGGGACATCTGGGTTTAAGCAATGTCAGGACTGTAGCAGAAAGATGCCCAGTTCTGATGGACATCTTTCTTGCGTATACTGTCTGGGTGCCCCTCACTTGGACATATCTTGTAATATTTGTAAGGGGTTTAGTGCCCGGACTCTAGCTAAGAGGAGCAATAAATTAATCTTGAAAGATTTATAAAAGTGTTCTTTTGGTGATGCCCTATCTAAAGCAGAGACTTCAAAATCTCCAAAGCCTGAAATTAATAAAAGGAGCCACTTGGTGCTGACTTCCCCTCTGACACATGAAACAAAATCTCAGAAACCCCAGTTTCCAACAGTTTCTTCAGAACTGAAGGCCAAGGTACCGAATGTGACATTATCATCACCTCTGACACCGAAAACAGCACAATCCACATTGTTGCCGTTCAGTACTGAACCAAATCAAACCACTTCAACACCAGCCATTGCTTCGGCTCCGACAAACTCTTCTGCACCGACAATAGTTTCATCCTCTCATTCGGTTCCACCCTTCTGTTCCATATAACAGCCCATGGTGCCGAAGGTCGATCCATTAAATTTACCCGGACTAGATATTCCCTTTCAGTAGACCATTTTTTGGGTCAGCAACTGAGCCCATTTCTGGACAGGCCTGAGTTCCCTTTGGGAATGTCAGTATGTCAATCCATTCCTCCAGGAGTCTCTCAGAATTGGACATAGTCAGATTGGTGGATCAGCTTTTAGCAGTCAGAGGCCTTCCTGCACCCTCACAGACCTCTCTCCCACCCGGAGCCGAGGTTTATTCTCCAAGGACTCTCTCAGTTTATCCTCCTTCAACCTCCTTTCATGGTTTGGAGCCCTTTGCTAAGACACTTTCAGTGCCAGCTACCTCAGTGCCGACTGTGGACCTCACCTCGGTGCCAAAGTCGACTCTGTGGTCTTCGGCTCCTTCAGATCTGTCACATACGTAGCACTGAGGTTTGGCTGTCGGTTCCAAGATCCTTGGACCAGTTCCGGTTGTTTTCATGGTGCTATCTGTGGCTTTCGGGGCCATGGCAGTTTCAAGCCCTCTCTCGGCTCCTACTCTGGGTGGCAGCTTGTGGGACCAGGGGGTGACCCCAGTTCTGAGGTTGTCTTTCTCGGTTCTGGGCTCCCATCCCTCTTTGGGTGGGCCTGCCTTCCAGATTATGGAGAGAGCTTTGGCCTCAGCAGGTTACCAGCTGGTGCCATCCCCATCAGAGTACCATATTTGTGTTTCCTCTGGTTCGCAGCTGCCACAGTCTGCTACTTCTGGTCAGCGGGCACAAACACTGAAAGATACCCTGGTTCAGGGTCCCCCCCCTTTGGAGTCCTCCTCAGAGCTTCCCCAGAGGAACCACCCTGTAAGAGGACATGCAAGAAGAAGCATCTAGATTCTCCAGAAGAATCAGTTACTGAATTACTGATTATGGTGAAGATCACCAGAGATGTCTCCTTTGGTGACATTCTGGAAATATTAAAACAGAGGGGTGATTGGAAGCCCTCAAACCCATCCTCTGAGGAATCTGTGTTCTTGCAAACTTTTCGTGCCCGCCCATCTACATCTTGGGTGACCCCACCCACTGACGGCCCAGTTAAATTGATTGTTCAGCGAGCATGGAATTTTTCTGACTCCATAGAGCCTATTTCCCAGAGACTGGATAAGATTCTTTCAGCTCCAGAAGATAAGCCCCATTTGTCTAAGGGTCTAGCAGTAGATGCCATGGTGGTGGTGGCATCCATCAAAAAGGAACTCGCCAAGGAGAGTTCACCTGCCCGTCCTCCCTTATATTAATAACATTCATAGGCATCATATTAAATGTTTTTGTTATTTTTATTCTTTATTTCACTTTTTATGTCTTGTGGTTTTATTCGCTGTCAGGTTTACTAATTGTAAATACCATTACATTTTTATATTTTTACACATTTGTTATGATTATTATATGTGTTACCTACCTGGTTTACTTGAGTATTTAACACTGTTTTATGACATCTTAATGATTTTTATGAAAATTGTAATTAGAAGGAATTTCAATTTGAGCTGACATCACTTCCTTTTTTACTCTTTAAATGTCTGACTTAGACTACATTTGTTGTTTATTCTCTGAAGAAGCCACGTCAGTGTGCGTGGCGAAAACGCTTCTTAATAATAAAATTGCGTTCAGACTTTACTTGTTAACTGGTCTTTGACAAGCTTTTTGCTGGAGCGATTTGTTAACTTGTTTTGCTGGAGCAAGGAGTCCGTGAACTTTTCGTATTTCATTGGTTTTTTCATTTGTGCGTTTCGTTTAGTTTGTTTACATGGCCACGGACGGACCTGATAGCCCCAGCACTCCTCACCTTTTCTCTATTTCGAATTCCAACGATGAGAATCAGGATTATTTTTCTAAAGTCTCTACCACACTGGTCGCCTTGTCTGACAAACTTGACCAGTTGAATGCTAGATTAGATGCATTCGAAAGGAATGGTGTCAACCGTAACGTTTTAACCGCTGATGCGAGCGGTTTGGTTTCTTCTAATAACGTTTCTTTGGACTTTCCTGACAGCCAGATATCTGCAGCTCAACCTCCTGCACTAATTAACCAAACCGGTAGGAACATTAACTCCGCAGTAAGTGCAGTACACAACCAGTTGTCTTCAGTTAATGTTGGAGCAAGTACATCTGGTACAAATGGGCGCTCTTTTAGCGATGCAGTTCTCCACTCGAACAGAAGCTCTATTCCTACCTGTCTGGCTCAGCGTACTACTTCTGCTGGTAACGTTTCTACCAATGCTGTTCCAGGCATTAGTGTAAGTAGAACATTTAACTTTACCGAATGGATGAATAATACGGATGCGTTTCTGTTTTCTCAACAGTGTCCTGATAACACCGTATCTGAACCTAACGGTGTTATTAATGCTTCTTTAGTTGATAAACTTAAACTATTTGATAGTAAGGTTTTGAAATTAAAGAAACTACAACTAGAGACCACTTATTTTAAACAATGCATCCAAGAAGGTTTGATTCCGAAAGGTTTACGGAATTCATTTTCTCCATCTGGTCTTTTGAATAACTTGGCTTTTTACACAGAATTGAAAGAGTGTTTTCAAACACAGGGTGTTCAACTACTAGAACTTATCATTAAACATTACGATAACCAGATTGGTCAGCTTTTAATTGAAACTGACGCTTTGGATAAAGAACTAAAAGCTGACTTGAATTTTTCTATGTTTAAATATGACTATGACCGTACCCTGACTAGTATTGATGCATTATTGATTAAGATGAAATCGAATAAAAGCAAAAAACTAGTTAGGGATAGGCAAGCTTATCAGAATGGTAGCGCTTATCCTAGACTTCAACTTTTAGATATGAAGAAGTCAACTATGGATGACAATGTACGACAACTTGACACTACCAGTAACTTGCCTAGTGATAATGATTTTTTGGAAGATGAGTCCCATGATAATGGTGAAACTGGCCCTAGACGCAGTAATAGAATCAAAGGGCTTAACACTAATAACAACGCAGCTAAGAATAACTTTAAACAGAGGGATCATGCTAACAACAATTTTTTAGACCAGCGCAATCACCGTCAACGGTCCAACAAGAGACGGAACTGGAACTGATTAATTTAAGCCTTACTGAAATAATTAATGATGATGCTTTAAACTTATTTGTTGGTACTTCTTTTCAAGAACTTCCAAAAATTATCTACAATCAAAAAGGTGACTTTAAGATTTATAATTTCACAGATCTTATACTTTCAGATGAATTAGTTGAGCTATTGGCTTATGGATACACCTTTGTCCCGAGTAGATTTGCGGACATTTCTAAAGAAATTATAGATTTAAAATGTTTTGTAAGAAAGCTC
This sequence comes from Protopterus annectens, assembly GCF_019279795.1. Taxonomy (NCBI): domain Eukaryota; kingdom Metazoa; phylum Chordata; order Ceratodontiformes; family Protopteridae; genus Protopterus; species Protopterus annectens. The sequence goes on from NC_056732.1 coordinate 1,656,028,105, forward strand.
AATCTGAGATTGTTTTTTAACAATGAAACGATTCCACCTACTCCTACATCTATCTTGAAGTTACCCAGTGTTTTTAATCCACCTCTCCACCCTTCCTTATTGTTATTTGAGCATGTGTGTGAGGTTGATATTAGGCACATGTTTAATGACAGACAGGGGAAGGGGAAGATCTTTAACTTTAACATTTCTAAAGAACAGGTTCAACTATTAGATAACCTCTGTGGTTCTTCAGTAAGATTAATCAAACCCAATAAGGGTGGAGGTCTGGTGATTTTTGATAACCAGACTTATAAGGAGAAGATGCTTTCTGTTTTAAGGTCACCAGCATATGTCGAAGCATCCATTAATGAAATACAAGGTGCACATAACAGGATGAGAGGGTATTTTCAAGATTTATTTCTCGAAAATAAGATTGACTCTGACACTTATAATTACATAGACATCACATTACCAAAGATTCCTGTTATGTTTGGTATACCTAAGGTTCATAAGGACTTAAATAATCCACCCATGAGAGCCTTAATTGACGGTAGGTCTTCCATGACATACCCCAGTGCCAAACTAGTTGACAAGCTTTTGTCCAAATATGTGAAATGTCTCCCAGGAGTATGCAAGGACTCTTGGTCTTTCCTGGAAAGGATTAATAGTCTACCGTTTAGCAGTGATGATAATTTCCTCACTGTGGAAGTAGTAGACTTGTATACCTCAATTCCTCACCAGGAGGCACTTGAGTGGATTGCTCTCTTGCTTGCGGAATTGGGAGCTCCAAAAATAGAAATAGATCTTGTCACTGAAATCTTGGACATAGTGTTGTCTTCAAACTTTTTTACTTTTGATAAGAAGTATTTTCTTCAGAAACAAGGAGTAGCCATGGGCTCCCCTTGTGGTGCCTCCATGGCTAACTTCTTCATGGGGTATTGGGAAAAACATTTTCTTTTTTCTTCACCAACACTTATGAGACCTGTCCAATTCTATACGAGATATCTAGATGACATCTTTTTGTTGTTTAGAGGTGATAGTATGGAAGCTAACGTATTTGTTAACACTATTAACAGTACTACGGAATTTCTAAAGTTCACCCACAAGTTTTCCATATCAGATATTGATTACTTGGACGTGAAACTGTCAAAGGATAATCAGATCCACGGTTTTGTTTCAAACATTTATAGAAAACCAACGTACTGCAACTCTTTCCTTCAATTCTCCAGCCACCATCCCTTTAAACAAAAGAGAGCTATAGTTAAGGGACAGTTGGTTAGGGCGGCAAAGATGTGCAGTACCTTGGAAGACTTTCATAAAGAGTGTGACTACTTGTCGAATATGTTTCTCAATAGAGGTTACCTGATTCAACTTATTGATGAGTTGGTTATGGAAGTAAAAATAAAGAGAATGAATGGCTTTTTCAAGGCCATTCTTTATAAGAGCAACCTCATTGTTGAAACTAAGTCCACTCTGGAAATTTCACCTCACTCTAGTAATACTGTTAACAATGTAGATGTTGGTTCTAATCTAACAACGCTTTTTGATCCCTCTTTGAGTTATATTACTACATATAGCCTTGATTCGAGGGCCATTATTACAATTATACGGAAAAACTGGGACTTTATTTTGAGTAACTCTACTCTTACTGAGAAACTTGGTTTGTTTCCTAGATTTGTATTCAAAAGAAACAGTAATTTAAAAGAACTTTTGCAGAGGGATTTTTCTAACAAACTTTTTAACAGGAGGTTGGGTATGTACCCATGTGGCTTTTGTAATAGGTGTCATAAAGTCAGATCAGGCCAGATATTTAATATACGTGATAAAAAATTCACTATTAGATTTCCACTGAATTGTGAGAGTAAATCTATTATTTATGTTGCTCTGTGCAACTGTTGTCCTTCTTTCTATATTGGAAAGACTGATCGCAGATTACATGATCGTATGTACGAACACTTGTATGCGATCAAAAATAGGAACGACAGTAACGCCTTAGCTAAACATATTATTAATCAACCTGGCCATAGTTTTTCATTTATGGCTCTTGACCAAATACAAGCAACTTTTAGGGGCGGTCCCACTCCATTGTTACTTGAAACTTGTGAACTTGAATGGCAGCTTAGAACAGACGCCTTTCGATTCCCTGGTTTGATCGAGAACTGTAACATAATAGCAGTACTGAAAATGAGGAGTTATTTACGGTAAATGGATTAGTGAAATTGATTTAATATTACTGTTTCACTTTCACATTATATTAATAACATTCATAGGCATCATATTAAATGTTTTTGTTATTTTTATTCTTTATTTCACTTTTTATGTCTTGTGGTTTTATTCGCTGTCAGGTTTACTAATTGTAAATACCATTACATTTTTATATTTTTACACATTTTTTATGATTATTATATGTGTTACCTACCTGGTTTACTTGAGTATTTAACACTGTTTTATGACATCTTAATGATTTTTATGAAAATTGTAATTAGAAGGAATTGGAATTTGAGCTGCCATCCCTTCCTTTTTTCCTCTTTAAATGTCTGACTTAGACTACACTTGTTGTTTATTCTCTGAAGAAGCCGCTTCTTAATAATAAAATTGCGTTCAGACTTTACTTGTTAACTGGTTTTTGACAAGCTTTTTGCTGGAGCGATTTGTTAACTTGTTTTGCTGGAGCAAGGAGTCCGTGAACTTTTCGTATTTCATTGGTTTTTTCATTTGTGCGTTTTGTTTTTATATCTAGACGACTGGCTCCTCACCAACCCCTCCAGTCATCTACTGCTTTTATGCCATAGACTTTGTTCTATATCTTGCCGAAACACTAAACATTTCAGTTAACAAAAAAAAGTCACAACTGACTCCCATGCAGAAGCTGGAGTTCATCAGAGCCAGATTAAATACAGTATCCTGTGTGGCCTCCCTTCCTCATCACAGGTTGTTAAAGCTAAGATTGCATCTTCAAATGATCATCTCCCAAGACAAAGTTCCTGCCCATCTGGTACTACAAGCTCTGGGAACCATGGCAGGAACAATAACGTTAGTTCCCCTAGCGAGCTATCACATGAAGTTGCTTCAATGGCTCTTTGCATTGCAATGGTCACTTTTAATGCACCCCATGTCCCATCCAGTCTTGATAAATCGTTGCAAAAAGGATTTATCTTGGTGGATGAAGCCAAAAGGGAATCTATGGCTTCATCCCTTTTCCCCCTCTAAGCCCAAGGCTGTAGTAACCACAGACATGTCCCAACGGGGGGGGGGCTTTTTCTGGGAAAAACTGTTCAAGGCACTTGGTCCCTGCAAGAGGTCAATTTGCACATCAGTGTCCTAGAATTGAGGGCAGTGCTTTTAGCGTTGCAAACATTTCGGGCTGTCCTTCTTTCAGAGACAATTGCAATCCAATCAGACAACATGTCCATAGTCCGGTATATCAACAAATGGGGGAAACAGGTCCTGCCCTATATGTCAGGAAGCCCTAAGTGTTTGGCAGTGGGCAGTCGCTTCCAACCGCTTTCTGATAGCAACGTATATCCCTGGGAACTCCAACATAATTGCGGACAAACTGAGCAGATGTTTCCTCCTGCCTCACGAGTGGTTTCTCAATCCCAACGTAGCGATGAAGATCTTTCATCAATGGGGTCAGCCTTGCTGTGATCTGTTTGCTTCTCCCATAAACCACAAATGCAGCAGCTACTTTGGTCTAATCCCCCCTCGCTGGAAGTCCCTGAGAGATAAACTTCTTCTCGATTGGCCCCCAGAACTTCTGTATGTCTTTCCCCCAATTCCACTAATTCCCAGTTTCTGAGGAAAGCCCGGTAATTGAGAAGCAAAGTTATTCTCATTGCATCTTACTGTCCCCATCAAGTCTGGTTTCCCTTTCTTTGGCCTCACCTCATTCACCACCCATAGACATTGGATCCAGCTCTGGACCTACTGTCTCAACCTCAGGGCCTGGTGCACCCCAGTCTTCAAAATCTTAAACTGATGGCTTGGTTTCTCCAATTCCAGTAATTCTCAGGCAAAATAACTTGTCCTCCTCAGTCCAGAAGATACTTCTGGTTTCCCATAAATTGTCCAGTGGAAACTTTATCTAAGCAAATGGAAAAGATTTTCAATGCGGGCATGTACAAACAGCATTGACCCTTTCTCAGCATTAGTTGATAAGGTCCTGGAATATTTAGTCACCTAATTTCAAATGGGAGCCTCTACGTCTACAATTAAGGTTCATCTAGCTGCCATTTCGAATTTTCATAACTGTTTTGATGACCATTCATTGATGTCTCATTATTTATGGAGAATTTTTCTTAAAGTTGCTCTGCATTTAAAACCCCCTTTCAAAGATCCAGTAGCACCATAGGATTTGACCTTAGTCTTACAGTGTCTAGTTTGACAGCCCTTCGAGCCAGCAGCCACTTGTGACCTCAAGTTTTTATCATGGAAGATCCTCTTCCTAGTAGCTATCGCATCTGTTAGGAGAATTTCAAAGTTACAGGCTTTATGTGTGAATCATCCATATATCATCTTCCACAAAGAAAGAGTATCAACTCAGAACCAATCCCACCTTCCTTCCTAAAATGGTATCAGAGTCCATTATCAACCAGACCATAGACTTACCAGTCTTCTTTCCAAATTTTACAAAGGAGAGTACTGCTTGCACTTGTTGGAAGTCCACAGACAATTACGTTTTTACTTAGAACAAAATCCTCTAGAAAATTAGACCAACTATTTCTACCCTTTTCAGGTGCCAGATTGGGTAAACCTGTATCAAAGATCACCTTGTCAAAAAGGCTAAGTGACTGCATTACCTTTATATACAACCAGAATAAACTCAAACTGTCAACTACAATCACAGTTCATTCTACAAGATCTGTTTCCACTTCAGCGGTCTTCCATTCCAGAGCTTCCATGGAAGACATATGTGCAGCTGCAACTTGGGCTACCGCACATACATTTATCACTCATTACAAATTAGACATTGTCTCCAGGGGAGGAGCATCCTTTGGCTCTGTGGTGCTCAGGAATATCCTTCTTTAGGGCCGCCCAGGATCTAAAGTAGCTGGGGACTGTTTCCCATCAGTCAAGAATGAATGAAAATTGACAACATCAGATAAAGAAGTTATGATGTACTTCGTGTTTCACCGTTGCAGTCATCACCTGTGGGTTATCCCTGCTGTGGTATCCCTCGGTTGGCTCGAATACCAGAGTCAATGTTTTTGTGCGCCGATTGCCGTCGCCTGTAGTCTGACGTCAGGTCATCAGTGCTATAAAGCAAGGCAGCCGACATTTTTACATCAGTCTTTCTTGCCGTGGAGCCTGTAGCAGAAGCATTTCACATGAATACTGGTCGGTCACTACCAGAAGTTGTATTTCAGCAGAAAACGTCTAAAGCTAAGTACCCCTATTGGGGAATCCTTTTTTCTTGCACTAACCGATGTCCGAAAAAGTTAACAATTGTCTCAACTGTGGAAAGCAGATCCCACACTGAAACTTTCATTCTTAGTACATCACTTGTTTAGGCCCAGACCATGGCATCCCTCTTTGCTGGTTCTGTGCCCTCTTTAATGTGAGAACCATTTGCCGTAGTATTCTTTTTGTAGACAATTATTTTCGTGTTCCATCTTTAAATTCTGATGTGGCTTCTGTCAGCCAGCAGTCTGTGGATATTCTGAAAAAATATAGAGATAAAGATAGAGACAGGCCACACAAGGCTAAGCCTTCCGATGCTACCGCTAAGCAAGTCATCAATTCTCTGGAATTCAGTGAGGCTCTTTCACAGCCCCTGATGCCCGACTCACTATCTATGTAGACCTCTGCCGATACCCTTTCGGAGTCCGGTATGCTACAGAAATCTACTTCGTCTTCCAAGCCTTTGGCTGTCTCTGCCTTGGTTGGGTCCGGAGCCGCGACGCAGGCACCGGCTTCCGAGGAGGCCTTTCACACTACCGAATTTAGACAAAAAACGTCTTCACATCCGACTACTGCTTCTCCGAGATCGACGGATTCTCTCAGGCCTAAAAGTCAGGCCACTTCTAAGAAATCTGCTTCTAGCCACCATCTTGCTACTGCTCCCCCACCCCAAGCTCAAATGCTTAAAATGGCAGAGGAACTCATCTCCCTTATCCGAGGTACTTAGGCCCCCATTCCTATTTTGGAAGTGGTAGATGATGTTTTCCATGAATCCAGCTTAGCCCCTGATGCCCTGCCTCCTGCTCAAAGTATAAACCTGACAGGTACTACAGAGTACCAGAGTCTCACAAATACCCGTATAGGAATCCTGCTACAGACCGTGAGGTCATTACACAAGGACCCAAAGGAGCTAAGACAAGTTCTGCCAAGAATCCCCTTCCTTCTGACAGACTCCAGAGCTCTGGACAGAGGAGGTAAGAAAGTATACACCTCTGCAACCTTAGCTATCAGAGCACTCAGTTGTCAGTTCCATATGTTAAAATATCAACAACACACTTTGGAACAATTAAAACAGAAGATTGCTATCTCTCCTGATTGTGCCAACTCAAAAGAGCTGGTAGAATTACTACACTCTGCTTGTCAAGTGGCCAAACACTCATTACAATGCAAATATGATGCCCTAGAAGCCTCTAGCAGGGCAGCTGTGGTATGATCTGTTATTAGGAGACATGCATGGCTGAAGGAACAAACTCTCACTGATTATGTCAAGTCTAAACTTATTGATGCATGATGCACCCCTAGATAAGGAGCGCCTGTTTGGGGAAAAAGCAGAAGAACTGCTTAAAAAGATGGAAGACAAAGCAAAATCTATGTAAACAGTAAAAGATTTCTTTCAAGTTCACCCTCCCAGATTCAGCAGGAGCTTTCCCTCTAATCACTGGGTCTTCCCTACACCTAGCAGACAGTGCCAATGTAAGCCCTGCAGGGACAGGCCAACCAGGCCCCTATCCCACTTCCATCACTAAGGCAGGGAGTTCTAAGCCAAGCCTTTACAGCAAGCACTCACAATAACTCTCCCTCCCCCTCTGCCCTCCCTTCATTCATCAAAAACTAGGAGGAAGGCTCACCATCTTCAAAGACAATTGGGTTTCTGTAACCAAGGACCAATGGGTCTTAAAAATAATTTCTCAGGGATATAGATTCTCTTTCAGCAAAGTCCCAAATCCAAGAGGGTACCCAGACCTCCCTCCAAACCAGTGGGCAGGGGCATTGAAACAGGTCCAAACTCTAATATCCCACAGGGCAGTAGAACCTGTCCCTCCAAATCAAACAGAAGAAGGTTTTTACTCCAGACTATTCCTGGTTACCAGAAAAGAGGGCACTTGGCGCCTCATCCTGGATCTATCCAAACTGAACGTCACCTTAGTGGTCCCCAGATTCAAAATGCTAACTTTGCAACAGCTCCTGCCTATGCTAACAAAAAATGCCTGGCTTGTGACACTAGACCTAAAAGATGCCTACCGCCTCATCCCCATCATGCAATCGTGCAGAAAATTGCTATGCTTCAGAGCAGGCTATCAACACTTTCAGTTCTCTGCACTGCCCTTTGGCTTATCTACTGTTCCCAGAGTATTCACCAAATGCTTGGCCCCGGCTATAGCATTTTGCAGTCAGAGAAATATACAGATTTACCCTTACCTGGATGACTGCCTCATTCAGGCAGAGTGCAAAGAAAAGTTGCTCAGGACCTTTTCTTTGTCAAATCTCTCCTAACTTCCCTAGGGTTCACCATCAACGAGAAAAACTCAAAACAAAGCACCAGAAAAATGATTTTCCTGGGAGCTGTGCTAGACACAGCATCCCAAATGGCCTTCCTATCCCCAGAAAAGCAGAGCTTCCTGCCTCTCTACTTCACCAAACTGGCTTCCAGAAGTCACCTCACTGAGAGGAAGTTCCTGCAAGCCCTGAGATACATGGCATCTTGCATCCTTCTTATCCCCCTCCCCAGCCTTCACATAGGAAAACTTCAGTGGTACTTAAAGAACCTCTGGTGTCAGCACTCTCAGTCCCTGGAAACCACACTCCCTCTGATCCCATGTATAAGGGTCGAATTTCTCTGGTGGGCATAGGCATGTGCCATGAACAAGGGCCTTCCCTTCATCATCCGCCCTTCCGGCCAGACCATCACCACCGACGCCTCAGACATTGCTTGGGGTGCTCACCTAGCAGGCAGGTGTACCCAAGGCCTTTGGAATGCCCAGCAACATCACTTGCACATCAGTCAGAAAGAAATGATGGCAGTGCAATAGGCTCTGACTTCGTTCCACCTCAATCTCAAGCCAGGGATCCTCCTTATCAAAACGGACAGAACCACAGTGATGTGGTACATCAACAAGCAGGAAAGCACCCAATCTTACCCTCTGTGCAGGTTAGCCATGAGTCTCTGGCTTACAGCATTAGTTTCATGAAGGCTGAGACAAACTGAGAAGGTTTTCACCTAATTGCCCAATACCTACCAGGGGTCAACAACACACTGGCAGACCACCTAAGCAGAAACTTACTGGACCCCCATGAATGGCAGCTCCACAGAGAAATCTTTCTGCACATCACTCAGGAGTGGGGGACTCCAGAGGTGGCTCTCTTTGCCTCGCACCTCAACCACCAGCTGCAAAAGTTCTGTACCAGGGAGTATCACCTCCTAGTCTGGAAGGTGGATGCCTTGACCTTCCCGTGGAACTCCCTCTTTGTGTATGCGTACCCTTCTCTGCCCCTTATTCCCAAGGTTCTGATCAAAATAAGAGAGGAGAGACCAAAGGCCATCCTCATTGCTCCAGATTGGCCCAGACAGCATTGGTACCCCCTGTTACACAGCCTGACCTTACAGCCCCCAAAACTGCTTCCCCTGATAATAAAAGTGTTGACCCGGGGGTGGGAGATACTACACCCAGACCTACAGACTCTCAATCTTTCAGCATGGCTTATACACTGAAAACTAACAAGGAGTAAAGTCCCTGTTAAGCAAACTGGTCCTGGACATCATCACAGAGGCCAGAAGGCCCAGCACAAGAAAATAATATGCAGAAAAATAGAAAAGATTCTGCTCCCGGAAACAATCCAAAGGGTCTAGTACCTCCCAACCTTCTATCCCTCTCATCCTGGATTACCTAGCAGAGTTGCTCAATAGTGGCCTCTCTTTCTCCTCTATTAAAATTGCTGGTAGTTTGCACGGGTTTTTTCCTGCATGACCCCCCACCCCCACCTGGGATTAACTGCATTAAGCAGTTTCTACCTTCTCCACTGAAGCTGGCTATCTTAACTAAGTAAAACCTCTGAGAAGCAAGAACCTGACTCCCTCCAGCTTTTCTATCGTAATAGGTGAATTACAATGTAGTTTTTGTAAACTGTTGAGGCTTAAAGGTGTATGCACAACAACAGTGAAGGGATCCAGCCAACTGCCACTAGATTGGGCTATAATTCTTTGAATCAGCCTTATACCCACACAGTGTTCCAGTCCCAAGCATTTACTTTTTAATATGGTAAAGTTTTGCTTCTAGGCTGTCCCCACAGTAATTTGGCTCCCTCCATATTGACTAAATTTGTGAATTTACCCCTAAGAACCTATTACAGTTAGCCTGAAAACTGGTGTAAAAATAAAAAAAAAATAAAACAAATGAAAGTACAGCCAAAAACATTGCTTACATACAATCATACAAACCAAAAGCCCAAGGTAACTCTCGGAGTCAGTGTTAGCCCCGCTCCACTCACCCTCACTACGCGTGGGCTTGCTCTGCTCCCCTTCCTGCCCCCAAATCATACCCGCCGCATCAGTGCTAAATTTAAGCCAGACTTTGCCACTCCCTTACCACTCCTCTCCTGCTAAGTACCAATCAGCACCTCACACATCATTGAACAAGTCTCCCCCTTAACCAATTTCCTTCTCTCCCATTCTTCCACACCCTGTTAGCACAGTCAGCTATCAAACTTTGGCCCACCCCCCTAATAAAATGCAAACAAGCAAATAAATACTAATTACCCTAATGCCTATACTGTTTCTATTTTACCATCTCACTGCCTACGAACAAATGCTTGACAGTGGTATTCACTACCCAAATGGTCAGACACGCACAACTTCACACATAACACCAAACACTTTACCATCCCCAGCACACTGAATATACCACCCTCTATAAAATATCACCCCTGTACAGCCACAAAACATAATCCTAAAGACAAAGACTATATAAAACTTATAAACAAACTCCTAAAGCTCACAATATCTTGTCACTATAATGTTATAACACATGGAGACATTCATCCCAACCCTGGCCCACCCACACCCAATAACCTCCACTCCCCTAGCACAAACCCCACAGTCAGGCTACCCATGTATACTGCCAGTAGTTCCCTCCTAGCATTTCACCTAAATATTAGAAGTATTAACAATAAGATTCCCAACCTACATGCCTTCCTAGCAACCTACTCCCCAGACATTGTGTGTCTTATGGAAACCTGGCCAAAACCCTGTACTACTGACAATGAGATACTACCTCCAGGATACAATATTCACCGGTTAGACCGTGCTACAAGGAAAGGAGGTGGGATAGCAGTCCTTTACAAAAATACTGTAGCCGTTAATAGAGACACTATTCAACCTCCCCAATTCATTAACGTGGAACACCTCATAACCAAGTTACAGATTAACCAAAACAAGCACTTGAACATCTTCTGTGCATACATTCCACCAGGCAACAACCTAAATACCCTAGAAGATATCCTTTACTGGTTATCCACTACCTATCCCCAAGAAACCATAGATTTGAAGTAGTTAACTTCATTTGATCATTAACCTGTGGGTTCCGGATCCGATACGGATCCGAGCCGGCAGTTTACTAAGCCAAAGATCCGAGCTCCAAGCTCCACCCCCTTACCCATACTACCCTGCAATCTCATTCCAATCCCCAGATCTCATTTGCCGCGGCTTTGTCAGCAAGAGATTTCTGAGCTCCAAGAGGTTAGTTAGATCTAAACTCATTTTTTGGTGTGTGTGTGTGTGTGTGTGTGTGTGTGTGTGTGTGTGCTCTTTTTGAGTGAATAATTACTTATTCTTCCCCTTATTCTCTATTGGGTGTTTTAGGGTGCATAGTTTTTGACTTTTTTGTAGTTTAGAGAGTTGCTTAACTCCAGTTGTGTAGGCCCCCCTTCCCGCCCTTAGCGAGCGTGTGTGTGTGTATCTGCCCCTGTCTTAGCTGTTTAAGCAGGTATGTCTGAAAGTCAGAAACCGACTTTCTCTAAATGCACAGAGTGTGGCCATAAGCTATCCCCGGCTGATAGCCACACTCTGTGAGTAGTTTGTTTGGGAGTCCCCTATTTATTGACCGGCTGCAAAATTTGTGTGGCCTTTAACCCCCAGGCCCTGCGGGATCGCAGGACCAAGCTGATTCTTGCGGGTCTCTTACCCTTAGAATCGGCTACTTCTTCTGCTCCTCCAACTTCTTCTTCAGCCGCAGCTGTGGCTGTTCAGCCTTCCGGCCCTCCTCCCCTGTCCAGGACTCCACCTCTTCACAGGGAGAGAGAGAGACCAAGAAAGACAGACATAAGGAAAAAGTGAGAGAGAGAGAGAGAAAAGGAGAGATACAGAGACCGAGAGAAGGGTCGCAAGAGGCAGGCCGACTCGGATCCGTCTGCCCCTCCTGCCAAGGTGTTAGTGTCTCCACAAAAAACTACAAGGCAATCTTCCCCTCGGCTCCGTTCTCCACATTTCTCCCCAGAGCCGGAGGAGGAGGAGGCTCGGCCCGCTTCGAGGTCGTACTCGCATTGGCCCTCCCAGCTGGTGTCGGTGGCATTCTCGAGGTCTACTAGGAGCCTCTCTGAAGCCGATATGGACCGGATGATGATGAGGTTTCTGCAGACTCAATTGCAGATGGAAGTGTTGCTGCACCCCCCCCCCCCCACCAGCCAGAGCGGGGAGTTCGGTCCCGACATTCGCTCCGATAGCTCCTTCCCCGATCCACTCTGGGGTTTCGGAGTCTATGGATCCGAGGAGTCAGCACCGATGATACCTCCTACCTTGATGCCAGCTATGCCCTCGAGCCTGTCAGATCCCTTGTCAGATCTGAGCTCTCGGAGCCGAAATCTGGGCGTCTGATCTGAGGGGATGATTGTGTCTTCGGCCTCTTTGTGGTTGGGGCATACTGTCTCCTTGGGCCCAGCTGTGCCAGCCTCAGCTCCGATCCCTTTGACAGATCCAAGGGGTACAGCTACCCACACCACCAGCTTTAGGGAAGCCTGTTCCCCTTCGGCTTTCAACGTTGTGAAGAGGGTTCTCTCAGGAGGATCGAGACCCGTCACTCTTTCCTCGGAGTCCGCCCCTGCTAACTCGCAACTGAGTTTGTCTTCCATCATCCAGTCCTTCCAGGGGCAGCCTGTATCTGGTACACCCCAGACAGTTTCCCTTGAGGAATATGAGACGGTTTGCGAGCCCTCCCTGGAGAGTCCCCCCAAGGAGGTCCCTCACAAATGCCCATGCAAAAGGAGGCACATGGACTCCCCTGAGTCTCTCATGGAAGATACTGACTTGGAGGAAGGGGTAGGTTCCCCCAGATCACCCCCTGAAGACGTCTCCTTCGGAGACATTATGGAAATTCTTTGTCGGGGGGGGGGTGTTGGTCCGCCCAAAAACCTACCTCGGACGAGTCAGTATTTCTGGAGGCATTCGATACAGGCCCATCTACCTCTTGGGTGTCTGTCCCAGCTGACCCTCTGGTGGACCTTATCACTATCAGATCCTGGAAGGAACCGGACACTGTGGAGCCAATACCCAAACAGCCTGATAAGATATTGAGTCCTCCTTCAGACAAAGCCACTTGGAGTAAGGGTTCCCCAGTTGATGCCATGGTGCTGGCGGCGGCCACCAAAAAGGAACTCACCCAGGAAAGTTCCTCGGTCCATCCCCCGGACAAGGAGTCCAGGGCAATGGATCGTCTTGGAAAGCAGACTTTTACTTCAGCTGCCTTTGCTATAAGGGCACTGAATTATGTGGCCTACGTAATCAGACTGCAGCACGACCTTGTCAAATAGTATGCTGAGTCTCCCCTGGAGTCCATTTTGGCCGAGGATAAACTGACTTTCTTGGCATGTATGGCCACTCTCAAATCTGTGTCAAATACGTCCATGCGTTTACTCTCTCATGCCACCGAGGGAGCCGCTAGGGCTGCCGGGTCCAGTATTGCCAGGAGGCGTCATGCCTGGCTCCTGCTTTGCGATTTTTCGGAACCTTTCAAGGCATCCTTCGCTAACGCCCCTTTTGACGGTTTGACCCTGTTCGGGAAGATCGTCTGAGATACCTTTGTCCAGAGTGAGAAGGACGGGAAAACGCTGGCAGCCATCAGGATCCGCTTCTCTAACCCTCAAAGGTTCTTCTTCAGGAACCGGTGGGGGCAAAAGAAGCTGTGGTTCTGGAAATCTCAGCAGTCCCGGAACACTCAAGACTGCTTCTCCCCCTAGAGGCTGAGGGGGATAAGGTGGACTCCGGCCCAGAGGAAGAGGAGGACCAAAAAACTTCGGGTCATGGGAACCTTTTTCCGATCGACACGTGCCACAGCCCTGACGGGTTGCCTAACTGCTCCTCTCTGATGGCAGTCCGGGGCGTTTCTCGAGGCACCTAGCCCAGTGGGAGTTCATCATGTCAGATTGCTGGGTGCTTCAAATAATATCCAGAGGTTATTCAATTCCCTTCATAAACAACTCACCTTATGCATGATGCCTCCCAGACATCCCACCCACTCAAAGGGAGGCGGCAGCTTTAGAGGAAAGAAAGCTGCTAGAAAAAAGATCAATCCAGCCAGTGCCCCCAGACCAGTCCGGATCAGGCATCTATTCCAGGTTCTTTTTGGTGCCAAAAAAGACGGGGGACTTAAGGCTGATTCTCAACCTATCTGCGGTGAACCTGTCCGTTGCCAAGGAAAAGTTCCAGATAGTCACTCTACAATCCATCCTGCCCTTTTTGCAGGAGGAAGACTGGATGTGCTCAATAGACTTCAAGGATGCATACTACCATATTCGATGTTCAGGCGATCCAGGAGGTTCCTCCGCTTTTGGCTAGGAGCCAGTTATTACCAGTTCAGGGTCCTACCCTTTGGTCTCACCACAGCCCCCAGGGTGTTTACCAAGGTCATGGCAGTTGTAGCGGCCCACCTGAGGCTTCAGGGCATTCAGGTCTCTCTGTACCTGGACGACTGGCTTCTCACTGCCTCCACCAGGCATCAGCTGGTACTAGCCAGGGATTTCTTCCTTCAGTTATCTACCCAGCTGGGGATCATGATAAATTTCAAGAAGTCTTCCCTACAACCTGTTCAAATCCTAGATTTCATAGGAGTGAGAATAGACTCTCTTCAGGCCAGGATATTTTTGACCCCAGACAGACTTCACAGCCTGGCTCTACATGTATTGGCGCTCCTTCAGTCCCCTGCACCACCAGCGGAGTTAGTCCTGAGAGCCCTAGGGTCCATGGCAGCAGCTATAAACTTCATTCCTTGTGCTCGTCTGCATATGAGAGTTTTACAGTGGACGTTACAGGTTCAGTAGTCTCTACTTCATCAGTCTCTAGACTTTCCGATCCCTATGAGCTGAGTGTGCAAGACATCTCTCACGTGGTGGCTTCAAGCCCAGGAATTGCGAGAAGGATGCCCTTTTGTTGTGCCTCCTCCCCAAGCCACAGTAACCATGGACGCCTCCCGCTTAGGGTGTGGGCACTGCTCGGGCAGGACTGTCCAAGGCACGTGGACTCGGAGCAAGACCGTTCTGCAAATAAATGTTCTAGAGATGAGAGCAGTCCTTTTAGCATTGCAGGCCCTTCATGCCTCTCTTCCTCTGGGAACTATTGCGATCCATTCAAACAATATGTCAGTGGTCTGGCACATCAACAAACAGGGGGGAACCAGGTCTTATCCACTTTGTCGAGAGGCCATGAGAGTATGGGAATGGGTGATCTCCACCAACTGTTTTCTGATAGCAACTCACATTCCGGGTCGGTCCAACATCTTGGCAGACAAATTGAGCAGGACTATCCTTTCGCCTTACGAGTGGTCTCTGAACCCTTATGTAGTGGACCAGATCTTCCTCAAGTGGGGTCAACCTTGCTGCGATCTCTTCACATCACCGTCCAACGCGAAGTGCAGCGAGTTTTTCGCTCTAATTCCCCCAATGGGGGAAGCCCCCAGAGACGCTCTTGTCCATGCTTGGCCACCTGGTCTTCTTTATGTGCACCCCCCACTTCCTGTCATGACAAAGCTTTTACAGAAAGCTCGTCGGTTGGGGAGCAGAGTTATTCTCATAGCACCATTCTGGCCTCATCAAGTTTGGTTCCCTTGCCTGCGGCCTCATCTCCTAGCTCCGCCCTGGATCTAGGATCCCATTTCGGATCTTATTCATCATCATTCAGGAATTGCTCCACTGAATCTGGACAGCCTCAAGCTCACAGCTTGGTTACTCCAGTTCTATTAGTTGCTAGGACTCCCGGTATCTCTTCCCCAGTTAAATCCATCCTGATAGCGGCACATAAGTCCTCTACCAGGAAAGTCTACAGTAGTAAGTGGAAACGTTTTTCCATTTGGGCTTCAGAGAGAAATCTGGATCCTTTTACCGCTCCAGTTCCAGTGGTGTTAGACTTTTTGTCTCATATTTTCCAACAAGGGGCTAGCTCTTCCACAGTGAAAGTACAGCTGGCGGCTATTTCCCATTTTCATGCTGGGGAAAATTGTCTCCCTAGCTGCTGCCAGAATTTGCAAGACTTTTTTGAAAGGTACTTTTCTTCTGAGGCCTCCTATTAAGAATCCTTCTCCGCTGTTGGATCTCACTTTGGTCCTTCAGGCTTTGGTCGTGCCCCCATTCAAACCTGCAGCATCAGTTGACTTAAAATTCTTATCATGGAAAACGGCCTTCCTGGTGGCTATTACTTCAGCCAGGAGAGTATTGGAATTTCAAGCCCTGTGTATGAAACCAACTTACCTAGTGTTTCACAAGGATAGGGTATCCCTCAGGACTAACCCGTCCTTTCTACCTAAAGTTGCTTCAGAGTCAAATATTAATCAGTCAATTAATTTGCCTGTATTCTTCCCTAATTTTAAAAATAAAGGGGAATATAAACTTCATTTACTTGATTTGCACAGGCAGTTGCGATTTTATTTGCATGGGTCCAAACCTTTCTGTAAGTCTGATCAGCTTTTTGTTTCCTTTGCTAAACCATTTTTGGATAAACCAGTTTCAAAAGTGACTATCGCTAAATGGATTCTGCTTTGTATTTTGCAAGCTTATAGAGAATTTGGATTACCAGCCCCAGAAGGGGTGCATGCTCACTCTACCCATTCGATGGCTACTTCAGCTGCTTTCTGGTCTAGAGTTTCCCTGGATGATATCTGTTCGGCTGCTACCTGGGCTTCCTCTCACACCTTCATTACTCATTATAAACTAGATTTGGTGTCTAGAGGAAGGGCTTTCTTTGGCTCTGCAGTGCTCTGGAATATCCTTCCTTATGGGCCTCCCAAGATTCTGCTAGCTGGGGACTCTGTCCCACAGGTTGATGATCAAATGAAGTTAACTACTTCAGATAAAGAAGTTATGTACTCACCATAACGTTCCATCTGAGTAGTTAGACTTAATTTGTCAGCAGCCCTCCCTCCCTCCTTCCCCCTGACCTTGCTAGTTATTTGTCCTTTTAGGCTCGATGTCCTGTATGTGCCGAGCCTGATGTATGAGTTTGGGTCAGGTTCTTTTTGGCTTAGGTTTTGGGTGTCATATTGTTAGGTGGCAAACTCAATCTGAGGAGTGGAAGGAGGTTGCGGGGTAGTATGGGTAAGGGGGAGGAGCTTGGAGCTTTAGCTTGGTAAGCTGCTTGCTCGGATCTGGAACCCACAGGTTGCTGACAAATGAAGTCTAACTACTCAGGTGAAACATTATGATGAGTACATAACTTCTTTTTCTTGGTGACTTTGACACCTACTGGCACCCCTGTTTCTCTGACCCACCCACCCATATAAACGTATCTGGGTTTAAACAGACCATAACCTCTCCCACTAGGATAAACAAACCAACCAACAGGGAAAGTATCCTAGACTGGATCCTAGTTAATAACCAACCCCAACTGTACACAGCTGATACTCTCCCTGATGACTTCAGCGACCATTGTCTAACCTGTATCATAAGACATAAGGCAGGAAACCCTCACCAGCCCAAATATAAAACAGAAACAGGAAAAATGTTGATACTGCTATATTTCAAAACGAATTAAAAGCAGTTGACTGGTCAAAACTAAAAAATGTAACATTAGAGGAGGCCATTAACACTAAATTCCTAAGTATCCTTGATTCCCATGCTTCAGCACATACAATAAAAACTAGATCAAATACAGCAGTATGGCTCACAAAAAATACCAAAGCTAAAATCAAAACTAGAAACAGAGCCTGGGCCAGCTGGAAAACAACTAAAGCCCCACTTGACCATCTGAAATATCGTCAACTCAGGAATGATACAAAAAAATCTATTTTACTGGATGAAAAAGGCTTCTACCAAAATCTCCTACAAAAACACCATAACAACCCTCAAAAGTTCTGGGCAGGCTTAAATCAACTACTTCATCCAGGTCATTCCACAACCCCAACCTCGGCTAACTACACCCATAGTTCCCCAGAGACCATAGCTAGCGCCTTTAATAACTTTTTCACTGAAACAATTCAATCCCTAGCAAATCAACTAACCCCCTCTAACTTAAACCACACACCTAATCTACCCAATAATCACCCCGAATTTAGCTTCCAACCAATATCCACTAGTTTTATCAAAACACTTCTAAAAAAGCTAAACTTGCCATCCTCGCTGCTGACCTCCTCCCTGCAGAGTACCTACAAATAGCTGCAGATGCCATTGCATATCCCATATCTATCCTCATCAACAGAACTTTATCCGAAAATGCTATTCCCTCCCTCTGGAAAATATCTCATGTCATCCCACTCCATAAAGGTGGTAGCTCCTCAGACATATCCAAGTATAGACCCATTAGCATTCTTTCCCCACTAGCCAAAATAATGGAGAAATGTGTACACAAGCAACTAATGCAATACCTTACACAGAATAACTTACTACCCAACTCCCAGCATGGTTTCAGGCCATACCACAGCACCACCTCAGCCCTCCTTTCCTCTACTACTACCATAAACCAAAACAGGAATGACAATAGGCTGACCTCCACCCTTTTTCTTGACCTATCAAAAGCCTTTGACATGGTCAACCATGAACTTGTCATTCTTTCACTAAAATCTCTTTCCTTCAACAAGCCTGCTATCCAGTGGTTCCACTCCTACCTGACTGGTAGACAACAGACGGTACTATGGCAGGGCAGACTCTCCAGCCAGCTACCTCTCACAGTTGGTGTTCCTCAAGGGTCCCTACTAGATCCATTACTCTTCTCTATTTTTATCAACAACCTTCATACTGCTATCCCTAAAGCTACCTGCATTCAGTATGCAGATGATTCCACTCTGATCTGCTCAGCCACCTCCCCATCCGAACTGCAAACCTTAACCCAAAATACATTTAACACTATCGAGAACTGGCTCACCAACCAATGCCTACTTCTGAGCCCCAATAAAATGAAACTTATACTCTTCTCCCCCACTAGTAGATCTACCACACTTTCATTCCCTGTCACATCTAATAATGGTACCACTATTTCCCCAGATCATCACACCAAACTGCTAGGGGTTATCATAGACATTAATCTCAAATTTGATCTACAGGTCAACAAAACCATACAGACCATCAATAAGAAGCTTGGATCACTATATAGAAATAAGACATTTTTAACCCCACTGGCTAGAACTGCAATCGCCCGATCACACCTGCTCTCTACTCTTTTATATGCCTCGCCTGTACTCTGAAATCTCAACAAATCCGATCTAGGTAAGCTGTCCCATAGCCACAGTCATATTGCCAGATTCGCCACTGGCTCCACCTGTAGAATCCACCACTGCCAGAAACTTAAACAACTAGAGTGATGAGAACTGCCCAGCTTAATTCAATTCAATCAACTCTTAATAGCGCACAAAATTTTGTATACCCTGCGGATACCCCCTCACTTAAAAATATTATTAAGCCATATAGCAACCTGAGATCCCTATGGTCAGCTGATAAACTAATGGTCCAAACCTACAAAGCTAATAACTCTGCTGGTGAATCCCTGTTTGCCAACTTCGTTGACAAAACCTGGAATTCGTTGCCAAACTATATAACCCTGCAATCCTCCAAAAGTCTCTTTAAAAAACCTCAAACAGTATCTCAAAGTGAATTGGCTATGCCCATGTATCAACCCTGATTAAATTATAAACTGAAAATGGACATGTATCCAGTCGGACTATCCCGGTAAACAAATGTAAAATAAATAAATAAAATAAAATTCATGCCTCGGGCATTTCTGCCCATTATGACTCAGACCCACCCCTCTTCTCTCATCCTTTGATTAAGCAATTCCTCAGAGGGGGCTTCTAATATCAGGCCTCCCAGAAGGTCTCTCACACCACCCTGGGACCTGAAGTATGTGTTAGAAAAGCTAACCTTACCTGCTTTCGAACCTGCCGCTTCTACAGAATTGAAATGCCTCTCATGGAAGACTGCCTTCCTACTAGCTATCACCTCAGCCAGAAGAGTCTTGGAACTTCAAGCTCTCATGGTTGTGGAGCCTTCATCATTTTCCATGAAGACAGAGTCTACCTGATGACTAACCCCTCCTTTATGCCCAAGGTGGTATTTGATGTGACCCTTAACCAGGTCATACACCTTCCCACCTTCTTTCCCAACCCTCAAAATAAGGAGGAAAGAATTATACACTCACTAGACATGCACAGACAACTCGGATACTATCTGGACCGTACTAAGCCATTCAGAAAAACAGACCAACTACTTGTAAGCTCTGGCCCAGGGGCAGAGGGGAAGCCCATCTCCAAACAAACCATTTCCAAGTGGATTTCACACTGTTTCCATTTTTGCTACAGACTACATGGGAAACCCATCCCTAAGTCTATCCGTACCCACTCCACTAGGGCAACCTCCACTTTCCTGAGAGGATACCCACCAGGAACATCTTAGAAGCGACCACCTGGACCTCTGTCCATACCTTTACAGAACATTACCACCTACCTATCTTTTCTAAATCTAGGGCAGGGTTTGCCCCTGCAATTCTGCAGGGCCTCCTGACCCATACGTAGGATTAAACCTGTCCTTCCACCATTTTCCTCAACTTTGGAAATCCTCCCACAGGTGATGACTGCAACAGTGAAACACGAAGAACATAGTACCGTTGTGTACACTTACCATAAATGTAGGTGTTCAAGAGTATTCACTGTTGCAGTCTTGGTTTCCTTCCCTCCATCCCCCATTTAACAGCTTCCCCTAGGGGACATAAGCTTCCCAAGGTGACCTTTAGCCACCAGGACCAGTTCTCTTCTTTCCCTTGTGCTTCTGATGGGTTAGGGCAAGAAAAACTGATGTAATGACGTCAGCTGCCTTGCTTTATAGTACTGACAACCTGATGTCAGACTACAGGCGACAGCAGCCGGTGCACAAAAACATTGACACTGGTATTCGGGCTGACCAAGGGCTACCACAGCAGGGATAACCCACAGGTTATGACTGCAACAGTGAATACACTCGAACATCTACATTTATGGTAAGTGCATACAACTGTACTTTCTTACCCTGATGTTCCATCTGTGTTGTCGATCTTCATTCATTCTTGACTTTTCTTCTTCACTGCAGTACCTACCTCCAACATAAAAAGACTATTGTCAAAACTTAAACCCACAATACTCGCAGCTGACAACCTCCCCTCTGAATACTTGAAAACTGCAGCTGATACACTAGCCTACCCAATTTCAATTCTAATCAATCATTCCATAACAGAAGGCTGTCTTCCCTCGATATGGAAAATATCCTACATCATTCCCCTTCACAAAGGCACCCCCTCCACCGACCTCTCCAATTATCAACCCATTGCTATCCTCTCCCCTCTCTGCAAGATACTTGAAAAATGTATCAACACCCAGGTCTCCAACTACCTCCTAGCTAATAATCTCCTCTCCAAAACCCAATATGGTTTCAGGCCATATCACAGCACTACCTCCGCTCTGCTCTCCTTTACCAACACTATACCTCATCACAAAAACAATGGCCTCTTCTTTACTGCCGTATTTCTAGATCTCTCAAAGGCCTTTGACATGGTATCTCGTGAGCTACTACTTTCTACTATTCCCAACCTCTCCTTCTCACAATCAGCCTGCAACTGGCTCCACAGCTATGTACAAGGACGCCAGCAATCAGTAATCTGTGATGATAACCTATCACCTTGCCTCCCAGTTACTCTCGGAGTTCCCCAAGGGTCTATCCTTGGCCCTCTACTATTCTCACATTTCACTAACAACCTACAGACTGCCACCACACAAGCATCTCTTATACAGTACACAGATAACTCTACTCTCATATTCTCTGCCCCCACTCTACCAGAACTACAACAAATCACACAGGAATCATTCTCTTCTGTAGAAAGCTGTCTATCCAATGCTCAACTCCTACTCAACCCACGTAAGACAAAACTGCTCTTGTTCTAACCTTCCAAAGCCACCCAAAACACCCCCCACTTCAGCATTCTTGCTAAAGACAATACCATAATCTCTCCATCAGAACACACAACACAAAATTACTCGGTGTGGAAATAGACAACAAACTTAGATTTGACACCCACATATCTCTCACAATAAAAAAAAGTTCATAAGAAACTTGGTACATTATATTGAAGCCGCCAGTTCCTAACCAAGGCAACTAGAATCTCCATAGCCAATTCCCAGCTAATCTCCTCCCTACTCTATGCATCCCCCATACTTACCAACCTTAGGCAGACAGACCTACACAAGCTGGATGCTTGTTACAACAAAACTGCTAAATTTGCAACTGGAACCTCCTACTGGAACCATTATTGTATCTCCCTTAAATAACTAAACTGGCTAGAACTCCCACAGTTCCTTCACTTTAATCAACTCACCCTCGCTCATAAACTTATTAACCACCCCCATAACGTCCCTTCCCTTCAAACCCTTTTCCAACCCTATCACTCCACTAGGCCCTTAAGATCAAGCAACAAAAATTGACTCACTGTTTTCAAACCCAAAAACTCAGCAGGAGAAGCCATATTTTCATGTACCAGATCTAAACTTTGGAACAGTCTTCCACCCTCTATAACTACTCTACCTTCCAGCAGCCTTTTCAAGACGGCACTCAAATTCCACTTAAATTTGCACTGGCTTTGTCCTTGATGTTCATCATGCATACAGCTGCAGTCATAACAGATATGTTCTCCTGCCGTCAGGCGGGTCCTCGGTCGGCCGAATTCCAAAGTCTAGGTCTGGCGTCGGTTGTCGTCGCTTCTTCCCTGACGTCAGAGCGCCAGGGGTATAAAAGAACCAGCCGACGCCATTTTCTTCAGTCTTTCTTGTCGCGCGGTGCCCGAAGCAGAAGCAGTTCACAAGCTAAGTACCCCATTGGGGAAACTTTTCTTGCCTCAGACCGATGTCAGACAAAGTTTATAATTGTATTTCTTGTGGGAAGCAAATACCGCATAAGGATTTTCATTCCCTCTGCCCACGACGTCTCGGTCTGTCGTTTTTGTGCTACATTCAACAAACGCATTATTAAGCGTCGGGCGGAGTTCGCCCAGCATTATTTTGATAAAAAATTTAACTATATTATGTCGTCGGATATTCCGACTCCAGTTTTGTCTAAAAAACGCAAAGATAAGGACCGACACAAGGTTTCCGCGGCCTCCACCGACACCACGCCAAAGCCTACTACAGGTGGTCCGGTTCTCAGCGAAGCGCCTACCTACCGACGACACTTCATTAGCGGTGTCTTCAGTGCCCGAGGTCGCAGGCTCCTCGGCCCACTCTCCGACTACAGATACCGAAGCCACTCTTGCTGGTGAATCTCAATATGTAGACAGGTCTGCCTCCTCTCAAGGTGTCTTCAGACCTTCCCCTTCTTTTTCTATCAAGGCTTTCACTAAGTCTAAAGCAGCCATGCATTCTAATAGACAAGCTCCACAGGGCCCTTCCCCAGGCCCCATGCTTAAAAAACAGATGCTTAAAATGGCTGAGAATTTGATTACTCTTATCAGGGGATCTCAACCCCCCCCCCCCAGACAAAAGGCCCAGAGTGGAGGAAGAATCCCCCTCCTCTGACCAGGCCTCCATTATTTCAGAACATTCTGATGAACAGGAACATTCTTACTCCCCTTTTGAAGATTCTGATGCTGAGGAGTCCATTCCCTCTGTCTCCCCACCAGAGGATTACTCATTTGGGGAAACCTTGCATATATTAAGGGAACACTTCCACTGGGAAGGCCAAGAGTACTCAGATTCCAAGAAAAGGCTTAGGGACTTTCTCTTGCTACCTCAGCACAGGCCTCTAGCTATACCTCCTGTTTTAGACATCCTAGATGATGTGTACTCGGAGGCCTGCCTCAACCCGGATTCTTTACCTCCAGCACCAGTCAAGCCTGACAGGTATTACCGGGTTCCTGACTCACACCAATTTTTATACAAAAGTCATGCAGCTGACCCAGAAACTATCTCACAGGGCCCCAAGGGAATTAAGGCCTCCACTGCAAAAAACCCATTACCTTCCGAGAGGGACTCCAGATCCTTAGAAAGGTGGGGGAAAAAGGTATACACCTCGGCCACCTTAACCATGAGGGCATTAAACTGCCAGTTCCATATGCTAAAGTACCAACAGTTTCTGTTATCACAGTTGAGAAGCAAAATGTCACAACCTGAACAACCAGACTTGAAGGAGTTGCAGGATTTGATACATAGTGCAGAACAAGTGGGTAAACATACCTTGCAATGTGGTTTTGATGCTCTAGAGGCCTCATGTAGAGCTGCTGTTACAGGATCAGTCATACATAGACATGCCTGGCTCAAGGAGCAAACCTTACCAGATCATGTCAGAGCTAAATTACTAGATGCCCCTCTTCAAAAGGATGCATTATTTGGTGATAAAGCTGAGGAGGTATTAAAGAAAATGGAGGAAAAAGCTAAATCAATGCAAACAGTGAAAGATTTTCTACAGGTACATTCTCCACGTTTCAGTAGAAATTGGCCTTCCAAAAATTGGTCCTTTCCAGCCACGGACAGACCCCAAAGAGGTAGATACAGGCACCCGAGGGGCAGAGGGCAATCTCAAGGATCGTATAGGGGCAGACAATGGCAAGCTCCTACACAAAGAGGTGGTGAGGATAGTTCACAGCCAGTCAGAAAGCAAGCCCAATGACTTTCCCCTTTGCATGCCAAGCAAGGCTCAAATGTCAGCACCCTTAGGACGAAAACTGGCATTATTTTCAAAAAATTGGCATATTGTCACAAAAGACAAATGGATCCTGGACATTATAAACAGAGGCTACAGATTCCATTTTCACACCCTTCCAAAAATGAGAGGCATGCCAAACCTGCCACACAATCAAAGGGCAGAGGCACAAAGACAAATTTCAGATCTCATGGACATGAAAGCTATTCAAGAGGTACCTACTCACGAACAAGGTCAAGGTTTTTATTCCAGACTATTCCTGGTACCAAGGAAGGGAAAAGAGTGGAGACCTATATTGGACCTATCCATCTTAAACACATTTTTACTCGTACCAAAATTCAAGATGCTCACTTTACAGCAGCTTCTTCCCATGCTGGGCAAGGAGTCTTGGCTGGTAACGTTGGACCTCAAGGAGGCATACCTGCATGTCCCAATCAGACAAAATTGCAGAAGATACCTCAGACTTCTTGCAGGTTCAACCCATTATCAATTCTCTGCATTGCTCTTTGGCTTATCTACTGCACCCAGAGTATTCACGAAATGCCTGGCATCAGTAATTGCCTACTGCAGACTTCAAGGGATACAAATATACCCATATCTGGACGACTGCCTGATCCAAGCGGATAGCAAGCACATACTTCTGAAACATCTGGCATTTGTAATAAGGTTGTTGAATTCTCTGGGATACACAGTCAACAAAAAGAAATCAAGTCTAATACCCTCTCAGAGAATAATTTTCCTGGGTGCCAACTTGGACACAAACACCCAGATGGCCTACCTCACGCCAGAGAAGCAGGGGCAACTAACTCAATACTTCAAAACACTAGCAAATTTCACCAGGCTGACTGCAAGGAAAATCCTGCAGGCTCTGGGATTCATGGCATCTTGCATCCTACTAATCCCATGTGCAAAGCTGCATATGAGGAAACTTTAATGGTACCTGAAAAACCTATGGTCTCAACACAGCCACAGTTTGGAAACAATAATACCAGTAATTCCATGTCTTCAAAAGGATTTTCTGTGGTGGGCTCAAGCATGCCAAACAAACACAGGTCTCCCATTCTGCAAGCCTCAAGCAAATCAAGTCATCACAACAGACGCCTCAGACTATGCCTGGGGGGTGCACATGACAGATCGGTGCATTCAGGGCAGATGGTCCCAAAAAGAATAGCACCTTCACATCAATCAAAAGGAAATGCTAGCAGTAACAAATGCTATTACAGCTTTCAAAGACCTTCTGCATCCAGGTCAACTATTGATAAGGACAGACAACACCACAGTACTGTGGTACATAAACAAACAGGGAGGAACCCATTCATACCCCCTGTGCAGGCTGGCCATGTCACTTTGGGACATGGCCCTGGAATTACAAATCGAACTTCAAGCACAGTACTTGCCAGGCAAGGAAAACACGCTGGCAGACAACCTAAGCAGGAATATGACAGATCCACACGAATGGAAGTTGCATCCTCAAGTTTTTACAGAGATAATTCAAGCATGGGGAAGGCCAGACATAGATCTCTTTGCCTCCCACAAAAATCACCAATTGACAAAATTCTGCTCAAGGACTTTCCATCCACAGGCCTGGAGAGTGGACGCTCTCTCTTTCAGTTGGACAACAATGACAGTTTATGCCTTCCCACCTCTTCCTCTACTGCCCAAAGTTCTACTAAAAACCAGAGCAGACAGACCAAAGATGATTCTCATTGCTCCAGACTGGCCAATACAGCACTGTACCCAATCCTGAGGAGCCTGATGCATTCCCCTCCATGGACCCTACCTCGAATGCCTCTTCTTCTGACTCAGCACAGCTTCAAAACTCTTCACAGTCAGCTGAAAACACTCAGTCTGGCCGCATGGAAGATTCCTTAACAACACAACAGACCCTACTCTCCAAGGAGGTGCAGGATGTCATTTTGGAGGCCAGAAGGCCGTCTACCAGAAAAGCTTACTCCGCAAAATGGAAACGGTTTTGTGCCTGGAATGAGAAAAAGGGCCAGGATCCTGGAAATCTGAATTTACCTCAAATATTACAGTATCTAGCTGAGCTGCTAAGCAGTAGACTTTCATTCTCCTCCATCAAAATCCATGCCTCAGCCATTTCTGCAGAATACAACACTGATCCACACCCTCTCTTTCACCCCCTCTTAAGACAGTTCCTCAGAGGGGCAAAGAATATAAAACCCCCAAGGAAACAGCCAATACCTGCTTGGGATCTCAATTTCATACTAGAAAAGCTGACCCTGCCTCCTTTTGAGCCAGCTGCCTCAACAGATTTGCAATATTTGTCCTGGAAAACAGCTTTCCTTCTAGCTTTAACCTCAGCTCGTAGGGTATCGGAACTACAAGCCCTCATGGCTGTGCAGCCTTTTATCATCTTCCATCAGGACAGAGTTTCCTTACGAACCAACCCGTCCTTTATGCCAAAGGTGGTATCCAGGGTAGCTTTGAATCAGGCTATACACTTACCTACCTTTTATCCTAATCCTCAAAACAAAGGGGAGAGACTACTACATTCCTTGGACATCCACAGACAGCTGCATTATTATTTGGACAGAACAAAGCCTTTCAGAAAATCAGAACAGCTCTTTGTGTCCTATGCTGTAGGAGCTCAAGGGAAACCAATTTCCAAACAGACAATCTCAAAATGGATAGCCCACTGCATACGCTTTTGTTACTCTTTTCATGGTAAGACTGTACCTGCAGGCATCAGATCTCACTCCACAAGGGCCACAGCTACCTCTGCAGCTTTCCTCAGAGGAGTTCCTACCAAGGATATATTGGAAGCAGCCACTTGGAGTTCTGTGCATACCTTTTCCAAGCACTACCACCTACCATTATACTCCAAAACTAGAGCAGGCTTTGCCACAGCAGTCTTGCAGGGCATTCTGGCTCCTCCTAGTTCCACCTAGTGCCTACCACCCCTTTCTTAGCTTTGGGATTCTACCCATCTGTTATGACTGCAGCTGTATGCATGATGAACATAGTACAGTTTTGTACCTACCATAAATGTAGATGTTCGAGTGCTAATACAGCTGCAGTCCAGGTTTCCCTCCCTCCTTCCACTCTTGGGGTACTCTTTTATGGTGTATTTGCTTGCATCTACTGTTTTTTGATTATATTGCATTGCTTTATTACACAAATTTATGTATTGCCTTCCTTCTGGGGGCACCTGACATCTGGGGCAAGAAAAACTGAAGAAAATCGCATGGCGCTTTTCTTTTTTACCTGGCTGACGTCAGGAAAAGCTTTACTTACAACCGACGCGGACCTAGACTTTGGAATTCGCCCCGACGAGGACCCGCCTGACGGCAGGAGAACCCATCTGTTATGACTGCAGCTGTATTAGCACTCGAACATCTACATTTATGGTAGGTACAAAACTGTACTTTCTAATCCAGACTAACACTCCCCTTACCGCCCCCCCCACCTATACTCTTAACCCAACTATACTACCACCACTACTAACCACAGTCAGAATTAGTTAGTTGTCTTTACATTCTTTAAAATCTTGTCTGACAACTTTCTTACTAATATTATAAATGACAAGAAACTATCTTAACTTGCAACATTTACTGTATATACTGTTGATAATCAGTATCTTGTTATTGTAATAAAGCCAACAACCTGTAATGTTGTTTACTGTTGCTGCAATTTTGTATCTCTATTTATCATGTACATGATGTGGAGCTTTTCTCCCCGAGCATTCGCTGAAAAAGGACCTGCATCCAGTTGGAATTTCCCGGTAAACAAATGTAAATAAATAAATAAAATAAATAAACATCTTACTCTCCTGCCCCCTCTTAAAGGCTCAGATCTAGTCCTGGGATGTTATAGAGTTATACCTTCGACAGGGCTTCTGTATTTTCTTAACTGTAAGGCAAACTCGATCTGAGGTAATCGGAAGAGTGGCATTGTGGGTAGAGCCTTAGCTTGAGAGTTTTTGGCTCAGCAGATTTAGTCTGATGCCTTACGAGTGGTCTCTGAATCCTTCAGTAGCAGCACAGATCTTTCTAAAGTGGGGTCAGCCTTGCTGTGATCTCTTTGCCTCTCCTTCCAGTGCAAAGTGTAGTGAGTGTTTTGCTCTGAACCCACATCCGGTGGGATCCCTCCAGAGATGCCCTAGTTCATGCTTGGCCCTCTGTTCTACTTTAGGCCTACCCTCCACAGCCTCTGATATCCAAGTTCATTCAGAAAGCTTGACGGCTGGGTAGTTTAGTGATCCTCATTGCCCCTTTCTGGCCTCGCCATGTTTGGTTCCCCTCTCTGTGGTCTCATGCAGTGTGTCCTCCTTGGACACTAGATCCAGTTCCGGATCTGATTTCACATCCCTCAGGGATTCCTCACACATACTTAGTCAGCCTGAAGCTCATGGCTTGGCTGCTCCAGTTCCCTTGATAGTTAGGACTTCCGGGTTGTCTTCTCCTAGTAAGAAGATTTTGGTAGTGGCTCACAAATCTTCTACCAGGAAGGCATAATTGAGTAAGTGGAAGCATTCCTTGATGGAAGAGGCATAGCCCCTCTGTTCTGGCTAGTTTCTTTCTTGATAAGCTTTGTGGTAATGCCAGGTTTTTATGGGGGTCCATATGACTTCATCATATGACTTCAATCATAATTCACATATCACATCAATACCGCGAAATCGACAGATGAAATAATAATGAAATCTCACTTCACCATTTCACATTCAGTTCTTCAACAACAAAGCAGTAAGTCAAGTAAACCCTAACACACTGCACACCCCCCCTACGTACTAAACCATGGTAGTCATGGATAGGTAAATGCAAACTCTGTTACAGACATTGAATAAACATGTCCGGGTTGTCAGGGAATGGAGAGGCAGTGTACCAGATAAATAATTGCATTACTGACAGCGGTGGTACACTGCCTCTCCATTCCCTGACAACCCGGACATGTTTATTCAATGTCTGTAACAGAGTTTGCCTTTACCTATCCATGGCTACCATGGTTTAGTACGTGTAGGAGGTTTGTGCAGTGGTTAGGGGCATTTACTTAGTGACTGCTTCGTTGTCGAACTAGTGAATGTCGGTGAAGTGAGATTTCGATTATTTCATCTGTCGGTGATTTCGTGTCGGAGTACTGAATGTCGATATTATGACTTGTCGATGAAGTCATATGGACCCGGTCTAGGTTGGGGTGCTGCTGTTCTGCAACAAACTCGAGCTGAGGGGAGGAGGGAGACAGGGACATTATGGGTAGGGGAGGCTCTTGGAGCTTGGATCTGATGCTGGAGTATGCGGCTGAGTCAGATCCATGCCGGATCTGGGTTCCCACTGGTTGAAGACAAATGAAAAGCAACAACTCAGATGGAATGTTATGGTGAGTACATAACTTTTTTTTATATTTTACTTTCTTCTGTATTCTATTTCCTTTTCTTGTTATTAATAGCTAATATGGCTGAAAAGCCTACAGGTTTTAAAAAATGCACTTCCTATGGGCACAAAATTAAGAACTCAAGATGCCCACAAGGCAGCACATCTGGGTACGAACTGTACCATTTGTGTTGCATTTAACTCAAGGGTTAGTGATGACAGGAGAAACAAGCCAGTCTTCAAGTGGTTTTTACTGCCATCATCATCATCTTCCTCCAGGGCTCAGACCCCAGCAAACCATGCAAGGCTTTGTTGGAGCATAGGAAAGGATCTCCACAAAAAAAAAAAATTGAAGATGATCAGATCCAAAGAGAAAAACTATGGATCCTTCAGTTTTCAGTTATTTCAACCAGTCCCACCATTTAACCTATGGATCCAAAACCACCAAATCCTACTCCTAGCACTTCCTATACACCAAGAGCTCACTTACCCAAATTCATGGTCAACCCTGTTTCTCCTCGGCTCAATCTCCACTGATACAGACTCTGAGAAAATACTCCAGACCTCAGTCTACTACCTCATTTGTCAGATCCTCCAGAAGTCTTTCTGAAGTGGAAGTGGATAGGATAATGAGAAAGTTCCTCAGAGCTCAGATCTAGATGAGGGTTGTACCTGCTTCATCTCCCATCAGCTCAATGAGCCTTCCTGCCACTGCCCATACAGTTGTATCTCCTTCACTGATCTAGCCGTCAAAAGATACCAATGTTGATGAAGGAGAATGGTCCCCCCAGATCACCACCTGATGTCTCATTTGGAGATATTTTGTAAATCCTTAACCAGAAGGGTGGTTGGTCATCAGATAATCCTTCCCCTGAGGAGTCAGTATTTCTGGAGGCTTTAGTTGCTGGCCCATCTACATCTTGGTTGACACCCCAGGCCGATGAACTTAATGACCTAGTGTCTAGTCGGGAATGAAAGAAACTAGAGTCTGTTAAACTTATCCCATGCCGTCCAGACAAAATTTTAGCTCTTCCAAAAAGTAAGCCCAGTTGGAGCAAATGAGTCTCTGTTGATGCAGTGGTTGTGACAGCAGCCACCAAGAAGGAGGTAGCAGGACAGAGCTCCTCTGTCTCTTCCCCCAACAGAGAGTCCAGGGCATTGGACAGGTTTGGAAAGCATGTGTTTGTTTCAGTGACCTTTCCCTCGAGGTCCCTGAACTATTTGGTGCACTTTACGAGACTCCAGAGGGATTTAACCAAGGAACTCTCAAAATCTCTCTGAGTCCATGTCTGCAGGAGATTACAAAAGATCTTCTTCACACCTGGCCAGTCTTTTATCTGTTTTCAGTGCATCCATGAAGTTGATTTCTCATGCAGCAGAAGGCACCTCATGGGCCGCTGGTTCAGGTGTTGCCATTACGAGACATGTCTGAAATGCGGTTATGCAATTTTGTGGAGCCTTTCAAGTCTTCTTTCATCAGTGCTCCTTTTGATGGAACATCCTTGTTTGGTCCTTCTGTGAAAGAAATGCTTTCCTGCAATGAACAGGAGGGAAAGACTCTGTCTGCCATAAAGATTCGTTTTTCTACCCCTCAACAATTCTTTTCAAGGAATCAAAGTGGAAGGAAAAAATGTGGTTCTATAAATCCCAGGGATCTTTCCAGGATTCACGTGGAGACAATTCCCTCAGAGGCAGATGAGAAGGAGTTCAAATGGAAGATGCCATCCTTGTGGCAGAGGAGGCCTGTAAAGTCTGGGTTTCCAAACTTTCTTTCCAGGTAGACCCTTTCAGCGCTCCTGAAATGCTGCCAAACTGTTCACCTCTGGAGACAGTCGAGGGATACTTGTCGTTGCACCCAGATGCCTAGGCTGCTATAACAAAAAATTTTAGGTACTAAAAATAATATTTAGAGGTTACTTTATACCATTTTCCAAAACTCCATCTTCCAAAAGAAGAAAGCTTCCCAACATTCCACCCACTCAGAAATAAACTGCAGCTCAAGAAATTCAGAAGCTGCTGGACAAAAGAGTTATTCAGGAGGTCCCACCAGACCAGAGGAGGATTTGCTGCTTATTCTATATTATTTTTATTGCCAAAGAAGACAAGGGACCTGAGACCAATTTTTGGAT
This sequence comes from Protopterus annectens, assembly GCF_019279795.1. Lineage (NCBI taxonomy): Eukaryota > Metazoa > Chordata > Ceratodontiformes > Protopteridae > Protopterus > Protopterus annectens. The sequence goes on from NC_056732.1 coordinate 1,656,059,843, forward strand.
CTAAGCAACTTGAACCAATTTATGTGGAAATCAATGTTCTGAATGGTCATAGTTCAGCCCATTTGCCTCATTTACACAAGGACAATTGGATGTGCTTGATTGATCTTCAGGATGCGCACTATCACATTAATATAAACAGACAGTCTCAAAGACACTTGCGCTTTCAGTTGGGAGCCATTCACTGTCAGTTCACTGCATGCCCTTTGGACTCACCACAGCCCCCAGAGTGTTTACCAAGTGTATGCCACTGGTAGCAGCTCACCTGAGACTGTGAGGATTCCGAGTGTTTCCTTACCTAGACAAATGGCTTCTCCCTTCTCCAACCATGCATCTGCTGGCACAGTTCAGTCCATTCTGCCTCATTTACACAAGGACGATTGGATGTGCTTGATCGATCTTCAGGATGTGTACTATCACATCACTATAAACAGACAGTCTCAAACACACTTGTGCTTTCAGTTGGGAGCCAGTCACTATCAGTTCAGAGCCATGCCCTTTGGACTAACCACAGCCCCCAGAGTGTTTGCCAAGTATATGGCACTGGTAGCAGCTCACTTGAGACTGTGAGGATTATGAATGTTTCCTTACCTAGACAAACGGCTTCTCACTTCCCCAACCATGCATCTGCTAGAACAGTCTAGGGACTATTTGCTCCAAAATTGCCAATCAGTAGGCATTACAGTCAATATTCCCAAATCCAAACTGTTACCAGTACAAAGTCTGGAGTTCATTGGTGCTCATCTAAACACAATAAGATTGCTTCTTTACCTCCTCATTCTATATGTGCAGTCAGATCTCAGGTTTATCATTTTTTTTCTCATCCTGCTCCTCCTGCCAGACTTGTCCTTCAGGCCCTCGGTTCCATGACAGTGTCTGTAGTATTATTCCCATTAGCGCGTTACTATATGCATGTTCTTCAATGGACTGTAGCTGTTCAGTGGTCTGTTCTTTGACAGCCCCTATACATCCCAGTCAGATTTACTCTGATATGCAGAAATCATATTCACTGGTGGATCCAGTCAAATGACATTTACATAGATCACCCCTTCATTCTGTCTCCGCCAATAGTCACAGTTACCAAGGCCTCCTCGAAACTGGGGAGGGGTGTGGAGCATATCTTGGGAAGAATGGTCCAAAGATTGTGGTCCCCCCAAGAGACCAATTTGTATATCATTGTCCTGGAGATGAGAGCAGTCCTACTAGCCCTGTAGGCATTTCCAAATGTTCTCCCTGTAGGGACCATTGCAGTCCAAACTGACAACATGGCTGTGATCTGACACGTCAGCAAACAAGGAGGAACTCGATCTTGCCCCCTCTGCCAAGAAGCTATGAGAGTGTGGCAATGGGTGATCTTCTCCAACCACTTTGTAGTAGCAACACACATTCCAGGGAAGTTCAGAGTCCTAGAGGACAAACTCAGCAGGTCAATTTTGATGCCTTACGACTGGTCTCTCAGTCAGTGGTGGATAAAATTTTCCATCTATAGGGCTAACCTTGCTGCGATCTTTTTACTTTTCCTCACAACAACAAAAGCAGCGGGTACTTTGACTTGATCCACCCTTGGGGGAGTCACTGAGAGATGCGCTAGTCCACCTTTGGCCCTCCGGTCTCCTTTACCTCTGTCCCAGAGTCCATTTGATTCTGAAATTCTTACAGAAAGCCAGCCAGTTGAAGAGCTTGGTTATCCTATTTGCCCCCTTCTGGCCTCACCAGGTCTGGTTTCCCTTCCTTTGGTCTCATCTTTATTATTTTCCTTGGATGTTGGACCCCAGTCCAGACCTTCTGTCACATCCCTCAGGGATAGAACATACCAATATCGCAGCCCTCAATGTAACCACTTGGTTTCTCCAGTTCCATTAATAGCTAGAGAGCCCAGGTTTTCTTCCCTGATTCATGATATATTTTTTTCCTCGCAGAAAGATTCCACAAACAGGATTTACTAGCGCAATTGGAAAAGATTTTCAGTTTGGGCCCTGGAAAATGACGTTGATCCCTTTTCTGCCCATATTTCTGCTGTAGTGGAGTTTTTAGCTTCTTTTTTATAAGGAACTTCAAAAAGTTTCAAACAAGGAAGAATACATGCTACATCTTTTAGATGTGCATAGGCAACTACGTTCTTCTTACACAGAACAAAAGCTTTCATTAAAACGGGCCAGCTGTTTCCCTTTTTTTCACCTAGTTGACTGGGTTCTCCAGTTTCCAGAGTTACATTGGCCAAATGGATAACTAATTACATTACATTTCCTGGATATATTCCCAGCAAGGCCTCTCCCTACCAAAACCACCTAAGGCCCATTCTACTAGATTTATGGCTACCTCATCTGCCTTCTGGTCCACAGCTTCCATTTATGATATTTCTGCAGCAGCCACCTGGTCTAATGCTTGTGTCTTTATTGTTGTCTTTCGGCTTTTACCGGTTAGGGGTCGCCACAGCGGAACGCCGGTCTGCTAATGATTGGCAGTAGATTTTTCACGAACGCCGAGGTGCCAGCTCAACGTTCAACCTTCAACGAAGGCACGCCCATTTACGCATGTCTTTCGAACGCCCACCCAACCGCAGGGAGGACACGCAGACTCCACACAGAAGGCACCCCCCACATTCCAGCCGAGAATTGAACGGGAGAACCTCTTGCTGTGAGGCAACAACGCTACCACTGCACTACCGCTTATTCATTTCAAATTGGACATAATTTCCAGAAGCAGTGCTGCTTAGAGTTCAACAGTCATTTATTTATTTTATTTGCAGTTTGTTTGCCAGGATAGTCCATTGGGCCACAAGGAGCCCATTTTCAATGGAGTCCTGGGGAGAAAAGTTCTAGAAAAATACAAATACATAGTACACATTGCATGTATACATTACAGATTATCTCATAGGAATACAAAGTAAATATGATAAGAAAATGTTAACAATAATAGAATACATCAGTATAATTCAGTAAACAGCAATAAAAAACACTTTTTTTTTTTTTTTTACAAAAGTAGCAGCATAGAGTAACTGTTAAGTAGTTGGTACAGTAGTTCAATAGAGCTGTGGAACTATAGGAGGCAGTGATGGCGTATTTAGTTCTAGGAGAGTAGGAAGTGGTATTAGAAGGATTAGGTAGAATGGAAACAGGAGCACTACTATTGTGGTTAGGTGTGAGTGTAGCAAGGTTTTAAATGAGGAGAGACTGCTGGTGGTGCGGATAGGAGATGGTAGAGAATTCCAGAGGCGTGCAAGAGAGAAGGACATTAGGTGATTCCTAGCTGGATATGTGGGTTTGTGCAATTTAATTAGTTTTTGGGAATTAGATCTTAGAAGTTGTTCTGGTTCATACATTTCAAAGGTAGTGGCCAGGGAGGGACAAAGAGAGAGGACGTAAATGAGTTTGTGTGCTTGGATGAGTTGGGTATAAGTGAGGAGGGTAGGTAGCTCAAGCCAGTTTAGTTGTTGAAGAGAATTACAGTGGTGAGAAATGGTTCCGTGACCTGCCTCAAATTTTGATATCTTGTTATAGCAAGAGGAGAGTTTTGTTTTGTGGGAGGATTGCAGGTTGGTGAGGATACATGCACCATATAGGAGGGATGGGATGAGATAAGTATTGGCTAGTATGAGCCTGGTGGAAGAAGAGTTTTTGTGGGGTTTTTTGATATTTACTTGTAAATGTTTGTTGAATTTTAGTTGATCATCTGTGAGTACTCCTTGTAGTTTAGTGTCAGAGACTATTTCTAGGGGAGTATTGTTTTTGCTGGTGATTATGAATGTGTGTTTGTCTAGGGAGGAGGTTTTGGAGGCGGTGAATAACATAAGTTTAGATGTTCTGTAGTCCTATCTCGCCTTCATTCTTACATATGGGTTCACTCGGCCGATTACAAAGCTTGAAGTCTCTAAGTTGGCTTGTGGCAGGGTAGGTATCCCATAATGCACTACAAACAATTCCCAGATCTCGTTTGCCATTCTACGAGTTCAGAAGTGTTCACTTTCTTGGCCGTGGCTAAGTTGGAATATTTTTTTCTTCCAATATTTATAGCGTCCTTTTTTATTGTAAAGTTAGTTTATTATTAATAGCTTACTGTTGTTAACTTGCAAGTAGTTAGTTAGTTAATTGTTTTTTTCTCAAGTTTTATTGCTAATTGTTGTTGCTAATTGTTGGCCGTCGCTTCCCCAGGCCTTCTTTTAGTGGTATCCCTTTGTTTCTGTTGTGCTAGTTATTGTTAATCTTTCTCATGTATAGATCCGTTTTTAGTTAAAGGACCTACTTTTGCCTTACTGTGGCTTGTTTATTCTCTATCTCACCTACCCCTCTGTTCAGGGCTAGGCCTGTTTAAGTTAGAGGACCTAGTCCTCTGTTGCCTTTCTCCCTTGTGTGTTGTTTCTTGAGCAGGGCTAGACCCATTTAAGTTAGAGCACCTTGTCCTCTCTTCTTATTGTCATTTTTTTTTTTTGCTGTCTAGAATTATAGTCTGTTGTCGTTGTGGTAGTTATGTCTAAGGAAACTTAAAACCATAAACTTTTGGGTTTTAAGAAATGCCTAAAATGTTCACAAAAAATGTCCCTGACTGACAGGCATAGTATTTGTGTTTATTGTTTGGGAGCCATACATCTACAGGAGACATGTACTTTTTGCTATTCTTTTAGTTTCTGGGTTCTCCAGGAAAGGAAGAACAAACTGATTTTGAAAGGTCTCCTTAAACCTTCCTTTGAGGAGGATTTAGCTAGTTCTTCCTCTTCTCACTCCAGGTCTCCCTCTTCAAAAAAAAAGAGAAGGTTAAGTCAGTGAAAAAGGAGTCTCCAACATCGACTGACAAATCAGGACCTCCAGAGAAAGTTGCTAAAGTTGACAAACCTTCTACCTCTTTGGCTCCTCTGCCTTTGGAGTCAGTTGAGCTTATTGATATAGACCTTCCAGTTTCGGCCCCAAGTTTTTCTGAGTTTATAGCTGAATCCATACCTCCGAGCCGGTCAAAAGACTTACTACAGGTATCCCTGACACTTAGATCTCCAATTTTGCAGAGATCTCGATCCTCTATCTTGTCTTCCATATCCTCCAGGAGTCTCTCTGATGAGGATGTCGAGAGGGTGGTGCGTAGACTTTTGAAGTCGTTGGTGCTAGCAGATTTGTTTTTGGCTCCGACCCAATCGGTTCCGGAGCCGTCTAAGGCCGTATTACCTGCTTCTGTTCCTCTGCCGAGCCATGCCGGTCTTTCGGAGCCAGATCTATTGGTGCCATTTGTTGTGGAACCATCGGTTCCAGCACTTCAGGTGGCTTTCTTGGTGCCGTCCTTGGTGTCTAGGAGCCGAAGCTCACCAGTCGGATGGGGACGCTCGGACCCGAACTTCTTCGGTTCCGAGCCTAATTCTCAGTGCGTGGGCTTGGCTGAGCTCGGATCCTACATCTGCCTCGGAACCGATCGCTCCAGAGCTGGGGACTACTTCCACTTCTTTGGAACCAGTGGTGTCCTCAGAGCCGGAGGGATCTGCCTTCGAGATGATGAGGAGCGTGCTTTCTAGATCTTCAGCTCTACACAAAGGTACCGATGTTCTTCCCCCTCAAGCTCCGACCTCTGTCTCAGCACCATCTCTCTCTCATGACAGCAGAGACCCGCAGCCTCAGGCACCCCCCCTTGGGTAGCCCCCAGTCTTCCAAGACCTACCCAGAATACCCTTCTGAGGAGCCTCCTCGGAAGAAAACTTGCAAGAGGAAGCATGTAGACTCCCCTGATGAGTCCATCACCTCTGACACTGACCTCGAGGAATCAGATGGGTCCCCTAGGTCATCCTCTGATGATATCTCCTATGTAGATGTCCTAGAGATCCTTAAACAGAGAGGCGGCTGGCCTAACGTCACCCCTTCTGATGAGAAGTCAGTGTACCCGAAGGCATTCGGGTCTCATCCTTCAGCCTCTTGGGTGTCTCCACCTTTCGATGAGCTGTTAGATTTGGTTAGTCAAAAGATGTGGGAAACTCCTGACACTGTGGAACCAGTCCCTAGAAGGCCGAACAAATTCCTTTCAAATCCTAAGGAAAAAGAGTTTCTGACAAAAGGTATGCCTGTAGATGCCATGGTGGTGTCAGCAGCCACAAAGAAGGAACTAGCAGAGAATCCTCATCTGTCCATCCACTGAACAAAGAGTCTCAAACGATGGACAGATACAGGAAGCATATTTTTTCCTCAGCAGTTTTTGCACTCAGATCGCTGAATTACCTGAACCATTTCACTAGGCTTCAAAGAGATCTCCTAAAAGAGCTGGGAGATACTCCCCAAGGTACTTAAACTGAAGGAATCCCTGAGAAGGTTACTGCTCAGTTGTCCACCTTACACTCTATTGTTAATTCCTCCATGAGGCTGATATCTTACGCAGCAAATGGAGCGAGCAGGGCAGCGGGTTCAGGAGTTTCCCTTAGGAGACACTCCTGGATGTGCTTGTGTAACTTTGCGGACCCCTTCGAATATACATTTACCAATGCCCCCTTTGACGGTTCCTCTTTATTTGGACTAAAGGTAAAAGACAAACTCACCAGATGCGAGCAGGAAGGGAAGACTACCTCCGCCGTGGGAGTACGTTTTTCTGTCCCTTCTAGACCATACCCTAAAGGTCAGAAAGGGGGAAAAATGTGGTTCAAGAAATCTCAGAGATGTTTCCCAGACGCACAAGGTGATTCCTTCTCCAGAGGCAGAGGAGGAGGAAATAGTGGTAGACGCCCTAGAGGCAGGGGGGGGGGTGCAAAACCAGGGTGACCGCGATTCTTTTCGTGGACATCTCTATCAGCACTCCTTAAGTGAGGCCCAGCTGTGCTTCTCTGGAGCCAGTCAGGGGTCACTTATCTTTGTACCCAGAAGCCTGGCACGACATCACACAAGACAAAGGATAATTTCCAGAGGATACTTCATACCCTTCTTTTTTCCACCTCATCTAACCAAGAGAATCCCAGATGTTCCACCCAATCACAGGGATCAAGCAACTATAGAAGTCCAAAAGTTGCTCCAAAAGAGAGTCATCCAACCCATCCCCACAGACCAGATAGGATTCGGAACTTACTCCAGATTCTTTTTCTCAGCAAGTTAAACGAATCAGTGAAGAAGTCCAAGTTCCGAATGGTAACACTGCAGTCTATACTCCCTCTGTTAGGGAAAGACAATTGGATGTGCTCCATAGATCTCCAAGTTGTGTATTACCACGTAAAAATGGACAGAGCATCAAGGAATCATTTACGTTTCCAGCTGGGAGCCAGTCATTACCAATTTCGTGCTCTGCACTTTGGTCTCACCACAGCCCCCAGGGTGTTCACCAAATGCATGGCGGTAGTAACGGCTCACTTGAGACATCTTGGATTCCAAGGGTTTCCGTACCTGGATGGCTGGCTCCTGAATGCTACCACCAGGCATCTACTTCTGCAAGCCAGGGATTCAACCATCCAAGTCTACTCAGCTAGGCATCACTATAAATTGGGAAAAGTCTGTCTTGTCGCCCTCTCAATATGTGACTTTTATAGGCGCAGAAATAGACACAGTCGCAATGATGGCCCACCTTCCTTCAGACAGAGTGCAAAATCTAAGACAACAAATATACAGCCTGCTTCCCTGTCACAAGGTCAAAGCGAAGACAGTGCTCAAACTACTGGGAACCATGGCCTCTACTATAACTCTAGTTCCGTTAGCCAGACTACATATGAGAATTCTACAATGGCTACTTTTTTCCCAATGGTCTCTTCAGCAACTGCCTCTGTCTCATCTCATTTTAATAATGGAATCTTGCTAAAAAGACCTTTGTTGGTGGATCCAGTCCAATCAACTAATGATAAGGAGACCATTCATTCCTCGCCAACCCGTTGCTACTATGACCACGGATGCCTCTCAGATAGGGTGGAAGGCATTATCTGGGAAGGACAGTCCAAGGCACATGGCAAGAACACGAGGCTCACTTGCATATCAATGTTCTAGAGATGAGAGCAGTGCTGTTAGCGTTGCAAGCACTTCACGACTTTCTTCCTCTAGGGACAATAGCAATCCAGTCAGACAATATGTCAAGTGGTATGGTATATAAACAAACAAGGTGGAACCAGATCGAACCTCCTATGTCGAGAGGCTCTACGTGTTTGGCAGTGGGCAATATCTTCCCAATGCTTTCTAGTTGCAACGCGTATCCCGGGGAGCACCAGTGTGAAAGCCGACAAGCTCAGCAGGGCAATCTGGATGCCTCACGAGTGGTCTCTGAATCAGAAAGTCTCGGAACAGATTTTCCACAAATGGGGACAGCCTTGCTGCGATCTGTTTGCCACCCCAATGAACACCAAATGCAGCAGCTACTTCACCCTTATCCCCCCCACCCCCTGGGGGAGACACTGAGAGACGCACTTGTCCACAATTGCCCTCAGGACTTCTTTATGTTTTTCCTCCCTTTCCGCTAATATTGAAAGTTATCCAGAAAGCAAAGAGTTTGGGAAGCAGAATGATTCTCTTCACTCCTTACTGGCCTCGTCAGATTTGGTTGCCCTTTCTCGGGCCTCACTATCTGGACGATCCATCGACTCTGGACCCAGTACCAGACCTTCTGACACATATGTCAAGCATGTTCCATCCCTTTCTCCACACCCTCAACTTGACAGCGTGGCTGCTTCACTTCCATCCCTAGTCAGGCTTCATGATTTCTCCCCTGCAGTTACACATATCCTGACGTCATCTCATAAACCTTCTACAAGAAATTTGTACACTAGCAAATGGAAAAGATTTTCTCTTTGGGCACAAGCTAGGAACATAGATCCATACACAGCCTCCATTACCTTAGTATTAGAATTTCTAACCTTTTCATTAGGGATAAGCTGCTGCTACAATCAAAGTTCAATTAGCAGCTGTCTCCAATTTTCATTTGGGGCAACATTAACCTAATCTTATGGCTCACAGATTGTGTAAATCATTTTTAAAAGGCACTACCTTACTAAGACCTCCTTTTCAAGAACCTATATCTCCCTGGGATTTAAATTTTGTTCTTTCAAAACTTACCTCACCACCTTTTGAACCTTCATATACATGGGATTTAAAGTTCCTTTCATGGAAGACCATTTTTCTTGTAGCCATTACGCCCTCCGGAAGAGTGTTAGAGCTGCAAGCACTCTCAGTCAAACCTCCTTACTTGATATTCCATAGAGACAGAGTTTCCCTTTGCACTAACCCTTCCTTTGTCCCCAAGATTTGTTCACAATCAAATATTAATCAAACTATTGAACTGCCAGTCTTTTTTCCAAATCATACAAACAAAGCAGAATATAAGTTTCATCAGCTTGATGTACATAGACAGCTAAGGTTCTATCTACATAGAATGAAAGAGTTTAGGAAATCAGACCAATTATTTATATCTTTTTCGGAGATGAGAAAAGGAAAGCCAGTCTCCAAGATAACATTCTCAAACTGGATTTCAAATTGCATATCTTTTCTTTACTCTTCTAATGGCAAAGAACTCCCATTTAAAATTAAAGCTCATTCCACCAGATCTATATCCACATCTGCCGCTTTTCAAGCCAGAATTCCAGTGGACAGTATATGTGCAGCAGCAACTTGGGCTACCTCTCATACCTTCATTACTCATTACAAATTGGATTAGGCCTCCAGGAGTAGAGCCTCCTTTGGTTCCACGGTTCTTAGGAGTATTTTCCCATGAGCCACATGAGGAAAAAGTTGCTAGGGACGCTGTCCCGTATATAAGAATGAAGGCAAGATAGAACTAAAGAACATAAAGAAGTTATGTACTCACCATAACTTTCCATGTTTGTAGTCCATCTCACCCTTCATTCTTACGAACCCACCCACCTACCCCTGTCCATGTATCCTTGGAGGATCTGGAGACAAGATAATGTATATCTTCCTTAGAGTTGGAGACCTTTCATCTGTTGTTTTTCCTTGTGGAAATACTTCTATATCGCTATTATAGACAGTAGCAAACAAGATCCGGGGATTGTTAGTATTGCATTATGGGATACCTACCTTGCCACAAGCCAATTTAGAGACTTCGAGCTTTGTAATCTGCTGAGTTGGAGCTGAGGATCAGCTCAGAACCCATATGTAAGAATGAAGGGTGAGATGGACTACAAACATGGAACGTTATGGTGAGTACATAACGTCTTTTTCTGGCTACATTAAGAGCCAGATGGTTGTCTAGCATCCATTTTTCAGTAGAGGAGAAGACACTTTGGGTAAGCTTATTTAGAGTGGGGATAGAAGGGGAGGAGCAGATAATGGTAGAATAGACAGCATATTGGATGAGGCTGGAGTTTGGAATGGTTTGGTATAAGTTGTTAATGAATATATTGAATAGTAGGGGGCCTAAAATTGAACCTTGGGGGACACCTGTGGGAGTATTAGGGAAGGGTGAAGTGGCTTTATTCCATTTAACTGTTTTTGTCTCGCTGTGAGGTTGCTGGAGAACCACTTGGTACAGGAAGGGGATAGGTTTAGTCTGAAGAGCTTATTAAGAAGCAGCTTACAGGAAATAGTTTCAAATGCCTTGGAGAGATCGAGGAGAAGTGTGGACATGAAATGGCTGGAATTGCGGGCTTTATTAATTGTTTCAAGGAAGGAGAGTAGGGCAGTAGAGGTGCTATGACCGGGTCTGAATCCATGCTTTGTGGAGCTAAGAAGTTGGTTGTTGATGAGATAGAGTAAGAGTTGTTGGTGGATATATTTTTCAATAAGCTTAGAAATAGGGGCTAAGATACAATAGGGTGGAAGTTTGGAATGTCATTATTATTGCCTCCTTTATGTAGAGGAATAATAAAGGCTTTCTTCCAGAGCTGGGGGACCTGGCTTTCTGAGATAGACTGATTAATTTGTATGCTGATATGGAGAGCAGTGGCGTCTGCTGCTACTTTTAGGAAGTAGTAGGGAATTTCATCAGGGGGATTGGAACCAGGTTTTAATTTTAGGAGAAGTTTTTTTATAGTGGATATAGAGATGGATTGATAAAGAAGGGTGGCGGTTGGGGGCAAGGGATGCTAGGGGAGGAAGGGGGTCACAGAGTTGTTGGTGAAGGATGATGTTAGCTTGCTTATGAACTCTATGAATAAAAAGTTAATTTGGGTGGCTAAGTCCATATCAGAGGCATCTGGATTAGGGCAAGGGTTTTCTTTTTTTCCTGGGTTGAGGAGAGATGAGATTCCTTTCCAAAATAGTTTGGGATTGGTGTTGTGGTTGATTTGGAGAGTGGAGAACTAGGCTTTGCTGTCTGAGGTGATAAGTTTTTTGACTTTGTTTCGTAGTGTTTTATATTCGTTACGGGTGATAGTGGTTTTATTTTTATGGTAACATGTCCAAGCTTTGTCACGGATTTGCATAGTAACTAAGGTGTTTTTGGTTAACCAGGGTACAGGGTTTCTTTTGTACGTTTTGTTTTTAGAGGAGCAAAGGAGTTGAGCAGGCTTGTGAAAGTAGAGATCTGAAGTAGGGACTTCATTTGTCAGCAACCTTTGGGATACAGATCCGATCTCGGATCCGAGCCGGCAACTTCTACCACAGCATAGATCCGAGCTCCTAGCTCCTCCCCTTACCCATAATCCCCTGCCTACCCTGACTGACCTCAGATCTAGTTTGCCGCTCTTCAAGCAACAGCTAGATTCCAGAGCTCTTGGCGATTTTGTGAGAAAAAAAGTTTTTTCTTCTTATTCTGTTTGAGTGGTTGTGTGTGCGTGTTAGGTTTACCCTTAACGCTAAAACTTCTTATTTTTAGCTTACTTAGCTTAAATTTGAATTTAAAATTTTTCCTCCCTCCCCGCTGGTCATAGCATGTGTGTGTGTCTTGAGTGTAGGGGGCTAGTGGGTGTGCTTTACTTTAGTTATGTCGGAGGCCCCTAAAGCCATTTTTTCTAAATGCACCGAGTGTGGTCACAAGCTTTCACTGGCTGATGGCCACACTCGGTGCGTTAGGTGCCTTGGGGTTAAACACCTCTCTTCGGGTTGCGCGATTTGCGTGGCATTCAACCCCAGGGCACTTAAGGATCGGAGGTCGAAGCTAGTTCTGGCGGGCCTTTTACCCCCAGACTCTGCTTCGGCCTCCGGTACTTCGGTGACCGCTACCCCCCCCCCGGTAGCGGTCACTCCTGCCTCCCTTCCTCCGACCGGGACTCAACCTCCCGCTTCAGCTCCGGAGGATAGGGAGTCCAGGAAAGAGAAGCGGAGGGAGAAGCACCTTAAGTGGCGGGCCGAGGACTCTTCATCGGCCCCGCCCGCCAAGAGGGCTTCTCCGTCCAGGTCTTCTCAGTCTCCTCCTCCTCGGATCCGATCCCCTTGTTTCTCTCCGGGACCCGAGGAGGAGGTGACCCGGTCCCTGTCGAGGTCATCGAGGCGGCACTCCAGGTCGGCCTTGGTGGCCTCTTCGAGGTCCACCTTTAGCATGTCAGATGCGGACATGGACCGGATGATGAGGAGATTCATCCAGGCCCAGATGCAGATGGGAGTGCTCTTGCCCCCCCCCCTCCAGGGGGGAGCTCGACCCCTTTTTTCACCCCTATTGCTCCTTCTCCGACCCGCATTTCGGGTTCGAAGCGCTCGGAGCCGAGCCACGTTGGAAACGGGTGTGGGTCGGAGCCGACCGTGCTGGGCACGTCGGCTCCGATGGCTCCCTCGAGTTTGTCGGATCTGACCTCTCAGAGCCGTGGGCCGAGCTTCGGATCCAAAGGATTCGGTGTGCTTTCAGCTCCATCCCGGTCGGAGCACACCGGGTCCATCGGATCCGACGTTCTCAGCGCCGGGTCCGATCCCCGCTTCGGATCCGAGTGGGAGTCGGGTCTCGGATCCGTCAGAGAGCAGCTCCCTTTCGGCTTTCACTGCGGTGGAGAGGGCACTGTCGAGTGCTTCCAGGCCTCCGGTCCTGGCTTCGGCTCCCTCCCGCACTCCTTCTCATCTGGTCCTGGCTCCCCTCATCCGGCCCTCGGGGCAGCCTACCTCAGCGCCTCTAGGAGTTCCAGTGGAACAAGATACAGCCGGTGAGGACTCCTTGGACATCCCCCCCGAGGAGGTTCCTCACAAGGCAAAGTGCAAGAGGAGGCACATAGACTCCCCTGAGAGTCTCACCGAAGATACGGACTTAGATGAAGGGGAGGGCTCCCCTAGGTCACCCCCCGAGGATGTCTCCTTCGGAGACATCATGGAAATGCTCAAAATCAGGGGTGGGTGGTTTGCCCCCAAGGCTTCCTCTGATGAGTCCGTATTCTTTGAGGCATTTGAGGCAGGACCATCTACCTCTTGGGTGTCCCCTCCACCCAACCCCTTGGTGGATCTCATATCCACTAGGGCTTGGAAGGAACCGGACACCGTAGAGCCAATCCCCAAGCACCCGGACAAAATTTTGAGCCCCCCTGCAGAGAGATCACACTGGAGCAGAGGTCCCCCTGTGGATGCCATGTTGGTGGCTGCAGCCACCAAGAAAGAGATGGGTCAGGAGAGCCCCACGGTTCATCCTCCGAGCAAGGAGTCTCGTGCGATGGACCGTCTTGGGAAGCGGGCCTTCAGTTCAGCGTCCTTCTCTATGAGGGCCTTGAACTACATGGCACACGTTATTCGGATGCAGCGGGATCTAATTAAGGAATACGCTGCTTCCCCCCCAGGGTCCATGTCGGAGGGAGACAAGGATCTGTACTCCTCCCGAATGGCCACCCTCCGCTCTATTTCTAACACCTCTATGCAGCTGTTGTCTCATGCTACGGAGGGAGCCGCTAGAGCAGGCGGAGTCGGGCTTTTCATGAGGATACAGGCCTGGCTCCGTCACTGTGACTTCTCAGAACCCTTTAAGGCGTCATTCGCGAATGCCCCTTTTGATGGTTCTGCACTGTTCGGCAAAACCGTTCATGACACTCTTGTCCAGAGCAAGAAAGACGGGAAGACATTGTCTGCCGTCGGAGTCCGCTTCTCTGCGCCCCAGAGGTCCTTTTCCAAGAACAAAAAGGGTCAGAAGAAGATGTGGTTCCGAAAATCGCATCAGTCCCAGTCTGCTCAGGACAACCAGTCCTCTCGTGGCAGAGGAGGACAGGGAGGACGCCGCCCCAGAGGCAGAGGGGGTCCCAGGAATTTTGGGTCCAGAGAACCGTTCTTTGAGAGGCCCACGCAGAACCCCTGAGGGGTTGCCCGGCTGCTTCACTCTGGAGGCAGTCGGGGGGCATTTTTCGAGGCACCTAGCAATGTGGGAGTCCATAACAACGGATCGCTGGGTGCTTCGTATTATATCCAGAGGTTACCAAATTCCCTTTATCGTAACCCCCAGAATCAGAGGCCTCCCTGACGTACCACCCAGTCAGAGGGAGGCGGCTGCTGCAGAAATTCAGCAGCTTCTACAAAAAAGAGCCATCCAGTCTGTCCCCCCAGATCAAGTCGGATCAGGGTTTTACTCCAGGTTCTTTCTGGTGCCAAAAAAGACGGGGGACTTGAGGTCCATCCTCGACCTCTCTCTCCTAAACCTGGCGGTACCCAAAGAAAAGTTCCGAATGGTCATGTTGCAATCTGTCCTCCCCTTATTGCGGGAGAACGACTGGATGTGCTCCATAGACCTCAAGGATGCGTACTATCACATTCTAGTGGACAGGTGTTCCAAGAGATTTCTCCGCTTACGGCTGGGAGCCAGTCACTTTCAATTCAGGGCCCTCCCCTTCGGCCTCACCTTAGCCCCCAGGGTGTTCAACAAAGTCCTGGCGATAATAGCAGCCCACCTGAGACTCCAGGGAATTCAGGTCTTTCCATACCTGGACGACTGGCTCCTTACGGCCCCAACAAGGCATCTACTTTGTTCATGCAGGGATTATTTCCTCAGTCTGGCTCCACTATTAGGATTAACCATCAACATGACCAAATCCTCTCTGATCCCTACACAGGTGTTGGATTTTATAGGGGCGAGACTGGATTCCAGACAGATGCTTGCATTCTTGACTCCAGATCGGCTTCGGAACCTGATGTTGTACGTGCAGGCCATCCTTCAACTGCAAACTCCTTGGGAATTGGTCCTGAGGGCTTTAGGATCTATGGCGGCTGCAATCCCTCTGCTGCCATTGGCCCGGTTGAACATGAGGGTCCTGCAGTGGACCCTCCAGGTACAATGGTCCCTGTCTCGCAACCCCGTCTCATCCCATTTCCTTAAGCAAGGTTTGCAGAAAGTCGCTCGTGTGGCGGCTCCAGTCCCCCAATCTCCACACGGGACGTCCCTTCTCACTACCAAAACCAGTCGACACAGTGACCACGGACGCTTCTCGGCTGGGGTGGGGTGGGGGCATTTTTCATGCAGGACAGTCCAAGGCACGTGGAACGACGTAGAGACCTCTTTGCATATCAACGTCCTAGAGATGAGGGCGGTGCTTTTGACGTTGCAGGCACTACACAGCTCTCTCCCGGTAGGGACGATTGCAGTACAGACAGACAACATGTCAGTCATCTGGTACATCAACAAACAGGGGGGAACCAGGTCTTACCCCCTTTGCCGCGAGGCCATGAGAGTGTGGGAATGGGCGATTTCCACCAACCGCTTTCTCATAGCAACGCACATTCCGGGACGGTCCAACATTCTAGCGGACAGGCTCAGTCGTACTATCCTGACTCCTTACGAATGGTCTCTCAACCTTCGAGTTGCAGAGCAAGTATTTGCCCGATGGGGGAAACCTTGTTGCGATCTTTTTTGCCTCTCTTTCAAATACCAAATGCAACGATTACTTCGCTCTGATCCCCCCTCCGGGGGAGTCCCCGAGAGACTCTCTAGTTCATGCTTGGCCTCCCGGTCTGCTTTATGCTTACCCTCCTCTTCCCCTGATGTTGAAATTATTGCAGAAAGCCAGTCAGTTGGGGAGCAAGATGATCCTCATTGCCCCATTCTGGCCTCGTCAGACGTGGTTCCCTTACCTATGGTCTCACCTAGTGTATCCACCATGGATTCTGGATCCCCTCCTGGATCTCATTTCTCACCCTCTCGGTCTTCCGACTTTGAACCTGGTCAACCTCAAGCTGACGGCTTGGTTGCTCCAGTTCCACTCCTCATAAGGACTCCCGGGATCTCATCACCTGTCAAAGCCATTCTTGTAGCAGCTCACAAGCCTTCCACCAGGAGGGTTTATCGGAGTAAGTGGAAACGCTTCTCCATCTGTGCAGAACACCGTCGTTTAGACCCTTTTACAGCCCAGATAGCATCGGTTCTAGATTTTCTAACCTCTCTCTTTCACCAGGGGGCTAGTTCTTCCACAGTCAAGGTACAACTTGCAGCAATCTCATACTATCACGTGGGACAAGAGTCTGGCCCTGTTATCACTTCCAAACTGTGTAAGACCTTCCTCAAAGGTACCTTCCTCCTTAGGCCTCCAGTCAAAGAGGTGGTACCTTCATGGGATTTATCCCTAGTCTTACAGGCCTTGACTGGTCCCCCTTTCGAACTGTCGGTCATGATTGATCTCAAATTTCTCTCTTGGAAGACAACCTTTTTGGTGGCCATAACTTCAGCCAAAAGAGTATCGGAATTGTAAGCTCTGTGTCAAACTACCATATTTGGTCTTTCACCCGGATAGGGTTTACCTCAGGATCAGTCCGCCCTTCCTACCTAAGGTATCTTCAGAAGCGAACATTAATCAATCTATCAATCTCCCAGTGTTTTTCCCCAACTTTCAAAACAAAGGAGAGTACAAGCTGCATTCCTTAGACATACACAGACAGCTACATTTTTATATTCATAGAACTGCTGATCATAGGCAATCTGATCAGTTGTTTATCTCCTTTGCCAAAAGTAATTTCGGAAAGCCAGTTTCTAAAGTTTCTCTCTCTCTCGATGGATCTCGAGTTGTATTCTCTTAGCATATCATAGCTCGGGAAGGCCTGCACTTCAAGGAGTCCATGCTCATTCTACTAGGGCCGTTGCCACATCGGCGGCCTTTCAAGCTAGGGTTCCCTTGGATGACATTTGTTCCGCAGCCACTTGGGCTTCATCTCACACCTTTATCAGCCACTATAAAATAGATGTTGTCTCCCGAGGTAGGGCGTCCTTTGGCTCTGCGGTGCTCTGGAATATCCTTCCATGAAGGGCACCCAAGATTTAGGTAGCTGGGGACTCTGTCCCAAAGGTTGCTGACAAATGAAGTCCCTACTTCAGATTAAGAAGTTATGTACTCACCATAACGTTCCATCTGAGTAGGTATCTTCATTTGTCTGCAACCATCTTCCCCCTGACCAAAATGATCGTTCTTGAGGTTCTTAGCATCTGTTCCCTTTGGGACACTTTTATCAGCTGTGCTATGGGGCAAACTTGATCTGAGGTCAAGTCAGGGTAGGCAGGGGATTATGGGTAAGGGGAGGAGCTAGGAGCTCGGATCTATGCTGTGGTAGAAGTTGCGGCTCGGATCCAAGATCGGATCCGTATCCCAAAGGTTGCAGACAAATGAAGATACCTACTCAGATGGAACGTTATAGTGAGTACATAACTTCTTATTAAAGTAGGAGAGAGCATTATCTAGGGGAAGAGTCTTTAATGGGTTCCAGTTTGTGCTTTTTAGTGCCTTTGAGAAGGTTTCAGAATTAAAGCTTTTAGGCAGCGAGTGGAAATATAGGTGTGAGTTAGCTGTATGGAAGAGGGGAGACTGTGGGCAAAAGTGGGGAAATGGTCAGTTAGTGGATCAGGGAGAATACCATTATCAGAGATATAGTGAGGATGGGCTACTAGAATCCAGTCTATTGTACTTTCAGTAATGGAGTTCTTGGAAGGCCTGGTAGTAGAATTGATTAGTTGTGTAAAGTTATATAAGTTAATATTGAGTGATTTAGTGGGAGATTGGATTGTGGCATGGTTTATGTTCACATTCCCCAGGATTATGGTTTCATGAGTAATGTTAGTGGAGACCCAGGAGAGAATATCTTCAAGGGATGAGATATTGTCTCCAGGGGGAATATAGAGGGCGAGAACAAATATGAGGTTATGCTTGTTTAGGTGGAGTAGGGCTAGTATCATTTCTGCCTGGCCAAATTTGGGAAAGGGTTTGCTATAGGGGGTGACTCAGAGGATCTTCTGTCATTCCTTGACATGCAGTAGTTGGGAGGAGTTATTTCAGAATCTTTTATGTGGGGCTTAAGCCAGGTTTCTGAGATGGAGAGAATATCGGGCTGGTTATGTAGAAGCCAGGCATGATAGTTTAGAATTTTGTTACATAGGCTCTGAGTATTTAGAGCTGAGAAGTTGAGGGGTTTGCCTGTTGCTTGGGGGGGGGGGTATTCTTCATGAGGGCCACCCAAGATTTATGTAGCTGGGGACTCTGTCCCTCACGTTGAGGAAGAATGAAAAGAGCAACATCAGATATGAAAGTTAGGTATTCACCATAGCTAGGCGTCTGTGTTATCTATTTTCATTTTTAATAACTCCCCTCCCTCCTTCCTGTCAGTTTCTGGAGTAATCTGATGAACTTTTGGAACCTGTAGTGCCAGGTTTGAACCATGATTTAATTTCTCTTCTTCTCTATTATTATATAATGAGACTTTTTAAGGCAGCAAACTCAATCTGAGCTATGACGAAAGGAGGTACTGCCAGGACAGCTATCTGAAATTTTGTAAATAATTATGTCATTGGTGAATATTGAAATGATTTATACAAGATGCTTATGATACAAATGTGTTATAACTGTATGTCATGTGTATATCAAACTGCTTTGTACAGATGTTTGTGTTGAAAAAGTATTTGTAAAGTGTTATGTTTAAAATGTATCCACAGTGTGCCATACTGGAAGAGAACAGAAATGTACATGCACTATTGTAACTGTTTAAATGTACAGAGAAAACTGGATGGTTAACCTCAGTCCAGCAAGCTTTAGAGAAAAATATCTGAAATTAAATCACTTTATAGGCTAGGGCATAAAGGCCATTTCTCAGGTTTCAGTACTGCTACAGACACAAAGTCTGTACTACTAAGCTTTCTTTATTGTCTTTGGAGTGAACTAATTGCTACTCTGAAAGCATGAAGAAATGCATTTCTTTTATGACTTCCAGCATCTACCACAGATTTGAGCAAATGCCCTTGTCTGGGTATTTTTACAGGTAGATGCTAAATACTGTCAGCTTCCAGCAGTGGGGATTTTGCCTGGGAACTAGAAGTCAGATGACGAGAAATGATGGCATTCTGCAAGCTATCCCAGCAGTAATATTTTAGATATTATCCTGAGAAGTCTCTTAGTGAGACAGAGCATTCTGCATTCTGTCTTCGACTTGACAGCAACAACAAGAACCATTCACCACATCTGCCTTGCTCTATTAGTAAATTTTAGGGTATAGTAATTCTCTTAGATGCAGTCAGGAATAAAGTGAAGCTTAGTTTTTGATATTGTTTTGTTTTTCATTTATCTGAGCTTGTCCTGCAGTGTTGTTTTAAATATTTCCTATGATTTTGAACTCTGATGTCACTGTGACTATATAGTGAGTATTTTCTTGTTATTTTATTATTTATTGTTAAATATATTCAAATCTTTCATTGTGACTGATCTGTATAGAGATATTTCAATTTTGAGAATACTTGCATATTTATTTGGTGACACTGTGTGGGCCACTCCTAATAATCTTACTCTTGGTCAAACTGCCATTTGTATTAGTATTAATATTACACAGTAAAACTGGTCACCCTTTGTTTAGGGCCTTAAAGTAGCTGTCGAGGAGTGACTGGTGGCAGTGGAAACTACCTTATAGTCTGGGTAGAAGGGGGCATACCTAGTAAACCTGTGCCAGCCTTTCCCAGGTGTGTATATGTAAATCAAACCTGAAAGTGCGTGTGTGTTAGCTACTTGGGCAGGGACATGGAGCATTGGTTGAACAGAGAGGGTGCTGGAGGTCTTGGCTTGGTCACTCAGATAAATTCTGAACTCTATAGCTGTGCGAGTGGAGGGTCTTATTGGGGGATCTGGGGAAAGAGCAGAACCCACCCAGGACTGATTCTGGTCTCTGTGTGCTCTTAAGGGAAACTGCACTTGATGCAGAGAGCTGGATCTAGAAATGCTGTGTGTGTACCTGTTATCCTTCCAGTGAACATCCACCCACAGGTGCCAGTGGTGAGGATTGAGGCTCCTTGATTACTGGTCCTGTGGCAGGCCATCACATGAGGTATTCTAGATGGACTAGGGAATTATCGGTGGTGGGAAGAGCTTAAGAGTTGGATCCAAAGTCTGTAAAATGCGGCTGAGTTAGATTCGAAGTCAAATTCATAACCCATACATTGAGTAAGAATGAAAATGGACAACACAGGTGCCTAGTTATGGTGAGTACATAACTTTAATTTTCCATGGGTTAAAGCTGTTATTGAAAAGTTGATCTGATGAAGTCCAGTTGGTTGACGAAAGATCTTATCGTAAATAAACATCGAGCAATTCCAGTGACTAAGTTTGCTCATGTTTATTTCTTCAGTGCAGTTGTAGAAGAAGAGCTAACATCTGAACATTTGTACTTTTTGTCACTAATGCTTATAATTCTGAGTTTTTATTCTTTCATTTTACTTATTTATTTATTTTTTCATTTTTCTCAAATAACAAGGAAGTGAACAGTCTGCTTTTTTCACACCAGGAACAGCTATCTCCATGCATCTCTGCTGTGGTTTATGTCCCTTCTTAGTAGTCCAGCATTTCTGATTGCTATGTAGCTAGAGAGTCAGATGCTGCTGCTCAAGTTCCTCAGATTTTAGATTAGATGATATCTTTATTCATTCTTGATGTAATGCATTATTCCATCAATGTAAACGTATCACCTATTTCTGCCAGTTTTCCTGTTTTCTAGCTATTGCTTTCATTTTATCAAACAGTATATCAAGGTTATACTTATCATGCTTCAATTACATAGCTCTTTGGGACTTCATTGTTTTGACTGAAAAATGAATTGCCTTTTTTTCAATATAACAGTATATTTTCTAGCCAACTTTTCTTAACAGAAGTCACCTTAGCTAGGAAGATTTCTGAGCTGCAGTGGATAAAGAGTCATACATAGTTTTCTGCTGGGCAGAATATCTAAGGACAAATCCTTTCTTTGGTCCTAAGGTAGTTTGTAAGGTCTGTTTTAACTAGTCTCTTCAATTGGCTTTCTTTTTTCCTAAGCAAGTGGGAAGGAACTTTGCATTCCTGGAACCTTTCATTTTTCTACCCAAGCAGACCTTCCATGATTGCTGTGACAAATGTCACCACAACCTGTGGTCCTGGCTTTTAGTATAGAACTTCTGATTCTACCAGACCTTTTGTCAGCATGTCAGAAATGTTGAAAGTGATTCCAACTTCCAAAATGCCCTTATCTTACCAACTTACTATGCAGAGTGGAGAACATTCACTGTTTGAGCAGTGCAGTACTCTGTACTACCTCACTTAGTTTGCAGATGATGCTGACCTATCTCTAGTACCAGTATGAATTGGGCCTCAGCTATTGCATTGACAAGATGCACAAGTCAGCTACGTTTTCCTGATGCATGACTATGTGGAGGATGGCTCAGAATTCTGACCTGCCTGGTCAGGCAGTTACTTATAGGGTGTTTTGCATCTCCATGCTCATTTGAAGAACCTCTTCCTTCTCCAAGAGCTGACTGCATGATTAAGAGACTTGTCTGTCTTCTGTTGAAGTTCACATATGTGGAAATGTTTTATGTGATGTTGTCAATCTTCATTTTATCCTTGACAGATGGGTTCGGTTCCAATATTGGAACCAACTCGGCCGTTACTATAACTCGCACCAGCCAAAAACTTTTGAGCTTCACCTCTACCCACAATCCCTGTCTCACAATTACCTCAGATTATGTTTGCCACTTTCTGAGAATGGTCACATTTTGCCAGTGCTCTCAAGTTTCAGTGGGTTTAGATAAATTCTTTCCTTTTATTTCTCAGAGATTTCTTTCTATTTCTTTTTTCTTTATTGCTTTATACCTTAATTTTTTTCTTACACGTAGTGTAGCTTTATAGTATCATTGTTGATGCTCTTTCCTTTTACGTGTTAGTGTATTTGCCTTAACTGTCATTGTCAGTAGTTTCCCCTCTCTGTCTCTTTAGCTTCTTGCTAGTTCTTATCCCATCCCCGTACACGTTAGTGTACTTTCTTCGACTGTCATTGTTGATGTTTTTTTCTTTCTCCTCTCTTTCCATTAAAAAAAATATATTTTCTTTTTCCACTCTCATAGTGTCTTCAAAACCTTGTCTGTGAGAGAGTGGCTGTCTTCCAGCCAGACCTTTTTCTTGTTGGCATGACTGAGAAGGGTAAGGGCCCCTCTGGCTTTAAAAAATGTCAGAAATGAAGCCACAAAATTTGATTGTCTGATATCCATTCCCTCTGCTTGGGTCCCATCCATTTAAAAGGGGACTGCAGAATATGTCATGGGTTCAGTCATCGAGCCTTTGTTGAAAGGTGCAAAAGGCTTGCTTCTCTCGGCCTTCAGTAAAGCCTTATCTTCTATGGACAAATAAAACTGACATTTCCTCCCTTCAATGTCCATTTTCATTGACAAAGGAAAGAAGAGAAGTCTCTCATTTCTGACCTCTCCGTCTGTGCTGAAAGCAAAGAAACTGAAAACCTTGGTTCCGAAATTGTCTATGGAACTGGAGACCTCCACCTCTAAACCACCGGTGCTGACAACTACTTCAGCACCAATTGCTGTCTTAAATCCTTCAACTTCAAAGGCCCCGGTGCAGGAAACAATTACTGCTTCACCTACCATGACTAAAGTCATTTTTCCTAAAATGATTTAATCTGAAGTAGTTAACTTCATTTGATCAGCAACCTGTGGGTAACGGATCCAATTCGGATCCGAGCCGGCAGCTTTCCTACCCATAATACCCTGCTACCTCCCTCTAGTCCTCAGATCTTGTTTGCTGCGGCTTCTTGAAACATTTGAGAATGAGCTCCTAGCGTTGGGTTTGTGAGTTAAAATAGATATTCAAACTTTTTTCCTTAAAAATCTCTTTAAACTTGGTGTGTGTGGTATCTTTTCCTCCCTTAAACTATTTTGGTAGTTTTTCGTGTTAGCTTTAGTTTAGATATTATTTTTCCCCTCCCCCTTCTGTCTGTGTGTGAAGGTGTGTGCGTGTGGGCCTGTTCTTTTCTAAAAATGTCTGAAGGCCCAAAAACAATTTTTTCTAAATGCTCCAAGTGTGGCCATAAGCTGTCCCCAGCAGATGGCCACACTCAGTGCGTTATTTGCCTGGGCGTGGACCACCTTTCATCGGGCTGCACTATCTGTGCAGCTTTCAACCCCAGGGCTTTGAGGGATAGGAGGACCAAGCTAATCCTTATGGGCCTTTTGCCCCCTGATTTGGCTTCGTCCTCCTCCCCCTCTGTGGCTCCAGCTGCGGCTGCTCCACCGACCATTCCCGCTCCCCTGGCCGGAATTCAAACTCCCTCTTCAGCTCAGGAGGAAAGGGACACCAAAAAAAAGGACAAGAAAGACAAGGAGCGTGATAGGGACAGGCATCGTAGCCATAAGAGGCGGGCCGATTCAGTCCCCTCGGCCCCGCCATCTAAGCAGCTCGCCTCCCCCTTAAAGTCTCCGAGTCTTCCCCCTCCCGGCTTCGTTCTCCGCGTTTCTTCCTGGAGCCGGAGGAGGAGGCCTGGTCACCTTCGAGGTCGTCTAGGCGGCCTTCCCGGCCAGCCTCGGCAGCCTCACCCAGGTCAACCAGAAGTTTCTCCGACGGGGACATGGACCGGATGATGCGTCGATTTCTTCAGGCCCAGCTGCAGATGGGAGTGCTCTTGCCTCCCCCCCCCCCGGGGCAGAGCTTGACCCCATTTTTCACCCCCATTGCTCCTTCTCCAACCCACTATCGGGGTTCGGAGCTGTCGGATCCGGGTAGCTTCGGAGCCTGAGTGATGTCGGCGTCGACAGTGTTCCTACTTTGGCGCCGACTGCACCTTCGAGTTTTTCGGGTCCCTTTTCGGATCCGAGCTCTCGGGCCGTGAGCTGAGTGTCGGATCCAGAGGGGTTAGTGTGCCTTCGACTCCGTTGAGGTCGGAGCGCACTGCTCTTTCGGATCCGATCGGGTCATCTGCGGCACCAATCCACACGCTGGAACCGAGGGGGCTGCTTTCTGATCCTAGGGAGAGCAGTTCACCCTCGGCATTCGACGTCGTGGAGAGGGTCCTTTCGAGGGATTCGAGACCCCACGTTCTTGCTACGGATCCACCTGCCATTCCCTCTGAGACGGGCCTGTCTTCCATCATCCGGCCCCAGGGACAGCGTGCGCCTACGCCCCAGATGGTTGCTGTAGAGGAACAGGACATTGCTGGTGAGGCCTCCTCGGACGGCCTCCCCCGAGGAGGTTCCTCACAAACGAAAGTGTAAGAGGAGGCACTTGGACTCACCCGAGTCCCTCACAGAAGACACGGACTTGGAGGATGGGGAAGGTTCCAGCAGATCACCCCCTGAGGACGTCTCCTTTGGAGACATTATGGAAATGTTTTGTATTAGAGGGGGGTGGTCAGCCCAAAAGCCTTCCTTGGATGAGTCTGTGTTTCTGGAGGTGTTCGACGCAGGCCCATCTGCCTCTTGGGTGTCCCCTCCCGCCGATCCCTGGTGGACCTCATAACTACCAGGGCATGTAAAGAGCCGGACACTGTGGAGCCAATACCCAAGAGACCGGACGGGATTCTCAGCCCCCCCTCAGACAGGAGAGTTTGGAGCAAGGGTGCCCCGGTAGATGCCATGGTGGTGGCGGCTGCCACCAAGAAGGAATTGGCACAGGAGAGTTCCTCGGTATATCCTCCAGACAAGGAGTCTCGGATGATGGACTGTCTCGGAAAGCGAATGTTCACTTCAGCGACCTTCTCTGTCAGGTCGCTGAACTATATGGCACATGTAATTCGGCTCCAGCGGGACCTAATCAAAGAGTACACTGGGTCACCCCCAGAGTCCATGTCAGCCGAGGACAAACGGACCTTCTCGGCTTGAATGGACACTCTTAAGTCTATCACAAGCACCTCTATGCGACTTCTCTCCCATGCCACAGAGGGAGCGGCTAGAGCCAGCGGAGCAGGCATTGTCTTACGACGACAGGCCTGGCTGTGTCTGTGCGACTTTGCGGAACCCTTCAAGGTGTCCTTCGCGAACGCCCCTTTTGATGGTTCTACGCTTTTCGGCAAAACTGTCCGCGATACGCTACTCCAGAGCGAGAAGGACGGGAAGACGTTGTCTGCCGTTGGGATCTGCTTCTCGGCTCCTCAGAGGTCCTTCTCCAGGAACCAAAGAGGACAGAAGAAGATGTTGTTCCGGAAATCCCAACAATCCCGTTTCGCTCTGGACCCCTCGTCCTTCAGAGGCAGAGGAGGGCAGGGTGGACGCTGGCCCAGAGGCAGAGGGGGGGCCAAAGAATTTCGGGTCGAGGGAACCCTTTTCCGATCGACCCGAGCAACAACCCTGAGGGGTTGCCCGACTGCTCCTCTCTGGAGGTAGTCGGGGGGTGCTTCTCGGAGCATCTAGCACATTGGGAGTCCATTACAACAGATTGCTGGGTGCTCTGAATCATATCCAGAGGTTACTCAATTCCATTCCTAAGTTCTCCTCCCCAGTCGGGGCGCCTCCCCGATGTTCCATCCAATCGGATTGAGGTAGCAGCCTTCAAAATAAAGGAGCTACTAAGAAAAAGAGCCATCCAACACGTCCCCCCGGTCAATCTGGATCAGGCTTTTACTCCAGGTTCTTTTTGGTGCCAAAAAAGATGGAGGACTTACGGCCAATTCTCGACCTGTCCACACTGAACCTGTCAGTCGCCAAAGAAAAGTTCCGAATGGTCACCATTCAATCCATTCTCCCACTTTTACGGGAGAACGACTGGATGTGCTCCATAGACCTCAAGGTTGCGTACTACCACGTTCTAATGGACAGACGATCCAGGAGGTTTCTCCGCTTTCGGCTGGGAGCCAGCCATTATCAGTTCAGGGTCCTACCCTTCGGTCTCACCACAGCCCCCAGGGTGTTCACCAATGTCATGGCAGTTGTAGCGGCCCACCTGAGGCTTCAGTGGACGACTGGCTCCTAGCCACCCCCACCAGGCATCTATTATGTTCAGCCAGGGACTATTTCCTACATCTCGCCCACCATCTAGGGATCACGATCAACCACAAGAAATCCTCCCTTCAGCCTACTCAGATCTTGGATTTCATAGGGGCCAGGATAGACACAATTCAGTCCAAAGTCTTTCTGACGACGGACAGACTCCGCACCCTAAACCTCCACGTTTTGGCTCTTCTACAGTCCTCGGCCCCTCCAGCGGAATTAGTCCTGAGGGCTCTGGGGACCATGTCAGTGGCCATCAACCTGTCACCGCTCGCACATTTGAATATGAGAATTCTTCAATGGACCTTACAGGTCCAGTGGTCCATCCTACGACATCCTTTGTCTTCCCCTATTCCCCTCAGCAGGGTTTGCAGGGAATCTCTACTTTGGTGGCTCCATTCCAGGCACCTCCGGGAAGGGCGCCCCTTCTCCATGTCCCCACCCCAAGTCACAGTGACCACGGAAGCGTCTCGCCTCGGGTGGGGGGGCATTGCATGGGCAGAACCGTCCAAGACGCATGGACTCACACAGAGACCTTTTTGCATATCAGTGTTCTGGAGATGAGGGAGGTGCTTCTAGCGTTGCAGGCTGTCCATGCCCTTCTTCCTCTAGGGACTATTGCAATTCAAACAGACAACATGTCAGTGGTCTGGTACATCAACAGGGGGGACCCAGATCTTACCCACTTTGCCGAGAGGCCATGAGAGTGTGGGAATGGGCAATATCCACCAACCGCTTTCTCATAGCAACGCACATACCGGGTCGGTCAAACATTCTAGCGGACAAGCTGAGTCGAACTATCCTCTCACCTTACGAGTGGTCTCTGAATCCCTTAGTAGCGAAACAGATCTTCCTCAGATGGGGTCAACCTTGCTGCGATCTGTTTGCGTTGCCTTTGAACGCAAAGTGCAGCGAGTTTTTAACTCTAATTCCCCCACCAGGGGAAACCCCCGGAGACGCTCTGGTTCATGCTTGGCCATCCGGTCTTCTTTATGCTTATCCTCCTCTTCCATTGATGACAAAATTCTTACAGAAAGCTCGTCGGTTGGGGAGCAGAGTTATCCTCATACCCCCATTCTGGCCTCGTCAAATCTGGTTCCCATGCCTACAGTCTCATCTAGTGCATCCTCCCTGGATCTTAGATCCCATTCCGGATCTGATTTCTCATCCCTTGGGATTAAAAACCTTCGACCTGGACAACCTCAAGCTCTCGGCTTGGTTGATCCAGTTCCGTTAATGGCTAGGGCTCCCGGTATCTCATCCTCAGTTAAGGCTATCCTGTTGGCCGCTCATAAGCCTTCTACCAGGAAAGTCTACAAGAGTAAATGGAAGCGTTTTTCTATCTGGGTGGAGCATAGGAATTTGGATCCTTTTACGGCTCCTATTCCAGCAGTCCTCGACTTTCTATCCCACATTTTTCATCAGGGGGCTAGTTCTTCAACTGTTAAAGTTCAATTGGCAGCTATTTCCCACTTCCACATTGGAAACAATTTTGGCCCCCTAGCTTCCTCTAAGATCTGCAAGACCTTCCTGAAAGGCACCTTTCTTTTAAGACCCCTTGTTAAAGATGCAGTTCCTCCATGGGATTTATCCCTAGTTCTCCAGGCTCTGACTGGTCCCCCTTTTGAGCCTGCAGCTTCGGTCGACTTAAAGTATGTATCTTGGAAAACTGCCTTCCCGATTGTTATTACTTCAGCTAGAAGGATATCGGAGCTTCAGGCTCTTTGTAGTAAGCCTCCATACATAATTTTTCATAAAGACAGAGTTTCCCTCAGGACTAATTCCTCCTTTCTGCCTAAAGTGGCTTCCGAAGCCAACATCAACCAATCCATCAATCTACCTGTCTTCTTTCCTAGTTATCACAACAAAGGAGAGTATAAACTTCATTGTCTGGATGTACATAGACAGTTGCGGTTTTTCTTACACAGAATGGCTGTTTTTCGAAAATCGGAACAACTTTTTTTCTCATTTGCTAAGTCCTGTTTGGGTAAACCAGTGACAAAGGTAACCTTAGCTAGGTGGATTTCCCAATGCATTCTTCTCGCATACAGAAGCTCTGGTCGACCTGAGCCTGTTCGGGTTTGGTCACACTCTACCCGTTCTGTGTCTACTTCTGCGGCCTTCTGGTCGAGGGTCCCTTTGGATGACATTTGTTCAGCAGCTACTTGGGCTTCCTCTCATACTTTCATTACACATTATAAATTGGATCTGATATCCAGAGGAAGGGCATCCTTTGGCTCTGCAGTGCTCCAGAATATCCTTCCATGAGGACCTCCCACGTTGTTGGTAGCTGGGGACTCTGTCCCACAGGTTGCTGATCAAATGAAGTTAACTACTTCAGATAAAGAAGTTATGTATTCGCCATACCTTTTCATCTGAGTAGGTAACTTCATTTGTCAGCAACCAACCCACCCTCCGTCCCCCTGACCTGTAGTTCGTCTTTGAAGGATTATTGTGTTTCACTTCCCAGATGACATCAGGTTAGGATGTTCAGGTGGTTTTTCTTTGTGTTATTGTAGTATTCCGTGATACTATGGCAAACTCGATCTGAGGACTAGAGAGAGGTAGCAGGGTATTATGGGTAGTGGGGAGGAGCTTGGAGCTCGGATCTTTTGCTAGGAAAGCTGCTGGCTCGGATCCAAATCGGATTCGGTACCCACAGGTTGCTGACAAATGAAGTTACCTACTCAGATGGAACGTTATGGTGAGTACATAACTTATTTTTCTCTTTCAATTTACCTTTTTTGCTGGAGAGCCTCCAGAAGTTTTTCTGCAGAGGCCTAAGTCCCCTTCAACTTCATCTTTCGACTCCACCAAAAGTCTTTCTGAACTTGACATGGAGAGGCTGGTGAATAAAATATTATGGGCTAGAAGACTTTTAGGTCGCCTTTTGGTTCCGACCCTGTTGGGTCTTGGAACCGAGACATATCTTACTCCGTTAACTACTCCTTCTCTAACCTCCTCTGAAGTCTTAGAGTCATCTGTTCCAGATCTCCCTGCACTGGCTGTACCAGTTCCAGAGATATTCACGTCTTCGGAACTAGTGGTTCCCTGAGCTCTTTAAGGGTTTTGGAACTGGAGACCTCCCAGAGCCATAGCTACCCTGTCAGTTCCAGGGGGCAGGTCTTGACTCTAGTTTTTTCGGAGCCATCCCTGCTCCCCGGGACTCCTGCTCGAGTTAGTTCAGCACTGGCCTCTGTCTTGAGGATCAGTTTTTCGGAGTGGGGAGTGACCTCAGTCTTAAGGCAGTCTGTCTTGGTTTGGGGCTCCCTTCCCTCTTCATGGGGGCTGGCCTTTGAGGCTGTGGAGAGGGCCCTCTCACTTAGGGTGACTCAGCTGGTGCCTTCCACCTCAGAACAGGTACCTCCCTTTAGCTCAATTATTCCTTCTGCCTGTTCACTGGAACAGTGGATGCTGAAGTCTCAGGTTTCTCAGACTCAGGTTCTATCATCTTATGATACCTCCCCAGATTATCCCCTCTGAGGAGGTCCCTCAGAAAAAAAAGTGCAAAAGGAAACACTTGGATTCTCAGCTAGCCACCCTGGAGACTGTGTCAAATTCGTCCATGAGGCTAACCGCTCATACAGCTGAAGAGACTTCTAAAGCAGCGGGTATAGGCGTAGCCATAAGGAGGCACACCTGGATGTGCCTATGTGACTTTGCAGAACCATTCAAGTCTTCTTTCGTCAATGCTATTTTTGATGGAACATCCTTGTTTGGCCCTAAAGTGAAAGAGACTTTATCCAGGTGTAAGAAGGATGGTAAGACCCTTTCTGCTGTGGGCATGCATTTCTCCACCCCCCAGAGGTCCTTTTCTAGGAACCAGAGGAGTGGTGGAAAAGTGTGGTTCAAGAAATCCCAGGGGCCTTTCCTACATACATGTGGAATCAGTTCCCCCAGGGGCAGAGAGGGGAAACAAAACAGAAGATGCCATCCTCACAGCAGAGGTGGTCCGCAAAAGCAGGAATTCAGGTATTCCTTTCCAGGGAAGCCCTTTCAACGAGTCTGAAGGGAAGCTCGATTGTCTTCCTCTGGAAGCAGTCATGGGACGCTTATCCTTGCACCTAAATGCCTGGCTAAACATGACAACAGATTCCTGGATGCAACAGATCAAATCCAGAGGCTATATCATTCCATTTTCTCACCTTCCCCCCTGTATTCAAGAAAATCCCAGATGTTCCACCCAATCAGGGGGATTCAGCAGTGCAAGGAATTCAAAAACTGCTGGACAAAACAGTCATCAAAGAATTCCCGCCAGACCAGAAAGGATTCGGAACCTACTCATTATTCTTTTTAGTGCCAAAAAAAGCCAGTGGACCGGAGATCTATTTTAGATCTCAGTGTGCTGAACAAATCATTTTGGCAAACAAAGTTCTGGATGGTCACAGTGCAGTCATTTCTTCCCTTTCTGAAGAAAGGTAACTGGATGTGCTCAGTTGATCTTCAGGATGCATATTACCATATAAAAATGGGACAAATGCTCCAGAAAGTTCCGCAGCTTCCATCTAGGAGCCAATCATTATCAATTCAGAGTACTGCCTTTTGGTCTCAGCACAGTTACCAGGGTGTTCACCAAATGCGTAGCAGTAATAGCAACTCATTGAGACTGCAAGGATTCCAGGTGTTTCTGTACTTGGACAACTACCTCATAACTGCTTCGACCAGGCATCAGTTAATAGTAGCCGGAGATTACGCGCTCAATATCTGTGCCCATCTGGGGATTACAGTAAATCTCAAGAAATCACATTTGACACCAACACAAAGTTTGGAATTCATAGGAGCTGTACTAGATACAGAGACAACTGTGGTGTCCCTTCCTCCAGAGAGACTTGAAAGAATTGTGGTACAAGTTCAAAAGATCATCTGCAGAAAGAGGGCTCCTGCTCAACTACTTTTGCAAACTTTAGATGGCAGCATCAATAACTCTAGTACCTCTAGCCAGGTTTCATATGAGAATTCTGCAATGGCAGAGTCCAAAATGAAAAAAGAAACCAGGGCAGAGTGAGCTAAAATTCTTTAATAATTCAAAACACGTTTTCCAGGTGCACAGAGTGAACTGAAGTCCTTTACTGATTCCAAGCAATTTCAGGATATGCAAGTAAAAACTTTCTGTGATGCCCTTGCACTGGCCCAGTAGTCAAGCAGCCTTAATCCTCACCACTAGCCACAGTGAGGGGCGTCCACATTGGGAGGAAAACAAGTACGCACACAGTAAAGTACAATTTCCCTTAAGAGCACACAGAGATCACAGTCAATCTGGGGCTGGTTTCTCCCTTTCTCTCCAGATCCCCAATAAGACTCCCCACTGGCACAGCTATAGGGTTCAGATCTCACTCAAGTAGTCAAGCCAAAATTTATAGTACCCTCTCTGTCCAACCAGTGGTTCGTGTCCCTGCTCAAGTAGCTGACACACACACACACACACACACACACACACACACACACACACACACACACACACACACACACACACACACACACACACACACATTCTTTGAGATTTGATTTATATACAAACACATAGACACTCCTGGTGAAGGCTGGCACAAGTTCACTAGCTATGCCCCCTTCTGCCCAGGCTATAAGGTAGTAATAACTGCTACCACCTAATCTTATCAGCTACTATAAAGGCCCTTACCAAAGGGTGTCCAGTTCTACTGTGCAATGTTACTGTTATCCAAATAGTAAGTGTGATGAACAGTAAGGCTATTGGAGTGACTTGTACAGTATAACCAAATACATGTAAGTACTGTAAGAGGTTAAATTATCTCTACACAAAACAGCCACAGTTCGGAGGTTTAAATATATTTAATAGTAAATAATAAAAACACAAGACAATACTCATTAACTCAACACAATGACATTAGAGAGTACAGAAATCACAGGAAATACTTTAAAACAACATTGCAGGACAGTCTGACATAACTATAGAAAGCAGCTAGACTAATCTGGCTATATTCCTATCTATCTCTAAGAGAAACACTAAGATCTAGGTCTTACAGAGCAAAGCAAATGCTGGTGAGTAGTTAACAGGTCCAGAAAAAGATACAAAATGCTGAATCTTTCTCTCTGAGATAGTCGTAAATTGATAATACACATTACTGCAGAGTCATTTCAGATTACATCATTCTTGTCACCTCTACTTAAGTTCCCAGGCTCACAGAACTTAAAATTTAACATTTCTGATCTTGCAGCTGCCAGGAAGCCACAGCAATAAAAGACACTTTACATGTGAAACCTAGTAATTATCTCTGTCTTAGGACAATAGAAAGAATTTCCAGCTGCAGACATCCTGTCTCAGAGCTTGTGATTACACACAGTTGTAAAATTCTGTACTTATCAGCTTTCTTCCAGCAGGGTGCACTGTGGTTACATTTTTGAAGTTCAGCACATAACACAGTTTTCTTACATTTGTCAAACAAGCCTGTGGATGATATTAATATTTACAGCGACAGAATTATTTACAAAGTTCTATCTAGCTGGGCTGGCAGCCCCTCATTTTATCACACTTTCACCCAGAGGGCTACCTCATGTGCATAAATCAACTAACAAAGGTTAGTGCATGGTTTAAATACAGTGTAAAAGTCACATGTCTAAGTTAATAGGCAATTAAAAGTCAATCTAGTTAAAGGAGAAGTACCAAGAAAAAACATTGTTATGGCATATTATGATAAAATCTTATAACTATATGTTTAAAAATTATATTTATAAATGCATGTGCTTGTGTATAATAACCACATTGATAAAAACAGACATTAGTATGCATAAACATTTACATTAATAAAAGCCAAATTAATAAGCATGTGTGTGTGTGTGTGTGTGTGTGTGTGTGTGTGTGTGTGTGTGTGCATATAAAACGGAAATAAAATAGTTAAAATAACTAGGATGTTTTTGGAGAGGGGTTATCTGAAACAGTTAATACAGAGTATATGTGATGAAGTTAGGACTAGTTGGGGTGTTAAGTATAAGCCCCTCTTAGATGATAATAGTAGCCTGAATAATAGTAATGGTAGGATAATTGATAGACAGATGTTTAAAAGAGGGGTGGTAATTCCATATGGATCTGGTGCTAAGGAAATTAAAAATATTATAACCAAGAATTGGGTTATTTTTAGGGGAAACCCAGAAATTATGGACTTTATTGGTATGGAAACACAGTTTGATTACAAAACTGGTAGTCATTGTAAGTTTCTCTTTGGGCATAGTTGCATATGAACCTCTATTACACTGGTGGGTATAACAAGTTGTGGAGCTTGCAAGCAATGTCCCTATATTTTATATGAACAAAATCTTATTCTTCGAGGAATACCCTTTGTGATTAAATTAATATAGGGGGATTGCAATACTAGGGGTATTGTTTATATTATGGTGTGTGACAGCTCTGGTCAGTATTATGTGGGTAAAACCGAGAGACATTTAAGGAAGAGAATATATGAACATCCATATGCTATACATAAAGGGAATATGAATAATGCCCTGTTTAGACACACCTTAGAATGTCAAGGTTTTACAAGATTTAAGTTTGGTATACTTGAGGTTGTACCCCATAACCCAAGAGGGGGTTAGTGGGAATTAGAATTAATGGCAGATTAAATTGAATGCAGTTAATTCTCCAAGCATAAATAAAATTGTATCTGTACACACTGTTTTAAAAAGGAAAGCACTGGAATTGTAAGAATATTTATACATTTTTGTATGTTGTACATATATTTTTAGTTGTATGAGTATATATATATATATATATATATATATATATATATATATATATATATGGTTTACTATTGAAATGTCTATCCCGACATGTGCGACTCGTCGTGCACGAACGCGGAACTGCGATCGCCACTACACCGACTCCCAGATGTAGGAACGGCAAAACCTCGCCCCTATCCGACCCATGGTAGCATGGGTGTGGAGGTGTTCTTGTGACGGTAATGTCGATCGTCGAAGTTTTCGTGGTTTCGGTTTGCTAGCGAACAGTTTTCGCAGTTTCAGTTCGCGCAAACACGTCGATGGGGTCGCCGTTCGAACGAAGTGCATTCGCACATTCAATAGTAAACCTATCCCCCCAGGATCACGTCAGTCGCCCTGCTAGACAGGGGTCCAGAGAAGTAAATAGTGTGGGAAGAAATAGCCAGGGAATTGTTATGGCTAGGCTTGTATAGGCCCTAGGGCCGATAGCCTAGTATCAACCTATGAACCTATAGGATTTTAAAGGATTAATTATATATCAAATGACAAAATACTGTCATACTATTGTTGCCTATATGGGTAGGCAACAATAGTATGACAATATTTTGTCATTTTATATATTTTTATGTTTATTGTATTTGCATATTTTTATGGAATTGTCCCATTGCCATTTTATAAAGTGAGTTTCAACTGTGTTTTTACATATTTACATTTTTAAACATACATTTTCACTGTATTGTATTGTATTATTTTGTTTTTATTGTGTTCATGGGATGAATGGGGATGAATTTGAATGTCTGTTTAAGAATATGGTGTCATTAATTAGATAATTGGTTTATTTTATTATAAATTGAATGGGCTTTGAATTGTATGGTTGTTCTGAAGAAGTCCCGTTTGGTGTTTTTAGGGATGAAAGCACTTGACATTTAATAAAGCTGTTGGATATTTCATAGGCTCATAGGAGGTTGCTAGGCTATTGGCCCTGAGGGCCCTTATAAACCTAGCCAAGAGTTTACCCCATGTTTAGACAAATGAGCACCCAGTGCCCCTGTCCAGCAGGGACATGGTTGGAATCCCAGGGGGTATATTTTCTGTTTCCCATGCAGTTATCCAGGTTGCACTTAAAAAGGGGTAAAGAGGTATTCTGCTTGATGTGGAGAGGGAGTCTAT
Organism: Protopterus annectens; assembly: GCF_019279795.1. Taxonomy (NCBI): domain Eukaryota; kingdom Metazoa; phylum Chordata; order Ceratodontiformes; family Protopteridae; genus Protopterus; species Protopterus annectens. The sequence continues at coordinate 1,656,094,670 of NC_056732.1, forward strand.
TCCATAGGTGAGGGAGTCTCTGGGACACAAATCTGTCCCTCCAACAAGTCTTGTTGATGTCACAGACCAGGTTGAGGCCATGTTTGTGGGTTACACAAGTGGAGCTTGACTTGCAGATATGCAGCAGTCCCATCAAGGTGGGGTCTGTGATCACCTTGTATGCCAGACAGAGGTCAACTCTGAGGAGCTGTATGAAACTGAGTAGAGGGGTAGGGCTTTTAGCCTGTCTGTGTATGGTAGATGTTTGAGGCCCTGGATTCTCCTGGTGAGGAACCTCTGTGGTCTCTCCAGCTGCTGCATGTGCTTTGCGAGGTACATGCTGAAAGGTGCATTGTACTCAATAATGGGCCTTATAAGGGAAGAATACAGGGATGTTATGACCTTCTTGTCCCTGGATGAGATACCCTTACTTATGAGGTGGGCCATGTAGAGGCATTCTGTACCACGGAAGCAACATGGTGGTCAAAAGTCAGGTTGCTATCAACCTGGGTGCCCAAATCCCTCATGACTGATTGAGTGCTTTGGACGTTGTTATTAATGTGACAATTTGTAGGGATGTCATTCTCCCCAAAGGGGATGATGATGCATATTTTGGTGTTCAGCTTGAGGCGATGTTTCTGGCACCAGTCATTTGTCTGAATGAGACCCTCCAGGAGGATGTCCACATCACTAGGGGAATTAATAACAGTACCCAGCTTGCAGTGATCTGCAAACTTGGTCGGCCATAGCCCACAGGTTTTGGCCTGTATCTCAGAAAAGTATATCCCAAATAACAGAGGCTCCAAGACCGAACCCTGGAGTATGCCAGTTGTTACTGGTCTACTGCTTGAGGTGGCTTCCCCTATTTTGACTATGTGGGTTCTATCAGTGAGCCAGTTTGCTACCCATCTGGTAACATATGGATTGATGCCTAGTTGTTGGATTTATATATATTTATATATATTTGGTGGCCAGTGAATGCTATCATGGAGTTTGTGCCTTGTTGGTCTCCTGAGTGGCTGTTTTGTTGTTTTATGTTCAGCAGACAATTGGGCATCTCCCCATACCTGTATTACTCATTACAAATTGGATTTGGTCTCTAGGGGAAGAGCTTCCTTTGGTTCAGTGGTGTTCAGAGATATTCTTCTGTGAGTTCACCCAAGAATTTAGGTAGCTGGGGACTCTGCCCCATCTGTCATGGATAAAATGAAGATTGACAACATCAGATAAAGAAGTTATGTACTTAACATAACATTCCATCTCTGTTGTCTTAATTTATCCTTGACTCCCCCCTCCATCTCCTGCCCTTTAAAGATTTTTTGGTGGAGTGGATTATATATCCTTGAATTATTATGATTTTTCAAGCACAGTAGATATGGTTTCTGTCTGGGCTTCCTTTATGTGAGTGTGTATGTTTATATGCTTTTCTGCAAACTCAGTCTGAAGTAATTGTGAGAGAGGGATTGTGGGTAGAGGTGACTCTTGAGAGTTTTTGGCTGGCTTGAACTGTAATAATGGCTAAGTTAGTTCTGATATCAGAACCGAACCCATCTGTCAACCATAAATGAAGACAGACAACACAGATGGAACATTATGGTAAGTACATAACTTTTTTTTTTTTTTTTTTTTATCTCACAGCTACAAACCATTATGTTTAGGGAACCATATTTGTCTCCTCTCAAAGATCAAGTGTCCCTTATGCCCAGCCCATGCTTTCTCCTGAAAGTAGTTTTGCAATTGACTTCGAAGATGGCTCCACTGTGACCAGTAGCTTAACTTCACTTCTCCCAGTGTGAAAACAGAAACTGAGAAAAAGGAGTACTATTGAAACTGGGATTTTTTTTTCTGAGTAAAATTAATTTACTGAATAGGAAGCACATTGGATGACAGCAAAGAAGAAATTTGGGAATCCTGAAAGAAAATCAACCAGAACAGGTAAAGTGAAAAGAGTGTATAGGAAGGATTCTCCAGCTTTTCAACAAAAAGCAGTACAAGAGATGGCTTCCAGTAATTTAGATGAAAAAAATAAATCAAGTGTAGTCAGAGGTGATTAAAATAAATTAAACATTGAAGGAATATATCAACTCAAATAACAGAAGTCTGGAAAAAATAGAAGAAGCTTTATCTAGTTGTTCAGATGAACTGATAAAGCTGCAAAATAAGATGCTGAAATAAAGAAAAAGCTGTCTGAGTGTGAGACTTCCTAAGAACAGCTATTCTAAAAAATAGCATTTAGAAGAAACTGTTTTAAAAATTAGTATTTAGAAGAAAGAGATTGCAGAGAAAACCTGTCATTTTCTACTGTACCATAAAAACTGGAATTAACAGACTGTGTTAATGTTATAAAAGCACAAAAAAGCTACTGGACTGGTGTTTCACAGCAGGATTTGTTAATTGAAAGAGTACATTGAGTGTATGCTCCGAACCTGGCCATGAGAAGACAGCCAACACCTGTATTAGTAAAGACGTAATCACACCAGCAGAAAGAGTTAATCCTGGCAAAACTGTTGCAGAAAGGCCAAGTATTAAAAACTGGAGACAGCAGAATATATGTAGAAAATGATTATTCACCATACATCAGGCAGAAGAGAAATAATTTTATCCCAGCAGTCAGGGAATGTCGAGAGGCAGGTGTGAGATTCGAGCAGTTGTAGCCATCTTGTCATCTGAGTACTTTTTCCTGGAGCATCAGTCATTTTTTGATGCAGAATCGGCTAAGTAGGAAATAAAGTTTACCAACAGAAAGTGAGCCAGCAAGCGAAAGGAGACTAATCTTCTCATTCTTATGACAATAATTTCCATAGAGAGAGATTGCCAGTGAAACTTTGTCCAGTGTTCCAAACAAAATTGCTTGAAAGGCAGAAAACACTGCAGGAGTTGAAAAGAAAGACTCAGAAATTCCTTGGATTTGAATCAGAGTCTGGCACTGGGAGATGGAATGAACAGGAAAGACCAGTAACAATTGCATTTGTGAATAAATGGGAGGATATAAAGTATCTATTATTATATTTCTGAAATATGGTTTTGTAAGAAAAATGGCTGAAAAAGACTGGACTTTTGCTGACCTTGTTAAACTTGTAGGTGGATTGTAAAGCATCTACCACACTTTATGTTATTAATGTTTAGAAGGACACCAAGAGGGGATAAAAAAGTAACTAATTTACTTTTATTAGTATGTGTAATAAAACATTTAATGATACTAACTGCATGTTATATATAGTAAAGCGGTTTTGTATAGTGTGTAGTCAGGGGTATTTTAAATGGGGGGTCCTTTCAGTTATTGTTATATTTGTTAAAGATATTAAAGTAAACAAGTACTTTTTTTTAATTGTAAGAACTATAGGCTTTACAGCATAACAAGGGAAGAAAGGCTGGACAAAAGCAAGTTTAATGTTAATATGCTGTGATCTTGAGATGCTGGGGTGGGGGTGGCCTGTAAAAATGCACTGCTTATATTATATTATATGTAGTATTAAGATATTTTCTCTTAATTTTACAAAGGTAAATGTCTAAATTAATGCCTTTGGCTTAAGCTGTAAACAAGTGGGGTTTTTTTGTAAGGAAGTAGGCTTTAAAAATAAGAATGATGAAAGCCATGAACAATGATAAGTTTCTTACAACTGTAAAGATATTAGTTTTGTTTTATTTTCCATTAGCAGATGTTTAGTGGGACGCAAGAGGTCTGCAGCTGAAGGCAGCTGTACATTCTGTTATGAGTGAAATTTACAAAGATTCATTGCTGAGTCCTTAGAGATGAGCTGTCTGCACCTGCAAATAGTTAATCTGAGTTTTGAACATTCTTTGCTGATGGAAATGAAAATTTACAGTGTCAAGCAGTTCAGTGAAAAGTATTGTTTGAAATTACGGGAAGTTAATAAAAGATAGAAGCCTTCCTAACAGCCGTAATACTTGAATGCATTTAATAAAATAGTGTACATTTTATTTTTTTCTTTTATTTAAAGAAAGCCAATGCACTTTTTATTAGGGAAAACAGTTAATGTTTTCTGAAAGCATATAAGGTATTTTTTACATCTGGGAAGAGAACAGAGATAAGAAAAGAACAGACAGCAATCAGTGTAAGTGGGAATAGAGGCTATAGCATGCACGATAGGGTGGGTGACCTTAAGTTTAGGTTAAATAATGCCTGGTGATGCAGTTCTTGATTTGGGGAAATTGTTCCGGTCTGGAGGGTTTAACTTAATTTTTCAAGCTGTACATAGTTTTGCATGTTTTTATAAGTTAATAGGGGATGGGAATGTTTTGAAAATGTATTTATTTTTTTGTTTGTTTTGTTTGTGGGTTTTCATTAAAACAAAAAGTTTTAAAAAATGTGACATACGTCCAAATGGAGGTGAGAAGAAATAATTGTACAAAAGATCATTCTGACATGCATTAGTGTGTGCATGTAACATTTAGCTTACCAAACAGTGTGTGCATATAACACAGAAGTTGTAAATACACATTCAGAAAATACTGTCATGTATAATAGGTTGGAACACTTGCTTTTATCATAATATTTACCCTCTCCATAGTATGTTGGAATGTAAATGGCCTTGCAGTTATAGACAAAAAAGAAAGAGTATTGAATTATATTAAGAAATGCAGAGTGCAAATAGCAATGCTGCAGGGAATACATTTAGAAAGAAATGTCCATGTAAATTTGACAAAGAAAAGATTTCAGGATAGATAATATAGTATCAAAGATAAAGGGAAAAAAATGAGTAATTATACTAATAGGCATAGGGGATCCAGTAATGGTAGAAGAGGAAAAGAAAGACAGAAATGGTAAATTTGCAGTAGTAATGGACTATTGGCAAGGGAGGAGGATTAAGCTGGTTTGTATTTATATTCCACCAAAAACTGCTATGGAGCTTAAGAATTTTTTTTGTGAGAAACAAGCTTTCAGCAGGGAATAATACTTGTAGGTGGGAATGGAATTTGATTTCCAATATTAAGGCTGTATTAGGGGGACCTAGAAGGGAAAATATAGCTACCAAGGGTAGATTTCTGAAGAAAGTTATAAAAATATTTGGTATGGTAGATGTGAATTCAGTAGTAAGAACCCTGACAGAATTGACATAATATTCTGCAGGGTGCAATAACTGAGCTAGATTAGGTAGAACTTGTATTTCTCATGAACATTTGATTTATTTGAAAGCTTTGACACACATCCAGTAACTATTTCAGCTCATGCATCAATAAAAACTATGATAAAATGCAGGGTAGTGGAGTAAAAATATAACACTGGCTCTTTCCCACCTACCTGATAAAAAGAGAGGAATTTAAGGAATGGGTAGTGAAAATTATTCAAGCATTAAGTTACAGATAGTAAGTGAAGTTACAGATAGTAAGTGGGATAAAATGAAAATAGAGTTTAAAAACAGAGTAAAATAAAGGCGAAAGATATTTTTCGGAAGTAATAGGAATTACTTAGAAGAGCTGGCAAAGTTAAAGAATTGCAGAATAAGGGGAATCTGACTGAACAAGAAGAGTGCAAATATGAAATGTTGAAGAGAAACTAAGGGAGTATCTGGACGATACCCATGAGATTAGAAAGATTACTGTTAAGCAACTATTTTTGGTAATAACATTGCAGCACAAAAAGTTATAACACAACAACATAGCAGTAGGTAGAAAGAGTTGTTGATCTTCGGGAGCCTATAACAACAAAAATAACTGAGATCCTGTAGAGGTTTTAGAGATGTTTCAGAAATGTTATGAACTTTTGTATAAAGCACACAAATGTGGAAGTCATGAAAGAGAAAAAGCACAAATGGAAATATTTATGGAAGACTAGTTATGCCAAGGTTAGAGGCAGATGAGGTTCAACAACTAACAGTTAAGATGGGAGGAGATGAGATAAAAATGATTATGTATAATCAATCTCTAGGAAGGTTTCCATGAATAGATAGTATTCTTGTGGAAGTTTGGAATTTAGGAGACAAGAAAGTGATAATGATCTTGAAAATGTTATTTAACAGTATTTTAAAAAGCTAGGGAAGCACCAACATCTTGGAAGAAAGCTGTGGTGGCTGTATTACCTAAGGATGGTAAAGACCTGTCAGATCTAGCTTTATACAGGCCTGTTTCAATTTAAACTATGATTATAAAGTGTTTATGTGTATACTAGCTAAAAGAGTGGCAAAGATTTTTTCAAAATAGACCTATCAAATCCAGCTTCATATAGGCATATTTCAATTTAAACTGTGATTACAAAGTGTTTGTGTCTATACTAGCTAAAAGAGTGGCAAAGATTTTGCCAAAATTGATAACTGTGGATCAATGTGGTTTTGTATAGGGGAAGCAAACATTTGACAACATTAGTAGAACAGTGATGATCCAGAGGGAAGCAGAGTGTAGGAAGATACTGCTGTTGGTGGTGGGTCTTGATACAGAGAAAGTATTCGCCAGTGTAAGCTGGGATTTTATGAGTAGGCAATGGAACCATTTGTATTCCCTGATACAATAATAAGGTTAATTACGAAGGTATATGAAGGACTGCAGGCACAAATTAAAGTGGGAGGGTTCCTCTCTGATAAGTTGTGTTTGAACAAAGGAACCAGGCATGGGTGTCCTCTTTCCTGTTCGGTATTTGCTTTATATTCAGAGCCATTGGCAAAGAAAGTAAGGGACACAGACATGCAAGAATATAATTGGTATGGTAATCAAGAAAAGTTGTCTTTATTTGTGGATGTTATTTTGTACCTTATAAATCCAGAAAAGGAAATTTCAGTGTTGTGAAACATTCTAGGACAGTTTCGGGTCTTTTTGGAATATAAAATTAATGAAGATAAAATGAAGGCTATAGCCATAAATTAAGCACCCACACATGAATTGGTTCAACACTACCTATATTTATGAGGACACGATAAAATGAAGTATGTAGTGATATTGATTAAAAAGACTTCTGTTACGACAGCTAAGGCTATATGGGAATAGACTAAACAAAATATAATACAAAAACTGAGAAACTGTTTATGGATGTGTATGGATTGTAAAATCAAGCAGTGAAATGTTTTTTTAGACCCTTTCATTTTATATACAGGTCAGGCATATTTTTATCAACCAGAGAAGTTTTGGACAATAATTAAAAAAAAGAGTTGAATGATTTTCTCTTGGAGGGGAAGAGAGAAGGAGCTAAGTGGGGTACGTTGATCCTTCCTATAGAAAAAGGTGGTTTAGGATTACCTGATTTGAAGGGATATTTTAGAGCTACATAGTTAAGGTTCATATATGTGACACAATTAGAAGGTTATAATTCAAAGTGGAAAAGGATGATGAAGCATAGTGGAAGTTCAAGAAATAAAGAGAGAGTGGGATTTGAGGTGCAGATCCTTTAGGAGAACAAGAGCAGCCATGCAGAATATTATATTCATAAAGTAGCAGAAAATATTATAAGAAGCAAGCCAACACAAGACCACACACACACACACACACACACACACACACACACACACACACACACACACACACACACACACACATATATATATATATATATATATATATATATATATATATATATATATATATATATATATGGTTTTGCATTTGTGTGTGTGTGATTGTATTATGTATGATTGAACATACTTATTAATGTAAAGGGTAAACTAGCAACATTAGGAAGTTCGAAAGTACATAATACTGAATGCTGTAAATATTGAACTTAAAAAAGACGGAGAAAGGAACAATATTTCCTTTACTGATCTTTACACTAAGCCCCCCATAACATTAGCACCAAATTTGTCTGAGTAGCGACAGTGTTATGGGTAGATTTTTCTTTCTTTTTTTTAGTTAAGGTATAGGGTTAGGGTTATGGGAAAGGGCAGGGTTAGCGCCTATTACTAAGGTAGTGCATAGGTGTTTCACAAGACATACTCAGACACACAAACACACATTACCAACACTACATCTATCCCAATAACTAACCTCGATCGTAACCATAAAATACACACTGCCGCACACAAACATATAAAACCTATCCCCTCAACTATCCCTGACACTAACCCTAGCACTCAAATACATGCAGAAACACTCTCAACCCCACCAAACCCTAGTCACTTAACTCATTGAAATGTATTGTCGACATTTTGGACGTTTGGCTATCCATACTTTCGGCATTATACAGCACCCCTAGAATTTGCCTGTCAAACGTCTGTGTGTGTGTGTGTGTGTGTGCGTGTGTGTGTATATCTATACATATATATATATATAATTATATATACGCATGCATACACACACACACACACACACATATATATATATATATATATATATATATATATATATATATATATATGAGAACACTACTTAAACTCGAAAGTTTGAAATACCAGATTTCTAACTTTCAAGACCATATAGCCAAAACCCCAAACTACTGAAAGACCAGAAGTGGGAATTTCAAAATCCCGACTGTTGGGAGTTTGAGATTAGCGCTTCTGGTGTTGGGGTATGGTGGAAGGGCAGGTAAGTATTTCTGTTTAACTGTGTTGTTCAGCGGTTTAGTTTTAGTGTGTGTTTGTGTGTGTATGTTGTGAGTGTGATGTGTGTGTGCAAGGGGGATGTAGGCATGTGGTGCTGTATTTGTGTTTGTCTGTGTAGTGCAACCTTGGAGTTAGAATATTTAAGTAGAGGGTGTGTGGGGGGTGCAGGGGGGATTGCCTCCCTGCTTGTCTGTAGGTTAGATTTGTGTGTTTGTGTTTTGGGGGAAGGTGTGTGTATGTGTCTGTGTGTGTGGTGTATGTTGTGTGTAGTTTTCGGGAGTTTGAATTTGCGGTTTTGGTTTTTCGGTTTTGTAGTATTTCGGGTGTTTGGTCTTGGGATTTTGGGCATCGGTAGAGTGAGTGTTCGGTATTTAGTAGTGGATATATATATATATATATATATATATATATATATATATATATATATATGACTAGTGCGGTGTGGGTCATGCACATGATGTGCTGGCTGCTTCTGTAGACCAGAATATTTTTTGTGGAGAAAGTCAGTTATCAGTTGTCAGTTATCTGTCAGTTATTTGACTTCATCAAGGAAGATGCAGGTTTACTGTTCATGTTGGGCGCACAACAGCAGCAATTGATGTAACAGGGTAGCATCAAAACATAATGCAGTTTTTGCATGCTCTGTTGCCATATCTTTTGTTTACCAATTCCTCAGTGAGTAAGGTTGAAGTCGTAAAACAATGCATTTGGCATATTGCTGGCTACAAAAGATAAACCACATCCTGTTCTCACCTGCTTGCTGAGTAGTCAGAAGCAGTAACACCGACAGATGGTTAAAGGGGGAGGGAGAAACACTTAACAATGAATAACAAAGGGAGAAAAAACAGTATGGGCATTGGAGTGAGAAAGTATAGAACAATGAAGAGAAAGGTGCTCATAGCACAGCATGCAAGTGGTTCTTCCCCAAAAATGTTGAGTGGGGGTGGCTTAAAGATTATACATTTCCTACAGCAGTTCTCCATTTTTAGACTAATATACTAAGATTTATTTGTGACAGTTGATGAAGATGTTTTGGAAAATCAAAAAGTATGGTATGCATATCATTTTGTATGTTATTAAACTACTTTATTTGATAGATGTTTTGGGTCTATATTACGACGTCGAAACGCTGTAAAAGCGAATATCAAAAGGCCGACAAGTATTCAGCAAAATGCATTTTCGCAATTTGCTGAAAACTTGTCAGACAAACAAATACTTTCCCCGAAACGCTACAAAACTAATTTTACCAAAACCAAACCCATCCATGTGAGGGGCTTCATCCCCCCCACACCCCCCCTAACTACATATACCAACTCCAAGACCATGCTACAGTGGAGAAAAGGGCAAAATTGTGTCGTTGGCCAACTACATCATTGCCCTGTAAGAATTCAGCGAATCATGGAAATGGATTTCACTGACTACGCGTTGGCTTTTTGGTAGTCGCTGTTACGGCGTTTCAATGCCTTAATATAGACCTGATGTTTGGCATAGTCTCCTTTCAGGAACATTGCTTTTACTGTTTAGTAGCAATGCAGGAATGAGCTTTTATCTAGCTTTTTGAATTTGTTAGTGGTACAACTGTTAACAGTTAAGAAAATGAAAAATAATTAAAATTATCTGCATTTTGCATTTTTCTTCTGCAGACTGGATAAACTGTGTATATCTTGTTAAAAACAAAAAACGACTTGGAGAATCCTATCGTTTAATGTTTAATGGCCTTGCAGCTTTAGGAGTACCTGTTCTGAAAAGCTCTGCAGGACTATTTGTATGGGCTGACTTTAGAAAAGTAAGTTCTTTGGGTACTTATCAAATGGAAAACTGAACAGTTGAAACCCGTATCTCATTGCTGTCTGCCTTACTGTGCATGTCACACACAGATAAATTATACTACCAGCTGGTTACACTCTATGGCAGATCTTTTCCATATTATCCCATTGTGATCATCTATAACATTGAGAGAGTATTTGTTTTTCTGTCATAATGCTTTATTATTATTATTATTATTATTATTATTATTATTCAGACACCCCAAACAAAATTGTACTGTACCGACCATTCCTTCTCCATTCTTGCACACAAACTCTGGCAATCCCTTTTACCTCACATAAAAGAAATCTTCTCTTTCCCCATATTCAGAGCATAAATCAAAATCAAAAGACACATCCATAATATGAGTGTAAGTGCTTTTCCACTGAATGTATCACCTAACTTCTTCCTCACGAATAACTCTTCTACTTCGACCCTCTGTTCTCAACTGCCATTCCCTCTCATATTTACTTTTAAAATTAATTCACATTTGTTTTTTCTGTTCTGTTAATAATAATAATGACATATCATTTCAGTTGTCTATGGGATTCTCTACCTTGTATAGTTATTCCACGTTTGTGAAATTCTTCTGTTTTATTTTTTGTGAATTTCTGAGTTCACTGGGTTCATCATCATCATCTTCTTTCGGCTGTTCCCGTTAGGGGTCGCCACAGCAGATCACCTGTTTCCATTTCTTCCTGTCCTCTGTATCTTGCTCTGCCACACCAACCACCTGCATGTCCTCTCTCACCACATCCATAAATCTTATCTTAGGCCTTCCTCTTTTCCTGTTACCTGGTAGCTTCATCTTTAGCATCTTTTTCCCAATATACTCAGCATCGCTCCTCAGCACATGCCCAAACCAACGTAATCGTGTCTCTCTGGCTTTGTCTCCAAACCTCCCAACCTGGGCTGACCCTCTAATATACTTATTCCTAATCCAGTCCACCCTCGTCACACCCATTGCAAATTTTAACATCTTTAATTCTAACACATCCAGCTCAAACTCCTGCCTTTTTGTCAATGCCACTGTCTCCAACCCATATAACATAGCTGGTCTCACTACCCTTTTATAGACCTTCCCTTTCACTCTTACGGGTACTCGTCTGTCACAAATCACTCCTGACACTCTTCTCCACCCACTCCATCCTGCCTGTACTCTCTTCTTCACCTCTCTTCTACACTCACCGTTACTCTGAACTATTGACCCCAAGTATTTAAACTCATCCACCTTCGCCACCTGTACTCCTTGCATCCTCACCATTCCTCTATCCTCCCTCTCATTCACACACATATATTCTGTCTTATTCCTGCTGACCTTCATTCCTCTTCTCTCTAGAGCATATCTCCATCTCTCAGGGTCTCCTCCACCTGTTCCCTACTCTCACTACAGATCACAATGTCATCTGCAAACATTATAGTCCACGGGGACTCCTGTCTGATCTCATCTGTCAACCTGTCCATCACTATTGCAAATAAGAAAGGGCTCAGAGCTAATCCTTGATGTAACCCCACCTCCACCTTAAATGCATCCGTCACTCCCACTGCAGACCTCACCGCTGTCACACTACTCTCGTACATATCCTGTACCACTCAACTGTACCACTCTTATATACTTTTCTGACAATCCTGACTTCCTCATACAATACCACAACTCCTCTCTAGGCACCCTGTCATATGCTTTCTCTAAGTCTACAAAAACACAATGCAACTCCTTCTGACATTCTCTGTACTTTTCTATCAACACTCTCAGAGCAAACATCGCATCTGTAGTGCTCTTTCCCGGCATGAAACCATACTGCTGATCACTAATCATCACGTCCCTTCTTAATCTTGCTTCCACTACTCTTTCCCACAACTTCATGCTGTGACTGATCAATTTAATCCCTGTGTAGTTACTACAGCTCTGCACATCACCCTTATTCTTAAAAATCAGTACCAAAACACTTTTTCTCCATTCCTCAGGCATCCTCTCACTTTCCAAGGTTTCATTAAACAACTTTTAACTCCACTGCCATTTCACCTAAACACCTCCATGCTTCCACAGGTATGTCATCTGGGCCAACAGCCTTTCCATTCTTCATTCTCTTCATAGCTATCCTTACTTCCTCCTTGCTAATCCATTGTACTTAATGATTCACTATCCCTACATCATCCAACCTTCTCTCTCTCTCTCATTCTCTTCATGCATCAACCCCTCAAAGTACTCTTTCCATCTCCTCAACACACTCTCCTCGCGTGTGAGTATGCTTCCCTCATTATCCTTTATCACCTTTACCTGCTGCACATCTTTCCTAGCTCGGTCCCTCTGTCTAGCCAATCGGTACAGGTCCTTTTCTCCCTCCTTAGTGTCCAACCTTTCATACAACACTTCATATGCCTTATCCTTAGTTGTGTCTGCAAATTCTCTGTTGTGATCAGTGTACTGCTCTGATAACTAAGTAAATAAGTTATTATTTTGCATTTTGATAACTAGATGTTCCCACCAGAGTGTTCATGTTATTTTACAGTACAAAGTAGGACTTGGAGTACAAGAGAGTTAAGTCACTTTATGTGGGATACATATTACACAAGTGGTATCTGACTGGCTTCAGAAGCATCTGTAACTCACATCCCACGGGTGGGAGGTTGGCAAAATGGTTAAGGTGTTTACCTTGCAGACACAAGATACAGGGTTTGATTCTCACATGGGGTAATTGGCTAGGCTTAAAATGGCCCACAAGGGCAGTTAGCCTAGTACTAACCTATGAACCATCACTTTAACTGTTGTGTTGTCAACATGGTACCATTCATACTGTTGTTGGTATAGAGGCATGCATTATCATGTGAAGAAATAAGTATTCCTACTAATGTGGGTATCTTTCCTTCCTTCCTTTGTGCCTCTCTAGTGTCACAAACTCCTGGGTTTTGAGAGTTCAAGTCAGCATCCAAGCTTGCCTGTCTTTCCATTAGCAGTGAATAATAAAGGGCTGTCAATATATACCTGGTATTTATTTTTGTATTTATTGACATTTGATTACCGGGAAAGTCCAAAATGGTAATTTCCCATTTTCAGTGGAGGCCTGGAGAAAAAAGCTGTAAAGTATTACCAAACATTTTAGGAATAATAATTTTACAATTTTCAAAAATAATACAAAAGCATCTACAATTTTAATAATTATACCAACTTAGACATAATGTGAAAAACACGTTAGGAACATATACTACTTATATGACACTTACTTAATATATAGCGAAATTAAAGATAAGTTAGCATAATATAAACAGAACACTAGACAGAAGCAGACATAAGGTAAAAACAGATGACTGTGTATTTTTCTGTTTGTTGTATAATGCACTGCACTTCAGGCTGGTTGTTCATTATTTGTAAGGCATATGATCTAATTTTGTCTCTTCCATCCATCCTCAGTGAATGGGTTGCCATATTCATCCTTGGTTTGACATTGACCACTCTCAGTCTTTTGATCCAAGGCTCAGGTTCATCCTGTTACCCACAGTTCCCTCCTTGTAGTAAGTTACCTCAGATCTCATTTGTCACTCGTTTGCTTCAGAGGCAGATCTCCAGGTTCAGCACTTCTGGTAGAGCTAAGTGGTTTTGGTCTTGCTATGCTTTCTTTTTGGGGAGAGTTTAAATTATTTTTTCTTTACCTTAGTTTTGATAGTTTTTTTAGTAGTTATTGGGCTTACAGCAGTATTGCCTTTATTCTTACTATATTTATTGCTATTGCTAGTTTCTAGGCTTTATTTGGAAGCGTTTATGGCGGGGAAACCCTTGGGGTGTAAAAAATATGTAGCACATGGGCACAAAATCCCTAACCAAGATGCCAACACTAAATGTGTTTATTGTTTGGGACCATTGTATTTAAAGGAGGGCTGCTATACTTGTTTCTTTTGTGGACCCAGAGCCATAATGGAATGATGCAACAAGTTGGTGCTTAAGGGACTTCTGTCTGCTACAGCAGGAGAAGGTCACCCTTCACAGTCTTTTTCTTCTTCTTTCCCTTCAGTCAGAAAAGTGGTAGATACGGACAGATTAGATAAGACTGTTGTGAAGGGAAAAGAGAAAGAGCAGCCCAAAGAAAAACATAAGGACTCCTCCCTTAAAGTATTCCCGGAACGTTAGGTTCACTTCAGCCTGGTGCCAATGCTGCGTAAGTCGTTGGATCCAGCACCATCTACTGAGCCAAGCAGCTGCAGATCCTCTACTCATCTTTTCATGAATCCTGGTTCTTTGTGGAGCTGGTGAGCCTTAGGCTCAGGTCTCCTTTTCTGCAAAAGCAGTATTTTCATAGGACTTCTCTGCCCTCCTCCACGGTATCTTCCTTGAAGTCAATGTGGTCCTCCTGGAGCATCTCAGAAGCAGACACTGACAGAATGATGAGGACGCTATTGACATGCTAGATCCATTTGGGGGTTATACCGCATACGACCCCTGTCAGAGGCCTGGGGTTTGTCCCTTCTTACCCTGTGGATGTGACTTCTTCTCTGATCCGACCCTTGGACTTGGGTTGTTTGGATCTGAACAAGTCCTTGGGGTTTGCCTGTATTAGATCTTAAGGTTTGGACCTCATCATTGCCGACAGTATGTCTGACTCAGTCCACTCTCAGTGCCTCAAACTTCATTGGGTGCTGCAGCCAAGCTATTAGTGCTGGTCTGACATGGTTGAGGTTAACTCTGAAGTTGTTGGACCTTTCCTTTCCCCTTTGTGCCTTACTTCTAGATAGTTCAGCTTCTGCTTCTGAGCCAAGTTGAATGGGTTCTTGTGGTTAGCCCCGTCGGGACCCTTGGATCTGATTATTTATTATTTATTTATTTACATTTGTTGACCGGGAAAATCCGACTGGACACAAGTCCTTTTTCAGCGGAGGCCCGGGGAGAAAAGCTCCACAATAAAAACAACAATTAAAAACAACAATTAATTACAAGTTACAAGAAGAATAGGTAGGTTTTGTTTAACAATAGTAGTAAACAGTTATAGTTCAAAATGAAATTAAGTATTCAGTTAAATGATACAACACTTATATCATTGGTGCCATAAAGACTAGCAAGTATTTTAATAGCTGAGCTAGCAGCTATTACCCTTGAATAACAGTGGCTAAGATTACAGCTGAGATACAGGTTTACAAGCAATGTATCTGGCTACAATCCAAGGTAGCTAGAGGGGTGGAAGAAAGGGATTAGAGAGGTTGGGGTAGTGGCTTTGGGGCTTGTTTCAGCTTCAGATTTCAAGATCTTTGAGAGTCCTCTCTCACTCTAGAGAGCAGGCTTCCCTTCCCTGTTTGGATCTGCCCTTGCCCCACAAACCTCTTCAGGTCTGTGTTATGTCCCATCAGGACAGCCAGCCCATAGAAGTCTCAAGGCAGTTCACAGTGTGAACTCCCTTCTCCTTTGGAGTTTTCTCTATATCAGTCCTCTGGAGAGAGTTACCAGAAGCCTTCATGCAAGAGGAGGATTTGGACTCCCCAAAGGAGTCCCTTACAGAGGATACTAATTTTGATGAAGGGGATGGGGTCACACAACTCCCCCTTGTGCATGACCTCTTTGGTAAGATTCTTGAGCTTCTCAGGCAAAAACGGAGGTGGTCTACCAGTGCCTCCTCACAGGAGGAATCAGTATTCCTTGAGGCTTTTGGAGATAGGCCATTTACCGCTTGGGTTGTCCCTCCCACTGATGAATTAATTGACCTAGTATTGAGGTGGACATAGAAGGAACTGAAATTTTAGTATTGCCTGTGATGATGTGAGGTATTGCCAACTATGCCAGGAGAAGTAAGGCAGTGGATGCGTAACATATGCCAGCATAGCTAGCGGAGTTTTGTAAAGAATTTTATGTCATTTGTACATCAAACTAGATGCTTGTGTTGAAAATGTATTTGTAAAGGTGCTTGTGTTAAAAATGTACCTACAGTGGGTCCTGCTGGACAGAAAAAAATACACCAGTATGTCAGACTGTATTGTAACTGTTGAAATGAATATATTGTAACAGAGGACACTGGAAGAGAAGAGGTTAATCTCAGTCCAGCTAACTTTGAAAAGCAGTCTGAAATTAAATTTCCTGGTTTAGGCCATACAGATTATGTCTTACAGTTTTGACTGCAGCCAGAGACGAAATGTCTGTGAGAAGCCTGGCTAGTAGCTCTGTAGGAAGAGTGGAAGTGTTAAATTTATTTTACGTCTTCCAGCTGCTGTAACACATCTCAGCAAAGCTCTATGTGCCTGTGTATTATGACACACGTGCAAGATCCTGGCTTATGTTTCTAGCAAAGGAGGTAGTGTGGGAACTAGTCAGGCGACCAGATTGATGTTATTCTGTAACCAGCACTGAAATGATATTTAGATATTAGTGAGAGATGTCATTCAGCTCTCAACAGTCTATTTGTGAAACGTGACAAGGAAGAGCACTCACCCATATCATCTTGCCTTGCTCTAGTAAGTGAACTTGGGAACAGTAATTCTTTAATTAGTCAGGAAAATATGGTGAGATTAGTTAAGTATTGTTTTTCTGTATCTATGTGAACCTTTCCATCTGTGTTATTTTTAATATTTCCTGTGATTGAAACTCTGGTGTTTATTGTGGATAGATAATCAGTATTTTCATGTTCTTTTATTATTTATTATTAAATATATTTAAACATTTTCATTGTGGTTGGACCTTTTAGAGAATATGTTTACCTTTGAGAGTACTTATATTTATTTGGTGACAGTGTGGCCACTCATGTAAGCCTTGCTGTTTGGTTAACAGTACCATTGGTATTAGTATTAATTTCACACAGTATAATTGGATACCCTGTTAAGGGCCTTAAAGTAGTTGACTGGTGGCAGTGTAACTACCTTGCAATCTGGGCAAAGGTGGTAAAGTGGGTAATCTGTGCCAGCCTTTCCCAGGTTTGTGTGTGTGTGTGTGTGTGTGTGTGTGTGTGTGTGTGTGTGTGTGTGTGTGTGTGTGTGTGTGTGTGTGTGTCTGCGAAAATCAAATCTCAAACAGTGTGTGTGTCAGCTACTTGGAATAGAGACAGAGAGGTCCTTAGTTTCAGATGGATTTGACTAAGGAGATTTGCAAATCCCTCTCCAGGTCCTTATCTGTGGAGAAGAAGAAAGCTTTTAACATGTTGGCCATCTTTCAGTCCCTGTCAGCGTGTCAGTGCACCTCAGCTTGAATGCAGCTAGTGGCATGTCAAGAGCAGCAGGCACTGGAATAGGTGTTAGACGGGATACCTGGATGTGTCTCTTCGACTTTGCAGAACACTTCAAGACATCCTTTATTAATGTCCCTTATGATGAGTCTGCCTTTTTTGATCCTAAAGTTAAAAAGACGTTATCCAAAAGTGAATAAGATGGCAAGACTTTGCCTGCATTTGGAATATGGTGTTCTACCCACTAACGGACCTGTTCAAGAAACCAGAAGAGTGGGAAGAAACTATAGATCCAATGTTGTCTGTTTTCGCCCGATTTAACTGTGGGTTGCTGGATTCAGCCAGATCCCACTTTGGCACCGATCTTGAAGCTTTTTGGTTCCAGGGTTATGACTCCTCCCCTTATCTCCTACCCATAGTTCCCTGGTGTCCACCCTACTACCTCAGGTCTTGTTTGCTGCCTGAAGTGTTTGGTTGTGCATCCAAGGACTCCTTGATTATATACTTTGTGGTACTTTTTCTTCAACTTCTCCTTCCTGAGAATTTTACACTCTCAAGTACTTATATAACTGTGTTTACATTTTTGATTAGGTAGTTTAGGTGCATTTTACTAGTTATTCAAGCTGCCTTAGATATATTTAGGGTTTTTTTTTTCATAGTTAAGTATACTTTTTATAGAATTGCTTAGGGTAGTTGTATAGTTACTTAGAGAGATAAAGTTAATCAACCAGTTGTTATTGTGTGTATGTTTGCCTTTTTCTTCATGGATGATAAAGTTTTAAAAAGTGCACCGAGTGTGAGCTTAAGCTGCCGTCCGTGAAGCCACACTGCCTGTGTGTATATTGTTTAGGGGCAGATCATTTGGATACTTCTTGCCAAGACTGCACTTCCTTCAGTGCTCGAGCTTTATAGACTTGATGCAAGAAATTGATCATTAAGGCACTCCTTCCTCCCCAAACAGGGTCTGCCATCCCTACTTCTTCTTCTACTTCTACTTCATCTCCCAGAACCAAGGACAAAAAAGCTAGGGTGAAACCAGATGCCGACAAGGAAAAAGTTAAGGAGAATTCAAAAGAAAAGAGGACGATGAGATCTCCCATAAGAAGTCTTAGGATCCTTTCCAGTCATCGGAATTGGAACCATTGGTAACGAGGCTACCAGAGTTGACAGTCTCTTGGCACCGTTTGCCTCTGACTCATCCCTGGCCCTCACCGGAAGCAATCAGCTCCAGACTTCACTCTACTTTAGACCAACATCGGTTTTGTCATTGTACAGGTTTTTGAGAAGTCTTACCAAGTAGATTATCAACAGAATGATGAAAACATTTCTCAGGATGCAGATGCAGCTTGGGGTTCTCTCAGTACCATCCACTGGGAACTTACCATTTGCTGGTCCATCTATCCCTCCTTTATGCTCTTTTGCTGTACTGGGTCACCTGTCATCACCGATAGCTTCAGGCCTGATCTGTCTCAGTACACCTTTGTTGGAGCCAGTAGTTCAGGTAATTTCAACACCAACTGACTTCCTTCTTCTTTTGGGTCCAACATGCCTGGATGCAGAAGAGTTTCTGAGATGAAGCTTCAGTATTGATGCTCAGGGGGGTGGAGGGTTGACCCCAAAGTTGTCAGAATCATCTCTCTCTCTCTCTCACAGAGCTTCGGTGCTAGGCAGCTCAGCACTGAGATCAGTCTTGGGGTCTAGACCCATTGGTTTCAACATTTCCATTCTGTCCAGAGTCAGGAGCCAGTCAACAGAGCCGGTGATTACTTCAGCCTTCAAGGCTTTCCATTGAGTACTGTCAATGCCAAGGGGAAAAGTGCGCTCTTCAAGGATGGTGCCATTCAAACCCCAGCTTGGATCAGCTTCTGTTTCTCATTCTACTGTCAGATAGGGACAGTCGGTCCCACGGACTTTCCAGGTTTCCGGCTGTGTTAGCTCTCACTCAGATCCTGAACCCTCTGATATTCCCCCTCAGATGATTCATAGAAAACAGACATTCAAACAGAAGCACATAGACTCTTCACCTGAGGCTGTCACAGAAGACACAGACTTGGATGATGGTGAAGACTCCCAAAAATCCCCCTCTGAGGACGTGACTTTTGGCAAAATACTGGAACTGATCAAACAGAGAGAGCGATGGTTCACAGTTAACCCTTCTCCTGATGAATCTGTGTTCCTGGAAGACCTCCTGGGTGGTACCGCGTGTTGAGCCATTTATTGATCTGATGGCTAATGGGCATGGAAAGGACCCTGACATGCTGGAGCATGTACCTAAGAAGCCAGAATTTTTTTTCTCCACTCCTGCAGACAGACAACATTGGAGCAAGGGTCCTCTGGTAGATGCAATGGTTGTAGCAGCGGCAACGAAAAGGAACTGTTTGAAGAGAGTTCCTCTGTCCATCCTCCTAACAGAGAGTTTAGGACGATGGAACACTTTGGGATACAGACTTAAGCTGTGCTGTCAGGGCACTGAATTATCTAGCTCATGTCACCAAATTTCAGAGAGACTTGATGAAGGAGATTTCCAAGTCTCTGTTGGGGGTATTACCAGCAGATGTCTAGAAGGCAGTGGATTCCCAGTTGTCCACCCTCTAATCTTCATCTAAATGTAGCCATGCGACTGTTGTCAAAAGCAGCTGATGGTACATTAGGGCTGCGGGCACAGGCATTACTGTGCCTCTGCGACTTTATAGAAAGCTTCAGGACGTCCTTCATTAATGCCCCCTTTGATGGGTCCACTTTGTTCAGACCCAAGTTAAAGAAATGCTTGCCAGGAGTCAGCAGGATGGTAAGACTCTTTCTGCAGTAGACATCTGTTTCTCCATGTCCCAGGGGTCCTATTCTAGGAATCAGCAAGCTGGAAAGAGAATGTGGTTCACAGAGTCCTTATCAGGAGACTCCTGGAGATAGACCCCCCTCATGGCAGAGGAGGAGGCAGTAATAACAATGGACATCACTCCAGGGGCTGGGGTGGTCTGCAGAATTAGGGTTTTCATGGACCATTCTCCAAAAAGTCTTTCCAGTGTCCCAGAAGAGTTGCCCAACTGCTGCACTCTAGTGGCCATCAGGGGATGCTTATCTTTGCACCCACAAGCCTGGCTAAATGTAACCTCAGATTCATGGACACTAAATATTATCTCCAGGAGTTATTCTGTACCATTTTCCCTTTCCCCTGTCAAAAGAAAAAAATTCTCAACATCCCACCTCCAGTTTTTCAGCGAGAACATTCAGCAGTAGAGCTGTCCAAGCTGCTAAAAAAAAAAAAGAGTGATCCAGTCAGTCCTTACAGACCAGATGGAATCAGGAGTCTGCTCGAGGTTCATTTTAGTAGCCAAGAAAACAAGGAGCCTCAGGCCCATTTTAGACCCAAGTAATTTAAATCAGTATGTCAAGCAAATTGTTATTTTTTTTTTTAATTTAAATTGAAGTGTAAACCATTCCCTGCTGTGGCGGGATTGTTATTTTACATATTTTTTATTTTCAGTATGTCAAGCAGACAAAATTCCAGATGGTCACGCCACAGTCCATTCTGCCTCTACTGAGACAAGATGATTGTATGTGCTCGATAGGCCTCAAGGATGTATATTATCATGTGAACATAGAGAAGCATTCGAGGAGGTTTCTGTGTTTCCAACTGAGAGCCAACCATTATCAGTTCAGAGCTCTGCCCTTCAGACTTACCACAGCCCCATGAGTGTTCACAAAATTCATGGCAATAGTAGCAGTACACTTACGCCCACTAGGGATCCATTTTTTTCCCATATCTTGATGATTGGCTCCTCCCAGCTGCAACAGACTGTCTCTTATCACACTACTAGGGCCTTTTGCTCCGACTGTTTAAGAAGCAAAGGATCATCGTCAGTATCCCCAACAGCCAGGTTACACCCTCTCAACAGATAGAATTTATTGGATGCTACTCAGACACAACCGTACAGACTGCCATCTTTCCAGTGTTCGAGTTTTGTCTGTCTTACTGCTGCACAAGTTCTTCACCAGCCCTGTCCTTCAGCAAGCTTGATCTTAGGCTGTTCAGTCTTATGTTGTCCACAGTCCTCATGATCCCTCTTGCCAGATACTTTATAAGTGTCCTCCAGTGGACTTTAGCTGTACAGTGGTCTCAAAGAATCCATCCACTCCATGGGGAAATAAAACTAACACAGATCTGTAGACAGCATATATCTTTGTGGATAATGTCAACTTTGGTGATAAACAGAAGACCCTTCTGAACAAGTTCCCCATTGGCATTTGTCGCAACGAATGCTTCCCCATCCAGGGTGGAAGGGACATTTCTATGGGAATACAGTTCAAGGCACATGGTCACACATAGAGGTCAAACTTCAGATCAGTGTTCTACAGATGAAAGGTAGTCCTCCTAACATTACAGGCCTTTTCACGACACGGTCCCCAGATGTATAATTCAGTTATGGACAAGACAACATGTTAGTAGTCTCGCATATCAACAAACAGGGAGAAACCTGTTATTACCCCTTGTGCTGCAAAGCCATGAGAGTCAGGCAGTGGGCAATGTCTTCACACTACGTACTTTTAACAACACATATTCTGGGGTTGTTCACTGTTAAGCCATGAGGGTCAGGCAATGGGCAATGTCTAATCTCTTCACACCGCTTTCTTTTAGCAACAAATATCCCAGGGTCATCCATTGTTCTATCAGACAAATTGTGCAGATCTATCCTAATGTCTCACTAGTGGTCCCTCAGTCCAAAGGTGACGAACTTGATCTTCATTTGCAGGGGCAGCCGTGCTGTGATCTTTGTGTGTCTCATCTAAGCCACAAGTGCAGCAGTTACTTTGCCCTAATCCCTCCACAGGGTGAGTCACAAAGGGATGCTCTGATCCACAAATGGCCACCCATTAACTCTAATGAACGGATTTATAGAGAAAGCAAGAATGTGCAAGGCCAAGGTGATCCTCATTGCCCCTTTTTGTCTTCGGCAGACATGGTTTCCATTCCTGTGGCCTGTGCTAGTACATCCTCCTTAGACATTGGATCAGTATCTAGATCTTTTGTCTCACCCATCTGTACTAACCCCCAAATCAGAAAACCATGAAATTAACTGCTTGGTTCCTCCAATTCTAACAGTAGAAGAGATGCCAGAAGACTTTCTCCTCAGGCTCTCAGAAACAGGCCACCACCAAAGTGTACCACAGCAAATGGAAAATCCTTTCTTTTTTGGCATTATTCAAAGGAATAGACCCTTTTCTGCACTCATTCCCTTCATTTTAGAGTTTTTATCAGACCTTCTAAATGGTGGATCTAGCTGCAGTGTTGTCGAGGTACAGCTGGGAGCCATCTCTAGTTTTCACATAGACCAAAACAGCTCTTCTGTTACATCCTTGAAGATTTCCAAAGTCTTTTTAAAAGAGACTTTCCTTCTTCGGAACCCAATCAGAGATCCTACTTCTCCTTGAGACATTACTATCATGTTGCAAGTATTGACTCAACCTCCATTTGTGCACTTGCTTCAGTGGATTTGAAGTTTCTGTCTTGGAAAACAATTTATTGGATATTGTCAATTTTCATTCTGTCCTCAACTGCTGGGTCCAGATACAAGCCTCGGATCCGACTCTGCTGTTACTAAAGCTTGTGGTAACCAAAAAGTTCTCGAGCTTCTCCCTTACCCATACTGTACCAGTACCTAACATACCCCAGATCTCTTGAGCTGCTTTTCGTGAAAAGATGTGGTCAGGTCTTAGCGCTCAAGTTTCATCAGGTAAGTGTATTTATTTTCTCTTAAAATCTCTTAAAGATCTTAGATTTCTCTCGTACACTTTATTCCCTTACACTCATACAGCATTGTGTCTCTGTTATACCATTTTTGGTATTTTTTTCCCCATTTTTCCAGTTTCTACACACTGGTGTCATTTTGTTACCATTGTTGGTATTTTTTTCTAACTTTCATTTTCTTTTTCCCTTCATATAAAAAAAATTCTTATCTTGTATTACTGTTTTTTGGTTGTTGTCGCTGGCTTGGCTGAGAAAGGCCCTTCCAGCTTTAAAAAGTGTCTGAAACGTGGGCACAAATTGCCTCTTTCAGATGCCAAAGCTCTCTGTGTATATTGTTTAGGCCCACAGCTTCTTCAGGAGGATTGTTCCGTTTGCCACAATTTTAATCCCAGGGCTGTTGTGGATTGGAAAAACGAGCTTATCCTGAAAGGTTTGTTGCCATCATCCTTTGGTGAAGCTATCACTGGGGCTCAGTCTCCCAAGTTTAAAAGTAAGGAGTCCAAATATCAGTCTCTGAAACCTTCCACTTCATCATCTCAGGCTTTGGGGCCTTCTAGGAAAAGATCAAAATCAGGTCCAAGAAGATCTCAAAGCTCCTCCCTTTCGGATCCAAAAAGGAAGAAGCTAATGTATCCTGCGTCCTTGGATCCGGTAAAGAAACCTATGGATCTGACTGTTTCAGATCCCATTGTTCTTCCAAAAAACAGCTATTCTCCTTCTTTTGATCCAGTGCCTTCCAGGGTCCCTTCCCTTTTTATGGAAAGGCACTGATCAAAGCAACCTTCTCTTGCCTTGTCTCATTCATCCAAGAATTTGACTGAGGAAGATATGGACAGAGTGGTGTGGAAGTTCTTCTCAGCACAGATCCAGATGGGTGTTTTACCTCCTCCTACCTGTTCAGGTCAGGAAGCCCTTCCATCTACCACACCCCCACCACTTCATACTCCTTCTCTGATCCCTTTGGTTGCTTCATAGTCCTGGATCTGAGCCTTCTGGGTCCATCTGGCTTGGATCTGAAGATAACCTTGTCTTCAGATCTGCAGCTTACTCTGAGTGCTCCAGCTCCAACATCTTCAGATCCAGATGACTCTCTGAGCTGAAGCTTCCTTGTCGGATCCGAGGCATTGAAGTCGACTCTGAGGGTTTCATAACCATTTTTGCACCATGATGCTTCTGCAATGGATAGCTCGTCTCTGACTTCTTCCTTGGGGATTTTGCTTTTGGTGTGGGAGGAGATAGCAGTCTGAAAGCCTGCCTTCTTGGCGCTGAGGTCTTCTTTCTCTCCGGAGCGGTCTGCTTTCAAGGTAATGAAGAGGGTATTTTCTACTCCGACAGGACCGATGGACTCAACTCCCTCGAATCTTCAGTCTAGCTCCCAGATGTCTCTGCACTTGGAGCCTCATCATTCTGTGCCACAGGGGCAGCCAGTTTGAGACCCCCAGACCACTCGGCAGGGTTTCGTAGTCTCTTCTGACACTTCTCCAGAGCAATCTACCGAGGAAGTCCCTAGGAAGAGAAAGTGCAAGAGTAGGCAATTGGACACTCCACAAGAGTCAGTCACTGAAGATACTGATTTTGATGAGGGTGAAGGGTCCCCACGATCACATCCAGAATATGTCTCATCTGGAGACATCCTTGAGATCCTTAAAGAGAGGTGATTGGACCCCCAGCAAACCTTCACTGGAGGAGTTGGTATTTCTGGAGGCCTTTGGAGCTGCCCTGTCTACCTCCTGGGTTATTCCGCCTGCCAAAGAGCTAATTGATTTAGTCTGTCAGCAGGTGCGGAAGGAGACTGACTTCAGTTGAGCCAATACCTAAGAGGCCAAATAGGAATCTGGCTCCACCGGTAGGGAAGGAATTTTGGAGGAAGGGGTGCCCATGGAAGCCATGGTCATAATGGCAGCAACCAAGAAGGAACTTACCGAACAAAGTTCCTTTGTTCATCCCCCTAACTTGGAGTCTAGGGAGATGGACAGGTTTGGGAAGCATGTCTATGCTTCAGCGACCTTTGCTCTTAGGTCACTGAACTATTTGGCACATTTTACTAGGTTGCAAAGGGGCTTGATCAAAGAATTTTTGAAATCCTTTTCAGGGGCCATTTCTGCTGAGACCCAATCGTCTGTGACTTGCCAGTTGACTACCCTCCAAGTCTTATTGAATTCATCCATGAGTCTTATTTTGCATGCAGCCAAAGGTGCCTCAAGGGCAGCGGGTTCAGGCATGTCCATTAGGAGGCATGCCTGAATGTGCTTATGTGATTTTACGGAGCCCTTAAAGTCCTTGTTTGTCAGTGCTCCCTTTGACGGCAGTTCATTGTTTGTCCCAAAATTGAAGGACACACATTATCCAGGTGTGATAAGGATGGAAAGACCCTGTCTGCAATGAGCATATGTTTTTCAACCGCTCAAAGATCATTTTCAAGTAATCAATGAGGTGTTCAGAAAATGTGGTTCAAAAAAGTCCCAGGGTCCTTTCCAGGGCACGTGGAGAAAGTTCTTCTAGGGGCAGAGGGGGAACTCTTAATGGACGACGATGTCCTGTGGCAGAGGAGGCCTGCAAAACCAGGGGTCCAGAGACTCTTTCCCTAATAGACCCTACCAGTGCTCCTGAAAGGAGGCCTGCTTGTCCCAGTCTGGAGGCAATCAGAGGTTAACTCTCCCTGCACCAGAAAACTTGGCTAGACATAACAAAAGATACATCCAACTGTACACAAAATTCCCGATGTTCTACCCACTCAGAGTATAGAAGCATCACTAGAAATACAAAAGTTGCTAGAAAAGAGTCATCCAAGAGGTCCCGCCAGACCAGATAGAAACCAGAACTTACTCAAGATTCTTTTTGGTGCCAAAGAAAAGAGGAGACTGAAAACCAGTTTTGGATCTCAGCAAATTGAACATGTCAGGTCGACATACAAAGTTTTGGATGGTCACGGCTCAGTCCATTCTCCCCTTTCTGAGAAAGGATAACTGGATTTGCTCAATAGACCTTCAGGATGCATACAACCATGAAAAGATGAACAGACAATCCAGAAGGTAGTTATGCTTCCGACTGGTAGCCAGTCACTACCAGTTCAGAGCACTGTCCTTTGGCCTCACCACAGCCCTCAGAGTGTCTATCAAATGCATGGCAGTGGTGACAGCTCACTTGAGACTGCAGAGATTCTGATTGTTTTCATATGTAGACTGGCTCATTACCACCCTGACCATGCACCTGTTAATAAGGGCAATGGATCAGGTACTTCAGATTTGTGTTTATCTAAGGATAACCATAAATCACAACAAGTCACTTCTACAACCAGCTCAGATTTTGGAATACATAGGAGCAGTCTTCAACACAATATCATTGACAGCTTCTCTTCCTCTCTAAGAGTACAGACTATAAGATTCCAACTCAAGAGAATAATTTGCAGTACCAGTGTTTCAGTCTGGTTGATCCTTCAGGTGTTGGAGTCGATGTCAGCTGCCGTAATTTTAGTTCCTCAAAGGTTGCATATGAGAATTCTCCAGTGGTTGCTAGCAACACAATGGTCCATTCTTTACTAGCGCATGTCAACACCAATAAGAATCACTCAGGCATGCAGGAGATGCCTTTGGTGGTGGATTCAGTTGTATCAAGTTCTACAAGGCTGTCCTTTCATCCTCCCTTGGCCCCAGGCAGTAGTGACCATGGATACTTCCCAGATTGGGGGTGGCACTTTCTGGAGAGAACAGTCCAAGGTTCTGGTCCCCAGGCCAACTTGCATATCAGTGTCCTAGAGATGACAGCAGTGCTTTTAGCGTTGCAGGCCTTCCAGAACTCTCTTCCCTTATGGACAATTGTGATTCAAGCAAACAATATGTGAGTGGTTTGTTACATCAGCAAGCAAGGAGGGACCAGATCTTACCCGTTGTGTTGAGAAGCACTCAGAGTGTGGCAGTGGGTGATCTCTTCCAGCCACTTTCTTATAGCAACACACATTCCAGGGAAATCCAACATAATAGCAGACAAATTGAGCAAGTCCATTCTTCTACCTCACAAGTGTTCTCTCAATAGGAAAGTGGCAGAAATGATTTTCCACCAATGGGGCCAGTCTTGCTGTGATCTTTGGCTTCTCCCCTAAACAACAATTACAGCATCTACTTTGTCCTAATCCCCTCCTTGTGGGAGTCACCAAGGGGTGCTCTGCTTCATGATTGGCCACCCGGTCTACTGCAGAAAGCCACTAGGTTGAAGAGCAAAGTCATCCCCATCATCCCCATTGCACATTACTGGCCTCATCAGACTTAATTCCCCTTCCTAAGGCTTCATCTTCTTTGCCAACCTTGGATTCTGGAACCAATTCAAGATCTCCTGTCACATCCAACAGACATGGCTCATCTGGATATCTCAGACCTCAAGCTAATGGCATGGTTTCAATAATTCTGTTAATAGCCACTTAACTGATGCTGTCTTTCCCTGTCTGTCATATCCTTTTATCTTCCCACATACCTTTAACAGGAACGCTTTATACAAGTAAATGGAAAAGGTTTGTTTACTGGGCACAACATATTGACCCATTTTCAGCTCTGATACATAACATACTAGAATTTTTAGCTGTGATCTTTAATGAAGGAGCGAGCTCCTCTACCATTAAGGTTCAATTAGCAGCAATATCTAATTTTCATATTGGATTTGAAAATTCTTCTGTGGCCTCTTCTAAACTTTGTAAAGCATTCTTGAGAAGCATTCTTCTACTGAAATCCCCATATAAAGACCCTATTCCACTATGGGATTTGAACTTGGTACTGCAGGCCTTAATTCATTCCCCTTTTGAACCAGGAGCTAAATGTGACCTTAAGTTCCTGACTTGGAAAACTGTCCTTCTGGTGGTCATTACCTCAGCTAGAAGAATTTCAGAACTTCAAGCCTTGTCATCGATGTCATCGATCCTTCCTACTTGATTTTTCAAAAGGATAGAGTTACATTATGGACCGATGCATCTTTCTTTCCCAAGGTGGTGTCAGACTTCAATATCAATCAGTCCATTAATTTTTATTTGTTTATTTGACATTTGTTGACCGAGTTAGTCTGACTGAGCAAAAGCCCCTTTTCAGCGGAGGCACGGGGAGAAAAGCTCCACAATTAGTACAAACAAATAGTATAACAAACCCAAAGTGTATAAACAAATCATATAAGTAGTATAACAAATCAAAACTATACACACAAATAGTATAAACAAATCCTAAGTGGAAACATTTGCACATAAGAAGTTATATACAGGCATATACCACAGCACTTCGAGTGGTACAATAATAAATACAAGAGTCTGACTGTAACACAAATCCATGGTGTAATCCTTTTACATCAGCAGTTATATACAAGCCTATACCACAGCACTTCGAGTGACACAGTGGCAAATATAAGTGCCTAACGGTACCAGAAGTTGTAGATGGAGCTCAAGTAAAAGGAGGAATAAGTGGTTAGGTGAGTAGAGATCAGAGAGTAGAAGATGAAGTTATTGTAAGTCTAGTAGGAGTAGGGGGTTGAATTTTGAGGAGAAAAGTGGACATGAGAGGAAGAGAGGAGGATAGATGAGAGGAAGGATGGAGGAGACTAGGAGCTTGTCATGGTGGGTGGGTACAGTGACAGAGCCAAGTACTGATTAGAAGGTTTTTGAGACCAGTTTTGAATCTCTGTGGGTGAGTAATATTTCTGATGTGTATTGGAAGTTTGTTCCAAGCTTGGGCAGGAGAGTAGCTATACAAGTTTTGCCTAATTTTGCTTTTAGGTTTGTAGATAGTGAGGAGGTTTTGTTCAGAACTTCGTAGAGGTCTAGGGGGTGTATAGTTGGAGACTAGTGAGGCCAGGTCAGGACAAGAGGGGGGCTGGTACAAAATAGAATGTATGATCTGAAGCTGAGAGAAGAGAAGTTAGTGGGGAAATTCTAACCAGTTAAGACTTTTGAAGACAAGGCAGTGGTGAGACTGGTAGGTTTGACCTGCTGCGAATCTAGCAGTTTTGTTGCAAGTAGATTCTAGTTTAGACAGGAGAGAGGATTGTAAGTTTGTGAGTATTCATTAGGCTTAGAAAAGGCTTGGAAGGAGGTAAGCATAGGATGGTGAGATTTTGGAACTAGTGGTGAGAAATTTTTTATTACGATACAGAAGTCTGAGTTTTTGATTTTTTTTAATGTTATTGGCGATATGTAGATTAAGTTTGAGTTGGTCATCTATGATGACCTCCAGAAGCTTTGTGTGAGACTTGACTGAGATCAGTGTATTGTTAAGGGAAGAGATAGAGAAGGAAGACTTGAGATGGTTCAGGGTTTTTGGGGTGAAATTTGTCAATATTCTTTCCTAAATTTGCAAACAAAGGTGAATATATGTTGCATTTGTTAGCTGTTCACAGACAATTACATTTTTATTTAAGGAGGACAAAAGAAATGACAGACCAATTGTGTGTTTCCTTTGCAGATTTGAAATTGGGTAAACGAGTTGCAAAAAATTACTCTACCCAGATTTCTGACTGATTGTGTTTCTTTTATGTATAACAAACTGGGTCTAACCTTGATTAAACCTGTAAGAGACCATTCAGCTAGGCTTATGGCAACTTCTTCAGTGCTTCTGTCCAGGGCTTCCATTGATGACATATATGTAGCTGCAACTTTGGCAAATTCTCATACCTTTATCACTCATTACAAATTAGATCTGGTCTTGAGAGGTAGAGCAGCTTTTGGCTCAACTGTACTTAGGAATATCCTTCCTTAGAGTCCACCCGGGGTTTTTGGTAGCTGGGGACTCTGTCCCAACAGTTGAGGATAGAATGAAAATTGACAACATCAGAAAAAGAAGTTATGTACTCACCATATGGTTCCATTTGTGTTGTCCATTTTGATTCTTCCTCAACTTCCCGTGTATTCCTTATTTCAACAATCTTCTGGTAGAAAGATATTGTAAGGACACCACTGTCCTTTATGATTAAGCTCTAGACATAGTTCTGTTTGTAAAACATGTACAGATTTATGTACCTTTATATATGCACATTGGCAGATACCAATTCAGGTAAAGTCAGCAAACAAGATCTGGGGTTTGTTAGGGGTTGGTGTATTATGGATAAGGGAGAAACTCGAGGTTTTTGGTTACTATAGGCTTTAGTAAGGTCAGGTCGGATCCAAGATTTTGATCCGAGATTTGGATCCGAACCCTACAATTGAGGAAGAATGAAAATGGACAACACAGATGGAACATTATGGTGAGTACATAACTTCTTTTTCTGGTGGCTGTCATTTCAGCTAAGCATATTTCAGAGGTGGAAACACTTTGCTACACACCTCCGAACTTGTTTTTTTGATAAGGATAGGGTTTCACTGAGAACTAATGCTTTTTTCCTACTTAAGGTGGCATCTGAAGCTATTGTGAATCAGGCTATAAACCTACCAGTCTTTTTTTTTAATAATTTTTCCATGATCTTTGAATAAAGAAAAATGCATGCTTCATTTCCCAGATGACCATCGGCAACTCAGGTTCTATCTCCACAGAATTAATCCTTTCAGGAAGTCTGATCAACAGTTTGTGGCATTCTGCAAACAAAAATTGAGGAAAGCAGTCACCAAGGTTACTTTGTCTAAATGGTTATCAGATTGCATTACCTTTGTGTACAATAAAAAGGGTCTATCCTTACAGTTTAAGCCTAAAGGTCATTCCATAAGGGTTGTGGCCACATCTACAGCCTTTGCTAGCAAACTTCCTATTGATGATATCTGTGCAGCTGCTACATGGTCAACAATTCATACATTTGTGTCGCATTATAAACTGGATGAACAATCAAGATCTCACTCATCCTTTGGCTCAACCATTCATAGGAATGTCTGATTTTCATCTGTTTCAACATCCTTCCCACTTACCCCCTGCCAAAATTGTCACTGTTGAGACTCCGAAGACCAGTCGGCCTTGGCATTCCCTGTCAATAAGCAGTTATCACTGCCAGTGATCTATAGCCATGTTGTGACCTGGTTCATATTATTTAGAAACTAGTCAGAACAGCACACCCTTTCCGTTAAGAGTAAGGTTTTTGATTATACTTTAATATATATTATTCATCAGGGGCAAAACTCTATCTTGAGGTAGTAGGGTGGAGACAAGGAAATTATGAGTAGGAGAGGAGTCAGAGCCCTGGAACCGAAATGATTCAAGATCGGTGCCGAAGTCAGACTTGGTCAGATCAGACAACCCACAGTCAAACTGGATGAAAATCAGACAATAAGGATCTAAAATTATGGCAAGTACATAACTTTTGTTACCCCGCACATTTCTGGCAATAGACCCTCTCCCCCACAGGCCATACCTCTCAACTGTACCTCATTACGAGGAATGTAGCTCACGTAGGGTCTTAAAAAGTTCATGTTCCTCAAAGTTCTTCAATGTCCCACATTGAAAGACTGTAACACATTCAGTGTTAGGAATTTTTTTAAGTGAAATCCATGGTAAATAGAAATTAATCATATTAATTCATTAACAGATGTTCTTTCTAAGTAAAACCAGCATATTTTAACCATCCTATGGCCTTCCTAGTTGAAGTTGTTAGTAAGCCATTAGTATGTGTTCCACATTTTGCCCATTTGTTCCACATTATGAAGACTAGTGTTCCTCATTTTGGAGATGGAAGGTTGAGAGCTATGCCACAGGCAGAAGAGGAAAAAATCACAGTGGATGTCACCCCCATGGCAGGGATGGACAGCAAAACCAAGGCTTTTGGGTTCCCTTTTCCAAGAAGCCTTTTCAGCACTCATGAATGATTGCCTGGCTGCAGTACTCAGGAGGCAGTTGGGAGCACTTTTCTCTGCAACCCATGACCCGGATGTCCGTCACCCAAGACATATGGATGCAAGAATCATAACCAGAGGCTACATGATTTCCTTTCTTTTTCAGCCTCCTTAGTTAAGAAAACTTCCCGATATGCCACCCACTCAACAAAAGGCAGCAGCACAAGAAATAAAGTGCTTGATAAGTGATTCATCCAGTTGGCCCCAAAAGACCACCATGGATCAGGAGTTTACTCAAGGCTTTTTAGTGCCAAATAAAAATGGGGACCTGAGGCCCATTCTGGACCTTAGTCACTTGAGCCAACTTGAACCAGTGGACAGAATTCTGGATGATCACATTCCATCGTACCTTTGTTGAGGAAGGATAATTGGATGTGCTCAGTAGGCCTCCTGAATGCATGCTACCACATATAAATGGACAGGTGTTCCAGTAGATTTCTCCGCTTTCGGCTGGGAGATGGTCATTTTCAGTTCATAGCCCTGCCCTTTGGTCTCACCACAGCCTGCTGGGTGTTCACCAGATGCATAACAGTGGTTGCAGTTTATCTCAGGCTGCAGGGGTCTTGAGTGTTCCCTTATTCAAGTCAGGGACTCCTTGCTTGACCTTTGATTACAGTTGGGGATAATTGTCAGCATGATCAACTTGAAGGTTCGACCAGTGCAAACAATAGATCTGATTTTGTCATTTTTATTCATTCCTCAACAAATGAGTTTGGGTCTGACCAATGGATCCAACTCGTCCACTTTCTAAAGATTCCAGGATATGAATCTCAAGCTCCTCCCGTACCCACAATGCCCCTGAACATTACAATAACTAAGATCTTGTTTGCCACTCTTCAAGATAGTCGATATTGCGACTACTCAAGCTCCTTTGGGGGTATGAGTGTATATTTTGGTCATTATATCTTATGTAGCTTTATATGTCTACGTATGGATTCATTTTAGAAGCTCGAAGTTTCAAAACTTCGAAATTCAGGCTGCTGAGACTAGAATATCGAAGTTTTGAAACTTTGAGCATTCTTAATGGAGATCACCATGCAGCGCGGAGTGGGAAATTTACCATTTTCCTCAATGTAGTGCAATCTCGGAGTTGGTATATTTATTTAGCAGGGGGTGTGGGGGGTGCAGGGGGGCTCCCCCCCCCTGCAAAAACATAATATTTTTTTTAATTTGATTACAGTTTCAAAGTTTCAATACTTCGATATTTTGGTCTTGGCAGACTGAATTTCAAAGTTTTGGAATTTCAACCTTTCAAAGTAAATCCCTGTGTGTGTGTGTGTGTGTGTGTGTGTGTGTGTGTGTGTGTGTATATATATATATATATATATATATATATATATATATATATATATATATATCTATATATATATATATATATATACATATATATATATATATATATATATATATGTATACACACACACACACATATATATATATATATATATATATATATATATATATATATACATTTTTTTTTTATCTTTCTAATACTTCCTTGCCCTAATTATTGCTACCACATTTTTTGGTAATTTTTCTTCATATCATCATTGGTAGTCTGTTCTCTGTCTTCCTTTTATACTTGTAGGTATATTTCTTTAACTAACATTGTTAGTAGTCTTTTTCCCCTTCCCCTTTTTCTCTTTCTTCCTATAAAAAAAAAAAAAAAAAAGGGTCTTTTCCGGTATAGCAGACAAACCTACTGGATTTAAGAAAAGCACTTCCTGTGGGCATAAGATCCCCTGTTCTGATGCCCACAGGGAGTGTGCTTACTGTTTAGGCCCAGCATATCTAGATACTCCATGTGTTATTTGTGCGGCCTTAAATGTGAGCACTATCAGCTTATTTTGAAAGGTCTCCTTCCCATTTCATCTTCTTCCTCAGCTACTTCTTTAGTGGTTCATACCCCCGTCAGAAATTGAAGAAGCCCAGGGAGTACGGTAAATGCTCTCCTGCCCAGACTCCTCCACATTCATCTTCCTTAGAACCTCCCAAAAAGGTTCCAGACATTGTAGATCTGAATCCTTCATATCCTAAACAGTCTATGTCTCCATCTCCTTGGCTCTGTGTTTCCAGGTTCTCCATGGAACTTGTATCTCCAAGGCTGAAGTCACCTTTCTTACAAGAAACTCCTAAACAAGTCCTGTAGACCACCCTCCACATCCTCTTCAGTTAAATCTTCCTGTAGTCTTTCTGAAGTGAAGGTGGCTAGGGATGGTGAAGAAATTCCTCAGAATACAGATCCAGATGGGGGTTTTGCCAACTGCATCCCCCACTGGATTTATGAGCTGCCAACCTACATTTCTGCCCATAGTTACTCTTTCTCTGATTTGACCACCTGTTTCAGAGCTCATAGATCTGAAAGCTTTGGGAGTCGATATGTTGCAACCAAAAGTTGGTCTAACATTGACTACAACTACTTCCCTGACTTGATCGTCTCCAACACTGCTGAAGCATGACAGTTCTTAGAGCTGAAGCATCAGCGTCAAATCCGAGGGGTTGACTTTGACTCTGAAGTTTTCAGAGCCGTTGCTTCCTCTCGGAGCCTTGGCACTTGATAGCTTGGCTCCAACTTCTTCCTCGGAGCAGGGGATCGGGGAGTCTTGAGGATTGTCTGCTCTGGGAGTCTCTGCTCTGGTGGGACTGTACTTGGCCTCTCTGAGCCCCTTGGTCTTCAAGGTGGTAGAGAGGGTTTTCTCTCAACCGAGAGTAGTGTTGACTATCCTTTCATCTGACCCATATCCTATTCCTTCTTTGGATTTTGTGTCTGAGTCTTCACATTCTCCACCTCAGGGGCAGCCAGCCTGGAAGAGCTTCCATACAGCTCCATTGAGAGTGTTACCCATCTCTTCCGATACCTCCCCATAACATCCCACTGAGGAGGTCCCTCAGAAGAGGCATGCAAGAATAGGCACCTGGATTCCCCACAGAAATCCCTCACAGAAGACACGGAGTTTATTGAGAAAGAAGGGTTCCCTAGATCTCCACCGGAAGATGTCTGGTTTGGAAACATCCTACAGATCCTTTGTCAGAAAAGTGGTTGGTCTTCTCAAATCCCTTCCAAGGAGGAATTGGTGTTTCTGTAAGCCTTCGGGTCTGACTCATCTACATCCTGGGTTACCCCACCCTGCAGATGAGCTTATAGATTTAGTCTCCTACAGGACATGGAAGGAACCAGACTCCGTGGAACCTATCCCAAAGGATCCAGATAAAATATTAAGTGCCCCAGCAGATAAGCAGTACTGGACAAAAGGGATTCCTGTAGATGCTGTGGTTGTTGCGGCAGCCACCAAAAAGGAGGTTGTGCAACAGAGCTCCAGTGGCCATCCCCATGACAGAGAGTCTAGGTCTTTGAACAGGTTTGGGAAGGGGGTTTATGCATCAGCAGCCTTCGCACCGCACTGCGATCACTGAACTACATGGCACATTTCATTAGATTACAGAAGGACTTAATAAAGGAACTCTAATTCTGCCCCAGAGCCCATGTTTGCAGAGGAACAGAAATCCTTTTCTTCACAAGTGGCCATCCTACAGTTGATTACAAACGCATCCATGAGGTTGATCTTGCATGCCCCAAAAGGTACCTCAAGGGCGGCTGCCATAAGGAGATATGCCTGGATGTGGTTGTGCAGTTTTGCGCAACTATTCAAGGTGTCATTCATCAGTGCTCCCTTTGATGGATCATCCCTGTTTAGGCCAGCAGTGAAAAAAAAATCTCTCCTGTAGTGAACAAGATGGAAAGACCTTGTCTGCTGTAGGAATTCACTTTTCTTCTCCACAGAGACCCTTTTCCAGGAACCAACTTGGTGGTAAGAAAATGTGGTTCAAGAAGTCTCAATGTCCTTTCCAGGATTCACACAGAGATGTTTTTCCCCAGAGGTAGAAAGGGAAGCAATTATAATGGTAGATGTTACCTGCGTGGCAGTGAGAGCCTGCAGAATCAAAGATCTCGAGATTCATTCTCAGACAGGTCCTTCCAGCATTCCTGAAAGGTTGCCTGATTGTCCATCTCTGGAGGCAGTTGGGGGGCACTTATCCTTGCACCAAGACATCTGGTTAGCCATCACAAACAATATTTGTGTCACAAATAACATTTATATGCAAAGGATCATATCCAGAAGACATTTCATTTCCTTTTTATAAATTCCAGTATAACCAAGGAAATTTTCTTCGATGTTCCACCCAGTCAGAGGAAGCTAGCAGCTCAAGAAATTGTAAAGTTTCCAGACAAAAAGAGTCAGCCAGGAGGTCCCACCAGACCAAACAGGATTCAGAATTTACTCATGCTTCTTTTTAGTGCTAAAAAAGACAGGGGACCTGAGACCAATTATGAATCTAAACTATTTGAACCAGTTTATAAAAAATTAAAAATTCTGGATGGTCACGATTTAGTCCATTCTGCCCCTTCTTCAGATGGATGACTGGATATGCTCAATTTATTTTCAAGATACGTACTATCACATCAGAATGAAAAGGCACTCTCGAAGGTTTCTGCACTTCCAACTGAACCCTAGTCATTACCAGTTCAGAGCCCTGCCCTACCACAGCCCCAGGGTGCTCACCAACTGCATGGCAGTGGTAGCAGCTCACCTAAGGCTTCTTGGATTCAGAGTGTTTCCCTGTTTAGATGACTGGCTTCTTACTGCACTAACCAAGCATTTTGTAGTAAAAGCTGGAGATTATTTACTTCACATGGAACTCTTGCTAGGAATCACCATCAACGTGCACAAGTCTCATCTTTAGCCAGTTCACTTAGACACAGTCAGCTGTCTAACCTTTGTGCCTCAAAACAGAATTCTTGCATTAAAGATACATGTCAAGCAAATTCTTTCCATTCCAGCAAGATTGGTCTTCAAAGCATTAGGGCCAATGGCTGCTACTGTAACTTTGATTCCCACTGCCTGCTTACACATGAGAATTCTCCAATGGACTCTAGCAGTGCAATGGTCCTTCATCGCTGTCCTTTGAATCATCTGATAACATTTTCTCGAATGTGCAGAAATTCTCTTCTTTGGTGGGTGCACTACAAGAAGATCTATCAAGATTGTCCATTCATCCGTCCTCCCTCCAGTGCCATGTTGACCACAGATGCCTCCCGGTTGGAGTGGGGGGGGGGCATTAATCTGGATGGACTGTTCAAGGCACGTGGTCAGTATAAGAGACAAATCTGCATATCAGTATCCTAGAGATGAGAGCAGAGCTTCTAGTGTTGCAGGCTTTTCAGAGCTTTCTCCCTGTAGGGACTATTGCAATACACATGTACAAAATATCAGTAGTCTGATACATCAAACAAATGGGGGGAACCGGGTTCTACCCCCTTTGTTGAGAAGCAATCAAGTGTGGCAGTAGGCGAGCTCTTCCAACTGCTTTCTAGTAGCAAAGCATATATTGGGGAAATCCAACATTTTAGCAGACAGACACAGCAGCACCTTCCTCTTGTTTCACGAGTGGTCACTCAAACAGTCAGTGGCAAACATGATCTTCCACAAGTGGGGTCAACCTTGCTGCAACCTATTTGTATCCCCTTCTGCAACAAATGCAGCAGGTTCTTTGCTCTTATCCTTCCTCAGGGACAGTCACCGAGTGATGATGTAGTCCATATTTGGCCCCCCTTTACGCTTTCCCTCCCCTGCTTCTCATCCCCAAATTTCTTCAGAAAGCACTTTGCTTGAAGAGCAGAGTGATCCTCATTGCTTCCTTCTGGACTCGACAGGTATGGTTTCCCTTCCTTTGGTCTCACCTAATATGTGGTATAGGGAATGTGTGCTATAGGGAATCTCCAAACTCTGGATCCCGCACAGTTTGGTTTTGTGAAGGGTAGATCATGCCTGCTCAACTTGGTTGACTTCTTTGAGTCAGTCACCAGAGCTGTGGATGAAGGCAAGGTGGTCCATACAGCCTGCCTTGATCTGGCCAAGGCCTTTGCTACCATTCCCCATTCAGGAATCATAGAAAAACTCACTAAGCTAGGCATCAACCCCTATATCACTAGGTGGGTTGCAAACTGGCTCACAGATGGAATGTACAGTGTTAAAATAGCTGACTCCAAGTCAGACTGCTGACCAGTCATGAATGGAGTCCCACAGGGTTCGGTCCTGAGTCATCTCCTGTTTGGTATCTACTTCTCTGAAGTCCAGGCCAACACGAAGGGACTCTGGCTGACAAAGTTCGCAGACGATTGCAAGTTGGGAGCTCTTATTAGTTCCGCAAGTGATGTTGACATCCTACAGAAAGGCCTCACTGATATCAACGACTGGTGTCAGAACCATGGCCTTAAGCTCAATGCCAAAAAATGTGTCGTCATTCCCTTTGGGAAAAACCTGGTTCCCATAATTACCACATCGATGGTAGTCCACTGAACACAGACATTATAAGAGATCTGGGAATACAGGTTGCCAGCAACCTCTCTTTTGACCACCACATTGCTACTGTGGTCAGAAAGTCCTTCTATGTGGCACATCTCATTACTAAGGGTTTTGCATCCAGGAAGGAAGAGGTCATTGTCTCTCTCTACTCTTCCCTCATTTGGCCAATCATCGATTACAATGCCCCATTTGGCATGTACCTCACTAGACATCTGCAGCAACTGGAGAGGCCACAAAAGTACCTCACAAAGTGGATCCTAGGCCTTAAACAGTTGTCCTATATGGACAAATTAAAAAAACTCCCATCTATTCTCTGTCTCATATCTAAAGAAATCACAATTCCTCCATACCACACACTCCAGAGACCTCAACCTGAATACCACAATCAACAGAACATGCTGGAGGGATAGGTTCATAACCCAGAGACTGTCCATGCTATGGAATAGACTTCCCATACATGTTAAGCAGAGCACCTCACTGGCCCTCTTCAAGAGAAATCTTGATGAGTGAATGGGAAATAGAAAATTCACCCCGGGGTCACTCCAGTGGCTCAACTCAACAGAGGCACTGGTAACTAAGGTTGGGTGACACAATGCCAGGGTAATCCTATGGGGTAGGCTTGTAAAGGCTTCAGGGCCGTTAGCCTAGCACACACCTATGAACCTATGTCTCCTTTGGATGCTGGATCCCAATCCAGACCCCCTGTTTCACCTATCAGGACAAGCTCACCCAGATATTGCAGGCCTCAAGTTGACCACTTGGTTTCTCCAATTCCAGTGTAATGACTAAACATTTTAGGCTTTGCTTCCTAGTCTGGAAAATCTCAGCCTCTTCCCGTAAAACTTCTTCTAGAAAAGTTTACAAAAGTAAATGAAAATGATTTGCAATTTGGACTCATCATAGAGAATTAGATCCCTATACTGCATCAATTCAAGATTCTCTAGACTTTCTTGCTTTGATATTTCAGGATGGAGCACGTTTTTGCACTATTAAAGTTCAATTGGCAACCATCTCAAACTATCATATAGGGAATAGTTACTTTACACACAGATCCTTCTTTCTTACCAAAGGTTGCCTTTAAAACCAGTATCAATCAAGTCATCAGTTTGCCAGTTTTCGTCCCTACATTTGAAAATAAAGGAGAATACACCCTTTATCTTCTTGATGTACATAGACAATTGCATTTTTACCTGGACAGAACCAAGGCATCTGAAGTAGGAAACTTCATTTGATCATCAACCTGTGGGTATCGGATCCGACCTAGATCCAAGCCAGCAGCTTTCCAAGCTAGAAATCCGAGCTCCAAGCTCCTCCCCTTACCTATAATGCCCTGCCACCTCCTTCCAATCCCCAGATCTCGTTTGCCGTGGCTTTATCAAGCACGGGTTCCTCAAGCTCCTAGCTTTAGGCGATCTGTAAGTTTATAAAATCTTATTAGTTTTTGTGTGTGTGATCACTTAACGCCTTACCAAAGGTTGTCTCTAAAACTAGTATCAATCAAGTCATCAATTTGCCAGTTTTCTTCCCTACATTTGAAAATAAAGGAGAATACACCCTTCATCTTCTTGATGTACATAGACAATTGCATTTTTACCTGGACAGAACCAAGGCTTTCAGAAAATCTGATCAAGTTTTTTTTTCCTTCTCTAATATAAGATTGTGAAGACCAGTTTCTAGAATTTCTAAAACTACCCTGGCTAAATGGATAACAGGTTGTATTTCCTGTATGTATTCCTTGAAAAATATTGCCTTACCCAAACAACTGATGGCACATTCAGTCAGGTCAATGACTACAGCCTTAGCTTTTTTGGCAAGATCCTCTGTTGACGATGTTTGTGCAGCTGCCTCTTGGTCTAATACTCATACTTTTATTGCGAATTACAAATTGGACATAATTTCCAGAAATAGAGCTGTCTTTGATTCTGCGGTGCTCCGTAACATCCTTCCGTAAGGGCCATCCAAGGTTACTGTAGCTAGGGACTGTGTCCCATTCATTGAAGAATGAATGAAAATGACAACATCATATAAAGAAGTTATGCACTCACCATAATGTTCCATCTTTGGTGACCATTTTCATTCTTCCTCAACTTCCCTCCCACCTTCCCCCTGTCCTTGACCCTGGGAGAGACCTAACAGAGGTGTGGTTAGGAACCATAGCCTCTGTTTGAGCTCCTGATCTTTCATCTATCACTTTTCTGTCATAACATGATTATCTTATTATATTAGTATAATGTATATAATAGCAGCAAACTCAATCTGAGGTATTGTAATGGTCAGGGGCATTATGGGTAAGGGAGGAGCTCAAGTTTCTGATCCTGGAATCTTTAGAAAGTGGCCGGGTTGGAGCTGAACCCATTCGTTGAGGAAGAATGAAAGTGGGCAACACAGATGGAATGTCATGGTGAGTACATAATTTCTTTTTCGTTGGAGCCCATCTGAATACCAAGTTAGAGCTAGCCAGACTACCAGAATCCAGGATTCTCAATCTTCAGCAACAGGCAGTTGCTGTAATCTGCCATCAGAAACCACCAGCAAAGTCTATTCTGTGTTTTTTAGCTCAATAACAGCCTCCATTAATTTAGTTTCTCTTGCCAGGTTTTATATGAGGTTGTAACAGTGGACCCTGTTGTTTCAATGGTCAGTGAAATTTCAACCCATGAACTTTCCAGTGTCCTTTACACAAATTTGCAAAACCCATAACCAGTGGTGGCTAGACTCTCCATTTATATCTCAAGGTCAACATTTTGTTCTGTCTTCTCCCCAGGCCATAGTGACCACTGACACTTTTCATTTGGGGTGGGGCATTTCTTGGGAAAGATTTCCAAGGCTTGTGGTCTTCCTCAGAGGCCAGTCTTCGTATCAGTGTCCTGAAGATGAAGGCAGTCCTCCTAACATTGCAGGAGTTTCAGGATTCTGTCCACAGAGATGTGTTCTCCATCCAGACAGACAACATGTCAGTGCTTTGATATATCAGCAAATAGGTGGGGAAAGCATTCTTAGTCATTGTGTTAAGAGGCCATGAGTGTTTGGCAGTGAGCAATGACTTCCCATTGCTTTCTGATAGCAATGCACGTACCTGGGAAGTCCAGTGCTCTAGCAGACAGGTTGATCAGATCTGTTCTCCTACCCCATGAATATTCCCTCAGTCCAGTAG
This sequence comes from Protopterus annectens, assembly GCF_019279795.1. Classification (NCBI taxonomy): domain Eukaryota; kingdom Metazoa; phylum Chordata; order Ceratodontiformes; family Protopteridae; genus Protopterus; species Protopterus annectens. Next base: position 1,656,136,115 of record NC_056732.1, read on the forward strand.
TGGTGGAACAGATGTTTAGCCACTGGAACCAACCATGTTGCAATCTGTTTGCTCCCCCTGCAACACCAAATGTAGCAGGTACTTTGCTCTAATCTACTGGGGGGGGGGTCTCCAAGGGATACTGTAGTCCACACTTGGTCCTCTGGTCTTTATGCTTATCCTCCCACTCAAGTAATCCCAAAGTTTCTGCAGAAAGCAGTGTGGAGCAAGGCTACAGTGATCCCCATTGTCCCCTTTTGGCCTCGACAGATTGTTTCCTTTCTACTCATCTCATCTGATTCACCCTCCATGGGTAGTAGTCTTTGTTCCATATTTTATTTCTCATCCTTCTGGGATGCCCCATCTGGACATCAAAGCCCTCAATTTGACTGCATGTTTTCTTCAGTTCCAGTGATGGTCAGATATTCCATGCTTTCATTTCAATTAATACAAATTCTGACTTCTTCACAGAAACCCTCAACTAGGAAGATTTACAAAACTAAATGGAAACGATTCTCGATTTGGGCTTCCAGTAGAAATGTATACCCCTTTTCGGCTCCCCTTCTGTCTATCTTGTACTTTTTGGCTAGCCTTTTTCATAGTTGTTCTAGTTCCTCTGCTGTCAAAGTCCAATTGGCAGCAATCTTCAGTTTTCACATTGGAGAAAAACAGTTGCCCATTGCTTCCCTGTCTGAGACCTTCTTAAGAGACACCTTCCTTCTCTGACCTCCTCACTGAAACCCTGCCCCCCCTTGGGATATTACCATTCTTCTTTAGGCTTTGACAAGGCCTCAATTGGAGCCTGCAGACGCAGTCAGGTTGAAATATCTTTCCTGGAAAACTGTGTTTCTAGTAGCAGTTACTTCAAGACGATGAGTGTCAAAACTTCATGCCCTTACTTCTAAAACCCCTTATTTTGTCTTCCATAAAAATAGAGTGACTTTGAGAACAAATCCATCCTTCCTCCCTAAGTGACTTTAGAATGATCACTTAACCAGTCTATCAGTCTTCCTATTTTCTTTCATGTTTTGCAACAAAAGAGAGTGCATGCTACATCTTCTGGACATACATTGTCAAATCAGGTTCTGTTTGCATCATTCTAAGAACATCAGAAATGCTGAATAGTTGCTTGTTTCCTTCTCCTCTGCTAAACTGGGTAAAGAGGTATCCAAAGTAACTCTTTCATGCTGGTTATCTGAATATATTACCAACGTCTACAAGGAGAAGGGATTGTCTTTGCCTGGAACTCCTAAGACTCATTCTGCTAGATCACTTGCTACTTCAACTGCTTTTTTTCTCCAAGGTACCAAATTATGACATTTGTGCTGCAGCTACTTGGAGGAATGTTCATAATTTTATATCCCATTACAAGTCAGACTTGCAGTCTAGGTCCAGATCTTTGTGTGTGTCAGCCGTCCTCCAGAATATAAAAAAACAGTGTGAAACGCACTAGTGCCACAAGCCACATGGAATACCCCTCTATGATTCAATACCCTTCCATGATTCCTCTCAGGATTTACGGCAGCTGGGGCTCTGACCCTTACACTGAGGATAGATGGAAGAGGCAACATCAGATATGAAAGTTATGTACATATAATGATAGATCTGTATTGTCTGCTTCCTCCCTTCTTCCAACTCCCTTCCCTTCATCCCCCTTCCAGTTGTCATATTACATTGTTTTTGGAATGACTGCACTTATTGACAGCCTGGTCATGTATTTTTCTGGTATTGTATTTTAAGTATTTAAGTGTTTACTTATTTATTTGCAGTATTTTTCCTATTGGAGAGGGTGTCCTTTTTTTATTTTTTTTTGTTATGGGGAATGGGCAAACTCGATCTGAAGTAACTTGCCACAAGAAAGGAAATTATGGGTAAGGGGAGGTGTTTGAGCCGTGGATCCAAAGTCTGATAGTGGCCAAAATCAGATCAAGGACAGATCCAGTAACCCATTTGTTAAGAAAGGGCAGAAGCAGGCAACATGGGTTTATTGCTGCAGTAAGTACATACTTTCAGTCTAGTGTTGTTTATTTTCATCCAGTTCAGAACATGGGTTGTCGGATCCGATTGGAACTGACCTCAGCACCGATTCTGAAATTTCTCAGATCCAGAGCTGTGACTCTTCCCCTACCCATAATATTCCTCCATTCCACTTTAGTACCCTTGATCTCATTTGCCACCTGAAGACTTCAGACTTGTTCTGCAATGGCTGTATGACTAGTGTTATATTCTTCAAGTTATATCTCCTTTCCCTCCTCTTCCCTACCAAGAGACTTGTCTGTCCAGCTTTAGCTGTTAGATTTAGCATAATAAGGGTGTGAGCTTGTGTTTTCTAGGATTACATTTTTAGATGAGGCTTAAGTAGTTAAGGTAGTGGTAGTGGTAGCTGTTGTTAGTATAGTGCTTACATTTTTGTGTATTCTTCATTGTTGTAATCTTAGTAGATAACTTAGAGTGTGTTTTTGTTAGTAAAAATTGATAGCTATTCATTCTAAGGTGCTTGTTATATTTCCAGTGTGCCTTTATTCTAATTGGTCATAGTTCTTAAGCCAGACAACTTAGTCGCATCAGATAGTAAGGGATTCAAAAAGTGTACTGACTTCGGACATAAACTTCCTTCTCAAGATCCCTATACATTGTATGTGTGTACAGTTTGAGGTGCTGCCCACCTCGGTACTGAATGCCGAGCATGTGCTTCCTTTAGTTCTAGGGCATTACAGAGAGAATCTCATAATCAAAGGCCTCCTACCTCCACTGACACTGTCTTCTATTTCTACTAATTCTGCCTCTTCTACTGCTGATTCCCCAGCTAGAGAGCAGGACAAGAGCAGATGCAAAGATAAAATAAAAGAAAAGGGAAAAAAAAGACTGATTCAGAAAAGTCAGATAAAGTACATTTTGTGATGACTGGGCCAAATCCGGAAAAATCCTAGAAGGTTGAAACCGACATTACTCTTTGGTCCATCCGTTTTATCCTCAGTCCCATTTTTCTCAGGATCCGGTGAGCCGGTTACATTCCCCTGTATTTCATGAGTGGATTTACTTCAGACCACCTTCTGTGGCTTCTTCTCCTAGTCATCCAGAAGACTAACTGAACAAGACTTAGACAGAATGATGTGGAAGTGCCTTAGAATGCAGATCCAACTTTGGATTTTCAATGTGCTGTCCAATGGGAACATATCGAGTCTTGGCCTAGCTACCCCTCCTCTAATTTCTCCAGTCCCAGTCTGCTCCTCGGACCCAACTACCCTGGATACGACCTGCCCCGGACACCTTTGTTGGAACTGACAGTCCAAGCTACATTGACTCACAACATCTCTTTCTCTTTCAAGTCTGATACATTTTAATTTGGAAGAGACTCAGAGCCAAAGTCTTTTTCTGCCCCTATACATAAAGTTTTGGAATTGTTAACCTTTATTTTTAATAAGGGAGTTAGTTCATCTGCAGTTAAGGTTCGACTAGTAGCAGTTTCTAATTTTCATATTAGGTTTGATGGTTCTTCACTTCCTTCTCGTAAGCTTTGCAAGGCCTTTTTAAGAGACGCACTGTTATTGAGACCTCCCTTTAAAGATCCTACCCTTCCATGGGATCTGAATCTGGTACTGCAAGCACTAATGCAGCCCCCTTTTGAGCCTGCAGATGTGTGATCTTAAACTTTTTTTTTGGAAAACTTTATTTTTAGTGGCCATTACTTCAACCACTTGAATTTCTGAAATTCAGGCCTTATCTTCAAAACCCTTACCTGATCTTTCATAAGGATAGAGTTACACTACAAAACAATGCATCTTTCCTTCCTATGGTGGTGCCTGAATCTAACATCAACCAGTCTATTAATTTACCAGTATTTTTCCCTAAATATATCAACAAAGTAGAATACTTACTTCATTTGCTAGATGTTCACAAGCAATTACGTTTTAATTTACATAAAACAAAAGAAATCAGAACTACTGATAATAATTTGTTTCTTACGCAGATGTAAAGTTGGGTAATCCAATAACGAAAGTAACTTTAGCCAGGTGGCTTACTGAGTGCATTTCATTTATTTACAACAAACTGAGTATCACCTTACCAAGACGATTACAAGCTCACTCAGCCAGGGCTATGACAACTTCCTTTTTCATGCAAGAGCATCCATGGATGATATATGTGCAGCAGTGACTTGGACTTCCATCTGTGTTGTCGATTTTCATTCTTCCTCAACTCCACTCCCAACAACCCCCATCGTTATGCAATATCTGGAAGAGCGAACGGTTAGACACTTATTCTTCTCTAAAACAATGAGTGAGAAGGTCACTAAAAAAACAATCAGTAAAAACCAAATGAAAAATCCAGCAAAGCTAGAACTTCTACCGAGTGATCTCCCAAACCTCTTGTATTAGAGGCACATGGGATATATGCAAATGGGCTTTATGAACATCAGGTGTTTCAGCTAATTGGCGATTCTGAATGCCCATAACTTGTTTAGTCATTTTAATGGACAATTTCAAGCCAATAAACCACACTAGCTGTGGATATGCATATTTCAGCCTTATGTCCTCATCAGCACAGCACAAGCAGAGTGTTTGACTTTATTGGCCTGAAAACGACTAAACAAGTCATGGGCATTCAGAATCGCCAATTAGCTGAAACATCTGATATTCATAAGGCTCATTTGCATATATCCCATGTGCCTCTGATACAAGAGGATGGTGAGGTCACTCAGTGGAAATTCTAGCTTTGCTGGATTTTTCATTTTGTTTTTACTTATACTTCAGTACACATAATTGAACTCCAGATATGGTCTTTGCCTATATACATATATATATATATATATATATATATATATATATATATATATATATATATATATATATATATGTATATATATATATATATATATATATATATATATATATATATATATATATATATATGTATGTATATATATATATATATATATATATATATATATATATATATATATATATATATATATATACATATATATATATATATATATATATATATATATATATATATATATATATATATTAGATGTAGAAATAGATATATAGATATAGATACATGTGTGTGTGTATATCTGTGTGTGTGTGTGTGTGTATACACACATACACGCACGCACATTTTTTCTTTTTATTATATTGACAAACAAGATCTGAGGTAATGTGCATTGTGGTAATGGGGAAGCTTGAGAGTTTAAAATTGCTACAAGCTTTTGTAATAGCCAAGTTGGATCTGCGGGATCAGATCCAATCCCATTAGATGAGGAAAAATGAAAATCTACAGCACAGCTGTAACGTTATAGTGAGTACATAACTTCTTTTTTGTTTCCTGTGTTGGAACTAAGAAAAGCCAACCTATGTCTAAATAGCTTGTTGTCCTCTGCTATTTTTTTTTTGCTATTCCCACCATGATATAATTATTCCAGACAAATTTAAGGCACATTCTCTCAGGGCCTTTTTCTCTTCAATGGCATAATGGAAGAGATGGACTTTGGAAGTATTCTAGAGTCAGCAGCTTGGTACTTTGTTTACACCTTCACAAAGCACTGCAAACTAGATTCCTACTCTAGGTCCAGGACAGGCTTTGCTAGGACCATTTTCCAAGGGTTGCTGGACCTGTATCCATCTTCCACCCAGGTAGGGTAAGCTTTGTGAATCTATACTTCCCAACTCCCACTCTATCATCCACCCCATCCAACTACTACCTTTCTTTCCACTCCACTAACTACCTTGATTATAGCAAGCTTAGATGCTCATAAGCCTAATACTTATTATACAGCAGGAACTTCTCATTGTTACATTTGTTAATGCCTGTTATGTACTTCACAGATTACTTCACAGATAAAGATTCTAGTTGTCTACTGATGTACTATGTTCTTCATCTGTAAATATGTTGTAAGTAATTTCTATGTAAAATTGTTAATCGCTATGTAATCCAATGTAACTACTGTCTGTTTATTTTACTGTGGAGCTTTTCTTCCCGGGCCTCCGCTGAAAATGGACCCACGTCCAGTCGGACACTCCCGGTCAACAAATTTAAATAAATAAATAAATAAATAAAATAAATATACTTAAGCTACTGCAGCAGTGAGAATGAAAGACACAGTACAGTTTTTTTATGTCCTTCTTATCCATAACAGTACATGTTTAAATTTCTTCACTGCAGCAGCAGATGCTGTCACCCATCATCCCCTTTTGTAGATAGTGGAGGTGGAACACAGCCTGTTTTGCTACAGTTGATCTGAAGTAGGTAACTTCATTTGATCATCAACCTGTGGGTATCGGATCCGACCTGGATCTGAGCCAGCAGCTTTCCAAGCTAGAGATCCGAGCTCCAAGCTTTTCCCCCTTACCCATAATACCCTGCTACCTCCTTCCAATCCCCAGATCTCGTTTGCCGCGGCTTTGTCAAGCACGAGTTTCTCGAGCTCCTAGAGTTAGGCGATTTGTAAGTAGATTTTCCTCAAAATCTTTCTTAGTGTTTGTGTGTGTATGGATAGTATCATTTCTTAGTTTAAACCCCTGAGTTTTACCATTCCCTCGTAGTTTAAAACCTAGTAGACCCCCCCTTTCCCTTAGGTGTTTGTGTAGGCACGTGTGTGTTTTTGCTTCAAAAGTCATGGCCGAGGCCCCAGAGGCCATCTTTTCTAAGTGCACTGAGTGTGGCCATAAGCTTTCCCCAGTGGATGACCACACTCAGTGTGTCCTCTGCCTGGGAGTACCGCATTTGTCATCGGGCTGCCACATTTGCGCAGCCTTTAACCCCCGGGCCCTGAGGGATAGGAGGAATAAGCTGATTCTGGCGAGTCTCCTACCCGCGGATTCGGCTTCCTCCTCCTCTCCCTCAGTGGCTACAGCCGCGGCTGCAGCTGCTCAGCCTGCTGTCCCCTCTCCCCTGGCTGGGACTCAAACTCCCACTTCTTCCCAAGGAGAGAGGGACTCTAGAAAAGAAAAGAGGGAGAAGAAAGATAGTGAGAGAGGGAGAAAGAGAGGCATAGAAGCCACAAGCGGCGGGCAGACTCTGCCCCCTTGGCCCTGCCTGCCAAGCTGCTCTCCTCACCCCAGAAGGTCTCCGGGCCTTCCTCTCCTTGGCTCCGTTCTCCACGCTTCTCACCGGAGCCGGAGGAGGAGGAGGCCCGACCATCTTCAAGGTCGTCGTAGTGGCCCTCCCGGCCAGCTTCGGCGGCCTCCTCTAGGTTGACCCGTAGCCTCTCCGACACTGATATGGACTGGATGATGCGTCATTTTCTCCAAACCCAATTGCAGATGGGAGTGCTGCTGCCCCCCCCCCCCTCTGGGGGGAGTTCAGCCCCACTTTTTGCCCCAATAGTTCCTTCTCTGATCCACTATCGGGTTTTGGAATCTTCAGATCCGAGGAGTCTTGGAGCCAGGGAGTCAGCATTGATGGTTATTGCTACCTTGACGCCGGCCATGTCCTCGAGTTTGTTGGACCCCTTTACGGATCCGAGCTCTCGGGGCTGAGAGTCGTCCGTCAGATCCGAGAGAGCCAGTGTGTCTTCGGCTCCGTTTCGGTCGGAGCACATGCCCGTCTTGGGTCCAAGAGCTTCAGCTCCAATGCCAATCCCTGTGCCGGATCTGAGGGTGTTAACCACGGAGCCCAGAGAGATTGGTTCACCCTCGGCTTTCGATGAGGTGCAGAGGGTCCTCTCGAGAGGTTCAAGACCCCCTGCTCTTTCTTCGGATTCTGTCCCCACTCCCTTGCAGCTGGGCTTGTCTTCCATCATCCAGTCCCAGGGACAGCCTGCGTTGACGCCCCAGCCCATTCCACTGGCAGAACACGACCCTGTTGGTGAGCCCTCCTCGGACAGTCCCACTGAGGAGGCTCCTCACAAACGTAAGTGTAAGAGGAGGCACTTGGACTCCCCTGAGTCCCTCACGGAGACACCGATTTGGAGGAAGGGGAAGTTTCCCTCAGGTCACCCCCCGAGGACATCTCCTTTGGAGACATTATGAAAATGCTTCGCTTAAAGGGGTGTGGTCAGCCCAAAAACCTTCCTCGGACGAGTCGGTGGACCTCATCACTACCAGGGCGTGGAAGGAACCAGACACTGTAGAGCCAACCCCCAGGAGGCCAGATAGGATTCTTAGTCCCCCTGTGGATAGGATGGCTTGGAGTAAGGTTTCCCTGGTAGATGACATGGTGGTGGCGGCAGGCACCAAGAAGGAACTTGCCCAGGATAGTTCCTTGATCCATCCCCCTGATAAGGAGTCTCAGACGATGGATGGTATCTGGAAGCGGATGTTTGCTTCTGCTACCTTTTCCATAAGGGCGCTGAATTATTTGGCCCATGTAATTAGACTTCAGCGGGATCTGGTGAAAGAATACGCTGAGTCTCCCCCCGAGTCCATGTCATTCAAGGACAAACGGACTTTCTCGGCTCGCATGGCCACTCTGAAATCTGTTTCAAACACGTCTATGCGGCTACTTTCCCATGCCACGGAGGGGGCCACTAGAGCCAGTGGGTCCGGCATTGCCTTAAGGCGTCACGCCTGGCTCCGGCTTTTTGACTTTGCAGAACCTTTCAAGGCATCCTTCGCGAATGCACCCTTCGACGGTTGTACCCTCTTTGGAAAGACCGTCTGCGACACATTGGTTCAGAGCAAGAAAGACGGGAAGACGCTGTCTGCTGTTGGAGTCCGCTTCTCGGCTCCTCAAAGGTCCTTTTCCAGGAACCAGAGAGGACAAAAGAAGATGTGGTTCCGGAAGGCTCAGCAGTCCCATTACGCTCCAGACCCTTTGTCTTTCAGAGGCAGAGGGTGACAAGGTGGACGTCAGCCCAGAGGCAGAGGGGGGGCCAAAACATTTTGGGTCGCGGGAACCTTTTTCTGACCGACCCACGCAGCAGCCCTGAGGGGTTGCCCGACTGCTCCTCTCTGGAGGCAGTCGGGGGACGATTTTCAAAGCATTTAGCCCAATGGGAGTTCATCACAACAGATCGCTGGGTGCTTCGAGTAATATCCAGAGGTTACTCAATCCCTTTCATAAACCTGCCTCCTCAGTCGAGCGCCTCACCGATGTACCACCTAGTCAGAGGGAGGCTGCAGCTTTAGCGGTAAAGAAGCTACTAGAAAAAAGAGCCATCCAGTACGTCCCCCCAGACCAATCTGGATTAGGCAATTACTCCAGGTTCTTTTTGGTGCCAAAGAAGACGGGGGACTTAAGGCCGATCCTCGACCTTTCATTAATGAACCTCTTCATTGCCAAGGAGAAATTCCAGATGGTCACGCTTCAGTCCATTCTGCCCTTGCTGCAGGAGAAGGACTGGATGTGCTCCATAGATCTCAAGGATGCGTAATATCACATTCTCATGGACAGGCGATCCAGGAGGTTCCTCCAGTTTTGGCTAGGGGCCAGTCATTACCAGTTCAGGGTCCTACCCTTCGGTCTCACCACAGCCCCCAGGGTGTTCACCAAGGTCATGGCAGTTGTAACGGCCCACCTGAGACTTCAGGGAATACAGTTTTTTCCTTACCTAGATGACTGGCTCCGTACCACCCCCACCAGGCATCTACTCTGCTTAGCCAGGGATTGCTTCCTACTTCTAGCATCCCAACTGAGGATCACCATAAACTTGAAGAAGTCATCCCTTCATCCAGTTCAAGTCTTGGAGTTCATAGGGGCCAGAATAGACATGCTTCAGACCAAGGCCTTCTTGATGTCAGACAGACTTCGCAGTTTGACCTTACACGTTTTAGCCCTTCTTCAGTCATTTGCCCCATCAGCAGAGTTAGTCCTGAGAGCCTTAGGGTCCATGGCAGCAGCAGTCAATCTCGCACCTTTAGCTCGCTTGCACACGAGGGTTCTCCAGTGGACTTTGCAGGTTCAGTGGTCTATTCTTCACCACCCGTTGGACTTACCGATTCCTCTCAGCAGAGTTTGCAGAAATTCCCTCATGTGGTGGCTCCAATCTCGAGAGCTTCGGGAAGGATAACCATTTGTTATGCCGCAACCCCAAGCCATGGTGACCACGGACGCTTCTCACCTTGGGGGGGGGGGGCATTGCTCAGGCAGAACTGTCCAAGATATGTGGACTCAGACAGAGACCGTTCTGCATATGAGTGTTCTGGAGATGAGGGCGGTGCTTCTAGCATTGCAAGCCCTTCATTCCTTTCTCCCTCCAGGGACTATTACGATTCAGTCAGACAACATGTCAGTGGTCTGGTACATCAACAAACAGAGGGGGACCAGGTCCTACCCTCTTTGCCGAGAGGCATGAGAGTTTGGGATTGGGCGATATCCACCAACCGTTTTTTGTTAGCAACGCACATTCCGGGTCGGTCCAACATCCTAGCGGACAAACTGAGTCAAACTATCCTCTCACCTTACAAGTGGTCTCTGAATCCCTTAGTAGCGAAACAGATCTTCCGCAAGTGGGATCAGCCTTGCTGCAATCTCTTTGCGTCACCTTCCAATGCAAAGTGCAGCGAGTTTTTCGTTCTAAATTCCCCCTCCTGGGGAAAGCCCCAGAGATGCTCTAGTTCATGCTTGGCCACCCGGTCTTCTTTATGCTTATCCTCCTCTTCTGTTGATAACAAAATTCTTACAGAAAGCTCGTTGGTTGGGGAACAAGATTATCCTCATAACCCCATTCTGGCCTCATCAAGCCTGGTTCCCGTGCCTACGGACTCATCTTATAGCTCCTCTCTGGATCTTGGATCCCATCCCGAATCTGATATCTCATCCTTCGGGATTGAAACTCCTGAATCTGGTCGATCTCAAGCTCTCAGCTTGGTTGATCCAGTTCCATTAGTTGCTAGGACTCCCGGTATCTCGTCTGCCGTTAGATCTATTCTGGTAGTAGCACATAAGCCTTCTACCAGGACAGTTTACAATAGTAAATGGAAGCGATTTTCCATTTGGGTGTCACTTAGGAATTTGGACCCTTTCACTACTACCATCCCAGCAGTGCTCGATTTCCTATCTTATATTTTTCAGCAAGGGGCCAGTTCTTCTACTGTAAAGGTTCAAATGGCTGCCATCTCCCATTTTCATATTGGAGACAATGTCAATCCCCTCGCTTCCACCAAGATTTGCAAGACCTTTCTGAAAGGTACGTTTCTCTTGAGACCTCCTATTAGGAACCCCGTCCCTCCATGGGATCTAACTTTGGTCCTTCAGGCTCTGACCGGACCTCCTTTTGAACCTACAACTTCTGTTGATTTGAAATTCTTGTTCTGGAAAACTGCCTTTTTGGTAGCTATTACCTCAGCTAGAAGGGTGTCGGAGCTTCAAGTCCTCTGTATTAAAGCACCGTATCTTGTTTTCCATAGGGTCTCTCTCAGGACTAACCCATCTTTTCTAGCTAAAGTGGCCACCGAGGCGAACATCAATCAGTCCATTAATCTCCCAGTTTTTTTCCCTAACTATCAAAACAAAGGGGAGTACAAACTTCATTTTTTAGATGTTCATAGACAGTTATATTTTTATTTACACAGAACAGCTGCCATCTGCAAGTCTGATCAGCTCTTTGTTTCCTTTGCAAAACCCTTCTTGGGTAAGCCTGTGTCGAAGGTGACTCTGGCCAGATGGATTTTGAATTGCATTCTGCTCACATACAAACTGTCTGGCCTGCCAGAGCCTACATGGATTCATGCTCATTCTACCCGCTCTATGGCTACACCTGCTGCATTCTGGTCGAGAGTTCCCTTGGATGACATTTGCTCTGCAGTTACTTGGGCATCCTCTCATACCTTTATCTCTCACTATAAATTGGATTTAGTGTCTAGAGGAAGGGTGGCTTTTGGCTCTGCAGTGCTCTGGAATATCCTTCCTTGAGGACCTCCCAAGTTTTTTGGTAGCTGGGGACTCTGTCCCACAAGTTGATGATCAAAGGAAGTTACCTACTTCAGATAAAGAAGTTATGCACTCACCATAATGTTCCATCTGAGTAGGTAACTTTATTTGTCAGGAACCGACTTTCTCTCCTTCCCCCTAACCTGGTTCTTTGATTACCTGAACACTAGGATGGTTTTTCAGGTCATTTGCTAATCCTTAGGTTAGTATTCTTCAGGTTGTTGTTTTGTCGTTGTGAGATTATATAGATGGGCAAACGCGATCTAAGGATTGGAAGGAGGTAGCAGGGTATTATGGGTAAGAGGGAGGAGCTTGGATCTCAGATCTCTAGCTTGGAAAGCTGCCGGCTCGGATCCAGGTCGGATCCGATACCCACAGGTTGCTGACAAATGAAGTTACCTACTCAGATGGAACGTTATGGTGAGTACATAACTTCTTTTTATTGTTGTTTGGATGATTGGTACTTTTCCGTTATCGAGGCAACAGTTCTAACGCACTAGCATGTGCACACACTGATTGCATTTAACAAATCAATAAAAACTAATTGTTTTTGAATCTACATTTTAATTTTCCCGCCTCTCTCACTTTCGGTCTTTTACTTTGCCCCCGGTCCTGTGTTTCATTCTCATTGAACTTATCGGTAGACAGGGGCTCCCTCAAGACTGATACTATTCCCAAATTTCAAGAGTACATGTAGGTTGCCTTCTACAATCTGTTTCCTTCCTTCTGAAGACAGCAATTAGTGTGGTTTTTCAGACTGGTAAAATTTAATGGATGTAATTCCTTTAGTTTCTGCCTGAATTTCTAAAGATGATTATTTCTCTGCAAATTCGTTCAGAGCTTTATCCCCCAGAAAAAACAAACTGTTTCAGAAAATCGTTTATTTAAAGAGTTCACGCAGGAAAACATACAGCACACACAAATGCAACTAGCTTTATTTTATTATAAATAACATAGACCTAACTGCCTGTGAGGGCCTTACGAAGACGGGAGGAAACTTGAGTCATAGCCTTTTGGGTCAGTCAACCAGTGAAGTGCAATCAGCTGATTAAAGAATTCCTACATATCTGCCATCAAGGAGCTGCTCAGTCTTCTGTACAGGAGGGGTGTCAGAGATGGAACCCCCAGAAGGGGCAACTCTTCTTCAAGAAAACGGCCATTGGGGAGCCATAAATGACAAACTGTGATGACATCGGCTATCAGCTGTGTGATCATTGTGCCAGAACGTTACAACTGTTGCCCCGATAGAAAAGTACTGGATGATTTTTATGGTAATTATTGATTGTTGGTTGTTGTCTCTGGAAGAATCTTCCATAAAATCCTGAAGATTTACCTCACACTGGTTTCGAATATACTTCCCTTCAAAAAGGGTGTAGCCTATCAGCAGACAGAGTAAATGAGAGAGAGAGTGGAGTTAGAGCTTTGGCAAGCTGTCCAGGTCCTGTTTCTTTACAGGACGCTATCCACAGGGTACTGCAACACTGAATAAATTTGAACAGCTAGTGTTATGAGTAAGTAGAAATTACACAGCTGTACTCCTCTTGTGCTTACAACTTTGGCTAGAAGAATTTCTGAACTTCAGGTCTTGTCATGCAAATATCCTTTCCTGATATTTCACAAAGACAGAGGGCTGGATTTATGCATGCCTGCACTAAGTATGCAGTAAGTGTACACGATCTGTATTCAGAAACATCCCTACCACATTCTTTGTGCTATTTATTCAGAAAGATTATTGTAATTGTAGACGTAATTTACAATTTGTAATTCTTCTCCTTCTTCTTCTTTCGGCTTTTCCCGGTTAGGGGTCACTACAGTGGATCACCTGTCTGCTCATAATTGACGGTGGAGTTCTACGATGTTGAGTTGCCAGCCCGGTGCCCAGCCTTCCACAGAAGGCACACACACACTCACACCTAGGGCCAATTTATAGTATCCAATCCACCTACAGCATGTCTTTGGGATGTGTGAGGAAACTGGAGCACCCAGAGGAAACCCACAGGAGCACAGGGAGGACATGCAGACTCTGCACAGAAGGCACCCCAGCCAAGGATCGAACCGGAAAACCTCTTGCTGTGAGGCAGCAACGCTAACTGCTGCACCACCGCGGCCGCCCAATCTACAATTTGTAATAACCTTTGTTAATCCCCCTTGATATTTAAGGCTAGAAGAAAATCCATAAGAAAACTAAAGTTAGGAGGAAAACTGTGGGAGTTATGTCTGTGTTGTCTATTCACTCAGAACAGTGTGCACTTAGTTTAGGCATTCATGAATCTGGCCTAGAGTCTCCTTCAGACCTAACACTAATTTTGTGCTTGTGGTAGCCACAGAGTCAGCCTTGAATCAAGTGATACGTTTGCCTATCTTCTTTCCAATTTATTTGAACAAATTTTACTTCTACGACACAAAGTCTTCACAAAAAGATGATCATCTTTTTGTCTTTCTCTAGAACTAAATTTGGATCCAAAGTCTCCTTATCTAGGTGGATTTCAGATTGTAGTTCCTTTGCTTACTTTGCTTATAATTCAAAAGGATTATCACTTTCCAACAAACCAGGAGCACATTCCACTATGTCTGTTTCTGCATTCACTTCCTTTTTCAAATATTCTGCAGTAAATGATATATGTGCTGCTGTATCCTGATCTAGCTTGTATACATTTGTCAAACACTACAGACTGAATCTCCATTCCAGATCCAGAGCAACATTTGGATCTAATATACTCAAGTGTCCTGCCTTGATGCTTGATGTCACCAGGGAATGTGGGTAACTATGGACTCTGCCCCAACTGTTGAGACAGACAGAGGAGACAACATTGGATAAAAAAGTAGTGTACTTGCCATAAAGCTATATCTTTATTGACCCTCTCCAACTGTCTCAACATCCATTCCTCCTTCCCCCTTTCCAAATTATCATCCTGCCCTTGCATTGTTTCCTGAGGGTCATAATGGATGAAATCGATAGCCTTTGTTCATGGAGCATATGTATTAGCCATGGTTATTTCCTGTTAGGGTTCATCCTATTAGGGCAAACTCGATCTGAAGCATGACTGCTAGTTCAGGAAATTATGGGAGAGAGGCGTTTCAGCACTTGAGAACTTCTGAAATTGGTTGCGGGCTCTAAACTTCTCATGGTATACTTCTTACCCTTTTGATTATGATCATTATGGAGAGGAATCATGCAATACTCATACCCTGGGATTCATGAAGCTTGCGCCAGGTGCAGGCATAGCATCGGCGATCTAACACCAAATATGGCCGCCGAGCAATTCAGGTACGAGCTGATTCCACGTGCACTACCTGCGTACGCTATGCCCGCACAACTCCTGAACCTTGTATGCTATTTACCCCATGTGCAACAGTGTAGCATGCAAATGAAGGTATGTAGTGATTCAGGAAGTGGTGCAGGTGTAGTGTAAGCAAGCAGAAATGTAGACCGTAGAAAACGGTTTACATTTTTGCAAACATAAAATCGGAGCCATGATAGCCAACCAAACGCATGTATTATAATGTTAATATATGCCAATGGCTAAATATATAGCCATTGGCATAAAAACATGTACAAAATATAAAATTAACATTTAATATATATAGTTGCACTATCGCGACGTGGAAGCGCAGGGCAGCGGTGCACAAAGGGGATCGGAAAGAATATATAAAAATATAGAATAAAATTGCAATGAAACACATATCACGATTTCCCCATAATAGTCAGTTGCAGGTATGGTATACCATACTCACGACGCAAGGGTTGCTAAGGGGCAGTGACAGTGTTATGCGCAGTAGCTAGGAATTAGTAGGCAATGCCATGCAAATGAGAGGAGTAATAGTGAATCACAGATTTCCCGCTGGTGTAAGGATGTACAAAACAGTGTAGCATTATAGCACTGAGGTGAGCCCTTGAGATAAAGATGACATCAAGAGAAGGGTTTGTTGCCATTGCTGTAAGCACATTGGAGCATTGCTAAACCGGTCCGCCCCTAGCTAGGCAAAGCTGCAGGATAGGGGTGTGTCGAATTGCCCATAGCTATGCTTAGCTGAGAGTACCCAAGGTAACCGAGTATGCATGTGAACGGAGATGAAAACGCTCATAAACCCGGTAAATGGGTATGCGTGTCGTGCACTGCAGCTGAAACAGGAAGGATATAGGAAAGAAATAAGGAAATGCTGCAGCAGTGAAATTGGAGTACAAATGACTAATTAACACCTAGGAGCCTACAGTGGGCCATTGACAACAGCTAACAAGGCTGCAAGCAGCTATCTGCAGAACAGAGAAGGCGATATACAGTATATCAGCTACAAGGCACAATTCACCATTACTGGGTAGGGAAAGTACAAAACAAGAACGACGGCAGGTGGATGCATGCCTGATAATGGGAGGTGATCCAGGTCTAAAAGTGAATTAAAGGGCAACAGAGTAATCAAGGCAGGCAAGTAGATCTCCACAGTAAAGGCCCCACACTTGGCAGTACTCATTACAAAACCCATAATTATGACACACAGCAGCTGGGATAGTTCATACACATCCACTTACATCAGCAACATCCATAGCACAATACTATAAAGTTTCAAAGCACCTCACACACATTGTGTATTCCCATACACTCTGCACCAGTGGTGTATACAGACGGGGAACTTTTATTATGTACATGTTAGGGGCTGCCATAGCTTTGATCCACCAGCAAGTGTTGGAGACTGAAGGTGGTGTAGAGGATGATGCACACGATCACCGCAGGCTCCAGAGGAGGAGGAGAGCGTTCAGACCCAGGCTAACCTACCAGGGGCTGCATGATCTGGAAATAGTAGAGCGTTACAGGGTGGACAGGGACACCCTACAGCAACTTGTGGAGCTGTGCTGGCCACGCCTCAGAGCCAGAACAAACAGAGGGGAGCCCATCCCAGTGGATACGAAGGTATGTGTAAGCCTGAGAATACTAGCTAGAGGTACCTTTCAAAGACCAACTGGGGATATCATGGGTATCTCACAGGCATCAGCATCCAGGGTACTACACCAGTTCCTGGATGCCATGTTACCACATGCCAATGAGTACATATACTTTCCCTGAACGCAGGAGGAGTTGGCCAGCAATATGCGTCTCTTCCACCATGTGGCAGAATACCCGGAGGTACTGGGTGCAATAGACTGCATGCACATAAACATCAAGTCATGACCCGGTGAGCAGGGAAGGCGCTACATAAACCACAAGGGATACCCCTCCATCAACTGCCAGGTCGTGTGCAATGCCCAGGGCATTATCATGGATGTGTGTGCTGGCAGCCCTGGAAGCTGTCACGACTCCTACATCTGGCATGCCTCACAGCTGTATCGGTTATTTGCCAGGGCGGACATCCCAAATGGCCACCTGGTGGGGGATGCTGGCTATGCACTAGAACCGTGGATGATGACTCCCATCAGAAATGCACACACACCCATACAAGAACGCCATAATGAGGCACACGCACAAACCAGAATCATCATCAGAGCATGTGTTTGGGATGCTGAAATCACGGTTCCAATGTTTGGACATATCTGGTGGAGCCTTGCAGTACTCTCCAGGCACGTGTGTCCACATCTTCATAGTGTGTGCCATGCTACACAATATGGTCCTGCGATAACAGCTGCAGCAGGGACAGAATGGTGAAGGCCCTCACAGCCAACCACCATTGCCAAGGGCCGTACAGACACAGAGGTACTCGGACCACGAACACCGTGAGCCAGCCCCAGTAGGCAGACGGAGGCGTGCCCAGTATGCCCATGTCTTGGCAAAGAGGGAACGTATAGCACACACACTGATAATGTAGGCACCTAGGGACTGACACCTTTCTCTACCTGCGCACACAATAAAAATGGATGGCACACACACAAGACTACTTGTAAATTGTCATGTATAGGCAGTCTACTGTGTGCATCCAACACAGGCAGCCCTCAAGTATTGCACACACAACAGCCAGTGGCACAAGGTAAGTCAACACCTGAACAGTAAACTAAGCTATCAGCATATGCAGATACTGTATGTATAGATTCATAGGTAGGTACTTGGCCAACTGCCAGAGGCCATTCATAAGGCCAGCCAAAATGTGTCAGCGTTTGCCACCCCATTGAGTCATTAACCATCCCTTTGTGGAGCAGAGCTTATGGCGGGATCCCTGGGGTGCATCTACTGTTCCCCATCCACCCTTCAAGGTTTCTCTGGCAGAGTGTTAGTGAGGGGCTCTGTAAAATGTAGTTAGGGATGTTGTTCCAAAGTATGGGGAATGTCTGTGGCAGGAAGCTGTCCCTCCAGTATCTTCCGGTTATTGTTGTGGCAAGGTCAGCTCACTACAGTGTGCGGCTCACTGTGACATGGATTCCCATAGATGGAGCATATCCATCAAGCCAGAGTTCGACATGGCTGTGTTGGTCAATGGAGATAATCTCTGGGTAAACGAGATGCCACTGAGTAAAGCAGGAGTTTATTCAGTCCGGCTGCATAGGCCATATGTTGGAAGCCAGTATTCCCCTTGGTGAGGTACATTCGTGGACTCCCCAGCTGTTGGACTTGTCCTCTGAGGTACATCCCACATGGATTATTATACCCTATGATGGGACTGATGAGTGATGAGTAAAGGGGCACTATAACCCCAGTATGTCTAGATGGGAATCCTTTAGTAGTCAGATGCATTACAAAGAAGGATGTTCTAACTACTGTGGAGATATGATTGTCACAGGGGAGATCACTATCTACCTTAGTCCCCAGATACCCCATTACCTCGTCTGTATTAAAGTGGCTGCTGCTCATGTGTTAATATGTGGGTGCCAGTTTCACAATGGAATGACCATACAGTTAGTGGCACTTGGCTGGAGGCCGTGTCATTGGCACCCTGTGATGTTCTCTGTGAGGCCCCCTGAGGGATGTCCATGTCAGCTGGACTATCAGTCACGGCTCCCAGTTTGCAGTCATTGCCAAACATGGTCTGCCATAGTCCACCTGTGTTTGCCTGTACATCTGAGACGTATATGCCAAGCAGTAGGGCTCCCAGGACTGAGTCCTGTGGGACACCAGTCATGACTGTTTAAGAGTTGGACCTGGAGACCGCTAGTCGTATCATGTGGGTTGTGTGTGTAAGCCCGTTGGCAACCCAACCTGTGATGTATGGGTGAATGTACAGGCTGGTGTGTTTATCAATAATACCCGAGTGGGGCATGTTGTCAAAAGCCTTAGTGAGGTCCAGGTAGTATGTGTGAACTACCTCCCCTGTCATCTAACATCTTGGTGACTGTATGTAAGATGTAAAACAGGTTCAGTAGGCATGAACTGCAGTCAACCAAGCTGACCTGGGTTGGGTCACAAGTCCGAAGGTTACCAATGTCATTGTTAATGAGTGCCATGAGGATGTGAACCATACCATTGCAGACCAGGCTAGTCAGGCTTATGGGTTGGTAGTTACCATGGTCAGTTGTGATTTCCCCGTGATGGAGTGGAATAACCGTTGCCACTTGCCATTGTATGGGCATGTAACCTGTGGAGAGGCTGAGGTAGGAATGCATAATTAGGTGGGGGGCAGGTTGTTATGTACAGTTTGCAAGATGCAGTCTGGGTCAACATCTGCCTCCATTGACGCTGTGTTTTGCTGTTAGAGAGGGATTCCCACCTGTGTGTCTCTGATGGCTGGGATACTGTATCTTACGGGTAGTGTTGTGGGCTCTTTAGGGGGTGAAGTATGCACTGAATGTATCTGCAAGGATGTTGGTGATATCAGTAGGGTCAGCATATTTTGCGCTTTATTTCACTGGCACAGTGCAAATCTGTGTGTCACCAAGTAGATCCTTGACATAGCCAAAGAAGGCTTTGCGGTTATCTTTCGAATCCTTGCGTATTTTCCTGCTGATGTTAGCCTTGCATGATGTCATGAGGGACCTACGTATCATACTAATAGTGGTCACGGATGTCTGCCCTTCATGGGATTTGCTGTGTGTCTGGAACACTGTCCTACATCTGTAGTATAGCCTGTTTATTGCAGAGGTCCACCAGACCAGTGTCCTTGTCTTGGAGGAGTGAGTCTTGGTTTACCAGCGATGGCACGATCCATACATCCATGTAGGTGCTTATAGACTGCATTTGTAAATCTGTTTGTATCTGGAGCAGTGTTTCCCCTTAGCGTGGGGGCTGTGAAACCCACCACCCCTGTCACTAGTAATGTAAATGTAGCTGTAGGAAAGGTATACACTATGGTATCCATGGGTGGGGGAGATGCTAGGTGTGGAAACAGTGAATAGTTCATGGTCAGATCTAACCAGTGACCGGTTAACCTCCACTGTGGTGCACCTGTTGCCCAGGTTGGTGATGACCACATCTAGTAGCTTCCACCCCATGTTAAGGAGGTTACCACCTGATATAGGGCATATGAGGTGATACATTCCAGAAAACGCTGGTCCCGGAAGTGAGTACCGGAGTACGTTTCCCAGTTAATGGTATGGTAGTTGACATCGACCAATGCCAGGGTGTGTGTTAGGACTGTCATGTTCTCCACTGTCTCCAGGCAGGTAGAGTGGAGGTCCTGGGTCATGGAGGGTGATCCGTAGCAGGCCACATTCCACATTGCTGTTGTGGCTGATGTTAGCGGCAAATGGATGATCACAGAGGTATCATGCTGTCCCACTAACCTGGAGGTGTAGGTATCCCTGGTGAATATGGATACAGCCCCACCATGTCTGTCAGTCCATGTTCTGTGGTTGAAATGTGTGGTATGGGTTGTAGTTTGGTAGTGCTGGTGTGCTCTCAGGAGCCTTAAGACAGATTGCAGTTAATGCACAGATGTTGATGTTGTCCATCCTGAGGAGTGTGTGAGTGCATGCATGTTGTGATCACAACCCCTGGTGTTGAGTAGCATAAACCACATTGAATTTGCTGTTGTGCTGTTTACGGAGCTGGTATTCACCTTCGGGACTCTCCTAAATAAGGCACCATAGGGGCGCCAATAGCCTTGGCCAGTATTCCAAAGTGTAAGGCTGACACATAGGCCGGTATGGTATCATTGCATGCATGTTCCCCATCTGTGCTTGATTTTCATCTCCCCTGTAGGAAACCTAGTGGTAAGCAGTAGAAAGCCTTAACCTTATACAAGTCTTCTAGCTTCCAAGATAGGCATTTGGAGTGACTAAGTATCAGTGTTCTGTATGTTCGTGCTGTACTCAACTGTTTCCTGACAACATGGTAAGTTCACACTGTATACTGTGATCTGAAGGTCTGTTTATTCGCATATTATGGCTGTGATGGCCTGCACGTTAGAGGTGCACAGATAGCCTGCCATCTATCTGCCCAAGGGCAATTTGAAGGATAGCAACAGTGTGTTGGCCTTCCACACCCCATTGATGAAATAACTGAGCCTCTGTCAGGCATAGCCAGTGAAGAAATTCCAGGCAGATTTGCGGGAAGCTGTTGAAGACTGGGGTTGTGGAGGGTGATAGGGGCACTTAGTGATCTAAAGAGGGCATGTTAATGTGGCAATTCAACACCATTCAATTCCCCTAACAGGTCTTGCAGCTATCAAACTGGACAGGCTCCCCCACTCCCTGGCTGTATGGTTCTGGGACACATGATCCCAGGGGGTATAGTCTGTTACCTATTCACACAACAAGGTTTCCCTTGAAGTGTGTCAGTGAGGGACTATGCCTAATGTAGTTAGGAATATAATGTATTGTCTCACAGTACTTTTGTTATATGTTATGTCAAGAGTACGTGAAGCTCAGTGAGTTTGGGGGCTCCCGCACTTTGCTTAGCCTAGCTTACACATAGAAATCATCTAAATAGGAAATAGGCGGAAGCAACGTTAATGTCAACAGTGTAATGGTTACAGCGTCCGCATAGTATCTGTGCATTCGAGGTTACAATCCCGATAAAGGCAGGGATGTTTATCATGTGCAAAAGTATACCTTAACCACAGCTTGCATATATAGGTAATAATCGTCTGTATAATAAACATTTGAATCACCCATATAATCCCATGTGTGCAGGAGAGTACAGTCAACAGAGAATGTAATGTCATGACGGCACATAGTGAGATGTTACATCACTGACAGGTATATATCCGGAATAGTTAGCGGATGTGGCCTTGTTTGCGCGCACAGGTTATACGTCACAACGTTTGTGTAACTGCGTTTAACCGCTGCTATAATGTCACACAAACACTGTTAAACATGCTTACAACTGCGTAAATGAGCTTTACTCTGCAGTAAAAACATTCGTAAAGCATCACAGGTGTCGAACCTTGGACCATGCACACCATAGTCATGGGACGTGCCACTAAGCCATCCGAGGTGTACACATGTTTTATGGTCCTGAGACTACACCTTATACCATATGCATTTCACTATAATGATCACAAATGGGACAGTGGCCTTGTGAACATATGTACAGTACATTGTAATGTACTGTAGTTTGTGAACCAACACATTCCTATCTACAGATATATTACTGTTACAAACTAATACGAAATATAAATATATATATATATATATATATATATATGTGTGTGTTAGTGATGTCTGCACACACACATATATATATATATATATATATATATATATATATATATATATATATATATATATATATATATATATATATATATATTGTACAGTGACAGCAGTAGCCCTATATATAAGCATCTATGAACACACTTCGTAACACAGAAGCACTCCAAATGAATTGGAGTGTACACAAAACACATGCAGCTCTGGTATCATAACAATTAATATTAACCTAAGTCACCATAGAAGGGGTGGTTGTGGTGTATGTGAAGATTGGGGTGGGGGAGGAATGATGGGTAATGCAATCATGCATCAAGGAGGGCCTGGGTCGGATGTCCAATAAGTGAACTGGAGGGGCATACATGGAGTATGGGGATAATATAAAAAGGACACAAAGCAAGAAGCTTACTCATTCATAATACACCCTGTCATGTCACATTGCAACACCTACTTTCACAAACATATGAACATTAACATGTATCAGACATATGTACACCAAGTGATTGTCACATATGTTTTCAGTAGTGAGGAATGTCTGTAGTACAATGTATATTCTAAACACCATAACATTCGTGCATATCTCAGATGCCGTAGTGGTAAGGTCAGTGACTGTGGTGTTCATGGTCCCCGGTTCAAGACCTGCAAGGGCTGTTAGGTTATTTTGAGGGCCAGAATAAGGGCTTTTGGATTCAGGTGGATTAAAGCACTCTTAAGCAATTGTAAGCGGGTTTCCACGTGTTTGTGCGATAGTAAGCAGCACTGCTACATGGTAAATGGAGAAGCGCTTCACACATTTGGCCTTTGCTTAACGTCGCGCAGACCACAGGCAAACATGCTCACAACCACGTAAATGTGCGTTAGTCACACTTTCACTGCCAGTGCCTACCCTGAGAGGTAAAATAATAACACCTTCCAGGAGTAGAACCCGCAACCATGTACTCCATCCTCCGATTAACCGAACACTAAGCTACCTGGGATGTACCTATCCCAGTTGTGTATGCAGACAGGTTAAAACACAAAGGGAGGAATGTGTTGAAATAGGACAACCCGCCATGTACCCAATTGAAGGTGTATGCTCACATATTTATATATATATATATATATATATATATATAGAGAGAGAGAGAGAGAGAGAGATACATAAAGACATGTTGATATACACAGGTCTACATATATATGTAGGTATATAGATAGGTTAGAAACATCTACACATGTATAGAGGTACAGATAAACGTATGCAATAATGTATATATCTATATACATACACACACACACACACATATATATATATAAATATATATATATATATATATATATATATATATATATATATATATATATATATATATACATACATGTCTGTAGACAGCATCCAAAGTGGTCATTTCTGAGTATAACATGGACTATAGCAATCACACATTCGCCCCCCCCCCAAACAATATGAACATAACATATGAAGAGTATATGCCAATACGCTATTACAAATATGTTCTATGGACACAGTCACCAACACAACTGCATTGACTGCAAATATCCATGACAGAATTACCCAGAAAACTTTCATTTTGCAAATCTTTATTACATTCTGATGTTTTGCCAAAAGGATTCAGGGACTAACAGTACCTGCATGCTATACAGGAAGCATTTAATAGTGCCTTAATGAATCAGCCTGCATTTATCGTAGTATTAGTCCACTAAGGGATAGGTGTTCACATAGGGAAAGAACACCCACACACATATAGACGTTGTATAAAAGAGGTTCCTACACACCTGCATGTACTATGTACACCCACCATCTACCCCACAACCGAAATAATTACATCAGTACATACTGTCATACCATAACCAATTATGCAACTGCTGTACAACATCTTCTGAAACCTAAACATACCTGGACACAGACACACTAACATGGCCCTATGTGAAATAGTTGCCGTTATACAATTGAGCAGCTGCTGATGTAACAGGGTTTGTATGAACTAATCCCGTTTCAGAGGGTTGAAAGGTTTGTACACCTGGATGTTTTACCGAGTACTGATTATAAGCACAGTATGATACACAGTAACACCAAACCAAGTATGTCTGGTAAGCACACTGTAAACCCCCTAACATTATATGCATAGCTATGCGACCTTGAGCTGGTCAAACAACCTGGCCAGACTGACACATATGCAGAAGTATTAGGTACAGACAAACCCTGCACAAGTAGCAATGTTCAGAAATATAACAGCAGCACTCACATTCAGACCAATGCCTCTAGGCATTACACACAATATATTACTGTTCATCTCAATACAACTGTTGCAATGGATTCCAAACAAAACCTCCACTCTGTCTTCCTCACAAGTAAGGCAAAGGGACAACACCCATGTGGAGTACCCAATTATACTTCACTGTAGCCATGGTATTGGCTAAAGCAGTAGCAGGGCAGCTGATGTGCATGTAATTAGCTACTTAGGAACACAAGTTGGCCATCGGGATAGCACATGTTACTGATCTGTAACTATAAAAGGTTGCCTTGTCACACATTCAAACCATCTGTATCTACCTGTAGGACAGTACAAAACACGGAAAGATGAACCGAAAATGAGTAGTACACGAGTTAATAACACCTCCGATTACTAAGACGGTATGTATAACATATAGTATGCCTGTGTATGTAGTACCTGTACTGTAAGAATTACAGTGTAATTAATGCATATAGTGGAAGTAGCTGTCTTGTAGCAATGTATTGTTGAGCAGTAGTAATGCTTGTAGTATTCTATGTGTACTGCTGTAGGTCACACGGCACACTCCACATACACCACAGTGGATGCTATGGGCTTGGAACCCACCATTTCGCTTCCAGCCACTGTCAGTGTCAGGATTGGTCCAACAAGTATGTGCTGTAACGGGATAGTATATGTTGTTATATTGTAACAGTTGACATATGTATGGCTGTATAAGTAAGATGAACATGTTAAAGTTGAGCTTACCATGCAAATATGGTGTGCATTGTGGGATATTGTGCCAATAACTGTGTAATGTAGAGTATTCTAGGCAGATCTGTATTCTATTCTACATAGCAGTTCTGGTATGTTATGCAAACAGTAGATCTGAAGTAGGAGATTCATTTGTCTGCAACCTGTGGGTTATGGATCCGATATCGGATCCAAACCGGCATGGTTTACCAGCTATGGATCCAAGCTCTCAGCTCCTCCCCTCACCCATAATGCCCTGCTCTACCCTCATGACCCCAGATCTCGTTTGCCGCGCATGGTGACCAGATTGTTTTTCCAGCTCTCCAGCTAAGTGCTAGTTAAAGTATTTAAATTGTAAAATTTAAAGTTTTTTTGGTTATTTGTGTGAAAGTGTAGGTTTCCCCTTTGGTATATTTACTTTTTAGTGTTTAATCTAAAAGTTATATCCCTCCCTCGCTGTTAGCGAGAGTGTGTGTTGGGCCTGTGTGTTTTCTTTAGTTACTTCTTTAGTTATAGTAACTACTGTTGTAGATTGGGATGTCTGAGCAACCCAAGTCTATTTTTTCTAAATGCTCCGAGTTTGGCCATAAGCTTTCCCTAGCTGATGGCCACACTCGGTGTGTTAGATGCCTGGGGGTTGAACACCTCACATCTGGATGTTCCATTTGTGCAGGGTTCAACTCCAGGGCATTGAAGGAGCGGAGGTCCAAGCTTGTTTGGCGGGCCTTTTACTGCCGGACTCGGCTCCGACCACTCCGCCTTCGGGGAGTATCCGCACCCACGGTTATTCCTTCTGCGGCTCCTCCTCCTACTGGGACTCAACCTCCCGCTTCTGGTTCGGAGGAGAGGGATGCTAAGAAAGGGACCGGAGGGAGAAGCACCATAAGCGGGCGGGCCGAGACCTCTGTTTCGCCCCGCCAGCCAAGCGGCTTCTCCTCGCTCCATTGTCGGCTCGTCTCCTCCTCTCGGCCCGGTCTCCAGTGTGTTTTTCACCGACCTGAGGAGGAGGAGACCCGATCTCCGCCGAGGCTATCGAGGAGGCACTCTAGGCCTACCTCGGTAGCCTCGCCGAGATCTACGATAGCTTTCGATGCTGATCTGGACCGGATGATGAGAAGGTTCATCCAGGCCCAGATGCAGATGGGAGTGCTTGCCTCCCCTCTGGGGAGCTCAACCCCTTTTCAAACCGATTGCTTTCTCCCACCCGCCACCCGGTTCGAGCAGTTGGAGCCGAGCAGCCGAGCGGGGTGGTTCGCCAATAGTACTTTGTACTTTGGATCCGACCCTGCCCTTGAGTGCATCAGATCCGACCTCTCGAGCCTGGATCCAAGCTCGATCCGGGGATCAGTGCTCCTTGGCGCCGCCTGTGTCGGAGCGCACTGTCCCTTCGATCCGAAGCGCTGCGCCGGCTCCGGATCCACTCTTCGATCCGAGTGGGGAGCCATTGTCGGATCCTTTGGTCGAGGTTGGCCTTCGGCGCTTGATGTAGTGGAGAGGGCCCTGTTGAGGGTCTCCGACCCCGGCACTTGTTTCGCTCCCGCCCCTCCCTCTGCACTGGGTCAGGCTTCCACCATCCGCCCTTGGGACAGCCCGCTTGTGCCCCAAGCTGCTCCCCTGGAACAGGTTGCTGCTTGCAGGAGTCCTCTGACAGCCCCCAGAGGATGTTCCTCGCAAGCATACGCGGCAAAGGAGGCACATTGACTCCCCGAAGCCCTCACGGAAGACACGGACTTGGAGGAAGGGAAGGCTCCCCACGGTCACCCCCCGAGGATGTCTCATTTGGAGACATCATGGAAATGCTCCAGATAAGGGGGTGGTCTGACCCCAAGTCTTCCTCGACGAAGTCCGTGTTCTTGAGGCATTTGAAGCGGGCCCGTCTACCTCTTGGGTGTCCTCCTGCCGACCCCCTGGTGGACCTCATTACCACCAGGGCGTGGAAGGAACCGACACCGTGGAGCCAATCCCTAAGAGGCCCAGGGATCCTCAGCCCACCGTCCGACCGCGCCCATTGGAGTAAGGGCCCTCCGTAGATGCCATGTTGACGGCGGCGGCCACCAAGAGGGAACTTGCTCAGGAGAGTCCCTCAGTCCATCCCCGAGCAAGGAGTCTCGGATAATGGACTGCTTGGGGAAGCGGATGTTTAGTTCAGCGACCTTCTCGTAAGGGCTGAACTACTTGGCACACGTCATTAGGATGCAGCGAGATCTCATTAAAGAATACGCTGCATCTCCCCCAGAGTCCATGTCGGAGGAGGACTAAATGCTGCACTCCACCCGCATGGCCACTCTTAGATCAGTTACTAATACCTCTATGCGGCTACTCTCCCATGCTACGGAAGGCGCCGCTAGAGCCGCAGGGGCAGGCCTAGTCACTAGACGTCAGGCCTGGCTCCGTCACTGCGATTTGTTGTCATGTCCATAACACAAATAAGTACATGTGAGCATCACTGTCTAAAACATCTTCATAGGCAATACGTAAACTAAAGACAGTACTCGGTACTTGTAATACTGACTGCTCGTACAGGCATGTCCACTAGTCAGCTACTGGTGTCTCCTAATGTCAGCTTTGTGTATGTGGCCACCCTGGGGGAATGTAATTTCTATGCCATGTACACTGCCAGACCCACCTAACACCACACAATGTCTGGGATGCAGCCACAGGTGTGAGCTGGACGGCAGCCCAGTCTACAGCCATGACTGGACTGAACAGTCATGAGGTGTAGGTTAACACATGCAGCTCATCAACACAACCAACACATACCCTTACCAGAACACAGTAAGGACACCCACACACACTACCGGAAGTCACACACATTCAAAGATGCGTCTAAGTATCTGGCCAAACAAGTGACCACCCAAGCAGAAAGAGACAGACATCGAAATACACAAACTGTATGACATAGTTTGCATAATTGTGCCACACCTCTGAACACATGACTGAAAACATACCCAACAGTACTCATTTGTGAGTGCAAACTCTAGCACTATGTTACACACAGACCTATATGAGGGCATACATACATACTGTCAGCTGCCTGTCTGACATGATTAGCCACATACTCATACACTCAGACCACCTGTTGATCTATACACATGGCTCTAGCATATTCCATGCTGTTGTGCAGGACCTGTGATGCAGTAGCCTGGACAGCATGGAAACACATGTAGGAACTGCCAGGTCTTGTAGGCCATGCAGATGTGTCCCAAAGCCTGGGTAGAATTCTGCCATTGGCCAGAATGATACTGCAGTACAGGGACAAAAGGATTGTATTCCACAATTGTCTAGTGTAGTGGTGCATGTCACAGGGTATCTAGTATCTGTTGTCCTGGGATAACATGGTTGACAGACCATGATGCTTCGCCAGACAGGGCTTGCACCTGTCACCCCTGGGAATCTGGGAACAGACTAGGGCTCATGCTTCCCCCATAGTGCCTTCATCATGCACGGTTCAGGTGAGGGTCCACTGCTATTACAGGGACAGCCAAGCAATACACTGCGGGTCTCGCTACACAATGATACACATCAGAAACACTATACGGACACACATATGTCAATCCCTAACATGGAGAACATATCTGTGCAGTAGCTGAGACATGTTTCAATGCTTCAGAAAGCACACCTGATTGACCATGTTATAACACATACCTCACCCCTTGCCCATTATCCTTTATTGGAACACGCAGGCTGTAGGTGTGTCCATATTCCTGAAGGATATGTACACCCCCACGCTAATTGTACTTGCATAACATCAGATGCATTATGCTGAGCAACTGCCTTTTTGTCACAGTGGAATTCAAAATGCACCTTGAAACAGATCACCCACCAGGCTGCGGACTTCCCAACTGCCATAATGTGCTGTAATGGGGAAGAATAGGTCTGACACAGAACCATACTATTGGCTACTCTCAACTATTCCATTATGAACTGTGAAGACTCCTCATGTACCAACACCTGCGCTCAATGCATGTTGGAATCCATCGACCCCACTGACCTGGATCACAGTAGTCACACAAACAGGGCTAACAGTATGCTACACATAGTTAATCTCCAATTCCAATGTTATGTTCCCTAAGAGCAGAGTGGTGAGTGCCATGGCACCCATGCAGATGGGCAATGCATGTGCAAATGCTGAATACTACACAAATGAACCTTAAGCAGTCACATATGTGCAGTGATTGTGCCATTGAAACAGAACCAGGAGTCAACCCAACATAAACAAGTAGGCAAACTGGTGGTACCATGCTTTAAACTGTACCACAAAAGGTAGTAGCTGTTGCAAGAGTGAACACACATGAGTGTAGGTGATCCCTGGTCAGCCTCAGTAAGATGCAGATACATCATATGAAACCACGCAAAGCTACTTTGAAACCAGTCAGCCACATATTATGAGGTCAAGTACAGAGCATTCTATAGCTGTGTCGTTAATCGTAATGGCAATGACAAGACCTGCCGTGCTGCACAGCACTATGGCATGGGAAGTACTGCACCTACAGAAATAGCACCCGCTCATCCTGATAGGGTCTCAGAGAACCTAAACCCACTCCCACCTCCCCCCCACCCCCAACAAGTACACTTAGTAATATATCCATGTACACTACAGGGCCCCTGTACTAATGTCTATGCAGATGCAAGCTGCACTCTCTAATGCCATACATACAGCTTTCATGGGACCTGTCAACATCCCAGGGTGTATCCTACACAAATGTAAGAACATTCAGCTATCCATACACATCGTGTTCAATCATAGCTCCATGTCAGGCTGTGTACACACCAAATGGTGCACAGCAACAGTTATCACACCCCACAAAGGGGGACACACCATTGATAATGGGGCATAGTGCACAACTACCCTGCTGAGTCTGGTCTGTATGGCCATGAACCATGGTCTATGTAATTGATGTACTCGGTGCAGATATAGATGACAGTAGGGTTGATTCACTCTGCATATCATGACCTTGCCAGGTCGTAGGACACCATCACCCATACTGTGTTTTAGCTATACTCAGTAAACTAGGTGTATATACCTATGTCATGGGAGTGTTTGGCAACTGGACTGCTGGCAGAACCCACACTACAGAAGATGTTCAACGAATACATGCAAATCAAACCAGTGCCAGCCACAGTAATACAGGGGTCATTCCTGGTACGCCACCTCTTTGGTATCTATACCACATAGACTAACACAGAAGGCATGAGCCTATTGATGTCTGCAAATGACTATGAACTAGTAGCAATAGTCGACTCATTGTGTGCTGCGTTCAACATACAGAAGGGCCTTAGTGTGTCAGATGTGTGGTGTGTGATGTATGGCCACATTCTGACAGCTAAGTATTGCATTGTCATCCCCTATGTTACAAATCCTGTACCCATTAACTACCACCTAGGCAGCGGTCAACATAATGGCAAGTGTGTGTATCAGATGCAGCTGGACAGTACTTCACTTTGATAGTTATGTCACCAGAAAAGACAGGTAGTTGTATGTGGCACCCCTAATCATGACAGGGTGCATCCAGGAATATAGAGATAACTGCTCAGCCATACTCAACACCGATGTGACCCATAATAGATCACATATGCCCTTTAAGGGTTATTGCCCATGTGTAGATGGCCTACACTGCCCTTCACAATCCCTAGCTGCACTATGTAGCATGCAGCCTACCCTGAATAAAGCCATGTCCAACCCAGAGGTGTTGGACATGCTACACTTAACACATCCTGATCCCAAATAAACACATACGTCATGGACATCCACCTTTCTAAAGGATCTCAACATGCCTGACAGATCCCTGTCCCATACACTTAACATACTCTTGCCATACTATGCATCCCTGTCCAGCGAAGCTGCACATCACCCCTCTCTGTGACATGGTGTGATGATGGCATGCCAAATATATCAGTAACCATGTGTATCACTTCCGTGGCACTACTTGAACTGGCCACTGAATATTACCTGTCTGTTGCCTACACCTAGGTAACCTGTCTGCCTAGGCTCATAAATGGCCAAGGGCATATAGCCTACCACAGCACTATGACCATACATGCCATAGTTGATATCCAACCCTGCACATGCCATCAGGCTAGCTATTGTCCCATGTGTTACACATGCGCAACACAGGCAATACATGGCAGGATGCTACACAGCTGTACAGTGCCATGTAGATGTATATGGCAAAACACCTACAAGCTTGCAAGTCTGCAGGGTCACAGATCATGTCCCTAATGGCTATGTATGACTATATATGTGGCATATACACAGCATTAAGGTCGATTGCATTAATGTGAACACATCCAGGCATGTGCTGATAGCTAAAGATACCACAACAGGCAAACAGACATGCCCACGTCAAGACAACATCCACATGGTCTATGAGCAATGTCATCACATGACACACGCATATATGGCGATCACATCACTAGTAGGTGTCAAATGTGTGTGACTTACACATGTCAGTGGTGTTAGTGTCATGTAGATCTACAAAGACGTATTTGTAAACTTAATAAATGTGATACACATGTATGTTCAGCTGTACTGCTGTACTCCTCTGTGAGTTACTGTGACATGTCTCCATCATTAAGTCTTCCAGGTATGCCCCGTAGCGACTGCTGCCATACAGCTGCTTGGAGGATGAGGTCCTCATCCCATATTTTCTCGACAACTACATGACGCTTTTCAGCCATGTGCCACAGGATGCACAGCAGCAGGATGCTCTGTGGGAGGAACTCTGCAGGAGGGTAAATGATGTTGGCTGTCACAATCGCACCCATCAGCAGGTGTGCCGACACTGCACTGACCAGATAAGATGGGCGAAACAGCGTGCAAATGCAATCACCAGGGAACAAGGTGCAACAGGTGGGGGGGGCACTCACCCAGCCCCCACTCACACGTACCGAGGAGCTACTGGCCAACCTGGGGACACCTGTAGACCTCCATCTACAAGCGTTAGCTGGTATTGTGGAGGTGGGTGTCTCTCAACCACCGAGCCTGGCGTTGCCTGGTAAGTCACTTCTGCACATAAAACACAACCATATATCACATAGTTACATGTGTTACTGTACAATATGTAATGTAACATCATATGCAAGGCATGTATGCACACATGCCACATAGTGTAGTCTGCTACTCTATGTATGCACAGATGTGCATACTGCATAGTATAGTGTATTGTACTGGCTTATGTGCTGACATAGACATTGCACCCTGTAGCTACCACACAGGTGTGGATAATGATCTTACTGCTGTGACACCCCTGTTTAGGTATCTCTGGTGTTTTGCAGCAACAGCAGCCTGTGTCAGGTGAGAATGTTATTATTTACCAGGCTTGATACAGTACGGAACATATTAATTGCATGCTATCTGCCGTAACACACGTACACATAATGTATATTGATCCTGGTAATGGACACTGGTCAGACCTGCAATGCATCACACTGTTTACCTATGCGAAACAATTGTAGACTATATGAAACACCTACGCTAAACCTTCCAAACTGTCATTGCCAGATGTGTGGACAACAGCGAATGCAATGGTGGAGGTGTGTTCCACTGTAGGGACAGGTACGTTGGGAATACGAACAGTACTGTACAGAGAGCATATGCGTGCACACACAATAAATATGTTGGAGCTGGAGTATGCCCGGCCCACAGGATACACCCTTGTGGAGTATACCCTTGCAATGAATATCACACAATGTCATGTGCTATCAGACATGTCCATGACATGTACTGGGCTGACTGCAACGCTGCTCAACTATCCTGCAAAACATGTTTCACATCCCATACATACCATCCTTTGTCTCCATAACCCTGTCCTCAGTGGAGCATATGACATCTATGGGTGTATGTCATATGGGATAGCACAGACATGTGAAATAAGATGGCCATTACAACCATTGGCCTGCACATGTGTACACATGGCCATGGAGGATGGCCAGAGACATGAAGCAAAGCACACAGAAGAAGTGATGTACATGTGTACACCCTGTTGTACATTGGCTCAACACAATACAACTATAGCCTTTGTGTAATGGTGATATTGCAGATGTGAAACACTAAACATCATACAGGCCTGTGCACAGGTTGTGTAGGCATAAAATGAAACCACCACATAACATGTCTTGAACATCTGGAGTGTGTCACGACATGGAAGCATTCACCTATACAGTATCCAAATACATACATGTGTTGCACAACATGCACATACATCCACATCAAGCCACAGGTACAGTAGATTCACCTTGCTGGTGTCAGATATCACTGTCATGCCTGCTCCTCATGTGAGTGTGGTACACAGATGGCATGTGGGACATAAAGAACTTGTAAGTTAGCCATGTGTGGGCATAGATGGCAGGTATCAGTAATATGGTTGCAGATGTGCGGGGGTGTCATCCGTATACCCTTCTGTGACCTGTGTTACACATTCCAAATTAGGGTTTATTGTGTATACACCTCGGTGACGTGGGTCACTTTCCACATTAGATATGTATTGTATGTGAACATAGTCATGGCTATGAACCGTGTCAGTAGCTCACACTGTATAGCAATTGTGAAGCCACATGATGCTCTGCAATGGCTATGCACATCAGCTCAATGTGCAGTATGTCCCTGCATATTTGTTGGGTGGACAGACAACGTTGGATCAGCTGAAGGCCCATGTTAGTATAACATGTCCCTGTATTGGGACACTATTACCATACTGTAGATTGGAAAGGACACCATTGTGTTACACATGTATGCATGTCATTCAACACGTCAGTAGAAGACATGTCATACTACATGTGATTGTCAAGGTCATATGCCACACAGCAGGCTGTTGTACTACAAAGCTGTGCTGGTCTGTGGCACCATTGCAAAGTAGGGACAGCCATGTCAAACGTGTGTACAGTCACATGCACAATGTCTACACTCAGCTCAGGGTAGGTGGAATAATGTTGAACAGATATGCACTGCTTTGTGGGTGATATGCAAGCTAGGGTTCAGGCAAACATAGTATGCAGTCGACATACCCTACTGCTCATGTCCTCACAGATAGGGGAGGTGGCCAACACAAAGCCTCAGTGGCAGATGTAGAAAGGTCGGCGATGGTCCGTTAACATGTGCTGTATGTTGCACACACCATGGCAGTGCAGTGCAATGGTGCAAAGTGCATGCATTGTGTTGCAGGTATGGGGCATAGGCTACTAACACAAAGGGTGCGATACAGGTATGTATGCTAACCACCAGTATAATTATGTAAGGTGCATGCTGTCTGCTATACCACATGCATGCTGTTGTGTGCAACTCAGGGATGTATGATGACTACCACTATAATTGCCTAAGCTGAAACTATAAATCTGAAGTAGTTAACTTAATTGTATCTGCAACCTGTGGGTATACGGATCCGTATCAGATCTGAGCCGGCAACTTTTTTTCTAGCATCTGCTCCAAGCTCCGAGCTCCTCCCCTTACCCTTAATGCCCTACCATCTCCTGTCTTCCCTCAGATCTTGTTTGCCGCGCCAGTAGTGTGCATTGTGGTCTCCTTTGCTCTGAGCTAAAATGGGATAGTAAGTGGAAACTTTTGATTATTTCTAAGTGTGCTTGTCTAGGTTTACCCTTCTTCCCCTTCTGTAGTAACGCATTGGTCGTTAGTGTAAAAAAAAAAAAAAAGTTTTCTGTATTAGAATAGTAGTCAAGCCTGCCCTTCCCCTACCTGTGTGTGTGTGTGTCTGTGTTTTTATTGGGAAGGTAGTACCTTTACCTTTGAGTGCAGGACGATGGCTGACCAGCCAAAGCCTGTGTTCAAAAAATGTACAGAGTGTGGCCATAAGCTTTCCCCTGCTGATGGTCACACTCTGTGTGTGATATGTTTAGGAGTGACACATTTATCCACCCAGTGTGCTATCTGTTCAGGCTTCAACCCTACGGCCCTTAGGGATCGTAAGGCCAAGCTAGTTACCAAAGGCCTTCTCCCCATTGCCATGCTGGATTCTGCCTCGGCCTCGGTCGCTAGTGCACCTCCCCAGACAGGGACTCAACCTTCCTCTTTGTCTGGCGATGGGTCCTCTAAGGACAGACCTTCAGTCAGCGAGTCTGACAAAGAAAAAGAGAAAGAAAAGGAAAGACACAGAGAAAAAAGGGAGAAAAAGAAAGACAGGCATCGCAAGAGATCCCCAGGTAGGAAGCGCTTTCTCAGCCCTACATCCAATACCATGAGGCCTGTTTCTCTTCGGCTCCGGTCACCGCGTTTCACACCGGAGCCGTTGGAACATTTGGACACGAGGCCCTCCACACCTCTGCGCAGACCAGCCAGATCCGAGTCGGTTGCCTCTTTGAGGCCAACTCTGAGCCTATCAGACATGGATATGGACAGGATGATGTGGAGATTTCTTCAGGCCCAAATTCAGATGGGAGTCTTGCCAGGTCCCTCTCGCTCTGGAGGGTCGACCTCCATGCCTCTTTTCTGCCCCATCTCTCCTTCCCCGATCCATGCTTCGGGGCTCTTGGATCCGAGGTTCTTCGAAGCTGGTAGCTCGGCGCCAACGGTTCCTCCAACCTAGACTTCGGCTGTTACCTTGAGTTTCTTGGATCCAACTTGTTCGGATGCGAGTGATTCTCTGGAGCCTCGGACAGGGAGTCGGACTCAGGGGAATGGATTTTTCGGCTTTGACTCTTTTGGACCCAACCCGTTCCCTCGGACCTCAGGCTACCCTGTCTTTAGCTCCGGTCCCCACTTCGGATCCGGGGAGAACTTCTCCCTCGGCCTTCGAAGTGGTGGAGAGGGTTCTCTCCCAGGGATTGAGACCCCAGCTCATTCCCTCGGATACCACCCAGGCCCCCCTGGATTTGGCGATGACTCCCTTCATCCTGTCTCAGGGACAGCCCGTGCCAGAGGATCCCCAGGTCATTTTCCCTGAGGAAACCCCTGCGGCTCGCGGATCCCCTTCTGAAAGTCCCACTGAAGAGGGCCACTGCAAGCGCAAGTGCAAAAGGAGGCACTTGGACTTCCCCGAGTCCCTCACCACGGACACTGACTTAGATGAAGGAGAAGGTTCCCCCAGGTCACGTCCTGAAGATGTCTCCTTCGGATAAATTATGGAAATCCTCTGCCAGAGGGGAGGTTGGTCAGCCCCAAAACCTTCTGGGGATGAGTCAGTGTTCCTGGAGGCCTTTGGCATGGGCCCATCTACTTCCTGGGTGTCTCCACCAGCAGACTCCTTGGTGTACCTCATCACCATGAGGGCATGGAAGGAGCCCGACACCGTAGAGCCCATCCACAAACGTCCTGACAATGTTTTATCTCCTCCTTCTGATAGACAACCCTGGTCGAAAGGAGCTCCAGTTGATGCTATGTTGGTCGCAGCAGCCACATAGAAGGAACTAGCACAGGAGAGTTCCTTAGTCCACCCTCCAGACAAGGAGTCCAGGTTGGTGGATAGGCTGGGGAAGCACGTATACTCTTCACTCTTCAGTGACTTTTTCTATACATGCGCTGAATTATTTGGCACATGTGATTCGACTTCAGCGAGACCTTGCTTCGGAATTTGCTGAGTCGCCCCAAGAGTCTTTATCGCCGCAGGACAGACAGCTGTTCTTGAGGAAAATGTCTACTCTGAAGTCAGTCTCAAATAAATCTATGTGGCTACTTTCCCACGCCACAGAAGGAGCAACTAGAGCAGCTGGAACAGGCATAGCCATGAGGCATCATGCCTGGCTCAGATTGTGTCTGTTCGCGGACCCTTTCAAGGCGTCGTTTATCAACGCTCCCTACGACGGCTCTTCCCTCTTTGGGAAGACAGTACGTGACACACTTGTCCAGAGCGAAAAAGATGGGAAGACTTTGTCTGCCGTCAGAGTCTACTTCTCTAACCCTCAGCGGTCCTTCTCTAGGAATCAAAGAGGGCAGAAGAAGATGTGGTTCTGAAAATCTCAGTTTTCCCAGGATTCTCAGGACAGCTGTTCCCCCAGAGGCAGACGGGGACACAATCAACGCCGACCCAGAGGTAGAGGGGGACCCAGGAATTTAGGGTCTAGGGAACCCTTTTCTGATAGACCCGGTCAGCAGCCCTGAGGGGTTGCCCGACTGTCCTACTCTGGAGGCAGTTGGGGGACGATTGTTCTTACACCCAGTGGCATGGGAGTCCATTACGACAGATCGCTGGGTTCTTCAGATAATATCCAGAGGTTACTCTATTCCTTTCATTGCCCCTCCGAACATTACAAAACACCTCCCGGATGTTCCACCTGCTCACAGGGAGGCCGCAGCTCTAGAGGTTTCAAAGCTGCTTTTCAAACGAGCCATCGAAAAGGTCCTTCGCCGATCAGTCCGGATTAGGCGTCTACTCAAGGTTCTTTTTGGTGCCAAAACAGATGGGGGACCTCAGGCCCATTCTAGACCTGTCAACATTGAACCTGTCGGTAGCAAAACAGAAATTCCGGATGGTCACCCTACAGTCCATTCTACCTTATCTCCGAGAGTGTGACTGGATGTGCTCGTTAGACCTTCAGGATGCTTAATACCACATCAAAATACACAGAAGCTCCAGGAGGTTTCTGCGCTTCCGGCTGGGAGCCAGTCACTTTCAGTTCAGGGCCCTACCCTTTGGTCTCACCACAGCCCCCAGGGTGTTCACCAAGCTAATGGCAGTTGTAGCAGCCCACCTGAGGCTTCAGGGTATTCAGGTGTTTCCTTACCTGGACGACTGGCTCTTCGCTGCGCACAACAAGCATCACTTGTGTCTGGCCTGAGATTATTTCATTCGGTTAGCAAACCTACTGGGAATTACAGTCAATGTTCACAAATCCCATTTGCAACCAGTACAAATTCTAGACTTCATTGGGGCATGGTTAGACACTTTGCAGATGAAGGTATTCCTAACCCCAGACAGGGTTCTACATCTCAGGGTCCACATAACTCAGATAGCGAACTCCCAGTCTTCAAAGGCGAGCAAGGTTCTTCGGGCTCTGGGCTCCATGGCTGCCGCCATATCTATTCTCCCGTATGCACGCCTTCACATGCGGGTTCTCCAGTGGACTCTGGCTGTCCAGTGATCTTGGCTAGACCTACCCATGGAATTTCCTATCAAGATCAGTCACGTCTGCAGGACATCTCTTTGGTGGTTAACTTCACCGGAGATATCAAAAGGACGCCCATTTGCGCCACCCTCAGTCCAAACCACAGTGACCACGGACGCCTCCCAACTCGGGTTGGGGGGGACACTGTTTGGGAAGAATAGTCCAAGGCACATGCTCTCAGACAAGAGACCAAATTGCACATAAATGTTCTAGAGATGAGGGCAGTGCTTTTAGCATTGGAAGCCTTTCACACAGTCCTCCCTCTCGGATTGATTGCAATTCAGTCAGACAACATGTTGGTCGTCTGGTATATCAACAAGCAGGGGGGAACCAGATCCTACCCTTTATATCGCAAGGCCATGAGAGTGTGGGAATGGGCGATTTCCACCGGTCGGTGTCTGATAGCAACGCACATCCTGGGGCACTCCAACATTTTAGCAGACAGATTGAGCCGGGCCATTCTGATGCCTTACGAGTGGTCTCTGAAACAGTCAATAGCGGAGGAGATTTTCCTGGCATGGGGTCAGCCTTGCTGCGATCTCTTCACATCTCCTTCCAATGCGAAATGCAGCGAGTTCTTTGCTCTGATTCCCTCACCAGGGGAAGTCCCCAGAGACGCCCTAGTCCATGTTTGCCCCCCCCCGGGCTTCTGTATGCTTATCCACCTTTACCTCTCATTCCAAAGTTTCTTCAGAAAGCTTGCCGACTACGGTGCAAAGTGATCCTCATTGTCCCATTCTGGCCTCTTCAGGTTTGGTTCCCATTCCTTTGGTCTCATCTATTAGCTCCCCCATGGGTTCTGGATCCCTGCCCGGATCTAATTTCCTGTCCATCGGGGACACATCCACCCGATCTGGGCAGCCTCAAGCTAACACCTTGGTTGCTCCAGTTCCGTTAATCGCCAGGACTCCCAGTCTTTCATCCCAGGTAAAATCTATTGTAGTGGCCTCTCTTAAAGACTCCACTAGGAAACTATATTGCAGTAAATGGAAGTGCTTTTCCATTTGGGCTTCACAGAGAGAAATAGATCCCTTTACAGCTCCTGTTCCAGAGGTGTTGGACTTCTTGTCTGGTATCTTTCAGCAAGGAGCTAGTTCCTCCACAGTGAAAGTACAATTGGCAGCCATTTCCAGTTTTCACGTTGGTGAAGACAACATGGCCTTAGCCTCCTCTAGGTTGTGTAAGGCTTTTCCTAAAGGTACGTTTCTGCTACTGCCCCCTGTCAAGGATTCTGTACCTCCTTGGGACCTTACTTTTGTTTTACAGGCATTGGTAGCCCCTCCTTTTGAACCCACAGCTTTGGTGGACTTAAATTTTTTGTCCTGGAAGACAGCTTTCCTAGTCGCCATCACATCGGCTAGGAGAGTTTCTGAGCTTCAAGCTCTGTCTGCCGTGCCTTCGTATTTGGTCTTCCATAAGGATAGGGTTTCCCTTCGTACTAACCCTTCTGTCTTACCTAAAGTGGCATCTGAAGCAAACATAAACCAGTCCATTAATCGTCCCGTTTTCTTTCCCAACTTTCAAAATAAAGGTGAATACAAACTCCATTTGTTGGATGTTCATAGACAACTTCGTTTTTATCTTCATAGAACGAAGTATTTCCACAAGACTGACCAATTGTTTGTTTCCTTTTCCAAAGCATTTATGGGGAAAGCTATTTCTAAAGTTTCTTTAGCCAAATGGATCACTCTCTGCATTTCACATGC
This sequence comes from Protopterus annectens, assembly GCF_019279795.1. Classification (NCBI taxonomy): domain Eukaryota; kingdom Metazoa; phylum Chordata; order Ceratodontiformes; family Protopteridae; genus Protopterus; species Protopterus annectens. The sequence continues at coordinate 1,656,176,128 of NC_056732.1, forward strand.
ATACAAAGCAAAAGGTTTATCTCCCCCTGGTATATTTAAGGCTCACTCTACCAGGTCCATGGCGACTTCTGCTGCTTTTTTGTCCAGGGTACCTGTGGACGATATTTGCGCAGCAGTGACATGGGCCAATTCACATACCTTAATTTCCCATTACAAACTGAATCTGATTTAGAGGGGTAGAGCATCCTTGGCTCTGCAGTCCTCAGGAATATCTTTCCATAAGGGCCTCCCAGGATCGGAGTAGCTGGAGACTCTGTCCCACAGGTTGCAGATAAAATTAAGTTAACTACTTCAGATAAAGAAGTTATGTACTCAGCATAATGTTCCATCTGAGTAGTCAGACTTCATTTTTCTGCAACATTCCCTCCCTCCATCCCCCGGACCTTATCCTGATGTTCTTCATCTCACATTGCTGCAGTCCTTACATATGGGTAGTCCGCTGTCCTCGGTCGGCCCGAATATCAAAGTATTAGGCTGACGTCGGTCAAGGCAAGACTGACATCAGGGCGTCAGGGTACAAATGCGCATGACCGACGTCATATCCTCAGTCTTTTGCCGCATGGTCCGATGCAGAAGCAGCGTTGCAAGTGCCAATATTTTAGTTTTCTTGCCTCAGTGGTTTACCGGATGTCAGAAAAGTGAATAACTGTATTTCTTGAAACAGAAGGGATTATCATTCTTTGTGTATTCCTTGTTTGGGACCTGAGCACGGTTGGGTTAGGTTCAATAAGCACTATTAAGGTTAGATTGTGCTAGGCTGGTCTTAAGCGGTGCAATTATAATATGCCGTCGGTTCTCCGGCGCAAAGACAAAGCAGTTAAACCCAGGCAAGATGAGTCCCGGACGCCCGGTTCTTTAGAGGCGTCAGTGGAACCGGTGGTTCGGGAGGCTTCTCTGGAGTCCCAGGGGAGACTTTGATATTGCAGGATGTGGCCTCTCAGGAGGCAGGTCAGGCTGAAGGGCTTCTCAGGTTACTGTACTCCCTCCCTTCCTAGGGTGGTTAGGCCCTCCCTTCTGTTTCAAGGCTTCTCCCAGAGGCAGGCCAGGTTTAGCTTCTGTTGGTGTCACTCCTAGTTCAGCAGGGTCTGTGCCCAAGAAGCACATGCTTAAAATGGCAGAAGATTTGATTACTCTGATTAGAGGTTCTTGCCCCTCCTGATAAGAGGCCTAGGGTGGAGCCAGAGTTGGGGAGTTTTGAGCAGGCTTCAGATGTTTCAGAGTCTTCGGCTGAAGACTTGCAGGAGTACTCTCCTTATTCTGATTCTGATGCAGATGTGACTTCTGCTTCTCCTCCAGAGGATTTTTTTTTCAGAGACTCTTCATTCCATGAGGAACATTTTAAGTGGGAAGGTCAGGACTTCTCTGATTCCAGGAAAGGCTTAGGAATTTTTTTACCTAGGCCTGGCTATACCCCCTGTTCTGGATGTTGTGGAAGATGTGTTTGCAGAAGCTTCACTTAATCCTGATTCTTTGCCTCCTGCTCCTGTTAAACCGGATAGGTATTACAGGGTGCCTGAGGCTCATAAATATCTTTATAAAGTCCTAGGCGGACCCAGAAACTGTTAGTCAGGGACCGGTGTCAAGGCCTCGGTTGTAAAAGGTTCCTCCAGATAAAGAGGCCAGAGCTTTGGATAGATGGGGAAAGAAAGTCTATACATCTTCTACCTTAGCTATGAGGGCTTTGAATTGCCAGTTTCACATGTTGAAATATCAAAACTATCTTCTTTCTCAATTGAAGTCTAAGGTGGATGCTCTGGCGGAAGGCATTGAGTAAGATTTGGTGCATGTCTCTGAACAGGTGGGTAAACATTCTTTACAATGTGGTTTTGATGCTGTACAGGCCTGACCATGTTAAGACAAGTGTTGTTTGGTTCACCTGTGGAGTCAGTCTTTGGAAGACAAGGCTAAGTCTATGCAGGCTGTTATTTTTTGCAAGTTCAGCCTCAGTTTAGTAGGAATTGGCCTGCTAAGGGTGGGCGTATCCTTCTTATGATTCTCAGTCTAGGGGTAGATCTAGGCGTGGTAGGGGCAGAGCTCAGAGTTCTTTCAGACCTAGAACAGGAGTTCACCTGCACAATCTTCGGTGAGAGCAGGGCCAGTCCTTTCGTAAACAGGCCCAATGACTTTTTCAGCTGCAGATCCTTCTTGCCTGGCAGCACCTTTGGGAGGAAGGTTGGCACTCTTCCAGGAAAATTGGAATTTGATTACCCAAGACAGATGGGTATTGGATATCATACACCAAGGTTACAAGTTTTATTTCCATACCTTGCCTCCTTTCAAAGGCATGCGGACGTTCCTCCTCAGCAAAGACTAGAGGCTCACAAACAAATTTCTCTGCTACTTCAAATAGGGGCCATACAACCGGTCGATCTGCCAGAAGTGGGCCTAGGATTTTATTCGCCTGTTCCTAGTACCAAAGAAAGGGAACACGTGGAGACCAATTTTGGATTTATCTATCCTCAACACATATCTGGACATTCCCAAGTTCAAAATGTTGACGTTACAACAGCTTTTACCTTTGCTGGGCAAAGATCACTGGATGGTGACTCTGGATCTCAAGGAGGCTTACCTTCATGTTCCTATCAGGCTCAGTTGCAGGAAGTATCTGCGGGCTGGGACTTCTCATTATCAGTTCTCTGCATTGCCCTTTGGATTATCTACTGCGCCCAGAGTGTTCACGGTTCTGGCTCCAGTGATAGCTTTCTTCAGGCTAAGAGGAATACAAATCTATCCTTATTTGGACGATTGCCTGATTCTGGCCCAAGGAAAGGACGAACTTCTTCATCATTTACAGTATGTGATAGCAGTGTTAAGATGCCTGGGGTATTCTGTGAACGAAATAAAGTCCAGTCTAGTACCCTCTCAGGACATGTGCTTTCTGGGTGTGAGACTGAATACAGCATCCCAGATGGCCTTTTTGACCCCGGACAAACAAAAGAATCTTTCTCTTTACTTCCATCAATTGTCTCGTCAGTCCAGGCTGACTGCAAGGACAGTCCTTCAAGCCTTGGGGTTCATGGCATCTTGTATTCTGGTACTTCCCAATGCCAAACTGCATATGAGGAAGCTACAATGGTATCTCAAAAATGTATGGACACAGCACTGCCAAGATATGGACACTGTCATTTAGATAATACCTTGCATTCAAAAGGAATTTTTGTGGTGGGCTCAGGAATGTCACCTAAACAATGGACTCTCTGTGACCCGGCCAGAGGCGAGTCAGATTCTAACGACAGATGCCTCAGACAAAGCTTGGGGAGCTCATCTGAATGGAAAATGGGTACAAGACACGTGGCCTGCCAGACTTCAACATCTACATATCAACTTGAAGGAGATGTTAGCAGTCCAGTTTGCATTGATAGCTTTCAAGGATTTACTTTTTCCAGGGCAGGTGTTGGTTCTAACAGACAACACAACTGTCATGTGGTACATCAACAAGCAAGGGGTCCTCTATGCAGACAAGCAATGATTTTGTGGGAGACTGCTCTCAGTTTACAGCTAAATCTTCAGGCAAGGTTTCTGCCAGGAGCACAGAACTCCTTAGCAGATGTGTTGAGCAGACAAATTATGGATCCCCACGAGTGGAAATTGGATCCTCATGTATTTCAGAAATTGACAGTGTTATGGGGAACTCCAGACATAGATCTGTTCGCTTCTCCACTAAACTACCAGCTGCCAAAGTTTTGCACAAAGGTTTCATCCCACAGCTTGGAAAGTGGATGCTCTTTCATTCAATTGGAGCAATCTTCATGTGTATGCCTTTCCACCTCTGCCTCTCCTCCCAAAGGTACTCCTGAAGGTCAGACAGGACAAGCCAAACATGATTTTAATAGCTCCAGATTGGCCTCGACAGCACTGGTACCCATTACTGAGAAGTCTGGTATGGGAGCCTCCTTGGCCTTTGCCTTCGATTCCTCACCTGCTGTCTCAGGAGAACAGTCATTTACTCAATGTCAAACTTCACTCTCTACATCTAACAGCCTGGCATATTCTGTTTTAAACCCTGGAGGGTCTCAGCTTCCACAACAAGTTTTGAATGTTATTTTGGAGGCCAGAAGGCCTAGTACAAGGAAAGAGATAAATGGAGGAGATTTTTATTTTGGAGTACAGCAAAGGACTTTGATGTTTCTAAGCCTAATTTAAGTGTGGCTCTTCAATACCTTACTGAGTTACTGGACAAAGGTTTGTCCTTCTCCTCTATTAAGGTTCATGCTGCAGCAATTTCTGCTCACTATGACTGTGACCCACCATTGTTTTCTCATCCTTTGTTTAAGCAATTCCTTAGAGGGGCAAAGAATATAAGACCCCTAGAGCTCCTACTCCTGCTTGGGATCTCAATTTTGTGTTGGAGAAACTCACTCTACAACCTTTTGAGCCTGCAGCTACTGCCGAGTTGAAATATTTATCATGGAAGACTGCTTTTTTGTTGGCCATTACCTCTGCAAGAAGGGTTTCTGAATTACAGGCCCTTATGGCGGTTGAGCCTTTCTTAATTTTCCATAAGGATAGGGTATCTTTGTACTAATCCTTCCTTTATGCCTAAAGTGGTTTCTAGTGTGGCTTTAAACCAAGCTATTCATTTGCCTACTTTTATGCAAACCCCAAAATAAAGGGGAAAAGATTTTACACACTTTGGATATACACAGGCAGTTACGATATTATTTGAACAGAACTAAAGGGTTCAGGCAGTCTCAGCAGTTGTTTGTTTCATTTGCTTTGGGTTCTCAGGGCAAACCTGTTTCAAAACAAACTATTTCTAAGTGGATTGGTTTTTGTATTGCTTTCTGTTATTCCCATTATGGTAAGGAGATTCCAGCTGGGATTAGGCCTCATTCCACTAGGGCTACTGCCACTTCTACAGCTTTTAAGGGGTGGCTACTAAGGATATTTTGGAGGCAGCTACTTGGAGTTCAGTGCATACTTTCTCTAAGCATTACCACCTTCCACTTTACTCTAAATCTAGGGCTGGTTTTGCCACTGCAATTTTACAGGGCATTTTGGCAGCTCCTAATGCTTTATAATTTTGCCATCCTCCTTACCTCTGCTTTGGGATTCTACCCATATGTAAGGACTGCAGCAATGTGAGATGAAGAACATAGTACAGTTTTCTACCTACCATAAATGTAGATGTTCGAAGATCTACATTGCTGCAGTCCAATTTACCCTCCCTCCTTCCCCTCTGTAGTTAGAGGCGGTTGTGTGGTTTGGGTTGTGAATATTGTAAATATTGTAAATATGATTAGTGCAGGGGTGGTTGGTTGTTTGCTGTCTTTTGGTTTTGGCCTTTCTTTTTAGGGTCTTCTGACATCTGGGGCAAGAAAAGACTGAGGATATGACGTCGGTCATGCGCATTTGTACCCTGATGTCAGTCTTAAGCCTTGACCGGCGTCAGCCTATCTTTGATATTCACGACCGGGGACAGCGGACTACCCATATGTAAGGACTGCAGCAATGTAGATCTTCGAACATCTACATTTATGGTAGGTACAAAACTGTACTTTTTCAGGTTGATTATTGTGTTGTGTTGTATATGTATATATATATATATATATATATATATATATATATATATATATATATATATATATATATTGTTAGTTGCAGCAAACTCGGTCTGAAAGAAGATAGGAGATGGTAGGGAATTATGGGTAAGGGGAGGAGCTCGGAGCTTGGCGCAGATGCTAGAAAGAAGTTGCCGGCTCGGATCCGATATGGATCCGTATACCCACAGGTTGCAGAAAAATGAAGTATAACTACTCAGATGGAACTATATGATGAGTACATAACTTCTATTTGTCTGTGCTGAATGCCAGCTGTCATATCACCTGCATGTAGTGTGTGTGTCTCTGTGTGTCTCTGTCTTTGTGTGTGTGTGTGTGTGTGTGTGTGTGTGTGTGTGTGTGTGTGTGTGTGTGTGTGTGTCACTGTCTGTGTTTGTCTCTGTCTTTATGTGTCTCTGTGTGTGTGTTTGCATGTGTGGCTGTGTGTGTGTGTCTCTGTGAGTCTGTGTTTGTCTCTGTGTGTGTGTCTCTGTCTGTGTGTGTCACTCTTTGTGTCTCTGTCTGTGTGTGTGTGTCTGTCTGTGAGTGTCTGGTATAACTTGTAATGTATAGTTCTTGTCTTTCCCTCACAGGTGTTGATGTAGGTGCATTGCCCTCCTGTGGTCCACCTGATGGTAGTGTCACCACAGACTCTAGCAGTGATGATGATAGTATGATTGAGGCACAGGCAGGGTTGTCAGGGGCTGAATCTGTGCCATTGGTTGCCATTCCACCTGTCTCCCCCTTATCCTCGCACACAGTTCCCCTGCCTGCACATTACCCATCACCTCTGGCCATAGAGGAAGGACAGTTTGCTGGTGGTAGCATGGAACAGGGAAGTGTGGTGACTATGGAAGGTGTGCCTGCACACCATGCTCCCAGTCAACAGACTGGTGATGTCCCACACAGGCATGTGCCCACCGCTGCTCGTAGGAGGACCACTGGCCAACATGCCCCTGCGGACCAAGCACATCAGCTGGAGTCACCAGATGCATGTTTCTGGCTGTAATGGAGGCACAGGCACGTGCTGAATGGCACAACAGAGACGGTCTGAGGCTTCAGAGGGCTGCTGTCCGTTCATTAACCGACAACATCCAGGCACTTGCAAATGCTCACCATCATCTTGCAGATGTGTTGGATAGACGATTGGGTGACATGGTGAGAGTCCTTGACCATGGCATGTCAATCCTCAAGCGTGGAATCTCTTTGATGGAACATCTGGTGGGAGTGAGGTGTCGGGTATGTAGGCCAGCTACATCACCTGTTGAAGGTCTATGTGAGCATGCTACTGCACATGCCCCCTCCCATAGTGGCGGTAGCAGCAGCAGTGCTGCTGGTTCTGTGCAGTCCACACCAGGACGCAGCAGGCCACGTGCACGTGGTCCTGGACGGTCCCAACAGGGACACGATTCCAGTGGACATGTGTCATCAGACGGTACCCAATCTTGACCTCTGCCTGGTAGTGCCCATGCAACCCCTGGCAGGCGCAGGTCACATGGCCGGACACTGTGAACTGTGACACCTGCCTTGTACAGTCTACAGCTGTCAATATTACCCCTGTGTAGGCCAGCCTCATGCCAGACTTGTGTGCATGCATACACACACGCTGGAAACAAATGTAGGGCACCTCAACACACACACGCATAACATCCACACACACCCAATGATATCACAGGCCCTAGCACACACGCATGATGTCATCCAATGGCACAGCCTAGGCCTCTGGCAAACATTATCACCTTTTGCATATGATGATGCCTGTGCTGCATCCATGTCATCCACACCATCTGTGCAGGGACATGTTCATATGGTCTGATGCACAGGATGAACATACTAGGTAGACAATTGTAGGTTAATATTGTTGAGTAGTGTTGACAGGTAGCAGACAGAACATGTATTGCAGTTGTAGAATGCATTTAGTATGTTGACAGCATGTATCATGTGTAGCAACACTAACAGCATGTTGATCCTGACGTTCTGCCTTCCTCTTTCAGGTGTAGTTTCATGTGCCGGGGGATGTTGGTGTATGCGGGAGTCCCATATGTACATGTTGACTACCCACAGGTCAGTATGACAATACCCGCATGCACTTTGTAACTTCCACATCACAGTCATATTCTCCCATGTTTCAATTATGTTTACTGTTCTAATGATCCAAGAGCATGATAGCTGTGTAGTAAGCTACTGTGTTCAGAGCCGTCGCATCCATAGTGGGTGACATCACAGGTATAGTTACCTGGAGCGCGGAGTGGGTAAAAGTGTGGTATGCTGAATGACAAGGGTAAAGGCCAGTGGAAATAGTGGCATCTCATTGGGAAGCAGTAACACCCACTGCCAAGACAGCATGCAAACAGAGACACACCCACACACTCAGGGATTCCATACACAGTAACACACACTCTGACACATACACACAGTTGCCAGTGTTCGGATGTCAACCCCTGCCTATGTGTATGTCATCATTATAGTAGTACGTAATTACAAGATGCGCCACAGAGATTACACATGTACAGGTAGTTGGAGTGGCCTAAGATCGAGGACATCGACAGGGATACTACAGTGCAGTGAGTGTATGTGGGGAGGGGGGGGTCCATCAGTAGGCTATGTAACAGCAGGTCACACCCCAGGGCATACATGTTAACAGGCGGTTAGTATGCCCGTCTACGACTGATGTTATCAACAGGGATACTACACTGCTTTGAGTGGATGGGGGGTGTTAACATTCCACTATGGTAACATACAGCCTCACTCCAGGAACCGGACAGCCATACACACACACACACACACACACACACACACACACACACACACACACACACACACACACACACACACACACACACACACACACACACACACACACACACACCGGCATTCACAAAGATATACACATATGTCACAGACACATACAGACACTTTACATGTGTGTGGTTTAACCACCTGCCTATGGCTTTCTTTCTACACTTCACTCTGTACTGGTGTCACCAACAGTGTTCAGGAGAGTGATAACATGTGGGATGTATTCCCAACCATACGTGGCATATATGGACACACACCCACACATGCCAGTACTGTGAATCAAACACATGGCTATCTCATGATAGGTACTAAAGCAGTACAGCACTATCACATCCGGTACAATGCCTATTGACTCTTTCCTATGACAACTGTGCTGATATATGCACAATATATGCAGAGGGGAGGTATTACTGTTACAGGTGTCATGGGGTTTGCCTTCGGTGTCACCCTAACAGCATTCTACATTGTCTGTCTTCCACTTCAGTTAACAAAACCTGACCTTAGCAGGTACACAGGTTATTGTAGGACTGGTTGTAACACACCAGTGAGCTGTCCTCAGTAATCATTCATCTACAAAGAAGCCCCACCACTTAGTAGTCATGTCCAAACATCCGTCCATACCTCATGTACGGCTTACTGTACTTAGAGCATGTCACCATATACAGTTGGCAATGTTGAGGCTGTATTTCAACAGCATGATGTACTAAGACAACAGTCACCTTCAGACATTAGACATTGCACACACATGTAATCTACACAATCAGCAATACATGTACACATATGCGGTCTACATCAGTACGTGCACTAGCAGGTCAAGAGGATACATTCCACACCTTGCCCACGCCATGTGTGAAACATAGCCGAGCATCTGTGGCTTGTAAACATCTCACCCCAGCATGTACTGGCTATTGTCGTATTAAGGCAAATGTCCAGACAGCACACACCATGCATGGCGTGCAGTTGTTGACATGGGGTATATGTAGGAGCTGTGGCCACACATGGTTGTATATGTCATGAACATATCACCTGTGACTACTCAGGAACATACAGTGCAGAGCTGGATTTCCCTGAGTCTGTCAATACAGGCCTTTTGTAGGTCCTATGGTCCTGTTATTTGGGTATGTTTGTAGGCATTGCATTAGGTGGACATGTCTAAAGACATACATGCCACATGGGGTGTTGTATGATATGATAGGTGTCATGGGTGACCAGTAGAGAGGAGATATTACCTCTGTCACCATAGATATCGAAACGTATGTACTGTTAGCATGCTATCTGCCATGTGCATGTGTGTAATGACTGTAGCCACCTGTGTGTAGAAAGGTAAATGAAAGCTATGGTAATGTAATATATGTTGTATGAGTGTGGGATGTACATATCCAGGGCAGGTACGGTTAGGTCATATCCAACTATGAGGGTGTTGTTTACTGGTGTACAGCAGTAGTCGACCGTGTTAATGCTGACAACATCCGAGTGACCCTGGTATGTGTACAACTGAGCAGGTTACAAACAGTGGTATTATTGCATTGCATAACACATTATGCAGCTGTTTCTGTACATGGGTACATTGCATAGTTGATGTAGGCCTAGGTACAGTCCACCAATCGAGGGTTATTTGGTGGTCTACCATACTATGTCATACCACATATGGATGTGTGTTGGTAGTCTGGGATGTATATGTGGATACAGCCTAGAATGCAGCATTTGCCACTGTCACCTGTACCTGACTCATCTGCGATGCTTTATGTCGGAGTAGTGGTCCTTACATGTGAGTAGCCTTTATGAATATGTGTACACCACCACCTGGGATGGTCCATACCACTGTTATGGCCCACATATCTGGATCTGAGTTATATGGTGGTAGTGCAATTTTGCATTACAGAGCTTTCAGCCAGGTGTTCCTCACTGCACAGATGTCGGTATTCCCCATTGTAGGTTCTACATTGAGCTAATGGATTACTAAAGCCACACATCTAGCACGGGTTAGCATAGGCATCCAATGCAATTGTCATGTAGGTGTCAGGGTGTTACTTCTGCTTGTAGGACATTTGCCTTGGAATGCGGCTATATGGGTAAATGCAACCTAGGTATTATCCACAGACACATGTAACATGGATGCATTTGCTTTGTGTTGAAGGCTCGTCATTCGGTCATGACAGCCCGGAATGACAGACACTGGATGACCTCATAATAACAGCAGGACATTGGCTCATTGTTTAGGTCTAGCAGTTGCCACCTGTACCATGACATCACTGCGCGTGGCATTAATGTGCTTGGTAGCAAATGCCCCATGTAAGGTGACGGACAGCAGCAGAATTGTTGTATATGACCGATGTGAGATATACTTAGGGTAGCAGTCCTGCTAATAATGACAACTACTACCACAGCCGGGAGAGGTCATCTTGTCACCTGCACCTCAGTACCATTACACAAGTTGGCTCACACTTTATGCTTGCATATGCCACTGTTCCATGTATAATGCCACTGTCCACAATCTGCTGTCAATGTATGCCTTTCAGGGCAGCAAGGTGTGTGACACATTCTGTAGGTAGCATCCGCCTGTGCAACCCAGGTAACCTATTGTCTGTCATGTCCACACATGCATGACTGTGTATATGTAACATATAAATGTCAGTGCTTCATGTACATGTATGCATGTGTATCATTCAGCTCAGACACAGATATATCATTTACAGGCCACATACAGGTATCAAGTAGTACACCAGTATGATGTGCATATATACTGACAGGTAAGATGTACGTAACTGTAAACCTGTGTGTTTACAATAGGAGTCCATTACAACATGTTCTGTAGATGTAAGTGTTTGAGCATGCACACTGTGGCCTTCAGTGGTTAGAATTGGAGTGCATCCCAAACAGCCCTGTGCTACTAAGTGTATGAGCATACCCACTGCCACCTTGTGTAATTTGAGTCAGTGCATACAACAAGCCCTTTGTTACTAAGTGTATGAGCATGCCCAGTATAACCTTGTGTAGTTGTAGTCATAGTGTATCCCAAACGGCCCTGTGCTACTAAGTGTATGAGCATGCCCACTGTAACCCTGTACAGTGATAGTAGTTGTCCATTCCGTAGATGGCCATACTCCGGTTCAGGTTCCTGTTGTGCTACAACTATACCTCTCAGGCCTACCTGCGGATGATGTGTCTTGTTTGTGCATACAGGTTGTAATGGACACCTACTTTAAACACACAGGTCTACAGCTATGTACTTCATGATTGTCAGTCTCCCTATTGGTGTCCTCAATTGTAGAAGGGCAGTCTGACTGCTTTGGAATGTGTAATCTCTGTGGTGCGTCTCGTAACTGTGTTACTACTGTAACTACTGTGTTACTACTGTTACTACCACTGTAATAGTGAACTTTAGATAGGCAGGAGTTCTGATCCCACCACTGGCAACTGTGTGTGTGTGTGTGTGTGTTTGTGTGTGTGACAGCAAATGCCTGAGTGTGTGTGTCAGCAAGTGGCTGAGTGTGTGTGTGTGTCTCAGCAAAGCCTGAGTGTGTGTGTCAGCAAATGTCTGAGTGTGTGTGTCAGCAAATGGCTGAGTGTGTATTTGTGTCGGCATCCTGTCATGGCAGTGGGTTTTGCTGCATTGCAAAGCAATACCTCCTTTTGCACTGGCCTTTATCCTTGTCATCCGCTAAACCTCTCTCTTCCCTCCTCCCCACTGCAAGTAATCGGTCCTGTGATGTCACCCAGCTCAGACGTGGAATCAGTAAGTGTAATTGTATGTGTTCTGTGGCACATACCCCAACTCCATACCATTGTACTAGTTACATTTACATAGGAAAGACGTGTATGCACAATACTGGCATGTGTGTGCATGTTTGTGTGTGTGACTACCCTGTAGCCAGGCATACACATGTGAAATGTCTTTTAGCACACCATGGTAGCCATCTGTGGTGACCAGTGTCAACAAAGTATTCATAGTTAGGAATGGTAAAGAATACACAGTCAAGCATGACTACAGTGGGGTATGTTACTTCCTGTGCCACTGTCGAGCAGTGACACCGAAGTGGTTGCCGGGGTGTAGGTCCATACCCATCATTCCCCCATCCTGACTCCACAATCCCCGGGGTAGATTACATTAGCCATTATTCCCCACCCCAAACTCCACATACAAACAAACATTCCTTCTCTGGTGAGCTGTTTATGATTTAAAATTTAAATGTTATAATACAGGTGATGCCTCTGTTTTGTGTACATGTCAGTTCCTTTGGAACCCTTCTGTGTCACAAAGGGCATTCAGACGTGTGTGTGTGTGTGTATGTGTATATATATATATATATATATATATATATATATATGTATATGTGTGTATATATATATATATATATATATATATATATATATATATATATATATGCACCTACGGGATGTGTACCACACACACACACACACACACACACACACACACACATATATATATATATATATATATATATATATATATATATATATATATATGTAGTTATGACAGTTGTACAGATGTAGACTTGTCTTTGTTGTTTCACAGAGTACAGTACATTCAAGGGTACTATACATATGTACACAAAGGGACTGCTCCATTTGTTTTCAGTACTGTGGAATACCTGTAGTAGGATGTGCATTATATACTCCATGCAACATGTGTACAACTCAGGTGGCTTAGTGGTACGTCCAGTGACCTCAGTGTGCATGGTCCAGGGTTCAGGACCTGCAAGCCTTGATGCTGTCAATTAGGACTGCATAAGACACTTTTAATCAGTTGTAAGCAGGTGTAAATATGTTTTCGTGACAGTAAGCAGCAGGTACACGCAGGTAACAGACATGTACAACCCGCAGTACACTTGGTTCATAGGTTCATAGGTTCATACTAGGCTATCTGCCCGAGGGCATTTACAAGCCTAGCCCATCGTTTTGTGGCTTACGCCACCCCTTTAGTATGGGGAACTATACCCATTATTTTGCTGTGCCTCTGTCGAGCAGTGACACTGAGGTAATCCCTGGGGTATATCTGCGATCTCCCATCCATTGGTCAAGATTTCTCTTGAACAAGGCCAGCGAGGTGCTCTGCCTCACATGTACCGGGATTTTGTTCCACAGCATAGGAGTCTTTGGGTGATGAATCTATCCCTCCAGCACGTCCTATTAATAGCCGTGTCAAGGTTTAAGTCTCCGCCCTTGTGGCTCTGATGGATCTAGATTTTGAGGTGAAGCATATTCATCAAATCTGGGTTTGACATGGCCTTGTATGTTAGGCAAAGGTCACCTCTGAGCAAGCGATGGCGACTGAATAGAGCTGGAGTTCTTTCAGTCGGGCAGCATAGGACAGATTTTTGAGACCCTTTATCCTTTTGGTGAGGAACTTTGTGGCCTCTCCAGCTGCTGCAAGTGTCGGGTCAGATACATTCGAATGGGGCATTGTACTCAATCATTGGTCTGATGAGTGATGAGTAAAGGGAGACTATGACCTCCCTTGATCTAGATGAGAATCCCTTCATGATAAGGTGGGCAATGTAGAAGGTCTTCCTAACTACTTTAGCTACATGGGTGTCGAATGACAGACTACTATCAACCTGGGTCCCCAGGTCCCTGATAACTTCTTCTGTGCTCAGTGGATTGCCACCTATTTGGTAGCTAGGGTAACCTTGTTTTTCCCGGGGTATGACTATGCATTTTTGGCATTTAACTTTAGGCGTGGCTCTGGCACCAGTTATCCGTTTCTGTGAGACCCTTCTGAAGGATATCTGTGTCAGATGTGTTTTCTACTATGGCCCAGTTTGCAGTCATCTGCAAACTTTGTCAGCCATAACCCTCCTGTGTTTGCTTGTACTTGGAAAAGTAGATGCCAAACAAGAGTGGGCCCAGGACTGAGCCCTGTGGGACACCACTTGTGACAGGCTTTGAGTCTGACATGGCGCCAGCAGCTCTGACCCTGTGGGTTCTGTCACTCAGCCAGTTTGCAACCCATCTTGTGATGTATGGGTTGACATTTAAGCTGATGAGTTTTCAATGATACCGAATGGGGTATTGTATCAAAGGCCTTAGCCAGATCGAGGTAGGCTGTATGGACTGCCTTTCCCTCATCAATGGCTTTGGTGACTGTTTGAAAAAGTCAACCAAGTTTAAAAGGCATGATCTGCCTTTGACAAAGCCAAACTGGGTTGGATCCAAAGTCTGCAAATTCCCTATGTCTTTATTTATGAGGTCCATTATGATCCTCTCCATGGCTTTGCAGATAAGGCTTGTCAAGCTAATGGGCGGTAATTTCCAGGGTCGGTGGAGGCACCACCTTTGTGAAGTGGTACCACAGTTGCAGTGCGCCACTCCTGGAGTGCGTATCCAGAGGTAAGACTTTGATTAAACAGCTGTCCTAGCTGTGGGTTTAATTCCTCATTGAGTTCATGGAGCACACAGCCGGGGACACCATCAGGTCCCATGGATGCTGTGTTTTTGCTTTGGAGAGCAGTTCTCACTTGGGCTGGAGATGTTTGGGGGCTGCAATCGTTTGGTATAGATATCTCTCCTTTTTGGGGGAGGGGAGAAGTTTGCACTGAACCTGTCAGCCAGTATGTTGGCAATGTCTGTAGGATCAGTAATCTTCACATCATTTTGAACTAGCTCTGAGCATATCTGGGAGTTTCCTCCCAGGTTTCTAACATAGCTAAAGAAGGCCTTATGATTGTCTTTTGAGTCTTTAGCTATTTTTCTCTCAAATTTGCTTTGGATGATTTTATGAGAGCTCTAAGTTTTTACTTATAGTGATCAAGGGTGTCTTACCTTTTAAGGATTTTGCTCTATCTTGTAGTAGCTTCCTCCTTTTGTTGTAGAGTTTGTTTATGGCTGGGGTCCACCAGACTGGACGCTTGCCTTTGGTACAAAGAGTCTTTGTTTTGCTTGGGATTGCCTTATCCATGGAGTCCTGCAGGTGCTGGTAGAAGGCATTTGTAAGTGATTCAGCGGCTTGAGTACTGTTTTCCGCCGGCTCGGGGCCTTAAACGAGACCACACTAGTCTTTAGAAGTGTGAAGTCGGCTTTTGAGAAGTTCTTTAGTGTGGTCTTTTTTATTTCACGGGGGGGTGGGATGAGGACCTCCAGCGAGATTAGTTGTGGTCTGATCTCACCAGTGAGGGGTACACCTCGGTGTTGAACATTGTGCTCCCATGTTCGTGATGATGAGATCAAGTATGTTATCTCCTCTTGTGGGGATGGTGACTAGTTGTTCCATGGCATTTGAGTTTATGAATTCCAGGAACTTTTGGGCTAGGGTGTTTGGGCTTGAGTAGTGTTCCCAGTCTATATTAGGGTAATTGAAGTCACCTAGTATGATGGTGTTTGGTGATACATTTATCCCTCTAGTGTTTTCAGGAAGGCCATGTGAGGTTCCTGAGTTTGTGAGGGTGGCCTGTAACATGCTACAATTTGCAGAGCAGTCTTGCCTATGGTTAATTGCACCTGGATGGTCTCCGATGCATCGTCGTTCCCACCAGTCTTGAGGTGTGGGTGTCCTTGATGAATATGGATACCCCTCCTTTCTTGGTATTGTCCAGATTTTGGGGCGGAGCATGATATGAGGTAAAACCTGATAGCGCTGGGGTGCTCTCAGGAGCCTTGAACCAGGTTTCTGTCACAGCACAGACATCGATGTTCTCCATACTGAGAAGGGCCTCGAGTGCGTGCATTTTGAGATTTAGACTTCTGGCATTGAGCAGCATTACCCTTAGTTTTTTCCTTTTTGTGTTCTAGGGTGGTAGGTTTAGAATTTGAGCCTTGCCTAAAAAGGCACTATGGGGTGGCAAGAGCCTTTGCCAATATCCGGAATCCCACGGGTGACAGGTGCAAGCCGTCCCTTGCGAAGCAGCGTGGCTTGTCCAGCATGTCATCCCAGGCAGACAGACACTGGATCCCCTTTGAATGACACCAGTGTTTAAGCCAATTGTTAAAGCTGATCATCTTATCTCTGTATTGTGGCATCATTCTTGGTGAAGGTAGGATACTGCTCAAGGTCAGGGTCATACCTGTCTGGGCTACATAATCAGAGAGCTCCTCAATGTCTCTTTTCATGTAGTCCAAGGAGGTACGTCTCAGGTCGTTTACACCAGCATGGACAATGACTGAATCATATTTGTACCTGCTGTTGAGAGACCTGAGTGCTTGCGTTATGTGGCGGATTCTAGCGCCCGACAGGCAGCTTACTGTGACCTTCTCCTTACTCAGTCTGGTGGCGGACGTCAGTGTGTCTGACTATGGAGTCACCAATGACTAGTGTGTCTGGCATTGTGTTTGGCCTTAAGGGCTGTGACTGTTTGACACTCTGACTGTGAGGTCTATGTGTTGCAGGTGTTGTGTTCTGAGGTGGTGGTTGTTTGGGTGTCTGCTTTGGTGGCCTCTGCTGTTTTGGCAGATTTTTGATCAGAGCCTCCGAGTATGTCTTTGTTTGTTTATGTGTATGATTTGAGGTTGTAATGGTAATATGTGAGACTGGGTCTATAGTGTGTGTGGTAACCTTCTCCTCCTGATTGGTCTTGCCAGTCCTATGTTGAGAGAGCTCAGCCTCCAGTTTGGCCGTATAGTTGCATCTCTCGCATGTATTTGTGTTTTGTGGGAGGAGGAGAGGGTTGTCTGTGTACATGAGGCAATTGTAACATTGCCTCAATATTCCCAGGTTCACCAGCTGAGCAGGAGAGGACACTAGCAACTGATCCCTCGACATGCTAGAAGGAATAGACAAAAAACTTTAAAAGATTCCGGGGACGTGGGTGACCGAGAAATGGGGGTTGCCTTTTGGGGTACTATCTATGACAAGAGTGCGTATCAAGGTAATAAGTACTGTAGGAGCAAGTGCTACGTTTAACAGATAGAGAATAGTCTACTTGGAGTCAAGTAGAGATGATCTTTTAATTATAGGATACGCTGATTAGATCAGTAGTATAGTTCGAGGAAGGTAGTTTTAAGGAAAATTTGAAGAGTGGACTTTAGGTAGCGAATAGTTTAAACCTGCTTAACCGGCGCTGCCCTAGTGTGCAACAGTAGCAACTCCGCTAAATCGGGCTAAATCGGCTAAATCAGCTAAAGCGTGCTTTATAGCAGGGGCTGGAAAGACAGGAGATGACGCAAATTGGCCAATCAACCATAAGTCACTGCCCTAAACCACTCCTCTGAGGACAAATGAAGGAGTTATGGAAATGACCCCTAGTGGCCAATAAAACTACAGTTTCAAGTGAGTAACCACCTCTCGGGGGGCAGGGAAGCTGCTCAATGTTAGTCACTGCCACTGATAAACACAGAGACCCTCCTTCAGCCCAAGCAAAATGGCCTCACAGAAACTTTCAAACAGTTCAGGAACAGCAAGCCTGTAACTGAACTTTTTAACTCTCAGAAAAGTGGGAAAAAGCAAGATTTTTTGTTTTTACAGAGATAGCAGAGGTTCACAAGTAATATCAAGTTATAACAGTGCAGTAAATGACCCCACACAAGAGTGCTAGGTCAAGGACAGAAAATATGCAAGTTTAAGGAAAAACGATTTAAAATTAAGTGCAAACAGGAAATTCAGCAAACAGCTTTTGGTTGTGCTCTAAATACAGCTACTAATACAGAAATCAAGTTTAACAAGCCAGAAAATGCTCAAGCTAGGCAGCTATGCAGAAAAACTTAGCAAATAAACAGAGAAAAAATACTTAAAATCTCAAAAGTGGCTCCCTTCTTCTCTCAGCGTTTTTTCCTCTTGGCGGGTGCTTCACCAACAGCCAACAAGCCTGAAAAGACGCTCAAACCACGAGGCAACTAGGTTTTAAGAGAGGAAGATGAAGGAGTTATGGAAATGACCCCTAGTGGACAATAAAACTACAGTTTCAAGTCAGTAACCACCTCTCCGGGGGGCAGGGAAGCTGCTCAATGTTAGTCACTGCCACTGATAAACACAGAGACCCTCCTTCAGCCCAAGCAAAAATGGCCTCTTTGGCAATCCTGCTGATGTCACCCACCTAGAATACACCTCTAGCACTGCTGTAACCCAGTATTCTCTGTAGCATGTGCTGTAACTGCGTATTGCTGTAGTGTGATAAACTAGTTAGGTAGGGGTTCCATTTCAGGACAGGCCAACTGTGTGTGTGTCTTTGTCTGTCTGAGACAAAAACAATGCTTTTTAGAGTATGCACACTCGATATAATTCACATGACCACTTTTGGCAATCCTGCTGAGGTCACCCACCTAGGAATACACCTCTAGGACTGCTGTAACCCAGGATTCTCTGTAGCACGTGCTGTAACTGTGTATTGCTTTAGTGGGATGAACTAGTTAGGCAGGGATTCTATTCCAAGAGAAACCAACTGTGTGTGTGTGTGTGTGTGTCTCTGTCTGCCGGGCAAGAACAATGCTTTTTAGAGTATGCACACACTGTACAATTCACATGACCACCTTTGGCAATCCTGCTGATGTCACCCACCTAGGAATACACCTCTAGGACTGCTATAACCCAGTATTCTCCGCAGCGTAAGCTGTAACTGCGTATTGCTGTAGTGTGATAAACTAGTTAGGTAGGGGGTTTATTTCAAAAGAGACCAACTGTGTGTGTGTTTATGTTTGTGTGTGTGTGTGTGTGTGTGTGTGTGTGTGTGTGTGTGTGTGTGTGTGTGTGTGTGTGTATGTGTGTGTCTCTGTCTACCTGAGACAAGAACAATGCTTTTTAGAGTATGCATACTCTGTACAATTCACATGACCACCTTTGGCAATTCTGCTGATGTCACCCACCTAGGAATACACCTCTAGGACTGCTGTAACCCAGTATTCTCTGTAGTGCATGCTGTGACTGCGTATTGCTGTAGTGTGGTACACTAGTTAGGTAGGGGTTCTTTTCCAGGACATGACAGGTGTGTGTGTGTGTGTGTGTGTGTGTGTGTGTGTGTGTGTGTGTGTGTGTGTGTATGTGTGTTCGACTGTCAGAGCCTGTGTGGAGGTGGCTGTGAGTGTCTAACCACTGGACATGTTGGGGAGCAGATTTTGTAGTTTTCCTATATGGTGTCTGTCTTATGTCACAATGTCCACCTCACAGGGAGCACAGATGTCAGTCAGCCACGGGACTGTGTTGGCAGGCTATACCCCTACATCTGGCAAAAGGCCTGGTGAACAAAGAATGCAACCCTACTAGTACCCGGAATATGTCCTGAACCCATGTGTCATATACAAACACACTTGCCTAGAATATCCCGCTATGTTGATAGTACCTTGCACATTGATGACAGATAGTAGGCATGGTGTGATTGCAGTGGGCTGCAGAGTACATGGCACCCTGTACAGCAGTACAATAGGCACATAATTGCGGACATTGTGCCTTCGCTATGTTCCCCACTGGATGCCTGCAACATATGTGGTGCCATCAAATGTGATCCACAGAGGTCATACAATGCCTTACACATGTGCCCTGTATGGACCGATGCCACTGACACCAGGGAATACCTGTATCATGCTATCAATGCAGGTGCAGGGTCAGCCTGCTGACTATAAGCAGGTTCTGCCACACCAGGCCAGTATTGCCATATCGGAGGATAACAGTCTGTGTACACAACATGTGCCAGCCAAACCAGGTACACCTGTACATGTCATTGTACATTATTGTGGGACATGCACATCCCAGACAATGTCCATGTCAAGGACTATCAAACACAGACATGGCATGCATTGCAAAGCTATGGCCATACACAATGGTAACCAGGATGTCAGGGCAGTTCATACAGTACGCATCTGTGTGGGACATTGCAGACACTACACCCCTGTACCACACTTCACACCATTGTCGGGTGGCTTGATGCCAATGATTACCCCTCACCCAGCCTTGTACAGCCATCTTGCACAGCCAACCACTACACACCCATGAAGCAATGCACACATGCATGTCAGTCCTGGCACCTTGTGTCTGCGTGTGGGGTATGATGCTCCCAACCACAGTCACTCCCAGTATAACTCCCATTGGCATACCAACAGATGTCAAACACGCTCACATGACCTAACCCATAGAACCTCTGGGTATCCCCTGTGGTGCATGTAGTACCTGTGCATTACTGCACTGTGGCAAACTAAGTGGTTTGGGAGTGTATATGTGGCCTGGCAAAGAGTGTCACTCTGAGTCCATTAGAGAGTGTGGCTGTGTTGATAATGACATCTGTTCATGTGGACAGCCATGTGTGCTACACATAATGTCTGTCTACTATATCTCTGTTGCAGATGTTGCACACCAACACACATATATGTTCTTACGGCACACCAACATGTCAGCTGTGTGGCACATGGAGTAACTGCATGCACTTGTAATAGTAATGACTAGTCAGTCAGGGGTTTGAACCCCTGTACTGGTAGGTGTGTGACAGACATTGCCTAGGTTTTAGTCTCCAAGCCCTTCTCTGATGTACTTTGCCTCTGTCTGTCCCTCCCACACACACTCTCTGGTGGATGTGGAGGTGTACACCTGCTCAGCAGCAGCTTGTTTATTGTAAGTGATAGTCATGTTCGGGTGATGGCCTCTGCACGTATTGCAGTCCTCCTCTAGCTGATTGCATGTGGAACAGCTGTGCTGATGTCCCCATAGCCATTCACATGAAGAACATAGTACAATATCTAGGAATATCATGTTGGTGTTTTCCCATGACAGTAACTATGAGTGGTACCTGGATCTGGTGTTTGGCAAACGGCATCACAGATGATATCTGGATGTTCCTCAAACTACATACACAGTGGGAAATAGCCTAAAGACAGGAGGGTAATGTGCCAGACATGACTACAGCATGTAAGTGTAGCTATGCTTCATTGAGACAACTGCCTGTTTAACAAAGTGTGTGTGGTAATGGCTATTCTGCATGTTTTAAACTGACAAGACAGTGCTCTGTTTGTGAGGGATCCCCATCTATAGGGCCATCCGGTGACTGGTCAGTGTGTGGAACCATTTGTTTCCTGTGTTACTCACTGAACACACATCTGTGAACAGCAGGAATATAGTGTCAGGATTGCAGCTAGTACATGGTGATAGTGATAAGTTACTGTCATTGCATCCCTGACTGAACATATGTCACATGAAACAGTGGTATGACAGACACTGTCTGGGGTTCTCAGTGACATGCCAATAATGGGCTAATGTTTATAGCTGCTGTCACAAGTCTTCTACATGTTGTACAGATGTCATGCTGTATATATGCATGTTTTGTGCTCTCTCTGCAACTGTATACCATCTGTTGTGTTGGGTTGATGGTCATATCTATGCATGCTGTTGTAAGTAATCCTGAATGCTGTTGGCTATTGCTAAGCCATATCTGTGTTGAAACTTCAACGCCATAGGCTGTATGGGTTTGGAGGTCCCGCCAGAACCACCTGTCCCACCTCAGCTGGCCATGGCACTGGGCACCAGCACATCTGGGGCCCAGCCTTGGACCTCCACCTCTGTTGGCTCTGCACCACCTTCTGGTGGTACCGCCACTGAGGATGGGGCATGTCCCCCCTGGGAACAGGTTCAGACATGGACACGTCCACTGTCATAAGTCCCAGATGTTAAGTTGTCTATCTCGCCTTCATTCTTGCTGGATGGGTTCCTCGGCCACTCTAAAAGCTCGAGAGTTGGTTCCACCGGCTCGAGGCTCCCCTTATATCCCACAATGCTAGGCGAGAGTTACCTCAGATCTCGTTTGCCGCTACAGCGATCGAGGTGTTGGTTTTCTACCGGCTTCTTGGTAAGTAAACTTTTCAGTAAGTTAGGATACTTAAACCCCTTTATTTTTGATTTTAACTACTTTTTCCCTTAGTTTAGTGGATTTCCAACTCTTTTTTTCATATAATCCCGTTTCTTTCCACAAGAACTTTAAAGTTCTCCCTCGGGCCTTCAGGCCTTTCCCCCATTCCCTAGTGGTGTGTGTGTGTTACTCTTAATTAAAACCCTTTGATAGTTGTTTTATTTTTGAGTTTTAAAAAAAATAAGATTAAGTGTAATCAGTGTGTCTGACTGAGTGTGTGTGGTTACACTTTCTTGTTCTAGGATGTCTAAAGACACAAAGGTCTCAGGCTTCAAGAAGTGTGATGCGTGCTGTCAGAAAATGTCTCTGACAGACGGTCACACTTCTTGTGTCTACTGCCTGAGGCCTTTGCACCTGCAGGACTCCTGTGCTGTATGCCACGGCTTCAGTCCCAGGGTCCTGCAGGAAAGAAAGAACAAGTTGATCCTAAGGGGTCTTAAGCCTGAGGATTCCCTTTCTGTCTCTGGGAAGCCCTCCAAGGCTTCTAGGTCCTCGGCTCCAGCTACTGAGCCGAGACCTAAGGCTGCTAAACCTACGCCTGCATCGGCTCGGCTGGAGCCGATGAGTCTACAGCTTCTGTGGTTCCTCGGCTCGGCTGGAGCCGAGGTATTAGAATCCTGTCGGCTCCGACCAGACCTTCGGAGCCGACATCTAGGAAGAGATCTAGGTCACCATCCCTTGGCTCCGTTCATTCGGCTCCAGCATCTCCTCTGCTGTCTGAACGAGCCATAAATCTCACTCCTCTAGGTCATCGAGACTGTCGGATCATGACCTTCAGAGGGTAGTGAGTCGACTTCTTAAGTCCGAGGCACTGGCCCAAATGCTTCAGAGCCCGACTCATCAGTCGATGCCTGCCCCTGTCCATCAATATGTTCCTCCTCCGACTACGTTGAGCTCGGAGCAGGCGTTGAACCGAGACTGTGGTAGCGCCGAGCCGATACAGATGTCTCGGCTCCGTGCCGCTCCGATTTCTTCCTTCAAGAATCTCGGCGGACTTCCTTGTCTCCTCCGAGGGGTGAGTGGCATCGGACCCTTGTCCGACCCGCTCTTCCTCGGAGCTTGCGCTGGTGAGTTCGGCTCCGACATTGGCCTCGGAGCCATCACTGTCGGTGCCGAGGGAGGTTCTCAGCTTCGGAGCGGGGACCTCTGGCTCTGCCTGACAGGGGTGCGTTCAGGTCATGCGGAGTGTGTTAGAGCCTGGCTCTACTTCACAGTCGGCTCCGTCGCCCCTCCCTCTGGTGCCTCAGGTCAAGTCGACTCACTCCCTCATCCCGGACCGCAGAGAGCCAGCTCCTCAGGAACCCCTGTGGGATCTCATCCTCTTCCGAGGCCTCTCCTGATTTGGCAGAAGAGCCCCTCGGAGAGGAAGTGTAAGAGGAAACACATTGACTCACCTGAGTCCATCACATCTGACACAGATTTAGGGATTCGAGGGTTCCCCGTTCCCCTTCTGAAGATGTCTCTTTGCAGACATTCTAGAAATCCTTAAACAGAGGGAAATTGGCCAGCCCTCAACCCTTCGGAGGATGAATCTGTGTACCTTGAGGCGTTTGGCTCTCGCCTCCCACCTCCTGGGTGTCTCCCCTTTGACCCCTCATGCAGGTGGTAGCTAAAGGCATGGATGGCTCCTGATTCAGTGGACCCCACTCCCAGGAGACCCTCAAAATTCATAACGGCACCAGCAGACAAACAGTTCTTGACAAAAGGAGTTTCTGTGGATGCTATGGTGGTGGCTGCTGCCACTAAGAAGGAACTAGCTGATCCTTCAGTACCTGTCCATCCACCTAACAAGGAATCTAGGTCCATGGACAGGTACGGAAGCGGATGTTCTCATCAGCGACATTTGCTATGCGTCGCTGAACTACCTGTGCCATTTTACTCGCCTTCAAAGGGACTTGATTAAAGAAGCGAGTGACATGTTGAAGGACCCTACAGCTGCGGGTTTTCAAGATAAGATGAACACTCAGCTGGTTACCCTTAACTCCATAGCCAACTCCTCCATGCGCCTCCTTTCTTATGCGGCTGATGGAGCGAGCAGGGCCGCAGGGACAGGTGTGGCCTTACGAGGCATGCCTGGATGCGGCTATGCAATTTATGGACCCCTTTCAAGACGTCTTTCACTAATTCCCCGTTTGATGGATCATCTCTGTTTGGTCCTCAAGTGAAAGAAACCTTGACTAGGTGCGAGACTGATGGCAAGACTCTTTCTGCCGTCGGAGTCCGTTTTCTACTCCTTCTAGGCCTTACCCCAAAGGCCAGAAAAGTGGGAAAATGTGGTTCCGTAAACAATCTCAAGGGACTTCACTGACGACAGAGTTGGTTCCCGCCAGAGGCAGAGGGAATAACAATGGTAGACGCCGCCTCGAGGCAGGGGCTCCAGAACCAGGGCAATCGAGAAGCTTTCTCTAAGCCTTTTCAGCATCCCTGAGGTGTTGCCCGACTGCCCACCTTCGGAGGCAGTCGGGGAAGATTGTCACTGTACCCAGAAGCCTGGCTATCCCTGACTCAAGACAAATGGGTACAGTCCGTCATTTCAAGGCTATTCTATTCCCTTTCTTCGCATTCCAAACCAATCAAAAATCCCTTCCAGATGTTCCACCCTCAAAGGGATCTAGCGGTTTTGGAAATTTCAAAACTGCTTGCAAAGAGCAATTCAGCCAGTTCCAGCAGACCAGCAAGGATCCGGAATCTACTCAAGGTTCTTTTTAGTTCCAAAGAAAACAGGGGACTGGAGACCAATTTTGGATCTCAGTATCTTGAACAGATCAGTCAAGAAAACAAGATTTCGGATGGTCACGCTGCAGTCCATCCTTCCCCTATTGGGAAAAGGAAACTGGATGTGCTCTATAGACCTTCAGGATGCGTACTATCATATAAAAATGAACAGACGCTCCAGAAGATTCCTCCGCTTCAGGCTGGGAACCAGTCATTTTCAATTCAGGGCTCTGCCCTTTGGTCTCACCACTGCCCCCCGGGTGTTTACCAAATGCATGGCAGTGGTAGCTTCTCACCTGAGACGACAAGGATTCCAGGTGTTTCCATATTTGGACGACTGGCTCCTCACAGCTCCCACCAAGCATCTCCTTCTGATGGCCAGGGATTACACTTTTCGCATTTGTCAAAAGTTAGGCATTTCAATAAATTGCGAAAAGTCTGTTTTGTCGCCTTGTCGTACTATTACCTTCATAGGCAAATCTAGACACAGTAGACATGTCTGCGAGGCTAACAGATCAGAGAATAACAGACATACACAAACTGGTCTCACTCCTTTTCAACAACAACAGAATCAAAGCCAGGTTAGTTCTGAAAGTGTTGGGAATTATGGCGGCCATACCTCTGCTTCCATTAGCCAGATTCCACATGCGAATCCTTCAATGGATGCTTTTACACAATGGTCATACCAGCAACTTCCAATGTCCCACACCATTATGATCACGCAGGCGTGCAGAAATCATCTCATGTGGTGGATGTCTTCCCTCAGCTCTTATTGGGAAGACCCTTTGTTCCTTCCTCCGGTTGCTACTCTGACAACGGACCTCCCTGATCGGGTGGGGGGCATTATCAGGGCAGAACTGTCCAGGGCACATGGCAACCGCATTTAATGCCACTTGCACATAAATGTTCTAGAGATGAGAGCAGTGCTTTTAGCGTTGCAAGCCCTTCAAGACTCTCTTCCCTTGGGAACGATAGCAATCCAGACGGACAATATGTCTGTAGTGTGGTATATCAACAAACAAGGCGGAACCAGGTCCTACCCCTGTGTCGAGAAGCACTCAGACTGTGGCAATGGGCGATTTCTTCTCAGCGTTTTCTGATAGCAACGCACATCCCGGAAGTCCAATCAAATCGGACAAGTTGAGCAGAGCTATCCTCATGCCTCACGAGTGGTCTCTGAAAGACTCTGTTGTGAGAGAAATTTTCTCAAGTGGGGTCAGCCTTGCTGCGATCTTTTGCTACTCCCCAAAACAGCAAGTGCAGAGATTATTTCACTCTATTCCCTTTTCCAGGCCAACCCAGCAGAGACGCTCTAGTCCAAGTTTGCCGCCGGGGACTTCTGTATGCATTTCCTCCTTCCCACTAATCTCTCAAGTGATACAGAAAGCTATCGCTCAGAAGGCCTCGTTGATCCTCATTGCTCCTTACTGGCCTCGACAGGTGTGGTTCCCCTTTCTACATCAATTTCTATTGGGCGACCTTGGCATCTGGACCTAGTTCCAGATCTTTTGATCCATCAGTCGGGTCAGTTTCATCGCCCTCCCTCTCTGAACCTCACTGCTTGGTTCCTCCAGTTCCAACCTTAGCCAGGCTTCCTCAATTATCTCACTCCGTTGAGATATTTTGATAGCTTCCATAAATCTTCCACTCGAAGATTTATTTGAGTAAGTGGAACGCTTCACATATTGGGCTCAAGGAAGGGACATAGATCCTTTCACTGCTTCCATCCAAATAGTCCTTGATTTTCTAGCTGAACTCTTCCATGCAGGTTCATCTCCTTCTACTCTTAAAGTTCAATTGGCAGCTATTTCTAACTTTCATGTGGGTATTTCTGAGTCTGCCTTAATGTCCCACAAGCTTTGCAAGGCCTTTTTGAAAGGAGTTTTTCTTCTCAGACCTCCTATAAGAAATCCTCCTCCTCCATGGGACCTAAATTTAGTTCTGAGTTCTTTAATTCTTTCCCCTTTCGAACCTGCAGCCTCCTGTTCCTTAAAATTGCTATCTTGGAAAACGCTCTTTCTGGTAGCTGTTACTTCAGCTAGAAGAGTTTCGGAACTTCATGCACTCAGCTGTCGACCTCCTTATCTGTTGTTCCATAAGGACAGGGTATCCTTACGAACCAACCCGTCCTTTTTGCCTAAGGTAGCCTCGACATCTAATCTAAATCAAAGCATTGACGTCCCTGTGTTTTTTCCAGAATATTCCAATAGGTCTGAACAAAAATTACACTGGCTAGATGTTCATCGTCAGTTAAGGTACTATTTGGATAGAACAAAACAATTCAGAAAATCTGACCAGCTGTTTGTCTCATATGCAGAAGGCAGGAAGGGACTTTCAGTTTCAAAGGTATCATTATCTAGATGGCTAACATCTCTGATTTCCCTTGTTTATGAAATTAGACACCAAAGGCTGCCTAACAAACCTAAGGCCCATTCCACCAGAGCCTTGGCTACTTCCATAGCCTTCCAAGACAGACTGCCTATTGACACCATTTGTGCAGCGGCTACTTGGGCTACTCCTCACACTTTCATTTCTCATTATAAGTTGGATTTAGCTTCTAGGCATAGAGCTAACTTTGGTTCCACTGTTCTCAGGAGTCTGTTCCGTTAGGCCACCCGGGACAAGGTGCTAGGGGCGGTCCCATCCAGCAAGAATGAAGGCGAGATAGACAACTTAACATATAGAAGTTATGTTCTTACCATAACGTTCCATGTTAGTTGTCTTCTTCTCGCCTTCTTCTTCATCCCACCCTCCTTCCCCTGGCCTGGACAGACCTAGAGGAGTTGTGATTGTGACCTCTCTTTCTACCACCTCTTTACTTAGGCATATGCTGCTTTGCATATTTCCTGAATCAGGATGTAGGTCACCCTTCTTCTCCTGTTGTTAGAGGTGGACTCTGTTTATAGTTATTCTGTTACTATTATAAGCTGGGGTTAGCTTACAAACGAGATCTGAGGTAACTCTCGCCTAGCATTGTGGGATATAAGG
Source organism: Protopterus annectens (assembly GCF_019279795.1). Taxonomy (NCBI): domain Eukaryota; kingdom Metazoa; phylum Chordata; order Ceratodontiformes; family Protopteridae; genus Protopterus; species Protopterus annectens. Next base: position 1,656,203,945 of record NC_056732.1, read on the forward strand.
GGAGCCTCGAGCCGGTGGAACCAACTCTTGAGCTTTTAGAGTGGCCGAGTCGGAGCCGAGGTCGGCTCCGAACCCATCCAGCAAGAAGAAGGCGAGAAGAAGACAACTAACATGGAACATTATGGTAAGAACATAACTTCTATTTGTGGTGCATAGGGGGCTCAATAAGGGGTTTCGATGCCAGATACACCAGCTCAAGGGCAGAATGTCACATTTACAGTGTGAGGCTGCCCCTCCTAGACAGCCCCCAGCACTGCCACCTTTGCAGCTGTTTTGGTGCAGTGATGGTTGCTCATGGTTGGGGACCTCCGTCCCCCTGTTTCTATCTGGGGGCTCATGTGCTTGTGAATGCCAAACACCCCTCCCCGTCCGAGGTGTATCCTCCCACATGTCATATACCGACCCTGTATGCTGTCTTGTCTGTCATCCTACCCGACCTATCCTCCACGAGCATACCTACTCTCCTTCCCCCACATCCCACTCTCACCCTATGGAAACAGAAGGCCAATCGGTTCCTAGAACATAATTTGCCCCATACATAGCTGTCCATTTCACACACGTGCCCACTGGACACATGTAACCCTTTTAATATGAGTCACAACATACTCCAGTTGTCCTCACCCCTGTCTCTCAGGCGCACGATCCTTGTATGCACATGACTCTTAAATGTTCGAGGTACATGTGATGCAGACGACCCCATTGTACACACAACACTACCAGTCCCTGTATGGTTACCCCATGTACCATTATCATGATGATGATTTTTCCCACAGCACCTTGCAGGAGTACTGTTCTCACATAATGATTGGACAGGAACCGTTGTGTTAATGTAAATAACATGCACAGCATGAAGTATATGGCCAATGTACAAATGTTTGTGTGTATGACTGACACATGTCTGTCTGAGGGAATCTTGATATTACATACAACAACACCACTACATAATACATTTGTTGCTGCTGTTTCCCTTTTCATTCCTTTGCAATGCTTTTTTGTCACCTGGGATGTTCCTGATATATCTATATATCTGTATGTATCTATATGCTGGTCATAAACACACACACATACATCTACATGATGGAATACATTTCCTATCCTGTTGAATGACTGTGCTGGATGATATGTTTTGTGATAAGGTCTGATGTTTGTATATCTGTCATGGCTTAGTGGTAAATCACAGTTGTTTTGTGTGCATGGTCCTGTTTTTGAGCCTTGCAGATGATGTTAATTTTGTTGCTGGCCAGAACAAGGCCATTGGATACGGTGTGATTAAGGCACATTAAAACAGTTGTGAGCGGGTGTGTGTGGGTTTGCGCGGTGCTAAGCAATGCTAACCCCTGGTTACAGTTTCTTACACTCAGTTAGCCTCTACATTGCTTTACCAGTGTAATACTCGCATACTGGTGGCCAAACAGGCATACACCCGCTTGCTCCTGTACTTGCAACTGCACTGCATTTGGTGTTTGCATCTGCCACTCACGCCCCTGCATGGGAGTGAGGACTACGACATTAACTTGTGATGCCTATTACATCGGATTACTTGCCTACAGTATCGGGAATGGCTGCCCATTAGGCAACAGCATCCCGTTCGACTTTACGAAATCTGCGGCCTGTCCAGAGTTTGAGTTGTATCATTGGTGTGTTCCTCTTACAATCTGCACCCGTCTGGCTAATACATGGGAACTGACATTCTTCAATACAAACAAGTAATTGAGTTTTGGAACCCACATCCTTCAGCCGAGTCATGCTACTGCATACCTAATATTCTATCATCTTTCTAAGGTTTTCAGTGGAATATGTACTTGCTGTCCCTATCAGACCTCTCATACGATTGGGGAAATATACAAACTTAATCAGGGACACGGCATAACAACATCAGGGACACATTTAAATTATTGGTGCTATTAACCTGACACATTGACAGACTCAGAGCATATGAATTCATAGACATTGTCGGAGGTAAATGATGTTTATAACTCTTAATTGTTGTCATTATTCATTACGTGTAATTCACCACCTTTCCTCCATATGTCCCTAGTTTTAGGAGGGATTACATGGGGCAGAGTTAGAAACTGAGTTGAAAACTGGGACGCCCCTGGAAATCGGGGACAGATCAGAGGTTTGCTCCCTATTTGTTCCCCCAATGGTTTATGTCCTGTCCAGTGGATGTGCTGTTAGGGGTTGATAGGTATGGGCATCAGCTATGCCCATTTCAGAATATTACTTACATCCCCGGGGGGGTTCCTAATATGACTTTGCCAGCCAACACCTGCACACCTAGGCCCATAATTGCATACCCATAGTTCCCCCACCTGCCACTCCTTTACAGCACTCATCCTTTCTGTGGGTGCAGGTGGGGTATGAACACACCACTACACACTGCCCACTCTCCCCATGTCGGGACACATTTCGTACGTTGTGTCGACGCATGGGTTATCAGGCTTTCACAACCTACTGGTCCGTGTACATCTACAGGCTGGTTTGACAAGTCATTACCGGAACTGCCTCCGATCATTAATTTTTGGTGTCCCACAAGGGACATCGATGTCTATGTTTCAGGATTAGACCTGGCAGGTCTCTCCCACTGGTAGTATCCTGCCAGTTGTCTGGGAAGCAGCAGTGTGTTTACCTTTATTGTGTGTCTGTATGTCTCACCGGTCTAGCTGGGGGGGAGGTTGATGCTACGTGTTACACATTTGTTTATTGGACCCCTCACCCCCATATGCACGGCCTGTAAACATATGATGTTAAGTTGTCTATCTCGCCTTTGTTCTTGCTGGTTGGGATCAAAGCCAATCCTCGGCTCCGACTCGGCCATCTTCAATAGCTTGAGAGCTATTTACTGGCTCGAGGCTACCCCTTATCCCATAATGCCTAGCGATAGCTACCCAGATCTCGTTTGCCGCTTCAGCTGTGAGGTGTCGTTTTTCTGGCTCAGGCTCATATAAAGTTTTTTTGTATAACTTTCTTCACTCAAATTCAACCCTTCTAGTATTTTATTATTAACGGTAGTCTTGTTTTTTGTGATAGTTAGTTGTTTAGCTTGTAGTATCCCTCTTTTTTCGTGCAGAACTCGTTTAACTTAGAGAGTTGTCTCCCATCGTTCCCCCCTACCTCTTCTTGTCAGGTTAGCCCTTTAAGTTAGAGGCTTTTCCTTCTCCCTTTCTCTTATAGCTAGCCGTTTAAGTTAGAGGCTTTCCTATTATCTAAAAAAAAAAAAAAAAAAAAAAACTTTAGCTATATTCTTTATAGTAGTGTATTTTTTGTAGACTGTATATTGCTTCTGGTTGTTATTGTTATAATTGTTTTTTCCTTCTACCTTCAAGGATGTCAAAGGAGTCCAAGGTTTCTGGGTTCAAGAAGTGTGACGCATGCTGTCAGGAAATGTCTCTGACAGATGGGCACACTTCTTGCGTCTATTGTTTAGGCGCTGTGCACCTGCAGGACTCTTGTTCTATCTGCCATGCCTTTAGTCCAAGAGTCCTGCAGGAGTGTAACAATAAGCTTATTCTTAGGGGTCTTTTAAAACCCCAGGATTCACCGGCCAAGAACTCACAGCCTGTGAAATCCCCTAAATCCACTAAGCCATCGGCTCCAAGTTCGGAGCCGTCTTCGGTTCAGGATTTACCTTCCACATCGGTTCCAGCTGTCTCAAGACAATCTCCCCGTCAGCTCCATCAGAGGCTTTTGAGCCATCGCGGAGCCACAAGAGGCTGAGGTCCCCTTCACTAGAATCGGTGCATTTGGCTCCTTGGTCTTCTTTGCATCAGAGCGAGCGTAGTCACCGTTCCTCTCACTCTTCGCGATCCTCTAGGCTGCCGGATCATGATGTGGAGAGAGTGGTCAGTAGGTTGCTAAAGTCGCAGGCACTAGCCAAGTTGTTGTCCAGCCCTCCTCAACAGATATTGGCTCCGTCCACTTCTCTCGATGTTCCTCCTCCGACTCCAATGAGATTGGAGCCAGAGTTCGTTGGGGTTCGAGTAGTGGAACCGTCGGCTCCGATAACTCTATCTCCTTTGGTTCCGACGTCGGCTCTGATTCCCTTGGTGGTGCCGTCCATCAAGGGATCTGGGCACCGGGGCTCTCTCATTGGCTCCAAGAGGGCGAGTGGCATCGGACCCTTGTCCGACCCCAGTCTCCCTCTCGGAGCTTCGGCGCAGGTGATCTCGGCTCCTACATCGGCCTCGTAGCTGTCTCCCTCGGTGCGGAGAAAGACTCCTATTTCTTCGGAACTGGAGCTTTCTCTGCATCGTGGCAGGGAAGCCTTTGAAGTAATGCAGAGTGTGCTGGCCACTGAGTCAGCTCCACTATCAGCCCCACCGGCTCCGTCCCCTGTAGTGCCTGTGCCAACCTCTGCTCCTTCTCCAGACCCCAAGCGTAGGGAACCGATGCTCTAGGACACCCCATTGGGTGTTTCCTCTTCTTCCGAGGCCTCCCCTGATCACTCAGAGGAGCCCCCTCGGAAGAAGAAGTGCAAGAGGAAGTACATTGACTCCCCTGAGTCTGTCACTTCTGATACAGACTTAGATGAATCAGAAGGGTCCCCGAGATCCCCCTCTGAAAATGTTTCCTTCTTGGACATCCTGGAAATGCTCAAGCAGAGGGGGAATTGGAATTCCCTAGCCCCTTCTGAGGATGAGTCTGTATTTCTGGATGCCTTCGGTTCCCAACGTTCCACCTCCTGGGTGTCTCCGTCTTTCGATCCACTTATGACAGCGGTGGCTCGAAAGGCTTGGTCAGCTCCGGATACAGTGGAACCAACTCCGAGGAGACCTAGTAAATTTATTACAGCACCCCAGGATAAGCAGTTCCTTTTGAAAGGTGTCCTTGTTGATGCTATGGTGGTAGCAGCAGCCACCAGAAAAGAGTTAGCAGAGACCTTTTCATCTGTCCATCCCCCTAACAAGGAGTTTAGGACGATGGACAGATATGGAAAGCGAATGTTCGCTTCAGCGACCTTCTCTATGAGGTCTCTGAACTACCTGTGTCATTTTACCCGACTTCAAAGGGATCTCCTTAAAGAGCTCGGAGATACCCTCCAAGATCCAACAGCTGAGGGAACACAAGCCAAGGTAGCTTCCCAGCAAGCGACGCTTAATTCTGTTGTTAACTCCTCCATGAGGCTCATTTCCTATGCAGCCGATGGGGCGAGTAGAGCCGCTGGTACCGAGGTGGCCCTTAGGAGACATGCCTGGATGCAGCTGTGTAAGTCTGCGGAACCCTTTCAAGCGTCCTTCACCAACACTCCCTTTGATGGTTCCTTTCTTTTTGGACCACAGGTGAAAGACATTTTGACTAGGTGAGAGCAAGAGGGCAAGACTCTGTCTGTCATGGGAGTCAGTTTTCCACTCCCTCTAGATCCTACCCCAAAGGTCAGAAGAGTGGTAAGATGTGGTTCCGTAAATCTCAGAGAGCCTTGCCTGACACACGTAGTGATTTTTCCTCCAGAGGCAGAGGGGGAAACAATAACAATAGACGCCGCCCTCATGGCAGAGGGGGTCCGCAGAACCAGGGCAACAGAGAATCCTTCTCTGATAAGCCCTTTCAGCATCCCTCATCTCTGGAGGCAGTCGGGGGAAGACTTTCGCTGTACCCAAAAGCCTGGCAAAGTTTAACACAAGACAGATGGGTACGGTCCGTTATATCCGGAGGTTACAAAATTCCCTTTCTTCAACCCCCTTTGCAGTCAAGAAAGACCCCCCCAGATGTTCCACCCAATCTGAGGGAGCAAGCAGTAATAGAAGTTTCAAAACTGCTAGAAAAAAGAGCCATCCAGGAAGTCCTGGCAACACGGATCTGGAACTTACTCAAGGTTCTTTTTAGTACCAAAAAAGATAGGGGACTGGAGACCAATTCTGGATCTCAGCAGACTAAACAGGTCTGTGCAAAGAATGAAGTTTCGGATGGTCACACTACAGTCCATTCTACCCTTTCTGGGTCAGGACAATTGGATGTGCTCTATAGATCTTCAGGACGCGTACTACCATATAAAGATGGACAGGCGCTCCAGGAGATATCTTCGCTTCTGGCTGGGGGCCAGTCATTATCATTTCAGAGATTTGCCCTTTGGTCTCACCACAGCCCCCAGGGTGTTCACCAAATGTATGGCAGTGGTCACGGCTCACCTGAGGCGTCAAGGATTCCAGGTGTTTCCGTATCTAGACGACTGGCTCCTTACTGCTACCCCCAGGAATCAACTCATACAAGCACGGGACTACACAATAACAATCTGCTCACAGCTCGGCATCACAATAAATTTCGAAAAATCTGCCTTGTTGCCCTGTCAATCTATCACTTATATAGGAGCAGACTTAGACACAAGGGATATGTTTGCAAGGCTACCACCAGAAAGGGTGTCCGCAATTCGTCAGCAGGTACAGGTTCTGATGCAGAGCAAAAGGATCCAAGTCAGGTACGTCCTTCAAACTCTGCGTTTCCATGGCAGCAGCCATTCTTCTAATCCCACTGGCACGCTTTCATATGAGGATTCTTCAATGGCTTCTGTTTACGTAGTGGTCTTTCCAAGAGCTACCCATGACTTACAAGATCATGATCACGGACGCATGCAAAAGGCATCTTTCTTGGTGGATGGTCTCCTCACTAGTTACTCAGGGCAGACCTTTCATACAACCCCCTCCGGTAGCCATAGTGACGACAGATGCCTCCCTGATAGGGTGTGTGTGGGGGGGCATTATCTGGGCAGGACAGTCCAAGGCACATAGCAACCTCACGAGTACCATCTGCACATAAATGTCCTGGAAATGAGAGCCATGCTCCTGGCGTTGCAAGCCCTTCAAGACTCTCTTCCTCCTGGGACCATTGCTATTCAAATGGACAACATGTCAGTGGTGTGGTACATCAACAAGTAGGGCGGAACCAGGTCCTACCCCCTGTGTCGAGAAGCACTCAGACTTTGGCAGTGGGCAATTTCCTCCCAACGTTTTCTGATTGCGATGCACATCCCTGGGAGATCCAACGTCATAGCAGAAAGGCTCAGCAGAGCTATTGTAATGCCTCACGAGTGGTCTCTGAATCAGAAAATTGCGAATCTCATTTTTCGCAAATGGGGACTGCCTTGCTGCGATCTCTTTGCCACCCCCTTCAACAACAAATGCAGCAACTACTTCTCCATTCTTCCACTTCCGGGTCACACACCCAGAGACGCTCTAGTCCACGATTGGCCCCAGGGACTTCTTTATGCCTTTCCTCCATTCCCTCTGATACCCAAACTTATACAGAAAGCAATATCGTTGGGTTGCAAAATGATCCTCATTGCTCCGTACTGACCTCGACAGATATGGTTTCCGTTCCTGTACCGTTACCTTCTCGATCAACCCTGGACTCTGGACCCAATTCCAGATCTCCTGGTTCATCAGTCAGGCAGGTTGCATCAATCCCTAAAAACTCTCCAGCTCACAGCTTGGTTGCTCCACTTCCCACCTTAGCCAGGCTTCCCAGCATTTCCCCAGCAGTCCCTGACATTATCGTGTCCTCTCACAAGTCTACAACGAGGAAAACTTATGCTAGCAAATGGAAACGTTTTTCTTGTTGGGCAAGGACTAGGAATGTGGATCCCTTTTCAGCCTCAGTCCACGAAATCTTGGAATCCCTAGCTCTACTGTTTCATTACGGGTCCACTGCTTCTACGATCAGGGTACAAATGGCGGCCATTTCTAACTTTCATGTTGGTTTTTCAAACTCTAACATTATGTCTCATAAGCTATGTAAAGCTTTTTTGAGAGGGGCGACTCTTCTTAGGCCTCCAATGAGAGATCCCCCTCCTCCTTGGGACCTTAATTTAGTCCTAACCTCCTTAATTCTGCCCCCTTTTGAACCAGCAGCTTGCTGCTCTATCAAGTTCCTATCTTGGAAGACACTTTTTCTGGTAACTATTACTTCAGCCAGACATGTCTCCGAACTTCAGGCGCTGTGTGTTCGTCCTCCTTACTTGGTTTTTCATAAGGACAGGGTTGCTCTGAGGACTAATCCCTCATTTTTCCCTAAAGTCTGCTCAGAAAGTAACTTAAACCAATCTATAGGTCTTCCTGTGTTTTTCCCTAATTATACCAACAAGGCAGAATACAAACTACACCAATTGGACGTTCATAGGCAATTGCATTTTTACCTGCACAGAACTAAAGAAGTAAGGAAATCGGACCAACTATTCCTCTCTTACACCTTGGGCAAACAAGGTCTCCCAGTTTCCAAGGTAACCTTGTCCAGATTGTTGTCACACACTATTTCTTTCATTTATCAGTTAAAGAACAAAGAGTTATCTATTAAACCGAAAGGTCATTCTGTTAGGGCCTTGGCCACCTTTGTAGCCTTGCAATTCAGGTTGCCCATGGATTCTCTCTGTGCAGCTGCCACGTGGGCAAACCCTCATACCTTTATTTCTCATTACAAGTTGGATATGGTCTCCAGGAGCAGAGCCGACTTTGGGTCCCCTGTTCTGAAGAGTCTGTTCCACTGAGCCACCCAGGTTTTTAGGTGCTAGGGACTCTGTCCCAACCAGCAAGAATGAAGGTGAGATAGACAACTTAACATAAAGAAGTTATGTACCTACCATAACATTCCATGTTAGTTGTCTTCATCTCACCTTCCTTCTTGCGTCCCACCCTCTTTCCCCCTGTCCTAGTGGATCGAGAGAATTTTTTTCTGCTTCACTGGCTGTGTTCTCTTGTGTCCTTTTTGTTTTAAGAGAATATGGCAGGTATAGTCAACTGATTCTTGACTGATTTATTATGTTGTTATGTCTGGAGTTAGCTATTTCAAACTAGATCTGGGTAGCTATCGCTAGGCATTATGGGATAAGGGGTAGCCTCGAGCCAGTAAACAGCTCTCAAGCTATTGAAGATGGCTGAGTCAGAGTCGAGGATCGGCTCCGATCCCAACCAGCAAGAAGGAAGGCTAGATGAAGACAACTAACATGGAATGTTATGGTAGGTACATAACTTCTTTTTACTCATAACGCTGTATCATATCCTATCTCTATACGTGTATATTTACAGTCACATATATATATATATATATATATATATATATATATATATATATATATATATATATATATATATATGTATATATATATATATATATATATACATTACTATGTACCAGATATATCTGTATATGTATGCATACATGTATATTTATATTTTGCTGTCTATATATCTATATCTATATATATATATATATATATATATATATATATATATATATATACAAAACAACATATGGGTCTATGGGTGTCTGCATATGTATATATTTATATGTGGGTATGTATCTGTATTCTGTCTCTGTATGTATACATTTGTACTACGGAGAGGGAGAGGCTTATCTCTATGTCGCTATGAGTAGATATACACACACATACCGCTACATATATACGTCTACATCTGGTTATTCCATTCCTTGCCATATAGATTACACTTTGCTGCAGTGGGGCTCGTACTGGGTGTGGCTGCTCATTGGGCAACGCCTCTGCCCAATGAACACATTCTCTTACATCCCTAGGGCTGTCCATATAGGCCCACATCAGCCAACACCTGCACACCTAGACCCATAAGTAGCTACCCATAGTTCCCACACCCTCTCCTCCTCAGCAGCATCCATCCTTACTCTGGGTCCTGTTCTGTTCTGGACACACCAGTACACACTGCCCACTCTCCACTTCATGGGACCCATTTCATACAGTTGTTTTGGCCCATGGGTCATTAGGGTTTCCCACCCTTGTATTCCTAGTCTATATACACAGCGGCCAAAATGGCTGATCTATCGGCTTCTTTTGGTTTTGACAATTTGTGGGGTGTCCTGCAAGGGAAGCTTCAGTCTGTGTTCCAAGATTAAAATTCACGAGTGCACTCTGTATCCCCCTGGTTGTATCCTGCTTGTGGTCTGGGGAGCAATGGACTCTTTGCATTGTTTCCGTGTATGTTTCTCGTGTCCGGCTGGGGGGGGGTGGAAGGGCATGCTACGTGTTTCATGTTTCTTGCTTGGGCTCCTCACTTCCATTGGCATAGCTGTGAACATATATCATTCTTGTGTGCTGTTTCCTATCATAGCTGTATATCTGTGTATATCTACGCACACACACACACACATATATATATATATATATATATATATATGTATATATATATATATATATATATATATATATATGTATATATATATATATATATATATATATATATATGTATATATATATATATATATATATATATATATATACGTATCTGTATATATCTGCAATCATATATAAATATATATATATATATATATATATATATATATATATATATAAATATATATATATATACGTATCTGTATATATCTGCAATCATATATATATATATATATATATATATATATATATATATATATATATATATATAAAATCTATATATATATGTATATATATATATATATATATATATATATATATATATATATATATATATATATATATATGTGTGTGTGTGTGTGTGTGTGTGTCTGTAAAGCAGTACATACCCCTGTGCAAATGCACTTACACATGCGTACTGGTGTTTATATATGCTTGACCTGATTACTAGTGCCTTATTCATTATGACACTGGCACTTCACTCCATTTATCTTTTAATTGATATTTTGCAGGTTATACAGTGGACAGATGTCGTAATATGTTCATGTACGGATTACCGATGGTAATTGGTATGTGGTACAGTGGGATTCGGTACGGGAATGTCTGTTCGTTAGGGAGTTGCTCTAATCAATGCACTATTGCTGTGCTGCTTCATTTGGATATATACCCATATACGCATGGCTCCTGGTTCCCCAAACACACACACCCAACGCCTCCCTAACACTGCTGTCATCCATTCTCCAATCAGATTCATGGTGTATCCACACCACTACACATTGGCCACCCCCTACTCCTATAGACCCATCCCATTGGTTGCCTCACTCCACGTATCCTCAGAACTCTCAAACATTTACTCCACAAACATTGGTGACTTGAGCGACCAAAAGAATACTATTCACAATTTTTCGGTTGTCCCACATGGGACAAACATTTGTTTATGGCAAGATTAGACTCTATACTTCATTACATCCTTACTCCCGTTAACATGACATTACAATTAATTAATATGTATGACTATGTGGTAACGCACACGTTACACATGAGAGCCTAATTATGTACGTGTCCGGCATATTTCTTCTACAAATAGACCGGTTTAATAATTGGCGTTGCTGTAGCGGGCAGATGACTGGAATGATTCCATCTGTTGGGAAGTCCTCACATTTGATTATTGTCAGCACAGTACAGACTTTTGACATTGTACACACTTCTGCATTTTAGCAGTTTCGTCCCGTCCCTCTTCTGCACAGCCTATTATTATATCTACTGTCGAGGTTTGTAAGTGTACATTCATGTTATTTATGTCTGCAAATGGAATGCATGTGTTACAGAGAATGTACTTCTACATATTGATGTCTGCATGTGTGTATGCATAAATACCTATAACGAACTCGCTGACCTCCACGAGGCGGTCCAATTAGAACCGGGCCATCCAACCCTGGCACACCTGGCTCCATAATTTCATACCCATAGTTCCTCCACCCCATCCGTGTTCAAAATACATGCATACCTTCCATTGCTCACTTGTTATCGCAGCCGTGACACACCTCCACGCATTGCCCTTTCCAGAGCATTAGGGGCCCTACACATATGTTGTCCCACCCCATGTATTCTCAGGCTCTCCCACCATATAGTCGTTGATCATACCTGCCCTTGCTTGTGTAATGGTCGGAAGGCCAAATGGCCTATATAATTTTTGGGTAGTCCTAGCAGGGACTACCCCCTGTGTGTAAAGTAGACTTAGCAAATCAACGATGTTACTCCCACGGGTAGTATCCTGCCTGTGGTGTGAGTAGCAGTGCTTTGCTTACCCCTGCCCAGATGGATATGACATATACTGACAGTGCTATATAATACTGGGTTTGCTGTTGATTCCCTTCTGATTCCTTTTGTAGGCTTTATTGTTACGTTGTTCTTTCTTCATAGATATATATATATATATATATATATATATATATATATATATATATATATATATTATATATATTGTATATCTGTATATGCTTATATACATTTCCTATGCTGGGCACTGTTTACTGCTGCTTATTTGTGCTTACACCTGCTTACTAGTACCTTATTCATTATGACAGTGCCACTTTGCTTGAATGATATTTAAGTTAAATATCTCATGCGATACTCTTACGTCGGTTTTACAGCAAAACGACATTCATTACACATGGAAAATAATATGTGCAAAATGATATGAAAAAAGGCGGTGGAGTAGCTGTCTTATTCAAATCTGTCTTTCAAATAACCACTTTCCACCAGAAACCACCTTAGTACTCTAATGCTGAGATTCTGATTACCAAACTTCAGCTAAACTCAGTCAAATCTATCTATATTATCTGCATCTATATCCCTCCAGGAAATAACATTTCTACCATTGAAAACATCCTCTGTTGGCTATCTCTAAACTTACCCCAAGAAACCATTATCCTGGGTGATTTTAACATTGATTGGCAATCCTGCAGCAACAAACACCCTACTACCCATATTAATCTCTATGGGTTTTCACAAACTATTACCTCCCCCACTAGAATTAACAAATCTAATAAAAAAGAAAGCACCTTAGATTGGATACTCGTCAATAATCAACCCCACACTTATGAAACAGGAACCCTCCCTGACTATGTAAGTGATCACTTACTAACCTATATTATCAGGCTCAAAGCAAATCCACCCACTCAAACCATTACTAGAACAATTAGAACCAAGAAAAACTTCAACTTGGATCTATTTCAAAGTGAACTGAAAGCATGCAATTGGTCACCCTTAAAACACCTTTCTCTTGAAGCTGTAGATTACTTTAATACTATGTTTCTAGACATACTCAACCACCATGCCCCCACTCGGTCTATTAGAATAAGAACTAAATCTGCTCCTTGGCTCTCTAAAGAAACTAAGCAAAAAATCCATCTCAGAAATAAAATCTGGAACAAATCTCGCTTAACTAAAATCCCTGCTGAGCACCAACACTTCAAACAATTGAGAAATGAGACTAAAAAAGCAATATTGAACGACAAAAAAAACTATTGCCTACAATCTCAGAAAACTCACCAGAAAAACCCACAAAAGTTCTGGGCAAACATTAATCATTTACTTCAGCCCGGTCAATCTATCACACCCATCCCACAAGGTACAGACAAAGAGAACCCCAAGCAAATTGCTAATGACTTTAACTCCTTTTTCACCGAAAGAATTCAAACTCTTGCCAGTCACCTCGCCAGTCAAAACGCAACTATATCTAATTCTAACTCAAACCCACCACCCCCATTTCTTTTCCAACCTGTCCCAACATCTTATATTCTCTCCCTCATCCAAAAACTCAAACCATGTACTCCCTCTGCTGACTTACTACCCGCAGAATACTTACAACTAGCAGTCAAATCCATTGCCTACCCTATCTCCATTCTAATCAATAGAACCATCACTGAGGGATACGTCCCTAAACTTTGGAAAGTCTCTCCTATTATTCCCCTTCATAAGGGAGGAAATTCTACTGAACTCTCCAACTATCACTCCATAGCCCTACTCTCCCCCTTATCTAAGGTCATGGAAAGGTGTCCCCACAAGCAACTGCTTGACCACCTTCTCCAAAATAACTTGCTTTCTAATACCCAACATGGTTTCAGACCTTACCACAGTACCACCACTGCCCTCCTTTCCTTTACAAACACCATCAACAACAAACGTAACCTTAACACCCTTTCCTCTGCACTTTTCTTAAACCTGTCTAAGGCTTTTGACATGGTCAACCACCAAATACTCTTACAAATTCTTCAATCTCTCTCACTTGAGATTCTACCTATTAAATGGTTCAAGTCCTACTTAACTAACAGACATCAAGCTATACTCTGGAACTCCACTCTATCTACCCATCTACCAGTTAACAAGGGTCCATACTGGGTCCTCTCCTGTTTTCTTTATTCATAAATGACCTCCACCAAGCAGTTCCCCTAGCTACATGCATACAATACGCAGACGATTCCACACTTATTTGCTCAGCCACAACTGTATCAGAACTTCACTCTCTGACACAGCACATATTTAACTCTGTTGAACAGTGATTTACACAACGATGTCTCTTACTTAACCCAAAAAAAAACTAAACTCCTCCTATTCACACCTACCAATAAATCCCCCCAAATAGACTTTACAATTTTATCTAAAAATGGCACACATATCCCAAGATCTTACTACCAAACTGCTAGGCATCACCATCGACAACAACCTTAGCTTTGACACCCATATCAGCAACACCTTGAAAACTATTAATAAGAAAATAGGATCTCTTTACAGAATCAAACCCTACCTCACTCCAGCAACTAGAATAACCATTGCCCACTCCCACCTAATATCTTCCCTTCTCTATGCCTCACCCATATTTACTAACCTGTCAAAACATAATCTTATGAAATTAGAAAACACCTACAATAGCATAGCCAGGTTTGCTACAGGTAACCCTTTCAGAACCCACCACTGTATTAATTTAAAGCAACTAGGCCGGCTTGAATTTCAGCAGCAACTGAAAATTAATCAACTAACCATCGCCCATAAAATACTGTATCAACCTGCCAAAACACCTATTCTATCTACTCTAATTTACCCTTACCATAACCTGAAGTCTCTAAGATCTGCACACAAACCTCTTGTAAATATTGACAAAGCAAATAACAAGGCTGGAGATTCCCTCTTCTCCAATACCGTTGGAAAACACTGGAACCTACTTCCCTTAATTCCCTCCACAACTCTATTTAAAAAGAAACTTAAGCTCTTCCTCAAAACAAAGTGGTTGTGCCCCATGTACTAATCCTGACTATCTACCTCCTGATACATGACTCAACCTTTACCTTTAGAACCCTGCATATACTTCATCCTAACATCTAATGATCTATTTCTCCATCATAGTATTAATTACCTCATTAAAAAAAAAAAAAAAAAAAAAAAAACTTTACTACTAGATGTGTTACATGTACATTATGCTATTATTCTTTTTTGAATGTCTACTTGAAACTGTACTTCTACTAATCAATGTCAAATGTACTGCAAGTATATACTTTAATAATATGTTAACAGATATTATCTTTATCTTTTTTCTCTTTTACTGTAAATGAATCTGCATTTTAAACATGTATTTCTTTGATGTGAATTTATTTTAACTGTTTGGAGCTTATCTCCCTGGGCCTCTACTGAAAATGGACATATATCCAGCTAGACTAGCCCGGTCAATAAATGTAAAATAAAATAAAATAAATGTGCTATTGTTGGGCTCGAACCGTGAATGCCTGTTTGTTAGGCTGATGCTCTGAATACTACACTGTTGACACTTACGTTGATTCCGCGTGTTTTTCTCTATTTGAATGAATATGATGTGTAAGCTGTGCTCGGCAGAGGGCAGTGATGCACAGACACACTGCGCTTTGCTTACACCTTCAATATTGCAGCAATTTGAATGTATAATAGGGACACAGGGACAGGGAATCTAATTGTGAAAGTTCTACAGACAGGGCTCAACATTCCACTACGTGCTTGTGTGTTTACTACTATGAGTTTATTTCACTGTTCGTGGGTACTCTTGTATGCTTAGCATACATTTCAGTATCCACGGACACTGAATTACTGACTTACTATTAGGGGCGGCCTCTACTAGTAGGCATAGTAGGTTTTGCAAGTGTCGGGGCATGTTTACGCCTCCGTAGAGCACTTGTACACGCCCCCTGCACTCACACACGTTTCCTGTGCACGTCGACTTTGCGGCGGCGCGCACTCATACATATTCATATGGCGCTGCTGCCCCATCTGTAGTGAGGACGCTCGCCGCAAGGCTAAAACCGTCCTTGCGCCGAGCTTCTTGAATCCTGGCGATAGTTTATTGTTCTGACTTCATTGTTTTTCCTTGTTAAGGGCAAAACACAGATATATCATTTATAGCCTCTCCTGTCCCAGTATATTTAATTATTATTATATGCCTTGTGTATTTGCTGCCAATTTACACCATATCTTGGAGTGCATTTCCATTAGTTCCTTTTCATTACTGCTATTCTTTCGTCATTTTTTATATTGCAGTGCTTTCTAACCTCACTCCCAAAAGATCAGTAAACAGGAATTTATGACCATCACACTTCCTTGTGACAATATAATGCAGAAAACTCATATTAGTACCTCCATTGCCATTCCTTCCCTTAATACATAGCCTTCCCTTTCCTACTGACATTCTTTATCCAATACTGTATCACATTCACTGGCATCTAATTTTTTTGTTTTGTTTTTCTTTTTTTATTAATTTGCAGCACAGCTCTGAAGGTAACATCATAAAATCTTTTTCATTCACACCTTATATTCTTATATGTTCAAACTTCATACACTTTACTAACTTGTCTTTATCATATCCTTACTTCTGTCAAATTGTCCCTTCATCCACCTATCGCCATAACTAGCAAAAAGTAAGGAAGCCTGATACCATTTCTTCAGCCATATTTTACTGTCTTTTTCTGTTAATAAAATGGCTCCTTATTGCAATTCTAAGACTTTTAATTTCTTGTGCTGGAATAAAAAAAAAGTACTATGTAAAATAGGAGAACAGCAGATGTTGAAAATCCCTATTCTACATTAAAGTGTGGGGTGGGGGGGTGCTTGCCTACATGTACTCTGCACCCCTGCAATTTAGGTTTACTAACTCCCATATAGCCATACTCCAGAGAAAGGAGAATACTTTGAAATACAGTCATGTCAAATTTAGTTTATAGAAGTTCACACGTTTAGTCATGGTTTTCCAGGACTCACACTAACGAGTCTCAGAATTACAAACAGCTCTCTAGTACGGTACAATTAGCATGCTTGGTAGACTTAATTTGTAGTATTCATCAATCGTGTTCTCTTTATAGTCAGTCTCCGCACACTGATGTGCCTAGCAAGACAGAGCAGTTTCAATCAGATACACAGGTTGCTTAAGATAAAGGAAGATATTCATCCTGTTATCAGCACAACACTCTTTTGTTAAACATTATACATCCAATGTAAAGAATTCAGTGATGCCATTCAGTATGCTTTTCTCCCAAATGCTTCTCTTTTTCTGTCATCCAGCTCTCATCTTTTACAATTTATTACACTGGAGATAATTTTCACTGTAATCCTTTATACTTGACTTTGAGTACTGATAACACTGAGCTCAATCCACTTTACAAAAATTACCATGCATATAGGACGTTTTTACTAATGATCCTTCATTCCATGTCTATAACTTATTTTGCTCGCTTATTAACCTAAGAAAACCAAGAGGAGACAGGAAAACTCCTTCAAACTATATTATTTATTCCAGCATATTATTCACTAGAATACTTAATACTTATATTCAAGAGGAAATGAAAAAGTTATGTTTTTATGCAGTTCATCTTCTTCTGTACACATCCCTTTACACCTAGACTGTTAATACTAATATCATTTGATGCAATTTCCTTAATTATTTGTGCACCTAGACTATTAATATTGATGGCATTTGATGCAACTTCCCTTATGCTTTTTCTATACTTTTTAACATCTTTATGCATGCATTAAACATCTTCTAGCCTAGCATTTCCATATAATTATGCCTCACCATTTATTGCAGTGAATGTACAGTTTAATAGAAAATAAAAATTGTACCTGTAATAATAAACATAGGCATTTAATAAATGAATCAATAATCTGAAGTAGTTAACTTCATTTGTGCAGCAACCTATGGGAATCGGATCCGAAGTCGGCAGTTTTCAACAGCTTAGATCCGAGCTCCTAGCTCCTCCCCTACCCATAATCCCCTGCCAACCCTGATTGACCTCAGATCTAGTTTGCCGCGGTTTAACCAACAGCAGCTCGATCTTGAGTTCCAGGTGTTTAGAGGTTTTTGTGAGAAAAATGTAACTTTTTCTTTTTTCTACCCTACTTGGTTGTGAGTGCTTTCAGGTCCCTTTTTGTCTAAAATCCTCCCCAGCTTATCTTTATATTTTTTATAATTAACCTCCCCCTTCCCTCGTGGTTCCGTTAGGGTTGTGTGTGCGTGTTTGGGGCCTAACGTGTGTGTCTGCCCTTCTTTAAATAAAATGTCTGAGGCCCCAAAGCCTATTTTTTCTAAGTGCTCCGAGTGTGGCCATAAGCTGTCCCCGGCGGATGGCCACACTCTGTGCGTGCTGTGCCTTGGGGTTGAGCACCTCTCTTCTGGTTGTTCCATTTGTGCGGCGTTCAACCCCAGGGCACTTAAGGACCGGAGGTCTAAGCTGATTCTGGCGGGTCTTCTGGCCCCGGATTCGGCTTCTACCTCTGGTCCTTCAGTGGCTCCCGCTGCGGCTGCGGCGGCTGCCACTCCTGCTTCCCTCCCCCCAGTTGGGACTCAACCTCCCGCCTTAGGCCCGGAGGAGAGGGAGGCTAGGAAAGAGAAAAATAGGGAGAAGCACCACAAGCGGCGGGCTGAGGCTAAGCGGTCTTCTCTCTCCAGGACTTCTGGGTCTCCTCCTTCTCGGATCCAGTCTCCTTGCTTTTCACCGGGTCCTGAGGAGGAGGAGACCCGATCTCCCTCGAGGTCATCGAGGCGGCACTCCCGTCCCGCCTTGATGGCCTCATCGAGATCGACCCGAAGCCTCACGGATGCAGATTTGGACCGGATGATGAGAAGATTCCTCCAGGCCCAACTGCAGATGGGAGTGCTCCTGCCTCCCCCCCCCTCCGGGGGGGAGCTCGATCCCCTTCTTTGCCCCGATAGCTCCTTCTCCGTCCCGCTTCCCGGGCTTGGAGTCTTCGGAGCCGGGCAGCCTTGGAGCCGGGGGGGTGTCAGCGCTGATAGTCTCGGTTACTTCGACACCGACACTCCCCTCGAGTCTGTCGGGTCCATTTTCGTCAGATCCGAGCTCTCGGAGCCAAGGGCTGAGCTTCGGATCCAGGGGGTATCAGTATGCCTTCGGCTCCATCCAGGTCGGAGCATGCTGGTCCCTCGGATCCGATCGCTTCGGCACCAGCCCCGATCCGTCTGTCGGATCCGAGTGAGGGTCTGCTTTCGGATCCTAGAGAGAGCAGCTCTCTCTCGGCGTTCGATGTGGTGGAGAGGGCTCTGTCAAGAGATTCCAGGCCCCCAGCCCTTGCCATGGCTCCACCCTGCACTCCTTCTGTGTTGGGCCCGACTTCCATCACCCGGCCCCAGAGACAGCCTGCTTTGACGTCCCAGGTCGTTCGTTTGGAACAAGATGTTGCTGGTGAGACCTCCTCGGACAGCCCCCCCGAGGAGGTTCCTCACAAGCGAAAGTGCAAGAGGAGGCACCTGGACTCCCCCGAGTCCTTGACTGAGGGCACGGATTTGGAGGAAGGGGAAGGCTTCCCAAGATCACCCCCCAAAGATGTCTCTTTTGGTGACATCATGGAGATGTTCAGGATAAGGGGGATGGTCTACCCCAAAGCCTACCTTGGATGAATCCGTGTTCCTGGAGGCATTTGAAGCAGGCCCGTCTACCTCTTGGGTGCCCCTCCGGCTGACCCCCTGGTAGATTTGATTACTACCAGGGCATGGAAGGGGCCGGACACTGTGGAGCCAGTCCCCAAGCGCCCAGATAAAATTCTTAGCCCCTCCCCCTCCAAGTCCCATTGGAGTAAGGGTCCCCCTGTAGATGCCATGTTGGCGGTGGCGGCCACCAAGAGGGAACTAGCTCAGGAGAGTCCCTCGGTCCACCCCCCGAGCAAGGAGTCTCGGTCGATGGACCGTTTAGGGAAGCATGTTTTTAGTTCGGCTACCTTCTCTGTGAGGTCGCTGAACTACATGGCACATGTTCTTCGACTGCAGTGGGACCTTATCAAAGAGTACGCTGCGTCGCCCCCCCCGAGTCCATGTCGGCGAAGGACAAACAGTTGCACTCCACCCGGATGGCCACTCTCCGATCTATATCTAACACCTCTATGCGGCTTCTGTCCCATGCCACGGAAGGAGCCGCTAGAGCCAGTGGAGCGGGCCTCGTCAAGAGGCGTCAGGCCTGGCTCCGTCACTGTGATTTCACGGAACCCTTCAAGGCATCTTTCGCTAATGCCCCTTTCAATGGTTCTGCCTTTTTTGGCAAAACCGTTCGCGATACTTTGGTCCAGAGCGAGAAGGACAGGAAGACGTTGTCTGCTATCGGAGTCCGCTTCTCTGCTCCCCAGAGGTCCTTCTCCAAGAACCAAAAGGAACAGAAGAAGATGTGGTTCCGGAAGTCGCAACAGTCCCGTCTCGCTCCGGACTCCCAGCCCTTCCACGGCAGAGGAGGGCAGGGTGGACGCCACCCTAGAGGCAGAGGGGGCCCGAGGAACTTTGGATCCAGAGAACCTTTTTCGGACCAACCCACACAACACCCCTGAGGGGTTGCCCGACTGCTCCACTCTGGAGACAGTTGGGGGGCGTTTCTCGAAGCACCTAGCAGCTTGGGAGTCCATCACGACAGACTGCTGGGTGCTTTGCATCATATCCTGAGGATATCAGATCCCCTTTTCTCTTTACCCATGCAGCCCAGATACCTCCACGTTGTCCCACCCGATCAGAGGGAGGCCGCAGCAATGGAAATCCAACAGTTGCTGGAAAAATGAGCCATCCAACACGTCCCCCCAGACCAGTGCAGGTCGGGTTTTTACTCCAGGTTCTTCTTGGTGCCAAAAAAGACGGGGGACTTAAGACCAATCCTCGACCTCTCCCCCCTGAACCTGTCAGTAAACAAAGAGAAGTTCTCCATGGTCACCCTTCAATACATTCTCCCCCTCTTGCGGGAGAATGACTGGATGTGCTCTATAGACTTCAAGGATGCGTACTACCACATTCTGATGGACAGGCGATCCAGAAGGTTCCTCCGCTTCCAGCTAGGAACCAGTCATCACCAATTCAGGGTCCTCCCCTTTGGTCTCACCACAGCCCCCAGGGTGTTCACCAAAATGTTAGTGGTGATAGCGGCCCACCTGAGGCTCCAGGGAATTCAGGTTTTCCCATACCTGGATGACTGGCTCCTGACCGCCCTGACAAGGCATCTACTCTGCGCAGCCAGAAACTACTTTCTTCATCTAGCCCCCCGGCTGGGGATCACTATCAACATAGAGAAGTCGTCTCTTGCCCCGTCTCAGACCATAGACTTCATAGGGGCCAGATTAAACACAAACAAGCTCCTAGCTTTTTTGACCACGGACCGGCTACGAATCCTGAGGCTACATGTGCGAGCCATCATACAATCCCCAGCTCCTCCAGCGGAATTGGTCCTGAGGGCTCTAGGTTCAATGGCGGCGGCAATCAATCTATTGCCAATGGCGCGTTTGAACATGAGGGTCTTACAATGGACCCTCCAAGTTCAGTGGTCCTTTCTTCAATATCCTCTCAGCCATCCCATTCCCCTCAGCAGGGCTTGCAAGAGGGCCCTCTTATGGTGGCTCCAAGCTCCGGACCTCCAGGAAGGACGCCCCTTTTCTATGGCCCCTCCCCTAGCCACGGTGACCACGGACGCTTCCCACCTCGGGTGGGGGGAGCATTGTTCGGGCAGGACAGTCCAAGGCAAGTGGGACCTCACGGAGTCTTCATTGCATATCAATGTCCTAAAGATGAGGGCATTGCTGTTGGCGTTGCAAACACTTCAGGACCTTCTTCCTGTAGGAACGATTGCAATTCAGACGGACAACATGTCTGTTGTCTGGTACATCAACAAATAAGGAGGAACCAGGTCTTACCCACTCTGTCGAGAGGCCATGAGGGTGTGGGAATGGGCGATCTCCACCAACCGTTTTCTCACAGCAACGCACATTCCGGGGCAGTCCAACATCCTAGCAGACAGACTAAGTCACACCATCCTGTTACCATACGAGTGGTCTCTGAATCTCAAGGTAGCGATCGGATTTTCGCCGAATGGGGTCAACCCTGTTGCTATCTCTTTGCCTCTCCCTCGAACACAAAATATTACGACTACTTCGCTCTCATTCCCCCCCCCCCCCGGGGAATCTCCGAGAGATGCTCTGGTGCATGCTTGGCCTCCCGGTCTACTTTATGCTTACCCTCCTCTTCCTCTGATGCTAAAGTTTCTGCAGAAAGCCAGTCGGTTGGGGAGCAGGATAATCCTCATTACCCCATTCTGGCCTCGTCAAGCCTGGTTCCCTTACCTTTGGTCTTATGTGGTGAAACCTCCTTGGATTCTGGATCCCCTTCCGGATCTAATATCCCACCCCCTAGATCTCCCAGTCCCGAACCTGGACAATCTCAAGCTCACAGCTTGGCTGCTCCAGTTCCAGTCATAGCTAGGACTCCCGGTATCTCTTCCTCTGTTAAAGCTATCCTAGTAGCAGCGCACAAGCCTTCTGCTAGAAAGATCTATAGTAGCAAATGGAAGCGTTTCTCCATTTGGGCGGAACGTCAAAATTTGGATCCTTTCACAGCTCCTTTGCCCACTGTATTAAACTTCCTGTCAGGGCTGTTTCATCAGGGGGCTAGCTCCTCCACAGTCAAGGTTCAACTAGCAGCTATCTCTCATTATCACTTGGGAAATGAACTGGGCCCTTCGATCACCACAAAATTGTGTAAGACCTTTCTGAAGGGCACCTTTCTGCTCAGACCTCCAGTGAAGGATGTAGTCCCTCCTTGGGATTTAACGCTGGTGCTTCAGGCCTTGACAGCTCCCCCGTTTGAACCTGCAGCTTCAGTAGATCTTAAATTCTTGTCATGGAAAACGACCTTTCTTATCGCTATCACCTCGGCTCGAAGGGTCTCTGAACTACAAACCCTCTGTGTAAAACCCCCATACTTGACTTTTCACAAGGATAGAGTTTACCTCAGGACCAATCCCTCTTTTCTTCCCAAGATTGCATCTGAGTCGAATATTAATCAGTCCATTAACCTACCAGTCTTTTTTCCTAATTACCTAAACAAAGGGGAATACAAATTACACTCACTGGATGTGCATAGACAACTTCGCTTCTACATCCACAGGACATCTGGTCATAGGCAATGTGACCAGTTGTTCATCTCCTTTGCCAAATTTAACTTGGGTAAATCTGTGTCTAAAGTCACGCTGTCTAGATGGATTTCACAGTGTATCCTTTTAGCATATGAAAGTTCTGGCAGGCCCGCACTTCAGGGAGTCCATGCCCACTCTACTCGATCTATGTCTACCTCTGCAGCCTTTAGAGCTAGAGTCTCTTTGGATGATATTTGCTTGGCAGCCACTTGGGCCTCATCTCATACCTGTATCAGTCACTATAAATTGGACATTATCTCCAGAGGGAGATCACCTTTGGCTCTGCAGTGCTCCGGAACATCCTTCCATGAAGGCCGCCCAAGGTTCAGGTAGCTGGGGACTCTGTCCCATAGGTTGCTGCACAAATGAAGTTATCTACTTCAGATTAAGAAGTTATGTACTCACCATAATGTTCCATCTGAGTAGGTAAACTTCATTTGTCAGCAACCGTCCCTCCCTCCTGCCCCCTCACCTTCGGATGTTTTTTCATACTCAGGTTTACACGGTGTGTTACCTATGTTATATTTGAGAATAATTATCTTCAAACAGTATCTGCTTTTGGGCAAACTCGATCTGAGGTCAGTCAGGGTTGGCAGGGGATTATAGGTAGGGGGAGGAGCTTGGAGCTCAGATCTAAGCTGTTGAAAACTGCCGGCTCGGATCCGAAGTCGGATCCGATTCCCATAGGTTGCTGACAAATGACGTTTACCTACTCAGATGGAACGTTATGGCGAGTACATAACTTCTTATTTCATTAATTTGTCTTTAGTTTTCATAGATGTCTGATTAATAAACAGTGTAAACTTAATTTATAAGTATCCAATGTCTGTGTGTGCTTTATCATGTTTATTTAAGAAGTTACGTGCTTGACTCCATGTATGTTTTTTGTTGCATGTTTGTTCAGTAGTTTTTTTTTTTTACTTATTTGTTTCTTGACTGTAGAAAATATGGCCACCCCATTCCATCTTCCAAATCTCCCAACTAACATTTCCTTCCAAGTACCTGAACTTCACAACATTCAATTCCTTTCATCACCAACTAAGAGATCATGCCTTCACTTTTCATTGTCTCAAAAATAACACCAAATAAACTATTTTTACTCAATAATTTAGTAGTTTTTAACTTTCTGATGTGTTGTGACCCAGGGAGACAACTGACTTCACCAAGCACTATGCATAAATTCTCAGAAAGGAGACTTTCTTCATACCTTCCATGTCTTTCCCTTAAACCCATACTTCCTGCAGAATGTCAGAATCACTGAAGTATCTTGATAGCATCTATGTAACCCTGACTACCCAAAGGTAGAGGAGATTGTTCCATTTCTCCTAGAAGGGAGTGCTCCCTCCCTCCCTCCATACAGACTGGGATGGCTGCTTCATCTAGTCTTCTGTTCTGAGTCCTTTCCCTTGTGGAGATCTCAACCTCATTCCTCCCTAACCATAACGCTAGGTCCATGTTGTCTTATTTAGACCTAGCAAAGGAGTCTAGTCTGTAGTGCTTTGTAAAAGTATGGGCACAGGACCAAGATGCTGCCTCTAGAATACTTCTGGAGTTCACCCTTTTCCAAAAAGCCACCAATGAAGCTAAAACCCTAGCAGACTGTGCCTTGACCTTACCTGGACTTGACTTGTGTTGTGAATAACAATATGAGGAAACATTTGGCAACTATTTGGAAATAGTCTGCTTTGACTCAGATTGTTCTTTTTTCTTACTTTCATAAGAAATTAATAACTGATCAGAAATTCTGAAGGTTTTTGATCCTGTAAAGATAGTATCTGATTTATCTTTGGATATCCAGTCTGTGAAGAATCCTTTCTCCTTCATTTTTAGCTTCTGGATAGAAGAAATGGAGACAAATAGCTTGTCTTAAGGTAAACTTAGATATGACTTCAGACATAAACAAATTATTAGTTTTCAAGGAAACCCTATCTTTGTGAAAAATGAAATAAAGTTGACCAACAGATCTTGCAATTCAATATACTGTTTTCTCAGAAGTCAAGAGCAACCAGCAAAACTATTTTCTGTGTTAAAAACTTCGAATTAGCCTGATGAGTTGGTTCAAATGGTGCATGAGTTAATATTTTAACACCTTTATTGAATTATCATTTAAGACATAGGCAAGCATACATTTATATATAAGAAAATGGGCCATAACAACATGTTCCTAGTTACAAACATTGTACATCACATACCTTTTTGTATAACTATTATCAATCCAACATTACATACATTACTCAAGTCATTCCTTCCCTTAAATCTCACTCCTCCTCCAAAACATTATTCTGCATGTATTTTTTCTACAATATCCATTTTTTCTTTTTCTAAAGATTCCACTTCCAGTTCTTTTATCTCTGTTACTATATTCAATGCTTTAAATACAGTTGGTTTAGACTTTGATTTCCATTTTTTAGTAATTGCTTTTTTGGCAGCCACCAAAATTAAACTTAGCAAGGCCTTAAATGTCTAGGCAATTCAGATATTGTATCCCAGGTAAAAAAATAAAACTCACTTCCTTAGTTACACCCATTTGCTCACCCAGTATTTCTGACAGAGTACTCTGTAAGGAATTTCTAAAGTTCAACAACTCGTTGCATTCCCAAATAATCATAGCTCTGTACATACCATAATGCTAGGTCCATATTGTCTCATTTTCTTCCAGTTCAACATACAGTTTTTTGGGATCTGATCAGATCCAACATCAGCACCTTCTACCAGAGTCATAGATCTGGCAGCTATGACTCCTCCCTTACCCACAATTGCCTCCTTCTGTTTGATTTACCTCAGATCAAGTTTGCTGACTATTCTACTCATATGAACCAAAATTTTAGTTTTGGAACAGAGTAAAAATGTAATACTGTTCAAAGTATAGTGAATGGTGATGCACAAACAGACAGGGTCTTAGTAGAGGGCAGTCCGAGTCCCATAAGATACAAATGGTAATTTGGAAAAGGGAAGGAGAGAAGGATGTTGAAGTGGACGGAAGTAAGACAACATGGATCTAGCGTTATGGTTAGAGAAGAATGAGGATGAGGTCTCATATATCTTACAGCTCTGACTCTTCCCTTTCTCCTTCATTTTTAGGTTCTGGAAAGAAGAAATGGACCATTCTCCAGGGGCTCCCAAACCCTCGTTCCCCTCCCTCTCAGTCTTTATAAGCTGTGGTATTCTAACCATCTGGCTACTGCCGCATTGATCAAATGATGAACATAGTACAGTTGTGTGAGTAAACTTATCAGGACAGTAGATGTTCAAATGATCACTTCTGCAGTAGCCTCTCACTCCCTCCCTCCCCTTACTTTTATATGTTTTTTGTTGCCAGGGCATGACCATTAGATTTTATTTTCCTAGCATTGTCATTTTTAGAGCTCTTGCCTCCCTCTTTCAGTTGATATGAAAGTTCTGAAGGGTTTGGCATGCAGACCATTGATTTTCTACAGCTGTGCTTGAGCTGACAGTGTTTTGGGTATGTGGAAGGTGGCCTTAAGCTTAGGAAGCTGTCATCTGTTATATCCTGTGCTGGATATAAGCCATATAGCCAAGGCTACTGCAGCAGTGATCATTCAAACATCTACTGTTATGGTAAATTCAGCTTACACCACTGTACTTTCTTTCTGCTTCACTGCCCATTTTGCAGACAAATAAGTCATTGTTAATATCTGCTCTGCTGGTGTTACCCCAACTGCCACTAATAACGTGTGCAATTTTCATAAGTCTTCTCTGAGCATTGGCACTTGGCAGTACCAGACTGAGCTAATGAATGTCTTTGGCCATTGCCCTCTTATACCATTCATGCTGCCAATATAGGCAGAGGATCTACCCATGCTTTAACTAATTTTAATACTCATACAAAAACTTTGGTTCTTCTGTTCTATCAGACATTGTTTTGTTGCTACGTTTTAAATACTGTTGCCAAAACATGCCTTTCTGCTTTGTTGCCTGTTTTCAGTAAAGCATTCCCATATCCACAAGCATTGAAAATAATTCTTATTGTATGCATCCAAGGATAGAGGAAGACAAAGAAAAATGAGGCCTGATACAGTATGATTTACTGAGTGTTGGAATGAGGATTATATGCACACTGTTTAGAAGCCTGCTTTCTTTAATATTATACAGCAGGCTTCTGCAGCATTGCTGTTCACTATAGATAAAAGTTGTCTTTTTATAGTGTTTCTCATGTAAAACATTGCTGCAGTCATAACTTCGGGGATCTCTGCTACAGGAGGAGTCCTGTGGCCGGCCTGAGTTTCAGGGCCAATCCCATTCCCTTCTACACAGACCTTGCATCTCCTGCCCTCCAGATGGCTCCATGTCTTCGTGTAAATGTATGGTCATCCATATTCATTCTTGTTTGATGCATGGTACAGTACAGTCAGAAGTTTATATATCGTGTCAGGCCAGGCCACAAGTGGAAGAGCACAGATAAGTAGCCCCTTATTGTTTTTTCTGAGTTTTGCTGTAGTATTTTACTGTCTAAGATTTGATATTTTGTATGTCTGCATGGATATGGATATTACTAAATGGAGGTCTAGTGATGCCAGCCAAGCAGAACAAGTGCCTTGCAAAGCCAAATGAATTTCAAAGATAGGCACAACAAGTGCGTATAGTGTTTAGGCCTTGCCCTTGACATTACTGCTTGCAACATCCGTAAAGACTTTAGGAGGCCAAAAACCATTAAAGTCAAGGGATACAATCCTATAGTAGTGGTTATCCAAAGAATTTAAATGGCTTCAGATAGCAGTCATCCAGGTGTCCCCACACAGAGGCAATGCTGTCAACCTGAGAAGACAGAAAACACCCAAGGATTTCTTATTCCGAGTAAGCAGGTAACAATGTAGTGTTCATGCAGCCTTCAGTCCTGACATCTAAGGAGTCACCTACCTCTAAAGATGTCCCCCGTGGAAGCCATCATGCCAAGTAACTCTGACATATTGGTCCAAAAAAATCTGTTGCATTCTGCTAACCATAAGTACAATTTTATACTATATTTTGCACTTTTAAATTGTATTTTTGCTATATTGCTGATTTTTTAAAACTGTTCTCACTGTTTTGTTGTACTTTTTGTCTGCTGTAGCATAGACCAGATTTGGACCCGCTGAATCTGGTTCTGTTTGTTTAATTATAGGTTCATAGGTTCATACTAGGCTATCTGCCCTAGGGCATTTATAAGCCTAGCCAGAGTGTGTTTGGCTTTCGCCACCCATTTTAAATTATAGGTTCATAGGTTCATACTAGGCTATCTGCCCTAGGGCCTTTGAGCGCTAAACCAAGTTATCTTTTGTTGGAGAGGGCCCCCCTGCACCCTTGTAGCAGGAGAGTCTAGTTAGGATTCATCTAATTGAAGGTTGCTGGCACAGGGCTCAGTTTTGTGCTTTTTTTAGTGGTTTGTTTGTGTCTTTCGGCTTTTCCCGGTTAGGGGTTGCCACAGCGGAACTCTGGTCTGCTAATGATTGGTAGTTGATTTTTGCATGCCAAGTTACCAGCCTTGATGCACAACCTTCAACGAAGGTATGCCCATTCACGCATGTCTCCAGGCAGAAGACGCTCTAGCTGAGAATCGAACCGGATAGCGTCTTACTGTGAGGCAACAATGCTACCGCAGCACCACCACCGCGGGTCTGGATTGTTTATTTCAGTTTGCTGACTTTTTTAACACAGCTTCACATGGTTACACGACCAGCCCTTCCTCTGCTGTATTCATCTATGCAATCCAAGGAATCTGTTGCATTCTGCTAACCATAAGTACAATGTCATACTGTATTTTGTTCTTTTAAACTGTAATTTTTCCATATTGCTGATTTTTTGAAAATGTTCTTGCTGATTTATTGCACTTTTTGTCTGCTGTAGCATAGATTAGTTTCAGACCTGCTGAATCTGGTTCTGTTTATTAAACTGAGCACTATACCAGGCTATCTTTTGTTGGAGAGGACCCCCCCCCCTGCAAACTTGTTGCAGGAGAAGTGCAGTTAGGACTCATCTGATTTAAGGTTGCTGGCGCAAGGCTCAGTTTTGAACTTTTTGATTGGTTAAATTATTTAATTTGGTTTGCTCACTGTTTTTAATAAAGCTCCAGAGAGTTACTCAACCAGCCACTGCTCTGCTGTATTTATCTGTTTACACATAGAGCACCTCCATGCACCATTGCGCACTACAGCACAGCGGGGGTTAGCATTGGTGGTCATAGATGCAAAAACTTCAGTAGATACATTTTCCCTTAGTAGCTGCCCGAGATCCAGCCAAGAAGTCCTTAAATTGTGCTTAGCTGCTCAGAGAGCAACTCAGCTGTGCTTTTACCCCTTAAACAGTCCTAAAACCACAAAATCTACAATAATCTCATACCATTTAGAGAACCCCCGGTAGTATAGATCCTTTATAGAGCACCCCATTAGTATAGATCCTGTTTAGAGCACCCAGTTATACCACGCCCCTCCATTTGCTCTCTCTCCCCACTGTGAAAACAGGATTTAACCTAGCATTATGGATGTACAGTTTCCCTCCATTTCTCGTACCAGCCTGATTGATATGGGTATCCTGAGGCTATGTAGCAATTGCATCATGTACACTGACAACCGTCTACTCCTGAGTCACACAAGTACAATTTATGAGAGATGCATCAGCACTAAGAATCTGGAATCCTTGCTCTCTCAAGCACAGAACAGTAACACTGAACAGGTTGTCAGCATACATACCATCCTATGCAAACCATGCATTCAGCACATAAACCATCATACATGATGTGATGCCCCACCACTGGCAACATTAATCAAGGAGCCTCAATCCTCACCACTAGCACCACTGGGGGATGTACATTGGAAGGATGACAAGTACATACACAGTATTTCCAGATGTAGCTCTCTGCATGAAGTGCAGTTTCCCCTTAAGAGCACACAGAGACCACAGTCAGTCTGGGGCTGGTTTCTCCCTCTTTCTCCAGATCCCCAATAAGACTACCTACTGGCACAGCTGTAGAATTGAGATCTCAGCTAAGTGGCCAGCCAAGACTTCCAGCACCCTCTCTGTCCAGCCAGTGCATCATGTCCCTGCCCAAGTAGCTGACACACACACACTTTGGGTTTTGAGTTATACACATGCACACACACCTGGAAAAGGTTGGTACAGGTTTACTAGCTATACGCCCTTCTGCCCAGACTATAAGATAGTTGCCACTGCCACCAGTCACTTCCTTAGCAGCTGCTTTAAGGCCCTTAACAAAGGGTGTCCAATCTTACTGTGTAATATTACTATCACTGCAAATGGTAGTTTGAACAAGAGCAAGGCTATTAGGTGTGGTCTACAAAGTGTCACCAAATAAATATGCAAGTACTCTCAGAACTTAAATATGTCTCACAAATATCAGCCACAATGAAAGGTTTAAATATATTTAATAATAAATAATAAAAGAAGAAAATACTCAGTATATAATTACAGTTACAGCATAGTTTATAATCACAGGAAATATTTAAAACAACATTGCAGAACACTCTGAAATAAATAAAGAAAAAGATCTAAATTAAGCTTTGCTATATTCCTGACTATATATAAAAGAATTACTGTACCCTAGTTAACTTACTTACAGAGCAGCAAGGCAGATGTGGTGAATGGATGTTCTTGTCAGGTCAAAAACAAAATACAAAATGCTCAGTGTCTCTCAGAGACTTTTCAAATATTACTGCTGATACTTGCAGAATGACATCATTTCTTGTCATTTGACTTCAGTTCTCAGGGTCAAAACAACCATTGATGACAGCTCATAGCATTTAGCATCTACTTGTAAAAATACATAAACAAAGGCTTTTCCTCAAATGTTTGTAGATCCTGGAAGTTATAAAACAATAAACACTTCCAAGACAATACAAAAAACTTCTAGCTCTAAACATTGTGTCTGCCACTGCACTGAAACTGAAAGACAGCCCCCGGGATTAATGAAGCTTGCGCCAGGCGTAGCGTAGGCGGTATAATGCCAAATATGGCCGTCGAGCAATTCAGGTACGATCCAATTCCACGTGCACTACCGGCGTATGCCAGAACTGCACAGCCCTCGGCTTAGGTATGCTAATCACCCCATGCGCAGTGCCGCACCATGCAAATGAAGATAAATAGCGATTCATGAAGTGGTGCAGGCGTAGCATAAGCCCACAGAAATGTAAACCAAAAAACACGGTTATCATTTTCCCAAACAGAACATCGGAGCTATGGAAGTGGACCAGACTCATGTATTACAAACTTAACATATGCGAATGGCTAAATACAGAGTCAATGGCATAAGAAAAGATGCACAACACCTAAAAAAAAACATTTAATGTCATGTCCACAGTAACGCAAAGTACAACCACAGGGCATGTGTGCGCAAACTGGAACACAAAGAAAATATATACAAGTGTCATAAAATTGCAATGTAATACAAATCAGGATTTCACCATAATACCCAATGGTATGCATGGTACACCACAACCAAGCTGCAAGGGTTGCTAAGGGTCTGTGACAGTGTTTGGCGCAGTAACTATGAATTAGTAGTCAATGCCATGCAAATGAGGCAGATAATACTGAATCGCAAACATCCCGCCGGATTAAGGATGTACCATACGGCGCAGCGCTATAACACCGAGGAATGGCTCAGAGGTATACATGACATCAGCAGTGGGGTGTGCCACCGTAGCTGTAAGCACATTGGAGCAATGCAAATCTGGCCTGGCCGTTGCTAAGCAAAGCTGCAGGACAGGGGTGGGGAGGTAGGTATAGAATCGTTTAGCTGAGAGCACACATGGTGCCCGAAAGTGCATGTGTACGTGGATGAAAACCCGCCCGATACCCGGTAAGCAGATGCACGCGCCGTGAACCATAGCACAAACAGGAAGGTCAGGGGAAGAAAAAAAGGAAATGCCGCAGTAGGGTAATTGGAGTACAACTGAGCAATTAACACCTAATGTTAAGTTGTCCATCTCGCCTTCATTCTTGCTGGATGGGTTCGGAGCCGACCTCGGCTCCGACTCGGCCACTCTAAAAGCTCGAGAGTTGGTTCCACCGGCTTGAGGCTCCCCTTATATCCCACAATGCTAGGCGGTATTACCTCAGATCTCGTTTGTAAGCTAGGCCCAGCCAATAATAACTCCAGATCTCGTTTGCCGCTACAGCGATCGAGGTGTATTGTTTCTACCGTCTTCAGGTCAGTTATTATAGATTACTCTATAGTTAAATTAAACCCCCTTAATTTAGTCTTTTATAGTTAATTCCCTTAACTTAGTGGATTTTGACCCTTTCCTTCCTGTTTATCCACCCTTTTTTCCTCAAGAACTTATTAGTTCTTCCCTCAGGCCTTCGGGCCCTTCCATCCCCTTAGTGGAGTGTATGTGTTTTTTTTAGGGATCTGAAAAAGAACTAATTTTTTTTAGTTAACTTGTGGACAGTGTAATCGGTGTGTTTGTGTGTGTGTGGTTACACTTTCCTTGAAAATGTCTGAGTCAAAGGTCTCAGGCTTCAAGAAGTGTGACTCGTGCTGTTAGAAAATGTCTCTGACAGACGGTCACACTTCTTGTGTATACTGCCTGGGACCTTGCAGGACTCTTGTGCTGTATGCCATGGCTTCAGCCCTAGAGTCCTGCAGGAAAGAAAAAACAAACTTATCTCAAGAGGTTTGCTTAAGCCTGAGGGTTCCCCTACTGCTACTTCGGGCAAACCCTCTAAGGCTTCTAGGTCCTCGACTCCAGCTTCTGAGTCGAGGCCTAAGGCTTCGAAACCTACTGCTACATTGGCTCCGGCTGGAGCCGATGAGTCTCGAACTGCAGCTCTGCTGGAGCCGAGGCATTGGAAATTCCTGGGTCGGCTCCAATCAGACCATCGGAACCGACATCTAGAAAGAGGTCCAGGTCACCGTCCCTGGGCTCCGTTCATTCGGCTCCAGCGTCTCCCTTGCTGTCTGAACGAAGCCATAGATCTCACTCCTCTAGATCATCGAGGCTTTCGGATCATGACCTTCAGAGGGTAGTGAGTCGACTTCTTAAGTCCGAGGCACTGGCCCAAATGCTTCAGAGCCCGACTCATCAGTCGATGCTTGACCCTATCCCTCAAAATGTTCCTCCTCCGACTCCTTTGAGCTCGGAGCCGGGCGCTGAACCGAGACTGTGGTAGCGTCGGAACCGATACAATTGTCTTCGGTTGCCATCGGCCCGATTTCTTCCTTGGAAGAATCTCGGCGCCGGACTTCCTCGCCTGCTCGAGGGGTGAGTGGCATCGGACCCTTGTCTGACCCCGCTCTCCCTCTCGGTGCTTCAGCGCTGGTGAGTTCGGCTCCGACATCGGCCTTGGAGCCATCACTGTCGGTGCTGAGGGGGGTTCTCAGCTTTTCGGAGCGGGGACCTCTGGCTCTGCCTGACAGAGGTGCGTTCGAGGTCATGCGGAGTGTGTTGGAACCTGGTTCAACTCCACAGTCGGCTCCGTCCGCCCCTCCCTCTTCGGTGCCTCAGGTTATGTCTACTCACTCCCTCATCCCAGACCGCAGAGAGCCAGCTCCTCAAGAATCCCCTGTGGGGATCTCATCCTCTTCCGAGGCCTCTCCTGAATTGGCAGGGGAGCCCCTAGGAAGAGAAAGTGTAAGAGGAAGCACATAGACTCACCTGAGTCTGTCACCTCTGACACAGATTTAGAGGATTCCGAGGGTTCCCCCCCGTTCCCCTTCTGAAGATGTCTCCTTTGCAGACATTCTAGAGATCCTGAAACAGAGGGGAAATTGGCCAGCCCTTAACCCTTCGGAGGATGAATCTGTGTATCTTGAGGAGTTTGGCTCTCGCCCTTCCACCTCCTGGGTGTCCCCTTGACCCCCTCATGCAGGTGGTAGCAAAAGGCTTGGACGGCTCCTGACTCAGTGGACCCCACCCCAGGAGACCTTCAAAGTTTATCACAGCACCAGCAGATAAGCAATTTCTGACCAAGGGAGTTTCTGTGGATGCTATGGTGGTAGCTGCTGCCACTAAGAAGGAACTAGCTGATCCTTCGGTGCCTGTCCATCCTCCTAACAAGGAATCTAGGTCTATGGACAGGTACGGGAAGCGGATGTTTTCATCAGCGACCTTTGCTATGCGTTCGCTGAACTACCTATGCCATTTCACTCGTCTTCAAAGAGACTTGATCAAGGAAGCGAGTGAGATGTTGAAGGACCCTACAGCTGCGGGTTTTCAGGACAAGATGAACGCTCAGCTGGCTACCCTAAACTCTATAGCTAACTCCTCCATGCCTCCTTTCATATGCGGCTGATGGAGCGAGCAGAGCAGGGACAGGTGTCGCCGCCGGCATGCCTGGATGCGGCTATGCAATTTTATGGACCCTTTAAAACGTCTTTCACTAATTCCCGTTTGATGGATCATCTCTTTG
Organism: Protopterus annectens; assembly: GCF_019279795.1. Taxonomy (NCBI): domain Eukaryota; kingdom Metazoa; phylum Chordata; order Ceratodontiformes; family Protopteridae; genus Protopterus; species Protopterus annectens. The sequence goes on from NC_056732.1 coordinate 1,656,238,397, forward strand.
GTCCTCAAGTGAAAGAAACCTTGACGAGGTGCGAGACGGATGGCAAAACTCTTTCTGCCGCCGGAGTCCGTTTTCTACTCCTTCTAGGCCTTACCCCAAAGGCCAGAAAAGTGGAAAATGTGGTTCCAAACAATCTCAAGGGACTTTGCCTGACGACAGAGTCGGTTCCCTCCAGAGGCAGAGGGGAACAATAATGGTAGACGCCGCCTAGAGGCAGGGGGTCCAGAACCAGGGCAATCGAGAAACTTTCCAATAAGCCCTTCCAGCATCCCTGAGGTGTTGCCCGACTGTCCACCTTCGAGGCAGCCGGGGAAGATTGTCACTGTACCCAGAAGCCTGGCGATCCCTAACTCAAGACAAGTGGGTACAGTCCATCATTTCCAAAGGCTATTCCATTCCCTTCTATTCCAAATCAATCAAAAATCCCTTCCAGATGTTCCACCCGCTCAAAGGGATCAAGCAGCGTTGGAAATATCAAAGTTGCTTGCAAAAAGAGCCATTCAGTCAGTGCCAGCAGACCAGCAAGGATCCGGAATCTACTCCAAATTCTTTTTGGTTCCAAAGAAAACAGGGGACTGGAGACCCATTTTGGATCTCAGTATCTTGAACAAGTCAGTCAAGAAAACAAGATTTCGGATGGTCATGCTACAATCCATCCTACCCCTATTGGGAAAGGAAAACTGGATGTGCTCTATAGACCTCCAGGAAGCGTACTATCATATAAAAATGAACAGACGCTCCAGGAGATTCCTCCGCCTGGGAACCAGTCACTTTCAATTCAGAGCCCTGCCCTTTGGTCTCACCACTGCCCCCCGGGTGTTTACCAAATGCATGGCAGTGGTAGCTTCTCACCTGAGACGTCAAGGATTCCAGGTGTTTCCATATTTGGACGACTGGCTCCTCACAGCTCCTACCAAGCATCTTCTTCTAATAGCCAGAGACTACACCTTTCGCATTTGTCAAAGTTAGGTATCTCAATAAATTGCGAAAAGTCTGTTTTGTCTATTACCTTCATAGGCGCAAATCTAGACACAGTCAACATGTAGACTAACAGACCAAAGAATAGCAGACATACGCAAACTGGTCTCCTTCTTCACAGCAACAGAGTCAAAGCCAGATTAGTTCTGAAAGTACTGGGGATTATGGCGGCTATCCCTCTACTTCTATTAGCCAGATTTCACATGAGAATCCTTCAATGGATGCTCTTCACACAATGGTCGCATTCAGCAACTTCCGATGTCCCACACCATTATGATTACGCAAGCATGCAAGAATCATCTTCTTTGGTGGATTTCTTCCCCAGCTCTTCCTGGGAAGACCCTTTGTTCCTTCCTCCGGTTGCTACTCTGACAACGGACGCCTCCTGATCGGGTGGGGGCATTATCAGGGCAGAACAGTCCAGAGCATATGGCAACCAGGCTAACGCCACTTGCATATAAATGTTCTAGAGATGAGAGCAGTGCTTTTAGCGTTACAAGCCCTTCAAGACTCTCTTCCCTTGGGAACGATAGCAATCCAGATGGACAACATGTCTGTAGTGTGGTATATCAACAAACAAGGCGGAACCAGGTCCTATCCCCTATGTCGAAGCACTCAGACTGTGGCAATGGGCGATTTCTTCTCAGCGGTTTCTGATAGCAACGCACATCCCGGAAGTCCAATCTAATCGCGGACAAGTTGAGCAGAGCTATCCTCATGCCTCACGAGTGGTCTCTGAAAGATTCTATTTTGGAGAAAATTTTTCTCAAGTGGGGTCAGCCTTGACCTTTTGCTACTCCCAAAACAGCAAGTGCAGAGATTATTTCACCCTATTCCCGTTACCAGGCCAGCCCAGCAGAGCTCTAGTCCAAGTTTGGCCCCGGGACTTCTGTATGCATTTCCTCCTTCCCACTAATCTCTCAAGTGATACAGAAAGCTATCGCTCAGAAGGCCTCATTGATCCTCATTGCTCCTTACTGGCCTCGACAGGTTTGGTTCCCCTTTCTACATCAATTTCTGTTGGAGCAACCTTGGCATCTGGACCTAGTTCCAGATCTTTTGATCCATCAATCGGGTCAGTTACATCGCTCCCTCCTCTCTGAACCTCACTGCTTGGTTCCTCCAATTCCAACCTTAGCCACGGTTCGTCAAATATCCCACTCTGTTCGTGATATTTTGATATTTCCCATAAATCTTCCACTCGAAGATTTATCTTAGTAAGTGGAAACGTTTCCTATTGGGCTCAAGGAAGGACATAGATCCTTTCACTGCTTCCATCCAAATAGTCCTTGATTTTCTAGCTGAACTCTTCCATGCAGGTTCATCTCCTTCTACTCTTAAAGTTCAATTGGCAGCTATATCTAACTTTCATGTGGGCACCTCAGATTCTGCCATCATGTCTCACAAGCTTTGCAAAGCTTTCTTGAAGGGAGTTTTTCTTCTTAGACCTCCTATAAGAAATCCTCCACCCTCTTGGGACCTTAATTTAGTTCTCACATCTTTAATTCTTCCCCCTTTTGAACCTGCAGCCTCCTGTTCAATGAAATTGCCATCCTGGAAGACTCTCTTTCTGGTAGCCATTACTTCAGCTAGAAGGGTCTCAGAGCTTCATGCACTCAGCAGTCGACCACCGTATCTTTTGTTTCATAAGGATAGGGTATCCTTATGGACCAATCCATCCTTTTACCTAAAGTAGCCTCTCGGCAAATCTGAATCAAAACATTGACCTCCTGTGTTTTCCTAATTTTTCTAACAGGTCTGAACAAAATTGCATTGGCTAGATGTCCATCGTCAATTAAGGTATTATTTGGATAGGACCAAACAGATCAGAAAAACTGACCAGTTGTTTGTCTCTTATGCAGAAGGCAGAAAGGGCCTTTCAGTTTCAAAGGTATCACTTTCCAGATGGCTAACATCCCTGATTTCCTTTGTGTATGAAATTAGACACCAAAAGTTGCCTAACAAACCAAAGGCCCATTCGACTAGAGCTTTGGCTACTTCTATAGCTTTCCAAGACAGGCTGCCTATTGATACCATTTGTGCAGCAGCTACATGGCTTACTCCTCACACTTTCATTTCTCATTATAAGTTGGATTTAGCTTCTAGACATAGAGCTAATTTTGGTTCCACTGTACTCAAGAGTCTGTTCCGATAGGCCACCACAAGGTGCTAGGGACGGTCCCATCCAGCAAGAATGAAGGCGAGATGGACAACTTAACATATAGAAGTTATGTTCTTACCATAACGTTCCATGTTAGTTGTCTTCTTCTGCCTTCTCCCCACCCTCCTTCCCCCTAGCCTGGATAGACCTAGAGGAGTTTGATTGTGACCTCTCTTTCTACCACCTCTATTGTATATAGGTATATGCTATACTGTGCATATATTCCTTCATCAGGTTTTCAGGTCACCTTCTTCCCTTCCTTTTATAGAGGTGGGTTTTCCCTTTTCCAGCAGTTCTGGAGTTATTATTGGCTGGGCCTAGCTTACAAACGAGATCTGAGGTAATACCGCCTAGCATTGTGGGATATAAGGGGAGCCTCGAGCGGTGGAACCAACTCGAGCTTTTAGAGTGGAGTCGGGCCGAGGTCGGCTCCGAACCCATCCAGCAAGAAAGAAGGCGAGAAGAAGACAACTAACATGGAACGTTATGGTAAGAACATAACTTCTATTTAACTTACAGCGGGCAATCGACGGCAGCTGACAAGTCTGCTTGCAGAAACCTGCAAAACAGGATAGGGGAGGCATCGGATTGCAAAGAAAGGAGAACTGTCATAGCAGATCAAAGCAAACCTACAGTAGACCGGCAATAGAACACATTACGCAAGATAAGCCAGGTCTAGGAAAGTACAAATGAAAGCAGGCTGCTGGATGCATGCCAGAAAATTGTAGGTGAAACGTGAAGAAATGTAAAGGGAAGGGCAAGAGGTAATCCACGGCAGCCAAATGTAATTCAGCACCAAAGGCACCACAATAGTAGTCCCTGTAGTAAAACACATAAGATACCCTGTAGCTACGATCGTACATCCACACCCTATGACATCATCGGTGTTCACAGCACAATAGTATAAAGTGTGAAAGCACCCTACACACACACCTGTGTATTCCCAAACACTGCACCATAGGTGTAAACACATGGGGAACTTTTAAAATGTACATGTTGGGAGCTGCCATAGCTGTGATTCATCACCGTGTGTTAGAGACTGACGGTGTTGTGGAGGATGATGCTGACAACCACCGCAGGCCCCGGAGGAGGAGAAGAGTGTTCAGACCAAGGGTAACCTACCTGGGGCTACATGATCTGGAGATAGTAGAGCGTTACAGGGTGGACAGGGACATCTTACAGCAAATAGTTGAGCTGTGCCGGCCACACCTGAGAACCAGAAACAACAGAGGGGAACCCATCCCAGTGGACACGAAGGTATGTGTAAGCTTGCGAATACTAGCCACAGGTACCTTTCAAAGACCAACTGGAGATATAATGGGGATTTCACAGGCATCAGCATCCAGGGTACTACACCAGTTCCTGGATGCCATGTTACCACATGCCAATGAGCATATATACTTCCCCAGAACTCAGGAGGAGTTGGCCAGCAATATGCGTCACTTCCACCATGTGGCACACTACCTGGAGGTACTGGGTGCGAGAGACTGCACGCACATACATATCAAGTCACCACCCGGTGAGCATGGTAGGCGCTACATAAACCGCAAGGGATTCCACTCCCTCAACTGCCAGGTCGTGTGCAATGCCCAGGGCATTATCACAGATATGTTTGCTGGCAGCCCTGGAAGCTACCATGACTCCCATATCTGGCATGCCTCACAGCTGTATCAGGTATTTGTCAGGGGGGACATCCCACATGGCCACCTTGTGGGGGATGCTGGCTATGCACTGGAGCCATTGATGATAACTCCCATCAGAAATGCACACACACCCATGCAAGAACGCCATAATGAGGCACACGCACAAACCAGAATCATCATAGAGCATGTGTTCGGGATGCTGAAATCACGGTTCAGTTGTTTGGATACATCTGGTGGAGCCTTGCAGTACTCTCCAGGCATGTGTGCCCACATCTTCATAGTATGTGCCATGCTACATAACGTGATCCTGCAGAAGCAGCTGGAGCAGGGACAAAATGGTGAAGGCCCTCATAGCTAACCACAATTGCCAAGGCCATCACAGGCACAGAGGGATTCAGACCACGAACACCCTGTGCCAGCCCCAGTAGGTAGACGGAGGCGTGCCCAATATGCCTACGCCTTGGCAAAGAGGGAATGTATAACACATACTCTGACAGTGTAGGCCCCTATGGACTGACACACCTCTCCACCTGCACACACAGTAAAATGGATTGCACACACACACGACCACCTGTAAATTGTAATGTATAGGTGGCCCACTGTGTGAATCCTATATAGGCAGCCCTCAAACATTGTACACACAACAGCTATTGGAACAAGGAATGTCAACACCTGAACAGTACATGCGCCTATCAGCAGATGTTGGTGCTGTGTGTATAGGTTCCTAGGTACATCGGTAGGTACATGCCCAATTGTCAGAGGCCATACACCAAACGAGGCAGACAGTGTCTGCTGTCGCCACAACATCGAGTAACCAACTGTCGCTCATGGGAGCAGAGGCAGTCGCGGGATCACATGTGTGTAAGCACTGTTATGCACACACTCTGCACGGATTCCCTGCTGCGTTAATGAGGGGCTCCACATAAAGTAATCATGGATGTTGTGTCCAGGCATGGGGTGTACCCATGACAGGTATTCGTCACCCTAGCATGCTCCATCTACATTCGTTCGAAGGTGTAGCACATTATCGTGTGTGGCTCACTGTGATATACATACCCAATGCTGGAGCACATCCAGTAAACATCACATGGACATACCAGTAATTGGACTTATCCATATGTAAACTAACTGAGTTACCCATGTGAGTGCAGTATGGAGTAACAGCCATAGTATACTCCACATACAAAACGCCATAACACGTGTACAAATCCCAGATGGCCAAGTGGTAAATGCAGTGACCGTTGTGCATGTTCTCTGTCTCACGTCCTGCAAGGGATGTAATGTAGTCCCGAAGGCACGAATAATGCATGTCGGATGCAGGTCATCAGATCATGTTTAGCACACGTTAGCGGGAATATGCGTTGCCCAGTGCTGGTAAGCGTCATTTAAATATGAGTATACGGATATGCGCGAAACAGGGTCAGACTTCTCTGAATATCTCACAGATCATGGTCACTGATGTCCAGAACAGGTGAAACCAGCATTATTCACCCCTGTACTGATAGCGTCTGCTCTGAGGGGTAAAACGACCACTACCAGGAGTAGAACACGCAATCATGTATACAATCACCTAACACTATGGTAGCCAAGATGTACCTACGACAGGTGTGTAATGTGACAGGTTCAGACACAAACGTGCGGAGTCCAGGAAAGAGTATACACCGACAAGTGCACAATGAAAGGTGCAGTCTGCCTGTCACTTTCCCTGTCAGATATATATATATATATATATATATATATATATATATATATATATATATATATATATATATATATATATATATATATATATATATATATATATAAGCGCCACTCAGCTTTCCTGAAAACATTGGAGAACATGAAGATCTCTCCGAACACCATTATATTGGGTGACTTCAACTACCCAAACATAGACTGGGAGCATTACTCAAGCCCCAGCACCTTAGCCCAAAGGTTCCTGGAATTTATAAACTCAAATGCTATGGAACAACTAGTCACCACTCCCACAAGCAAGAGGGGAAAACATACTAGACGTGATCATTACCAACATGGGGACTCTATGCTCCATACCAGAAGTATATCCCTCATTGGTAAGATCAGACCATAAATTAATTTCACTGGATATCCACATCCCGACCCCACCCCCAGACCAGAAAACCACAGTGAAAAACTTCTCAAAAGCGAACGTCACACTTCTCAAAACCGAAGTGGAATCCTTCAAGGCCCCAGGACCAGTGGAAACTACGGCTCAAACTGCAGAATCCTATATAAACGCATTCTTCGGACATCTCCAGGAATGCATGGATCATGCTATCCCAAACAAAATCAAGACCCAATCATCCAAAGGCAGGCGTCCAGTCTGGTGGACCCCAGCCATAAATAAACTGTACAACAGAAGGAGGAAGCTACTACATGATAGAGCAAAATCCCAAAAAGGGAAGGCATCTCTGATCAGTACTAGCAAATAATTACGATCCCTCATAAAATCCTCCAAGGCCAGCTTCGAGAGAAAAATTGCACAGGACACTAAAGACAATCATAAGGCTTTTTTCAGTTATGTTAGGAACCTGGGATGCAACTTCCAGACTTGTTCTGAGTTGATTCTAAGTGACAAAAAATACACTGAACCCATAGACATCGCCAGTATCCTGGCAGACAGGTTCAGTGCAAACTTCTCCACCCCCTCCCCCCAAAAGAGCAAGTATCTATCACGGCAGAGTGCATCCTCCCAAACATCTCTGATGCTCAGGTGAAGGCCGCCCTCTCCAAAGCAAAAAACACGGCTTCCATGGGACCAGATGGCGTCCCGGGTTGCATCCTACATGAACTCCAAGAAGAACTAATCCCTCAAGTAAAACTGCTGTACAATCTCAGCCTCACTGCAGGATATGTGCCCAAAGAATGGCATACAGCAACAGTGGTCCTACTCCACAAAGGTGCCGCATCTGCGGAGCCTGGAAACTATCGCCCCATAAGCCTGACTAGCCTAGTCTGCAAGGCTATGGAGAGGATCATCATGGAACTCATAAACAAAGACATTGGGGACCTACAGACACTAGATCCTACCCAGTTTGGCTTCGTCAAGGGCAGATCCTGCCTTTTGAACCTGGTCAACTTCTTTGAAACAGTCACCAAGGCCATAGATGAAGGGAAGATAGTCCACACAGCCTATCTGGACCTTGCAAAGGCATTTGACACAATACCCCACTCGGGCATCATAGATAAGCTATCCAGCCTAAATATAAACCCCTATGTCACAAGATGGGTCGCAAAGTGGCTCAAAGACAGAACCCACAGAGTCAGAGTTGCTGGAGCCATGTCAGACTCGAAACCAGTTACAAGTGGCGTCCCACAAGGTTCTGTCCTGGGACCTCTCTTGTTCGGTATTTACTTTTCTGAGGTACAGGCCAACGTGGGAGGACTATGGCTCACCAAGTTCGCAGATGACTGCAAACTGGGTGCCATAATCGACTCTCCAGCTGACACAAACATCCTTCAAAAAGGTCTCGCAGAGACGGATAACTGGTGCCAGTGCCATGGTCTAATGCTAAATGCCAAAAAGTGTATAGTCATACCCTTTGGCAAAAACAATGTGCCCACAAATTACCACATAGGTGGTAACCCATTAAGTACAGAGAAAGTAATTAGGGATCTGGGGACCCAAGTTGATAGCAATCTCTGCTTTGACAACCACATTGCCAAAGTGGTTAGAAAGACCTTCTGCATAGCCCACCTCATCATGGAAGGATTCACATCTAGATCAAGAGAGGTAATCGTGCCCCTTTATTCATCCCTCATCAGGCCCATCATAGAATACAATGCCCCCTTTGGGATGTACCTTACCTGACACCTGCTGCAATTAGAAAGACCCCAAAAGTACCTCACCAGGAGGATCAAGGGACTCAAACAGATGCCATATGTTGCTCGGTTAAAAAAACTCCAGCTCTACTCAGTTGCATACCGCCTACTTCGAGGCGATCTGTGCCTGACATATAAAGCTATGTCCAACCCAGAATTAATGGACATGCTCCACCTCAGTAAATCTAAATCCCTTAGAGCCACGGCTTTCGAGGGACTTGAACCTCAGCACAGAAATAAATAGAACATGCTGGAGGGACAGATTCATAACCCAGAGGCTCCCTTCGCTCTGGAATAGAATTCCAATTCATGTTAGGCAGAGCACCTCACTGACTCTCTTCAAGAAGAATCTTGGTGAGTGGATGGGGGATCGTAGGTTTGTCCCGGGGATTCCGTGTCACTATTAGACAGAGGCACAGTAAACTTAACTTTAAAAAGGGCACAGTATACTCAAATCAAGGGGTGGCGTCAGCCAAACAATATCGGGCTAGGCTTATAAATGCCGCAGAGCAGATAGCCTAGTATGAACCTATGAACATTCATATATACATAGATATAATACAGATAGAAAGGGCAATAGAGAGATATATGTTGATATATACGGATTCACCGATATCTGCAAATATATAGATAGGTCAACGACATTCATAAAATCTTGGAGGTACAAATAAATAGGACACTGCCAACTATGGAATGTGTCACATACCGACACACACAACCACGAGGCTGAAAGACCGAAAGAACACAGTACCAGAACACTAGAACCGCGAGTAATATTATCACGATAAGAATGGACATTTAGTTACTGCTGCCGGTGTTGCGGTCCACGTAGGTACTGTGTTCAACTGTGTTTGTGATTGCTGTAGTCTGTGTATGTGTGTGTTGAGGGTGCCGTGTGCGTTTCCGTGTGACTGTAATGTGTGTGTGTGTGTCTGCATCGTCTGTCTGTTAGTGCCAACTCGGAGGTAGATCATTACGGTAGGTGTGGTTATAGCTAGCCGTAGGCATACGGTTGCCACCTGTCCCACATTAGGAGGGACAGCCCCTCCCTGGGCAGTTGTGTCCTGACATAAAACATTACAAAGGGCAACTGTCCGAGATTGTAGGACATTATTATGTCCCATATATTATGTAATAGTTGCATTAAATAGTTATGCCTGTATGTAAGAAACGTAAATGTTACATGCAATATGATAAGTAGCCAAAGTCCTACAACAATAAGTATGTATTGAGGATAAAAGTATGTGCTATCCTGTGTACTGACCGTGGGTATGTGTTGGCCTGTAAACACCGATGTGTGTCCCACAAGTGTCCCACAATGTCCATTTGAAAAGGTGGCAACCCATGCCAAAGAGGTTCAGCTACCAACACAACTGCAATGACTGCAAATATCTGGGACAGAAATACATGGGACAGCTGTCAGTTAGTTACATCCCTTTACATATCGCTGTTATTCCGGAGGTATGGAAGTATCAACCGCACCTGCATACTATACAGAAACCAATTAACAACGGCCCAATGTATAATCCCGTAACAAAAGTCTACTAACAGATAGCTCTTTAATTAGGGAAGGAGCCCACACACATATATGGAATATGTAGAAATGCAAGCCCCACAAACCTGTATATGCTACGTACACCCACCTACATCCCCCACACATGAAACTATAGCAATACAGACTGTAATTACAGCACAAACATCCAGTCAGTCAATGACATCTGCAGAAGCGTTAACATACCTTGTGAGAGACACATTTAAAGGCGCCATGTGCATAGCCGTTGTATAATGGAACAAACGGCGATGTTACAGGTTTTGTTTGCAGTAGTCCCTTATCAGATGGTTGGTATGACAGGTACACTTACATGTAGAACCACATACTCTAGCCGTCACACACAATCCATGGGGGACATGTTTCCAAACTATACGTGTCTCTACACATAACAGTTGCAATTACACAGAACAAAACACAATACATGCCGTCTCCCCGAAGGTAGGGCAAATGGGCAACGCCCAAGTGGAGACTTCAATTATACCCCACTGTTGCCGCGTAATTGGCGAATGGAGTAGCTGCACAGCTGATGTGCAAGTAATAAGTCACTCAGGAACAGCAATTGGCGGCAGGAAACCACATGTTACAGGTATCGACGTATATAAGGATGACTTGCCAGACATTCAAACTGTATGCTCATACCATAGAACTGTTTAAACAGTGTAAGAGGGATAGTTTCGAAAGTCCGGAATGATAACAAGGTATGTAGAACACTCGGTATGTAAGTGTATGTATAGCCTGTTATGTATTAATTATGTCAGTGTATGTATAGCCTGTTTTGTATTAATTAAAAGTGTCCGCAATGCATAAAGTGGGAAAAGGTATTATGTAGTGATGTCTTGCTGACCATAGTAATGCTTGCAGAGATTGTGTGTCCTGCAGTGGGCCACAAGGTAAACATCACAGACACCACAAGGGATGCTACATGAGGGCTTTAAACAGAACAATTCCATACCACCCGCCATCAGTGGTAGGGTATGTCCAACAAGTACGTGCCATAGCAGGGGATAGAGTAGGCATGTGTATGGGCATATAACGACAATGACATGTCGAAGGTGGTACCGCTGTGCAAGTATGTTTTGCATTATGGGATACTATGTAAAATATGTGTAATTTACAGTATTGTAGGTAGATATGTCAGATATTCTACACAGCATAACAGGCATATCATGCATATCAAAGGTATTGTTTATTGGCATGTACAATATACAATAACAGGATACATATGGCTTGTAGTCACAGGACACTGTAATAGCATGATAGCTAATCTAAATGGAAGGGCTACTCAATTAACCATGCACAAAGGACATGTAATAGCTTCACAGGTTCATAGTGGGGTACTATGCAGTCTGGCAAGTCTGTGTAAGCACAACTACAGTGTTCACACGAGCGGTACCTCTCTAGGGTAGTGTCCTGTCTGTGAACAGCAGAGCCATGTGTTACCTGCACCTCTGCACAGTACAGCCACTGCAGTGATCCCTGGCGTACATGTGTCTCCCATCCACCAAGTGAGGTATCACATGAACAGTGCTACTGAGTGTCCCTGCGTGATGTACATAGGAATCATGTTCCAAAGCATGGTGAGTGTCTGGTTTGGGAATGTAACCCTCAAGCACATCCCACTCATCATTGCGTGTGTGCACATATCCATGAGCATGTTGCTCACAGTGGCTTTTGCTTATGTCGCGTATGTGGAGTATATCCATGAATATTTTTGTGGACATGGGCCCTGTCTGTTCAGCAGAGGTCACCCCTGAGTATGTAGTATGCAGATGTGTACAGACTTGGTGTCCGTAGTTCTGCTGCATACTTCAACCGTCGGAGCTCAATAAACATCATGGCGTGTTAATGTTGTGGTATGTAAAGCTGTAGCTATTGTGTAAGGTACACCCTAAACGGGGTGTTGTACTCTTGAATGTGTGTATACGTCTGGAGTTCAGAGTTACAATGGGTGCCTATGTTCCAGCTACAAACCCAGTACAGATAAGTGTGGCCATGTAGAAGGATATCCACGCTACAGTGGCAATACGGTTATCAAAGGAGTGGGTGCGACATACGTGTGTACTACGAGCAAGTACAATGAGACATGTATGTAGGGGACTACCACCTATGTGATAGTCAGTGGGTGAATGGTGTAATGCAAAGGGGATGTTCATGCACCTTATGTCATGCAGCTTGAGGCCATGATATTGATATCAGGTATCTGTCACAGTGACACCCTTATGGAGGGGGTCAGCATCAGCTGGTGGATCAGTCATGGCGCTTCGTATGCAGTCGTCTGTAAAGCTAGGCAGGGAAAGTCCCTCTGTGTTAGCCTGTACCTCAGGGAAGCATATACCAAACATGAGGGGCCCTATGACTCAGGACTGTGGTACGCCAAGTTTAACTGAAATACAGTAGGTACTATGGTATGCGACCCTCATTGTGTGTGTCCTGTCCGTGAGCCACTTTGCATAGCATCCTGAGACATAGGGGTCGATGTGCAGGTGGATGTGTATGTTGTCAATACCAGAATAGAGAACGGTGCTGCAAGGCAATGAGAGGACAATGTAGGCTGTGTCGACCCTCTTACCATCATCAACTACCCTGGTAACTATGAAAGGAGTCCACCAGGTGTAGGAGCCATACTCTGGCCCTAACAAGTCCAACCTGGGTGGTATCAAAGGACCGGAGCCCACCAATGTCTCTGAATGACTTCCATGATGATGTGCCCCATAGCCTTGTAGAACAGTCCAGTCAGGTGTGGGCAATAGTCCCCCTCGTGCATTGTGGCGCCACCTGTGTGGAGTGTGTTAACTGTTGCTGTGTGCCATTCAGAGGCCACAATGTCTGTTACAAGGCTATTACTGAATATGGTTGCCAAGTGGGGAGACATGTCGTTCAGAGGTTTGTGCAAATCACAGCCTGGGATGTTGGACGGTCACATGGGGCCAGTGTTCCAGGCCATATAGAGTGCAGGTTAGTACTGTATAGGTGTGACCGCAGGGACACCGCAATGTTCCTGCATGGATTGTGGCCCAGTAGGGAGTGAGAGGGTGTAATGTTAGCATTGAATCCATCTGCCAGCATGTTGCCAACATCACCTGGTTCTGTAATGTTCCTGAGTAACTGTTGTATGTCAGAGAAGATGTGGGTATTTCCATTGACTACTGACATACCTCCATAATGCCTTGTGGTACACCCTGGAATGTGTCGCAGTAATGTTTACGTAGGTAGTTTCGGAGTATGTGATGAGAGATCCTGTAGCCCTACTGAGGCTGACCAGTGAGCTACCCCACCCATGGGATTGTACTCCACTTTGCAACAGCCTCCATCTGTTGTAAACTATGTCCATGGAACTGGACCCCCAGAGTGGCGTCCATTATCTGGTGGGTACCATCATGGCTCTGTGTGGAATAGCATGATCCATGCAGTCGTGTAAGTGCTAATGAAGTGCTCTGGGGTATGTTTCAGCATTTGTATGTGCATTGTCCATCTGCACGGGTGTCATGATGTTAACTACTGCTGTCATAAGACGTCTGTAGTAGGCGTTGTAGTACTCTTGTACTGTGTATGCTGTGAAGGGTGTAGTGCCGGGATGTGAATAACAAGGGTGATTAGCATATGTTCGGAATCCACCAATGAGGGGATAACCCCAGGTGTGGAACACCAGTCACATGTTGGTAGTGTCCATGTCAAGGATATTGTTGGTCTTGGAGGTGGTGTGTATGGGTTGATCCAGCCGAGTGGAGGTTATGAATCCGGGACAGCTTTGGCCTAATGTGTCGGTACATGAGTGGCTATCCCAGTTAAATATGGGGTAGTGTCAGTCTCACATCAGTAGTACCTGTCTGAGCCCTACTGTCCAGTACACCAATAAATGAGGTCTGGTAACCGTGGGGTATGTTGTTGAATCCATAGCTTGTTACAATGTGTATAGTAGTGCTGGCCACAGTTAGTTGCACGTGGAGCACCTCTGATGCATTGTGCTAAGTAACTAGCCAGGATGTGTGTACAACATAGTGGAATATGGGAACACCTCAGCCGTGGGTGTGCCGGTCCAGGTTACATGACTGAAAGGTATGGTCTGTGTATAACCTGTCATTGCAGGTGTGCTCTGCAGAGCCTAGAGGCAGGTCCCAGTCACTGCAGAGATATTGAAGTGGTCCATTATAAGGAGTGCCTTGCTTTGCGCGTCAGAGATGAAGATGTCAAGCATTGCGTCACATGACCCCATGGTCTGCTTTCCTGTTCCCGTTCTGGTGGTGAATGTTATTTGAAACTGTGCAAGACAGGCAGTATAGAAGCAGCAAGAGCCTTACATGTTATCTGTACTCCCAGGGCTGACAGGTGCAGGTCAGCTGTGCCAAAGCATCGTGTTTTGTTGACCATGTCAGTCAAAGCGGACAGATGCCTGTGGAATGACAGCAGAAGCATAGGCAACTGTTGAAGTGACACAGTCGGTCGTTGTACAGTGGTATCGGGTCTAGATGAATGCATAATGTTCCCCAGGGCTTGGCCCATACCTTCAGGGCTACAAGACCGGTGAGCTATTGCATGTCCCTGCACATGTAGTCTGTGAAGTTGCATCTTAGGGCAGTCACACTAACATGGAGAATGACAGTCAAATTGTACCTGGTAAGGTGTGGCATGGGTGCATAGGTTATGTTGCAGAACCAGTTACCCAACAGCAAGATGTAAGCGACTATCACCTTGTGTAGCCTGCTGAGTAGAACATCAGTGTGACCGCCTACAGAGTCACCTATGACAGGTGTGTTGTGTATGTTATAACACCCTATTGGCCGTATGTGATGGGCACACATGAGTCTGTGGGCTATAAGTTATTGTTGTTGTGTTTGGTGATGGGGGCTGCCTTTGGTGCCTACACAGAGTATGGAGAGGTACTGCACAAGTTGTACTCGTATGTGTGGCCTGTGGTGGTGGATATCTTGTGAGACTATGTGATGAGTGGGATGTGTTGCGAATGTTACACTTCCCCACATGATTGTCAGGTGCAGTCAGGGTTGGTGACAGCATTACCCCCAGCAGGGCTGCGTATGTGCATCTCCCACAGGCTGTAGTGTCGTATGTTGGGAGGTGAGCATTGACATGTGTACATGGGACAATTGCTCTGTTGCCACATGTACAACATATTCATCATATAAACAGGCAATAGCACTGGTACGTGACAGTTGGACATGCCTGTATATGCAACCATGTCTCACCAGATATGTGAGTTATGTGTGTACAACAGCTGTTGTACTGTAAGCAAGCTGCAAATGTCAGGACAGACAGTGTACTTGTGAGAAATAGTGTGGAATGGGTGTTATATTAATCATTAGCTCATGAAGTGCTCACTAGTTCTGCACAAGTGCTGAGCATGGAAATACAATACAGATAGAGTGTTGGATAATATCAACCCACAAGTGGTGACGACAGTCATAATTGGTGGCACCGCACTATAACCCTGCTGAGTATGGTCTGCAAGTCCATGAACCATTATCAATGTAGATGGTAGCAGTACAGATGTACATGACAGTACGGATGTTTGACTACATATACCTTCGTATGTCACAGGAGTGTACTACCAGTGGCCTGTTGACAGAATCAACACTACAAAAGGTGCCAGAGTGACATGTGCATATCACACCAGTGCCAGCTACAGTAAAACAGGGTTAATGTGTTGTACTCCACCCTCATTGTAGCCCATACCACACAGACAAATGTGAGGCATCTGTGTATGTAAGGATGTGAATGGCCATGACCTATGAGCAATAGCTGTCTCAGTGTTGTGAACAACATACAGAATGGGCTTTGTGGGTGAGGTGTGTGACATATGTGCACATTCTGATGGATGATATCAGCATTGTCACCACTAGGTGAATATCCCTGTACCCATTAACTACCACCTAGGCTGCGGTCAACATTATGGATACTGTGTAAGGGATGGTGCTGTGCAGTTCACCTCCTTGAGTTGGTGACATCTCCAGGCCCCTTAGGTAGTCATACGAGGTACCCATGTCATGACAGGGTGCCATCCATGAGCATGGAGAGCATTGGACAGGCATACACAGCACTCGGGTGACCAATATTAGATCACATATCGCCTTTAAGGGGTATTGGCCATGCGTGGATGGGCGATACCAGCCTTCACAATCCTCACCTCCACTATGCAGCATGCTGTCTACCTTGCATAAAGACGTGCTACACTATGATGTTGGACATGCTACATGTCCATATCCTGATCTGAAAGACATACGTCATGGACAGCCGCTGTCCTACTACTAGGATCGCCACATGCTGGACAGATCCCTGTGCCATCATATGACATACTCCAGCCATACCATGCAACCCTGTCCGTCAAAGCTGCACATGTCATCTCTGTCATACATGGTATGATGGCCGCTTGGTAGATGTAATATCAACTGTCTGGATCAGTAATGTGGCACTGATGCACCTCGTGGTGGCAAAATGGCTGTCGGATACAGCTAGGAAACCTTGCCCGCACATGCTATACTTGATAACCATCCCTGCGAATGACGTCCGACTAGCCATTGTCCCATGTCTATCACATGTGCAAAACAGGCGATCCGTGGCAGGATGTTGAACAGCTGTACAGTGCCGTGTAGATGTATATGGCAAAACACATGCATGTAAAGGTTTCCATGCGTATGTGTGCATTGTCACTGCTCAAGTCCATTAAGGCAGTGTATGTGTTGATATGTGACATATACACAGCATCAAGGTCAACAGCATTACCGTGGACACATCCAGGCATGTGCTGATAGGTAAGAACACCAGTGCAGGCGAACACACATGCCCACATCAAGACAGCATTCACATGAAGTATGAACAATGTAATGAGGTGACACACATATATGGTGATGATATTCAATGCATAACGGGTGTTACATGTGTGTGACACAAACATGTCAGTCGTGTCAGTGTCATGATGATTTGCAAAGATAACTGTGCAGATGTACTAGATTTACTAGAAATGCATGTGCAGCAGTATCTCTGTACATCTCTGATACTGTGACCTATCACCATCATTATGTCTTACAGATAATGCCTCATACACGCCTGCCAGCGTACAGCCGCCAGGAGGATGATGTCCTCATCCCATACCTCTACGAGAACTACGAGGTGTTGTTCAGCCATGTGCCACAGCATGCCCAGCAGCGTGACGACCTGTGGCATGATCTTCGCAGGAGGGTGAATGATGTGGGTGGCCATAACCGCACCTACCATCAGGTGCGTAGACACTGCACGGACTTGATATGACATGCAAAACAGCGTGCCACTGCAATCGCCATGGAACAAGGTGGAACAGGTGGTGAGCCACCAACCCAGCCCCACTCACACACACCGAGGAGCTACTGGCCAGTCTGGGGACACCCTCAGAACAGCATCCTCAAACACTAGCTGCCAAGGTGGGTGTCTCCCAACCAATGAGCCTAGAGTTGCCTGGTAAGTCACTACTGCACATATGGCTATTATATCCCATTTAGTTTCATGTGTCACTGTACATTATGTAATGTAACATCATATGCAAGGTATTTTTACACACATGCTGCATACTACAGTATGCTGCCCTGTGTATGCACACATGTGCATACTATATGCTATTGTACAGGCAAATGTGTTAACATGCACAGTGCACCCTGTGGCTGTCATACAGTCATGGATAATGTTCAAACTGCTGTGTCACCCCTATACAGGTACCTCTGGCGTGCCGCACAGACATCAGTCTGTTGCAGGTGAGACTGTCATCAGTATCAGGCATGGTAAAGCATAGATCTATTCGCCATGTGGCCAGTTAACACCTGTACACATGATGTTCGGTCCAGTCACGATATACAGGTCGCATCACCCATCATTCACACTGGCCACCCATGTGCAATATACACAGATGAAATGATACACCAACATGACACCACAGTATTCGTCATTGCTACATGTGTGGACAGCTGTGCATACAACGGTGGAGGTGTTGTACAATGTAGGCATATGTACTATACATTGGAACAACACATGTGGTACGCAAACAGTACCACACAGTGAGCTGTGATATGGGCAGCCCACAGGAGTCACCATTGTGTTATATGCCCCTGCAATGGGTGCACACATTGTGATGTGCCATCTGACATGTCCTAGACACATAGTGTTCTGGCTGCAA
This sequence comes from Protopterus annectens, assembly GCF_019279795.1. Lineage (NCBI taxonomy): Eukaryota > Metazoa > Chordata > Ceratodontiformes > Protopteridae > Protopterus > Protopterus annectens. The sequence goes on from NC_056732.1 coordinate 1,656,256,726, forward strand.
TATTGTCACACTATCCCATAACCCATACCCCACATACCAAACATATAACCCGTTGTCTGCATAGCCCTGTGGATGGTGACATATCGACATCTATGGGTGTATGTCATATGGGACAACACAGACATGTGAGATTGACGGCCATCACACACATTTGGCCAACACATGTGCACACATGGCCATGGGGGATGGCCTGAGACATGCAGCCACACAGTAGATGTGATGTGTATACACCCTGTTGCACTTTGTCCACACATGGTCCAATTATAGCCTTAGTTGACTGATTATACAGTTGATGTGGTACACTGGACATTCTAAAAGCCTGTGCACAGCTAGTGGAGGTGTCACTGAAGTCTACCATATAAGATGTCTTGAACATCACAACTGTGTCATAGCATGACAGTATTCACCTCTACAGCTTCCACAGACATTGACACCACATCAGGCCACATATACTGTACATTTCCCTTGCTGCTGTAGGACATCACCTTTAGCTGTGAACCTCGTGTGTGTGGTACATCAATGTCATGTGGAACATGGTGAATTGACAATTCTGCTATGTGTGGACATGGATGCCAGGCAGCTAAGACTCTGTAGTAGTTGTGCAGGGGTGTCATCTGTAGGTCCTCCAGTGACCTGTCACATGACACACCATGGTCTGTTGTGTATACACCTCAGCATCGTGGGTCACCATCCACAGTTATGTCATGGGTATGCATGCAGTTATGGCTATACAATGTGTACATATTATGCACTGTATAGCAATATAGACACCTCATGATGCCATGCAATGGCACAGTGTCTGTACCTCACACTGTATAGCAATGTAGACGGCTCACACTACCCTTCCATGCTCATGCACATTTGCTAAACATGCATTCTATCTGTAGGGCATACAGACAACACTGCAATGTGATGCCCATTACAAAGCTGTACATGTGTCAGGACACCATTGTGTCAGACATATATGCATGTTAATGCACACGTCAGCAGATTACATGTCAAGGTCACGTCAGCCATGTGTACTGTTATCCTGTTCTGGTCCACATGGTGTATCACAGGGATGCATGCATACTACCATGATTGTGTGAACTGCATGGCTACTGATATGCCACCTGCTTGCTGTAGTGTGCACCCGAGGGAGGTATGCTAACTAACACTATTAATGTCTGAGCTGCATGCCGTCTGCTGTATCACAGGCATGCTGCATGCTGTCTGTCATATCACATGCATGGTGTGTGTGTGTCTGTGTGTGTATCTGTGTGTGTGTGTGTGTGTCTATTGTAATTTAGAGTCTTTCTTTGCATTCACAGGTGATGTAAGTGCGTTACCCTCCTGCGGCTCATCTGATGTTAGTGTCCCCACAGATACTAGCAGTGATGAACATATGCATGAGGTACAGGCAGGGTTGTCAGGGGCAGAATCTGTGCCAATGGTTGCCATCCCAGCTATGTCCCCCTCTTCCCTGCACACATTTCTGCTGCCAACACATACCGCATCACCAGTGGCCATAGAGGAAGGACAGTCAGCATCTTTTAGCATGGAACAGGAATGTATGGTGGCTACAGAAGGTATGTCTCCACACCATGGTGTCAGTGTAATGACTGCAGATGTGTCAGACAGGCATTTGGTCGGTGCTGCTTGTAGGAGGACCTCTGGCAGACATGCACCTGCAGGACAGAGCGCAGCAGCTGGTATCGCCAGATGTATGTTCCAGACTGTAATGGCGGCACAGGCACATGCTGAACAGCAGAACAGAGAAGGGCAGAGGGCTGCTATCCATACCCTAGACGACAACATCCAGGCATTGGCAAATGCTCAACAGCAGATTGCTGATGTTCTGGACAGGCGATTGGGTGACATGGTCGGAATCCTTGACCGTGGCATGGCAATCCGCGAGCGTGAGCTGCCTGTACTGGAACATCTGGTAGGAGTGAGGCATAGGCCACGTGGACGTAGGCCAGCTACACCACCCAGTGCAGGTCAACGTGAGCGTGCCACCTCACATGCCCGCTCCCATAGTGCCGGTAGCAGTAGCAGTGCAGCTGGTGCTGTGCTGTCCACACCTGGACACATCAGGCCACGTGGACATGGCCCTGGATGTTCTCAGTGGGGACACGGTTCCAGTGGACATGTGTCGTCGGACAGTAGCCAATCTGTACCTCCGCCTGGTAGTGCTCGTGCAACCCCTGGCAGGCACAGGTCACATGGCTGTGGCCGGACACAGTGAGCTGTACAACCTGGTCTGTACAATCTGGAGCTGTCAGTAATACCCCTGTGTAGGCCTCACAAAATGCAGAACTGTGTGTACACATACACGCACACAGCAAACACATCTGTAGGGCACCACAACACCCACATGCATACTGAACTGGCATGTCCAATCATATCACCGGCCCTTACACACACACACACACACACACACACATGATGTCATCCATTGGTGCAGCCTATGCCCCTGGCAAACATTATCACCCTGTGCATATGATGAAGCCTGTGCCGCATCCCTGTCATCCACACCATCGGTGCAGGGACATGCTCAAATGGTCTGAGGCACAGGGTGAACAGAATAGTGAGAGAAGTGTATATTACATTAGTTGTGTACTGTTAACATGCACCAGACATACCATGTAGTACAGGTTTAGCAGGCATTGTTATATGTTCACAGCATGTGTCTCGGTAACAACAGTAACAGCATGTTGGTAATGATGCCCTGGTTCCCTCCTTATGGTCTACTTGCATGTGCCTACAAGTAGCAGTGTTTGCAGTCTCCCATGTGTAACTGTGGAGTACTCACAGGCACGTATGGCAATATCAGCATGCTATATGTAGCCTCAACCTGACTGTTGGAAAGGCTAACATACCACAGATGTCCACACATATACTGATCCAGAAGCATGTGGGCAGTTTAATAGACTACAGTGGCTAGAGACGTGACATCCATACCAGGTCACATCACAGGTATGTTGACATGGTGCAGGGGTTGTACACAGCGGTCTGGCTGATAACGTTAGAGGCCACTTGATAGCATGAGGCCTCACTGTGTAGCAGTATTACCCTGTCACATTACAGGAACATGCCCACACTCACGGGGTCAACAACACTATAACGCACACCCCATAGTGTTGAGATGAGGACCCCTGCCTATGTGGTCATCACCCTCACAGTGCTGTGCACCCACACGATGCGACACAGAGTAAGAACATGTACAGGTAGTCAGTATGGCTGAGGCCAATGGCATCAACAGGGTAGCAGACTGCATCACCATGAGGGGTTAGGGATCCTGTGTGTTCTGTATGGTAGCATACACCCTCACTCCATGCACCAGACAGCCATACATACATATACACACACACACACACACACACACACACACACACACACACACACACACACACACACACACACACACACACACACACACTGTGGAGACCACAAATGTCATACACATACGGATAGCTGATGTGTGTGATACACACACACACCATCCCTGCCTATGTTATTCTTCCCACACTGCAGTATGTACAGATCTCTACAACAGTGTACAGGGGTGTGTAACAATTGGGATGCATTCCCCACCATATGTGGCATATATGGTCACAGAAGCAAACACACATGGCAGTACTGTGAATGATACACCTGCTGTATGATGATATGTCTGACAGACATGCAGCAGTATTGGCCGCATTATGTGTACCAATGCTACATCCGGCAATTGTGCTGCTATATGCACACGGGAGGATGTAATTGTTACAGGTGTCAAGTGACATAAAGTCAGTAACACCTGACCGCTGTGTAGGTTTTATGTCTTCACCGTCAAGTAACAGTAACATAGTGTACTGTTTGCACATGTAATAGTAGGATGGCGTGTGACACACCTGTGAGCCGTCCCCGGCAAACATCCATCTGCACAGGTGGATCACCACTTTATGTACACATCCATCCATATCTGATGTACATCCTACCGTACTGTCAGTATGTCACCATATACAGGCGTCAGTGATGGGGCTGCCTTGCAACTGCATGTTGTAGTTAGGCACAGATGAGTTACATACATCAGCTACTGCACATGCATGGTAGCTGCATGCGCACTACAAGTTATACATGTGTGTTGGTCCTACATGCCTATCATGTAGCCATGTTTGTATGCATTGCAATTGGTGGACATGTGTGATGACATACATAACACATGGACTGTTGTATGATATGATGGGTGTCATGGGTAACTAGTACAGAGGGAATGTGTCCTCGGTCAACATTGCTACCTCATGTACTGTTAGCATTCAACAGCCATTGGCCCACCTTCCATTTGCGTGCGTGTGATTGCTGTAGCCACTTGTCTGCACAGAGGACAGCAAAAGCTATGCTATGTACATATGTGTTGTGTGTGTGGTCCATGCACATATCCACTGCAATTGCATGTATGTCATATCCAAACATGTGTGTTCTTGGGTGTACAGCGACAGTCATCTGTCACAGCTGTGTAAGACCCAGGGCCCCTGCTATGTGTAGAGCCGACCTGGTTATTACAGTGGTATCATTGCAATGCATAACACATGATGGAACCCTGCCGGTACATGTGTAGTCTGCACAGTTGCTATAGACCTATGTACAGTCCACTGGTCATGAGTCACACAGTGTTGTGGTAATGTATGGCTGTGTATTGCTGGTCCAATGACATGGTGATGTCTGAGGGCTACATTGTAGCCTGCGGTGTGTACCTCTGTGATCTGCACCTCAGACATCTGTGATGGCTCCTGAGTGTGTACTGGTCAGTACATGTGAGTGGCCTTCATGTACGTGTGGACAGTAACACCATACTGTGCCCTTCCGTGTTTAGAATCCGTGTGCACATAAGACGGCCCTTTGCAACTGCTAAGTGTGTGAGCACGCCCAGTATGCCGTTGTGTAGATGGACACACAGTACATTCCAAACTGCGCCCTTCTGTGTTTAGAATCCGTGTGCATGCAAGACGCCAAACCGTGCCCTTCTGTGTTTAGAATCTGTGTGCATGCAAGACGGCCCTTTGCAACTGTGTGTGAGCATGCCCAGTACGCCGTTGTGTAGATGGACACACAGTACATTCCAAACTGCGCCCTTCTGTGTTTAGAATCCGTGTGCATGCAAGACGCCAAACCGCGCCCTTCTGTGTTTAGAATCCATGTGCATGCATGACGGCCCTTTGCAACTGCTAAGTGTGTGAGCATGCCCAGTACGCCGTTGTGTAGATGGACACACAGTACATTCCAAACGGACGTGTGATACTAAGCGTGTGGGCATGCCCAGTGACACCTTGTGTCGGTGATGTGCCTCTGTGTATGGGCATGGCCATTGACATCCTGTATAGCGATGGTGGTCATCTAGGCAACAGATGTCCATTTACAACGTCACGATGGATGCCTACATTGAACACACTGGCTGACTGTCTTGAAGGGTGTACTGTCTGTGGCATGTCCCGTATCCATGTAGTGTTGTTGTAGTGCTCCATAGATATTCAGTTGCCCCAATCACACCACTGCCATGTGTGTGTCTAAGTCTACCTTAGGACAGTAATATGCTTGCAAACTGCTCACTCTCTATACATTCCCTATCGGCATCTCTGCCTTTGCGGATGACGTGAACCACCTAGAAGTATGCCTCTGGGAGTGCTGTGTTCAGTAATCTCGGTAGCGCGTTCTGTAACTGCGTAATGCTGTAGTGTGATAAGGTAGTTAGGTGTATGTTCCCCTCCCAGCCCTGCCAGGTGTGTGCCTGTGTGTGTGTGTGTGTGTGTGTGTGTGTGTGTGTGTGTGTGTGTGTGTGTGTGTGTGTGTGTGTGTTTCCAGCTGCCTGGGGACAGAGTAATGCTTTTAGACGGCTCACACCACATACATTCCCTATCGGCGTCTCTGCCTTTGCGGATGATGTCACCCACCTAGAAGTATGCCTCTGGGAGTGCTGTGTTCAGTTATCTCGGTAGCGCGTTCTGTAACTACGTAATGCTGTAGTGTGATAAGGTAGTTAGGTGTATGTTTGACTCCCAGCCCTGCCAGGTGTGTGCCTGTGTGTGTGTGTGTGTGTGTGTGTGTGTGTGTGTGTGTGTGTGTGTGTGTGTGTGTGTTTTGAGCTGCCTCAGGACAGAGTAATGCTTTTAGACGGTTCACACCACATACATTCCCTATCAGCGTCTTTGCCTTTGCGGATGATGTCACCAACCTAGAAGTATGCCTCTGGGAGTGCTGTGTTCAGTAATCTCGGTAGCGTGTTCTGTAACTGCGTATTGCTGTAGTGTGATAAGGTAGTTAGGTGTATGTTCGACTCCCAGCCCTGCCAGGTGTGTGTGTGTGTGTGTGTGTGTGTGTGTGTGTGTGTGTGTGTGTCTTTCCAGCTGCCTGGGGACAGAGTAATGCTTTTAGACGGCTCACACCACATACATTCCGTATCAGCGTCTCTGCCTTTGCGGATGATGTCACCCACCTAGAAGTATGCCTCTGGGAGTGCTGTGTTCAGTAATCTCAGTAGCGCGTTCTGTAACTGTGTAATGCTGTAGTGTGATAAGATAGTTAGGTGTATGTTCGACTCCCAGCCCTGCCAGGTGTGTGCCTGTGTGTGTGTGTGTGTGTGTGTGTGTGTGTGTGTGTGTGTGTGTGTGTGTGTGTGTGTATGTATGTGTGTTTCCAGCTGCCTGGGGACAGAGTAATGCTTTTAGATGGCTCACACCTCATACATTCCCTATCGGCGTCTCTGCCTTTGTGGATGATGTCACCCACCTAGAAGTATGCCTCTGGGAGTGCTGTGTTCAATAATCTCAGTAGCACGTTCTGTAACTGCATAATGCTGTAGTATGATAAGGTAGTTAGGTGTATGTTCGACTCCCAGCCCTGCCAGGTGTGTGCCTGTGTGTGTGTGTGTTTCCAGCTGCCTGGGGACAGGGTAATGCTTTTAGATGGCTTACACCACATACATTCCCTATCGGCGTCTTTGCCTTTGCGGATGATGTCACCCACCTAGAAGTATGCCTCTAGGAGTGCTGTGTTTAGTAATCTCGGTAGCATGTTCTGTAACTGCGTATTGCTGTAGTGTGATAAGGTAGTTAGGTGTATGTTCGACTCCCAGCCCTGCCTGGTGTGTGCGTATTTGTGTGTGTGTGTGTGTGTGTGTTTCCAGCTGCCTGGGGACAGAGTAATGCTTTTAGACGGCTCACACCACATACATTCCCTATTGGCGTCTTTGCCTTTGCGGATGATGTCATCCGCCTAGAAGTATGCCTGTGGGAGTGCAGTGATGCCTGAACTCGGTAGTGCGTTTTGTTACTGCATAATGCTGTAGTGTGGTAGACTAGACAGGTAGATGCTCGATTCCAGGGCATGGCAGGTGTGTGTTTGGCAGTTATACCGTATGTGTTGGCATCTGTTGGTGGCTAGCTGCAGGATGTGTCCAGTGTTTTTTGTTGCTGACCTATTTAATGTCCACAGCCCGCATATTCTGCCAAGACACTGAGTTGTCAACACATACAGTCGCCAGTAGGTCTGGTGAGTAACTGTCAGCAGCCCTACTCTTACCCTTGCTACTGTCTGACCCATGTGACGCAACATAACACACGTGCCTTGATATTAACAACACTACATGATGCAGGTGGCACATGTGGTTTCCTTTCCATTCTTGTCTAATGCATTGCTGTCATGTGGTTCGCTGTTGTGACATAAATGCCATATCTACATATGTGTACATGTATATGTGTGTATGTATATATATCTATATATATATATATATATATATATATATATATATATATATATATATATATATATATATATATATATGTCCATGTATATAAGTCTACAAATAATATATGTGATATATGTAGATGTAGAGGTAGACATAGATGTGAACATATGTCTGGGGACTTCAGCACTATTGACTATTTGTGCCGAATGATCTGTATGTGATAACCTTGGATCTATGTATATCTGCTATGGCGTGGTGTTAATGCACATCGTCTGTGGTGTGCAGGGCCACGGGTTGTTGTGTAGACACCGGTTATTTTGTTGTTGGGAGGACCATGGGACATCGAATATGGTGATGGTAAGGCACCTGTTGCCAGTTGTGTGTGGATCTAAGCGACACTGAGCAGTGGTTAATATGTTGGAGGTTCGGTATGGGTCATATAACTATTCATTAGAAGACTATACTATGCAGATGAGGTTGACTATGGTGTATCACATTTATCACCAGGGTGTGCTGCTGGTCCCTGGAGTGTATGTGTGTAGTCAACCAGGTGCAGGTCTCGCATATAGTTGATAGCATGGGAGGGGGGTCAGGCATACTGTACGTACATTGCAGAACTTTGCCTCAGGAGTGCTCCTGCCTTAGCAAACCTAAGCTAGGGGTGTGTCTATACCTGCCTGGTGATGTTGGGAGGGATGACAGCAGTGGTGGGGTAGTCAGGGTGTCCAGGCTGCACAAACAGGTATTGATCAGCACAATCAGCTGATGACATGGCCAGCCCGCACATGAACAGTACTAATGCGAGCAAGCAGCATACACACCTGTTTCATCCACACTCTACACCACCGGTGTATACCTGCAGGGACATTTCATGACACAGTCCAACCAAATGACACGGGCTGCAGCAGGCAACATATACCAACATGTGCAGGGGTCTGGGGCAGTGCGGATGTGTATACTTCCGAACAACTCTTACTGGGGTGACATAAGACTTTATTGACCGAGGGTGACTTACCAGGGTCTACATGGGCTGGGGATGTTGGAGCACTATGGGGGTAGACAGAGACCTCCTACAGCAGCTTGTTGACCTGTGCCTAGCACATCACACAGGCCGAGGGGAACGCATCACAGTGGATACCATGGGATGTGTTGTCCTAGGTGTACTAGCCACAGGTACCTCACACAGCACAATTGGGGATATCATGGGTACCTCACAGGCATCTGCATCCAGAGTATTGCACCACTTCACAGATGCCATGTCAACACATGCTAGTGAGCACGTACAGGTCCGCCACATACGTGATTAGTGGACCAGCAATATGAATCTGTTCCACCACATGGATGAGTACCCTGGGGTACTGAGTGTTATAGCCTGCACACGTAGCAGCACCCGGAGAGCAGGGTAGGGCCTACAGTTAGTGCAGGGGCATACCCTCCAGCAGGTAGGCCCTATGCGATTGCCAGGGCATGAGATTGAATGTGTGTGCTGTCTGCCCTGGAAGCTGTGATGTGTCTTATATATGGCGTCTGACACAGCTGTAGCACACCAATGCCTATGTGGACATCCCCTACAGTCTCCCAGTGGGGGATGCTAGGTAAACACTGGTGTATTGGCTTATAACACCCATCAGCAATGCCCACACACCTGAACACTCACACCATACTGAGGTGGATGCACAGGCAAGACATATACATGTGCATGTGTTTGGGATGCTCGGTTCACAGTTCTGGTATCCGGACACATCTGTAGGGGCTCTGCAGTATTCACAAGCTACATGCATACATGTTGTTATGTTATTTGCTATGCTACACAATGTTAGCCTGCAGTAGCAGTTGCAGCAGAAACAGCATGGGGCAGGGCCACACAGCCCAACACCACTGCCAAGGCCTGTACAGGCACAGTGTGACTTGGTGAAGGAACTACCTGTGTAGGGCACAGTCGGCGACAGCCCATGCACAGTATGACCTGCCCTTGGCAAAGAGGCAACACACGGCATATGCACTGACACAGTAGGTACCCACGGATTTCCCCTCACTGACCTGCACACAGTACAGTGGATGTCAAACATGTCAGTACCTATGCTCGGCCATGTATGTGAGGTGCACTGTGTGCATCCGACATAGGCAGCACTCCAGCACCGTCCTGAAGTCTGTAACACAACCAGGGTATGTCTTTTGACATAACAAGTGGCGGTTGTATTAGAATGTGTACTTACCCATTGCTCTGGTATGTATGTGAGCATACAAGTGACTGTGGTGGCCAAATGGGGGTCACAATGGTAGCATGTAGTACACAGAGTGTCCTACCCACTGCAGATTATGGGCTGACCATCGTGTGTCCATACAGCCCATACACGTTCCATGCAGCTGGACAGATGTGGACCAATACAGACAAATGATATACAATGGCCTATGGATATGTCCAATGACTGACCCCAACCCCGTATGACACACGCAGACGACATCAGGCCAGGCTGTTTGATGTAGGATGTGTAATAGGACGTCCAACACCACTGTGCTGGTAATTAATGCTGGGAACTGACGTACCCTAGTATACCTCCAACCAGCAATTTAGGTAGGCCCACACATTGACATGGAGTACCCGGCAGACCAGTACAGTAGCAGAAGATGTGTACAACTGTTGGCTGTGCCCCACGTCACACCTACACATGTGAGAGTCATGTGCACCACCCATGGTGCTGTGTAGGACTGTGGTTGCATGTCCCCCCACGCTATACAGATATGTAGCAACTGTCAATGCCACATGACCGTTAGCTACCCTGCAGACACAGCATGTCACCTGTCTGTGTAGAACGGAGGTATCAGCAACACAGTACTAACTATCTGGACATGTGACACATGCAATACAGTTGACCATACTTTGCATGCTCACACACATGACAGTATTGTCAGTCTACAACATGCGCAACAGTCATACTGGGCATGCTCACACACTGAAACACAGGACGGCCAGGCATGCACACACCAGTGGTCCGGACATATCTGCCAGTACATTGCTATACTGTTTGATGTCTGCGCTTTATGGTGTTCGCGGTCTATTGTCTGTACATATGCCATGGTCTATTGTTCATTCACATGAGCTATGTGCGCAGGGTACATTGTAATTCTTACTTATTGTCATTATTTATTAAGTGTAATTCACCACCTTTCTCCAAATGTTACTAGTTTTAGGAGGGATCAAGTGGGACAGAGTTAAAATATGATCCAAAATCAGGGACGGCCCTGAAAATCAGGGACAGTTGAGAGGTATGCTGTGGGTATGTGTTGCCTCGACACATGTGATAGCTCTACATATAGGGTCTATAGGGCTGCCACCAGTCTGAACCGCCAAAGTGGAACCTGGTCTGCAGAACTGTCAAATGTACCAGGGCAGGACATACTTACAGCCATGCATAGTACAGAAATATACATATCGCAGCAAATCAAAGCACAGTCTAGCAGCAGTATAGTTGCTTATGCTACTACATATGACATATCGACATGTCAGGTATACAAGACCTGTAACAAGCAACCAGTACAGACACCTACAACATGAGAAGGTCCCCTAATCAGAACAGTTGCAATGGCTAGAGTATTGTCCATACCACTCAACTGTCCCTGAATGTCAGGTACGTCCCTGAGTTTGACTGAAAGTCTGTGTCCCTCTTAATCCCTCCTAAATGTAGTGGCTGTTGAAGGAAAGGTGGTGAATTACACTTACCGACTAATGACAATAAGTAAGAGTTATATATAACTGTTACGTGAGAATATGTGTATTATGTCATATGCTCTGATTCTGTCAATGTGTCAAGTTAATAGCACTACTTTTGTAAATGTGTCCCTGTTTTTCATGACCTGTCTCTGATTCTGCAGAAATGTGACCCCGATTGGTGGAGAGTTCTGGTATTGTCACATGTGATGTGTGATGAGGGACTGTCCCATGCAAAGTGGGAAAGGTGTCACTCCTACAGTCTCCCGTCGTGTAATCTGAAAGGTGGTCAACGTGCAGTTGGTATGCGGTAGCATGACTCGGCAGACAGCTGCGTTAACAAACTCAAGTCACATGTCAGCATTGCAGAGTATCGGTTCCCATGTATCAGGCAGATGGAAGCAGATCGTATGAGGAACACGCATATAATATGATTACGTCACTGGACAGGCCTCCGAGTCCGTACAGTCGAACGGCTGCCGTCGCAAAACGGTTACACATACCCGATACTGTAATCATGTAGTCCGATGTAATACGCATCACAAGGGATCGCACACCCAGCGTGAGTGACAAATGTAAGCGGAAATGTCGGAGAGCGAGCGGCTGTAAGTGTGTTTGTCTACCAGTATGCCAGTAGTGCCCTGTCAAAGAAATGTGGAGTGTAAATGTGTATAAGGTGCTGTGACCAGAGGTCAGCAGTGCTTAACACTGTGCAAACCCACGCACAACAGCTCCCACCTGCTGGACTGTGCCTTACCCGGTTTGTATCCAAAGGCGTCAGCCTGTCCGCAAACAAAGAACCGCCCTATACACATGATGGTAGATGTACAATAATTAAGAGTTACAAACTTCTTTTGCTTTAGAAAATGTGCATTAATTCATATGCTCTGCTTCTGTCAATGTATCAAGTTAATAGCACTAATATTTTAAAAGTGTCCCTGATTGTCCCTGTTTTTTCCTAACTTGTCCCTGATTCTGTTGAAATTTGTCCCCAGTTGGTTTAGAGGTCTGAGCCACAGCCAGCAGTACACTGATGACCTCCACGGTTTGCATAAGTTAAGGTTATTCATGTAGCATTATAATCGATAATACTGTTTCCTATTACATGTAACTGTTACTGATACAGCAAATTGATGTCTGACACCACTACTCACACTATATAGCCTCCATTCCCGAACTCACAGGCCCAGACCTCTCAACCAATTGGGGACAAATTTCAACAGAATCAGGGACAAGTCAGGAAAAAAAAACAGGGACAATCAGGGACACTTTTAAAATATTAGTGCTATTAACTTGATACATTGACAGAATCAGAGCATATAACACTTCAAACTAGGAACAGTCCACGAATGATAAACAAAAAACACGCACAGTTCCTAAAGCACAATATGCCCAGCACAAAAGGCACCTGTAGACACGTCAGGTAAATCTTCAGAAGTTTATTACACATCAAGGTTAAGCGCTTTCATCACAACGTGACTTCTTCAGAACACTACTAACCATTCTCCAAACACTTTTATATAATTAATACATCACATGACCCTATACATTCAAACACCTGACATACTTATCTAATTAAAAAAGTTACCAATTAAAAGTGCTACAAGACTCACTAACACTATCATGAATTCCCCTTATATAAATACATTTTGGAAAATACATTTTAAAAAAATACATTTTAAAAAAATACATTTTAAAAAAACATACATACAAATTTGCATTCATCCTGATATGCAGATTAATAAATCTTCACCAAAGTGAAAACCTTATGTTATGTTCCACAGCACTTTATGAATATATTTTCTCATACTGTATTGTACATGATGAGATGAGGCATAAGTGACCTCCCCTATTAAAGACTCATACTGCCTATACGTACCCGGTATTGTCCAAAATTGGTTTAATAGATATATGATCATTAATTCCCGGGTATTCAGAGGCATTTAGCCTAATTTGCCACCTAACCTCTCTATCACTGACTCTCTTTTTTATATCTCCCCCCTCACATTATCATTGACGTGTTCCAAAATACCAAATTTGAACTTTGAACATTCTTTATTATCTCTCAAATGCTTCCACAGGGCATTATTTTCATCTTTTTTCCTTATGCTGTAATAGTGATCATAAATTCTATTACGTAGGCATCTATTTGTCATGCCTACGTAAAAACCAGGACAGTTGGTGCACATAGCCAAATACACTAGATTTTTAGTCCTACAATTCCCCCTGTAAAAACTAATTTTGGCTTTATTGAAGTTTTGCAAAGTGACAGTTAATTCCTCACATATGTATTGGCATTGCTGACAGGTCCCACATTTACTTGTTCCCTTGGGTACCTTACTTAATTTCTTGTTATCTTTCCTTTCCAAAAGACTTTTCATGTTGTACCCGTTCTTGTGGACAAAACAGGGCTCTTTCCCCACTATCCTCAAAACTTCACTGTCAGCATACAACACTTTCCAATTTCTCTGTAGTATTTCTTTAATGTCTCTACTATATTTGGAATGTTGTATAATACAAGCCCTTTTGAAATTTCTACTATCTACATCCCGACCTGCTACCTGGTCTTTACTCACTGAACCTGTACCTTGTTTGTTCCCCAATAAAGGCTTATACTTGTTTCCCCATTCCTTAATAACGTATTCACTAACGTCCTCAATCATGTCCATAGGGTAACCCCTCTCCCTAAAAAATTCCTTCACCTTGCACATTTCCTCCACCACTTCATTCTCTTGAGACGTCATACGAGCCACCCTGATGCATTGCCCTTTTATTATATTCCTTTTTTGGGCCATTGGGTGGCTACTAGAAAAGTACAAGTATGAGTTACTGAACATGTTTTTTCTATATATGTTAGATTTAAACTTTCCATCTTCAATACTTATCCTAACATCCAGGTACGGTATAGTCACCCTATCTTTGTTGAAAGTAAATTTAAAGCTCTCACTACATGTGTTTAAGTATGCACAAAATTCATTCAACTCATTGCTGTTACCATTCCACAATACAAATATATCGTCCAAAAATCTTAGGTAACAAGTGACATACTTGTACCATTTAGATTTGAAGACAAATTCTTTTTCCCAATCGAACACCACCAGATTGGCATATATGGGGGCACACGCTGCCCCCATAGCAACTCCCTTGATCTGCTGGTGGTATTCCCCTTCAAAATAAATATAATTGTGCGCTAACACTGTCTCCATAAATTCTAACAATAAAATACATTTTTCACTGGATATCACCCCCAAACTATTCATACTCTCATGAAACCTTAATAGACCCTCCTCCTTGGGAATGCTGGAAAAAAGGTCTATGACATCGATGGTCACTAGCCATTCAACCCCTTTCACCAACTCAGGTTGTAATCTACCAAGAAAGTCCCATGAATCATATACTAAATGTGGTATTTTCCGTAATGCTGGTTTGAGCCATTTATCAATCACCCTTCCCATGGGGAAGGTTTTGGCCTGACTTCCTGATATTATTGGCCTAAAAGGGGGGTCCTGTACACTCTTATGGACCTTGGGGATACCTACAATGGTACCTATTATTGGATGTTCTACCTTCAAAAATTTATATAGTTCGTTACCTATCCTTTCTTCCAATAGTAAATCTTCTAACATCATGTCCACTTTGTGGTACCCTATATGTACTTCGTTTCTTGACGACACCTTATATTTGCCAGATTTTAACAACAATTCCATAATTTTGTTTTTATAGTCACTGTAATAATACAGCACTACCCCACCCCCCTTGTCCGGTTTCATAATCCGGATCCTGTTGTCTCCCTGCATCTCCTTCAATGTATTGTATTCTTCACAAGTTAAATTGAATCTTGTTCCAAACTTGCTATGCTTACTATACTTATACAAATCATTTATCACTAATTTCTCATAGATTTCTAATATATTATTCAGGGGGGGGTGTATGTACTCTTAGTACTAAACTCTTTAGGTGCATACGCGGTACCGTCAAACTTCACACTTAAATTCAATTTCCTAATGTACTTCTTGACATCAAGTATACAGTCAACCAAATTGAAAGTCCCTTCAGGAATAAATTTCATCCCCTTAGAGAACAACGTGAAATGTTCTTTCCTGAGTACCACATCTGTGTAATTGTATATGTGAAAATTGTCATATGAACTCACTATCTCATTGATCTTGACAATCTTGGGGTGGTTGTTTTCGGGGATGGACCCCAGGATTTGTTTTTGTAATTGTAATGCGTCCATCAATGCGTCCCCCCTCCCCCATGTGTTCTCCCCTCCCTCTCGAATACCCCATGTGGTCCCCTTCCCACTCTTGATGTCTCTCTAAAAAAGCTTCACCACATGATTTCTCCTCATAATGGTTATAATGGTTATCCCTGTATTTATAATTATTGTACCTCTTGGGTCTCTGATTACTGTGATTGACCCCCCCAACATATCCACTCTTCTTGACTCCCTTGAATTTATCCTGCTGGAAATTGTTCCTACTCTTTTCCCACATATACACATCACCTTTTTTGTACTGCTCTATGTCTCTATTAAGTTTATTACATTTCCGTTCAAACTGTTTTTCAATAATGCCAGCCACCCAACTGAACTGGGATTCATAGTACATTTCGAACTCCTCATACATTAAATCATGGACAATGATATCATTCAAATCATCCAGTTCAGTTAATAACATGCCAATTCTTTTGTCATTACACTCCATTATGAACTTTATAAAGGAAAACCCAAAGCCATCAAATAACTTGTTGCATTCATATTTACTGTTTTCATCCATTGTGACCCCCATAGGGGTCTTAAAAAACCGAAGCCCCATAGGCACTACTTTATTGTCCAAACATTTCTTTAAATAGTTATTGTCCAGTTGTAAGCTTTTCAAAGCTTTAAGCTTCTTGCCAAACAAAAAAATAGTGTCTTTTAAGCTTTTTTCACCTGTTACACCATCGTGAACATTTTTGCTAACTGCATCACTCCCGTTGACTCCAAACTCATACTGCCCCTCTAAAAAGGTATGATAGTTGTAACGCGCATGAGGAGTGTGAGAAAAAGTTTGTTTAACAGTACCTTTGTCTCTCCCTTGCGCCGTAAAGGCGTAAGTCTTTTTAGGGACAGTCCGTTTCGGCCTCGCTCCCGACACATATAATTCCCCTTCCGATCCGTTCCTACTGGCTCCTGGTATTGATTTCTCCTGTCCAAGGTCCTCGGAACGCGATCTACTGGAAGCCGGCTTGTCTTTAGAGTTCCTATCCGAACGGTCGCCATTGTGCGCCTCACATCCCTCTTGTCTGTTTCCTCCACGCGTCGACGTCATCTGTTTCACATTAGCAGCTGTAGAGTTAGGTTGTGACATAAGTTCTAACAATCTTGTTAGCTCACCTCGCATAATGGCCATTTCCGACTGCAAACACTTTATTTCATCTCTCCTTGGTGAAAAAATAGACGGTAATTCGTCCAGTGAGTCCATGTTCGCCCCCCTCAACAAATAACACTTCAAACTAGGAACAGTCCACGAATGATAAACAAAAAACACGCACAGTTCCTAAAGCACAATATGCCCAGCACAAAAGGCACTTGTAGACACGTCAGGTAAATCTTCAGAAGTTTATTACACATCAAGGTTAAGCGCTTTCATCACAACGTGACTTCTTCAGAACACTACTAACCATTCTCCAAACACTTTTATATAATTAATACATCACATGACCCTATACATTCAAACACCTGACATACTTATCTAATTAAAAAAGTTACCAATTAAAAGTGCTACAAGACTCACTAACACTATCATGAATTCCCCTTATATAAATACATTTTGGAAAATACATTTTAAAAAAATACATTTTAAAAAAATACATTTTAAAAAAACATACATACAAATTTGCATTCATCCTGATATGCAGATTAATAAATCTTCACCAAAGTGAAAACCTTATGCTATGTTCCACAGCACTTTATGAATATATTTTCTCATACTGTATTGTACATGATGAGATGAGGCATAAGTGACCTCCCCCTATAATCTAACATATATAGAAAAAACACGTTCAGTAACTCATACTTGCACTTTTCTAGTAGCCACCCAATGGCCCAAAAAAGGAATATAATAAAAGGGCAATGCATCAGGGTGGCTCATATGACGTCTCAAGAGAATGAAGTGGTGGAGGAAATGTGCAAGGTGAAGGAATTTTTTAGGGAGAGGGGTTACCCTATGGACATGATTGAGGATGTTAGTGAATACGTTATTAAGGAATGGGGAAACAAGTATAAGCCTTTATTGGGGAACAAACAAGGTACAGGTTCACTGAGTAAAGACCAGGTAGCAGGTCGGGATGTAGATAGTAGAAATTTCAAAAGGGCTTGTATTATACAACATTCCAAATATAGTAGAGACATTAAAGAAATACAACAGAGAAATTGGAAAGTGTTGTATGCTGACAGTGAAGTTTTGAGGATAGTGGGGAAAGAGCCCTGTTTTGTCCACAAGAACGGGTACAACATGAAAAGTCTTTTGGAAAGGAAAGATAACAAGAAATTAAGTAAGGTACCCAAGGGAACAAGTAAATGTGGGACCTGTCAGCAATGCCAATACATATGTGAGGAATTAACTGTCACTTTGCAAAACTTCAATAAAGCCAAAATTAGTTTTTATAGGGGGAATTGTAGGACTAAAAATCTAGTGTATTTGGCTATGTGCACCAACTGTCCTGGTTTTTACGTAGGCATGACAAATAGATGCCTACGTAATAGAATTTATGATCACTATTACAGCATAAGGAAAAAAGATGAAAATAATGCCCTGTGGAAGCATTTGAGAGATAATAAAGAATGTTCAAAGTTCAAATTTGGTATTTTGGAACACGTCAATGATAATGTGAGGGGGGGATATAAAAAAGAGAGTCAGTGATAGAGAGGTTAGGTGGCAAATTAGGCTAAATGCCTCTGAATACCCGGAAATTAATGATCATATATCTATTAAACCAATTTTGGACAATACCGGGTACGTATAGGCAGTATGAGTCTTTAATAGGGGAGGTCACTTATGCCTCATCTCATCATGTACAATACAGTATGAGAAAATATATTCATAAAGTGCTGTGGAACATAGCATAAGGTTTTCACTTTGGTGAAGATTTATTAATCTGCATATCAGGATGAATGCAAATTTGTATGTATGTTTTTTTAAAATGTATTTTTTTAAAATGTTTTTTTAGAATGTATTTTCCAATTGTATTCATACAAGGGGAATTCATGATAGTGTTAGTGAGTCTTGTAGCACTTTTAATTGGTAACTTTTTTAATTAGATAAGTATGTCAGGTGTTTGAATGTATAGGGTCATGTGATGTATTAATTATATAAAAGTGTTTGGAAAATGGTTAGTAGTGTTCTGAAGAAGTCACGTTGTGATGAAAGCGCTTAACCTTGATGTGTAATAAACTTCTGAAGATTTACCTGACGTGTCTACAAGTGCCTTTTGTGCTGGGCATATTGTGCTTTAGGAACTGTGCGAGAATCAGAGCATATGAATTAATACACATTTTCTGAAGTAAAAGAAGTTTGTAACTCTTAATTATTGTCATTATTCATTAAGTGTAATTCACGACCTTTCCTCCAAAAGTCACTAGTTTTAGGAGGGATTAAGAGGGACAGAGTTCAAATTTGGGGCGAAATCAGTGACGTCCGTGGAAATCAGGGACAGGTGAGAGGTATGCACAGGCCATGTGCTATAACTGTCATTTTGCAAGACACAACCGCCCAGATTGGTATGTCCCCCGCAGGTGTACGTGTGTTTAACCTCTTCTATTATGCTGTCATCTACCTGAAGTGGTCAGCAACCTATGCACTTTCCTTCAGTAGCAGAACTCACATACCAATGGATGTGACTTAACACCGTATCAGGAACAATGCATAATACCCTGCGGGACACATTTAGACGATTGGTTCTATTAACCAGAAACATTCACAGTCACAGAACATATGACTCATACATGTTGTCATCTGTCATTACCTGTATTCCACCACATGTTCACCTAATATCAGTAGTTCTGGTAGTGTTTCTTTGGACTTTGTTACATTCTGATACATAACTATGGACGTCCATGCTACTCGGGTACACGGCACTGTGTAGGTCTCTATGTATTCCCCGTTGGTTTACAAACTATCCGGTAGATGTGCTCTTCAGGTTTGGGAGGTGTAGGCGTATGCTATGCCCACATAGGAATATTAATGACTTCCACTGTGCGGGCCTACTACATCTCTGCCAACCAGCACCTGCACACTTAAGCCCATTAATGCATACCCATGGTCCACCTACCTGGCACCCCTCTACAGCAGTCGTGACAAATGCTTACTGCGAGTGCAGCTGGGGTATGAGCACACCCCTACACATTGCCCACTCTCCCCATCTCGGGACACATGTCATACGTTTTGTCAACCCATGTATTATCACACTGGCACAACCTACTGTTCCATGTACACCTACATCCTGCTCTTATTAGTGTCAGCAGATTCTTTCATACCTGACCTTTTGGGGTCCCGCAAGGGACACCGTTATCCAGGTTTAAAGTGTAGACCTTGCAGAACTCTCCCACTGGTCCTTTCCTACCAGTGTTTTTGACAGCGGCAGTGTATTGATCTGTATTGCCTGTCTGTATGTCTGTCTGGCCTAACTGGGCAATGTGGGGGGTAAAACGTTTCTTTATTGGACCTCCCAGTCACAAATGCCCGGGCTGTAAATATGTTACCTAATTGCTGCGAAGTAACCTATTTATGTGAATGTGTATATCTACACTGACATATAGTTTGTTTTGTGTGTATGTGTATATATCACTACCTGTTGTTTGTGTGTATATATATATATCTATATATCCTTGTGTGTGTGTGTATATATATATATATATATATATATATATATATATATATATATATATATATATGTGTGTGTGTGTCCGTATGGATATATATGTGTATGTAAATTATTAGAGCTATGTGTATATATACGTTTTTATCTGTATATACATCTGTGTGTCCGTTAACCTATACATTTCCCGCACATGGACACTTACACATGCATATTGGTTTTATCCCTGCTTCAACAGCATACTATTGCCTTAGTCATTCTGACACCGACACTTCACTCCGGTGAACTTGTGCTCAGTATATTGCACATTATGCAGCGGACAGATGTCGCAGGTTTTTCATGTCTGGGGTGCCACTGCTAGCTGGGTTGTGATAGTGTCATTCGACCTATTCCTCGTATGCACAGCCTATTATTTCTGCTACTGTGTTTGTTTCTGTACACATTCATATTATTACTGTTGATAGGATGTGTATTTGTGTTACTGTGACTGTACATCGACAAATTGTTGTCTTCATGTAGTTGTGTCTTTCTGTTTTTCCCGGTTTGGGGTTGTCACAGCAGAACTCTGTTCCGCTCATTGGTGGCGTATAGGTTTTACGTGCCGTGCTGCCAGACCTGATGCACAACGTCCGACAACGATACGCCCATTCACGCATGTCTCCACGTAAACGACGCTGTATCTGGGAATCGCAACTACGTACTAGCTGACCTCCACGGGCCGCTCCATTGCACCCGGCGCAACATACCCTATCACTCCTGTGTCCATACTCGCATATCCATGGTTTCTCCTGCACACCCGTGTTGAGTTTCCTCACATAACAGACATTATACACCTGATATCGCAGCCATGACACACCTTTACACATTGCCCTCTCATGAGCGTTGGGGCCCTACACACATTTTGTACCGCCTCGTGTATTCACAGGCTCACCATCCATTCATATTTGCACATACGTGCCTTTCCTGGTGTTATGGATTACGAACAATTTGTGGGTTACAAGTGTAGGTGGTCGCAACATGTCCTACATTCCGTCTGTTTACAATGTTGATGTAGCACTTCAGCGATGTTATGGCTACTGGTATAGCCCTGCCTCTGGTGTGGAGAGTGGTGCTCTACCCACACTTGTGCAGCTTTATGTGACATACGCTGCGAGCACTTCATAATTCCTAACTTGCTCTGGATTCCCTTCATAACCCTTAGGTTTGCTTTCGTCTTTCAGCATTCCTAACATATCTATATATATATATATATATATATATATATATATATATATATATATATATGTATGTATGTATATATATATATATATATATATATATATATATATATATATATGTATATATATATATGTGTGTGTATATATATAGATAGATATGTAGCTATATAATTGCTATATAATTGCATATTTCTGTTATGTCTGTGGATCTATCTATCTAACTATATATATATATATATATCTATATATATCTATACATATATATATATATATATATATATATATATATATATATATAAAAGTTACATGTAAGAAGACAACATACATTTGCTATGCTAATAGCTGCGCATACCACAAGAGGCCCACTTGCATCTACTTATTCTGAGTTACATATGTTTACAGGCACGTCTTTAGGATTACATGTGCCTTATTCCTTATGACACCCCCCCTTGATGGAAATCGTTAAATGACCCATCGAACACGGTCACCTTTACATGTATAACTTTTGGCTTTACGGCACAGAGGCATTCATTACACAATTATGTGCTTTAGTCGTACTTGCACCAGGAATGCCTTTATGTTGGGCGGATGCTGTAACCAGTACACTATTGGTGTTCTGGCTCATTTATATGTATACCCATGGTTCATAGCTACTCTGACATATGCCTCACCGCTTCCCTTACACAGCAGGCATCCATTCTCCTGCTGGGAAAACCGCAGTACTACAATTAGGACATTCCCTGTTTCCTACTGCTCTGGACCCGTGCTGCGAGTCTACTCACTCCAAGGATATTCATAACCCCTACGCTTATAGTCCTCGCACATATGGGTGTTTGATTGTCAGGGTTTTCATGTGCTGGTCAGGGTTTAGGCTCGGCCGACTGGTGACTAGCACTGCCCTGGTGGTGTTCAAAGATCAGACGTAGCACATGGACAGAGTTTCACATTCTACCTGTGTTTACAGATACAGGTGTTTGGGCACCTCTGACCACGTTATTGGGTCGGCGCTACATAATTTAGGGCGGGGAGTGGTTCCACTGCATAATGCAGGTTGGGGGGGGGTGGTTTCCCTTCCCATTTGACTATTTCATTCATTTATACATACAATGAATATTATTCTGGACATCTGTTATGAAATCACTACAGGTATGCAATAGTCTAGTCAACAGTTGGTTGGTGTACTTCTGTGTACGGACCTCTCTGGTACTCGGGGACTTGTGTCTACAGTGACAGGGACAAGGCTATGACAACTCAGGGACAATCACGGACACTTCTACCATATTAGTACTATTAACTTTGAACATGTTGACAGATTCATAATACTACTAATTGTCTGCAGTTAAATGCGTCTAGTACTCTTCATTGTTGTGAGTAGTCATTCTCATTCAACACCTTTCCCCCAAAGGGCACTGACTTTGTGAGTTTTTAAGGGTCTGGCCAGTTATTGTGCGAATGCTCTGACCATTGGTATCATTGACATTGTCATATGTACGGGTTGTGCTGTATTCCGGTGACTAGGACTTGACCTTTTCACATGGCCAAGATGGGACATTTTCGGAACACACCAGGTTTTACAAGCCGACACATACCCACGGTCAGTACAACGGATAGAACTTTACTTATTTGCCTACATAAAAGCCTATTGTTGTAGTGGTTTATTTGCTTATTCTGTTTTTTGTAACATTTAGGTATTGTAGATACTGCAATAATTATTTTCTGCTACTATTACATAACATATGGGACATACTTATGTCCTACAATCCCAGGACATTTGCCATTTGAAATGTCTTTTGTCAGGACACAACTGTCCAACGATGGACTATCCCTCACAAAGCGGGACAGATGACAACCCTACTGCGGACACCAGATTGTTTGGGCCAACACATAGCCACGGTCACTGCAGGTTTAGAACAGTCATTTGTTTCCTAGCTGTAAGCCTTATACCTTTGGCACTTTTGTTGTTTGCCTGTTTCTTGTACGAATTACGTTTATTCTATCTTGACGTGACTGCTTTAGGCAACTGTTACATGCAGTAAGGTGCATAGTTATTCCCTACCGTCACAAGACATTTGGCATTGTACCATTGTTGGTCAGGTCACACCTACACACACATTAATTGTCCCTCACACAGCGGATCAGGGGTATCCTGTTTACGTCAGTGCCTTCATCACCCTTATACCATGTGCCACTATGCGAATGTGTGCAATATATTCTCCCGCATATTCGTTTTGGGGCACGTGCGTCACGGGCAGGTGTTTGATCCTGGGTAGTAGGTTATGCATGACAACTTATGGCTGGACAGTGTCGTGCACCTCTAATGCACATTCCAACTTGTGTCCGGATATCTACTGGACTGGACTTCATGTCTTCCATTCTAATGTTTACACAGGTTACGTATCCCATGAGGGATATCCAAAAATTGGACTGATCCACAACAAGAGAAATAATGAACATCTTTTTGGCATTACGAAAATGTGCTGGGGGTTTTACATGCAAGGGATACATAGTGTGCAATCCTGCAACTGTCTAGGGTGACAGTACCTACTACATATGCGTACTGGTCACTATGTGTAGCTGTGTCTGCACCAAACCAGTAGGCCAAATATGGCTGGATTTGGTGGACGTTCAGGTATGGGAGCGGGTTGTGTGATGTGGAGGGGATGCTGGGTAGTCCATTATGCATCCAGGTGTGTTGCATTTGTTATGGCCAGTTCCGTCAGGACCAATCTGTGGGTATGTGCCGGTGACATGTCTATACATTTGTCTCGCACATTTCAATATTCATATGTTTGTGGGATTGTGTTCTACAGTATGGCCTGTCTGCTTGTATTGCAGCTGTTTGTACATGTGTTTGTGTTTCTTTCAGCTTCACCCGCTGCTCCCTCATACACCTCCGGTTCACCTATTCTGCATACGACACAGTATCGCCTTGGAGGATTATACCATTACCCATCACCACACACACACAGATTCCTCACACGCCATACATCACTGCTTTGGTTGTTGGCCCATGACACAGCCAGAGTAACACATTGAATACTCTACATGTGTCAGGTATCTGTATGGTTGTGTGGACTACCCTGCCATGTTTGCTTTCCACATGCTATACCTCACGCACATAGGTACACGCCCATACTTAAGTTTCATTACATTGTTGGTATACCCGGGTACTACCCATTCAACTGTGGCACATCATGACAAGTTCGGCTTGTACCGCTGATTTCCGGAATTTGGCAGCCTGTTCTACTCATTGGTAGTATGCCACCTTTTCCTATGTCCAGGATGGGATATATTCCGTACACATATCTGACTGTACTGGACAACACGTCCCCACAGTCAATGGTACGGATAATACTGTTCCTTTCAGCCTACATGTTTCCTTATTGTTGTAGCTGTTTATATGCTCCTTCTGTTTCGTTTACATGCTTATTCTATTTCCTATCACATTTGGTATGTGAAATACGGACATACCTTTTGTATGTGACTATTACATGCCTTATTGGATATGATTTGGACATACGGTCACTAGATATCTACATTTATCATGTATTTTGTTATGGACACATCTGCCCAGCTGTGTACCCTCCCTCACATGGGTCAGCTGCTGACCCTCACCATTGGGCTGGACGTACCTACTGGCGGCTCGCTAACATATGATGCATTTCACTTCCACTTGGTATAGCTGTCTACACTGCGTTGGACTACGGCCACACGGTCTTCCATGTCATTTGTTCGCGGGATAGGGACCTGTTATTCCCTACCGTGCATTTGTGTTTGCTTCTTCACTTTGTGTTCGCAGGAACTTTCTTGCATGCTTTGCATACATTTCAGTATCCACGGACACTGACAGATGTGATTACTATCTTGCAACTTGTTATATGCAAGCATTTTAGGTTGCACGTCGACAGCTGCCATTTCCACTCCTCCGTGCGGCACTTCGACACGCCCTATGCACTTGCGCTGCTTTCCTGTGTACGTGGCTGTGGCGGCAGCGTGCCTTCGTTAATATGCATTTGGTGCTACTGCACCATCTTCACGCCGCACTGTCGGCACAAGCCTACCGCCGTCCTTGCGCCGGGCTTCATGAATCCCGGGGAACATATCTTTATTGCGTAGTCATAAAGTCATTTAAATTTTCAGCTATTCTTCTGAAGTTAACTTCTTGTGTTTCAGTTTCCATTGTTAAAATATATCTAAACAGTCACAATAGTGTAGGCACATTCCTGTTCTATTCCAGTAGGGCATGCTGTGGTTACATTTTAGCTCAATACTGTACAAAATATCTCTTCTGTACCAGCAGTTTGATATTCACATAACATACAGTTTTAATACAGTTGTAACACAAGCATATGAATTGTGTTGATATTCACAGATGACATATAACTATTTACAATATTCCAGATAGCTGGGCTTGCAGTATCTCCTTTTTGACACATGGAGTTACTCACCAGAAAACTACCTAAACACCAGAGACCTTCCAAGCACAAGCATGCTACACCTAATACAGCACCTACAGCACTCAATACACATAAAAGCACAAGCACCAGTATCTCACCAAATAAGCCCCCAATGCAAAGCACATCTAAATCATTTTTTTTAGTCATAGGTGACTCCATTGTGAAACACACAGATGTCCACTCACAAGGCTGGACAAGGAGAAGGTTACAGTCAGCTGTCTGTCAGGAGCCAGGATCCATCAGGCACACAACCCCACTTCACTTTCAAGAATAGCAAGTCCTTAAAACACAGATTATGTTATAAACAAACACAGGTCCCTTTTCCTGTTTCAGAACATAAGGGCACATTTGCATGTAGATCCTGTAGAATTTGCAAATATGTATGGTCTTCAAGTGTAATACACCCCAGAACACTGTATCAACTGGAATTTTCTTTTTATGCTGATTGTCTGACTAAGAATATTGTCTACCTGGCAAAATGCTGCTCATGTGACTGTTTCTATATTGGAAAGAGTAACAGAACTTTAAAAGAATGGGTGATGGAACATTTAAATGATATTTGTAATGTAAAATTGATTAATGCATTAGCTAAACATGTACAAGAAGCAGGTGATTCACATTGTTTTAAGTTTTTGGTTTTACATATTGTTTATGCAAGTGCAAGGGAATGTGATCTGACAAACAACACTGGATATGCAGAACTAAGATGGATTACTGACTTCAGAGCTAACATGCCCCCTGGTTTAAACAGTGCTGTTTCTTTAAAACCAGCACTGAAGAAGAAAAGCTTACTACACTAATTATCTAATTGTTTTTATCTGTGATTGGTTTAAGTGTTGTATTTAAGGCTTGTATCCTTTTGTTTATAGTATGGTCTGAAGAAGCCGATGACGGCGAAAGCGCTTATCATTTTTCTTTTAATAAAGAGTTTTGTATTCCTCAGCCTCTGGATATCTTCTTTTTACATAGATCACACATGAACTCAGTTCATTCAACAACAAGTATCATTATGACTCCATCGTCGTTCATGTTGGTGTGAATGACTTAAGACATACCTCACGGGACTATATGAAGAGAGACATGATTGTGCTCTATGAATATATGTCCCGGGCAGTTATGTCCCTAGCTTTGAACAGCATTCTACCCTCACCTAGGATGATACCCCAGTATAAACAAAAAAATGATTGGCTTCAACAGTTGGCTAAGTTTCTGGTATCATTCTAAGAAGATCCAGTTCCTATCAGCCTGAGACGACATGGTTAATAGACCACGCTGCTTTGACAGCGATGGTCTTCACATGTCACCTCCAGGCTTTTGGTTACTGGCTAAGGCATTTACCTCCCCCATAGTGCTTTTTTTAGGCAAGGTCTCAAGAACAAAATTTCTGACGTGAAAATATCACTCACAAATAAATTAAACATTATGCTGCTAAACATTAGAAGTTTAATTCATTAACTGTACTGTCTGGAAGCACTCCTCTCCCTGGAGGATGTTAACGTCTGTGCAGTCGCAGAAACTTGATTCAAGGCTACAGAGACCACCCCGGTCTTGCATGGCCACAATGCCTTCCACACTTTCCGACCACAAAATGAACATGTGAGAACCAAAGGAGGAGGAGTATCTATCTTCATCAAAGATGAATACACCTATACACTGGTTAGATAGGAAAACTCCATGGAGTTATTCCAAGCTCAACTAACTGTGAGGAACACCCCCCCCCTTCAAGTCATCATTAGCTGTAGGCCCCCCTTCAATGAAACAAGATACCCACGCTGCTTATTTGGATCTACTTGACTCAATCATATTACAACCAAACACTCTAGTTATGGGCGATTTTAACTATCCCTCCAGTGACTAGGAAACTTACATGAGTACCAACATGCTCACACAAAAATTCCTGGTCTTTGTTAACACTAATGCTCTGGAACAAATAGTATGCAACCCCACAAGGGGCTCAAATATTCTTGACCTGGTCATCACCAACATGCGTGACCATTGCACCACCACAAGTATAGGACCCTCACTGGTTAATCTGATCACGTCAGTCATATTTGAAATAGCTATAACACCTGAACCCTTCTTAGGTGAAATCAGGCTAAAAAATTCACCAAAGCTAATTGTACTATCCTAAGAGATGGTATAAATAATGTCCAAGCTCCAGTTCCCACAGATGGCATTGACAACTATATTAAGGTATATACAGATGCACTGTACAAACACTTACACAAATGTATTGACAGCTGTACCTGACAGGATCTAAACAAGATCCTCAAGAAAAAAACAAGCCAATAAGTTATACAACAAGATCAAGACGTCGCTATCCAAGAATAAAAAAGAGCGGTCTTAGCATTGGAAGAGCACCCTCCTCTGTTTGAACAAACAAATAAAACAACTTGTAAAATCCTCTATGAGCAACTTCGAAAAAAAATTTTGCAACCGTAGCTAAAGATACCCATAAGGCATTCTTCAGCTATATCCATTGCCTAAAAGGTAGGACCCAGACATGTGCTGAACTAGCTGTGGATGGCATCACACACACACCCTGATCCTGCGAAAATAGCTAATTTGTTAGCCGACAGGTTTGGTGAAAATTTTACCCACTTTCCCTTCCAAACATTCCACAAAGCATGCCTCTACATCTCCCTCACCTTTCATCTCTAAAGAGCAAGTCATTATTGCTCTCTCCAAGACCAAAAACACAGCCTATGTGGGACCGGATGGCATCCCAGGTTGCATTTTAAATGGTCTAAAACGTGTTAGCAACTCCATTAGGTACTCCTTTCAACCACAGCCTGAGTACTGGTTTTGTTCTTGCTGAGTGGAAAACAACAATCATCATCCCCCTTCATAAAGCAACAGAAGGAACTACAGACCCATAAGCTTAACCAGCCTTATCTGTAAGGCCATCGAACGAATCATCATGGACCTTATAAATAAGGATATAGGTGATCTCTAAACCCTTGTTCCAACACAATTTGGTTTTGTCAAAGGCAGGTCATGCCTGTTAAATGTCACCATAGCCATAGACAAAGGAAGATCTGTGCATATAGCCTACTTGACTTAGTGAAGGCCTTTGACACAATCCCACATTCGGGCATCATTGATAAACTCTCCTGGTTGAATGTCAACCCTTATGTTGTCAGGTGAGTTGGCTCACTGATATATCACACTCAGACAAAGTTGGGGACTTAACCTCAGCCATTAGACCTGTCACTAGTGGGGTTCCACAGGGGTCAGGGGCCCCTATTGTTTATAATATATTTCTCAGAAGTTAAGACCAAAACAGAGGGGGCTGACTAAGTTTGCTGATGACTGCAAATTAGGTGCAATCATTGAATCCCCAAACAATGTCAATATACTTCAAGAGGGACTTACACAAACCAGTAATTGATGCTAAAACCATGGACTCAAACTCAGTACTAAAAAATGCATCATCCCCTTCAGTTAAAAACGATATCCCTGCAGACTATCATATATATAATAATTAAATAACAACTGAGTAGTGAGAGACTTGGAAACACAAGTTGACTGTAGCCTAAACCTTGACCACCATGTGTTTACTGTGGTAAAGAAGGCATTCTATGTTGCACAACTCATTAGCAAAGGCATTGATTCAAGACCGAAAGAGGTCATAACACCCTTGTACTCGACTGTCACCAGGCCAATTATTGAGTACAGTGCTCCCTTTGGTATGTACCTTACCAGGCACCTGCAGCAACTTGAAAGACCTCAAAGATTTCTACTCATGAAAATTCAGGGTCTCCCGCACATGTCATACATTGACAAACTGAAGCCACTCATACTGTAATCAGTTGTGTACAGACTATTTGGGAGACTTGTGCCTGACCTACAGAGCAATCTCGGATCTAAAACTAATGGAAATTATGCACATCCGCAAGTCACGTGGGACAGGGGTCACCAGCTCCAAGGACCTTTCCCTTGGCCTGCAACGTAAGTAGGATCTGATGGAGAGACAGATATGTCTCTCAGAGGTTGCCATTCCTCTGGAATAGGCTACCAGTTCACATCAGACAAAGCCCTTCTATGATCCTGTTGAAGCGTAGCCTGGATGACTGAATGGGAAGCCGTAAATTCCTGCCGGGGGTTTCACCTGTGACCCTCCTAGATATGGGCAGTTGTTGGTAACTAAGATCTCACGTTTAGGCAAGAGCCTTTATATTGGATTTCTCTAGTATTATATTGGGTACACACAGCTAGGCTTATAAAGACCTTCAGGTCAGTAGCCCAGTATCTACCTATAAATCTATGAACCAAATTGAGCACAAAGCACATCTTTCTAACAGCAACTGCTCCACACTGCCCATAGAGAGGTGGCTACTGATGTTGAAGGTATATATGGGATTACCTCTGCCATTAGTATACAATTGCAAACTCATGTCAGACTGGAGCATACTTGATTCAAACCACTTTTTTTTCTTTATAATTTTAGTATTTGGAAATATTATTGTATTTCTGAATGCAATTTAATATAATTGCTTTGCCTTTTCTGGAATTTGGAAGCATGCAATGCATTTCTTTGCTTGTATTTTCAAATAGGTATTAAAATTAGTACATTTATCACTTATGGAATACAGAATCATTTTACTGACTGTTTAATTTAACGTTTTAGAAAATATGCTTTTTTTTGGGGGGGGGTGCACCCACATCAAAGCACCCATGTTGTTAGATAACTTATATATCTGTTTCTTTTTTCGCATCTTTGAATTAAATGTAACATCATCACCACCATTATTGTTGTTATTATTATTATTATTATTATTATTATTATTGTTTAGTTTATCAGTTCACGGACACTAAAGTTTTCCCCCCAGTTTCTCAGTTCACCGACATTTGAAGCTGAAGAGGAATTATGGCAGTCACTGGTTAAGGCGAAAGTCTTCATTAGCCCTGGAAAATCATATGGCTGTTGTGAGCCTGGGTGGTTCAGAATAGTCTGCTCATTTCCAAAAGAAGTTATTTCTATAGGTATGAGATTTCAGTTTTCTTTTTTAAGCTTGCATCTTATGTTATATGTGTTAAATGGACCTTGCTGATGCTGATTTCTAATTCTGGTGTTGACATTAAGCCGATCAAAATTATGTCTCATTAATTTGGTTTGTTTTTGTCTCCTCTGCATACCTCTCAACTTCTTACGGCAGGAAATCTCGACAAAGCCATAAATAATGGGGGGACAAAGGCCCAAAAATAAGGGCAATTTTTAAATATTTCTCTCACAAACAGACAATAGATAGAATAACAGGTTTTGCATTAGCATGAGTTTTCTGAAAGGTATAAAGTCTGAAACTCAAATGTCTGCCATGATTTTTTATGACTTAAATCTTCAATGATGTGCTAGAAAACCACAGTTTTATGAAAAATGGGCCAAAAATATGAGGCAGAAATCTGGACATTCTGCAAAAATCTGTACAGTGTAAAGTATGCTCCACTGATGTTCATCATATTAATCACTGATGCAGTAGCCTTAGCTGGATGGGTTATATCCTGCAAAGGGTAAAACAGCCAGCCAGCTTCCAAAGCTACAGGGTACCTTTCAACACACACAGACCACTAGGCAGTTCAAGTTTAGCTGCCTGAAAACACAGGTTTGAGTACCAAGCCCTTCAGTGCTTTCCTGCCACCAAAGAGAGTGCTTCTCTGCAGGCTTTTGAGGATTGATGGTCACCTTGTGAGGTTCCTTTGCTGAGCAGGTAACTCCCCTTTGGGGAAAAATCTTACAGACAAAAATTTGTTTATATGTACTTTCCTGCTTACAAAAGTTATTTGTATTTTAATGGACTGTGACAAGACTTGATACTTTTGAATGGGAACACACTTTTCCTGTCAGTTTATTTTTTTTAAGTATATGAAAAACATTTTTTTCTGTGGAGAAATTGTGTTTATTTACTTTACTGGAAACTAGATTAAAGCATCAGTGATGCAAAAGGTAGTGCACTTGCTTCTGGTGCAGAAAGCTGTAGGCTCTTTTCCCACACCAGGTAGATCTGTTGCTGACACTACGCAGCATAAGGGGGAAGGTGCTTTACTCCTGAGTGTGTAGTCCTTCGGATGAGACATTAAACCAAGGTTCCATCTGCTGCTTTAGTTGGTGGAAGCACAGTGGATGTAAAAGATCCCACAGCACCAATCAAAAAGATTAGGAAAAGTTTCCTGATGCTCTTGCCAAATTTCCTGTAGTAGTATAAATACTACCTCGGCTCTCCTCTGAAAAGATGCTAGTAGACTAGTGGGACTAAACTGTTCAAAAAAGAATAAAACAGTTTATACAATTTTTGCTGTGTTTTTGTGGGAAAGAATTAACTTTTCACAACTTTAAATTTTTATAGGCTTTTGTCTTGACTGTGGAACAAACTACCAGTCCCAATGTCGGTCCTTCTTCCAACCACAAAAAGAAAAAGTTAAACAAACAGTCCTTGCCAAAACAGCAGGCTAACAATTTGACTCGGTTGCAGGCAGGTGACTCTGCTGTGACCAAAGCTGATTCCTCTGACCACTCATGTTTTACCTCATCTCCCTTTGGTTTAACACCTACAGCTACTGTGGACCGGGGTCACTCACATCCTCTGTGGCTGTAGGGATCCCGTCAGTGGGTATGAGAGAGCCACTCTTTGCTGGTCTTATTAAAGGGAACAGGAAAGCTTCACTATTCAATCAGAATGCTCTGCCCATCCTTGGGGAAGCTGCTGTTGCCATTAACAACACTGTTGGCCCCATTTTCCCTGACAAAAAAGAAAGTGAAAAGTAAGCATGTATCTATTCCTCAAATTTCTCTAGACAACATTAGTTTACTAGATTTTGCTCAGGTCTAATTCAGGCTATTGATTCTTTATGTAAGGTGGTTTCTGGTAAAAGAAAGATGGATGCTTCTTTTCCTGAAGAGATTCAAGATTCTGAATATGGACAGGAAGATGAAGGGACAGACGCTGGGTTTCTTTCTCAGATTTCTGATTCAGACTTAGAAGAAAGCACAGTATCTGAGTCTCCATGTGGGGTTTTCTCTTTTTCTGAGGCTTACTTCCAGAATGTGCCAGTGTTTTCAGTGGGAGAACACTGAAGTTTCTCAGTCCCTCGAAAAATACTGCGAGCTATTTAGTACACATGGAATTTCAAGAACTTTCACCCACCCACAGGGCTGTCAGCTTTGAAGGATGTGTGTGTCACTGCCTGCAGTTTCCTGACAGCCTGCTATCCTTAAAAAGGCAGACTGTATAAAGTTTCTCAATCTTTTAAGTTTTTATACAGTCATTCCAAACCTCACCCAGCAGCTATAGCTGTAGTTAATTCTAATGCTGTTAAAGATTTAGATATGATGTAGTCCTTCTCATTCTCCCTCACTGATGGGTTAAGTAGCCGATCCTCGGATCCGAGTCTGCCAGATCTTCCTGACTTCAGATCCGAGTCTTGAGCTCCTCTCTCTTCCCATAATGCACTGCACTACCTCTAACGCCCCAGATCTCTTTTGTCGCCAGACTGATAAGATGGATGATTCTGCAGACTCTGGCTATAAAGACTTTCATTTTTTTCTTTCTATGTAAGTTGTTTCTTTTTAATAATTAGTCCTTCCTCCCTCTTAGCTCTTTGTTGTATTAATACTGGTATAATTGCTTCTTGTGGTTACAGGTTATTTCTGTACATGTTCTTTTCCTTGTTCTGAATTGCTGTTAGGTTTTTCATGCCCATTGACATGCATTTGTCTTACTGGTCTTCGTTATCTTAGGCCATTCTTGCTTTCTCTCCTGTGATGTCAGTGTCTGGACTGGTAGGTATTCCTATAGCTTTTAGGTATTGAAGTTTGTTTGGTGGGACATTGCATTTAGCAGTTGTGCAAGTTCGGGCTGATCTCTTCAGGTTTTGCCCCTTCCTTTTCTCGGGTTCTAAGGGAGTGGTGTAGTGGGTTTCCTTTATTTACTTAGGTCTTCTGTTTTTGATTACAGCCGATAAGAATTCACTTTCTGGCTGTTCTTTTTATGGTACCATGCTCACTATTCTGTCGAAAAGCAGCCATACCTCTCACTGTTTAGTTTCCTTTCCTTTTCCAGTATATCCAGCTCTTGCTTCTCCTACATTGTGCGTTTCTGGCTGTTATTTGGGCAGTTGGTGGCTCAGCTGTTGCCACCTAGTGGTGGTTATTTAATCTGGGAGTTTGTGTGGTTTTGTAACCTGGCTGAAGACTAGTCTAGTCCCTTCAGACCTTCTTATCCAGGCCCCTTATCTCGGTGGGCTGGGTCCTAAGAGACTGCGGTGCATGTTCCAGATCAGAGTGCGGGTCTCTCTCCTTTTTCTGAGAGTCTGTTTAACAAAAAAAAGAAAAAGTTCCCGAGCAAACGTTTCTTTTCTGATCTGTGAAGCACTGTTTTTCACTCTGTTCGATCTGGTTGAATTACTAATCTGGATGAAGCCATTGATAATGGGCAGTATAGCATGAAATACGGGCAACTTTTTAATTGTAGCTCTTATAGACTTAGAAAAGTGTTAGAATAACTGGCTTTCGTATTAGCATGGACTCTAAAGGGTATTATGTCGGTAACTCAATTGCATGTCATTTTTTTCTGTCTTCACCCTTGACGTTTTGTGTATGATCTGCAGATTGCCTCTATAAACACACCAAAAATATGAGACTAGCATGTGGACATTCTGCAAAAATCTGTACAGCTAAGAAGTGTTATCCTGTGTCACTGTTTTCGTTTGCTGCACTGTTCATGACTTTTTTTCTTACAGGGAGATTTTTCAGTTATTCAAGCCTGGGATGTGTTGCTTGCTTCTTGGGGCTCAAGCCCTCACCTTTGGAAACAAACCAGCTATCTCTAGGAGCTCAGATACATGACTGAATCTCAGTTTTCATAGAGCCTCCTTCAGATCCAGACTTTTCCCTCAGATCTCATATGTTGGCTGTAATCAAGCACTGCAGATTGCTTGGTGTCAATGTACAGGTCTTTGGATCTTAGCTTCGGATCCAAAGATCCTTGGACTCCCTTTGGATCCAGTCCTCTCAGATCCCACAAATTGGGCATAATCAAGCTCTGCAGATTGCTTGGATCCATCAGTTGGGTCTGTGGATCCTAGCCTTTGGATCCTAAGATCCTTGGACCCCCCCCTTTGGATCCAGCCCCCTCGGATCCGACAGATTGGGTGCAATCAAACTCTACAGGTTAATCTGAAGTAGGTAATAAGAAGTTATGTACTCACCATAACGTTCCATCTGAAGTAGGGACTTCATTTGTCAGCAACCTTTGGGATACGGATCCGCTCTCAGATCCGAGCCGGCAACTTCTATCATAGCATAGATCTGAGCTCCTAGGTCCTCCCCTTACCCATAATCCCCTGTCTACCCTGACTGACCTCAGATCTAGTTTGCCACTCTTCAAGCAACAGCTAGATTCCAGAGCTCTTGGCGTTTTTTGTGAGAAAAAAGTTTTCTTTCTTCTTTTCTAATTGAGTGTTTGTGTGTGCATGGTAGGTTTACCCTTAAAGCTAAAACTTACTATTTTTAGCTTTCTCAGCTTAAATTTTAATTTAAAATTTTCAACCCTCCCCCGCTGGTCGTAGCGTGTGTGTGTGACTTGAGTATAGGGGCCTAGTGAGTGTGCTTTACTTTAGTTATGTCGGAGGCCCCTAAAGCCATTTTTTCGAAATGCACCGAGTGTGGTCACAAGCTTTCACCGGCTGATGGCCACACTCGGTGCGTTAGGTGCCTTGAGGTTGAACACCTCTCTTCGGGGTGCGCGATTTGCGCGGCGTTCAACCCCAGGGCACTTAAGGATCGGAGGTCGAAGCTGGTTCTGGCGGGCCTTTTACCCCCAGACTCTGCTTCGGCCTCCGGTACTTTGGAGACTGCTACCCCCCGGTAGCGGTCACTCCTGCCTCCCTTCCTCTGACCGGGACTCAACCTCCCGCTTTGGCTCCGGAGGATAGGGAATCCAGGAAAGAGAAGTGGAGGGAGAAGCACCTTAAGCGGCTGGCCGAGGACTCTTCATCGGCCCCGCCCGCCAAGAGGGCTTCTCCGTCCAGGTCTTCTCGGTCTCCTCCTCCTCAGATCCAATCCCCTTGTTTTTCCCCGGGACCCGAGGAGGAGGTGACCCGGTCCCCGTCGAGGTCATCGAGGCGGCACTCCAGGTCTGCCTCGGTGGCCTCTTCGAGGTCCACCTTTAGCATGTCAGCATGGACCGGATGATGACAAGATTCATCCAGGCCCAGATGCAGATGGGAGTGCTCTTGCCCCCCCCCCCCTCGTGGGGGGAGCTCGACCCCTTTTTTCGCCCCTATTGCTCCTTCTCTGACCCGCATTCCGGGGTCAGAGCGCTCGGAGCCGAGCCACGTTGGATCCGGGGGTGGGTCGGAGCCGACCATGCTGGGCACGTCGGCTCCGACGGCTCCCTCGAGTTTGATCCGACCTCTTGGAGCCGTGGGCCGAGCTTCGGATCCGAGGGATTC
The DNA here is from genome assembly GCF_019279795.1 of Protopterus annectens. Taxonomy (NCBI): domain Eukaryota; kingdom Metazoa; phylum Chordata; order Ceratodontiformes; family Protopteridae; genus Protopterus; species Protopterus annectens. Next base: position 1,656,293,122 of record NC_056732.1, read on the forward strand.
AGTGTGCTTTTGGCTCCGTCCCAGTCGGAGCACACTGGTCCTTCGGATCCGACGTTCTCGGCGCCGGGTCCGATCCCCGCTTCGGATCCGAGTGGGAGTCGGGTCTCGGATCCGTCAGAGAGCGGCTCCCCCTCGGCTTTCGCTGTGGTGGAGAGGGCACTGTTGAGTGCTTCCAGGCCTCCGGTCCTGGCTTCGGCTCCCTCCCGTACTCCTTCTCATCTGGTCCTGGCTCCCCTCATCCGGCCCTCGGGGCAGCCTGCCTCAGCGCCTCTAGGAGTTCCAGTGGAACAAGATATAGTCCGTGAGGACTCCTCAGACAGCCCCCCCGAGGAGATTCCTCACAAGGCAAAGTGCAAGAGGAGGCACATAGACTTCCCTGAGAGTCTCACCGAAGATACGGACTTAGATGAAGGGGAAGGCTTCCCTAGGTCACCCCCCGAGGATGTCTCCTTCGGAGACATCATGGAAATGCTCAAAATCAGGAGTGGGTGGTCTGCCCCCAAGGCTTCCTCCGATGAGTCCATATTCCTTGAGGCGTTTGAGGCAGGACCATCTACCTCTTGGGTGTCCCCTCCACGCGACCCCTTGGTGGATCTCATATCCACTAGGGCTTGGAAGGAACCGGACACCGTAGAGCCAATCCCCAAGTGCCCGGACAAAATTTTGAGCCCCCCTGCAGAGAGATCACACTGGAGCAGAGGTCCCCCTGTGGATGCCATGTTGGTGGCTGCAGCCACCAAGAAAGAGTTGGCTCAGGAGAGCCCCACGGTTCATCCTCCGAGCAAGGAGTCTCGCGCGATGGACCATCTTGGGAAGCGGGCCTTCAGTTCAGCGACCTTCTCTATGAGTGCCTTGAACTACATGGCACACGTTATTCGGATGCAGCGGGATCTAATTAAGGAATACGCTGCTTCCCCCCCAGGGTCCATGTCGGAGGGAGACAAGGATCTGTACTCCTCCCGAATGGCCACCCTCCCCTCTATTTCTATCACCTCTATGTGGCTGTTGTCTCATGCTATGGTGGGAGCCGCTAGAGCAGGTGGAGTCGGGCTTGTCATGAGGAGACAGGCCTGGCTCCGTCACTGTGACTTCTCTGAACCCTTTAAGGCATCATTCGCGAATGCCCCTTTTGATGGTTCTGCACTGTTCGGCAAAACCGTTCGTAACACTCTTGTCCAGAGCGAGAAAGACGGGAAGACTTTGTCTGCCGTCGGAGTCCGCTTCTCTGTGCCCCAGAGGTCCTTTTCTAAGAACCAAAAGGGTCAGAAGAAGATGTGGTTCCGAAAATCGCATCAATCCCAGTCTGCTCAGGACAACCAGTCCTCTCATGGCAGAGGAGGACAGGGAGGACGCCGCCCCAGAGGCAGAGGGGGTCCCAGGAATTTTGGGTCCAAAGAACCATTTTCTGGGAGGCCCACGCAGAACCCCTGAGGGGTTACCCGGCTGCTCCACTCTGGAGGCAGTCGGGGGGCGTTTTTCGAGGCACCTAGCAATGTGGGAGTCCATAACAACGGATCGCTGGGTGCTTCGTATTATATCCAGAGGTTACCAAATTCCCTTTATCGTAACCCCCAGAATCAGAGGCCTCCCCGATGTACCACCCAGTCAGAGGGAGGCGGCTGCTGCAGAAATTCAGCAGCTTCTGCAAAAAAGAGCCATCCAGCCCGTCCCCTGAGATCAAATCGGATCAGGGTTTTATTCCAGGTTCTTTCTGGTGCCAAAAAAGACGGGGGACTTGAGGTCCATCCTCGACCTCTCTTTCCTAAACCTGGCGGTACCCAAAGAAAAGTTCCGAATGGTCACGTTGCAATCCGTCCTCCCCTTATTGCGGGAGGACGACTGGATGTGCTCCATAGACCTCAAGGATGCGTACTATCACATTCTAGTGGACAGGTGTTCCAGGAGGTTTCCCTGCTTCCGGCTGGGAGCCAGTCACTTTCAATTCAGGGCCCTTCCCTTCGGCCTCACCTCAGCCCCCAGGGTGTTCACCAAAGTCCTAGCGATAATAGCGGCCCACCTGAGACTCCAGGGAATTCAGGTCTTTCCATACCTGGACGACTGGCTCCTTACGGCCCCAACAAGGCATCTACTTTGTTCATGCAGGGATTATTTCCTCAGTCTGGCTCCACTATTAGGATTAACCATCAACATGACCAAATCCTCTCTGATCCCTACACAGGTGTTGGATTTTATAGGGGCGAGATTGGATTCCAGACAGATGCTTGCGTTCTTGACTCCAGATCGGCTTTGGAACCTGATGTTGCACGTGCAGGCCATCCTTCAACTGCAAACTCCTTTGGCAGAATTGGTCCTGAGGGCTTTAGGATCTATGGCGGCTGCAATCCCTCTGCTGCCATTGGCCCGGTTGAACATGAGGGTCCTGCAGTGGACCCTCCAGGTACAATTGTCCCTGTCTCGCAACCCCCTGTCTCATCCCATTTCCTTAAGCAAGGTTTGCAGAAGGTCGCTCGTGTGGTGGCTCCAGTCTCCCAATCTCCACATGGGACGTCCCTTCTCACTACCACCGCCAGTCGACACAGTGACCACGGACGCTTCTCGCCTGGGGTGGGGGGGCATTTTTCAGGCAGGACAGTCCAAGGCATGTGGAACAACGTAGAGACCTCTTTGCATATCAACGTCCTAGAGATGAGGGCGGTGCTTTTGACGTTGCAGGAACTACACAACTCTCGTCCATTAGGGACGATTGCAGTACAGACAGACAACATGTCAGTCGTCTGGTACATCAACAAACAGGGGGGAACCAGGTCTTACCCCCTTTGCCGTGAGGCCATGAGAGTGTGGGAATGGGCGATTTCCACCAACCGCTTTCTCATAGCAACGCACATTCCGGGACGGTCCAACATTCTAGCGGGCAGGCTCAGTCGTACTATCCTGACTCCTTACGAATGGTCTCTCAACCCTCGAGTTGCAGAGCAAGTATTTGCCCGATGGGGGCAACCTTGTTGCGATCTTTTTGCCTCTCCTTCAAACATCAAATGCAACGATTACTTCGCTCTGATCCCCCTCCGGGGGAGTCCCCGAGAGACTCTCTAGTTCATACTTGGCCTCCCGGTCTGCTTTATGCTTACCCTCCTCTTCCCCTGATGTTGAAATTATTGCATAAAGCCAGGCAGTTGGGGAGCAAGATGATCCTCATTGCCCCATTCTGGCCTCATCAGACGTGGTTCCCTTACCTATGGTCTCACCTAGTGTATCCACCATGGAGTCTGGATTCCCTCCCGGATCTCATTTCTCACCCTCTCGATCTTCCGACTCCGAACCTGGTCAACCTCAAGCTGACGGCTTGGTTGCTCCAGTTCCACTCCTCATAAGGACTCCCGGGATCTCATCACCTGTCAAAGCCATTCTTGTAGCAGCTCACAAGCCTTCCACCAGGAGGGTTTATCAGAGTAAGTGGAAACGCTTCACCATTTGGGCAGAACACTGTCGTTTAGACCCTTTTACAGCTCCAATAGCGTCGGTTCTAGATTTTCTAACCTCTCTCTTTCACCAAGCGGCTAGTTCTTCCACAGTCAAGGTACAACTTGCAGCAATCTCATACTATCACGTGAGGCAAGAGTCTGGCCCTCTTATCACTTCCAAACTGTGTAAGAACTTCCTCAATGGTACCTTCCTCCTTAGGCCTCCAGTCAAAGAGGTGGTACCTCCATGGGATTTATTCTTAGTCTTACAGGCCTTGACTGGTCCCCCTTTCGAACCGGCGGCCACGGTTGATCTCAAATTTCTCTCTTGGAAGACAGCCTTTTTGGTGGCCATAACTTCAGCCAAAAGAGTATCAGAATTGCAAGCTCTTTGTATCAAACCACCATATTTGGTCTTTCACCTGGATAGGGTTTACCTCAGGATCAATCCGTCCTTCCTACCTAAGGTATCTTCAGAAGCGAACATCAATCAATCTATCAATCTTCCAGTGTTTTTCCCCAACTTTCAAAACAAAGGTGATTACAAGCTGCATTCCTTAGACGTACACAGACAACTACGTTTTTATATTCATAGAACTGCTGATCATAGGCAATCCGATCAGTTGTTTATCTCCTTTGCCAAAAGTAATTTCTGAAAACCAGTTTCTAAAGTTTCTCTCTCTCGATGGATCTCGAGTTGTATTCTCTTATCATATCAGAGCTCGAGAAGGCCTGCACCTCAAGGAGTCCATGCTCATTCTACTAGGGCCATTGCCACATCTGCGGCCTTTTAAGCTAGGGTTCCACTGGATGACATTTGTTCCGCAGCCACTTGGGCTTCATCTCACACCTTTATCAGCCACTATAAAATAGATGTTGTCTCCCGAGGTAGGGCATCCTTTGGCTCTGCGCTGCTCCGGAATATCCTTCTATGAAGGCCACCCAAGATTCAGGTAGCTGGGGACTCTGTCCCAAAGGTTGCTGACAAATGAAGTCCCTACTTCAGATTAAGAAGTTATGTACTCACCATAACGTTCCATCTGAGTAGGTATCTTCATTTGTCTGCAACCATCCCCCCCCTCCTTCCCCCTGACCAAAATGATCGTTCTTGTGGTTATTAGCATCTGTTCCCTTTGGGACACTTTTATCAGCTGTGCTATGGGGCAAACTTGATCTGAGGTCAGTCAGGGTAGGCAGGGGATTATGGGTAAGGGGAGGAGCTAGGAGCTTGGATCTATGCTGTGATAGAAGTTGCCGGCTCGGATCCGAGATCAGATCCGTATCCCAAAGGTTGCAGACAAATGAAGATACCTACTCAGATGGAACGTTATGGTGAGTACATAACTTCTTAATCTGAGTAGGTGGCTTCATTTGTCTGCAACCTGTGGGTCTTTGCTCCGATATCAGATCCGAGCTGGCAACTTGTTTCATAGCTCATGGATCCAAGCTCCTAGCTCCTCCCCTCACCCATAATCCCCTGCCAACCCTCCATGACCTCAGATCAAGTTTGCCCCTCTATAGATACCCAAAAAGGGTATTCCAATAAAACAACTCACATAGATCCATCTTGAAGGCCAGGGGGAAGGAGGGGGGGATGGTTGCAGACAAATGAAGCCACCTACTCAGATGGAACGTTATGGTGAGTACATGACTTCTTAATCTGAAGTAGGGACTTCATTTGTCAGCAGCCTGTGGGACAGAGTCCCCAGCTACCTGAATCTTGGGTGGCCATCATGGAAGGATATTGCAGAGCACCGCAGAGCCAAAGGATGCTCTCCCTCTGGAAATTATGTCCAGTTTGTAGTGGTTAATAAAGGTATGAGATGAAGCCCAAGTGGCTGCCGAACAAATATCATCCAACGGAACTCTAGATTTGAAGGCAGCAGAAGTAGAGATGGAACGAGTGGAATGTGTGCAAACTCCTTCAGGTGCGGGTCTCCCAGAAGTTTGGTACGCTAAAAGAATACATTGGGAAATCCAGCGTGACAAGGAGATTTTCGATACTGCTTTCCCTAAATTAAATTTGGCAAAGGAAATGAACAGCTGGTCGGATTGCCTGTGACCAGCAGTCCTATGAGTATAAAAACGCAGCTGCCTATGAACATCTAATGAATGCAGCTTGTACTCTCCTTTATTCTGATATTTAGGAAAGAAGACCGGTAGATTTATGGATTGATTTATATTGGTTTCTGATGCTATTTTGGGAAGGAAGGAGGGATTGGTCCTGAGGTACACTCTGTCCGGATGAAAAATCAAGTAAGGAGGTTTCACAGAAAGGGCTTGAAGCTCCGAAACTCTTTTCGCTGAAGTAATGGCTACAAGGAATGCTGTTTTCCAGGACAAGTATTTGAGATCCACTGAAGCGGCAGGTTCAAATGGTGGAGCAGTCAGGGCTTGAAGAACTAGTGAAAGATCCCAAGGGGGTACGGCTTCTTTTATAGGGGGTCTGAGCAAAAAGGTGCCCTTGAGAAAGGTTTTACACAATTTGGCCGACATCAAAGGCCCTGTGTCATGTCCCACATGGTAATGGGAGATGGCAGCCAATTGTACTTTGACAGTTGAGCAACTAGCGCCTTCCTGAAAAAGTCCAGTTTGGAAGTCTAGAATGGATGGAAGAGGGGCCGTAAAGGGATCTAGATTATGATGCTCCACCCAGACGGAAAAACATTTCCATTTACTGCGGTACACTTTCCTGGTGGAAGGTTTATGCGCTGCCACGAGGATGGCTTTGACTGGTGAAGAGATACCAGGAGTCCTAACTAGGAGTGGAACTGGAGCAACCAAGCTGTCAGCTTCAGACTGTCCAGATTTGGGGTCGGCAAGCCCGACGGATGGGAGATTAGATCCGGACTGGGATCCAGAATCCAGGGGGGATTCACTAGGTGAGACCACAGGTAAGGGAACCAAATTTGCCGAGGCCAGAATGGGGCAATGAGGATCATCCTGCTCCCCAACCGCGAGGCTTTCTGTAAGAGCTGTAGCATCAGGGGTAGAGGAGGATAGGCATAAAGTAGACCGGGCGGCCAAACATGCACCAGAGCGTCTCTTGGAGTTTCCCCTGGAGGGGGAATCAGAGTGAAGAAATTGTCGCATTTTGTGTTTGAGGGAGAGGCAAAAATATCGCAGCAGGGTTGCCCCCATATTGCGAATATCTGCTTTGCTACTAGTGGGTTGAGAGACCACTTGTAAGGGGTAAGAAGGGTGCGGCTGAGTTTGTCCGCTAGGATGTTGACCCGCCCCGGAATGTGCGTTGCAATCAGAAAGCGGTTGGTGGAAATCGCCCATTCCCACACTCTCATGGCTTCGCGGCATAGAGGGTAAGATCTGGTTCCCCCTGTTTGTTGATGTACCAGACAACAGGCATGTTGTCCGACTGAATTGCAATAGTTCCTACGGGGAGGATATTCTGAAGTGCTTGCAACGAGTACAGCACCGCTCTCATCTCCAGAACATTGATATGCAGGGAGGTCTCTGTATCGTTCCACGTGCCTTGGACGGTCCTGCCTGACTAATGCCCCCCCCCACACCCGAGGAGGGAGGCGTCAGTGGTCACCGTGGCGAGAGGGGGAGAGGTGCAGAAGGGTCAGCCCGTATGGAGATCTGGAGCATGAAGCCACCATAATAGGGCCCTCCTGCAAGCCTTGCTGATAGCGATGGGGTGATGTAGAGGAAAGGACAGAAAGGACCATTGCACTAGAAGGGTCCACTGTAGTACCCTCATGTTCAGACGGGCGCATGAAAGGAGCGTTATCGCTGTCGCCATGGAGCCCAGCGCCCTCAGGACCAATTCCGCCGGTGGTACTTCTGACTGGAGGATGGCCCGCACATGAAGTTGCAAATTCGGTAGTCGTTCCAACGTCAGGAAGGCTCGTAGATCTCTGGTGTCTATTCTGGCTCCTATAAATTCTATGACTTGTGTCAGGGCCAGAAAAGATTTGTCGGGATTGATGGTGATACCTATTTGGGGGGCTAGGCGGAGAAAGAAATCTCTGGCTGAGCAAAGTAGATGCCTTGTTGGGGCGGTCAGGAGCCAGTCGTCCAGGTACGGGAAGACCTGCATTCCCTGGAGTCTCAGGTGGGCCGCTATCACTGCTAACACCTTGGTAAACACCCTGGGGGCTGTGGTGAGGCCAAAGGGAAGGACCCTGAACTGGTAGTGACTGGTTCCCAGCCGAAAGCGGAGAAACCTCCTGGATCGTCTGTCCATTAGAATGTGGTAGTACGCATCCTTGAGGTCTATAGAGCACATCCAATCGTTCTCCCTTAGAAGGGGGAGAATAGATTGAAGAGTGACCATTCGGAATTTTTCCTTGGTTACTGACAGGTTCAAATGGGACAGGTCTAGAATTGGTCTCGAGTCCCCCGTCTTTTTTGGCACCAAAAAGAACCTGGAGTAGAACCCTAATCCGAGCTGGTCTTGGGGGATGGGCTGGATGGCTCTTTGTTCTAGCAGCTGCTGAATTTATGCGGCTGCAGCCTCCCTCTGATCGGGTGGTACATCGGGGAGGTATTTTAATTTGGGGACATGAAGTATTGGAATTTTGTACCCTCTGGATATAATTCGAAGCACCCAGCGGTCTGTCGTGATGGACTCCCATGCCGCTAGGTGCTCCGAGAAGTGCCCCCGACTGCCTCCAGAGTGGAGCAGCCAGGCAACCCTTCAGGGTTGCTGCGTGGGCCGGTCAGAGAAAGGTTCTCTGGACCCAAAGTTCCTTGGAGCCCCTCTGCCCCTGGGGTGGCGTCCTCCCTGTCCTCCTCTGCCACGGAAGGACTGGTTGTCCGGAGCAGGTTGGGAGTGCTGCGATTTCCGGAACCACATCTTCTTCTGACCCTTTTGGTTCTTTGAAAAGGACCGCTGGGGAGCAGAGAAGCGGACTCTGACGGCAGACAATGTCTTCCCGTCCTTCTCGCTCTGGACTAGTGTCTCGTGAACCGTTTTGCCAAACAGGGCAGAACCATCGAAAGGGGCATTCGCAAAGGACGCTTTAAAAGGCTCCGCAAAGTCACAATGCCAGAGCCAGGCCTGATGTCTCATGACTAGGTCCGCTCCGCTAGCTCTAGCGGCTCCCTTAGTGGCGTGGGACAATAGCCGCATAGAGGTATTCGAAATAGATCTCAGAGTGGCCATTCGGGTGGAGTACAACTGTTTGTCCTCCGCCGACATGGACTCAGGGGGGGAGGCAGCATATTCTTTGATAAGATCCCGCTGCATCCTGATGACGTGTGCCATATAGTTCAGAGACCTTAGCGAAAAGGTTGCTGAACTAAAAACTCGCTTCCCTAAGCGATCCATCGAGCGGGACTCCTTGCTCGATGGATGGACTGAGGGGCTCTCCTGAGCTAGTTCCCTCTTCGTGGCTGCCGCCGTCAGCATGGCGTCTACGGGGGGACCCTTGCTCCAGTGTGACCGGTCTGCGGGGGGCCTCAGTATCCTGTCCGGGCGTTTAGGGACTGGCTCCACGGTGTCCGGGTCCTTCCACGCCCTGGTGGTAATAAGGTCCACCAGGGAGTCGGCCGGAGGGGACACCCAAGAGGTAGACGGGCCTGCTTTGAATGCCTCCAGAAACACGGACTCGTCGGAGGAAGCCTTGGGGGCAGACCACCCACCTCTGATCCTAAGTATTTCCATGATGTCTCCAAAGAGACATCCTCAGGGGGTGATCTTGGGGAGCCTTCCCCTTCATCCAAGTCCGTGTCCTCATTTAAGGACTCAGGGGAGTCCACGTGCCTCCTCTTGCATTTGTGGTTGCGAGGCACTTCCTCGGGGGGGCTGTCCGAGGAGGTCTCGCCAGCAACATCCTGTTCCAATGGAACAACCTGGGACGTCGAAGCAGGCTGTCCCTGTGGCTGGGTGATGGAAGCCTGGCCCAGCAGAGAGGGAGTGCAGGGTGGAACCGAGACAAGGGCCGGAGATCCGGATGCTCTCGACAGAGCCCTCTCCACTACATCGAAGGCCGAGGGGGAGCCGCTCTCCCTGGGCTCCGAGAGCCGACTCCCACTCGGATCCAATGAAGGGATCGGAGCCGGCGCCGAGACCATCGGATCCAAAAGACCAGTGTGCTCCGACCTGGATGGAGCCGAAGGCACACTGAATCCCCCGGATCTGAAGCTCGGCCCACGGCTCCAAGAGGTTGGATCTGACAGACTCGAGGGCAGAATCGGATCCGAAGTACCAAGTACTGTCAGCGCCAACCTACCCCCAGCTCCGACGCTGCCCGGCTCCGAACGCTCCGAACCCGGGTAGCGGGTCGGAGAAGGAGCAATTGGAGCAAAAAAAGGTGTCGAGCTCCCCCCTCCCGAAGGATCTAAGTCTGCATCTGACATACTATAAGTTGATCTCGATGAGACCACCGAGGCAGGCCTGGAATACCGCCTCGATGACCTCGATGGAGATCGGGCCTCCTCCTCCTTGGGTCCTGGGGAGAAACAAGGGGATCGGAGCCGAGGAGGAGGAGACCTTGAAGCTGTGGAGGGAGAAGCCCGCTTAGCCGGCGGGGCCGAAGCGGAGGCCTCGGCCCGCCGCTTGTGGTGCTTCTCCCTCCGTTTCTCCCTCCTAGCCTCCCTGTCCTCCGGCACTTTAGCGGGTGTTTGAGTCCCGGCCGGAGGAAGGGGGGCAGGAGTGGCAATGACCACAGCCTGTGGTAGTGCCACGGGAGGAGCAGGGGCCGGAGCCGAGTCCGGGGGCAAAAGTCCCGCCAGGACCAGCTTTGACCTCCGCTCTTTCAGTGCCCTGGGGTTGAACGCTGCACAAATGGTATAGCCTGAGGAGAGGTGTTCAACCCCAAGGCACCGAACGCACCGAGTGTGGCCATCAGCCGGGGCGAGCTTATGGCCACACTCGGTACATTTTGAAAAAGTGGCTTTTGGGGCCTGAGCCATACTTGAGGAAAAAAACAAGTACTACACAAACACACAGGCCCCAAAACACAAACACACACACACTCACTAACGGCCAGCCAAGGGAGGGAAAAAGCTATATAGAAGAATATAAAATACAGGGAACCTGACTCTTACACACTTTTTAAAGCTAATGATAGGAGAAAGTAGAAGAAAAATACACTTAACTGACAATACTCGCTAAGAGCTCAAAAATCCAGCCATCCACAAGCGCGGCAAACTAGATCTGGGGTCATGGAGGTTTGGCAGGGGATTATGGGTGAGGGGAGGAGCTAGGAGCTCGGATCCATGAGCTATGAAAAATGTTGCCGGCTCGGATCCGATATCAGATTCAAGACCCACAGGTTGCTGACAAATGAAGTCCCTACTTCAGATCTTCATTTGATCATCAACCTGTGGGTATTGGATCCGACCTGGATCCGAGCCGGCCCAGAGCTCGTTTGCCACGGTTTTGTCAAGCACGAGTTTCTTGAGCTCCTGGCGTTAGGCGATTTATAAGTAGATTTTCCTCAAAATCTTTCTTAGTTTTTGTGTGTGGATAGTGTAATTTCTTAGTTTAAACCCCTGAGTTTTACCGTTCCCTCGTAGTTTAAAGCCGATACCCACAGGTTGCTGACAAATGAAGTTACCTACTCAGATGGAGCGTTATGGTGAGTACATAACTTCTTTTTTGGTTCCAACTTACGGTCTCTGGATCCTATTTCCTGAATCCGAAGACCCTTGGACCCACTTTAGATCCAGTCCCTTCACATCCGACAGATTGGGTGTAATAAGAAGTTATGTACTCACCATAACGTTCCATCTGAGTAGGTAAAATTCATTTGTGCAGCAACCTGTGGGTATCGGATCCAACTTCGGATCCGAGCCGGCAGTTTTCAACAGCTTAGATCCAAGCTCCTAGCTCCTCCCTCTACCCATAAACCCCAGCCAACCCTGACTGACCTCAGATCAAGTTTACCCCCAAGCAGCAACTACTATAGATTTACCAATTTCAAAAATCAACTCTGAAGACAGCAAATGTGAATAATCGAAGGTCAGGGGGAAGGAGGGGGGGATGGTTGCTGACAAATGAAGTTTATCTACTCAGATGGAAAGTTATGGTGAGTACATAACTTCTTAATCTGAAGTAGTTAACTTCATTTGTGCAGCAACATGTTGGACAGAGTCCCCAGCTACCTGAATCTTGGGCAGCCATCATGGAAGGATGTTCCGGAGCACTGCAGAGCCAAAGGATGCTCTCCCTCTGGAGATAATATCCAGATTATAATGGTTGATAAAGGTATGAGATGAGGCCCAAGTTGCAGCCGAACAAATATCATCTAAAGGAACCCTGGATCTAAAAGCAGCGGAGGTAGACATAGATCGGGTAGAATGGGCATGAACTCCCTGAGGCGCGGGCCTACCAGAACTTTCATAAGCCAGAAGAATAGATTGCGAGATCCATCGAGACAATGTAACTTTGGATACCGATTTACCCAAATTCATTTTGGCAAAGGAGACGAACAACTGGTCGGATTGCCTATGACCAGATATCCTGTGAATATAGAATCAAAGTTGTCTATGTACATCCAGCGAGTGTAATTTGTATTCTCCTTTGTTGTGATAGTTGGGAAAGAAGACTGGCAGATTAATGGACTGGTTGATATTAGATTCGGAAGCAACCTTAGGGAGAAAGGAGGGATTGGTCCTGAAGTAGACTCTATCCTTGTGGAAGGTTAGATACGGGGGTTTGACACAAAGGTCCTGAATTTCAGAAACTCTTCTAGCAGAGGTGATGGCGACGAGAAAGGCCGTCTTCCAAGACAAATACTTGAGTTCCACTGAAGCTGCAGGCTCAAAGGGGGGAGCTGTCAAAGCCTGAAGCACTAACGACAAATCCCACGGAGGTACCACTTCCTTTACCGGAGGTCTGAGCAGGAACGTGCCCTTCAGGAAGGTCTTGCACAGCTTAGAAGTGATCAAGGGATGCTGATTATGTCCGACATGGTAGTGAAAGCTAGCTGCTAGTTGAACCCTGACAGTGGAACAGCTAGCTCCCTGGTGAAATAATCCTGATAAGAAGTCTAGCACCGCAGGTAAAGGAGCTGTGAAGGGGTCCAAGTTTTGACATTCTGCCCAGACAGAGAAACGTCTCCATTTGCTGCTGTAAACCTTCCTAGTAGAAGGCTTGTGGGTTGCAACTAGAATAGCTTTGACTGGGGAAGAGATGCCGGGAGTCCTGGCTAGGAGTGGAACTGGAGCAGCCAAGCTGTTGTGAGCTTGAGGCTGTCCAGGTTCGGGGTCGGGAGACCCAGAGGGTGGGAGATCAGATCCGGGAAGGGATCTAGAATCCAAGGAGGATTCACCAGATGAGACCAAATGTAAGGAAACCAGGTTTGATGAGGCCAGAATGGGGCAATGAGGATAATCCTGCTCCCCAACTGGCTGGCTTTCTGTAGAAACTTTAGCATCAGGGGGAAAGGTGGATAAGCATAAAGCAGACCGGGAGGCCAAACATGCACCAGAGCGTCTCTCGGGGATTCCCCGACTTGGGGAATTAAAGCGAAATAGCTGTTGCATTTGGTGTTTGAGGGAGAAAAGATCGCAACAGGGCTGCCCCCATTTGGCAAAAATCTGATTTGCTACGTGCGGATTGAGAGACCACTCGTAAGGGGAAAGGATGGTGCGACTGAGTTTGTCCGCCAGGATGTTGGACCGTCCCAGAATGTGCTTTGCAATGAGAAAATGGTTGGTGGAGATCGCCCATTCCCACACTCTCATAGCCTCTCGACAGAGCGGGTAAGACCTGGTTCCCCCTTGTTTGTTGATGTACCAGACAACCGACATGTCCGTCTGGATTGCAATTGTCCCTACAGGAAGAAGGTCCTGAAGTGCTTGCAACGCTAACAGCACTGCCCTCATCTCTAGGACATTGATATGCAAAGAGGTCTCCACATCGTTCCACGTGCCTTGGACAGTCCTGCCCGAAGAGTGCCCCCCCACCCAAGGCGAGAGGCATCTGTGGTCACCGTGGCCAGGGGAGGGGCCATAGAGAAGGGACGTCCCGTGTGGAGATCCGGAGATTGCAGCCACCACACAAGAGCCCTCTTGCAAGCCCTGCTGAGGGAAATCGGATGACTCAGAGGGTAGTGAAGAAAAGACCACTGGACTTGGAGGGTCCACTGTAAGACCATCATGTTCAAACGTGCCATAGGTAACAAGTTGATTGCCGCTGCCATTGAGCCTAGAGCCCTCAGGACCAATTCCGCCAGAGGAGATGAAGATAGAAGGATGGCCCGCACATGAAACCTCAGGGTTCGAAGTCTCTCTGGGGTTAAGAAGGCTACAAGATTGATTGCGTTTAACCTGGCCCCGATGAAATCTATGACTCGGGTCGGGGTGAGAGCAGATTTGTCCATATTTATTGTGATCCCTAGCCAGGGAGCAAGGCGAAGAAAATAATCCCTGGCTGTACAGAGTAGATGCCTTGTCGAGGCGGTCAGGAGCCAGTCGTCCAGGTACGGGAAAACCTGTATTCCCTGGAGCCTCAGGTGGGCTGCTATCACTGCTAACACTTTGGTAACCACCCTGGGGGCTGAGGTGAGACCAAAGGGGAGAGCCCAGAATTGGCAAAGACTGGCCCCTAGCCGGAAGTGGAGAAACCTCCTGGATCGTCTGTCCATTAGAATATGATAGTACGCATCCTTGAGGTCTATCGAGCACATCCAATCGTTCTCCCATAATAGGGGGAGAATAGATTGAAGGGTGACCATCCGGAACTTTTCTTTGGTTACTGACAGGTTCAAAAGGGAGAGATCGAGGATTGGTCTTAAGTCCTCCATCTTTTTTGGCACCAAAAAGAACCTGGAGTAAAAACCCGATCCGAGCAGGTCTGGGGGACGTGTTGGATGGCTCTTTTTTCTAGGAGCTACCGGATTTCCGCAGCTGCGACCTCCCTCTGATCGGGTGGGACATCGAGGAGGTGTTTGGGGAAGAGAAGAGGGCAAGAGAAGGGGATCTGGTAACCTCTGGGTATGATGCGAAGCAAAAAAAACACGTTCACTGGAGAAAACCACTTTAATAAAAGACAGCAAAGCTTTCAGGCATAAAACCCTTCCTCAGTGCATTACAAATTGCAAGTGCAATAACATACTCAATTTATACAGGGTCACTATCACATGACCAGCAGCCCAATGGTCATATGACACACAGAAATACACTGTTTAAAATTACACATTAAAATTACGCTCTTAAAAGGCAATCAAAATGTGAAACAATTTAAATATTATTTAAGTTTAGTATGTTGTAAATATTTAAGAACAGGCTTTAAAGTAATGACATCATTAAGTCCTGGTGAGTGATCTGCTGCTAGCCTAATTATCCACTCGTATTCCTTTAGTTCAAGTAAATTATTCATATCACCTCCACGTGGTGTTGGTTTGACAATGTGGATAACTCTAAAAGAAAACCTATGGTGAGTACCATATTCAGCTATATGTTTATATAATGCATTTGTGGCCACTGCTCTCCTTATTTCTGATTTGTGCTCCACTATTCTATCTTTTAATTTTCTTGTAGTTTTTCTTATATAGAATGATGGGCATTGAGAACAGGTAGCCATGTAAACAACAAAAGTAGTGGTACAAAAAGCTTTTAAATTAAAGGAATACAATTTATTTGTTACAGGATGTCTAAACTGATGGCTAGTATGGTCAAAAATATGAGAACAGCAGGAACAGTTGAGACATTTGTACGTACCAGGGTTAGCAGAAGCAGGAATAGAATAGATACTAAATCATCATTCGCAGTAGGGATAAAATTGAGTCCTTTCTGCAGCAATGAGTATTGCGCCTCATCTAAATGAGGCTAGATAAATTTAAATTACCTTGTGTTATTTTCGGCTCTGTTTGTTTAGTCCTAAAGGGCTCTCATTTTTTCTTTTAGCTGGAGTTAGAGTCTTATTCGGTGTCGTCTTCATTCTAGCTGTAATGCGTTCAGTAACTGCTTCGGCTTGAGTTAACTGAAAGCGCGTATGGTTGAGCGTAGTTTGCTGTAATGTAATCTAAAGTAATGACATCATTAAGTCCTGGTGAGTGATCTGCTGCTAGCCTAATTATCCACTCGTATATCCTTCTTTGTTGAAACGCTGGCAGCAACTGAACATAAAATTGAGTCTTGACTATATGACTTTGAGGAACGAATTTTTTGCAGACATAGAAGCAGATTTAAAAAATGAAATTAATGACATAGATAATGAACTACATAATTCATCAGTCTTTGAAACGAATAAAATCCTATATGAACAGATGTTCAGTAGGATCTGTGTTTTGGATAACCGACTGGAAGAGTCAAAAAAGAAAAAACTAGTACGAGATATCAACGACTTTAAAATAGGTCATATTTTCTCTTGGCCTAAGCCTGCGACACAAGTTTCAAATAATGGTGTCAACTTTAAAAGTAATAAAAGAATACTTCTTGACACACTTGATACGTTTGAAGAAACTGCAATCTGCTCTAATCAACAGGAACTGGCATCTACAGTTGTGCCCATTGGTCAACCTGTCGACACACCTACAGTGACATCATCGATCTCGCGTAATGCTGATGCAGTTGCACTTGGAGCGGAGAAGTGTTCACTCGATAAAGCGGATAATGGAGGACTACAGCGTAGTAAATTACAGCAAACTACACTCAACCATATGCGCTTTCAGTTAACTCAAGCCGAAGCAGTTACTGAACGCATTACAGCTAGAATGAAGACGACACCGAATAAAACTCTAACTCCAGCTAAAAGAAAAAATGAGAGCCCTTTAGGACTAAACAAACAGAGCCGAAAATAACCCAAGGTACTTTAAATTTATCTAGCCTCATTTTAGATGAGGCGCATTACTCATTGCTGCAGAAAGGACTGAATTTTATCCCTACTGCGAATGATGATTTAGTACATACACTGACTGATCTTAAACAGTTTGTGAGGACTGTAGCACTAAAAATACTGTTTGGTAATACATGTATTCCTGAAGGCTTATGTAAAAGGCGTAGCACTTTTACCCCTACCAACATACCGGTGCTAACTGCTTTTCACGATATATGTGAATTAGAAATAAGAGAATTATATGATAATTCTGTAACATCAAAGTACTTTAACGTATCCTACCAAGAACATATGGCACTTAAATCATTAATTATTAATGATAACATCATCATTAAATCTGCAGATAAAGGAAATGTTGTTGTACTTATGGATAAGGTTAACTATATTAATTCAGTATTATGTTTGCTCAATGATACTACAGCCTTTAAATGCATTAACAACAATGATGTGAAGAGATGTATTAGTAACATTAACATGGCAATATATGAATTACAGGTACAAGAGGACATTGACTTAGATTTGTTTAACTTCTTTACAGTCCCATGTCCCGTTATACCGTGCCTTTATGGCGTTCCTAAAATTCATAAGTCAATAAAAAGCCCCCCCATGAGACCCATAGTATCAGGTGGGGGCTGGCTCACTGAGCCAATTTCTATATACTTACAGAAACAACTACACCCCTTTTTAGATAGATGTACCACTGTTTTAAAAGATACCACGGACCTCTTGTCGAAACTACGAACATGGTATCAAACTCCTAGTACTAGGGAGACATTAGAAGGAAATATTCTGTTGGTAACATTAGACATAACTTCACTCTTTACAGTAATACCTAACGAGTTTGGGATTCACTGTATTAGAGAATTTTTGACGAAGCAGCCTTCACTAACATCACGTGAGGTAGAAAATATATGTTGCCTACTAGATCTAGTCCTTAGTAACAACATATTCCTGTTTAATAAACAACTATACTTACAATTATCAGAGGTAGTCATGGGAACATCTGTAGCAAATACATATGCCAATATGGTTTTATATTGTTGGGAACAGAGATTTATATTAAATGATAACAATCGGTTTGCTCATAATATTGTATTTTACCAACGATTTGTAGATGACTGTCTTATGATTTGGAAAGGAACTCAGTCAGAACTACATGTATTTCTAGATTACTTAAACAACACTACGAGTTTCCTGAAGTTCAAGATGGAATATTCAGAACAGAAAATAGTCTTTTTAGATGTAATGCTATATAGGGCAGAAGGTTTGTTTCATACGAGCATTCATCAGAAGGAAGTACATTCGGGACGTTATTTGCATTATAAAAGCATGCATGCACCTCATGTTTTCAGGAGTATAGCTACTTCTCAGTTTGGTAGAGTAAGTAAATTGAACACTGAAAGTTCTAATTTTAATTTACAGATGGATGATATGTTTATGGATTTCATATCCAGTGGTTACGACAGTAAGTTGTTAAATGAGGCTTAAAATAAAACTATAGCTGATAGAGATACTATTCTTAAACCTATTTATTTAGAAGGTATTAATAGAGCTGAGACTATGCAACGTAATACTAAAATTAGATTTGTTACATCTTTTAATGCTAGAACACACTTGATTAAACAAGTCATACAGAAAAATTGGCTGATTCTTATGGCTTGTATGAATGTTAAGAAAATTCTAGGTGATAGACCATATTTCTCTTATAGAAATATGAAGACCTTAAAGCAAAAACTTTGTTATAAGGATTTTAATTTCTATTCTATTCCTGCTTCTGCTAACCCTGGTACGTACAAATGTCTCAACTGTTCCTGCTGTTCTGATATTTTTGACCATACTAGCCATCAGTTTAGACATCCTGTAACAAATAAATTGTATTCCTTTAATTTAAAAGCTTTTTGTACCACTACTTTTGTTGTTTAAATGGCTACCTGTTCTCAATGCCCATCATTCTATATAGGAAAAACTACAAGAAAATTAAAAGATAGAATAGTGGAGCACAAATCAGAAATAAGGAGAGCAGTGGCCACAAATGCATTATATAAACATATAGCTGAATATGATACTCACCATAGGTTTTCTTTTAGAGTTATCCACATTGTCAAACCAACACCATGTGGAGGTGATATGAATAATTTACTTGAACTAAAGGAATACGAGTGGATAATTAGGCTAGCAGCAGATCACTCACCAGGACTTAATGATGTCATTACTTTAAAACCTGTTCTTAAATATTTACAACATACTAAACTTAAATAATATATAAATTGTTTCACATTTTGATTGCCTTTTAAGAGCGTAATTTTAATGTGTAATTTTAAACAGTATATTTTTGTGTGTCATATGACCATTGGGCTGCTGGTCATGTGATAGTGACCCTGTATAAACTGAGTATGTTATTGCACTTGCAATTTGTAATGCACTGAGGAAGGGTTTTATGCCTGAAAGCTTTGCTGTCTTTTATTAAAGTGGTTTTCTCCAGTGAACGTGTTTTTTTAATGATGCGAAGCACCCAGCGGTCTGTCGTGATGGACTCCCAAGCTGCCAAGTGCCTCAAGTAACGCCCCCCGACTGCCTCCAGAGTGGAGCAGTCGGGCAACCCTTTAGGGCTGTTGTGTGAGCTGGTCAGAAAAAGGTTCTCTGGACCCAAAGTTCTTCGGGCCCCCTCTGCCTCTAGGGCTGCGTCCTCCCTGTCCTCCTCTGCCGTGGAAGGACTGGGGGTCTGGAGCGGACTGAGACTGTTGCGACTTCCGGAACCACATCTTCTTCTGTCCCTTTTGGTTCTTGGAGAAGGACCTCTGGGAAGCAGAGAAGCGGACTTAGATGGCAGACGTCTTCCCGTCCTTTTCGCTCTGGACCAAGGTGTCGCAAACAGTCTTCCCTAATAGGGCAGAACCATCAAAAGGGGCATTTGCGAAAGACGCCTTGAAGGGTTCCTCGAAATCACAATGCCGGAGCCAGGCCTGATGCCTCATGACGAGACCTGCTCCGCTAGCTCTAGCGGCTCCTTCTGTGGCATGGGATAGTAGCCGCATAGAGGTATTAGAAATGGACCTAAGAGTGGCCATACGGGTGGAGTACAACTCTTCGTCCTCCGCCGACATGGACTCCGGGGGTGACACAGCGTATTCCTTAATAAGATCCCACTGCAGCCGAATAACGTGTGCCTTGTAGTTCAGCAGTGACCTCACCGAGAAGGATGCTGAACTAAACACCCGCTTCCCTAGGCGGTCCATCGCTCGGGACTCCTTGCCCAGGGGGTGGACCGAGGGGCTCTCCTGAGCTAGTTCCCTCTTAGTGGCCGCCGCCATCAACATGACATCTATGGGGGGACTCTTGCTCCAATGGGCCCTGTCGGCAGGAGGACTGAGGATCCTGTCAGGGTGCTTCGGGACTGGCTCCACAGTGTCCGGCTCCTTCCATGCCCTGGTGGTAATCAGGTCCACCAGGGGGTCAGCCGGAGGGGACACCCAAGATGTAGAAGGGCCTGCTTCAGATTCCTCCAGGAACACGGCTTCTTCCGAGGTCGGCTTTGGGGCAGACCACCCCCCCTGATCCTAAGCATTTCCATGATGTCCCCAAAGGGAACATCATCAGTGGGTGACCTTGGGGAGCCTTCCCCCTCCTCCAAATCCGTGTCTTCGGTCAAGGACTCAGGGGAGTCCAAGTACCTCCTCTTGCACTTCCGCTTGTGGGGGATCTCCTCGGGGGGGGCTGTCCGAGTAGGCCTCACCAACAACATCCTGTTCCAAAGGAATGACCTGGGACATTGAAGCAGGCTGTCCCTGGGGCCGGGTGATGGAAGTCAGACCCAACAGAGAAGGAGTGCAGGGTGGAGCTGTGGCAAGGACCGGGGGCCTGGAAGCAGTCGACAGAGCCCTCTCCACCACGTCGAACGCCAAGGGAGAGCCGCTCTCTCTAGGATCCGAGAGCGGACCCTCACTCAGATCCGACAGGAGGGCCGGCGCCGACGCAATCTGATCCGAAGGCCCAGTATGCTCCAACCTGGACGGCGTCGAAGGCATACTGAAACCCTCGGATCCGAAGCTCAGCCCTCAGCTCCGAGAGCTCGGATCTGACAAAAACGGACCGGACAGGCTCGAGGGAAGAGTCGGCGCCAAAGTACCCGAGACTGTCGGTGCCGACCCACCCCCGGTTCCAAGGCTGCCCGGCTCCGAACCCGGGAAGCGGTATGGAGAAGGAGCTATCGGGGCAAAGAAAGGGGTCAAGCTCCCCCCCGGAGGGGGGAGAGGCAGGAGCACTCCCATCTGCAGTTGGGCCTGGAGGAATCTTTGCATCATCCGGTCCAAGTCTGCGTCGGAAAGGCTGCATGTAGATGTCGAAGAGGCCACCGATACGGGACAGGAGTGCCGCCTCGATGACCTCGAAGGATATCGGGTCTCCTCCTCCTCAGGACCCGGTGAAAAACAAGGGGACCGGATCCGAGAAGGAGGAGACCGGGAAGCCCTGGAAGGAGAAGACCGCTTAGCCGGGGGAGCCGAAGCGGAGGCCTCGACCCTCCGCTTGTGGTGCTTCTCCCTCCTCTTGTCTTTCCTGGCCTCCCTCTCCTCCGGGCCTACAGCGGGAGGTTGAGTCCTGGCCAGGGGGAGAGTGGCCGCTGCCGAAGCCGTGGTCACGGTAGGACTGGAGGCTGAAGCTGAATCTGGGGGCAAGAGACCCACCAGGATCAGCTTGGATCTCCGGTCCTTGAATGCCCTGGGGTTGAACGCCGCGCAGATGGTACACCCAGAGGAAAGGTGTCCAACCCCAAGGCACAGAACACACTGAGTGTGGCCATCAGCTGGTGAAAGCTTATTGCCACACTCGGTGCACTTCGAAAAGATAGGTTTTGGGGCCTCAGACATTTTTAAACTAAAGAAACACACACGCTAGACCCCAACACACACAGACAGACCCTAACGAACCAGCGAGGGAGAGGGAGGGAAAAATATATAAACTAAAGAAGATTTAAGCTAAGGGAAACGGGTACGGACCTAACACATGGTACACACACCAAAAGTACAGAAAAAAAGTAAAAATTTTTCTATTTTTCTCTCACAGAAATTCGGTAACGACGGAGCTCGAGAATCCAGCTGCTGACAACAAGCGCGGAAAACTAGATCTGAGGTCAGTCAGGGTTGGCAGGGGTTTATGGGTAGAGGGAGGAGCTAGGAGCTCGGATCTAAGCTGTTGAAAACTGCTGGCTCAGATCCAAAGTCGGATCCGATACCCACAGGTTGCTGCACAAATGAAGTTAACTACTTCAGATTTAAACTCTTCAGGTTACTTGGCCCCAACTTACGATCTGGGCCCTAGCTCTCGGATCCGACATCCCTTGGACCTCCTTTGAATACACAGTGTCTCATGGATTCAACAGGTTGGGTATAATAAGAAGTTATGTACTCACCATAACGTTCCATCTGAGTAGGTATCTTCATTTGTCTGCAACCTGTGGGATATGGATCCGATCTCGGATCCGAGCCGGCAACTTCTAACATAGCATAGATCCGAGCTCCTAGCTCCTCCCCCTTACCCATAATCCCCCGCCTGCCCTAACTGACCTCAGATCAAGTTTGCCCCATAGCACAACAGATAACAGGTGTCCCAATGGGAACATATGCTAATAACACAAGAGCGATCCAATCGGTCAGGGGGAAGGAAAGGGGGATGGTTGCAGACAAATGAAGATACCTACTCAGATGGAACGTTATGGTGAGTACATAACTTCTTAATCTGAAGTAGGAACTTCATTTGTCAGCAACCTGTGGGACAGAGTCCCCAGCTACCTAAGTCTTGGGTGGCCTTCATGGAAGGATATTCCGGAGCAGCGCAGAGCCAAAGGATGCTCTACCTCGGGAAACAACATATATTTTATAATGGCTGATAAAGGTGTGAGATGAAGCCCAAGTGGCTGCGGAACAAATGTCATCCAGTGGAACCCTAGCTTGAAAGGCCGCAGAAGTGGCAACGGCCCTAGTAGAATGAGCACGGACTCCTTGAGGTGCAGGCCTTCCCGAACTCTGATATGCTAACAGAATACAGCTCGAGATCCATCTAGAGAGAGAAACATTAGAAACTGATTTTCCGAAATTACTTTCGGCAAAGGAGATAAACAACTGATCGGATTGCCTATGACCAGCAGTTCTGTGGATATAAAAACGTAATTGTCTGTGTACGTCCAAGGAAGTAAGCTTGTACTCTCCTTTGTTATGAAAGTTGGGGAAAAACACTGGGAGATTGATGGATTGATTGATGTTCGCTTCTGAAGATATCTTAGGTAGAAAGGACGGGTTGATTCTGAGGTAAACCCTATCGGGGTGAAAAACCAAATATTGTGGTTTGACACAAAGGGCTTGCAATTCCGATACCCTTTTGGCTGAAATTATGGCCACCAAAAAGGCTGTCTTCCAAGAGAGAAATTTGAGATCAACCGTGGCAGCCGGTTTGAATGGGAGACCAGTCAAGGCCTGCAAGACTAAGGATAAATCCCATGGAGGTACCACCTCTTTAACTGGAGGCCTAAGGAGGAAGGTACCCTTGAGGAAGGTCTTACACAGTTTGGAAGTGATAATAGGACCAGACTCTTGCCCCACATGGTAGTATGAGATTGCTGCCAGCTGTACCTTGACTGTGGAAGAACTAGCCCCCTGGTGAAAGAGAGAGGTTAGAAACTCTAGAATGAATGATATCGGGGCTGTAAAAGGGTCTAAACGATGGTGTTTTGCCCAAATGGTGAAGCGTTTCCACTTACTCCGATAAACCTTCCTGGTGGAAGGCTTGTGAGCTGCTACAAGAATGGCTTTGACCGGTGATGAGATACCGGGAGTCCTTATGAGGAGTGGAACTGGAGCAACCAAGCCGTCAGCTTGAGGTTGACCAGGTTCGGAGTTGGAAGACCGAGAGGATGAGAGATGAGATCCGGAATGGGATCCAGAATCCATGGTGGATACACTAGGTGAGACCATAGGTAAGGGAACCACGTCTGACGAGGCCAGAATGGGGCAATGAGGATCATCTTGCTCCCCAGCTGCCTGGCTTTCTGTAACAATTTCAACATCAGGGGTAGAGGAGGGTAAGCATAAAGCAGACCGGGAGGCCAAGCATGAACTAGAGAGTCTCTCGGGGACTTCCCCGGAGGGGGGATCAGAGCGAAGTAATCGTTGCATTTCGTGTTTGAAGGAGAGGCAAAAGATCGCAACAAGGTCACCCCCATCGGGCAAATACTTGCTCTGCCACTCGGTGGTTGAGAGACCACTCGTAAGGAGTCAGGATAGTACGACTGAGCCTGTCCACTAAAATGTTGGACCGTCCCGGAATGTGCATTGCTATGAGAAAGCGGTTGGTGGAAATCGCCCATTCCCACACTCTCATGGCCTCGCGGCAAAGGGGGTAAGACCTGGTTCCCCCCTGTTTGTTGATGTACCAGACTACTGACATGTTGTCTGTCTGTACCGCAATTGTCCCTACTGGAAGAGAGTTGTGTAGTGCTTGCAACGTCAAAAGCACCACTCTCATCTCTAGGACGTTGATATGCAAAGAGGTCTCTACGTCGTTCCAAGTGCCTTGGACTGTTCTGCCTGAAAAATGCCCCCCCCCACCCCAGGCGAGAAGCGTCCGTGGTCACTGTGTCGACTGGTGGAGGTAGTGGGAAGGGACGGCCCGTGTGGAGGGGTTGGGAGACTGGAGCCACCACAGGAGCGATTTTCTGCAAACCTTGCTTAATGAAACGGGGTGAGACAGAGGGTTGCAAGACAGGGACCATTGTACCTGGAGGGTCCACTGTAGAACCCTCATGTTCAACCAGGCCAATGGCAGCAGAGGGATTGCAGCCGCCATAGATCCTAGGGCCCTCAGAATCAATTCTGCCGAAGGAGTTTGCAGTTGAAGAATGGCCTGCACGTGTAACATTAGGTTCCGAAGTCGATCTGGAGTCAAGAAAGCAAGCATCTGTCTGGAATCCAGTCTTGCCCCTATAAAATCTAGCATCTGTGTAGGGATGAGAGAGGATTTGGTCATGTTGATGGTTAATCCTAATAGTGGAGCCAGACCGAGAAAATAGTCCCTGCCTGAGCAAAGTAGATGCCTTGTTGGGACTGTGAGGAGCCAGTCATCCAGGTATGGAAAGACCTGAATTCCCTGGAGTCTCAGGTGGGCCGCTACTACCGCTAGGACCCTGGTGAACACCCTGGGAGCTGAGGTGAGACCGAAGGGGAGGACTCTGAATTGAAAGTGACTGGCTCCCAGCCGGAAGCGGAGGAACCTCCTGGAACGCCTGTCCACTAGAATGTGATAGTACGCATCCTTGAGGTCTATAGAGCACATCCAGTCGTCCTCCCGCAATAAGGGGAGGACGGATTGCAACGTGACCATTCGGAACTTTTGTTTGGGTACCGCCAGGTTTAGGAAAGAGAGGTCGAGGATGGACCTCAAGTCCCCGTCTTTTGGCACCAGAAAGAACCTGGAGTAAAACCCTGATCCGACTTGATCTGGGGGACGTGCTGGATGGCTCTTTTTTGTAGAAGCTGCTGAATTTCTGCAGCGGCCGCCTTCTTTTGACTGGGTGGGACGTCGGGAAGGCTTCTGATTCTGGGGTTGGCTATGAAGTGAATTAGGTAACCTCTGGATATAATGCGAAGCACCCAGTGATCTATTGTTATGGACTCCCATTTTGCCAGGTGCTTCGAAAAATGCCACCCGACTGCCTCCAGAGTGGAGCAGTCGGGAAACCCCTCAGGGGTTCTGCGTGGGCCTCTCAGAGAAAGGTTCTCTGGACCCAAAATTCCTCGGACCCCCTCTGCCTCTGGGGCTGCGTCCTTCCTGTCCTCCTCTGCCACAAGAGGACTGGATGCCCTGAGCAGACTGAGATTGATGCGATTTTCGGAACCACATCTTCTTCTGACCCTTTTGGTTCTTGGAAAAGGACCTCTGGGGTGCAGAGAAGTGGACTCCGGTGGCAGACAAGGTCTTCCCGTCTTTCTCGCATTGGACAAGAGTATCGTGAACGGTTTTGCTGAACAGTGCAGAACCATCAAAAGGGGCATTCGCGAATGACGCCTTAAAGGGTTCCGAGAAGTCACAGTGACGGAGCCAGGCCTGTCTCCTCATGACAAGCCCGACTCCGCCTGCTCTAGCGGCTCCCTCTGTAGCATGAGACAATAGCCGCATAGAGGTATTAGAGATAGAGCGGAGGGTGGCCATTCGGGAAGAGTACAAATCCTTGTCTCCCTCCGACATGGACCCCGGAAGGGAAGCAGCGTATTCCTTAATTAGGTCCCGCTGCATCCTAATAACGTGTGCCATATAGTTCAAGGCCCTCATAGAGAAGGTCGCTGAACTGAAGGCCCGCTTCCCAAGACAGTCCATCGCGCAAGACTCCTTGCTCGGTGGATGAATCGTGGGGCTCTCCTGAGCCAACTCTTTCTTAGTGGCTGCAGCCACCAACATGGCATCCACAGGGGGACCTCTGCTCCAATGTGATCTCTCTGCAGAGGGGCTCAAAATTTTGTCTGGGTGCTTGGGGATCGGCTCTACGGTGTCCGCTTCCTTCCAATCCCTAGAGTATATGAGATCCACCAGGGGGTCGGGTGGAGGGGACACCCAAGAGGTAGATGGTCCTGCCTCAAACGCCTCAAGGAATACGGACTTGTCAGAGGAAGCCTTGGGGGCAGACCACCCACCTCTGATTTTGAGCATTTCCATGATGTCTCCAAAGGAGACATCCTCAGGGGGTGATCTCGGGGAGCCTTCCCCTTCATCCAAGTCCGTATCTTCTGTGAGACTCTCAGGGGAGTCTATGTGCCTCCTTTTGCACTTTGCCTTGTGAGGAATCTCCTCGGGGGGGGCTGTCCGAGGAGTCCTCACGGGCTGTAATCTGTTCCACTGGAACTCCTAAAGGCGCTGAGGCAGGCTGCCCGGAGGGCCGGGTGAGGGGAGCCAGGACCAGATGAGAAGGAGTGCAGGAGGGAGCCGAAGCCAGGACCGGAGGCCTGAAAGCACTCGACAGTGCCCTCTCCACCGCAACGAAAGCCGAGGGGGAGCCGCTCTCAGACGGATCCGAGATCCATCTCCCACTCGGATCCGAGATCCGTCTCCCACTCGGATCCGAAGCGGGGATCGGACCTGGTGCCGAGAACGTCGGATCCGAAGGACCAGTGTGCTCCGACCGGGACGGAGCCGAAAGCACACCGAATCCCTCGGATCCGAAGCTCGGCCCACGGCTCCGAGAGGTCGGATCCGACAGACTCGAGGGAATAGTCGGAGCCGACGTGCCCAGCACGGTCGGCTCTGACCTACCCCTGGATCCAACGTGGCTCGGCTCCGAGCGCTCCGAGCCCGGAATGCGGTTCGGAGAAGGAGCTATAGGAGCGAAAAAAGGGGGGAGGCAAGAGCACTCCCATCTGCATCTGGGCCTGGATGAATCTCCTCATCATCCGGTCCATATCCGCATCAGACATGCTAAAAGTGGACCTCGACGAGGCCACCGAGGCAGACCTGGAGTGTCGCCTCGATGACCTCGACGGGGACCGGATCACCTCCTCCTCGGGTCCCGGGGAGAAACAAGGGTATTGGATCCGAGGAGGAGGAGATCGAGAAGACTTGGACAGGGAAGCCCTCTTGGCGGGCGGGGCCGATGAAGAGTCCTCGGCCCGCCGCTTAAGGTGCTTCTCCCTCTGCTTCTCTTTCCTGGCCTCCCTATCTTCCGGAGCCGAAGCGGGAGGTTGAGTCCTGGTCGGAGGAAGGGAGGCAGGGGTGACCGCTACCGGGGGGGGTAGCAGGCACCGAAGCACTGGCGGCCGAAGCAGAGTCTGAGGGTAGAAGGCCCGCCAGAACTAGCTTCGACCTTCGATCCTTGATTGCCCTGGGGTTGAACGCCGTGCAAATCACGCAACCCGAAGAGAGGTGTTCAACCCCAAGGCACCTAACGCACCGAGTGTGGCCATCAGCCGGTGAAAGCTTGTGACCACACTCGGTGCATTTTGAAAAAATTGCCTTAGGGGCCTCCGACTTACTGTAGGAAAGCACACTCACTAGGCCCCTAATTCAGTCACACACACACACTACGACCAGCGGGGGAGGGAGAATTATTCTTAAATTAAAACAAGTATGTTATATATATAAAAAGGAGAAAGGATAAACCTATCACACACACAACCAGTCACTCGGAAGAAAAAATACAAAAACATTTTTCCTCACAAAACGCCAAGAGCTCTGAACCTAGCTGTTGCTTGAAGAGCAGCAAACTAGATCTGGGGTCAGTTAGGGCAGGCAGGGGATTATGGGTAAGGGGAGGAGCTAGGAGCTCGGATCTATGCTATGTTAGAAGTTGCCGGCTCAGATCCGAGATCGGATCCGTATCCCACAGGTTGCTGACAAATGAAGTTCTTACTTCAGATTCAAGTCTTACAGTTTGCTTGGAGCCATCTTACAGTCTCTGGGTCCTAGCTCTTGGATCCGAAGACCCTTGGGCCTCCTTCGGATCTGTGGTGTCCCAGGGATCCGATAGGTTGGGTGTAATCAAGCACTTCAGATTATTTGGAGATCCTTCGGATCCAAGAAAATTTAAAGAAGTTATGTACTCACCATAATGTTCCATCTGAGTAGGTAATAAGAAGTTATGTACTCACCATGACGTTCCATCTGAGTAGGTAAACTTCATTTTTGGATCTTAGAGAGAGCAGCTCTCCCTCGGCGTTCGACGTGGTGGAGAGGGCTCTGTTGAGAGATTCCAGGCCCCCAGCCCTTGCCACAACTCCACCCTGCACTCCTTCTCTGTTGGGCCGGCTTCCATCATCCGGCCCCAGGGACAGCCTGCTTTGACGTCCCAGGTCATTCCTTTGGAACAAGACGTTGCTGGTGAGACCTCCTCGGACAGCCCCCTTGAGGAGGTTCCTCACAAGCGAAAATGCAAGAGGAGGCACCTGGACTCCTCCGAGTCCTTGACTGAGGACATGGATTTGGAGGAAGGGGAAGGCTCCCCAAGATCACCCCCCGAAGATGTCTGTTTTGGTGACATCATGGAGATGCTCAGGATAAGGGGGGGGGTCTGCCCCAAAGCCTACCTCGGACGAATCTGTGTTCTTGGAGGCATTTGAAGCAGGCCTGTCTACCTCATGGGTGTCCCCTCCGGCCAACCCCCTGGTAGATTTGATTACTACCAGGGCATGGAAGGAGCCGGACACTGTGGAGCCAGTCCCCAAGCGCCCGGATAAAATTCTTATACCCCCCTCCGACAAGTCCCATTGGAGTAATGGTCCCCCTGTAGATGCCATGTTGGTGGCGGCGGCCACCAAGAGGGAACTAGCTCAGGAGAGTCCCTCGGTCCACCCCCCGAGCAAGGAGTCTCGGTCAATGAAACATTTAGGGAAGCGGGTTTTTAGTTCGGCTACCTTCTCTGTGAGGTCGCTGAACTACATGGCACATGTTCTTCGACTGCAGCGGGACCTTATCAAAGAGTACACTGCGTCACCCCCCCCCCGAGTCCATGTCGGCAGAGGACAAACAGTTGCACTCCACCCGGATGGCCACTCTCCGATCTATATACAACACCTCTATGCGGCTTCTGTCCCATGCCACGGAAGGAGCCGCTAGAGCCAGCGGAGCGGGCCTCATCATGAGGCGTCAGGCCTTGCTCCGTCACTATGATTTCGCGGAACCCTTCAAGGCGTCTTTCGCTAATGCCCCTTTTGATGGTACTGCCCTTTTTGGCAAAACCGTTCGCGATACTTTGGTCCAGAGCGAGAAGGACGGGAAGACGTTTGCCGTCAGAGTCCGCTTCTCTGCTCCCCAGAGGTCCTTCTCCAAGAACCAAAAGGAACAGAAGAAGATGTGGTTCCGGAAGTCGCAACAGTCCCGTCCCGCTCCGGACTCCCAGCCCTTCCGTTGCAGAGGAGGGCAGGGTGGACGCTGCCCTAGAGGCAGAGGGGGCCCAAGGAACTTTGGATCCGGAGAACCTTTCTCGGACCAACCCACGCAACACCCCTGAGGGGTTGCCCGACTGCTCTACTCTGGAGACAGTCGGGGGGGCGTTTCTCGAAGCACCTAGCAGCTTGGGAGTCCATCACAACAGACCGCTGGGTGCTTCGCATCATATCCAGAGGATATCAGATCCCCTTTTCTCTTTACCCACGCAGCCCCAGATACCTCCCCGATGTCCCACCCGATCAGAGGGAGGCCGCAGCAACGGAAATCCAACAGTTGCTGGAAAAAAGAGCCATCCAGCATGTTCCCCCAGACTAGTGCGGGTCGGGTTTTTACTCCAGGTTCTTCTTGATGCCAAAAAAGACGGGTGCTTAAGACCAATCCTCGACCTCTCCCCCCTGAACCTGTCAGTAAACAAAGAGAAGTTCCGCATGGTCACCCTTCAATCCATTCTCCCCCTCTTGTGGGAGAATGCCTGGATGTGCTCTATAGACCTCAAGGATGCGTACTACCACATTCTGATGGACAGGCGATCCAGAAGGTTCTTCTGCTTCTGGCTAGGAGCCAGTCATTACCAATTCAGGGTCCTCCACTTTGGTCTCTCCACACCCCCAGGTGTTCACCAAAGTGTTAGCGGTGATAGCGGCCTACTTGAGGCTCCAGGGAATTCAGGTTTTCCCATACCTGGACAACTGGCTCCTGACCACCCCGACAAGGTATCTACTCTGCGCAGCCAGAAACTACTTTCTTTGTCTAGCCCCCCGGCTGGGGATCACTATCAACATAGAGAAGTCGTCTCTTGCCCCGTCTCAGACCATTGACTTCATAGGGGCCAGATTAACCCAAACAAGCTCCTAGCCTTTTTGACCATGGACCGGCTACAAATCCTGAGGCTACATGTGCAGGCCATCATACAATCCCCAGCTCCTCCGGCAGAATTGGTCCTAAGGGCTCTAGGTTCAATGGCGGTGGCAATCAGTCTATTGCCAATGGCGCGTTTGAACATGAGGGTCTTACAATGGACCCTCCAAGTCCAGTGGTCCTTTCTACAATATCCTCTCAGCCATCCCATTCCCCGCAGCAGGGCTTGCAAGAGGGCCCTCTTAGGGTGGCTCCAATCTCCGGACCTCCAGGAAGGACTCCCCTTTTCTATGGCCCCTCCCCTAGCCACGGTGACCATGGACGCCTCCCACCTCGGGTGGGGGGGGGCATTGTTCGGGCAGGACAGTCCAAGGCACGTGGGACCTCACGGAGTCTTCATTGCATATCAATGTCCTAGAGATGAGGGCAGTGCTGTTGGCGTTGCAAGCACTTCAGGACCTTCTTCCTGTAGGAACGATTGTGATTCAGACGGACAAAATGTCTGTTGTCTGGTACATCAACAAAAAAGGAGGAACCAGGTCTTACCCACTCTGTCAAGAGGCCATGAGGGTGTGGGAATGGGCAATCTCCACCAACCGTTTTCTCATAGCAACGCACATTCCGGGGCAGTCCAACATCCTAGCGGACAGACTAAGTCGCACCATCCTGTTACCATATGAGTGGTCTCTGAATCTCAAGGTAGCGAATCTGATTTTCGCCGAATGGGGTCAACCCTGTTGCAATCTCTTTGCCTCTCCCTCGAACACAAAATGTTACGACTACTTCGCTCCCCCCCCCAGGGAATCTCCGAGAGACGCTCTGGTGCATGCTTTTTCCTCCTGGTCTACTTTATGCATACCCTCCTCTTCCTCTGATGCTAAAGTTTCTGCAGAAAGCCAATCGGTTGGGGAGCAGGATAATCCTCATTGCCCCGTTCTGGCCTCGTCAAGACTGGTTCCCTTACCTTTGGTCTCATGTGGTGAATCCTCCTTGGATTCTGGATCCCTTTCCGGATCTAATATCCCACCCCCTAGATCTCCCAGTCCCGAACCTGGACAATCTCAAGCTCACAGCTTGGCTGCCCCAGTTCCACTCGTAGCTAGGACTCCCGGTATCTCCTCCCCTGTTAAAGCTGTCCCAGTAACAGTGCACAAGCCTTCTACTAGAAAGATCTATAGTAGCAAATGAGCGGAACTTCAGGTCTTCATTTGTCAGCAACCTTTGGGTATCGGATCCGACCTGGATCTGAGCTGGCAGCTTTCCAAGCTAGAGATCCGTGCTTCAAGCTCCTCCCCTTACCCATAACACCCTGCTACCTCCTTCCAATCCTCAGATCACGTTTGCCCATCTATATAATCTCACAAAGACAAAACAACAACCTGAAGAATCCTAACCTAAGGATTAGCAAATGACCTGAAAACCCATGCTAGTGTTCAGGTAATTAAAGAACCTGGTTAGGGGGAAGGAGGGAGGGTCGGTTGCTGACAAATGAAGTTACCTACTCAGATGGAAAGTTATGGTGAGTACATAACTTCTTTATCTGAAGTAGGTAACTTCATTTGATCATCAAACTGTGGGACAGAGTCCCCAGCTACCAAAAAACTTGGGAGGTCCTCAAGGAAGGATATTCCGGAGCACTGCAGAGCCAAAAGCCACCCTTCCTGTAGACACTAAATCCAATTTATAGTGAGAGATAAAGGTATGAGAGGCTGCCCAAGTAGCCGCAGAGCAAATATCATCAAAGGGAACTCTCAACCAGAATGCAGCAGATGTAGCCATAAAGCGGGCAGAATGAGCATGAATCCCTGTAGGCTCTGGCAGGCCAGATTGTATGTGATAAGAATGCAATTCGAAATCCATCTGGCCAGAGTCACCTTCGACATAGGCTTACCCAAGATGGGTTTTCCAGAAGTAACAAAGAGCTGATCAGACTTGCGGAAGGCAGCTGTTCTGTGTAAATAAAAACGTAACTGTCTACAAACATCTAACAAATGAAGTTTGTACTCCCCTTTGTTTTGATAGGGAAAAAAAATGGGAGATTAATGGACTGATTGATGTTCGCCTCGGAGGCCACTTTAGGTAGAAAAGATGGGTTAGTCCTGAGAGAGACCCTGTCCTTATGGAAAAAAAGATATGGGGCTTTAATACAGAGGGCTTGAAGCTCCAACACCCTTCTAGCTGATGTAATAGCTACCAAAAAGGCAGTTTTCCAGAACAAGAATTTCAAATCAACAGAAGCTGCAGGTTCAAAAGGAGGTCCAGTCAGTGCCTGAAGGACCAAAGTTAGATCCCATGGAGGGATGGGGATCCTAATAGGAGGTCTCAAGAGAAACATACCTTTCAGAAAGGTCTTGCAAATCTTGGTGGAAGCGAGGGGACTGAGAGTGTCTCCATTATGAAAATGGGAGATGGCAGCCATTTGAACCTTTGCAGTAGAAGAACTGGCCCCTTGCTGAAAAATATGAGATAGGAAATCGAGCACTGCTGGGATGGGAGCAGTGAAAGGGTCCAAATTCCTATGAGACGCCCAAATGGAAAACCACTTCCATTTACTATTGTAAACCTTCCTGGTAGAAGGCTTATGCGCCGCTACCAGGATAGATCTAACTGCAGATGAGATACCGGGAGTCCTGGCAACGAAGGGAACTGGATCAACCAAGCTGAGAGCTAGAGATCGACCAGATTCGAGGGTTTCAATCCCGAAGATGAGATATCAGATCCGGAGAGAAGCTATAAGATAAGACCGTAGACACGGGAACCAGGCTTGACGAGGCCAGAATGGGGCTATGAGGATAATCTTGCTCCCCAACAGACGAGCTTTCTGTAAGAATTTTGTTATCAATGGAAGAGGAGGTTAAGCATAAAGAAGACCGGGTGGCCAAGCATGAACTTGTGCGTCTGTGGGGCTTTCCCCCAGAGGGGGAATTAGAATGAAAAACTCGCTGCACTTCACGTTGGAAGGCGACGCAGAGAGATCTCAGCAAGGCTGACCCCACTTGCGGAAGATCTATTTCGCTACTAAGGGATTCAGAGACCACTCGTAAGGCGAGAGGATAGTTCGACTCACTTTGTCCGGTAGGATGTTGGACCGACCCGGAATGTGCGTTGCTAACAGAAAACGGTTGGTGGATATCGCCCAATCCCAAACTCTCATGGCCTCTCGGCAAAGAGGGTAAGACCTGGTTCCCTCCGTTTGTTGATGTACCAGACCACTGACATGTTGTCTGATTGAATCACAGTAGTCCCTGGAGGGAGAAAGGCATGAAGGGCTTGCTACGCTAGAAGCACCGCCCTCATCTCCAGAACATTGATATGCAGAATGGTCTCTGTATGAGTCCACGTACCTTGGACAGTTCTGTCCGTGCAATGCCCCCCCCCCCACCCAAGGCGAGAAGCGTCCGTGGACACTGTGGCTTGGGGTTGCGGCATAAGAAATGGCCATCCTTCCCGAAGCTCTCAAGATTGGAGCCACCACATGAGGGAATTTATGCAAACTCTGCTGAGAGGAATCGGTAAGTACAACAGGTGGTGAAGTATGGACCACTGAACCTGCAAAGTCCACTGGAGAACCCTCATGTGCAAACGAGCTAAGGGCGCGAGATTGATTGCTGCTGCCATGGACCCTAAGGCTCTCAGGACTAACTCCGCTGATGGGGCTGGTGTCTGAAGAAGGGCTAAAATGTGTAAGGTCAAACTGCGAAGTCTGTTTGATGTCAAGAAGGCCTTGGTCTGAAGCGTGTCTATTCTGGCCTCTATAAACTCCATGACTTGAACTGGTTGAAGGGATAACTTCTTCAAGTTTATGGTGATCCTCATTTGGGACGCTAGAAGTAGGAAGCAATCCCTGGCTAAGCAGAGTAGATGCCTGGTGGCAAGGAGCCAGTATTCCCTGAAGTCTCAGGTGGGCCGCTACAACTGCCATGACCTTGGTGAACACCCTGGGGGCTGTGTTGAGACCGAAGGGTAGGACCCTGAACTGGTAATGACTGTCCCCTAGCCGAAAGCGGAGGAACCTCCTGGATCACCTGTCCATGAGAATGTGATAGTACGCATCCTTGAGGTCTATGGAGCACATCCAGTTCTTCTCCTGCAGCAGGGGCAGAATGGATTGAAGCGTGACCAACCGGAATTTCTCCTTGGCAATGAAGAGGTTCATTGTTGAAAGGTTGAGGATCGGTCTTAAGTCCCCCGCCTTTGGCACCAAAAAGAACCTGGAGTAGTTGCCTAATCCGGATTGGTCTGAGGGGACGTGCTGGATGGCTCTTTTCTCTAGTAACTTTTTTACCTCTAAAGCTGCAGCCTCCCTCTGATTGGGTGGTACATCGGGGAGGCGCCTCGACTGAGGAGGCAGGTTTATGAAAGGGATTGAGTAACCTCTGGATATTATTCAAAGCACCCAGCAATCTGTTCTGATGGACTCCCATTGGGCTAAGTGCTTCGAAAATCACCCCCCGACTGCCTCCAGAGAAGAGCAGTCGGGCAACCCCTCAGGGCTGCTGCGTGGGTCGGTCAGTAAAAGGTTCCCGCGACCCAAAATTTTTCAGCCCCCCTCTGCCTCTAGGCCGGCGTCCACCTTGTCCCCCTCTGCCTCTGAAGGACGAAGGGTCCGGAGCGTAAGGGGACTGCTGAGACGTCCGGAACCACATCTTCTTTTGTCCTCTCTGGTTCCTGGTAAAGGACCTTTGAGGAGCTGAGAAGTGGACTCCGATGGCAGACAGCATCTTCCTGTCTTTCTCGCTCTGAACCAATGTGTCGCGGACGGTCTTCCCAAACAGGGTAGAACTGTCAAAGGGTGCGTTCACGAAGGACGCCTTGAAAGTTTCCACAAAGTCACAAAGCCAGAGCCAGGCGTGACGCTTTAAGGTGATGCTAGACCCGCTGGCTCTAGCGGCCCCCTCCATGGCATGGGAAAGTAGCCGTATAGATGTGTTTGAAACAGATTTCAGAGTGGCCATGTGAGTCGAGAAAGTCTGTTTGTCCTCGGCTGACATGGACTTAGGGGGAGACTCAGCGTATTCTTTTACCATATCCCGCTGAAGTCTAATTACATGGTCGAAATAATTCAGCACCCTTATGGAAAAGGTAGCTGAAGCAAACATCCGCTTCCCGATACGATCCATCGTCCGACACTCCTTATCAGGGGGATGTATCGAGGAACTATCCTGGGCAAGTTCCTTTTCTAAAGTCCCTCTCTCCCTGGGAAGAAGTGGGAGGTTGAGTCCCAGCCAGGGGAGAGGGGACAGCAGGCTGAGCAGCCGCAGCTGCGGATGTAGCCACCGAGGGAGAGGAGGAGGAAGATGACTCCGCAGGTAGGAGACCCACCAGAATCAGCTTATTCCTCCTATGCCTCAGGGCCCGGGGGTTAACGGCTGCACAAATTTGGCAGCTCGATGACAAATGCAGTACCCCCAGGCAGAGGACGCACTGGGGAAAGCTTATGGCCACACTCAGTGCACTTAGAAAAGATGGCCTTTGGGGCCTCGTCCATGATTTCTGAAGCAAAAAAACACACACGTGCCCACACAAACACCTAAGGGAAAGGGGGGGTCTACTAGGCTTTAAACTATGATGGAACGGTAAAACTCAGGGGTTTAAACTAAGAAATTATACTATCCACACACACACAAAAACTAAGAAAAATTTTGAGGAAAATCTACTTACAAATTGCCTAACTCTAGGAGCTCGAGAAACTCGTGCTTGACAAGGCCGCGGCAAACGAGATCTGGGGATTGGAAGGAGGTAGCAGGGTATTATGGGTAAGGGGGAGGAGCTTGGAGCTCAGATCTCTAGCTTGGAAAGCTGCCGGCTTGGATCCAGGTCGAATCCGATACCCACAGG
This sequence comes from Protopterus annectens, assembly GCF_019279795.1. Taxonomy (NCBI): domain Eukaryota; kingdom Metazoa; phylum Chordata; order Ceratodontiformes; family Protopteridae; genus Protopterus; species Protopterus annectens. Next base: position 1,656,328,912 of record NC_056732.1, read on the forward strand.
TTGATGATCAAATGAAGTTACCTACTTCAGATGATCCGATAGACTACAGTTTCTCTGGAGATTCCTAGGCCTAGAATATGGTGGACCCTTGCATACTCTGCTTAGGCTCTGACAGATAACGTTTTGCTGGTGGATGTAGCTCTTTAGATTCGAACAATTCTACCAGCCTTGGAGGTTGCAGTAGCTATATTAAAATGGTATCTATTCTTGGATCCTAAGCCTAGGATCCAGCAGGCAAGTGTAAGACACTTCTCAGATCCGGACCTCCTCCGGATCTGAGTTGTTGGATCAGTACAATTTCTAATAAATTTTCTTTGGGTCTTAAGACTCCTATGGGTTAGTGTCATAGCTCTTGAATCCGGACTTCTTCGAATTCAAGAAGTCAAGCCAGTGCAGTTTCTTCTCATCCAAACTTCATCCATCCGGCCTGACTGTTTGCTCTTTTCTTCTGGCATGGAGTCCTGGTCAGTTTTGCCCTGCCTTGATTTGTGTAGGGGTGTAACAAGTATGGTTCCCTAGCCAGATAGGATTATGAACCCAAACTCACTTTTCACTAGATTCTTGACTACAGCATAACTTTAAGATCTGAAGTAGTTAACTTCATTTTATCTGCAACCTGTGGGTATACGGAGCCGTATTGGGTCCAAGCCAGCAACATTTTTCTAGTATCTGCTCCAAGCTCCGAGCTCCTCCCCTTACCCATAATGCCCAACCATCTCCTATCTTCCCTCAGATCACATTTGCTGCGCCAGTAGTGTGCATCGTGGTCTCCTTTGCTCTGAGCTAAAAAGGGATAGTAAGTGGTAACATTTGATTATTTCTAAGTGTGCTTGTCTAGGTTTACCCTTCTTCCCCTTCTGTAGTAACACGTTGGTCATTAGTGTTAAAAAAAAAAAAATTTTTTTTTGTATTAGAATAGTAGTCAGACCTGCCCTTCTCCTGCCTGTGTGTGTGTGTTTTTTTGTTGGGAAGGTAGTACCTTTACCTTTGAGTGCAGGACGATAGCTGACCAGCCAAAGCCTGTATTCAAAAAATGTACAGAGTGTGGCCATAAGCTTTCCCCTGCTGATGGTCACACTCTGTGTGTGATATGTTTAGGACTGGCACATTTATCCACCCAGTGTGGTATCTGTTCAGGCTTCAACCCTAGGGCCCTTAGGGATCGTAAGGCGAAGCTAGTTACCAAAGGCCTTCTCCCTGTTCCCATGCTGGATTCTGCCTTGGCCTCGGTCGCTAGTGCACCTCCCAGACAGGGACTCAACCTCCTTCTTCGTCTGGCGATGGGTCCTCTAAGGACCGACCTTCAGTCAGCAAGTCTGACAAAGAAAAAGAGAAGGAAAAGGAAAGACGCAGAGAAGAAAGGGAGAAAAAGAAAGACAGGCATTGCAAGAGATCCCCAGACAGGGAGCTCTTTCTCAGCCCTCCATCCAAGACCATGAGGCCTGTTTCTCCTTGGCTCCGGTCACCGCATTTCTCACCGGAGCCGTTGGAACATTCGGACCCGAGGCCCTCCACCCCTCGGCGCAGACCAGCCAGATCCGAGTCGGTGGCCTCTATGAGGTCGAGTCGGAGCCTATCGGACATGGATATGGACAGGATGATGCAGAGATTTCTTCAGACCCAAATTCAGATGGGAGTCTTGCCAGGTCCCTTTCCCTCTGGAGGGACGACCTCCATGCCTCTTTGCCGCCCCATCTCTCCTTCCCCGATCCGTGCTTCGGCTTCAGGGCTCTTGGATCCGAGGTTCTTCGGAGCTGGTAGCTCGGCGCTGACGGTTCCTCCAACCTCGACTCCAGCTGTTACCTTGAGTTCCTCGGATCTGACTTGTTCGGATCTGAGTGACTCTTGGAGCCGTGGACAGGGAGTCGGACTTGGGGGAATGGATTCTTTGGCTACGACTCTTTTGGACCCAACCCGTTCCCTCGGACCTCAGGCTACCCTGTCTTCGGCTCCGGTCCCCACTTCAGATCCGGGGAGGACTTCTCCCTCGGCCTAAGAAGTGGTAGACAAGAGTTCTCTCCCAGGGATTGAGACCCCAGCCCATTCCCTCGGATACCACTCAGGCCCCCCTGGATTTGGCGATGACTCCCTTCATCCTGCCTCAGGGACAGCCCGTGCCAGAGGATCCCCAGGTCATTTTCCCTGAGGAAACTCCTGTGGCTCGCGGATCCCCTTCTGAAAGTCCCACTGAAGAGGGCCACCGCAATCGCAAGTGCAAAAGGAGGCAGTTGGACTCCCCCAAGTCCCTCACCACTGACACTGACTTAGATGAAGGAAAAGGTTCCCCCAGGTCCCCTCCCAAAGACGTCTCCTTCAGAGAAATTATGAAAATCCTCCGCCAGAGGGGAGGTTGGTCAGCCCCAAAACCTTCTGGGGATGAGTCAGTGTTCCTGGAGGCCTTTGGCATGGGCCCATATACTTCCTGGGTGTCCCCACCAGCAGACCCCTTGGTGGACCCCATCACCACGAGGGCATGGAAGGAGCCTGACACCGTAGAGCCCATCCCCAAACGTCCTGACAAGGTTTTATCTCCTCCTTCTGATAGACAACCGTGGTCGAAAGGAGCCCCAGTTGATGCTATGTTGGTCACAGTGGCCACAAAGAAGGAACTAGCACAGGAGAGTTCCTTAGTCCACCCTCCAGACAAGGAGTCCAGGTTGGTGGATAGGTTTGGGAAGCTTGTATACTCTTCAGCGACTTTTTCTATCCGTGCGCTGAATTATTTGGCACATGTGATTCGACTTCAGCGAGACCTTGCTTTGGAATTCGCTGAGTCGCCCCCAGAGTCTTTATCGCCGCAGGACAGACAGCTGTTCTCAGCGAAAATGTCTACTCTGAAGTCAGTCTCAAATACATCTATGAGGCTACTTTCCCACGCCATGGAAGGAGCAGCTAGAGCGGCTGGGACAGGCATAGCCATGAGGCGTCATGCCTGGCTCAGATTGTGTCAGTTCGCGGACCCTTTCAAGGCATCGTTTATCAACGCTCCCTACGATGGCTCCTCCCTCTTTGGGAAGACAGTTCGTGACACACTTGTCCAGAGCGAAAAGGACAGGAAGACTTTGTCTGCCATCAGAGTCCGCTTCTCTAACCCTCAGCAGTCCTTCTCTATGAATCAGAGAGGGCAGAAGAAGATGTGGTTCCGAAAATCTCAGTTTTCCCAGGATTCTCAGGACAGCTATTCCCCCAGAGGCAGATGGGGACAGGATCGACGCTGACCCAGAGGTAGAGGGGGTCCCAGGAATTTCGGGTCTAGGGAACCCTTTTCTGATAGACCCGGTCAGCAGCCCTGAGGGTTTGCCTGACTGTCCTACTCTGGAGGCAGTCAGGCGATGATTGTCCTTACACCCAGTAGCATGGGATTCCATTACGACAGATCGCTGGGTTCTTCAGATAATATCCAGAGGTTACTCTATTCCTTTCATTGCCCCTCGAAACATTACAAAACACCTCCTGGATGTTCCACCCACTCACAGGGAGGCCACACCTGTAGAGGTTTCAAAGCTGCTTCTCAAACGAGCCTTCGAAAGGGTCCCCCCGATCAGTCCAGATTAGGTATCTACTCAAGGTTCTTTTTGGTGCCAAAAAGACAGGGAACCTCAGGCCCATTCTAGACCTGTCAACATTGAACCTGCCGGTAGCAAAACAGAAATTCTGGATGGTCACCCTTCAGTCCATTCTGCCTTATCTCCGAGAGTTTGACTGGATGTGCTCGTTATACCTTCAGGATGCTTAATACCAGATCAGAATACACAGAAGCTCCAGGAGGTTTCTGAACTTTTGGCTGGGAGCCAGTCACTTTCAGTTCAGGGCCCTACCCTTTGGTCTCACCATAGCACTCAGGGAGTTCACCAAGGTAATGGCAGTTGTAGCGGCCCACCTGAGGCTTCAGGATATTCAGGTGTTTCCTTACCTGGATGACTGGCTCTTCACTGTGCACAGCAAGCATCACTTGTGTCTGGCCCGAGATTATTTCATTCGGTTAGCAAACCTACTGGGAATTACAGTCAATGTTCACAAATCCCATTTGCAACCAGTACAAATTCTAGACTTTATTGGGGCACAGTTAGACACTTTGCAGATGAAGGTATTCCTAACCACATACAGGATTCTACATCTCAGGGGCCACATAGCTCAGATAGCGAACTCCCAGTCTTCAAAGGTGAGTGAGGTTCTCTGGGTTCTGGGCTGCATGGCTGCCGCCATATCTATTCTCCCATATGCATGCCTTCACATGCAGGTTCTCCAATGGACTCTGGCTATCCAGTGATCTTGGCTAGAGCTACCCATGGAATTTCCTATCAAGATCAGTCACGTCTGCAGGACATCTCTTCTTTGATGGTTAACTTCACCGGAGATATCAAAAGAATGCCCATTTGATTCACCCTCAGTCCAAACCACAGTGACCACGGACGCCTCCCAACTCGGGTGGGGGGAACACTGTTTGGGAAGGACTGTCCAATGCACGTGGTCCCAGACAGAGACCAAATTGCACATAAATGTTCTAGAGATGAGGGCAGTGATTTTTGCGTTGGAAGCCTTTCACACAGTCCTCCCTCTCGGATTGATTGCAATTCAGTCAGACAACATGTCGGTCATCTGGTATATCAACAAGCAAAGGGGAACCAGATCCTACCCTCTATGTCGCGAGGCCATGAGAGTGTGGGAATGGGCAATTTCCACCGGTCGGTGTCTGATAGCAACGCACATCCCGGGGCACTCCAACATTTTAGCATACAGATTGAGCTGGGGCATTCTGATGCCTTACAAGTGGTCTCTGAAATAGTCAGTAGCAGAGGAGATTTTCCTGGCATGGGGTCAGACTTGCTGCGATCTCTTCACATCTCCTTCCAGCACAAAGTGCAGCGAGTTCTTCGCTCTGATTCCCTCACCAGGGAAAGTCCCCAGAGATGCCCTAGTCCATGTTTGGACCCCCGGGCTTCTGTATGCTTATCCACCTTTACCTCTCTTTCCGAAGTTTCTTCAGAAAGCTTGCCAACTATGGTGCAAAGTGATCCTCACTGTCCCATTCTGGCCTCGTCAGGTTTGGTTCCCATTCCTTTGGTCTCATCTATTAGCTTCCCTGTGGGTTCTGGATCCCTGCCCGAATCTAATTTCCCATCCGTCAGGGACACATCCACCTGATCTGAGCAGCCTCAAGCTAACAGCTTGGTTGCTCCAGTTCCGTTAATCGCCAGGACTCCTGGTCTTTCATCCCAGGTAAAATCTATTCTAGTGGCCTGTCTTAAAGACTCCACTAGGAAACTATATTGCAGTAAATGGAAGCGCTTTTCCATTTGGGCTTCACAGAGAGAAATAGATCCCTTTACAGCTCCTGTTCCAGCTGTGTTGGACTTCCTCTCTGGTATCTTTCATCAAGGAGCTAGTTCCTCCACAGTCAAAGTACAATTGGCAGCCATTTCCTGTTTTCACGTTGGTGAAGACAACATGGCCTCAGCCTCCTCTAGGCTGTGTAAGGCTTTTCTTAAAGGTACGTTTCTGCTACTGCCCCCTGTCAAGGATTCTGTACCTCCTTGGGACCTTACTTTTGTTTTACAGGCATTGGTAGCCCCTCCTTTTTAACCCGCAGCTTCGGTGGACTTAAAATTTTTGTTCAGGAAGACAGCTTTCCTAGTCGCCATTACATTGGCTAAGAGAGTTTCTGAGCTTCAAGCTCTGTCTGCCGTGCCTCCGTATTTGGTCTTCCATAAGGATAGGGTTTCCCTTCGTACTAACCCTTCCTTCTTACCTAAAGTGGCATCTGAAGCAAACATAAACCAGTCCATTAATCTGCCAGTTTTCTTTCCCAACTTTCAAAATAAAGGTGAATACAAACTCCATTTGTTGGATGTTCACAGACAACTTCATTTTTATTTTCATAGAACAAAGTCTTTCCGCAAGACTGACCAATTGTTTGTTTCCTTTTCCAAAGCATTTATGGGAAAAGCTATTTCTAAAGTTTCTTTAGCCAGATGGATCACTCTTTGCATTTCACATGCTTACAAAGCAAAAGGTTTATCTCCCCCTGGTATAGTTAAGGCTTACTCTACCAGGTCCATGGCGACTTCTGCTGCTTTTTGATCCAGGGTACCTTTGGACGATATTTGTGCAGCAGTGACATGGGCCAATTCACATACCTTCATTTCCCATTACAAATTGGATCTGATTTCGAGGGGTAGAGCATCCTTTGGCTCTGCAGTGCTCAGGAATATCCTTCTATAAGGGCCTCCCAGGATCAGAGTAGTTGGGGACTTTGTCCCACAGGTTGCAAATAAAATGAAGTTAACTACTTCAGATAAAGAAGTTATGTATTCACCATAAAATTCCATCTGAATAGTTATACTTCATTTTTCTGCAACATTCCCTCCCTCCATCCCCCAGACCTTATCCTGTTTTCAAGTTGGTTATTGGGTTGTGTTGTGTATATATATATATATATATATATATATATATATATATATATATATATATATATATATATATATATATATATATATATATATATATATATATATATATATATATATATGTATATATATATATTGTTAGTTGCAGGAAACTCGATCTGAGGGAAGATAGGAGATGGTAGGGCATAATGGGTAAGGGGAGGAGCTTGGAGCAGATGCTAGAAAAAAGTTGCCGGCTCGGATCCGATACGGATCCATATACCCACAGGTTGCAGAAAAATGAAGTATAACTACTCAGATGGAACGTTACGGTGAGTACATAACTTCTTTTTCTCATTTCTACTCCTTTCCTCCTTGATGACAAGGTCTGTCAGAAAGAGAAATGGTACGTTGGCTTCTTAGGGTCAGACACACTTGAGCTTTCACTTGAGTGTGACTCCCTGAATGTGCCATTACAGGTACTTGTCTTTTCTGGAGCCGGCATTTCTAGGTGTTGGAGTTTTTGTCCCAAAAGCAGAGTTGCTCAGCAGAACCCAGTCAGCTTCTGAGTTTTTTTTAATTTGACGGACTATGTTTACACTCCTGAAGCATGGTCCGTTCCCTAACTATAGAAGTAGTTGGGAAAGTTTTCTTCTACGTGGCACCAGGACATCTAAACTGGCTTAACATATGGTACTGGGGTGCTAATCATAACAAATATTGTTACGCCCTTTTTGGGTACATCTATCTTTATTTCAAGAAGGCTGTGTTCCAGACAGTCTCACTTCACTCCACCTTGCTGCTTCTGCGAAAGGATAATTGGATGCATTCCATACATGTTTGAAGACATGCTATTACTTCAAATTATACAGGCGCTGCAGAAGACATCTGTGCTTCTGGCTGGCAGCCAGTATTTTATCTATTCAGAACCCTACTCCCAGACTCAGTGCAGTTCCTAGGATGTGTTTCCCTGTGCCGGTGGTAGTGATTGATCACCTGACACTTGACGGATTTCAGGTGTTTTAGTATCAGAACACCCACCCCCTTACTGTTCCAACCGGGTATCAGCAATTGTTGGCCAGGGATTACCAGTTTCAAATCTCCAGGTCTCTGGGCATTACTATAAATCTGGCAAAATTGAATCTGTCCTCTATACAGAATTTGCAATTCATAGGCTGTCTTTTGAATGCCAAAGACCAGATAACATCCCTGATTCTTCACTGCCCAATTAAATAATCAGGTGTGGGACGCCCGTCTCTTCTGTTCCTCTACAACAAGATTAACCCTACAACCTTGTGGTTCTAGTCTTTATCAGCCTGTATCATAGATCTACTCTGTCAATTTGTGCTAGGCAAACCTTTCTTCACCCTTTCTTACACATCCACAGTGGCTGTGGACACTTTCTACCCGAACTGGACAGGGAAGTGTTTCAAACAAAGGCTGGCCTGAAGCACATGCTTTTACCTGGAGACAAGGTTGCAGGCCAACTTCTTAGAGATGAGAACTCTTCTACTAACACTGCAGGCCTTTCAGGATGTTCTTCCTATATGGGCTTTGGCATGTGCGCCAGCATGTCAGTGGTTTAGTATATCAACAAACACGGGGGGACCAGTTCTTACCCCTTGTGCCAAGAGGTCAAGAACGTTTGGAATGGGTGATTTCTTCAGATTGCTCTTTTATTGTGACACACATCCTGGGGAAATCCAGTGCTGAGGTAAGCAGACTTAGTAGGTCCAGTCTGATTCATCGTGAGTGGTCCCTCCATCAGTCCATTGAAAACCTGTTTTTTTAGCTGTTGGGGCCAACCTTGCTACAACTTCTTGGCCTTTCCTGATTTGCAAAGTCAACAGATATTTCCCTATTATCTCAACTCCAGGAGTATTCCTGAGGGGTGCTTGGGTTCATGTGTGGCTGCCTCGGTCTTCTCTGTGCTTATTCCCCGACTACCATTGATCTCAAGGTGTCTACAGCAAGCCAGCAGGTGAAAAAGCTGTGTCATCCTCATTCTGTTTCTCTTTCTCCCTCTCTCTCTCTCTGTTGGGTCTCATCTCATATACCCCTATGGATTCTTGAGCCAATCATAGATTCATAGAGTCATACTCGGTGTGAAGGCTACCAGCAAGCTAGCTAGAATTTTGCAAATAATCCTATGGTATTTGTAAATATTAATATGATTCATAGGCTTGTCTTAGAAATGTAAGAGAACTATATGTTATGGTTAAACTATATGTTACGTGCTGAGCTTCACAAATGTAACCACAGTGCACTCTGCTGGAGAAGAACAAAAATGTATGTGGACTATATGCCTGTGCAAATGTAAGTTTTCATAGCAGAAGTTGGGACATACAGAGTTAACTTGCAAACTCTGAGAAAATAAATAAAGAATTTTATGAGTGTGTTTACCAGAACTAGAAGACAGAATGTCTGCAGCTGGAAGTTCTTTCTGTTGTTTGAGACAGAGCTAATTATAGGTTTCAAGGGTAAAATTATTTAACAGTTTTGTGTTTCCCAGTTCCAGGCAAGCTTCGAAGAGATAAGTATTCTTGACACTGAGGTGCTAACCTGTAGGTTTCTGTTGGCCTGGAAACTATAGGCAGAGTTGACAAGAATGATGTAATCTGAAATAACCCAGCAGAAATGTTTGATAATTTAAGAATTATCTCAGACAGAAAGTCAGTGCATTTTGTATTTTGTTCTGGACCTGTAAACATCTCTTCAGCACTTCTCGTCTATATCTGCCTGGCTCTGTAAGTAAGACATTTAGGGCATAGTATATCTTAGAGATAGATAGGAATATAGCAAGAGTAGTTCAGATGTTTTCCATATTTATGTGAGACTGTAGTGCAATGTTTTAAAATATTTCCTTTGATTCTGAACTCTGTTGTCACTGTGTTGAGTTATTAAGTATTATTTTGTGCTTTTATTATTTATTATTAAATATATTTAAACTGTTTAATTGTGGCTGGTTTTGTGTAGAGTTATTTAAGCCCTTAGCGTACTTGTATATGTATTTGGTGATACTGTACAAGCCACTCCAAAATAGCCTTCAAGTTTTAGTCACACTTACCATTTGGATAATAGTGACATTACACAGCAAGATTGGGCACCCTTTGGTAAGGGCCTTATAGTAGCTGAGAAGGGGGGTTGGTGGCAGGTGGTACTACCGTATAGTCTGGGCAGAAGGAGGCATAGCTAGTGAACCTGTGCCAACCTTCCCCAGGAGTGTCTGTGTGTTTGTATATAAATCAAATTTCAAAGTGTGTGTGTGTCAGCTACTTGGGCAGGGACACGAAGCACTGGTTGGACAGAGAGGGTGCTGGAGGCTTTGGCTTGAACACTCAGCTGAAATTGTAACTCTACAGCTGTGCCAGTGGGGAGTCCTATTGGGGATCTGGAGAGAGAGAGGGAGAAACTAGCCCCAGACTGACTGTGATCTCTGTGTGGTCTTAAGGGAAATTGTACTTTACTGTGTGTGTACCTGTCGTCCTTCCAGTGTGCACGTCCCTCACTGGTGTTAGTGGTGAGGATTGAGGCTCCTTGATTACTGGGCCGGTGCACGGGTGTCACATATTAATTGTTTGGCAGTGGTGGGATAGGCACATCACATATTAATTGGTTGATAGTGGTGAGATAGCCACATCACATATTAATTGGCTAGTAGTGGTGTGGATATTGAATCCCTGTAGTTTGTGTTCAATGATCACTGAAAGTGTTTGTACTCTAAATCAGCCATGCAGTGAACATTGAGTTCATATTACAATTGTTTTATTTCTTTCGTTAGCTTGGTTAGTCAGGGAAGAGCAGGCAAGCATGTCAGCAGAGGAGTATGGCAAACTGACAAGGAGCCAGTTGGCTGAGATGTGCCAGGCTAAAGGACTGGTGCATGCCAGCCTGACTAAGGCAGACATGATGGCAGCTTTAGTCACAGGTACATCAGAGAATAGCAACCAGGAGTACAATCAGACTGGGTGTGGGGATGTGCCACTCTCAGAAAATGGACAGCTCAACCTTTCCACAGAGGATTTAAAAATGCATCTGGAGCTAGAAACTTGAGTTGGAGGCCAAGCATTTGGAAATGGGAGCAGCAGAGAGACTGCGATATCTGGAAGCTGAGGAGAATGAGAGATATAGGCAACACGAAAAAGAGATGCAAAATTTTTGCCAGAGTCATGGGGGCAATGGGGGAAGGGAGTAATGAACCCAGAAGCAACAAAGGTTAGTAAATTTCTTCCACAATTTACAGAGGGGGATAATTTTGATAATTTCATTCATATGTTTGAGAGGGTATGTAAACAGTATACTGTTGACCAAGAGCTCTGGGTATGGTTCCTGACCCCTTTACTCCATGGTAAAGCTGTACCTGTTCTGTCCAAACTGTCTGATAATGACTGTCTAAATTATAATGTTGGACAGTACTGTTTGCTAGAATTTTTTAAGCTGACACCAGAAGCTTATAGTAAAAGGTTTTGTGAGCAGAGACGCAAGGCAAATGAAAGTGTGTGTGAATATGTTGCTGAACTAAGCACTTATTTTCGTAGGTGGGTGAGTGGATGTCAGGTCATCACTTTGGAAGGGCTGGCAGACCTTTTGGTGAGGGAACAAGTCCTTAGCACTTTGCCTGAGGACATGAGGATCTGGTTAGCTGATAAACAGTGCCTTACTGCAGATGAGTTGGGGAAGAAGGGAGATGTATACCTAGCAAGCAAGGCATCACTGCTCAGGAAAGGGACACCCAGTGCTGCTCATGGGTCTAAAGGAACCTATGGTGGGCAGCCAAGACTGCTTCAACAGAATCTGCCAGTAGCAGGAAAAGCCACTAGTCCAGGGCCTAAGATTAAATGTTTTAATTGCAACCAGTAGGGCCATGTAGCATATAGATGTCCATGGAGGCAAAGTGGGGAACAAAGGGTGGGAGAGCCAGTAAGTGGGAATGACAAAATTCCAACAATGTGTTGTCTTGAAACAACAAGGGTACCAAACTACCACAAGAGGTTATATCCTATCTTAGTGAATGGCAGAGAGACCATTGGTAAGAGAGGCACAGCCTCTGACATAACCATTGTGAAGCCTGCAATGGTTACAGAGGAGCACTACAAATACCCCATTACAAATACCTTTGGCTAGGGTTCATCTTGACTGGGAGGGTGGAAAAGGAAGCCAGCAAGTAGGTGTGTGTTGCGGATATTCCTGCAGATGTCCTGATAGAGAATGATTTTGATAATGCAATACCATGTGTTCATGCAGTTACACTCAGTCAGGCTTGGAGACAAACATGTGGGTCTGGTAGCCTGGGAGAGACCCAGACAGACTGCACACTTGCAGCCAGGACTGGTGAGGTGGTTACTTCAGAGATGGAGCTACCCTATAGCAATGAGACTGAAGATGAGCCACAGGTGCTTGTGGGTAGTGATGTTCCCTTGGACAGAGTGACTGCAAGGGCAGAGGTGAGTAGTAGTACCCAGGCTGACATTGTGGCACCACTGTCAGAGGATGACAAACTTCCTGTGGAAGGGGAGCTAGGAAAGTTTACAAAGAGAGAGTTGAGACAGAATCAGCTCTCAGACCCTACATTACAAGGCCTGAGAGAGTTAGCTAGTGAGGTACCTGACTCTCAAGGGAAGGAGGAATGTGTATTCTGGGACAAAGGGTTACTGTATATAAAGTGGACCCCTGAGGGAGAGCTAGAGGGTAAGGGAATACAGCAGTTGGTAGTGCGTAGAGCCTACTGTCTGGCACTTCTAGCCACAGCCCATGATATTCCCTTTGCAGGTCATATGTGCATAAAACGTACAAAAAGATGTATTATGTAGAACTTTTATTGGCCTGGGATTTCCAGAGATGTAACCGGGTACTGCAGGACCTGTCAGCAGTGCCAAAAGGTAGGCAAGGCAGGAGACAAGCTGAAAGCTCCTTTGAAGTCCAGGGAAGTAAATAGTGTGGGAAGAAATAGCCAGGGAATTGTTATGGCTAGGCTTGTATAAGCCCTAGGGCTGATAGCCTAGTACCAACCTATGAACCTATGATGCCTTTGCCTGTGATTGAGGAGCCATTTCAGAGGTTAGCTATGAATATTGTGGGGCTTCCGAGTACCCCAAGTTCCACAGGGAAAAAGTATATCCTAGTGGTACTAGATTATGTTATAAGATACCCTAGGGCAGTGGCTCTGTAAGGTGGCAGATGCTTTGTTAGAGATTTTCAGCAGGGTAGGTTTCCCAAAAGAAGTACTGACTGACAGAGGTGGCAATTTCATGTTAGACCTGCTGGCTTGTCTGTGAAAGTACTGTGGGGTGAAGCACCTGAAGACCACCCCCCTACCATCCTTAGACTAATGGTCTTGTTGAGAGGTTAAACTCTACACTCAAGACGATGCTACGGGCATTTGCAGACTAGTTTAAGAGGGACTGGGACAAATATGTGCCCCATCTGTTGTTTGCTTACAGAGAGGTTCTGCAGGAATCCACATATTTTTCACCCTTTGAGTTGTGTAAGCATATGGTGAGGGGGGCCTCTACATTTAATTCGAGATGAATGGGAAGGTGAGTGTGAATCCCACAAAGAGTCTGTTGTGGCATATGTCCTAAACCTCAGGACAAGGCTCAGGGAAGTCATGGTCTTGGCCCAGGATAACCTGGCAGAAGCCCAACAGCAGAAAAATGTCCGGTATGACAGGAATGCTCGAGCTAGAGAGTATGCTGTAGGGCACCAGGTAATGGTTCTCATTCTTGTCAGACACAACAAGCTGCAGGCAGCTTGTGAAGGATCCTACAAGGTGGTAAGAAAAGTCAGTGATGTTAACTACATGGTAGAACCGCTAAGCAGGAAGCAGGGGCACAAATTGTACCATGTTAACATGCTGAAACCTTACCATGATAGAGAGGCCCTTGTGCTGAGTATTTGCAGTGGATTGCAGGAGGAGTCTGAGTGAGATCTGGTGACTGATCCCCTCAGTCAGGCTTGGACTGACATCTCAGTGGAAGGGGTAGCAATGTCCCAGCAGCTATCCTCTACCCAGGTTTGAGAAATCCGAGCAGTGTTACAGGATTTTGGGGACATGTTCACTGGGAAACCAGGATGCACCCACCTGGTGCAGCACCATGTGTATACAGGACCCCAAAGGCCTATTAATCAGGCCGCTTATAGGGTACCTGAGAGAGACAAACAGACTTTGATGAAGGGGATACAGGAAATGTTGGAACTAGGGGTAATTCAGGAGTCCAGCAGTCCCTGGGCCTCCCTAGTGGTGCTGGTGCCAAAGAAGGATGGCAGCACCAGATTATTTGTGGACTACAGGAAATTAAATAGTTACACAGCGTCAGATGCTTACCCCATGCCTAGGACAGATGAAGCCCTAGAGCAGCTGGGTGGGGCTAAGTATCTTATCACCATTGATCTTACCAAGGGTTACTGGTAGGTACCCTTGACTCCCAGTGCTTGAGAGAGGTCAGCCTTTGTGACTCCTTTTGGCTTGTATGAGTTCACAAAGATGCCCTTTAGGATGAAAAATGCCCCAGCGACTTTCCAGGGAGGCTGGTAGATCATATTTTAGCAGGAAGAGGAAATTTTACCTTTGCTTACCTAGATAATATTGCCATCTACAGCCATTTTTGGCAAGAGCACCTTCAGCATGTCAGGGAGGTACTGGGCAGACTACAGAGGGCAGGGTTGACCATCAAGCCCAGCAAATGTCAGGTGGGTATGGCAGAGATCTCCTACCTGACACATAGACTGGGGTAGTGGTAAGATCAGACCAGAATCGGCCAAAGTGGAAGCCATTCAGACATGGCCTGCACCTGTTACCAAAAAGCAGGTGAGGGCATTCTTAGTGACAGCAGGGTACTGCAGAAAGTTCGTCCCCAGTTATAGTACCATAGCTGCTCCCCTCACAGACCTGACAAAGAGAAACAGGCCAGATAAGGTAATGTGGACCCCAGCATGTGAACAGGCATTCCAGGAGCTTAAAGGAGCTTTGGGAGGAACCCCTGTGTTAGCCAGTCCAGATTACAGCAAAGAATTTGTTGTGCAGGTGGATGCTTCGAACCATGGGGTGGGGGCTGTACTTAACCAGATTTCTTCAGAGGAAGAAGAGCACACAGTGGTTTATCTCAGTTGCAGGCTCCAACCCATGGGGGATTGCTATGGACCTGTAGAAAAGGAATGTCTGGCCATAGTGTGGGCACTGCAGAAAATTCAACCTCATCTGTATGGAAGAAAATTCACTGTAGTTACAGATCACAAACTCCTAACATGGTTACATCGAGCCAGCTAGCAAAATGCCAAGCTGCTAAGGTAGAGCCTAGGATTACAAGCATATGATATGGCAATGCAGAACTCCAGTGGGCTTAGGAGTGCCAACACAGGATGGGCTGTCAAGACATGGAATGGGGTAAGGTATTCCCAGATAGGTTCAATCCTCCCAAGCAACATTTCTCAAGGGTCACTTGAAATACTAGCTAGAGTTTTCAAGGGCGTGAGAATTTTGAAAGCTGCCAGCCAGCCAGCTAGAATTTTGTAAATAATCCTGTGGCATTTGTAAATATTAATATGATCCACAGGCTTGCCTTACAAATGCAAGAGAACTATATGTTATGTGCTGAGCTTCAAAAATGTAACCACACTGCACTCTGCTGGAGAAAAGCAAATTGTATGTGGGCTATATGCCTGTGCAAATATATTTTTTCATAGCAGACGTTGGGACATACAGAGTTAACTTGCAAACTCTGAGAAAATAAATAAAGAATTTTATGAGTGTGTTTACCAGAACTAGAAGACAGAATGTCTGCAGCTGGAAATTCTTTCTGTTGTTTGTGACAGAGAGAATTATAGGTTTCAAGGGTAAAAGTATAACAGTTTTCTGATTCCCAGTTCCAGGCAAGCTTCTAAGAGGTAAGTATTCTTGACACTGAGGTGCTAACATTTAGGTTTCTGTTGGGCTGGAAACTATAGGCAGAGGTGACAAGAATCATGTAATCTGAGATAACCCTGCAGAAATGTTTGATAATAATTTAGGAACTATCTCAGAGAGAAAGTCAGTGCATTTTTGTATTTTGTTCTGGACCTGTAAACATCTCTTCAGCACTTCTCATGTATATCTGCCTGGCTCTGTAAAACATTTAAAGCATAGTATCTCTTAGAGATAGATAAGAATATAGCAAGAGTAGTCTAGATGTTTTCTGTATTTATGTAAGACTGTTCTGCAATGTTGTTTTAAAATATTTCCTGTGATTCTGAACTCTATTGTCACTGTGTTGAGTTATGTATTGTACTGTGCTTGTATTATTTATCATTAAATATATTTAAACCTTTTAATTGTGGCTGGTTTTGTGTATAGATATTTAAGCTCTTAGGGTACTTGCATATGTATTTGGTGATACTGTACAAGCCACTCCTAAATAGCCTTCAAGTCTTAGTCACACTTACCATTTGGATAATAGTAACAGTACACAGTAAGATTGGGCACCCTTTAGTAAGGGCCTTATAGTGGCTGAAATGGGTGGTTGGTGGCAGGTGGTACTACCGGGTCTTCTGTAAAAGACTGAAAATCCACTTGTTAGAAAATGAACAGTGGATTCTCGATTACGCGAAAGTGCACTTAAGCGAAAGTGCACTTCCGCGAACTTTGGTTCAACAAACCATTAAGGAACATAAGTACCGAAGCACACTACAGTGGGGAAAGGGAATTTACATGTTTCCCCACTGTAGTGTGATCTCGGAGTTGGCATATTTAAGTAGGGGGGTGTGGGTGTACAGCCCCTCACATGGAGGGTGCAGGGGGCCTTGCCCCCCTGCAAAAACAATGTGCTGTTTATTTTCGAATAAGTGAGTTTTCTTGTATATATAGTAGACCCATACTACCATATAGTCTGTGCAGAAGGAAGCATAGCTAGTGAACCTGTGCCAGCCTTCCCCAGGAGTGTCTGTGTGTTTGTACATAAATCAAATTTCAAAGTGTGTGTGTGTGTGTGTGTGTGTGTGTGTGTGTGTGTGTGTGTGTGTGTGTGTGTGTGTGTGTGTGTGTGAGCTACTTGGGCAGGGGCACAAAGCACTGGTTGGACAGAGTGGGTGCTGAAGGTTTTTGCTTGAAAATTTAGCTGAGATCTTAAGTCTATATCTGTGCCAGTGGGGAGTCTTTTTGGGGATCTGGAAAGAGAGGGAGAAACCAGCCCCAGACTGACTGTGATCTCTGTGTGCTCTTAAGGGAAATTGTACTTTACTGTGTGTGTGCCTGTCATCTTCCCAATGTGTGCATCCCTCACTGGTGTTAGTGATGAGGACTGAGGCTCCTTGATTACTGGGCCAGTGCACGGGCATCACTCTAGGCTAACTGCACTTTTGAGCCATTTTGAGTCTAGCTTGTCACCCCATGTGAGAATCAAACCCTGCACTTTGTGTGTGTGTGTAGATTAAACAACTTAACCATTATACCAGCTTCTCACTCAAAACCTCTTATCTCATCCTTCAGAGATCCAGTATCCTATTCTCCATGCTATCAACCCCACCGCATGGTTTTGGTATTTCCACTGATTATAAGACGGTCCAGGCTCGCATCTCTTGTTTGTTATTAGCTTGCAGGTTCAGGACCTCCCACTGTTTATAATAAGGTATATTTCTTCTCTCTCTCTCTCTCTCTGCTTCCTTTGTAAACTTATGAGAAATTGCTGATTGCCATGATTATGTTTTCACTGATATAGTTACATGCTTTTGCTCCTTTCTTCCCCGGGCTTTCACTGAAAATGGGTTCATCTTCCCAGTAGGACAATCCCAGTAAACAAATATTAAACAATAAATCAATTACTCACATGGGCATCCTTTTGGGGCATTGGATCTTTCTTGGCTACTATTCTTCCCTTATCTGTTATTGTTTGTCAATTTTTATCAACCTGTCTAAGTTGTCAGTTATGCTTAAGCTTTCTTCTGGGACCTACTGCTCAGGAAATCTGACCAGCTGTTTATTTCCTTTTTCTCTGCTTGGACTACGCAGTCCTTTTTCTATAATGCTGGCCAGTTAATCTTCCGACTGTGTTTTGATGAGTTGTGTATAGAGTGTTTTGGAATTGCCTCATCATCCTAGAGTCATTATATCAAATCCATGACTTCCTTGCTTTCTATCCTGACACAGTTGTTATATGATATTTCTCATACAGTCATTTGTGTTCTCATATTCTTGTAATATATTCCAAATTAGACATTGTCTCCAGCGACAGACCTTTGTTTGGTCTTAACAGTGCTTTGGCATATCCTTCCTTGAGGGGTTCCCAAGAATTATGTAGCTGGGGACTCTATCCATCAGTGAGAGAGAATGAGATGGACAACATCATATCAAGAGTTATGCACTTAACATAACTTGGTATGTGTTGTCCTTTCTCATTCTTCCTCATCTTCGCTCCCAGCCATCCCGTGGCTTTACATTCTTTCTAGAAGCATATTGGATTTTACAGTGGTATATTTTTTCTGCAGTCATGACTCTTTCTTATCTGTCCTGTCTGTAATTCAGTAGACATAGGCAGCAAACTCGATCTGAGGAGTTAGAGGTAGTCCGGTGCATTATGGGAAGAGGGTGGAGCTCGAGACTGGGATCTGAAGTCTGGACCGACTCAGATCCAAGGATTGGATCCGTATCCCATCAGTGAGGAAGAATGAGGAAGGACAACACATATACCAAGTTATGGTAAGTACATAACTCCTATTAATTCCAATCCTACACTTTCTGACAAGGATGGGAAAATACTTGATAGATGTGGGGGAAAATGTGTGCTTCTGCAACTTTATTTTAAGAATTTTGAATTTTTAGCCATATAAGTTAAAGTTTATTCTGATTAATTGTAAAAGTACAAGAAATCTTGTGTCTACAGTTTCTTCTTTTGAACAGAAATCTGCTTTAAATGGTTTAATTTCTTCCATTTTACAGGTCACAGTTCATTTTTTAAAGTGTGTATATGACTCTGTTGATACCTCTTCCAGGACTATGGCCACTTATACTGGTTTGGGGATGTTTGCCTGGCTGAGTTCTCAGAACCTCCCAGATGATGTAAAAATTAAATTTTTAATTCTCCTCTGAATAGAGATATAGTTTTGGTCCCTCTAATGCAGAGGTTGTCAAAAAGTGTGATGAGAGGGTAAGCTGATAGTGTGTCTCTAAGATTTTTCAGGCCTCTTTTTCCAAAATTTCTAAGGGATTCTTTAACCTCTCATTCAGTTTTGACAAGAAACAAAATAAACAGTCTCAGCAAAATACTGGTAAACATTTAAGATGAAATGGCAAGGGAGTTTCAGAAAAGAATTCATGAACAACCCTCCCCCCAAAACCAAGGACAATCCAACAAGTCAGAATGACTGTTTAAGGGACCTCACTATACGGGCATCTTACATCCCATCAGAGCAAAACTGTGTGGCAGAAAAGCTGAACAGGACAATGGCAGACCCTCACGAGAGGGCATTGGGGGGCCTCCAAGAATTATTTCATATGTGGGGAGAACCTCAGGTAGCCCTCTTTGCCTCCTCTCAAAACAACCAGCTCACAAAAGTATTCCCCAGGACTCCAGGCAAAAGGGCCTGGAAGAGAGGTACCTTTTCTTTTCTCTTCCTTGGACAGGAATGTTCCTGTATGCTTTTCCACCCTTTCCCCTGATATCCAGGATACTTCTGAAGATTCACAAATAAACACTCAAGATCAATTTGATGACTCTCTTCTGGCCCAGATAACAGTAGATTTGATGTTGTCATTTTCAGTAATTTCTCAATGATTGAGTTCAGATCCGACAGCCACTTTCTAAAGATTGCAGGATCTGAATCCCAAGCATCTCCCTTATCCATAATGCCTTGACCACAACAAAACCTCCAATCTCGTTTGCCACTCTTCAGGACACTTGAGATTACAATTCCTTGAGCTCCATTGGGGTATTGTGACTGAACGTTTGCAATTTTTTATTATCTTTTGACAGTTCTTTTTCCTATTTATTAGTTAAATTAACCCCTCAGTTTCTGTAATCTTCTCTATTGAGTTTTTGGTATTTTTAATACTACCATTGTTGATAGTCCTTTCTTATTTTTCTTCCTCCTTCTATATCCTTAGGTATTGTCTTATTTTACCTTCTTTGGTAGTTATTTCTTTCTCTTTCCTGATTCTTCATTAAAAAGTCTTTCTGTCTGTTGTAAACTTCTTTGTGTTTTTCCAGTGTGTCTGATAAGTCAACGGGATTTATAAAATGCACTTCCTGTGGCCATAAGATCCCCAGCTTCGATGCCCACAGAGAGAACGCTTATTGTTTGGGCCCAGCACAGCTGGACACCTCTTGTTCCACATGTGCGGCCTTTAATGCTAAAGCAGTCAATGATATGAGGAATGAGCTAATTTTGAAAGGCTTCCTTCCCACTTTAGCTTCATCTTCAGGGACTTCTTCAGGGTATTCCCAGAAATTGAAGGAGCCAGGGAGCACTATAAGCACTTTGCTGCCTGGTCTCTGCAGCCTGCACCTACTTTTGAACCTCCAAAGAAGGTTCCTAAATCTTGGATCTTAAACCTTCGGATCCGGCACAGTCGACTGTTCCATCTCCTTGTCCTCTTGCTCCAAGGTTCTGTTTGGAGCTGGTGTCTCCAATACTGAGATCCCCCTTTTTTGCAGGAAATGCTTTGAGAAGTCGTCAAGGCCACCTTCCACATCCTCTTTTGTTAGGTCTTCCCGTAGTCTCTCCACAGCAGAGGTGGATAGGATGATAATGAAATTCCTCAGAACACAGATCCAAATGGAGGTTTTGCCAACTCCATCTCCCATTGGATCCGTAAGCAACCAACCTTCTTTTCAACCTGTAATTGCTCCTTCTCCACTCCGAACAGCAGTTTCAAAGTCGTTGGATCTGAGATTCCCGGGAGTCAAACCATTGAATCCTAAGGTTATTTGAACCTCAACTCCAGCTACTTCCCTGACCCAGTTTTGTCCAACACTGTTGGAACACGATGGCTCTTGGAGCCAAAGCATCTGCGTTGGGTCTGAGGGGTTAACTTAATCTCTGAACTTTTCAGAGCTGTCGCTGCTTCTTGGAGCTTCGGCTTTTGACAGCTTGATTCCGACTTCCCCCTCAGAGTGGGTGGAGGTTGGGGGTGGGTTTGGGTGTTGTCTGTATCAGGAGCTTCGACTCTGGTGGAATTGTCCTCAGTCTCTCCAGGCCCCACTACTCTTGAGGTGGTGGAGGGAGCTTTCTTTCAACCCAGATTAATGTCAGCTCTCCCTTCTTTGGATCCATACCCTACTCCTTCTCTGGATCCTGTGCATCCTAGACCTCAAGAACAGCCAGCCCAGATGAGCTTCCAAGTAGTTGCCACCAGGGAACTCTCCCTCTCTTCCAATACCTCCTAGGAACATCCCACTGAGGAGGTCCCTCGGAAGAGGACATACAAGAGGAGGCACTTGGATTCCCTACAGGGATCCCTCACAGAAGACACAGATTTTGGTGAGAGGGAAGGGTCTCCCTAGATCTCCACCTGAAGATGTTTAATTTGGAGACATCTTGGGGATCCTTTGCCAAAAAGGTGGTAGGTCTTCCTAAACCCCTTCTCAGGAAGAATAGGTGTTCTTGGAAGACTTTGGGTCTGGCCCGACTACATCTTGAATTACCCCTCACCCCCCACATGGATGAGCTTATAGATCTTGTCTCCCACAGGGCATGGAATGAACTGGACTATGCGGAACCTATTCCCAAACTCCCCGACAAAATCTTAAGCATCCCTGCTGATAGTAGTGGACTAAAGAGATTTCTGTTGATGGTATTGTTGTCACGGCAGCCACCAAAAAGGAGCTTGCCAAATAAAGCTCCATTGCCCGTTCCCATAACAGAGAGTGTAGGGCTTTGGACAGGTTTGGGAAGTGAGTGTATGCATCAGCAACATTTACCCTGCAATCGATGAACTCCCTGGCACATTTCATCAGATTACAGAGGGACTTGATAAAGGAATTCTCTAATTCTGTCCCAAGGTCCATGCCCACCGAGGAACAGAAGTCCTTTTCCTCACGAGTCGCCACCCTACAATCAATTACAAACACATCCATTAGATTGATCTCACATGCCACAGAATGAGCTGCAAGGGGGGTGGTTCAGGCGTATCCATAAGGAGACACTCCTGGATGCAGTTTTGCGGAACACTTCAAGGTGACACTCATCAATGTTCTCACTGATGGATCATCCTTGTCTGGCTCAGCACTAAATGAGACTCTCTCCTGCAGTGAACAGGACGGAAAGACCTTGTTTGCCATTGGAATTTGCTTTTCTACACTGCAGAAACCTTTGTCTAGGAACCAACATAGCAGTAAGAAAATGAGGTTCAAGAAATCTCAAGATCCTTTCCAGGATTCACGTGGGGAATTTTACCCCAGAGGTAGTGGGGGAAATAACTACAGTGCTAGATGTCACCTATGTGGCAGACGGGGTTCTCACAACTAAGGATCTCGAGATTCTTTCTCGGGCAGATCCTTCCAGCATTCCTGAAAGGTTGCCTCACTATCCCTCTCTGGAGGCACCAAACTGCCTGGCTAGCTATCACAAATGACTTTTTGGTGCAAAGGATCATAGCCAAAGTATATTTCTTTCCCCTTTTACAAATTCCAGTAAAAACAAGGAAAATTCTCCTCAATGTTCCCCCCAATCAGATGGGGCTAGCAGCTCAAGAGGTCACAGAGTTGCTAGACAAAAGAGTCATCCAAGAGGTCTCACCAGACCAAGCAGAATCCAGAATTTACTCAAGGATCTGATGTTATGTTAGTCACCATTCATCACATCAGGGTCTTGGATCCAACACTGGATCCAAGCCGGCATACTTTAGACAGTAGTTTAGCTGAAGCTCTTCCCCCTCCCATGATGCTCTCCTGCCCTCTAACCCCTCAGATCTTGTTTGCCACTTTTACTAGTCAGATGCAGTTCACTCACCTTCTCGTGGTTGTGTAAGTAAGGTAGTTTTCTTTGGGTTTTTGTTTCTTCTGCTTTTCTTCAGGTTTCTCTCCCTATCCTAGTTAGTGTCCTGCTAGTTCAGCAGTTTGATTCCCTATCTATTTCCACTCCCGTTTTTGTACGTTTATCTGTTTGATACCCTTTTGTATTCTTGGATTTATTTTTATCTACTTTTTGTGGGGTTTTTTGTACTGTTTCTGGTCATTGGTAAGTAGATTGTGTGCTTGGACGGATTTGTTGTGCTTAGACTGTGTCTTTCACAGTGATTTGTTGGCTGTCCCTTTGGATTTTTTTTTTGCCTTGGCCTTCTCCATGTCGGAGAAACCCTTAGGGTTTAAGAGGTGCTCCTCGTGTCCGTCTGTCTCCGACTCACATGAGGAGTGCCTCTCTTGTCTCGGCGGCGACCATCTGGAGGTTGAACTCTGTATTTGTGCCACTTTCAACCCCAGAGCCTTGGCTGACCACCAAAACAAGCTTTTAATAAAAGCCTTGGTCAAGGGGGGCCCTTTGGTCCTGGAAACCTCGACCAAATCGGGCTCCTCCAGAGTAAAGAAAAAGGTTCCTTCCTCCTCTGTTTCTTCGGAGGAGGTTCCATCCAAGCAGCCCAGGCTGTTGGATCCCAGGTCCCTAGGTCAGACTCCAGCCAGTGTGGTGTCGGATCCATCCGAGAACTTCTAGGGAGTCCACCAGTTCCAGGTCTTCGGATCCGACGGTTTTGATCTCAACCCCCGGATCCAAGGCTCCTGCCTCGAAGCCTTCAGATCCGACTAAGGGTACTCTTGCCATGGATCCGACCCCCTTGGATCCGAGGGTTTCAAGGCCTGTTTCCTTGGATCATTTATTGTACTCAACACGGAGTCAGATGGATCTGAGAACCATACAGGATCCCATTATTGTGGAGTTATTTCCATCGGAGCCTTCGGGTGGGGAACAGTTGTTTACCCCCCATGCAAGACTCACTCTCCAGAGTGCAGAAGGAGATCCTTGGGGCCTCGGCATGGTTCTTCAGCAAGGTCCTGCATCTCCTCCTGGTCTTCCAGGAGTGTTTTCCCTGTAGATGTAAAGGCTCAAATCGAGTTGGGGCTGTTGGCTTCCCTGGCCCACAGGCTCAGGGAATCATCTCCCACTCCCCACTTACCTTCACCTCATCTGACCTGGGATTGGATTCTCAGAGACCGGTGCACGGTGTGGAGGTGGTTGGGGTATCGGGCCCCATTTTGGTTCCTACCCCATCAGGATCAGTGGCTGGTTCTGTTTTCATTCCCCCTGGGACAGGTGGGCCCTCCATGGGGGTGGGTTCCAGTCTGGGCTTTTCAGACCGTTCTCTACCCCTTGGTGCTTCTGCGCTTGACAGCTCCAGACCAGCACTATCTGGAGGGTTGGGGGGGGTCTCGCGGGGTCCGGTCCATCTTCTGCTGTGGTGTTATCAATGAGAGAGGGGCCAGGGCCTTGTCCAGTCCCTCTGCTTTCTCAGCAGCGAAGAGATCCTTCTCTGAGATCAGCATTGCCTCCCCAACTCACTGTCTCCCTTCCCAGCCTCAGTATTTAAGCAGACCCATTCATCTTGCTCCCGATCAGCCCATCCGGTCTAGCCGCCAAGGGGGATCCTCCCCTATAGGGGTCCCTTCCTCTTCTGAGTCTTCCCCTCAGCCTCCGGCGGAGAAAGCTCCTCGGAAGAGGACATGTAAGAGGAGGCATCTGGACTCCCCTATGGAGTCCCTAACTGAGGACACAAATGCCGATGAAGGGGACGGGTCCCCAAGCTTGCCGTCCAACAATGTCTCCTTTGGAGACATACTTGAGATCCTTAAAGCTAAGGGCAGTTGGTCTTTCTAACCCCCGTCCTCTGAGGAAACCGTGCTTCTGGAGGCTTTTGGAATGGGCCCATCTACCTATTGGGTGTCCCCTCCTGCTGACCCTCTTATCAGTCTTGTTGCCAGCATGGCTTGGAAGGAGCCAGAAACCGTGGAGTCAGTGCCCAAAAGAGCCGACAAGTTTCTAAGCCCTCCTTCGGATAAAGCTTTCTGGTCCAAGGTGGCCCAAGAAAGAGCTGGTTGAGCAGAATTCATCTGTGCAGCCTTCTAATCATGAATTGAGAGCTCTGGACAGGTTTGGAAAGTGGGTGTTCACTTTGGCTTCCTTTAATCTGCAAGCTTTCAACTATTTAACTAATTTCACCTGTCTCCAGAGGGACTTGATTAAGGAGCTTTCAACCTGCCTCATGGAGTCCATGTCTAGGAGGAATTTAAGACCGTTTCTCCCAAACTGGCAACTCTTACTTCTATAGCCAATTTGTCCAAGAGGTTAATCTCCAGCGTTGCAGAAGCTTCCTCATGGGCAGCGGGCACAGGCATTACCATCAGGTGCCATGCCTGGCTGCGCTTATGCTGGTTTGCAGAAGCTTTTAAGATGTCTTTCACCAACGCCCCCTTTGATAGCCCCACTCTCTTTGCAACCAGCGTTAAGGAGACTTTGACCTGCAGTGAACAGGAAGGAAAGACGTCAGGTGTCAGGATTACATTTTCTACCCCCGCCAAGATGCAAATGGGGAATAGGAAAATGTGGTTCCGCAAGGTGCAATCTTCCTTTCAGAACGTTCAAGACGATTCCTCGTCTGGAGGATGGGGGAGAGTTTTCAATGGCAGACATCACCCCAGAGGTAGAGGAGGCCCACAAAATCAAGGTTCCAGGGAGCCCTTCTCTGAGAAACCCTTTCAACGTTCCTGAGGCATTGCCCGACTGTCCCGCCCTGGAGGCAGTCGGGGGTCGATTGACCTTGCACCCTTTAGCCTGGGCAAATATCACAAGTGATCAGTGGGTGCTAACCATTATATTCAGGGGCTATTGCATTCCCATTTCAGAAGCCCCACCAAAGATCAGATCTCTCGCAGATGTGCCACCCAGTCAGAGAGAGTTGGCCCGCCTGGAGGTCTTGAACCTCCTTTAAAAAAGACCCATCTAAAAGGGCCTCAGGGGCAGAGAGGATCCGCCTGCTTCTTTTTAGTACCCAAGAAAACAGGGGACCTGCGTCCATTTTGGACCTCAGCTTACTAAACCTATGTGTCAAGAAGTCAAAGTTTCAGATGGTCACTATGCAGTCAGTTGTGCCTCTTATGCACAGCAACGACTGGAGGTGCTCAGTGGATCTCCAGAATGCGTACTACTATATCAAGATAAACTGACGGTCCAGGAGATTTCTCCTGTTTCACTTGGGAGCCGATAATTTTCAGTTCAGAGCCCTGCCCTTTGGCCTCACCACATCCCCCTGGGGTGTTCACTAAATGCATGGTAGTGTTGGCAGCTCATCTCAGACTGCAGGAACTCCAGGTGTTTCCCTACCTAGACAACTGGCTCCTTACATCCCCCGCAAAGCATCAACTACTGGAGAACATATGATGTGAAGTTCTATCTCGCATCCGCCACAAAAGGTGTTTCTGACAAATTGGTGTGAGGCGAATGGGAACCGACAGGGGATGAGACTGAGCAGACCACTGAACCCGCTAGGGTCCACTGCAGTACTCTCATGTAGTACCTGGCAAGTGGAATGAGATAAATGGCAGCTGCCATGAAACCTAGAGCCCTGAGAATGTGCGATGCTGGAAGACAAGTTTGCTCCAAAAGAACCTGAACATGAGATCGGATAAGAAGTACATGGCAGGGAGGAAGAGCTGCAATTTCCAAGGTGGTATCCGACTGAGTGCCTATGAATTCCAATTGTTGGGATATATATATATATATATATATATATATATATATATATATATATATATATATATATATATTGGTCAGGTTCACTGTTATCCCCAACTGATCGAAGAGAAGAGCAGGAAAAAGGAAGTTATGTACTCACCATAACGTTCCATGTGAGTTGTTCATCTCGCCTTCATTCTTTACTGATGGGTTCAGAGCCGATCCTTGGCTCCAACTTGGCCAACTGCAAAAGCTCAAGGTCTTCAACCAGCTCAAGGCCAACTCCCTATCCCATGATGCACCCTGATCTTCCCTCAGATCTTGTTTGCCGCTGCAACTTGATGGGATGTTCACCAGCTCTGGCCAGTGAATACTTTTCTTCTTCAATATATTATAGCTTTAGTTTTTGGCAAAATTTTAATAGATTACCATTGTTAGTAGTTAGAGTGTGTAGGCTTGTGCTTATAGTTACATTTGAATTAGATATTTAGTCTTTAAGGCCATTTTTTTGTGGTTAGGCCTTCTATTCTCCCTCCCTCTCTTGACTTAGCATAGTTAGTGTGTTTAAGAGGAATTAGTGGCCACGTTTTTCTCTTATGCCCTTTAATTCTTCTTTCTATTAGTTTAAAGTGTGTGTTAGCTCATCTGAAGTAGTTAACTTCATTTTATCTGCAAACTGTGGGTATATGGATCCGTATCGGATCCGAGCCGGCAACTTTTTTTCTAGCATCTGCTCCAAGCTCCTCCCCTTACCTATAATGCCCTACCTTCTCCTATCTTCCCTCAGATCTCGTTTGCCATGCCAGTAGTGTGCATCGTGGTCTCCTTTGCTCTGAGCTAAAAAGGGATAGTAAGTGGAAACTTTTACTTATATCTAAGTGGGCTTGTCTTGGATTACTCTTCCTCCCCTTCTGTAGTAACGCGTTGGTCGTTAGTTTAAAAAAAAAAAAAGATGTAATGCGATCCTATCTCGCCTACATTCATAACTGATGGGCTCGGAGCCGAGAATCGGCTCCGACTCGGCCGATACACTAGCACAAAGTCTCTCATTGGCTAGGCCAACCCCCTTATCCCGGGATGCACCACGCCCAAACCCCTAGATCTTGTTTGCCGCTTCTGAAGTAAAGACGTGGTCTCGACTTGGCTGTGGCTAAGTACCCCTCTTTTTTGGCCTTTTTGGGTCATTTTTGCTCTTAGCTTAAAAATTTTATAACCAAACAGCTATTTTAATAGCTATCTTCGCCTGTACTTCCCTGTGATTGGCTGTGTTTGTTTTTGGTGTTGTGTGATTTCTTCTGTTTGGCGGGCTAGGCCCGTTTGAGTTAGAGGGCCTTTGCCCTATTTCTTGTCGAGCGTTTTAGTTAGAGCTCTTCCCTTCCTTGTGTTTCGAGTGCTTTGTGGGTCATGTCTGGCAAAGAAAAAGAGCATAAGCCATCAGGCTTTAAAACATGTTCGAAATGTGGCTATAAAATGTCGTTAACAGATGGCCATGCTATCTGTGTTTATTGCTTAGGGGCTAAACACTTGCAAGAATCTTGCAGTGTTTGCCATGCCTTTTCCTCTCATGTACTACAGGAGAGGAAAAATAAGTTGATCTTGAAAGGTTTAATAAAACCAGCTTTTGAGCAAGCTATATCTTCTTCTCCCTCTTCGAAATCGAAGAAAAAGAAGTCTTCGGCTCCGACAAGTCCGTCGGACCCGCCTGAAAAAAGAAATAAATCTTTGTCCTTTTCCTCGGCTCCACTGATCTCGGAGCCGCAGGATAGAGGATCTATGTCTGGGTCTTCTTCCTCAGCTCCAATGGTCTCGGAGCCGCAGGAGAGAAGATCTAAGTCTCGGTCTCCTTCCTCGGCTCCATTGGTCTCGGAGCCGCAGGATAGAGAATTCCAATCTGTGTTTTCCTCGGCTCCATTGGTCTCGGAGCCGCAGATGAGTGTTTCGGCTCCAGGATCGGTTTCTTCAGCTCCTGAACCGTCGGCGCCGAAGGGGGTCTCAGTTCTAATCGAGTTTTCCTCAGCTCCGATCCTTCTGGAGCCGATTAGGAGTCGACATTCCAGCATTGCCTCGGAGCCGGTAGAAAGAGTTTCTCGCACCCCGTCTGTTTCCTCCAGGTCCTCCAGACTTTCAGATTCAGAATTAGATAGGGTGGTCCAGGGGGTCCTCCAGTCACCTGTCTTATCTAAATTATTTGCTGCACTCCGTTTCTTCCTCCTCCGACAACCCTGGTGTCGTCGGAGACGGGGTTCACAGAGTCAGGTGAGGTTCGTGAGTCGGTTCCGAGACCAACTGCTAGTCTGTCGACACCGTCTTCGGCTCCAACCTTTTCTGTTCCTTTCAGGGGTTTCGGTTCTCGGTTGTCCTCAGCCAAGTCCGAGGGGGATTTCTCGGGGCTTCTGGTTTCAGCCCTGAGTCTCCCCCTTGGCGCCTTGGCTAGGGGGACCCCGACACCGGTCATGGTCTCGCAGGCGGGCCTTTCTTCAGATTCTGGTGGACCCGCCTTCGAGGCTATGAGGAGTGCACTAGACAAATCTCTAGTGACTTCACCGGAATCTGCTACTCCTTCCCTAGACACGGCGACTAGAGCTTCTGGTGCCCCCCTATCTTCAGTTAGCGCGGCTCCGAGGCCTGAGGATTCCTCCATGTGTGGTCTCCCTTTTTCCAAGGAGCCTTCAGAGTCTTTGCCTGAAGAGCCCCCCCCCCAGGAAAAAGTTGTGCAAGAGGAAGCACATCGACTCCCCGGATGAGTCTGTCACCTCGGACACCGACCTTGATGATGCGGAAGGGTCCCCAAAGTCGTCCTCTGACGATGTCTCATTCTCCGATGTCCTGGAGATCTTGAGACAGAGGGGCGACTGGCCATCAAAACCCCTTCCGCGGAGGAGTCGGTCTTCCTCAAGGCCTTCGGAGCCCAACCGTCCGCCTCCTGGGTGTCTCCACCCTTCGATGAATTACTTGGCCTTATTTGTCGAAGGGTGTGGGAGCACCCTGACTCTGTGGAGCCAGTTCCTTCTCGCCCCAACAAATTTTTATCCGCACCCCCTGGCAAGGAGTTTCTAACCAAGGGAGTCCCAGTGGATGCTATGGTGGTGGCGTCTGCCACCCAGCAGGATGTGGAAGAGGCATCTGCGTCTATCCATCCTCCTAACAAGGAGTCCAGGAGCATGGATAGGTACGGGAAGCGTACCCTGACTTCAGCAACCTTTACCCTGCAGTCGCTGAATTATTTGTGTCATTTTACTAGGCTCCAAAGGGATCTCATAAAGGAGTTGGGAGATACCCTGTCGGGTAACGTGCCTGAGGCGTTGACGCAGTCTGTCAACGCCCAGCTGTCTACCCTTTCGTCGATTGTTAACTCGTCCATGAGGCTCATATCGTATGCAGCCGAAGGGATGAGTAGGGCAGCGAGTTTGGGCGTAGCCCTTAGGAGGCAAGCCTGGATGCGCTTGTGTCACTTTGTGGAGGCTTTCAAGTCTTCTTTCACAGACGCTCCATTCGACGGGTCCTCTCTCTTTGGACCCAAGGTGAAAGACACACTCACTAGATGCGAGCAGGAGGGTAAGACTTTGTCTGCCGTTGGGGCCCATTTTTCTCTCCCTTCGAGACCTTATCCCAAGGTGCAGAGGGGAGGAAAGATGTGGTTCAGAAAGTCCCAAAAGTCTTTCCCTGCCCATCAGAGTGACCCCCCTTCCAGAGGCAGAGGAGGGGGGGATTATACTGGAAGACGTCACCCTAGAGGTGGCGGAGGCCCCCGCAACACAGGAGACCGCGAATCCTTTCGTGGTTCCTCCTTCCAGTGTCCCTGAGGGACTGCCCGACTGTGCGTCTCCGGAGCCAGTCGGGGGTCGATTTTCGGAGCATCCAAGGGCCTGGGGTTCCATCACTCAGGATCAGTGGGTGCTTCGTATCATCGCCGGAGGTTACACCATTCCCTTTATCTGTCCCCCTCCACCGTTAAGGAAAATCCCGGACGTGCCACCCAGTCAGCGGGATCAAGCAGCCATAGAGGTCGCAAAGCTGCTCGGAAAGGGAGTCATCCAGCCAGTCCCCGCAGACCAGACCGGATTAGGAACTTACTCAAAGTTATTTTTGGTGCCGAAAAGAACAGGGGATTTGAGACCCATTCTGGACCTCAGCCACCTAAACCGCTTCGTAAAGAAGTCCAAGTTCCAGATGGTCACGTTGCAATCCATTTTCCCATTGCTGGAAAAAGGAGTATGGATGTGCTCCATCGATCTCAAGGATGCCTATTATCACATCAAGATAAACAGGGCATCCAGGATACATTTACGCTTCCGCCTAGGAGCCAGTCACTTCCAGTTCCGAGCCCTGCCCTTTGGTCTCACCACAGCCCCCAGGGTGTTTACCAAATGTCTGGCAGTGGTAATGGCTCACCTGAGACGTCTGGGATTCCAGGTGTTTCTGTATCTAGATGACTGGCTCCTCACAGCCCCCACCTGGTATCTTCTTATTCAAGCCGTGAGTGCTACCATCGAATTGGGACATCTATTAGGAATTACATTCAACTGGGAAAAGTCTGTATTGCTGCCATCACAGCGTGTTGCCTTTATAGGCGCAGAGCTAGAGTCTGTCGAGTTGCGAGCATTCCTTCCAACAGAGGGGATAAAGATACTACAGAACCAAGTTCTTTTCTTACTACCCCGCAGCAAAGCCCCAGCCAGGATGGTCCTTCAGCTTTTGGGGTCGATGGCGGCCGCCATTCTTCTGGTCCCACTGGCAAGATTGCACATGCGAATTCTCCAATGGCTCCTGTCGACCCAGTGGTCGTACCAAGATCTGCCCTTGTACTACCCAATTTTCATTACGGATACCTGCCGGCGAGGTCTTCGTTGGTGGCTCCTCTCCTCCAACCTGAACCAGGGGCGACTCTTCTGCCCCCCTCCCCCATTGCCACAGTGACCACGGACGCCTCCCAGATAGGGGGGGCATTATCTGGACAGGACAGTTCAAGGCACGTGGCAGGATCACGAAACCCACTTACACATCAATGTCCTGGAGATGAGGGCAGTGCTTCTAGCACTGCAGGCACTTCACAGCTCTCTTCCCAAGGGTACCATCGCAATCTTCTCAGACAATATGGCGGTAGTATGGTACCTGAACAAGCAGGGAGGAACCAGGTTTTATCCTGTTTGCAGAGAAGCCATGAGAGTTTGGAACTGGACGATCGCTTCCCAGAGATTTCTACTGGCAACGCACATTCCGGGGAAGTCCAATGAGATAGCAGACAGGCTGAGCAGAGTTATTCAGATACCTCACGAGTAGTCCATGAACGACCCAGTAGCGGCTCGGATCTTCTCCAAGTGGGGGTTTCCCTGTTGCGACCTTTTCGCCAGCCCCTGGAACGCGAAGTGCAGCAATTTCTTCTCCCTGATTCCCCTCCCCCCCAGGGGTGGGTCCACCCAGGTACGCTCTGGTCCACAATTGGCCCTCCGGTCTGCTCTACTCCTTCCCTCCGGTCCCACTACTGCCAAATGTGATTCAGACGGCGATCTGCTTGGGAAGCAACATGATTTTGATCGCACCACACTGGCCCCACCATGTTTGGTTTCCTTTCCTTCGGAAGTATGCAGTGAAGGATCCTTGGATTCTGGACCCAGTTCCAGACCTCTTGATTCTTCAGTCAGGTCAGGCCCATCCATCACTGCGAACTCTCAAGCTAACAGCTTGGCTGCTCCACTTCCGACCTTAGTCAGATAGCATATCCTTTTGCCTGAGGTGGTCCGCATTCTGTCTTCTTCTCACAGAGCTTCCACTAAGGAGATATATTCTAATAAATGGAAAAGATTTGCCATTTGGGCCCAGCAGCACAACCTTGACCCTCTGACAGCCCCGGTGTCCGCAGTATTAGATTTTTTGGCAACTCTTTTTAGACAGGGTTCCGCTGTCTCCACGCTTAAAGTCCAATTGGCAGCGATTTCTAATTATCATGTTGCCTTTGAGCCTTCACTCATGAGTCATAAGTTGTGTAAGGCCTTTCTTAAGGGAGCTTGGTTGCTTCGCCCCCCGGTGTTGCAACCTGTTTTGCCATGGGATTTGAATGTAGTTTTAGGAGCCTTGACGTCTCATCCCTTCGAGCCGGCGGCCACTTGTGAGCAAAAGTTCTTATCTTGGAAGACTGCCTTCTTGGTAGCTATTACTTCAGCCAGAAGAGTTTCGGAGCTTCAAGCCCTCTCTGTTAAGCCCCCTTATCTGATCTTTCACAAGGATAGAGTATCTCTAAGACTAAACCCATCATTTCTTCCGAAAGTTTCTTCTGCTCTTTGTCTGCAGCAATCTATAGAGCTACCAGTTTTCTTTCCAAAATTTTCCAACAAGGCAGAATACAGACTTCATCAGTTGGATGTGCATAGATAACTGAGGTTTTACTTGGATAGGACACAGCAGCAGAGGAAATCAGACCAGTTGTTTGTGGCCTTTGCAGAGAACAGGATTGGCAAAGCAGTAACTAAGACCACTATTGCTAGGTGGATTAGGGATTGTGTTTCATTTATTTATGCATCAACAGGAAGGGACCTTCCATTTCCAGTTAGAGCGCATTCTACTAGGACTATGGCAACTTCAGTGGCCTTCCACGCCAGACTGTCAGTGGATGAGATATGTGCAACGGCCACTTGGGCTTCTCCACATACTTTTATTTCTCATTACAAACTGGACGTGGCCTCTAGAGGTTGGGCGTCCTTTGGTTCCACAGTGCTCAGGAGTGTTTTCCAGTGAGCCTCCCAGGATATAGGTGCTAGGGACGCTGTCCCATCAGTTATGAATGTAGGTGAGATAGGATCGCATTACATCTTTTAGTTATGTACTTACCATAACAATAGATGCATGTGATCCATCTTGCCTACATTCGTACGTACCCGCCCTCCTTCCCCCTATCTGTTGGATCTGGAGGAAACACTATAGTACAGTTGGAGTGGCTCATGTGAGTGAGTTGTTGTGGGGCAAACAAGATCTGGGGGTTTGGGCGTGGTGCATCCTGGGATAAGGGGGTTGGCCCAGCCAATGAGAGACTTCGTGCTAGTGTATCGGCCGAGTCAGAGCCAATTCTCGGCTCCGAGCCCATCAGTTATGAATGTAGGCGAGATGGATCACATACATCTATTGTTATGGTAAGTACATAACCAAAAGTTTTTTGTATTAGAGTAGTAGTCTGGCCTGCCCTTCCCCTACCTGTGTGTGTGTGTGTTTTTTTTGGGAAGGTAGTACCTTTACCTTTGAGTGCAGGACTATGGCTGACCAGCCAAAGCCTGTGTTCAAAAAATGTACAGAGTGTGGCCATAAGCTTTCCCCTGCCGATGGTCACACTCTGTGAGTGATATGTTTAGGAGTGGCACATTTATCCACTCAGTGTGCTGTCTGTTCAGGCTTCAACCCTAGGGCCCTTAGGGATCGTAAGGCCAAGCTAGTTACCAAAGGCCTTCTTCTTGTTGCCATGCTGGATTCTGCCTCGGCCTCAGTCACTGGTGCACCTCCCCAGACAGGGACTTAACCTCCCTCTTCATCTGGCGATGGGTCCTCTAAGGACAGACCTTCAATCAGCGAGTCTGACAAAGAAAAAGAAAGAGAAAAAGAGAAGGAAAAGGAAAGACGCAGAGAAGAAAGGGAGAAAAAGAAGAACAGGCATCGCAAGAGATCCCCAGACAGGGAGCTCTTTTTCAGCCCTCCATCTAAGACCATGAGGCCTGTTTCTCCTCGGCTCCGGTCACTGCGTTTCTCACCGGAGCCGTTGGAACATTCGGACCCGAGGCCCTCGACCCCTCTATGCAGATCAGCCAGATCCGAGTCGGTGGCCTCTTCGAGGTCGACTCAGAGCCTGTCGGACATGGATATGGACAGAATGATGAGGAGATTTCTTCAGACCTAAATTCAGATGGGAGTCTTGCCAGGTCCCTCTCCCTCTGGAGGGGCGACCTCCATGCCTCTTTTCTGCCCCATCTCTCCTTCCCCGATCTGTGCTTCGGCTTCAGGGCTCTTGGATCCGTGGTTCTTCAGAACTGGTAGCTCGGCGCTGACAGTTCCTCCAACCTCTACTCTGGCTGTTACCTTGAGTTCTTTGGATCCTACTTGTTCGGATCTGAGTGACTCTCGGAGCCGCAGACAGGGAGTCGGACCCGGAGGAATGGATTCTTCTGCTCTGACCCTTTCGGACCCGATCCGTTCCCTCGGACCTCAGGCTACCCTGTCTTCAGCTCCAGTCCCCGCTTCGGATCTAGGGAGGACTTCTCCCTCGGCCTTCAAAGTGGTGGAGAGGGTTCTCTCTCAGGGATTGATACCCCAGCCCACCCCCCTTGGATACCACCCAGGCCCCCCTGGAATTGGAGACTACTCCCTTCATCCTGTCTCAGGGACAACCCGTGCCAGAGGATCCCCAGGTCATTTTCCCCAAGGAAACCCCTGTGACTCGCAGATCCCCTTCTGAAAGTCCCACTGAAGAGGGCCACCGCAAGCGCAAGTGCAAAAGGAGGCACTTGGACTCCCCCGAGTCCCTCACCACTGACACTGACTTAGATGAAGGAAAGATGTCTCCTTCGGAGAAATTATGGAGATCCTCCGCCAGAGGGGAGGTTGGTCAGCCCCAAAACCTTCTGGGGATGAGTCAGTGTTCCTGGAGGCCTTTGGCACAGGATCATCTACTTCCTGCGTGTCCCCACCAGCAGACCCCTTGGTGGACCTCATCACCACCAGGGTATGGAAGGAGCCCGACATCGTAGAGCCCATCCCCAAACGTCCTGATAAAGTTTCATCTCTTCCTTCTGATAGACAACCCTGGTCGAAAGGAACCGCAGTTGATGCTATGTTGGTCGCAACGGCCACAAAGAAGGAACTAGCACAGGAGAGTTCCTTAGTCCACCCTCCAGACAAGGAGTCCAGGTTGGTGGATAGGTTTGGGAAGCACGTATACTCTTCAGCGACTTTTTCTATCCGTGCGCTGAATTATTTGGCACATGTGATTCAACTTCAGCGACACCTTGCTTTGGAATTTGCTGAGTCGCCCCCAGAGTCTTTATCGCCGCAGGGCAGACAGCTGTTCTCAGCAAAAATTACTACTTTGAAGTCAGTCTCAAATACATCTATGCGGCTACTTTCCCACGCCACGGAAGGAGCAGCTAGAGCGGCTGGGACAGGCATAGCTATGAGGCGTCATGCCTGGCTCAGAATGTGTCAGTTCGTGGACCCTTTCTAGGCGTCGTTTATCAACACTCCCTACGATGGTTCTTCCCTCTTTGGGAAGACGGTACGTGACAAACTTGTCCAGAGTGAAAAGGACGGGAAGACTTTGTCTGCCATTGGAGTCCGCTTCTCTAACCCTCAGCAGTCCTTCTCTAGGAATCAAAGAAGGCAGAAGAAGATGTAGTTCCGAAAATCTCAGTTTTCCCGGGATTCTCAGGACAACTATTCCCCCAGAGGCAGAGGGGGACAGGATCGATGCCGACCTAGAGGTAGAGGGAGTCCCAGGAATTTCGGGTCTAGGGAACCCTTCTCTGATAAACCCGGTCAGCAGCCCTGATGGGTTGCCCGGCTGTCCTACTCTGGAGGCAGTCGGGGGACGATTGTCCTTACACCCAGCGGCATGGGTATCCATTACAACAGATCGCTGGGTTCTTCAGATAATATCCAGAGGTTACTCTATTCCTTTCATTGCCCCTCCAAAAGTTACAAAACACCTCCCGGATGTTCCACCTGCTCACAGGGAGGCCGCAGTTCTAGAGGTTTCAAAGCTGCTTCTCAAACGAACCATCAAAAAGGCCCCCCCCCGATCAGTCTGGATTAGGCGTCTACTCAAGGTTCTTTTTGGTGCCAAAAAAGACGGGGGACCTCAGGCCCATTCTAGACTTGTCAACATTAAACCTGTTGGTAGCAAAACAGAAATTCCGAATGGTCACCCTACAGTGCATTCTACCTTATCTCCAAGAGTACGACTGGATGTGCTCATTAGACCTTCAGGATGCTTACTACCACACCAAAATACACAGAAGCTCCAGGAGATTTCTGCGCTTCTGGCTAGGAGCCAGTCACTTTCAGTTCAGAGCCCTACCCTTTGGTCTCACCCCAGCCCCCAGGGTGTTCACCAAGGTAATGGCAGTTGTAGCGGCTCACCTGAGGCTTCAGGGTATTCAGGTGTTTCCATACATGGACGACTGGCTCTTCACTGCGCACAGCAAGCATCACTTGTTTCTGGCCTGAGATTATTTCATTCGGTTAGTAGACCTACTGGGAATTACAGTCAAATGTTCACAAATCCCATTTGCAACCAGTACAAATTCTAGACTTCAGTGGGGCACGGTTAGACACTTTGCAGATGAAGGTATTCCTAACTCCAGACAGAATTCTACATCTCAGAGGCCACATAGCTCAGATAGTGAACTCCAAGTCTTCAAAGGTGAGCGAAGTTCTCCGGGCTATGGGCTCCATGGCTGCTGCCATATCTATTCTCCCATATGCTCGCCTTCACATGTGGGTTCTTCAATGGACTCTGGCTGTCCAGTGGTCTTGGCTAGACCTACCCATGGAATTTCCGATCAAGATCAGTCACGTCTGCAGGACATCTCTTCTTTGGTGGTTAACTTCACCGGAGATATCAAAAGGACTCCCATTTGCGTCACTCTCAGTCCAAACCACAGTGACCACGGACGCCTCCCAACTCAGGTGGGGGGACACTGTTTGGGAAGGACAGTCCAAGGCACGTGGTCCCAGACAGAGACCAATTTGCACATAAATGTTCTAGAGATGAGGGCAGTGCTTTTAGCATTGGAAGTCTTTCACACAGCCCTCCCTCTCGGATTGATTGCAATTCAGTCAGACAACATGTCGGTCGTCTGGTATGTCAACAAGCAGGGGGGAACCAGATCCTGCCCTCTGTGTTGCGAGGCCATGAGAGTGTGGGAATGGGCGATTTCCACTGGTTGGTGTCTGATAGCAACGCACATCCTGGGGTGCTCCAATATTTTAGTGCATAGATTGAGCCGGGCCATTCTGATGCCTTACATGTGGTCTCTGAAATAGTCAGTAGCGGAAGAGATTTTCCTGGCATGGGGTCAGCCTTGCTGCGATCTCTTCGCATCTCCTTCGAACGCGAAGTGCAGCAAGTTCTTCACTCTGATTCCCTCACCAGGGCAAGTCCCCAGAGATGCTCTAGTCCATGTTTGGCCCCCTGGGCTTCTGTATGCTTATCCACCTTTACCTCTCATTCCGAAGTTTCTTCAGAAAGCTTGACGACTATGGTGCAAAGTGATCCTCATTGTCCCGTTCTGGCCTCGTCAGGTTTGGTTCCCATTTCTTTGGTCTCATCTATTAGCTCCCCCATGGGTTCTGGATCCCTGCCCGGATCTAATTTCCCATCCGTCGGGGATACGTCCACCTGATCTGGGCGCCTCACGCTGACCGCTTGGTTGCTCCAGTTCCGTTAATCGCCAGGACTCACAATTTTTCAGCCCAGGTAAAATCCATTCTGGTGGCCTCTCTTAAAGACTCTACTAGGAAACTATATTGCAGTAAATGGAAGCGCTTTTCCATTTGGGCTTCACAGAGAAAAATAGATCCCTTTACAGCTCCTATTCCAGTGGTGTTGGACTTCCTGTCTGGTATCTTTCAGCAAGGAGCTAGTTCCTCCACAGTGAAAGTACAATTGGCAGCCATTTCCAGTTTTCACGTTGGTGAAGACAACATGGCCTTAGCCTCCTCTAGGCTGTGTAAGGCTTTTCTTAAAGGTACATTTCTGCTACGGCCCCCTGTCAAGGATTCTGTACCTTTTTAGACCTTACTTTTGTTTTACAGGCATTGGTAGCCCCTCCTTTTGAACCCGCAGCTTTGGTGGACTTAAAATTCTTGTCCTGGAAGACAGCTTTCCTAGTAGCCATCACATCGGCTAGGAGAGTTTCTGAGCTTCAAGCTCTGTCTGCCGTGCCTCCATATTTGGTCTTCCATAAGGATAGGGTTTCCCTCCTTACTAACCCTTCCTTCTTACCTAAAGTGGCATCTGAAGCAAACATAAACCAGTCCATTAATCTGCCCGTTTTCTTTCCCAACTTTCAAAATAAAAGTGAATACAAACTCCATTTGTTGGATGTTCATAGACAACTTCGGTTTTATCTTCATAGAATTAAGTCTTTCCGCAAGACTGACCAATTGTTTGTTTCCTTTTCCAAAGCATTTATGGGAAAAGCTATTTCTAAAGTTTCTTTAGCCAGATGGATCACTCTTTGCATTTCACATGCTTGCAAAGCAAAAGGTTTATTTCCTCCTGGTATAGTTAAGGCTCACTCTACCAGGTCCATGGCGACTTCTGCTGCTTTTTGGTCCAGGGTATCTTTGGACGATATTTGTGCAGCAGTGACATGGGCCAATTCACATACCTTCATTTCCCATTACAAATTGGATCTGATTTCGAGGAGTAGAGCATCCTTTGGCAGTGCGGTGCTCAGGAATATCCTTCCATAAGGGCCTCCCAGGATCGGAGTAGCTGGGGACTCTTTCTCACAGGTTGCAGATAAAATGAAGTTAACTACTTCTGATAAAGAAGTTATGTACTCACCATAACGTTCCATCTGAGTAGTTATACTTCATTTTTCTGCAACATTCCCTCCCTCCATCCCCCGGACCTTATTCTCTTTTCAGGTTGGTTTGGATTGAGTTGCATGTATATTGTTAGTTGCAGCAAACTCGATCTGAGGGAAGATAGGAGATGGTAGGGCATTATGGGTAGGGGGAGGCGCTCTGAGCTTGGAGCAGATGCTAGAAAAAAGTTGCCGACTCGGATCCGATACGGATCCGTATACCCACAAGTTGCAGAAAAATGAAGTAGAACTACTCAGATGGAACGTTATGGTGAGTACATTACTTCTTTTTTCGTAGAGCATATAGATAGATATTATAGCATAATTAGCTGCCACATTGTTAGTAGTTAGTTTTTCTTCATAGGAGCAGAGGTTCTTTATTAGAGTGTGTGTTGCCGCTTTCTTTTTACAGGGTGTATACTTACATTTTCTTCCTATTTAGTAAAGTAGTGGCTGTATTTTTAGGCCATTAGATTTCTATTTCTTACCAGTGTTAGTGTGGTGTGTTAAAGTGCAATTGCAACCCTTCTTTTTACACAAGGTGTATAAATAATTTCTGTGTTTTTTGATTACTTTAAGCCCTTTTATTACAAGGCTTAAATAGTTGTTGTTGTGTGAATTGCTTATTGAAGATGTCACACCAGGAGAAAGAGAAAGCCAAGTCTGGCTTTAAGAAGTGCCCTAGATGTGGCAAAAGATGTCCATAACGGATGGACATATTGAATTTGTTTACTGCTTGGGTGAGGTTCACCTGCAAGAAAGCTGGTCTATATGCCATTCCTTCAGCTCAAGAGTGTTGCATGAGAGGAAAAGAAAGTTGATTGATAAAGGTCTACTTAAATCATCTTTTCAGGAATCCTTGGATAAGCCAAACAAACACTCAAAGAAGACGGAGCCATAAACATCTCCATCTACATCAAAGTCAGCTTCCAGTAAGCATCGACATCAGTTCCACAGCCTTCGGAACCGACTGTCATTATGGTTCGGAGCTGGTCCCTGACCTTGGAGCCAGTATCTCCAACCTTAAATTCTCCTGTACTACAATCTGTGGCAAGGCACATGGAAGAAACATGAGGCTCATCTGTATATAAATGTTCTGGAGATGAGAGCGGTACATCTAGCATTGCAGTCCTTTCAAGACTCTACCTCTGGGAACAATTGCAGTTCAGATGGACAACATGTCAGTGGTCTGGTACATTAACAAACAAGGAGGAACCAAATCTTATCCCCTGTGTCGAGAGGCCATGAGAGTATGGCAGTGGGCAGTCTCCTACCACCGCTTTCTGTTAGCAATGCACATCCCAGGAAAATCCAGTGTGATAGCAGACAAGCTGAGCAAGGCAAACCTACTGCCTCACGAGTGGTCCCTAAAGCAACAAGTAGCGGAAAGGATTTTCTGCAGGTGGGGCCAGCCTTGCTGCGATCTTTTTACAACCCCAACAAACACGAAATGCAGCAGCTACCTTGCCCTAATTCCCCGTATGGGGGAAGCCCCAAGGGATGCACTGGTGCACAATTGGCCCCTGGTTCTCCTTTATGCATTTCCCCCATCCCTCTGATTCCCAAGGTATTACAGAAAGCAAAACTACTGGGAAGGACCATGATACTAATAGCTCCTTACTGGCCTCTGTAAATTTGGTTTCCCTTCCTCCAGCCTCATCTTTTGGAAGAACCGTAGATCCTGGACCCAGTTCCAGATCTTTTGACTCATTCATCGGGGGCTCTTCATCCTTCACTTCATTCCCTTAAAATGACAGCTTGGCTGCTCCAATTCCCGCAATAGCCAAGATTTACAACCTCTCAACTGAGGCCCAACATATTATAACATCCTCTCATAAATCGTCTACGGAAGAGATTTTCTTTATGGGCCTGTCAGAATGATGTTGATCCTTACCTAGCTCCGATTCCATCTATATTGGAATTCTAACTAAACTTTTCAATGAAGGAGCAGCTGCAGCTACCCTCAGAGTTCAATTAGCAGCGATATCACATCTTCATTTTGGTTTCCAAGGCTCTAATGTCACATTGCATCAACTTGCTAAAGCTTTTCTTAAAGGTGCCATTCATTTGAAGCCACCAATCAGAGCTCCGGTCATGCCATGGAATCTAAATTTTGTTCTATCCAGGATCATACTTCCCCCTTTTGAACCAGCCTCATCCTGTTCTTTGAAATTCCTTTCATGGAAGACTATTTTTCTGATAGCCATTACTTCTGCTCGGCGGATGTCTGTGCTGCAAGCCCTAACCATCAAACCTCCTTATCTGATTTTCCATAATGACAAAGTTTCGCTCAGAACTAATCTATCCTTTTTACCAAACGTTTGTTCAGAGGCAACTCTTAACCAATCTATTGAGTTGCCAGTTTTCTTTCCCCAATACACAAATAGTAACAAAAGTAACCTTGTCAGGGTGGCTATCAGATTGCATTTCCTTCATTTATAATTCACAAAATGCCCCCATGCAACAAAAAGCAAAGGCCCACTCTACTAGAGTTATTTCAACCTCATTAGCCTTTTCTGCGAGGTTACTCTTAGACTCTATTTGTGCAGCAGCTACCTGGACAACACCTCATACCTTTATCACTCATTACAAAGTAGACAAGGCCTCCAGGGACAGGGCCTCCTTTGGTTCCACAGTTCTGAGGAATATACTCCTGTGAGCCACCGAGAAGATGGTGCTTGGGACGCTACCCATCAGTAAAGAATGAACGGCGAGATAGAACAACTTCAAATAAAGAAGTTATGTACTCACCATAATGTTCCATGTGAGTTGTTCATCTCGCCTTTATTCTTACTTCCTCCAACCCCCATCCAGTCTACTTGAGGTCCATATAGAGTGCTATGTCTCTTATCCAACTCACTGAGTGGCATACTTATACTACTAAGTAGTCACGCAGCAAACAAGATCTGAGGGAAGATCAGGGTGCATCATGGGATAGGGAGTTGGCCTCAAGTTGGTTGAAGACCTTGAGCTTTTGCTGTTGGCCAAGTTGGAGCCGAGGACCGGCTCTGAACCCATCAGTAAAGAATGAAGGCGAGATGAACAACTCACATGGAATGTTATGGTGAATACATAACTTCTTTTTTCCTGCTCTTCCTCTTCGATCAGTTGGGGATAACAGTGAACCTGACCAAATCTTCCTTGACTCCATCCCAACAATTGGAATTCATAGGCACTCAGTCGGATACCACCTTGGAAATTGCAGCTGTTCCTCCCTGCCACGTACTTCTTATCTGATCTCATGTTCAGGTTCTTTTGGAGCACACTTGTCTTCCAGCATCACACATTCTCAGGGCTCTAGGTTCCATGGCAGCTGCCATTTATCTCATTCCACTTGCCAGGTACTACATGAGAGTACTGCAGTGGACCCTAGCAGTTCAGTGGTCTGCTCAGTCTCATCCCCTGTCAGTTCCCATTCACCTCACACCAATTTGTCAGAAACACCTTTTGTGGTGGATGCATTCCCTGGACCTTCTAGCAGGCAGTCCCCCCACCCCCCAGTTCCCTC
The DNA here is from genome assembly GCF_019279795.1 of Protopterus annectens. Taxonomy (NCBI): domain Eukaryota; kingdom Metazoa; phylum Chordata; order Ceratodontiformes; family Protopteridae; genus Protopterus; species Protopterus annectens. The sequence goes on from NC_056732.1 coordinate 1,656,371,001, forward strand.
GGCCACAGTTACCATGGACTCTTCCCTCCTAGGGTGGGGACGGCACTTTCAGGGAAAGACTGTCCAAGGGACGTGGCCCCCTTCAGAGACCAATCTGCACATAAACATTCTGGAGATGAGAGCAGTCCTTTTATCGTTGCAAGCCCTTCAGGATTACCTCCATCTGGGGACTATAGCAGTTCTCTCAGACAACATGGCAGTTGTATGGTAAGTAACCAAGTAAGAGGGCACATGGTCTTATCTGCTCTGTCGCGAGGCCATGAGGGTTTGGGAATGGGTGATGTCCATGGGGTGCTTTCTTGTTGCAACACACATTCCTGGAGCATCCAACATGCTGGCAGACAAGATGACCAGGGCTAGTCTGACCCCTCACGAGTGGTCCTTGAATCCTATAGTGGCAAAGTAGATTTTCCATCAGTGGGGTCAGCCGAGCTGTGATCTGAGTTCTTCAGAAAGCCAAATGCCTCATTGCCCCCTTCTGGCCTCAGTAGGTGTGTTTCCCCCTCCTACGGTCTCATCTGAAGCACCCGCCTTGGGTACTTGATCCATCTCAGGATCTAATATTCCATCTATCTCTACTTCCGATCCCGAATCTGCAGACCCTTTGTCTGATAGCCTGCTTTGTCCACTTCCAGTAATTTTGGCTATGTCCAGGCTAGCTTTGCCAGTAAAGGACATTATCCTTGCTTCCTAGAAATCTTCCACGAAGAAAGTATACAGTAGTAAGTGGAAGAGATTCTCCATCTGGGTGAAAAATAGGAATCTCGATCCATTTTCGGCTTACATTCCTGAGATTCTCCTTTTCCTGGCCTCTCTCTTCAAGGAGAGTGCCAGTTTTTCTACAACCAAAGTTTGGTTGGCAGCAATTTCCAATTTTTGTCTTAGCAATGATCCTACCTTTTCTTCTCGGCTCTGCAAAGCCTTTTTCAAAGGGGTGATCTGAAGTAGTTAACTTCATTTGGTCATCAACCTGTGGGTATCGGATCCGACCTGGAACCGAGCCGGCAGCTTTCCAAGCTAGAGATCCGAGCTCCAAGCTCCTCCCCCTTGCCCATAATACCTTGTGACCTCCTTCCAATCCCCAGATCTCGTTTGCCGCGGCTTTGTCAAGCACGAGTTTTCCAGCTCCTAACGTTCAGGCGTTTAGTAAGTGTTTTTTTGATAAAAATCTATTTTAGTGTTAGTGTGTGTGATTAGTTTAATTTTATAGTTTAAACCCCTGATTTTACTCCCTCGTTCCCTTGTAGTTTAAATCCTAGTAGGCCCCTCCTTTTCCTTAGGTGTTTGTGTGGCCGTGCTTGCGATTTGTTTTAAAATCATGGCCGAGGCCCCAAAGGCCATCTTTTCTAAGTGCACTGAGTGTGGCCATAAGCTATCGCCAGCGGATGGCCACACTCAGTGCATTCTCTGCCTGGGGGTATCACATTTGACCTCGGGCTTCCAGATTTGCATAGCCTTTAACTCCTGGGCCCTGAGAGATAGGAGGAATAAGCTGATTCTGGCGGGTCTCCTACTAGCGGAGTCAGTTTCTTCTGCCTCTCCCTCGGTGGCTACAGCCGCAGCTGCGGCTGCTCAGTCTGCTGTCCCCCATCCCCTGGCTGGGACTCAACCTCCCACTTCTTCCCAGGGATAGAGGGACTCAAAAAAAAGCGAAGAGAGAGAGGAGAGCAAGAGAGAGAGGGAGAAAGAGTGAGAGAAAGAGAGGCACAGAAGCCACAAGCGGCGGACCGGCTCAGCCCCCTCGGCCCCGCCGGCCAAACTGCTCTCTTCACCCCAGAAGGTCTTCGGGCCTTCCTCCCCTAGGCTGCATTCTCCACGCTTCACCCCAGAGCCGGAGGAGGAGGCCCGTCCATCTTCAAGGTCGTCGCGGCGGCCCTCCCAGCCAGCTTCGGTGGCCTCTTCAAGGTTGACCCATAGCCTCTCCAATGCTGATATGGACCGGATGATGCGTTGCTTTCTTCAAACCCAACTGCAGATGGGAGTGTTGCTGCCTCCCCCCCTTCCAGGGAGGGAGTTCAGCCCCACTTTTTGCCTCAATAGCTCCTTCTCTGATCCACTATCGGGTTTCAGAGCCTTCAGATCCAAGGAGTTTCGGAGTCAGGGAGTCGACGGTGATGGTTATCGCTACCTCTATGCTGGCCATGCCCTCGAGTTTGTAGGATCCCTTCTCGGATCCGTGCAACCAGGGCCGAGAGCCGTGCGCTGGATCTGAGGGGGCCAGTGTGTCTTCGGCTCCGTTTCGGTCGGAACACACTTCCCTCTCGGGTCCGAGCGCTTTGGATCCGCCGATCCCTGCCCTGGATCCGAAGGTGTTAACCACGGAGCCCAGAGAGATTGGTTCATCCTCGGCTTTCAACGTGGTGGAGAGGGTTCTCTCGAGAGGTTCGAGACCCCCTACTCTTTCTTCGGGATCCGCCCCCACTGCCTTGCAGCTGGGCTTGTCTTCCATCGTCCAGTCCCAGGGACAGCCTGTGTTGATGCCCCAGCCCGTTCTACTGGCGGAACATGACGCTATTGGTGAGCCCTCTTCGGACAGCCCCACCGAGGAGGTCCATCACAAACGCAAGTGAAAGAGGAGGCATTTGGACACCCTGAGTCCCTCACGGAGGACACTGATTTGGAGGAAGGGGAAGGTTCCCCCAAATCACCCCCTGAAGACGTCTCCTTAGGAGACATTATGGAAATGCTTCTCCAAAAGGGGGAGTGGTCAGCCCAAAAACCTTCCTCGGATGAGTCGGTGTTCCTGGAGGCGTTCAACGCAGGCCCATCTACCTCTTGGGTGTCCCCTCCGGCCGATCCTCTGGTTGGCCTCATCAGTACCAGGGCGTGAAAGGAACCGGACACTGTGGAGCCCATCCCCAGGAGGCCAGATAGGATTCTTAGTCCCCCTGTGGACAGAACGGCTTGGAGTAAGGGTTCCTCGGTAGATGCCATGGTGGTGGCGGCAGCCACCAAGAAGGAACTTGCCCAGGATAGTTCCTCGGTCCATCCTCCTGATAAGGAGTCTCGGACGATGGATCGTATCAGGAAGAGGATGTTTGCTTCAGCTACCTTTTCCATAAGGGCACTGAATTATTTGGCCCATGTATTTAGACTTCAGCGGGATCTGGTGAAAGAATATGCTGAGTCTCCCCCTGAGTCCATGTCGGCCAAGGACAAACGGACTTTCTCGGCTCGCATGGCCACTCTGAAATCTGCTTCAAACACATCTATGTGGCTACTTTCCCATGCCACGGAAGGGGCCACTAGAGCCAGCGGGTCTGGCATCGCCTTAAGGAATCACTCCTGGCTCCGACTTTGTGACTTTTCGGAACCTTTCAAGGCGTCCTTCGCGAATGCACCCTTCGACGGTTCTACTCTGTTCGGGAAGACCGTCCGCGACACATTGGTTCAGAGCGAGAAAGACGGGAAGATGCTGTCTGCCATCGGCATCCGCTTCTTGGCTCCTCAAAGGTCCTTTTCCAGGAACCAGAGAGGACAAAAGAAGATGTGGTTCCGGAAGTCTCAGCAATCCCATTACGCTCCGGACCCTTTGTCCTTCAGAGGCAGACGGGGACAAGGTGGACGCTGGCCCAGAGGCAGAGGGGGGCCAAAAATTTTTGGGTCTCGGGAACCTTTTTCTGACCGACCCACGCAGCAGCCCTGAGGGGTTGCCCGACTGCTCCTCTCTGGAGGCAGTCCGGGGGCATTTCTCGAAGCACCTGGCCCAATGGGAGTCCATCACAACAGATCACTGGGTGCTTCGAATAATATCCAGAGGTTACTCAATCCCTTTCATAAACCTACCTCCTCGGTCGAGGCTCCTCCCCGATGTACCACCCAGTCAGAGGGAGACTGCAGCTTTAGAGGTAAAAAAGCTGCTAGAAAAATGAGCCATCCAGCACGTCCCCCCAGGCCAATCCAGATTAGGCAATTACTCCAGGTTCTTTTTGGTGCCAAAGAAGATGGGTGACTTAAGGCCGATCCTCGACCTTTCAATAATGAACCTCTTCATTGCCAAGGAAAAATTCTGGATGGTCACGCTTCAATCCATCCTGCCCCTTTTGCAGTAGAAGGACTGGATGTGCTCCATAGACCTCAAGGATGCGTACTATCACATTCTCATGAACAGGCGATCCAGGAGGTTCCTCTGCTTTCGGCTAAGGGCCAGTCATTACCAGTTCAGGGTCCTACCTTTGGCCTCACCACAGCCACCAGGGTGTTCACCAAGGTCATGGCAGTTGTAGCGGCCCACCTGAGACTTCAGGGAATACAGGTTTTTCCTTACCTAGCCGACTGACTCCGTACCGCCCCCACCAGGCATCTACTCTGCTTAGCCAGGGATTGCTTCCTACTACTAGCGTCCCAATTGGGGATCACCATAAACTTCCAGAAGTCATCCCTTCAGCCAGTTCAAATCTTGGAGTTCATAGGGGCCAGAATAGACACGCTTCAGACCAAGGCCTTCTTGACATCAGACAGACTCCGCAGTTTGACTTTACACATTTTAGCCCTTCTTTAGTCACCTGCCCCGTCAGCGGAGTTAGTCCTGAGAGCTTTAGGGTCCTTGGCAACAACAATCAATCTCACTCCCTTAGCTCGCTTGCACATGAGGGTTCTCCCATCGACTTTGCAGGTTCAGTGGTCCATCCTTCAGCACCCGTTGGACTTACCGATTCCTCTCGGCAGAGTTTGCAGAAATTCCCTCATATGGTGGCTCCAATCTCGGGAGCTTCGGGAAGGATGACTGTTCATAATGCCACAGCCCCAAGCCACGGTAACCACGGATGCGTCTCGCCTTGGGAGGGGGCATTGTATGGGCAGAACTATCCAAGGTACGTGGACTCAGACAGAGACCGTTCTGCATATCAGTGTTCTGGAGATGAGATCGGTGCTTCTAGCGTTGCAAGCACTTCATGCCTTTCTCCCTCCAGGGACTATTGCAATTCAGACAGACAACATGTCAGTGGTCTGGTACATCAACAAACAGGGGGGGGACCAGGTCTTACCCTCTTTGCCGGGAGGCCATGAGAGTTTGGGATTGGGTGATATCCACCAACCATTTTCTGTTAGCAATGCACATTCTGGGTTGGTCCAACATCCTAGCAGACAAGCTGAGTCGAACTATCCTCTCGCCATACAAGTGGTCTCTGAACCCCTTAGTAGCGAAACAGATCTTCCGCAAGTGGGGTCAGCCTTGCTGCAATCTCTTCAAATCGCCTTCAAATGCAAAGTGCAGCAAGTTTTTCGTTCTAATTCCTCCCCGGGGGAAAGCCCCAGAGATGCTCTAGTTCATGCTTGGCCATCCGGTCTTCTTTATGCTTATCCTCCTCTTCCGTTAATGACAAAGGTTTTACAAAAAGCTCGTCGGTTGGGGAACAAGATTATCCTCATAGCCCCATTCTGGCCTCATCAAACCTGGTTCCTGTACCTACGGTCTTATCTCATAGCTCCTCTTTGGATCTTAGATCCCATACCGGATCTGATTTCTCATCGTTCGGGATTAGAAACTCCGAATCTGGATGACCTCAAGCTCTCAGCTTGGTTGATCCAGTTCCATTAGTTGCCAGGACTCCCAGTATCTTGTCCGCAGTTAGATCCATCCTGGTAGCGGCGCATAAGCCTTCTATCAGGAAGGTTTACAACAGCAAATGGAAACGGTTTTCCATTTGGACCTCGCATAAGAATTTGGATCCTTTCACTGCTCCCATTCCAGCAGTGCTTGATTTCCTATCTCATATTTTTCAGCAAGGGGCCAGTTCTTCTACTGTAAAGGTTCAAATGGCTGCCATTTCCCATTTTCACATTGGAGACAATCTTAGTCCTTTAGCTTCCACTAAGATTTGTAAGACTTTCTTAAAAGGAACCTTTCTTTTGAGACCTCCTCTTAGGAATGCTGTTCTCCCATGGGACCTGACCTTGGTCCTTCAGGCTCTAACTGGACCACCCTTTAAACCTGCAGCTTCTGTTGATTTAAAATTCTTATGTTGGAAAACTGCTTTCTTAATAGCTATTACTTCAGCTAGAAGGGTGTCAGAATTCCAGGCCCTTTGTACTAAACTCCCATATCTTGTTTTCCATAAGGACAGAGTCTCTCTCAGGACTAACCCTTCCTTCTTACCTAAAGTGGCTTCCGAGGCGAATATCAATCAGTCCATTAATCTACCAGTGTTCTTCTCTAACTATCAGAATAAAGGGGAATACAAACTTCATTTGTTAGATGTTCATAGACAATTGCACTTTTACCTATACAGAGCAGCTGCCTTTCGCAAGTCAAAGCAGCTATTTGTTTCCTTTGCGAAGCCTTTCTTGGGTAAGCCAGTGTCGAAGGTGACTCTAGCTAGATGGATTTCTCACTGCATTTTGCTTACATACAAGATATTTGGTCTGCCTGAGCCCTTAGGGGTTCATGCCCATTCTACCCGTTCTATTGGTACTTCTGCTGCGTTCTGGCCAAGAGTGCCTTTGGATGATATTTGTTCTGCGGCTACTTGGGCTTCCTCTCATACCTTTATCTCTCATTATAAATTGGATTTAATATCCAGAGGAAGAGCAGCTTTTGGCTCTGCAGTGCTCCGGAATATCCTTCTTTGAGGACCTCCCACATTTTTTGGTAGCTGGGGACTCTGTCCCACAGGTTGCTGATCAAATGAAGTTAACTACTTCAGATAAACTCACCATAACATTCCATCTGAGTAGGTAACTTCATTTGTCAGCAACCAACCACCCTCTCCTTCCCCCTAACCTGGCTCTCTGGTTATCTGAATCCTAGAATGATATGAGCTTTTGGTATTCATTAGGTTAGGATGTTTCAGGTTGTTGTTTTGTCTAGGTGACATTGCATAATTGGGCAAACGCGATCTGAGGACTGGAAGGAGGTAGCAGGGTGTTATGGGTAAGGGGAATAGCTTGGAGCTCGGATCTTTAGCTTGGAAAGCTGCCGGCTCGGATCCAGGTCGGATCCGATACCCACAGGTTGCTGACAAATGAAGTTACCTACTCAGATGGAACGTTATGGTGAGCACATAACTTCTTTATTTGGTCTAAGTGACTGCACAATGGTACCTCCTATACTGAGTCAACAGATATTGCCAATATAATGGCCGACAGATTCAGTGCCAACGTTTCCCCTCTCTCCCTCTGAAAGGACCAATCACAATGCCAGTAGATTGCCAGGCACCCAGTATTACTGCATCACAGGTTAAAACAGCACTGTCCAAGGCCAAGAATACAGCTTGTATGGGACCTGATAATATCCCTGGCTGTGTTCTACATGAACTACAGAGTGAAGTGGCACCTCACCTGTGTGCCTTGTTCAATCACAGCCTCACCTTAGGCTTTGTCCCTACTGAATGGCGCACTGCTAATCATCCCTCTCCACAAAGGAGGAGCGACTACAGACCCTGGAAACTATTACCCCATTAGCCTGGCAAGTCTGATATGCAAAGCTATGGAATGCATCATCATGGACCTAATAAACAAGGATGTAGGGAATCCTCAAACTCTGGATCCCACACAGTTTGGTTTTGTGAAGGGTAGATCATGCATGCTCAACTTGGTTGACTTCTTTGAGTCAGTCACCAGAGCTGTGGATAAAGGCAAGGTGGTTCATAGAGCCTACCTTGATCTGGCCAAGGCCTTTGATACCATTCCCTCACTCAGGAATCATAGAAAAACTCACTAAGCTAGGCATCAACCCCTATATCACTAGGTGGGTTGCAAACTGGCTCACAGAACCCACAGTGTGAAAGTAGCCGACTCCAAGTTAGACTCATGACCAGTCACGAGTGGAGTCCCACAGGGATCGGTCCTGGGTCCTCTCCTGTTTGGTATCCACTTCTTAGAAGTCCAGTCCAACACGAAGGGGCTCTGGCTGATAAAGTTCGCAGAGAATTGGAAGTTGGGAGCCATTATTAACTCCCCAAGTAATGTTGACATCCTGCAGAAAGGACTCACTGAGACCAATGACTCGTGTCAGAACCATGGCCTTAAGCCTAATGCCAAAAAATGTGTCGTCATCCCCTTTGGGGCAAAACCCAGTTCCCATGAACTACCAGATCGGTGGTAGTCCACTGAACACAGAAGGTGTTATAAGAGATCTGGGAACTCAGGTTGACAGCAACCTCTCTTTTGACCACCACACTGCCACTATGATCAGAAAGTCCTTCTGTGTGGCACATCTCTTTACTAAGGGTTTTGCATCCAGGAAGAAAGAGGTCATTGTCTCCCTCTACTCTTCCCTCATTAGGCCAGTCATCGAGTACAATGCCCCATTTGGCATGTACCTCACTAGATACCTGCAACAACTGGAGAGGCCGCAAAAGTACCTCACAAAGAGGATCCTAGCCCTTAAACACTTGTCCTATATGGACAGACTCAAAAAACTCCAACTATTCTCTGTCTCATATCGCCTACTTAGAGGAGATCTCTGCTTGACTGATAAAGCAGTGTCTGACCCAGCTCTGTTAGAAATGCTACATCTAAAGAAATCCCAATCCCTCCGCACCACACGCTTCAGAGACCTCACCCTCATTACCGCAATCAACATAACATGCTGGATGGCAGGTTCATAACCCAGAGACTGCCCATGCTCTGGAATAGACTTCCCATACATGTCAAACAGAGCACCTCACTGCCTCTCTTCAAGAGAAATCTTGATGAGTGAATGGGAAATAAAAAATTCACCCCGGGCATCACTCCAGTGGTTCTACTCGACAGAGGCACTGGAAACTAAGGTCGGGTGGCATGTTGCTAGGGTAATCCTGTAAGCTAGGCTTGTAAAAGCTCCAGGGCCATTAGCCTAGTACACACCTATGAACCTGTGTGACCCAACAAACATATGCAGTGTATCAGTAATAATAGCTAAAAAGCAGGTTTAGAGTGCAAAATCTTCTTCAAAACATCACAATTTAACACAACCTTTAAATGTTTGAAATACAGTGGAAACAGACTTATCTGGATACACCAGAAAACCTCTGGTGCATATGTGCTGGTGGAAGCAATGGCATCATTGCTAAGTGAGTTGAAGCCCTGAGATAATGAACCAGGCAGAAACAAACCTCAAACAAAGCCTTCTGGCTAATAGCAAGCAGAAACATGGAGGTTCCTAACTGTTTATCCTAGCTCAGAAGTGACCTGGCCCTTCTCTACTACCACTAGGGAGCACACCAAGGACCTTATCATGTAAAAATAAAGTCTGGGCCACCCAGAGTGAGCACTGATAATTTCAAACCAAGAACAAAATCAGAGTATATAAAACACTAAACACTTATTCCACAAGACAAATTTAATCAATGATAATTTCAGTGCTTTTGTTCCACACATAGAGATTTCATCAGAAAATAACACATCCATACCACCTCCTTTAAATTATACATCACTCATAAAATCTCCAATCATTTAGTGCAAAAAACAATCAGACCTCAATTTAAGAACAGGTACTGTTGCTACATTTTCATTCAGGCAGGTGTAGCATCACTGGCCAACAGAATTTATCAATGTAATTCTCAGAATAACAGTAAATTGCTCCAGTCCTCTCCCCTTACATCTTTGGACACTTTTTCCAAAATAAAAAATTTGAACTTTTTAAAACCAGAACAGGTATTTTGAGTGTCTATACAGAGCATTACTCACATCTCCAGAGTGAATGCTATTAGTATGTTTGTGAATACATTTTTTCGACACTGTCCATTTTGCCATTATAAAAACAAGTGAATGCACTCATTGTGTGTTGCAATTAAAACAACCTTTACAGGCAATAACTCTAGGATATCTAACAACAGCTGTATTGGGGCCCTCTATATTGGCTACAGTTTCCACATTTTGACGTTGTCCCAGTCTGTTCTCGTATGTTATCCACCTATTCAAAAAACTACCAAAATTATGAAACGTCTTACATGTAAAAAACAATTCTTCACATTGTTCTGATATAGCTGGACACAGTCTATACAAACAGTGCCAATTAGATTGTATAATAGCCTGTAAAAAATGGGTGTCCAAGGAATGATGTAAGACCATAGTGCATGTAGATAGCGGAATATTGTTAAAATTATCATCAGCATTTATTCATTTTGTTTTTCAAAATAGGTGCATAGCATTCCCCTCTTCTGTCTTTCACTTATATGAACAACTCTTGCATCATTTTCATTGGATAATCCCTATTAAAGAAATCTTCTTACATTGCATATAAAAGGTCTCATCATCCAGTATTATTCTTACATGTCTAATAAATTGTCCCTTAAAATTGCCTTTTTTCTGATAATTATGCGCACTGTTAAAATGCACAAATTGTTTAGAATATGTAGGCTGTCTATAAATATCGGATGAATAGCAACATGATGCCATGTTCATACTGACTAGGACATCCAAAAATAAAATAGATTTACTATTAGTACTAAATATAAAATCTTAAGTAGTTTACTTCATATGATCTTCAACTGTGGGACCTATGGGTACCAGGTCCGTATCGGATCCGAGCTAGCAACTTCACAAGCATTTGCTCTGAGCCCCCAGCTCCTCCCCTAACCATAATACACCACCACTACCTTCCAACCCCCAAATCTCATTTGCCGCAGCTTCACAATGCATCTTGATCCTTGAGCTTCGAGTCGTGAGTAGAGTTTTGAAGTTTCTGATTTCCTTTTTTGATAGTTTCAGTGTCTATGTTGGAAGTGTAGGTCTCCTCCCTTCCTCCCCCTCAATGGAGCGTCGAGTGCAGATAGTTTTCTATTGTTTTATGTGGTTGTTCTGTGATAGTTAGACTTTCTCCCCTCTTCCCTCAGCTTTCTGTGTGCTTGTGTTTCTGAGTGTGTAGTGGGTGGTGAGTGTCTTTTGTAATTTCTTTGACTCTGGTTATGGCTGATCAGCCAAAGCAAGTTTTTAAAAGATGCACAGAGTGTGGCCACAAACTGTTGCCTGCCGATGGCCACTTTGTTTGGGTACTGCCTATCTTTCAACTGACTGCAGTATTTGTGCGGGTTTTAACCCATGAGCCCTTAAAGACCTTATGATGAAGGGCCTTCTCCCTTCTATGGAGGCGGATGCCTCCAGTTCTGCTTCGGTCACATCTGTGACCGCCTCTACGTTGGCTCCCCTCCCTCACTTCCCCTCCCTCCAGGCTGGGACTCATCCTCCTGCCTCTAGGCCTGTGGAAGGAGAGCATAGAAAGGGCAGAGAGAAGGAGAGACAGAGTACAAGAGTGATAAGAGGAAGAGGTCTCCTTTCAGCTCCGACCGGCCCTCCCCCCAAACTTCAGACTAGGCACCAACCTGACTACCCTCGGCTCCAATCTCCTAGGTTTTCACCAGAGCTGGAGGAACCCAGGCCATTTTCTAGGGCTTCGGTTCTCCGACCTGTCAGGTCAGAGTCCGTAGCTTCGTTGCGGTCTACCCGCAGTCATTCAGAAGCTGACATGGATAAAATGATGCGGAGATTTATTCGCACACAAATTCAGATGGAAGTCTTGCCATCCCCCTCTCCCACTGGAGGGGGGAGCTCGCTTCCCTTCTTTATTTACACCTCTATCTCCTTTTCCAATCCAACCCCCGGTTTTGGAGTACATGGATCCGAGAGATTCTCTAGTCAGAAGGTTGGCGCCGACTGTACGTGTTTACTCGATGCCGGCAGCTGCCTGGAGTGTGTCGGATCAGAGTGGCTCTCGGAGCCAAAGCCTGGGTGTCGGATCTAAGGGGGTGGAGTTTTCTCCGTCGGCTCCGACCTTGTCGGGTCACGGCCACCTCCTTGGCACTTCATCCATTTCGGGCCCGGCTCAAATCCCTGCATTGGATCTGGGGAGAGTGGCTCCCTTACTATTGTCCCAGGAAGCTCGTTCTCCTTTGGCGTTCAACATTGTGGAAAGGGTCCTCTCCAATGGGTCGAGGCCTCTGACTATATCTTCGGACTCCTCCACGACTCCCTCTGCTTTTGATGTGATTCCCATCATTTTACTGCAGGGACAGCCCATGCTCGAGGAGCCCCAGACAGTTTCCGTTGAGGAACAACAGGTAGTTTGGAAGCCCCCTCCGGAGAGCCCCACCAGAGAGGTTCCTCGCAAGCATACCTGCAAGAGGAGGCAATTGGACTCCTCTCCGGAGTCCCTCACTGAGGACACTGATTTGGATAATGGGGAAGGTTCCCTCAGATCACCTCCTGAGGATGTCTCCTGGAACTTTTGCGCCAGCGGGGAGGTTGGTCCGCCTCAAAACCTTCCTTGGATGAATCAGTGTTCCTGGAGGCTTTCAGCATGGGACTGTCTACTTCCTGGTTAAAAGAACTGGCTGAGTCTCCCCCACAGTCCATGTCGCAGGAGGACAGGTGTATGTTCTGCGTGAGGATGGCTACCTTGACTGCGGTTTCTAATACATCCATGCGACTCCTCTCACACACGACCGAAGGAGTCGCTAGGGAGGCTTTGTCCGGTGTTTCCATGAGGCGTCATGCCTGGCTCAGGTTGTGTCAGTTCATGGAACCCTTCAAGGCGTCTTTTGTGAATGCCCCTTATGACAGTTCTTCCCTCTTTGGAAGGACCGTCCGTGACACCTTAGTCCAGAGTGAGAAAGACGGGAAGACACTGTCTGCCATCAGAATCCGCTTCTCGAACCCTCAAAGATCCTTTTCCTGGAATCAGAGAGGGCAAAAGATGCGGTTCCGTAAGTCTCACTATTCCCGGGACACTTAGGGCCCTTCTTCCCCTAGAGGCAGAGGGAGACAGGACAGACACCGGCCCAGAGGCAGAGGGGGTCTGAGGAATGTTGGATCTCAAGAACCGTACTCGGACAGGCCCACGCGGCAGCCCTGAGGGGTTGTCTGACTGTCCTGCTCTGGAGGCAGTCAGGGGTCTTCTGTCATTGCACCTGTCAGCATGTGAGTCCATGTCATCAGACTGTTGGGTGCTTCAGATAATTTCCAGAGGCTATTCAACCCCGTTTGTGATTCTCCCTACCCCTTCCATACACCTCCCAGACGTACCACCCACGCAAAGGGAGGCAGCAGCACTAGAAGTTTTCAAGCTGCTAAATAAACAAGCCATTGAACCCGTCCCCCTAGATAAGTCTGGATTGGGCATCTACTCCAGGTTCTTTTTTGTGCCAAAAAAGATGGAGGACTTAAGGCCCATTCTGGACCTGTCTACTCTGAACCTGTCAGTTGCCAAAGAGAAGTTCCGGATGGTCATCTTACATTCCATCCTGCCGTACCTGCAAGAGAGCGACTGGATGTACTCGTTCGACCTCCAGGATGCGTACTATCACATAAAGATGCGCAGAAGCTCCAGGAGGTTTCTCCACTTCCGGCTAGGGGCCAATCATTATCAGTTTCGAGCCCTACCCTTTGGTCTCACCACAGCCCCCAGGGTGTTCACCAAAGTGATGGCAGTGGTAGCGTCTCACCTGAGGCTTCAGGGGATTCAGGTCTACCCTTACCTGGACGATTGGCTCCTTACTGCTCCCACCAAGTATCTACTTTCTCGGACCAGAGACTATTTCCTATATCTAGGTATTACAGTCAACACAGCCAAATCTCTTCTGAACCCTGTCCAGGTTATAGAATACATAGGAGCACGGATAGACACGTTACAGGCAAAATTCTTCCTGACCTCGGAGAGAGTTCGTAATTTACGGATGCATGTCGCTTTCATTTATCAATCTCATTTCCCCTCAGCAGAGTTGGTTTTAAGTGTCCTAGGCTGTATGGCAGCAATGATCACACTTCTACCATGTGCTCACTTACACATGCGAGTACTTCAACTAGGTGGGCATTGCTCGGGAAGGAGAGTCCAAGGCATGTGGTCCCCGATTGAGACCAGTTTGCATATAAACGTTGTGGAGATGAGGGCAGTCCTTTTAGTGTTGCAGGCCCTTCATGCCTTTCTACCTCTGGGAACCATTGCAATTTCTGGTGTAGCAACAATAGGGAGGGACCAGATCTTATCCCCTTTGTTGTGAGGCCATGAGAGTTAGGGAATGGGCGATCTCCACTGGTCGTTTTCTGGTAGCAACACATATTCTGGGACAGTCTAACATTCTGGCGGACAAACTAAGCCGGACTATTCTGACAGCTTACGAGTGGTCTCTGAATCCTTCAGTAGCAGAGCAGATCTTTCTAGAGTGGGGTCAGCCTTGCTGCGATCTCTTCACATCTTCCAACGCAAAGTGCAGCGAGTTCTTCGCTCTGAATCCCCTGCCGGGGGAATCCCCAGAAATGCTCTAGTCCATGCTTGGCCTCACAGTCTTTTTTATGCTTACCCTCCTGTACCCCTTATTCCAAAGTTCCTCCAGAAGGCTCATTGACTGGGGAGCAAAGTGATCCTCATTGCTCTGTTTTGGCCTCGCCAGGTATAGTTTCCCTTCTTTTGGTCTCATCTTCTATTTCCTCCTTGGATCTTGGATCCCATTCCAGATCTCTCTCACCCCTCGAGGGTCCCTCATAGGTTCATAGGTTGGTACTAGGCTATCAGCCCTAGGGCCTATACAAGCCTAGCCATAACAATTCCCTGGCTATTTCTTCCCACACTATTTACTTCCCTGGACCCCTGTCTAGCAGGGCAACTGACATGATCCCCGGGGTGAATTTCATTTCTCCCATCCAATCATCAAGGTTCCTTTTGAAGAGGGCCAGAGAGGCACTCTGCTTGACATGTATGGGCAATCTATTCCAGAGTCTGGGGAGTCTCTGGGTCAGGAACCTATCCCTCCAGCATGTTTTGTTTATTGTGATGACAAGGTTTAGATCCCTGGAGCGTGTGGCTCTGAGTGCTTGGGATTTCTTTAAGTGTAGCATGTCCAAAAGCTCTGAGTTTGACATGGCCTTGTATGTTAAGCAGAGATCGCCTCTGAGTAGACGATATGCAACAGAGTATAGCTGGAGTTTTTTAAGGCGGTCAGCATAGGGCATCTGCTTTAGGCCTGTGATTCTTTTAGTGAGGTATTTCTGCGGCCTTTCCAGTTGTTGCAGATGTCTTGAGAGGTATATACCAAACGGGGCATTGTATTCTATAATGGGTCTAATGAGGGATGAGTACAGTGGGACAATGACCTCCTTTTTTCTGGATGAAAAGCCCTTAGTGATGAGGTGTGCCACATAGAAGGATTTCCTGACTGTTGTGGCGATGTGGTTATCGAAGGTGAGACCACTGTCCACCTGTGTCCCTAAGTCTCTTATCACACTTTCTGTGTTTAGTGTACTACCACCTATATGGTAATTCACGGATACATGTTTTTTCCCAAAGGGGATAACTATACATTTCTTGGCATTGAGCTTGAGCCCATTGCTCTGGCAACAAGCATCTGTTTCTGTAAGGCCCTTTTGTAGAGTATCGACATAATTTGGGGATTCAATAATGGCTCCCAGTTTGCAGTCATCTGCGCACTTTGTTAGCCAGAGTCCCTTAGTGTTGGCCTGTACTTCAGAGAAGTAGATGCCAAACAAGAGCGGTCCCAAGACTGAACCCTGAGGTACTCCACTTGTCAGTTGTCTGGAGCTGGATTTGGAGTCGGCTACTTTTACAGTGTGGGTTCTTTCAGTAAGCCAGTTAGCAACCCATTGGGTGACGTAGGAATTAATGCCCAGTTTAGTAAGTTTATCTATGATTCCAGAGTGGGGGATGGTGTCAAAGGCCTTGGCAAGGTCTAGATAGGCTGTGTGGACCACCTTACCCTTGTCCATGGCTCTGGAGACTGATTCGAAGAAGTCAGTCAGGTTCAGGAGACAAGATCTGCCCTTCACGAACCCAAACTGGGTGGGGTCCAGTGTTTGAAGGTTGCCAATGTCTTTGTTTATAAGTTCCATGATAATACGCTCCATGGCCTTGCAGATAAGGCTTGTCAGACTGATGGGACGGTAGTTTCCGGGATCCAAGGTGGATCCCTCCTTGTGGAGTGGGATAACTGTAGCTGTGCGCCACTCAGTGGGCACAAATCCTGAGGTGAGGCTATGATTAAACATGACACAGGTGAGGTGCCAGCTCATTTTGTAGTTCATGTAGTACACAGCCCAGGATGTCATCTGGTCCCATGGATGCTGTATTCTTAGCTTTGGAGAGTGCGTTTTTTACCTGTGTGGCCATTATTACCGGAATTTGGCAATCTTAGGTTCATAGGTTCATAGGTTCGTACTAGGCTATCTGCCCTAGGGCATTTATAAGCCTAGCCAGAGTGTGTGTGGCTTTCACCACCCCTTAGGATGAGAATACTACGCCCTTTTAGGGTTTAGTTTACTGTGCCTTTGTCTAGTAGTGACACAGAGATGACCCCCGGGGTAAACCTACGATCTCCCATCCACTCGTCAAGATTTCTCTTGAATAGAGTCAGTGAGGGGCTCTGCCTAACATGGACTGGGATTCTGTTCCAGAGTGTAGGGAGCCTCTGGGTTATGAATCTGTCCCTCCAGCATGTCCTATTTATTTCTGTGTTGAGGTTTAAGTCTCTTATTCTCGTGGCTCTGATGGATTTGGATTTTCTGAGGTGGAGCATGTCCATTAATTCCGGATTGGACATGGCCTTGTACGTCAGGCACAGATCACCTCTGAGTAGGCGGTATGCGACTGAATAGAGCTGGAGTTTTTTCAGTCGGGCAGCATATGACATATGTTTAAGACTCTTTATCCTCTTGGTGAGGAACTTTTGGGGTCTTTCCAACTGCTGCAGGTGTCGGGTGAGATACATCCCAAATGGGGCATTGTACTCAATCATTGGCCTGATAAGAGAAGAGTACAGGGGCACAATGACCTCTCTTGATCTAGATGTGAAACCCTTCATGATAAGGTGGGCAATATAGAAGGTCTTCCTAACCACTTTGGCAATGTGAGTGTCAAATGAGAGGTTACTGTCAACCTGGGTCCCTAGGTCCCTGATTATCTCTTCCGTACTTAATGGGTTACCACCTATGTGGTAATTTGTCGGTACCTTGTTTTTCCCAAAGGGTATGACTATACATTTTTTGGCGTTCAGCTTAAGGCCATGGCTCTGGCACCAATTATCCGTTTCTATGAGGCATCTCTGAAGGATGTTTGTGTCCGCTGGAGTATCAATTATGGTGCCCAGTTTGCAGTCATCTGTGAACTTTGTCAGCCACAATCCTCCTATGTTTGCCTGTACCTCGGAAAAATAAATGCCGAACAAGAGGGGTCCCAGGACTGAGCCCTGTGGGACACCGCTTGTGACTGGCTTAGAGTCTGACATAGCTCCAGCAACTCTGACTGTGTGGGTTCTGTCCTTGAGCCAGTTTGCAACCCATCTTGTGACATATGGGTTTACATTTAAGATGGTGAGTTTGTCTATGATGCCCGAGTGGGGTACTGTGTCAAATGCTTTTGCAAGGTCAAGGTAGGCTGTGTGAACTGCCTTACCCTCATCAATGGCCTTAGTGACTGTTTCAAAAAAGTCGACCAAGTTCAAAAGGCAGGATCTGCCCTTGACAAAGCCAAATTGGGTAGGATCCAATGTCTGTAGGTCCCCAATGTCTTTGTTTATGAGTTCCATAATGATCCTCTCCATAGCTTTGCAGACCAGGCTCGTCAAGCTTATGGGGCAGTAATTTCCAGGGTCCGTAGAAGCACCGCCTTTGTGAAGTGCGACAACTGTTGCCGTACGCCACTCTTTGGGTACGTATCCTGTAGTAAGGCTAAGATTAAACAGCAGCCTTATGTCTGGGTTTAGCTCCTCTTGGAGTTCATGTAGCACACAGCCCGGGACACCATCCGGTCCCATTGATGCTGTGTTTTTAGCTTTAGAGAGGGCGCTCTCACCTGGGCATCTGAGATGTTAGGGAGGCTACACTCTGCTCGCCTAGTTATTTCTCCTTTTGGCCGGGAGGGGCAGGAGAAATTTGCACCGAACCTGTCTGCCAGAATGTTGGCAATGTCAGTGGGTTCAGTGTATTTTGTGTCATTTTGGTCTAACTCTGAGCATATCTGGGAGTTTCCACCCAGGTTTCTAACATAGCTAAAGAAGGCCTTGTGATTGTCTTTTGTGTCTTTGCGATTTTTCTCTCAAAGTTGGCCTTGGATGATTTTATGAGTGATCGTAGTTTTTGCTAGTACTGATCAGAGATGCCTTCCCTTTTAGGGATTTTGCTCTGTCATGTAGTAGCTTCCTCCTCCTGTTGTAAAGTTTGTTTATGGCTGGGGTCCACCAGACCGGGCCTGCCTTTGGGGAATGGGTCTTGGTTTTATTTGGGATTGCATGAGCCATGCATTCTTGAAGGTGCCCATAGAAGGCATTTGCAAAGGATTCAGCAGTGTGGGTTGTGGTTTCCACTGGCCCAGGGGCCTTGAAGGATACCACTTCAGTCTTAAGAAGTGTGAAGTTGGCTTTTGAGAAGTTCTGCACTGTGGTCTTTGTGCAGGGGTGGGGGATGTGGATTTCCAGTGAGATTAATTTATGGTCTGATCTTACCAAAGAGGGATATACTTCCGTGTGGAGCATTTTGTCCCCATGTTTGTGATGGTCAGGTCTAGTATATTGTCTCCTCTTGTGGGAATGGTGACTAGTTGTTCCATTGCATTTGAGTTTATGAATTCTAGGAACCTTTGGGCTAGGGTGTTGGGGCTTGAGTAATGTTCCCAGTCTATGTTTGGGTAGTTGAAGTCTCCCAAAATGATGGTATTTGGAGAGACATTCATACTCTCCAGTGTCTTCAGGAAGGCTGTGTGGGGTTCCTGAGTTTGAGAGGGTGGTCTGTAGCATGCTACAAACTGTAAGGCAGTTTTGCCTATGGTTAGTTGCACCTGGATAGTCTCCGATGCTTCGTGCATTGCCACTAACCTGGAGGTGTGGGTATCTTTGATGAAAATGGATACTCCCCCTCCTTTTGTGGTTCGGTCCAAGTTTTGGGGCCGGAAAGCATGATATGAGGTAAAACCTGATAGTGCTGGGGTGCTCTCAGGAGCCTTGAACCAGGTTTCAGTCACTGCACAGACATCGATGTTCTCCATACTGATGAGGGCTTCGAGGACGTGCATCTTGAGGTTTAGACTTCTGGCATTGAGCAGCATTACCCTTAGTTTTTTTCCACTTGTGTTTTCTAGGGAGGTAGGTTTGTCATTTGAGCCTTGCCTAAAAAAGGCACTATGGAGGTGGCAACAGCCTTGGCCAATATCCGGAAGCCCAGGGGTGACAGGTGCAAGCCATCCCTTGCAAAGCAGCGTGGCTTGTCAAGCATGTCATCCCAAGCAGACAGACATTGGATCCCCTTAGAATGACACCAGTAATTAAGCCAATTGTTAAAACTGATCATTTTGTCTTTGTACTGTGGCATCATTCTTGGTGAGGGTAAGATGCTGCTCAGGGTCAGGGTCATACCGGCCTGGGCTACATAATCAGAGAGCTCCTCTATGTCTCTTTTCATGTAGTCCAGGGAGGTACGTCTCAGGTCGTTCACACCGGCATGTACAATGACTGAGTCATATTTGTACTTGCTGTGGAGTGACCTGAGTGCTTGTGTTATGTGGCAGATTCTAGCTCCCGACAGGCAGCTTACTGTGACCTTTTCCTTGTTCAGTCTGGTGAGCTGGACGCCAGTGTGTCTGACTATGGAGTCACCTATTACAAGTGTGTCTGGCATGTTGTTTGGCCTTAAGGGCTGTGACTGTTTAGCACACTGACTTTGTGAACTATGTGTTGCATGTGCTATGTCTTGAGGTGGTGGTTGCTTGGGTGTCTGTTTTGGAGGCCTCTGTTGTTTTGGTAGATTTTTCATCAGCCCAAGTATGTCTTTGTGTGTTTATGTGTTTGGTTTGCAGTTGTGATAGTTCTATGTGAGACTGGGTTTGTGGTGTGCATGGTTACCTTCTCCTCCTGACTGGTCTTGCCAGTACTAAATTGAGAGAGCTCAGCCTCCAGTTTGGCTATATAGTTGCATCTCTCACATATATTTGTATTTGTTGGGAGGAGGAGAGGGTTGTCTGTGTACATGAGGCAATTGTAACATTGCCTCAAGATTCCCAGATTCACCAGCTGAACAGGAGAGGACGCCAGGAACTGACCCTTCGACATGCTAGAAATAGTGAAAAAGATTGCTGTGTAACTGAGTCAGAAAGGACCTATAGGGAAATGGGTACTCAACAGAATTTAGGTGAATGAAGTACTTTCTTTTGTTTAAGAGTGCTTTGCCTGTGTAAAAAATGCTTTAGGAGCAAGTGCTGAGCTTTTCAGATAGAGTATAGGCTGTTTAGATTGCAAGTAGAACAGTTCTAAGGGAGCTGCTACGACCGCGCAAAGCCGTGCAAACGTGGATTTTAAGCAGTGAACTACAAAAGAGCTAGGAATGGTCCCAAACAACCAATTACTACAGCTTCTTGTGCTGAGGTCACTTCCCCCAAGGACAGGTAGGCTGCTCAAGGCTCCCCACTCCCACTGGTGAGCAAAGAAACTTCCTTCTATCCAAGTAAGGTAATGGACAACACAGGAACTACACCACAGCCCAGAATACAGCAATGCCTGTATACTGGTCTAAACTAGTCGAGGAAGGTGGGAAAACAAGGATTATTTTTTTGTTTTTTTGGTAGAAACACACAGAAAATGCGGAGACAGTGATAAATTAGTTACACAGGCTAGCACACTTTAGTGGGCAGCCTCCACAGTTAAATTAAACAAACAATATTGAGATGGGCCATTTAGGGGATGAGAGGGGGGTGATGTTGGCACTGAATCGATCTGCCAGGATATTGGCAATATCCTTAGGATCAGTATATTTAATGCCATTCTGTTTTAGCTCAGAGCAGATCTGAGCATTGCCATTTAGATTCTTGACATAGTTATAGAATGCCTTGTGGTTGTCTTTGGAATCTTTGGCAATTTTGTTTTCGTAACTAGCTTTGGAGGATTTTATGAGGGATCTCAGTTTCTTACTGAGGCTTGTAAGGGAGTTTTTTGCATCCTGGGATTTTCCTCTTTTCTGCAACAGTTTCTTCCTTTTGTTGTAAAGTTTGTTTATGGCAGGGGACCACCAGATTGGCTTCCTTTTTTTAGATGAGAGCACCTTGGTTCTATTTGGGATGGCACGATTCATGCTTGAGTGGATGTGCTCATACAGTGCCTTAGTGTAGGATTCAGCAGTTGAACTTTCAGTTCCCGTCTGCATGGGTGTCATGAAGTTTGTCACTTCTGACTTGAGTAGTATGAAGTTAGCTTTGGAGAAGTTTTTTATGGAGGTTTCCTTACTGGGGAGTGGGGGTGGGATCTGGATGTTAAGGGTGATTAGCTTATGGTCAGACCTGACTAACGAGGGGGTGACCATAGGTGTGGAGCATCGATTTCCCATGTTGGTAATGACCAGGTCTAGAATATTGGACCCCCTGGTGGGACTATGGATCAGTTGATCCAGGGCGTTGGAATTTATGAATTCCAAGAACCGTTGGGCAAAGGTGTTGGTACAGGAGTAGTTTTCCCAGTTAATGGCAGGGTAGTTAAAATCACCCAGTATTAGGGTGTTTGGTTCTATCTTAATATTTTCCAGTATGTTTAGAAAGGTGTAGTGAATCTGGACGGTCTGAAGCTCACGGCTTGGCTGCTCCAGTTCCCTTAATTGTTTGGTTCTATCTTAATATTTTCCAGTATGTTTAGAAAGGTGTAGTGAATCTGGACAGTCTGAAGCTCACGGCTTGGCTGCTCCAGTTCCCTTAATTGCTAGGACTGAGTCAGAAAGGACCTATAGGGAAATGGGTACTCAACAGAATTTAGGTGAATGAAGTACCTTTTTCGGTCAGGACTATTCTGGTGGCAGCTCATAAGTCGTACACCAGGAAGATTTATCGCAGCAAATGGAAGCATTTTTCCTTTAGGCCCTCTCAAAGGAAGATACTTTCATGGCTCCCATTCCGGCTATCCTTGATTTTTTGGCAAACATCTTTCAGCAGGGGGCTAGCTTATCTACGGTGAAGGTTCAGCTAGCCACCATTTTTCATTTTCACGTTGGAGAGAACTCGGCTTCTTTGGCCTCTTCCAGATTGTGCAAAGCCTTTATCAAAGGTACCTTCCTCTAATGTCCTCCGGTCAAAGATCCTATTCCCCCATGGGACCTTACTATGGTAGTACAAGCGCTGGTTGCCTCTCCCTTTGAACCTGCAGCAACCATAGATCTTAAGTTTCTGTCTTGGAAGACAACCTTCCTAGTGGCTATCACCTCAGCTAGGAGGGTCTCAGAACTTCAGGCTTTCTCTGTCAAGGTTCCATACATGGTCTTCCATAAGGACAGGGTTTCTCTTCACACCAGTCCCTCCTTTCTTCCAAAAGTGGCATCCGAGGTCAGTATCAGTCAGACTATCAATTTACCTGTTTTCTTTCCAAATTTCATAAACAAGGCTGAATACAAGTTGCATCTGTTGGATGTTCATAGACAGCTACGTTTCTATTTGCATAGGATCAAATTTTTTCGTAAATCTGACTAGTTGTTTGTGTCCTTTTCTAAACAATTTTTGGGTAAACTGATTTCCAAGGTGACCATTGCTAGGTGGATTTCTCTATGTATCCTTCAGATGTACAAGGATAATGGTTTGTCTCCTCCAGGTCAGATAAGACCGCATTTGACAAGGTCCATGGCTACTTCTGTGGCCTTTTGGTCCAGAGTATCCTTAGATGTCATTTGTTCTGCGGCTACTTGGTCCTCATCTCATACTTTTATTTCTCATTATAAATTAGATTTGATTTCTCGTAGGAGAGCATCCTGTGGTTCCATGGTGCTCTGGAATATCCTTCCATAAGGGGCAACCAGGTGTTAAGTAGCTGGGGATTCTGTCCCACAGGTTGAAGATCAAATGAAGTGAACTACTTCAGATAAAGAAGTTATGTACTCACTGTAATGTTCCATCTGAGTAGTTATACTTCATTTGTCTTCAACCGTCCCTTCCTCCTTCCCCCTGGCTTTACCATATGGAGATGTTTCATAGGTGGCACATTGTGTGCGGTAAGGTGGTTTGGATCGGGTTGTTTAGTGTAGGGTGCAGCAAACTCAATCTGAAGGTTGGAATGTAGTGGTGGTGTATTATGGGCAGGGGAGGAGCTTGGAGCTTGGAGCAGATGCTTGTGAAGTTGCCAGCTCGGATCCATATGGATCTGGTACCCACAGGCTGAAGACAATTGAAGTATAACTACTCAGATGGAATGTTATGGTGTGATTCCCATCATTTTACCGAGGTAGTTCTTAAATATTCAAAATAATTTTCTAATGACTGTGCACTGCCTGTCCAAAAAAAATGTCCAGAAAGAATGCATACATTTTCAAATAAGGTTTATAAATACTGCTGATAACACAGAGTAGCTCATAGTAGCTTTGTTCATTATTAGTAAAAGTGGGAGAACATGCAGCCCCTGTTGCTATACCTGATCTTGTTTAAAACATTCTTCTTCAAATGAAAAATAATTTTTGGACAAAACTAAATCTAACAAAATACAAATGTTATTAATGCCAACATTGGTCAAGCTATATGCAATGAGATCACCTCCCTTAACCATTCAAGAACCAAACTGTGGAGTGTAACTGTGAATATGTCCTTAATATCACCTATAACTAACAAACCTTCCTATTTAAATGGACTTCCCTCACTTTAATGAGGAAATCCCTCAAGTCCTTAACAATACCTGGAAAATTATCTCCACTACATCCAGAATGGGAGGGATGGCTAGGGGTTTATGCTGTGGTAAGTCCAGGAACTCTCTCAATCTCTTCTTTGATTGGGGATAGTCCTGAGCTTCCCAATGGAATTGTTCTCTGAGGATATTTCTATTTAAAGTTTCACCAAATGAGAGGTCCTCAGAAGGGGATGCAGAAGGAATGGAGTCCTCGGCATCTGAATCCTCAAAAGCAGTCAAGGGCAGCTGTTCAGTGTCTGAGTCCAGAAATTCTGAGTCCTCTAACTCGGGCTCTAACAGCACTCTAGAGAAAGGTTTCTTTTTCTTTTGGCTGGGGTAGCTTGAGTCGACTGGTTTCCTCTAATGAGAGTGATTAAATCCTCAGCCATCCAAACTAGTTGCTGTGACTAAGCAGGTTGGGAGGGAGGTAGGTGTTGACTTTGAGTCGAGGAATGGGTCTTCTTGGAAGTGGCCTGGCTTTTAGGCCTCAGAGTTTCAATGAGTCTGTGGGCTGTTTTGGCTGGTGGCATGGCTGTCGGGCTTTGTCTGGCTTGGAACATGCAAAATCCCTCCTCGGAAGCCGGTGCTTGTAAAGCGGCTCCTGACCCAACCATGGGGCTGACAACCAACATGTCAGGAGGAGCGTCGTGATCCAGTGGCATACTGGATCCAAGTCTGGAACCCAGGACCCTGTGCCAACAATCACAGCAACATACCTCTACACCATCTGAGCTATAGGGGACTCCAAAAGGGTTTTGGTAGAGGCCTACAGTGGTTGTACAGCTGTCTTCAGGGGCTGCGTAGGTGCCTCACTGAGCTCTGATGTTCTAGTTGATGGTAGGCTGACTGACTTCAAATTTGTGTCTATGGGCCTAAACTTCTGTGTTCTATCTCTTTCCTTTTGTTTTCTCTTTTTAGGAATTTCCACAGTAGACTGACTGACGGATGCCATTTTGCGTAAATAACTTCTCTCCCTGAAATGCCTTGCTACAAAATCAGCTCATGTATGGCTGGTCCTAGCCTTAAATAAAGCACAGAACTGACATCTGGGGACGTTGTTGTTTGTGCCTAGAAAAGTCACACACAGGTTATGGAAGTCTCGGTGTGGTATTTGCTTTCCACAGCGAAGACAATTATTTACTTTTTTGGACATCGGATAAGTGCAAGAAAAAGATCCCCAGTGGGGCACTTAGCTTTAATGGATTCTCTCTTCACTCTGACAATGGTCGACCGACGCACTCGCAAACTGCTTCTGCTTCGGGCTCTACGGCAAAAAAGACTGATATAATGGTGTCAGCTGCCTCTCTTTATAGCCCTGATGACCTAACATCAGTCTCAGGTGACCTGCAGCCAACGCAGGAGGGAAATCCTTTACTCTGGTATTCAGGCCGGCCAAGGGGTACCCAGCAGGAATAACCCATAAATCATGACTGCAACAGTGAATACACTCAAACATCTACATGTATGGTAAGTGTACGCAACTGTACTTTTCCTTTTATTATCCACACATATAGCCAACGGTTCAATCTTGGACCCACGTGCTGGATGAAAAGGAGAGTCATGCAAATTTTTATGTATTTTAGGCATGCCAAAAAGTATAACAGCTTTAGTTTTTTTAATTCCTTAAGAATTTAAAATCTTCCCGCGAAACATAACCACCATTTAATAAATCCAGTAAAACTATATATATATATACATATATATATATATATATATATACACACACACACACACACACACACACACACACACACACACACACACACACACACACACACACACACACATATGGGTCTACTTCACTTGACTGAAAACTCACTACACTGAAACTCACTTGATTGAGCACACTTGACTGAAAGCTCACTTCACTGAAAACTCATTTGACTGAAACTCATTTCTCTGAAAGGTATATGCCCTTTTCCCCATTGTAGTGCAATCCTGGAGTTAGTATATATAGTAAGGGGGGGTATGGGGGGCACAACCTCCCACATTGGGGGGGGGGTGTGGGCGGCATAGCCCCCTACCTATTTTATACATTTTAAACCATAGACGTGGATACTTACAGCTGCAATAAATAACTCATTTTAGAAGACAATATATATATCCAAACTATGTGGGGTGCTGTGCCCACCACACACCCCCTTGCTATATATATATATATATATATATATATATATATATATATATATATATATATATATATATATATATATATATATATATATATATATATATATTAACTCCAGGATCGCACTACAGTAGGGAAAAGGGCATATACCTTTCAACAAAATGAGTTTCAGTCAAATGAGTTTACAGTGAAGTGAGCTTTCAGTCAAGTGCTCTCGGTGAAATCAGTTTCAGTCTAGTGTTTTCAGTCAAGTGAAGTAGACCCATATATCTATATATGTATATGTATGTGTGTGTATATATATATATATATATATATATATATATATATATATATATATATATATAAATTTAGTAAAAAATTGTTATTAATATTTGCAAACATCTTGCTAGAATAATTGATGATCTGAAGTAGTTACTTCATTTGCTCTGCAACCTGTGGGTATCGGATCCGACTTCGGATCCGAGCCGGCAGCTTACCAAGCTCCAAGATCCAAGCTCCTAGCTCCTCCCCCTACCCATAATCCCCTGCTACCAACTACATTGCCCCAGATCGTTTTTTGCTGCGGCTGAAGAAGCTTTACTTTTGAAGAGCTCCTGGCTGGGTGAGATCGTTTTCAATCTTTTTTCACAGAAAAAGTCAAAATCGAGTGTGTGTGTTAGTAAAAACCTTCTATCCCCTTGTTTATGTCAGTTTTTTTTTAAATTTTACTGGTATAGCAGTTAGTTTTTTCTTGTCACTCCTCCTCCCTCCTTAGCGTTTGGGTGTGTGTGTGACTGGTTCAACATGGCGGAAGGGCCTAAGACCATTTTTTCCAACTGTACTGAGTGTGGCCACAAGCTTTCCCCAGCTGATGGCCACACTCAGAGCGTTTTGTGCCTGGGGGCAGCCCATCTCTCAGAGGCCTGCCAGATCTGTGCGGCCTTTAACCCCCGAGCACTTCAGGATAGAAAGAACAAGCTGATCCTGGCGGGAAAGCTCCCCCAGGAGTCAGCTTCTTCTTCCTCTCCTGTTCGGGCTCCGGCTGCCTCAGCAGCCTCGGTGCCCTCTGTTCCCCCAGCTCTACCTGGGACTCAACCTCCCACTTCGGGTTTGAGCTCTGGGGAAACTAGTGCCTCCTCAACTAAGGAGAAGAGGCACAAGGATAAGGAGGGACATAGATCCCATAAAAGGCGGACCGAGTCTCACACCTCGGCTCCGCCAGCTAAAATAACTAAGTCTCCTTCGGGGGTCTCCAGATCCTTCTCCTCCCGGCTCCGTTCGCCTAGCTTCTCGCCGGAGCCGGAGGAGGAAGATCGGTCTCCCTCGAGTCGCGAGCGCCCTCACGGCCCGCCTCGACTATCTCTTCCAGGTCAACTAAAAGCATCTCCGAAGCGGATATGGATCGGATGATGCGTCAGTTCTTACAGACCCAAATGCAGATGGGGGTGCTCTTGCCTCCCCCCCCTGGGGGGGGAGCGCGGCCCCCATGTTTGCCCCGATCACTCCTTCTCCGACTCGCTTTCGGATCTCTGAGTCATCGGATCCGTGCCCATTCGGACCCAGGGAATTGTCGGCGCCGATAGCGCTTGTCTCTTCGACGCCGACTATGCCCTCAAGCTTGTCGGATCCGAGCTCTCGGGGCCGAGGGCTGAGCATCGGATCCGAGGGAGTTGTTGTATCTTCGGAGCTGTTGGGTTCAGAGCGCACCTCTCTCTCGGCACCGACTGCTTCGGCTCCGACCCCGATCCCTTCCTCAGAGCCGAGGAGATTGCTCTCAGAGGTGAATCTCCTTCGGCTTTTGAGGTAGTGGAGAGGGTACTGTCGAGATCCTGCAGATCCCCGGTTCGGGCTGTGGATCCACCCATACCCCCACTGTATGAGGGTCTGTCTTCCATCATCCGACCATCGGGACAGCCTGCCCAAGCCCTCCAGCTAGTTCCTGTTGAGGAACAACGACCCTGTGGACGAGCCCTCTTCGGATAGCCCCACCGAGGAGGTTCCTCGGAAACATCTGTGTAAAAGGAGGCACCTGGACTCCCCCGAGTCCGTTACCACGGACACGGACTTAGATGATAGGGAGGGTTCCCCAAGGTCACCCCCTGAAGATGTCTCCTTTGGAGACATCATGGAAATGTTGCGTATTAGAGGGGGGTGGTCTGCCCAAAAACCTTCCCTTGATGAGTCCGTGTTTCTGGAGGTGTTTGAGGCAGGCCGATCTACTTCTTGGGTGTCCCCCCCCCCCCGGCCAACCCCCTGGTGGACTTAATTACCACCAGGGTGTGGAAGGAGCCCGACACCGTGGAGCCAATACCTAGGCGTCCCGACAAAATACTGAGCCCCCCCACAGATAAGCAATCGTGGGCCAAAGGATCCCCTGTTGATGCCATGTTGGTGGCAGCAGACACCAAGAAAGAGTTCGCTCAGGAGAGTTCTCTGGTCCACCTGCCAGATAAAGAATCTCGAGCGTTGGACCGGATTGGGAAGCGGATGTTTGCTTCAGCGACCTTTTCTATAAGGGCGCTGAACTATATGGCACATACCATCAGGCTACAACGAGACTTGATCAAGGAATACGCTGCAGCTCCCCCAGAGTCCATGTCGGTCGGAGACAGGAATGTGTTTACAACACGAATGGCCACTCTGAAATCTATCTCCAATACGTCTATGCGGCTCCTCTCTCATGCTTCGGAGGGAGCCTCTAGAGCCAGCGGAGCAGGGATCGTCTTACGACGTCACGCCTGGCTCCGTCTTTGCGACTTTGCGGATCCCTTCAAGGTGTCCTTCGCGAACGCCCCCTTTGACGGTTCTGCTCTTTTTGGCAAGACCGTTCACGATATGCTGGTCCAAAGCGAGAAGGACGGGAAGACGCTGTCTGCCATCGGAGTCCGCTTCTCTAGTCCCCAAAGATCCTTCTCCAGGAATCAGAAGGGACAAAAGAAGCTGTGGTTCCGCAAGTCTCAGCAATCCCATCCAGCTGCGGACCACTCGTCCTCTAGAGGCAGAGGAGGACAAGGTGGACACCGGCCCAGAGGCAGAGGGGGGGCCGCGTAATTTTGGGTTTAGAGAACCTTTCTCGGACAGACCCGCGCAACAGCCCTGAGGGCTTGCCCGACTGTCCCTCTCTGGAGGCAGTCGGGGGACGGTTGACGGAGCACCTGTCAAACTGGGAGTCCCTTACAACGGATCGATGGGTGCTCCGTATCATTTCCAGAGGTTACTTCATTCCCTTCCTAAATCTTCCCCCCAAAACCAGACACCTCCCCGATGTACCACCCGATCAGAGGAGGCGGCCTTAGAAATTTTAAAGCTGCTAAGAAAAAGAGCCATCCAGCCCGTCCCCCCAGATCAGTCCGGATTGGGTTATTACTCAAGGTTTTTTTTGGTGCCAAAGAAAACGGAGGACTTCAGACCCATCTTAGACCTTTCCGCTCTGAACCTGTGTATACCCAAGGAAAAGTCATTCTTCAATCTATCCTCCCCCTTCTGCGGGAGAACAACTGGATGTGCTCCATAGACCTCAAGGATGCGTACTACCACATTTTAATGGACAGACGATCCAGGAGGTTTCTCCGCTTCCAGCTCGGAGCCAGTCATTATCAATTCAGGGTTCTTCCATTCGGCCTCACTTCAGCCCCCCAGAGTGTTCACCAAAGTCATGGCGGTGGTTGCGGCCCACCTGAGACTTCAGGGCGTTCAGGTCTTCCCGTACCTAGACGACTGGCTCCTTACCGCGACCAACAGGCATCAGCTCTCAGTAGCGAGAGATTACGCACTGACTCTAGCCCACAACCTAGGCATTTCAGTAAACCTGCAGAAGTCCTGCCTGTGCCCCACCCGATCCCTGGAATTCATAGGGCCAGGTTGGATACCCGAATCTCTCGAGCTACCCTAACATTAGTCAGACTGAACAGCTTGTCTTATCAGGTGTTAGCCCTTCTACGAAATCCTTCTCCTCCAGCTGAGTTAGTCCTGAGGGCACTAGGCTCTCTGGCAGCTGCGATCGGTCTTTCCCTCCATGCCTGCCTGCGAATACGGATATTGCAATGGACCCTTCAAGTCCAATGGTCCCTCTTGCTCCACCCGCTGAACACGCCCATACCGCTGAGCAGAGTTTGCAGGGACTCCCTTCTTTGGTGGTTGCATGCGCGGGAACTCAGAGAAGGGAGGCAATTTGTGATTCCCCCGGTCGAAGCCACGTTGACCACGGACGCTTCTCACCTCGGGTGGGGGGGGCATTGTTCAGGCAGATCCGTTCAAGGCACGTGGACTCCCCTAGAGACCGCATTGCATATCAATGTCCTAGAGATGAGGGCGGTGCTTTTGGCGTTGCAAGCCCTCCACGACCTTCTTCCCCTGGGGACTATTGCGATCCAGACAGACAACATGTCGGTACATAAACAAACAGGGAGGGACCAGATCTTACCCCCTGTGTCGAGAGGCCATGAGAGTTTGGGAATGGGCGATCTCCACCAACTGCTTTCTGGTAGCAACGCACATCCCGGGACGATCCAACATATTAGCGGACAAGCTAAGTCGGGTGCTCCTCGCTCCATACGAGTAGTCTCTGAATCCATCTGTTGCGAGACAGATCTTCCACAAATGGGGTCAACCTTGCTGCGATCTTTTTGCTTCTCCTTTAAACACAAAATGCAGTGAGTACTTCGCAATAATTTCCCCCAGAGGGGAAACCCCCAGAGACGCTCTAGTCCATGCTTGGCCTCCCGGGCTCTTTTATACTTATCCTCCCCTTCCTCTCATGATGAAGTTCATTCAAAAAGCCTGTCGGTTGGGGAGCAGAGTTATCCTCATAGCCCCATTCTGGCCTCGGCAGATCTGGTTCCCCTTTCTGCGGTCTCACAGTGTGGCTCCTCTGTGGATTCTGGATCCCAGTCCAGAACTGATTTCTCATCCCGCGGATTGCCCAATGCCCAACCTGGTCAGCCTCAAGCTTGTGGCTTGGCTGATCCAGTTCCATTGATGGCTAGGACTCCCGGTATCTCATCTCCCGTTAAGGCCATTCTGGTTGCGGCTCATAAGCCATCTACCAGAAAACTTTACAACAGTAAGTGGAAACGTTTTTCCATTTGGGCCGAAGATAAGGGCTTGGACCCATTTACTGTCCCTATCCCGACCATCCTAGACTTCCTCTAATTAATCTTTCATCAGGGAGCAAGCCCTTCTACGGTTAAGGTACAATTAGCGGCCATCTCCCATTTTCATGTGGGCGATGGCATAGGTTCCTTAGCTTCTACAAAGTTGTGCAAAACCTTCTTACGAGGCATCTTTCTTTTAAATCCACCAATAAAGTCTGTGGTTCCCCCATGGGACCTCACTCTAGTCTTGCAAGCCTTAACAAGTCCACCTTTCGAACCTGTGGCCTCAATTCCATTGAAGTTCTTGTCATGGAAAACAGCCTTCTTAGTGGCCATTACTTTGACCAAAAGGGTTTCAGAGTTACAAGCCTTGTGTATGAAGCCTCCTTACCTTATCTTTCACAAAGATAGAGTGTCCCTCAGGACTAACCCGTCTTTCTTACCTAAGGTTGCTTCAGAAGCAAATATAAATCAATCAATAAATTTACCAGTGTTTTTTCCCACTTTTCAGAACAAGGGAGAATACACATTACACAAATTGGATGTACACAGACAGCTGCATTTCTACTTGCATAGGACTAGAGAATTTCGCAAGTCGGACCAGTTATTTGTCTCATATGCAAAATCAGCCATGGGTAAAGCCATTTCCAAAGTTACTGTGGCAAATTGGATTTGTCAGTGTATTATTCAGGGGTATATATTGTCTGGCAAACCAGCCCCGGTTAATATCCGTGCTCATTCTACAAGATCTTTAGCCACTTCAACAGCCTTCTGGTCTAGGGTTCCAGTGGACGACATATGTTCAGCGGCTACTTGGTCCTCTTCTCATACGTTCATTTCTCATTATAAATTAGATGTGATTTCGAGAAGCAGGGCTTCTTTTGGCTCCGCAGTGCTTCGGAATATCCTTCCATAAGGACCACCCAGGTTCTTATAAGTAGCTGGGGACTCTGTCCCCCAGGTTGCAGAGCAAATGAAGTAACTACTTCAGATAAAGAAGTTATGTACTCACCATAACGTCCATCTGAGTAGGTACTTCATTTGTCTGCAACCGACCCCCCCTACCATCTCCCGAACCTTCGGGATTTTCTGATCACCTTTGCAGTTGATTTTTTCATGTTTACAGGTTGGTAAGGCAAAAAAAAACCGATCTGAGGTAATGTGGTTGGTAGCAGGGGGTTATGGGTAGGGGGAGGAACTAGGAGCTCGGATGTTGGAGCTTGGTAAGCTGCCGGCTCGGATCCGAAGTCGGATCCGATACCCACAGGTTGCAGACAAATGAAGTACCTACTCAGATGGAACGTTATGGTGAGTACATAACTTCTTTTTATTCATCAGTACCACCATACCACCCTTGTCAGGTTTCATCAAACGAATATTGGAATTTTGAGATAATTTACATAAAGCACACTCCTCTGTAAGGGTGTGGTTCCAACACTTACGTAATAGTGACTTACCCCTTTATTCCCTGAAATCCTGTACACACAGCTTCTCAAATTTATACAAACCAGGGTGCAAGGGTGGATTCCATATAGATCACCTAGTTACACATATCACAAATATCACTACATTCATTTTCCCTTGAGGTCCCTATAGTTAATACACAAATTAGTTGTAGAATAGTTACAGATTTTTCAGATAAAGTGCACTTCACTACTCAGTAGTAAATATACAGTTCTGTCAGGGTCTGGATGCAGCTCAGCAAACACTTGCATTGTATCAGTAATAATAGCTAAAAAGCAGGCTTAAAGTGCAAAAGCTTCAAAAATAGCACATTTTAATAACAGAACTTTAAATATTTGAATGCTATACAAAGCAGCCTTTTTAGATTAAGCTGCACAGGTGACTCATCTCTGATCTGCATATTAATCTCAGGATAAGCAGTAATGGTTTAATACATCATTTCCAAATAAGAGCAGTTTAAAGAATGGCTGAAAAGCCAGGTGGTTATGTTGTTAGAATGGGTGCCTCTGGCTGGACAAGCCTTGCAGGAGTGTTGGGATGTTTTTAAATTACCTCTTTTTCCCTTTCTTTCTGTTTTTTGTCCCCAGTACCTGCCACTTGTCAAATCTGTCTCCAGTGAGACACAGCTTTTGCTCCTGTCCCTAGGAATTTCACCCAGGATCAGAGTATGAGCTGCCATTAAGGCAGACATGAGGGTACTTTATGCCTCTGCCAGTGTCACAACATGAGGACATTTTGTGATAGCCTAACCATGACCCTGACGGGGATGTGTGAGCTACTTCACCACAGTGGCCCATAATGCCTTCCTTGTGACAGTGCATGCTTCCCCCCACATGCATTGAAGGCTATCACCAAGGCGATGGCTTTGTAACCATAATTCCTTCTCCCAGGCCATGCATTTGCATCATCACCTTCCTCCAGGGGATTGTGACAGTGCGTGATTGGCTCTGCCCCACCCCCTCTTCCAGGATGATTGCATCCATCCTCCCCTGCCAGCTCTGTCAAATGCCTAAGCCAGTAATCAGCGTTAGGTTGGCTTGGCTGTAATCAGGACTTTATCATTATATACTACTGTAACTGACTTTAATGACCTCTTCTCAACCAGGTATAACCTCATGCAGCAACTAGGTGGAGGGAACTATAAAGGGCCACTTAAAGGTGAGAAGGAATGGCTACTCATATGCAGTCACACTGTGTTTTAATTTTGACTGCATTCAGGAGGAAGGTATGAAATTTTAAATCAGAGATTCAAAAACTTTTAAATTTCAAAGCAGACTTATTTGGAGAGTCTTATATTTTTGAAAATGCTCTATCATCCCAACAGTTTGTGGCATTGCCTCGTAGGCAACTAAAGGCCAAAAGACTGATTCCTAAATTAAAATTAGTGGACATTTCTCCTCTGGTAGTAATCACAGGTCACTCATTGGGGAGATTTACAGATTATTATGTCAGTTTGCATTCAGTTCCACCATAGTTAAAATGTTAAATGGTGAAATAACAGAAATTCTAGGAAAGCCGAAGATGCTCAACATAAGATCACTGTTACAGTAGCCTAAGCTATATGGGCTAAATCTTGCCAAGGATATGACCACCAGCCAGCTTTCAAAGCACCTTTCACATGTCCTAACCACTGTGTAGCTCAAGAAGAGCTGCATAAAAGCAGTGGTTACAATGTCAAAAGCTTCAGAGGTTTATTGCTGCCTGGGAGTGCTCCCAGTGCAGGCTTCATGGAATGGACGTCTGGGGGAAAACTTTCCACAGCTTCATTTGCTTAGGAAAAACTGCTTTTTTGTCAAGTTTTTAATATTTTAGGATAGGATTCTTTTTTAATGGACTATCACATTATGTAAATGGATTTTTGCTTGAGGGATGCATGTGTAAAAAAACTGTGCAAGAATATTTTTTATTGTACTTTTTCTACATTTTCATGTACATTTCTTATGTGAGTGTCAGGATATTGTGCTTTTGGGGACTGTCATTAAAATGTTTTCCCAAAACCTTTAATTTTCTGTCAGGATGTTTAATGACTTATCCAGTCTTTGCTACCCACTTTTCATTTTCTTATTTTTGGTTTAACCATGGAGCAGTTATCGATCAACTTGGATGTTCATTATGCTAACGGTTGCAGTAGCCTAAGATATATGGGATATAGCCTTGCTTAGGATATAACAGCCATCCAACTTCCAAAGCTTCAGGGCACCTTCCACATGCCCAGACTGTTAGTCTAAATGAGCTGAGCTGACTAAAACACAGGTTTGGGTGCCACGTTCCTCATAGCTTTCCTTCTGCCGAGAAGAGCGATCCTCTGCAGGCTTTTGAGGATCAACAGTTGGCCAATGCTGTTCCACTGCTGTGCAGATAAGTTTCCTTCAGGGAACCTTCCACTTCATGTTTTTTTCTTTTTGAAAGTTTACTTTTTTTGAAAAGGAAATACTTTTAAGCTAGGAAAACAAGTATTTGGGTGGACTGTCTCATGACTTTTAGGTACTTTTAAATGGGAGAACACTTTTTTTACTTTTGCGGTAAAAGGTTATTAAAATTTGTTTATAACTATGTTTTATGTGAAGCAGCTGTACTTATTGTACTTTGGGGGGCTGGGGAAAGTGTCTAAAGTGCTTTTTACTGTATTTTTTTGGGGGGGGCTAGTATTTTTTGCTATTTTTCTGTTTTCTGACTATTGCTGCTAACCTTCCTCAGGAAACAAGCACCATTTTCAACTTGAACATGGAACAGTGTACCAGTTCCGCAGTTAGACCTTCTTCCAGCCACAAAAAGAAAAAGATTGATCTGAAGCTGTTGTCTTCATTTGGTCTTTAACCTATGGGTATTCGGATCTGACTGGATCCGACTCTGCCGCATTTCCAGCATCTGATCAGAGCTCAGAGCTCCACTCCTAAACGTAATGCCCCAGTCTTCCTCCTCCCTTCAGATCTCATTTGCCACGCTAGCATAACCATCATGATCCGCTGCTCTGAGCTTCAAATTTGGGTAAGTGACTGAGTTTTGTGATTTTTCCTACTTTTTTTACTTAATTTTCCTTTCTGTCTTTACTACCTCCCTCCTTTACACTCTTGCATCTGTAAAAAAAAATTTTCTGTCTTTCTATCATGAGTGTGTGTGTGTGTGTGTGTGTGTGTGTGTGTGTGTGTGTGTGTGTGTGTGTGTGTGTGTGTGTGTGTGTGTGTGTGTGTGTGTGTGTGTGTGTGTGTGTGCTCTGGTGGGCCTCTGTGTTTTTGTTAGATATGTCTAAGACCCCTCAAACCAGGGCTCCATAAGGGCACAGAGTGTGGCCATAAGCTCTCCCCAGTGGATGGCCACACTCTGTGCATTGCGTGCTTAGGGGCTACCCATTTAGATTCTTCCTATTCCATCTCCATGGGCTTCACTCCCCACACATTGATGGACAGGAGGAACATGTTCATTTTGAAAGGCCTGCTTCCCACTCCTACCTCCGGAGCCCAGGCCTCCTCAACACCAGCTTCTAGCTCGGTCTCCCCCTCGGCCTCTGGTACTCAAACTCCCGCCAAGAGGTCTGGGGACAGAGACCAGCAAAAAACCAAGGACAAGCCGAGGAAGCAGTCCCCCGATCACTTGTCCTCCGCTGGTCCACTAGCCAAGGTTCACCCAGCTCCAAGACCTGAGTCTCCCCATCTCTGTTCCCCTTGTTTCTCCCCAGAGCTGAAGGAGCTCCAGACCCATTTGCTGGCTCTGGCTTCACCCCACTGCCCCTCCAGGCCAGTATCGGTGGCCTCCTCATCCCAATCCACCCACAGCCTCACCAAAGCGGAGGTGGACAGGATGATGCAGAGATTTATCCACACCCAGATACCAATGAGAGTCTTGTTTTCCCCTCTACCTCTGGAACGGAGAGCATGCAGTCCATGTTCCTACCAAGTACAACTTTTCTGATCTGATCCCCTGTTTTGGAGTTCTTGGATCCAAGGATGATCGACGTTGAGGGGTCAGCGCCGACGGTATCTTGTACCCTGACGCCGGCTGTTACTTTGAGCAGGTTAGAGCAGAAGAGTTGAGGTCTATCGGGCTCTCGCAGCCATCGCCTCAGCCCAGGATCTGAGGGGATGGTATCAGCTTCGGGTTTTCCAGAGCAGAGCCTTCCACTTAGAGTCTTTGTGCTTGGAGGTTCGGCTCTGACTCCCCCATTGATCCAGAGAGTTGCAGACCAGTCTTTTGCTCCCTCTCAGGTGGTCCACTCCCCCTCTGCCTTCAACATGGTGGAGAGGGTTCTCTCGGTCCCATCAAGGTCATTGACGATCTCGTCTTTGGAGTTCATCCTAACTCTCTCTGTTTCTGGTGCGGATCTGGCCATCCTGCTACCTCAGGGACAGCCTGCCGTCTCTTCACCCCAGAGAGCTCCCACATGAGAGCAACAAGACATTGTCGAGTCCTCCACAGAGACCCCCACTGAGGAGGTGCCTCGAAAACATACATGCAAAAGGAGGCACTTGGACTCCCCTAGGGAGTCCCTTACAGAAGACAGTGATTTAGAGGAAGGGGAAGGTCTCCCTCCCGTCAACCCGTTTTGAAGATGTCTCCTTTGGAGACATCATGGAAGTCCTTTGGCAGCGAGGGGGTTGGTCTGTCCAGAAATCTAACCCGGATGAATTGATGTTCCTGGAGGTGTTTGGCACAGGACCCTCTACTTCCTGGGTGGGTGTCCTCTCCTGCATATCCACTGGTGGACCTGATTTCATCTTGGGCATGGAAGGAGCTGGACACGGTGGAGCCAATCCCCAAACGCCCGGACAAGATACTTAGTGCGCCGTCCTATAGGAGTCATTGGACCAAGGGAACCCCTGTTGATGTCATGGTGGTGGCAGTGGCCACTAAGATGGAGCTTGCACAGGAGAGCTCCACGGTTCATCCTCCAGACCATGAGTCCAGGACGATGGACCATTTTGGGAAGCGAGTGTATGTTTCAGCAATGTTATTGGTGTGTGAGCTGAATTAACTGGCACACGTCATTAGACTTCAGCGAGACCTGGTTAAGGAGATCGCTGAGTCTACCTCTGGGTCCATGTCAGTGGAGGACAAGAAAGTTTTCTCCTCTCAAATGGCGACCCTCAAGTTCATTGCTAACACCCCTATGAGTCTCCTCTCGCATGCAACCAAGGGTGCCATTAGAGCTGCCAGAACAGGTGATGTTAAGTTGTCTATCTCGCCTTCATTCTTGCTGGTTGGGTTCGGAGCCGATCCTCAGCTCTGAATCGGCCATCTTCAATAGCTCGAGAGCTGTTTACTGGCTTGAGGCTACCCTATATCCCATGATGCCTGGTGCTAGTTACCCAGATCTCATTTGCTGCTTCAGACTGTGAGATTGTCTTACTGGCTCAGGCTTGTATACTTTTTTGTATTTTTCTATTTTCACTATAATTTAACCTTATTAGCATCCCTAATTCCTTAATTGTACTATTACCCTAGCTAGATTCTTTAAATAGTGTCTATCCCTCCTGTTTTTGTACTGAAAACTCGTTTTAATTAGAGAGTCCCCCCCTCCCCCCTTCCATTTGCAGTAGCCGTTTAAATTAGAGGCTAACCCTCTTTTTGTCTTTCTCTAGTTTAAAAAAAAAAAAAAAAAACTTTTTTAGTAGTAGACTTATTTAGTGTGTGTTAGCTGTATAGTATAATTAGTTGTACCTGCTAACTTGTTTTTTCTTTTGGTGTGTGTGTGAGTGTTTTACCTTGGTGTGTGTGTGTGTGTTTAAACATGTCCAAGGACTCTAAGGTGTCCGGATTCAAGAAGTGTGACTCATGCTGTCAGAAGATGTCTCTGACAGATGGTCACACTTCTTGTGTCTATTGTCTGGGCATGGTGCACCTGCAGGACTCTTGTTCGGTTTGTCATGCTTTCAGCCCAAGAGTCCTGCAGGAGCGCAAAAATAAGTTAATACTCTGGGGTTTGCTCAAGCCCCAGGATTCACTGGCCAAGGCTCAGCCTGTGAAATCCTCCAAGCCACCTAAGTCTTCGGCTCCCAGTTCTGAGCTGCCGCTGGGTGAAACTCCACCATCCACCTCTGCTTCGGCTGGAGCCGATGTGCCTCCCTCCCATTCAGCTCCAACAGGTACTTCGGAGCCGTCTGGGAGTCGAAAGAGATCTAGGTCTCCCTCCTTGGAGTCGATACGCTCGGCTCCATGGTCACCTCTGCTCCAATTGGAGCGCAGTCATAGTTCCTCTCACTCCTCTCGGTCCTCTAGGCTTTCAGATCAGGACTTGGAGAGAGTGGTCAGTAGGCTGCTGAAATCGCAGGCCCTAGAGAAAATGTTGTTCAGCCCCCCTCATCAGGTGTCGGCTCTGTCCACTTCTGCAGAGATTCCTCCTCAGACTCCTCTCTTGAGCTCGGAGCCGGAGTTCGTTGGGGTTCGACTCGTGGAACCGTCGGCTCTGATACCTTCTCCTTCGGTTCCGTTGTCGGCTCCGATCCCTTCCATGGCACCTTCCTTGGAGGGATCTGGGCACCGAGACTCCTTCGTCGGCTCCGAGGGGGCGAGTGGCATCAGACCCTTGTCCGACCCCATTCTCCCCCTCGGAGCTTCGGCGTAGGTGAGCTCGGCTCCTACATCGGCCTCGGAGCCATCCCCCTCAGTGCGGAGAGGAATTCCGATTTCTTTGTAGCCGGAGTCTTCTCTGCGTCCGGGTGGGGGTGCCTTTGAGGTCATGAGGAGTGTGCTGGCCCCCGAGTCAGTCCCACGGTCAGCCCCATTGGCTCCTCCCCCTATGGTGCCTGCGTCTGCCTCTGCCCCTCCTCCAGACCCCAAGCGTGGGGAACCAGCGCTCCAGAGCACCCCCTTGGGTGTTTCTTCCTTTTCCAAGGCCTCCCCTGATCACTCAGAGGAGCCACCTTGTAAGAGGAAGTGCAAGAGGAAGCACGTTGACTGCCCTGAGTCTGTCACATTGGATATTGACTTAGAGGATTCGGAAGGGTCCCCGAGATCCCCCTCTGAAGATGTCGCCTTTTCAGACATTTTGGAAATGCTTAGGCAGAGGGGGAACTGGAATACCCTAGCCCCTTCCGAGGATGAGTCGGTATTCCTGGACGCATTTGGTTCCCGACCTTCCACCTCCTGGGTGTCTCCGCCTTTCGACCCACTTATGTCTGTGGTGGCTCGGAAGGAGTGGTCAGCTCCAGACACAGTGGAACCACCCCCCAGGAGACCTGCCAAATTTATAACTGCACCTCAGGACAAACAGTTTTTGACTAAGGTCGTACCTGTTGATGCCATGGTGGTAGCAGCAACCACAAAGAAGGAGTTGGCAGAAACTTCCTCATCTGTCCACCCCCCTAACAAGGAGTCTAGGACTATGGACAGATATGGGAAGCGAATTTTGCTTCAGCGACCTTCTCCATGAGGTCTCTGAATTATTTGTGCCATTTCACCCGCCTTCAGAGGGATCTCCTTAAAGAGCTTGGAGATATCCTCCAAGATCCATCAGCTGAGGGGGCTCAATCTAAGGTGGCCTCCCAGCTGGCGACTCTGAATTCAGTTGTTAACTCCTCCATGAGGCTCACTTCTTATGCAGCCGATGGTGCGAGTAGAGCCACAGGCACAGGCGTTGCCCTTAGGAGGCACGCATGGATGCGGCTATGTAATTTTGCGGAGCTGTTCAGAGCGTCTTTCACCAGTACCCCCTTTGATGGTTCCACTCTCTTCGGATCACAGGTGAAGGACACCCTAACCAGGTGTGAACAAGAAGGCAAGACTCTCTCTGCTGTAGGCGTCTGTTTTTTCCACTCCTTCTAGACCATACCCCAAGGTCAGAAGAGTGGAAAGATGTGGTTCCGGAAATCCCAGGGAGCCTTGCCTGACACACGTGGTGAGTTCCCCTCCAGGGGCAGAGGAGGGAACAATAACAGATGCCACCCTCGGGGCAGAGGGGGTCCGCAGAACCAGGGCAGCAGAGAATCCTTCTCTGAGAAGCTCTTTCAGCATCCCTGAAGGGTTGCCCGGCGGCCCGCCTCTGGAGGCAGTCGGGGGAAGGCTCTCACTGTACCCCAAAGCCTGGCAAGACCTAACTCAAGACAAGTGGGTACAGTCGATCATATCCGGAGGTTGCAGAATTATCTTTGCTCAACCCCTGTTACCGTCAAACAAATCCCTTCCAGATGTTCCACCCAATCTAAGGGAACAAGCAGCCATAGAGATTTCAAAACTGCTACACAAAAGAGTCATCCAAGATATCCCGGCAGACCAGCTTGGATCCGGAACTTACTGGAGACCCATTCTGGATCTCAGCAGAGTAAACAGATCTGTACAAAGAACAAAGTTTTGGATGGTCATGCTACAGTCCATTTTACCCTTCCTGGGTCAGGACAATTGGATGTGCTCTATAGATCTTCAGGATGCGTACTACCATATCAAAATGCACAGGCACTCCAGAAGATTCCTTCGCTTCCGGCTGGGAGCCAGTCACTATCAGTTCAGAGCTCTGCCCTTTGATCTCACCACAGCCCCCAAGGTGTTTACCAAATGCATGGCAGTGGTTACGGCTCACCTGAGACATCAGGGATTCCAGGTGTTTCCATATCTAGACGACTGGCTCCTCACTGCTTCCACCAAGCATCACCTCCTGCAAGCCAGGGACTACACTATCAAAACTTGTTCCAGGCTAAGTATTTGTATCACAATAAATTTAGAAAAATCTGCATTGTTGCCCTGTCAGCATATCACTTATATAGGCGCAAATCTAGATACCAGGAACATGTTTGTGAACCTTCCACCAGACAGGGTACACTAATTCGCCAACAAGTACAGATGTTATTAACATGCAGAACGATTCAGGTCAGGTTCATCCTCCGAACACTGGGATCTGAAGTAGGCAGACTTCATTTGTCTGCAACCTGTGGGCATCGGATCCGACATCGGATCCGAGCCTTCAGTTCAAAAGCTTTAGGATCCGAGCTCCTAGCTTCTCCCTCTACCCATAACCCCTTGCCAAGCCTTGACTGACCTCAGATTTTCGTTTGCCGTGTTCGAGTAGCCAACGGATTTCACGAGCTCCTAGTAGCAAGTATTTCAATTCAGTATTCTGACAGAAAAATTTCTTTCTTTTAAAAAAATTTTAGTTAAGTGTGTGTGTTTAGGCTTTTACTCCTCCCTTTAGTTTAATTTTTCTCAGGTTTTGTGTAGTTTTGACTTGGTTTGTTTGTGTGTTAGTGTAGGCCTGTTAGGGTGTAGTCCTGGCAGAGGCACCTAAGGTGATATTTTCAAAATGTACCAAGTGTGGCCACAAGCTTTCTCCAGCTGATGGCCACACTCGGTCTTGTCATCTGGGGTTGAACACCTGTCATCTGGTTGTACCATATGTGCAGGGTTCAACCCCGGCTTTAGAAGCGGAGGTCAAAGTTGGTTCTGGCGGGACTTATCCCTCCGGAATCGGCTTCGGCCTCTGCCCCTGCTAGTCAGCAGCCCCCCCGGGTGCTGCGGTCTCCCTTTCCTCGGCAGGGACTCAACCTCCCACCAAGAAGCCGGAGGATAGGGAGAGAGAAAGAAAGACACAAGGAGAGGCACCACAAACGACGGGCCGAAACCTCTGTCTCGTCCCCTTCGTCTAAGAGGGCCTCTCCTGTGGCTTCTAGCTCTCCTCATTCTCATCTCCATTCTCCCCGGTTCTCTCCTGGACCCGAGGAGATGGAGACTGGTCCTGCTTCAAGGTCACCGAGGCGGCATTCTAGGTCCGCCTCGGTGGCCTCATCGAGGTCCACCTTCTCTATGTCTGAAGCGGATATGGACTGGATGATGAGGCGTTTCATCCAGGCCCAGATGCAGATGGGAGTGCTCCTGCCCCCCCCCCCCCATCCGGGAGGGGCCTCGACCCCATGTTTTGTCCCTATAGCTCCTTCTCCGACCCGACTCCCGGGTTCGGAGCTGTTGGAGCCGGGCAGAGTTGGATCCGGGGGTGGTTCGGATCCGATTGGTCGGCGCACCTCGGATCCGATCCATCCCTTGAGTGCTTCGGGTACTTCGGACCCGACCTCTCGGAGCCGGGGTCTGAGCCTCGGATCCGAGGGAGCTGGTGTGTCTTCGGCTCCATCTAGGTCAGAGCGCACCGGTCTCTCGGATCCGACAGTCTCGGCGCCGGCTCTGATCCATGCGTTGGATCCGAGTGGGGGTCGGTTCTCTGGGCTTAGAGAGGTCGGCTCCCCCTCGGCCTTCGACATGGTGGAAAGGGCGCTGTTGAGGACCTCCGGACCCCCGGTCCCTGCCGCAGCTCCACCCCGCACTCCCTTGCAGCTAGGCCAGGCTCCCATCAGCCGGTCCCAGGGACAGCCCGCCTCGATGTCCCAAGTAGTTCCCTTGGAACATCTGGGTGCTGGCGAGGACTCCTCGGACAGTCCCCTCGAGGAAGTGCCTCGCAAGCGCAAGTGTAAGAGGAGGCACGTGGACTCCCCTGAGTCCATCACTGAAGACACAGACTTGGATGAAGGGGAGGGCTCCCCAAGATCACCCCCAGAGGATGTCTCATTTGGAGACATCATGGAAATGTTAAGGATCGGCGGGGTGGTCTGCCCCCAAGGCCTCCTCAGATGAGTCTGTGTTCTTGGAGGCATTTGAGGTGTCCTCTTGGTTGTCTTGACCTCTTGGGTGTCCCCTCCTGCCGATCCTCTGGTGGACCTTATTGCCACCAGAGGGTGGAAGGACCCGGACACCATTGAGCCAGTTCCGAAATGCCCGGATCGTATCCTTAGTCCCCCTGCAGACCGCACTCATTGGAGTAAGGGACCCCCAGTAGATCCCATGATGATGGCTGCAGCCACAAAGAGGGAATTAGCTCAGGAGAGTCCCTCTATGCATCCCCCGAGCAAAGAGTCCCGCTCGATGGACCGCATTGGGAAGTGAGTCTTTAGTTCAGCAACCTTCTCTTTGAGAGCGCTGAACTACATGGCACATGTCATAAGGATGCAACGAGACCTGATTAAAGAGTACGCTGCATCCCCTCCAGAGTCCATGTCGGCGGAGGACAGACACGTGTACTCCACCCGTATGGCCACTCTCAGAGCGGTTTCAAATACTTCTATGCGGCTACTTTCTCACGCAACTGAGGGAGCCGCTAGAGCTAGCAGAGCGGGCCTCGTCATGAGGTGTCAGGCCTGGCTCCGCCACTGTGACTTCACAGAGCCCTTCAAAGTGACCTTCACGAATGCCCCCTTCGATGGTTCTGCCCTTTTTGGCAAAACAGTTCGCGAAATGCTGGTCCAGAGCGAAAAGGACAGGAAGGCGCTGTCTGCCGTCGGAGTCCGCTTCTCAGCTCCCCAGAGGTCCTTCTCGAAGAACCAAAAGGGACAGAAGAAGATGTGGTTCTGGAAATCGCAGCAATCCCAACCTGCTCCGGACAACCAGTCCTTCCGTGGCAGAGGAGGACAGAGAGGTCGCCGTCCTAGAGGCAGAGGGGCTCCTAGGAACTTTGGGTCCAGAGAACCTTTCTCTGACAGACCCACGCAGCAACCCTGAAGGGTTGCCTGGCCGACCATCTCTGGAGGCGGTCGGGGGGCGGTTTTCGAAGCACCTGACAACATGGGAGTCAATCACGTCAGACCGTTGGGTGCTTCGGGTGATATCCAGAGGCTATTCAATCCCCTTTCACAAAATTCCCAGATCCCGAAGCCTCCCCGATGTACCACCCGATCAAAGGGAGGCTGCAGCTATCGAGATCGCGCAGCTGCTAACAAAAAGAGCCATCCAGCGCGTCCCCCGAGATCAGACCGGATCAGGGTTTTACTCCAGGTTCTTCTTGGTGCCAAAGAAGACGGGGGACTTAAGACCGATTCTAGACCTGTCACAACTGAACCTGTCTGTAACCAAGCAAAAATTCCGGATGGTCACCTTACAATCTATCCTCCCCTTTTGCGGGAGAACGACTGGATGTGCTCCATAGACCTCAAGGACGCG
Organism: Protopterus annectens; assembly: GCF_019279795.1. NCBI lineage: Eukaryota > Metazoa > Chordata > Ceratodontiformes > Protopteridae > Protopterus > Protopterus annectens. Next base: position 1,656,415,112 of record NC_056732.1, read on the forward strand.
TACTACCACATTCTCATGGACAGACGGTCCAGGAGGTTCCTTCGCTTCCGGCTGGGAGCCAGTCACTACCAGTTCAGGGTCCTTCCCTTTGGTCTCACCTCTGCCCCCAGGGTGTTTACCAAAGTACTAGCAGTGGTAGCGGCCCACCTGAGACTCCAGGGAATTCAGGTGTTTCCATACCTGGACGACTGGCTCCTCACGGCATCATCAAGGCATCTGCTGTGCTCAGCCAGGGACTATTTCCTTCACATAGCCCCTCGGCTGGGCATCACCATAAACAAAGAGAAGTCTTCACTGGATCCCACACAGCTTATAGACTTTATAGGAGGAAGATTGGACACACGAAAAATGCGGGCATTCCTCACCCCAGATCGTCTGTCCAACCTGAGGTGTCATGTCGCGGCCATCTTACGACCTGCTCCGACGGCAGCTTCGGTCCTGAGGGCCCTAGGTTCAATGGCGGCAGCCATTCCGCTTCTTCTTCATGCTCGACTTCACATGCGGATTCTTCAGTGGACCCTCCAGGTCCAATGGTCCCCGCTCTACTTCCCTCTCAGCAGCCCGATAGCTATCAGCAAGGCATGCAGGAGCTCCCTTCTTTGGTGGCTCCAGTCAACGGATCTCCTAACAGGGAGACCTTTCTGTGCTGCTTTTCCCCTAGTCACGGTGACCATGGACGCTTCTCGCCTCGGGTGGGGGCATTCAGCGGGAAAAATTGTCCAAGGCACGTGGAACAGTTCAGGGACCTCACTGCATATAAATGTCCTGGAGATGAGGGCGGTGCTATTAGCGTTGCAAGCACTACACAGCCTTCTCCCTGCAGGTACTATTGCTATCCAGACAGACAACATGTCAGTAGTCTGGTACATCAACAAACAGGGGGGAACCAGGTCCTATCCCCTTTGTCAAGAGGCCATGAGAGTCTGGGAATGGGCAATCTCCACCAATCGCTTTCTTGTGGCAACGCACATTCCGGGAAGGTCCAACATCTTAGCGGACAAGCTCAGTCGCACCATTCTTTCCCCTCACGAATGGTCTCTCAACACTCTAGTAGCGAAGCAGATTTTTGCTGCCTGGGGGCAACCCTGTTGCAATCTTTTTGCTTCTCCCTCAAACGCCAAATGTGACAGTTTCTTCGCTCTATTTCCCCGTTAGAATCCCGAGACCTGGTGCATGCTTGGCCTCCTGGGCTCCTTTACGCTTACCCTCCACTGCCTCTAATGCAAAAACTTTTGCAGAAAGCCAACAGCTTGGGGAGCAAAATGATTCTCATTGCCCCGTTCTGGCCTCGTCAACCTTGGTTCCCCTTTGTGTGGTCTCACAGAGTGAATCCTCCCTGGATTCTAGATCCGATCCCGGATCTCATCTCCCATCCTCAAGGGCTTCCAATTCCGAACCTTCACACCCTGAAATTGACAGCCTGGCTGCTCCAATTCCATCCCTGATAAGGACTCCCGGTATCTCGTCACCACTGAAAGCCATCTTAGTGGCGGCCCATAAACCTTCCACTAGGAAGGTTTATCGAAGCAAATGGAAGAGGTTTTCTATTTGGGCAGAACATAATAACCTTGACCCCTTTTCTGCACCACTTTCGGCGGTACTGGACTTCTTGACAGACCTTTTTCAGCAAGGAGCAAGCTCTTCCACGGTAAAGGTACAGATGGCAGCTATTTCCCATTACCATGTGGGTCTTGACTCAACACCTCTCATGGCTGCGAAAATTTGCAAAACCTTCCTCAAAGGTGCATTTCTCTTGAGGCCTCTGGTTAAGGAAGCTATACCACCTTGGGATTTATCTCTAGTTCTGCAGGCCCTAACCGCTCCCCCTTTGAGCCTGCAGCCTCTGTGGATTTAAAATACCTTTCCTGGAAAACTGCCTTCTTAGTAGCCATTACATCAGCTAGAAGAGTTTCGGAACTCCAGGCTTTGTGCGTCAAACCACCGTATCTTTCCTTTTTTCCGGATAGGGTTTTCCTCAGGACCAATCCTTCCTTTCTACCGAAGGTCTCTTCAGAATCCAATATCAACCAATCGATTAACTTGCCAGTTTTTTTCCCCAACTATAAAAACAAAGGAGAATATAAATTACATTCGTTAGGTGTTCACAGGCAGTGGCGCTTCTATATTCACAGAACAGCTGGTCATAGGAAATCTGATCAACTGTTCGTCTCCTTTGCAAAATTCGCACTGGGTAAGGCAGTCTCTAAGGTTACCCTGTCGAGAATTACAGCGCATTCTACCAGGGCAGTATCCACGTCTGCTGCTTTTAAATCTAGAGTGCCTTTACATGATATCTGTGCAGCAGCCACTTGGACCTCATCTCATACTTTCATCTCGCATTATAAAGTGGATGTTGTTTCCAGAGGGAGAGCATCCTTTGGCTCTGCGGTGCTCCGGAACATCCTTCCATGACGGCCGCCCAAGGTTTAGGTAGCTGGGGACTCTGTCCCACAGGTTGTAGACAAATGAAGTCTGCCTACTTCAGATTAAGTTATGTACTCACCATAACGTTCCATCTGAGTAGGTGACTTCATTTGGATGCAACCATCCCCCCCCTCCATCCCCCTGACCTTATTAGCAATATTAGTCCTGGTTTCCCAGGAGTCTGGTATACAGGGCAAACTCAATCTGAGGTCAGTCAGGGCTTGGCAAGGGGTTATGGGTAGAGGGAGGAGCTAGCAGCTTGGATCCTAAAGCTTTTGAACTGCCGGCTCGGATCCGATGTCGGATCCGATACCCACAGGTTGCATCCAAATTAAGTCACCTACTCAGATGGAACGTTATGGTGAGTACATAACTTCTTATTCCATAGCATCAACAATTCTCCTTGTTCCTGTGGCCCTCTTTCACATGAGAATCCTCCAGTGGCTTCTGTTCACACAGTGGTCCTTCCAACAGCTTCCCATGTCTCACAAGATTATGATCACAGAAGCATACAAGAAGCATCTCACTTGGTGGATGGTCTCCCCATCAGTGTCTCAGGGCAGACCATTCGTTTTATCCCCTCCAGTCGCCCAATGACCACGGACGCCTCCCTGATAGGGTGGGGGGGCATTATCAGTATCAGGGCAGGACAGTCTAAGGCACCTGGCAGCCTCACGAGTACCATTTGCTTATAAATGTCTTGGAGATGAGAGCCGTGCTTTTAGCGTTGCAAGCCCTTCAGGACTATCTCCCGCAATTCAAACGGACAATATGTCAGTAGTGTGGTACATCAACAAGCAGGGTGGAACCACGTCCTATCTTCTATGTCGAGAAGCACTCAGACTCTGGCAGTGGGTGATCTCTTCCCAACGTTTTCTGACTGCAACGCACATCACTGGGAGTTCCAACGTCATCGCAGACAGGCTCAGCAGAGCAATTCTCATGCCTCACGAGTGGTCTCTGAATCAGGTAATTGCAGAACAAATCTTTCACAAATGGGGGCAACCTTGCTGCGACCTGTTCGCCACACCTCTCAACAGCAAGTGCAGCAGTTTCTTCTCCCTTCTTCCATTTCCCGGCCACTCCTCCAGAGATGCTCTAGTCCATGATTGGCCTCAGGGACTTCTCTACGCTTTCCCCCCGTTTCCTCTAATACCCAAACTCATACAGAGAGCAACTACTTTGGGTTGCAGAATGATCCTCATTGCCCCTTACTGGCCTTGACAGATATGGTTCCCATTCCTGCATCATTACCTTCTCGAGCAGCCTTGGACTCTAGATCCCATTCCAGATCTACTGATTCATCAATCGGGCAGACTGCATCGATCCCTTCAAACACTCCAGCTCACAGCTTGGTTGCTCCACTTCCAACCTTAGCCAGGCTTCCTAATATTTCCTCCTCTGTGCGGGAAATTATTATCTCATCGCACAAATCCACAACTAGAAAAACCTATGCTAGCAAGTGGAATCGTTTTTCTTGCTGGGCAGAGGCTAGGAACATAGATCCCTTTTCAGCCCCTGTCCACGAGATTTTGGAATTTTTAGCGGAACACTTTCATTCTGGTTCCGCTTCCGCTACAATCAGAGGTCAGTTAGCTGCCATTTCGAATTTTCATGTTGAGTTGTCTTCTAACAACATTATGTCTCATAAGCTGTGTAAAGACTTCCTCAAAGGAACCACTCTTCTTAGGCCCCCAATCAGGGATCCCCCACCTCCGTGGGATCTAAATTTAGTGCTAGCTTCCCTAATCTTGCCACCTTTTGAACCTGCAGCATCTTGCTCCATGAAGTTTTTATCCTGGAAGACTCTTTTCCTGGTGGCCATTACTTCTGCCAGACATGTTTCGGAGCTTCAGGCTCTATGTATTCATCCTCCATACTTAGTTTTTCATAACAATAGGGTCGCTCTAAGGACCAGTCCTTCCTTCCTCCCTAAGGTTTGTTCACAAGATAATTTAAATCAGTCCATAGACCTTCCTGTGTTCTTTCCTAATCACACCAATAAGGCAGAATATAAATTGCACCAGTTACATGTCCACAGACAACTGCATTTTTATTTGCATAGTACAAAGGACATCTGGAAGTCCGACCAACTCTTCCTTTTCTATGCTGAGGGCAGACAGGGTCTTCCGGTCTCTAAGGTAACATTATCTAGGTGGTTGTCTTACATTATTTCTTTCATTTACCAGCTGAGAAACAAAGAACTATCTTTCAATCCAAAAGCACATTCTACTAGGGCATTGGCCACCTCGGTGGCTTTTCAGTCTAGGTTGCCCATGGAATCTATCTGTGCAGCTGCAACATGGGCTAACCCACATACCTTCATTTCTCATTATAAACTGGACATGATTTCCAGAAACATAGCTGATTTTGGTTCCACTGTTCTGAAGAGTCTGTTCCAATGAGCCACCCAGGATAGTAGGTGCTAGGAACGCTGTCCCAACCAGCAAGAATGAAGGCGAGATAGACAACTTAACATAAAGAAGTTATGTACCTACCATAACATTCCATGTTAGTTGTCTTCTTCTCGCCTTCTTTCTTGCGTCACACCCTCCATCCCTTTATCCTAGTTGATCGAGAGGAGCTTCCTTTTTCAGATTTCATTGGCTGAACCTTCTCTGGTTGTCCTTTCTGCTTAGATAGCTCTACAGTTGGGCCCTAGGGGACTTCTAGGGCAGACTTCTTCCTTGATTATGTCTGGAATAGCTTTTTCAAACGAGATCTGGGTAACTAGCGCCAGGCATCATGGGATATAGGGTAGCCTCGAGCCAGTAAACAGCTCTCGAGCTATTGAAGATGGCTGAGTCGGAGCCGAGGATCGGCTCCGAACCCAACCAGCAAGAAAGAAGCCGAGAAGAAGACAACTAACATGGAACGTTATGGTAGGTACATAACTTCTTTTTCTCATCAGGCGTCATGCCGCACTCTGGCTTTGTACCTTTGCAGAGCCCTTCAAGGCATCTTTTACTAACACCCTGTGCGACAGTTCCATCACATTTGGAAAGTCGGTAAGCTATACCTTAGTCCAGATTGAAAAGGACAGGAAGAGACTGTCTGCCATCGCGATCCGCTTTTCGGCTCCTCAATGAACCTTTTCAAGGAATCAGCGGGGGCCAAGATGTGGTTCCAGAAATCTCATAGTTACTTCCAGGATATTCAGGATTCCTCTTCCCCTAGAGGTAGAGGAGGATTTGATAGATGCCGTCCCCGAGGCAGAGGGGGTCCGAGGAATCAAGGGTCTTGAGAATTTTTCTTGGAAAGACCCATGCAGCAACCCTGAAGGGTTACCTGGTTGCTCAGCTCTGGAGGCTGTTAGGGATGCCACTCACTACACCCAACGGCCTGGGAGTTAATCACGAACGATCATCGGGTGTTGCAAATTATATCCAGAGGCTATTTAATCCATTCAGTCAACCACCCCTTCCGCCCAAACACCTCCTGGATGTCCCACCCATGGAAAGGGAGGAAGCAGCACTGGAAATTGCAAAGCTGCTGGAAAAGCACGTTTTCCAACCCGTCCCCCCAGACCAGTCCAGATTAGGCACTTAATTCAGATTCTTTTTGGTGCCAAAGAAGACAGGGGACTTAAGACCCATAATGGATCTCTCCTTCTTAAATCTATTAATTGCCAAGACAAAATTCTGGATGGTCACTCTTCAGTCTATTCAGCCCTTTCTGCAGGAGAACGATTGGATGTGCTCGGTTGACCTTCAGGATGCATACTACCGCATCAAGATAGACAGGTACTTTCACTGGTTTCTCCACTTCCGGCTGGGGGGCAGTCATTACCAGTTCAGAGCCTTCCCCTTTGGTCTCACCACAGCCCCCAGGGTGTTCACCAAAGTGACAGCAGGGGTAGTGGCTCACCTGAGACTACAGGGACTCCAGGTCATTCCCTCCTTGGATGATTGGCTCCTTGCTGCCCCCTCCAAGCATCAACTCTGCTAAACCAGGGATTCCCTGCTTCACTTAGCCCACCAGTTGGGCATAGCCATCAATCTCAACAAATCGTTACCGGGTCTGGTCTAGGTACTAGATTTTATTGGAGCTCGACTGGACACGATTCAAACCAAGGATTTTCTTACCTCAGAGAGAATCCAGTCTCTCAAACTACATGTTCTCTGTATCCTTCAAGCTCTATTGCTGACAGCAGAATTGGTTTTACTGGCGTTAGGGTCCATGGCAGCCACGATTACTCTCTTATCAATGGCCTGGTTTCACATGCAGATTCTGCAATGAACTCTTTGTGTTCAGTTGTCCTGGCTAGATCTCCCGTTGTCTCACCCTATTCGAGTATCTCGGGTGTGCAGGGACTCTCTTCTGTGGTGGATTAATTCCCCAGATCTTCTTTAGGGTCACCCTTTTCTTCTACCTACCCCTTTGGCTATGGTGACCATGAACACCTCCCTAATAGGGTGTGGGGGGGGGCACTGTGTGGAAAGGACAGTCTTTGGCTATGGTGACGGTTTATCCCGCCAGGTCAGGTGAAGGCACAGTCCCACTAGATCTATGTATGGTCTTCAACCATCCCTACCTCCTTCCCCCTAGCTGCGCGGTGGTCTGGATAGGTATAGTTACCAACTTGGCTGTTATTTTTCCTCATATCTCTAAATCTCTGGTTGTGAAGTAAGGCCTTGGGTCAAATTGGGATGCTAGGGTAATCAGCAAACTCGATCTGAAGGGAGGAGGAAGACAGGGGCATTATGGGTAGGGGAGGAGCTAGTTTGGAGCTCGGATCAAATGCTGGAAATGCATCAGAGTCAGATCTGGTGGGATCCGAATACCCACAGGTTGAAGACAAATGAAGAGCAACAACTCAGATGGAACGTTATGGTGAGTACATAACTTCTTTTTAAGCAGTCTTTGACACAACAGCAAGCTGGTATTTTGTCTCAGCTGCAGGTTAGTGACTCTGCTGTGGCCAAAGCATGTTCCTCTGACAACTCATCTTTTTCTTTGGATCCCTCTGATATAGTCCATGCAGCCACCATGAACTGGGGTTAGATACTTCCAGTGTGGCTGTAGGGGTGTCTTTATTGGGTAGGGGAGAGTCACTCTTGTCAGTCCTTGGAGAAGGAGCAGGGAATGTCCCCCTGTTTAGTCAGAATGTTGTGCCCATCTCTAGCGAATTTGTTGCTAGTAATACTGGGTCTGTTTCTTCAGATATTCCTGTCAAAAGAGACAGAAAACCAAACATTTATCTTATGTGGCAGTTACTCTGGAGAAAAGTAATTTATTAGGCTTGGCTTAGTGTCTTGTGCAAGCTCATGACCCTTCTTATGGTAAAAGGAAAAAAGGATTCTTCTTTCCTTGAAGACGTTTATAAATTTGAACTTGTAGGGGAATGCGAATGGACAAATACAGTTTCTTCTCAGGTTTCTGATTCAGATTCTGAGGAGAGTGGGGTATCTAATTCTCCCTTTAAGGGGTTCTCTTTCCCTCATACTATTTCCAGGATGAATCAGTGTTTTCAGTGGGAGATTACTGAGGTTTCTCAGTCCATCAGAAAATGTTATAATTTGTTACAACTTGATTTTCCAGAACCTTCACCTTTTCCTCCAGTTTTATCTGCCTTGAATGTTATTTTCAGTCAGCTTGCTGCCCCTAAAAAACAAAAAAGACTGCATAAAATTCCTCTTTTAGGTTTTTATACACCAATCCCAGACCTGATCCAGGAGTTATAGCTTTAGTTAATCCAGCTGCTGCCAAACATTTTGTTAGTCCTAATCCTTGTTCTTCTGATAAAGCTGTACATTTTTTTGCTAAGTCTGAGGGAAAAGTGTATACTTCTCCAACTTTAATTTTTAGAATTCTGAACTCCTAGAATCGCATGCTGAAGTTTATTTTGACAAACTGAAAGTATGAAGAATGTTTTGGCTTCAGTTTCCTCTTGTGAGGGAAAAACCTGTATTGTGTGATTTAGTTTCTTCTGTTTCTCAAGTCACTAGTCTTTGTTTAAAATGTATTTTTGTCTCTGTACATACTACCTCAGTGCTTTGTGACAATGTTAAAAATTAAATGTTGAATTCTCACGTGAATACAAATTTAGTTTTTGGAAATTCTACTGCAAAAGCTATCAAATAAGTTTGATGTAGGTGGATTGGATACTCTAAATTGGCCCTAGGCGTGAGTGCGCGTGTGTGTGTCTTCCGTGGAAGGTTGGGCGCTGGGCTGGCACCTTGACACTGTAAAACTCCACTGCCAACCATGAGCGGACATGTGACCCGCTGTGGCGACCCCTAACTGGGAAAAGCCGAAAGAAGAAGAAGGGAAAAGTGATTTGGGGAATATCTCAGATTTTTCAACCCTTTTTTTCTAAGTTTTCCAAGGGATTCTGTGCTCCCTCATCTAACTTTGTCAGATTAACAAAAGAAGCAGTCCCAGCAGAATGCAAGTAATCAGACACTTAAAAAGCAATGGCAGGGAGGTTACAAGAAGAAAACAAGACCCCCCCCCCAAACAAAAGGCAGTCAAAGTCAAAATGGCTATATGAAGGACCTTGTCCTTCTTCCCACCATGCTGGCAGTCTCTTTGGGAACAGATTGTTTTAGACAGATGGGTCCTGAATGTGATCTATCCAGGCTGCAGATAACAGTAGAGGAACTTAGTCTCTAGGAACAGATGGTATTCCTGTGGAAGTTTGGAAGTTATGAGGGAAGAAAGCAATAAAGATCTGGAAGGTTTTGTTTAACAGTATTTTAAAAGGAAGGGGGAGCCTAACATTTTGGAAGAAAGCTGTGGTGGCTGTAGTACCTAAACAAGGTAAAGACCCATCAAACCCAGTTTCATGTAGAACCATTTCAATTTTGATTCATGATTATAAATTGTTTATCTCTATAACAGCTAAAAGAATGGCAAGGTTATTGCCAAAATTGCTAGATAAGGATCAGTGTGATTTTTGTGGAGGGGAGGCAAGCATTTGACAACATTAATAGAACAATGATGGCCCAGAGGGAGGCAGAATGTAAGAAAATACCAGTGATCTGAAGTAGTTAACTTCATTTGTGCAGCAACCTATGGGAATTGGATCCGACTTCGGATCCAAGCCGGCAGTTTTCAACAGCTTAGATCCGAGCTCCAAGCGCCTCCCCTACCCATAATCCCCTGCCAACCCTGACTGACCTCAGATCTAGTTTGCCGCGGTTTAACCAACAGCAGCTCGAGCTTGAGTTCCAGGCGTTTAGAGGTTTTTGTGAGAAAAATGTAACTTTTTCTTTCTTTTTTCTACCCTACTTGGTTGTGAGTGCTTTCAGGTCCCTTTTTGTCTAAAATCCTCCCTAGCTTATCTTTATATTTTTTTGTAATTAGCCTCCCCTTCCCTCGTGGTTCCGATGTTCATCGTGTTATCCTGCTGCAGTCATCACACTTGGGTTATCCTGTCGTCAGGCAGTCCTGCAGTCGGCCGGAATTCCAAAGTCTTGGTCCGGCGTCGGTTGCTGTCGCCTCTTCCCTGACGTCAGTGCGCCAGGGGTATATATAATGCAACCGACGCCATTTTCTTCAGTCTTTCTTGCCACGCGGTGCCCAAAGCAGAAGCAGTTCGCAAGTGCCGGTCGGCCGACTCCTGAGATTTTCGAATTCGAATTTCAGACCGAAGTCTTCTATAAAGCTAAGTACCCCGTTGGGGAAACTTTTCTTGCCTCAGACCGATGTCAGAAAAAGTTAATTGTATTTCTTGTGGGAAGCAAATACCTCCTAAGGATTTTCATTCTTATTGCATACCTTGCCTAGGCCCAGACCACGACGTCACTACTTATCGGTTTTGTGCTAGGTTTAATAAGCGTACTATTAAAAGACGCTTTGATTTCGCACGACACTACTTCGGTAGGAAATTTAACTACACCATGCCGTCGGAGCAACTGACTACCGGCGTGCACAAAAAACGCAGGGATAAGGACAGACAGCCCAGGCCTAAGCCAGATTCCGAGGCCTCGGCCGATCCGGTCTCCGGTTCTCCGGTCCTCAGTGAGGCTCCGATGCAGCCCCTGACTACCGCAGATCTGGAACCCGAGACCGCTATGGAAATTTTGACGGAATGTACCAGGCCGACGCAGCCTTTTACTTCAGGCCCTTCCGACGACTTTGCTACAAAAGACGTCGGTGCTACAGAAACGCCATTGGTTTCTGAAGGCGTTTTCAGACCGACGACTCTCACCATTAAAACATTTTCTAAGTCGAAGACTCCTTCTAAATCTAAAAGGACTGCACTTCAGTCTCCTGTTCAAGGCCCCATGCCTAAGAAACAGATGCTCAAAATGGCTGAAGATTTGATTTATTTAACCAGGGGTTCCCAGCCCCCTCCTGACAAAAGGCCTAGACAAGAGGAAGATTATGCATCCTCTGAGCAAATGTCCATTTCTTCAGACTCCTCTGAGGACCAAGACTACCCCTTCTCTCCTTATGAAGATTCAGATGCTGAGGACTCTATTCCCTCAGCTTCTCCTCCTGAAGACTACTCCTTTGGGGAAACTTTACACACTATGAGGGAACATTTTCACTGGGAAGGTCAGGACTATTCTGATTCAAAGAAAAGGCTCAGAGAGTTTATTTTACTCCCCCAAAACAGACCACTTGCCATCCCACCAGTTTTGGACATTGTGGATGATGTCTATTTAGAATCCAGTTTCAACCCAGACTCTCTACCTCCTGCTCCGACTAAGCCTGACAGATACTATAGAGTGCCTGATTCCCACAAATTTCTTTACAAAAGCCCTGTAGCTGACCCAGAGACCATCTCACAGGGTCCCAAGGGGGCTAAGGCTTCTATGGCTATAAACCCAGTACCTTCTGAGAGGGATTCCAGAGCACTAGACAGGTGGGGGAAAAAGGTTTACACCTCAGCCACACTAGCTACGAGGGCACTGAATTGTCAATTTCACATGCTTAAGTATCAGCAATTTCTAATCTGTCAGTTAAAGCAAATAATAACCTCTCTACCTCAACAATATGAATTGAAAGAAGTACAGGATCTGTTGCACGCCACTGAGCAGGTGGGAAAACATACCTTACAATGTGGGTTTGATTCTTTGGAGGCCTCCTGCAGAGCAGCTGTCACTGGGTCTGTTATACTTAGGCATGCTTGGTTAAAGGAACAAACTCTGCCTGATCATGTTAAAGCAAAACTACTAGATGCTCCCTTACAGCAGGATGTTCTTTTTGGAGTTAAAGCAGAAGAAGTTTTAAAGAAAATGGAAGATAAGGCAAAATCTATGCAGACAGTCAAAGATTTCCTACAAGTACAACCTCCTCGCTTCAGCAGAAACTGGCCAACAAAAAATTGGTCCTTTCCAGCCACTGACAGACCACAGAGGGGTAAATACAGATGCCCAAGGGGCAGAGGACAACCACAAGCCCAGTATAAACCTCGACAATGGGGCTCTACAACACAGAAGGGAGGAGAAGACAGGTCTCAAACCACCAGAAGGCAAACTCAATGACTTGCACCTCATCTGGCCAAGCAATACTCTCTTGGCAGCCCCCTTGGGGGGGAAACTCGCACTTTTTGCAGACAACTGGCACATTGTCACAAAGGACAAATGGGTCCTAGACATAATTTTACAAGAATGCAGATTCCACTTTCACACCTTGCCAATGAAAAGAGGAATGCCAAACCTGCCACAAAATCAATGGGCAGAGGCGCAAAAGCAAATTACAGCTCTCATGGACATGAGAGCCATTCAGCTGGTACCTACTTGAGAGCAAGGCCAAGGATTTTATTCAAGACTCTTTCTAGTGCCTAGAAAGGACAATGCCTGGAGACCAATTCTGGACCTTTCAATTCTAAACACTTACTTACAAGTACCCAAATTCAAGATGCTAACACTACAGCAACTACTTCCCATGTTGGGCAAGTAAGCATGGCTAGTAACGTTGGACCTCAAGGAGGCATACCTGCATGTCCCTATCAGACAAAGTTGCAGAAGATACCTCCGTTTCATCGCAGGTTCAACCCATTACCCATTCTCTGCACTGCCCTTTGGCTTATCTACTGCGCCCAAAGTTTTCACAAAATGCCTGGCACCAGTAATTGCATACTGCAGACAAAGAGGAATTCAAATATATCCATACCTGGACGACTGCCTCATCCAAGCAGAAAGCAAAGACATTCTCTTACATCATCTGGCCTTTGTAAAGCATCTACTAAACTGCCTGGGGTACACAGTAAACGAAAAGAAGTCAAAACTAGTACCCTCACAAAAAATGACATTCTTGGGTGCCAGCTTGAATACAACGGCCCAGAAGGCATATCTTACGCCAGACAAGCAACTACAACTGACTCAATATTTCAAGACAATGGCAACAAAGACCCAATTAACTGCAAGAAAAATTCTGCAGGCTTTGGGCTTCATGGCATCTTGCATACTAATAATACCATTTGCAAAGCTGCATATGAGGAAATTACAGTGGTACCTAAAAAGCGTATGGTCTCAACACAGCCACAGCTTGGACACAATGATATCTCTCATTCCCTGCCTACAACAGGAATTTCTATGGTGGTCACAGGCATGTCACCTCAACAAGGGTCAGCCTTTCACCTTGCCCCCAGCCAGGCAAACTATCACAACAAAAAAATATAGAAATAGCTGAAAAACGGTTTTACTTCAGTTCAAAACAATAAAACAAATGTATTTCACATAAAACGATGATACGATAATACAATCCGTAAGCGCTTTCGTTTAGCTTGTGCTAAACTTTTTCGAACAAATTACACATCATTTCCTGTTAGTTAAATACTAACTGAACTAAATCAATTAACTCTAAAAAGACGAACAAACTGTGATACAGTTAAAGAGACAGCAACAGTGTATCAACCACACACACACACACACACACATATATATATATATATATATATATATATATATATATATATATATATATATATATATATTATACTGTTGTATTTTTTAAAAAAACATATAAAAATTTTGTTCAATAAAATTCATGCAGAGTGTATATATTTCTATGTTAAAAAATTGTATTTAAATCTCTCAACAAATTAAATTAAATCTAAACATATCAACTATCCAGTGTGAAGCAACAGAAACTGAAGGTATTAAAGTACTAGGAACAATAAAGAAGAACGTAAAAACATAAAGCTCTTTCCTTACAGATATACTATGTAACCAATATCAGGTTTTCGTACCTCATATTTAAAAATACCTATATTATTTAAATACATCTACAGCTATGAATATATTTATAATTATAAATAAATAAAATAAAATAAATAAAATATATATATCATATAATCTAATTTATAGCATTAAATGCAGTATATAAATATTTGAAAAATATATTAAATAAATATTAAATAAAAATTTAATCAAAAATACCTGTAATTATATATTTTAAAATATATAATTAGAGGTATTTTTGATTGAAATTTAATATTTTTCCTTTTCCTCAATTAAAATACATGCTTCAACTATTTCAGCTCACTACAACACGGATCCACCTTTATTTTCACATCCTCTTCTAAGGCAGTTCCTCAGAGGGGCAAAAAACATTAGACCACCCAGGAGAGCTCCTACACCAACATGGGACCTCAATTTTGTTCTGGAAAAACTAATGCTACCTCCCTTTGAACCAGCTTTCTCTGCAGATCTACAGTTCCTATCATGGAAGACTGCCCTGCTCCTAGCAATAACTTCAGCTAGAAGAGTCTCAGAGCTACAGGCACTAATGGCAGTGGAACCTTTCCTCATTTTTCATCAAGACAGAGTTTCTCTACGAACTAATCCTTCCTTTATGCCTAAGGTGGTTTCCAGTGTAGCTTTAAATCAAACCATCCACTTCTTCCCCAATCCACAGAACAAAGGTGAGAGACTCCTGCATTCCTTGGACATTCACAGGCAGCTTTGTTACTATTTGGACAAAACTAAGGCTTTCAGAAAATCTGACCAGCTCTTTGTATCCTATGCTGCAGCTTCTCAAGGGAAGGCTATATCAAAGCAAACCGTTTCTAAATGGATAGGTCATTGCATACGTTTCTGCTATACCCATCATGGGAAACCAGTTCCCTGCTACCATTAGATCCCACTCTACCAGGGCAACAGCTAACTCTACAGCCTTTCTCAGGGGGGTTCCAACCAAGGAAATTTTAGAAGCTGCAACTTGGAGTTCAGTACACACCTTTACCAAGCACTGTCACTTACCTCTTTACTCTAAGTCCAGGGCGGGCTTCGCCACTGCAGTTCTGCAGTGCCTTATAGCCTCCACTAACCCTCTATGATACCTCCCCCCTACCTTAGCTTTGGGATTCAACCCAAGTGTGATGACTGCAGCAGGGTAACACGATGAACATAGTACAGTTTTGTACCTACCATAAATGTAGATGTTCGAGTGTTCACCCTGCTGCAGTCCAGGTTACCCCCCCCCTCCATCCCCTCTGATCTACTGGCTAAATCTCTTCTATGCCTTACTGATGTATTTACTTATAGCTGAAGGGATTTTGTGTTTGTGCTGTGGTTACTCCTTTTGGTACTAATTTCTGACCACCTTTTTGGGGGCACCTGACATCTGGGGCAAGAAAAACTGAAGAAAATGGCATTGGTTGCATTATATATACCCCTGGTGCACTGACGTCAGGGAAGAGGAGACAGCAACTGACGCCAGTCCAAGACTTTGGAATTCCGGCCGACTGCGGGACTGCCTGACGACAGGATAACCCAAGTGTGGTGACTGCAGCAGGGTGAACACTCGAACATCTACATTTATGGTAGGTACAAAACTGTACTTTAGGGTTGTGTGTGCGTGTTTGGGGCCTAACGTGTGTATCTGTTCTTCTTTAATTAAAATGTCTGAGGCCCCAAAGCCTATTTTTTCTAAGTGTACCGAGTTTGGCCATAAGCTGTCCCCGGCGGATGGTCACACTCGGTGCGTGCTGTGCCTTGGGGTTGAGCACCTCTCTTCTGGTTGGTCCATTTGTGTGGCATTCAACCCCAGGGCACTTAAAGACCGGAGGTCTAAGCTAATTCTGGCGGGTCTTCTGCCCCCGGATTTGGCTTCTACCTCTGGTCCTTCCGTGGCTCCCGCTGCGGCGGCTGCCACTCCTGCTTCCGTCCCACCGGCCGGGACTCAACCTCCCGCCTTAGGCCTGGAGGAGAGAGAGGCTAGGAAAGAGAAAAAGAGAGAGAAGCACCACAAGCGGCAGGCCAAGGCCTCTGTTTTGGCCCCCCCCCGGCTAAGCGGTCTTCTCCCTCCAAGACTTCTGGGTCTCCTCCTTCTCGGATCCGGTCTCTTTGCTTTTCACCGGGTCCTGAGGAGGAGGAGACCATATCTCCCTCGAGGTCATCGAGGCGACACTCCCATCCCGCCTCGGTGGCCTCATCGAGATCGACCCGAAGCCTCATGGATGCAGATTTGGACCGGATGATGAGAAGATTCCTCCAGGCCCAACTGCAGATGGGAGTGCTCCTGCCTCCCCCCCCTCCGGGGGGGAGCTCGACCCCCTTCTTTGCCCCGATAGCTCCTTCTCCTTCTCGCTTCCCAGGCTGGGAGTCTTTGGAGCCGGGCAGCCTTGGAACCGGGGGTGTGTCGGTGCCGATAGTCTCGGGTACTTCTGCGCCGACACTACACTCGAGTTTGTCAGGTCCATTTTTGTCGGATCCGAGCTCTCGGAGCCGAGGGCTGAGCTTCGGATCCGGGGTATCAGTATGCCTTCGGCTCCGTCCAGGTCAGAGCATGCTGGTCCCTCGGATCCGATCGCTTTGGCACCGGCCCCGATCCATCCATCAGATCCGAGTGAGGGTCTGCTTTCGGATCCTAGAGAGAGCAGCTCTCCCTCACTGTTCGATGTGGTTGAGAGGTCTCTGTCGAAAGATTCCAGGCCCCCGGCCCTTGCTACGGCTCCACCCTGCACTCCTTCTCTGTTGGGCCTGACTTCCATCACCCGGCCCCAGGGACAGCCTGCTTTGACGTCCCAGGTCGTTCTTTTGGAACAAGACGTTGCTGGTGAGACCTCCTCGGACAGCCCCCCCCCCCCCGAGGAGGTTCCTCACAAGCGAAAGTGCAAGAGGAGGCACCTGGACTCCCCCGAGTCCTTGACTAAAACATGGATTTGGAGGAAGGGGAAGGCTCCCCAAGATCACCCCCGAAGATGTCTCTTTTGGTGACATCATGGAGATGCTCAGGATAAAGGGGGGGTGGTCTGCCCCAAAGTCTACCTCGGATGAATCCGTGTTCCTGGAGGCTTTTGAAGCAGATCCGTCTACCTCTTGGGTGTCCCCTCCGGCCGACCCCCTGGTAGATTTGATTACTACCAGGGCATGGAAGGAGCTGGACACTGTGGAGCCAGTCCCCAAGCGCCCGGATAAAATTCTTAGCCCCCCCCCGACAAGTCCCATTGGAGTAAGGGTCCCCCTGTAGATGGCATGTTGGTGGCGGCGGCCACCAAGAGGGAACTAGCTCAGGAGAGTCCCTCGGTACACCCCCCCCCCCCCGAGCAAGGAGTCTCAGTCGATGAACCGTTTAGGGAAGCGGGTTTTTAGTTCATCTACCTTCTCTGTGAGGTCGCTGAACTACATGGCACATGTCCTTCGACTGCAGCAGGACCTTATCAAAGAGTACGCTGCGTCGCCCCCCGAGTCCATGTGGGCGGAGGACAAACAGTTGCACTCCACCCAGATGGCCACTCTCCGATCTATATCTAACACCTCTATGCGGCTTCTGTCCCATGCCACGGAAGGAGCCGCTAGAGCCAGCAGAGCGGGCCTCGTCATGAGGCGTCAGGCCTGGCTCCGTCACTGTGATTTTGCGGAACCCTTCAAGGCGTCTTTCGCTAATGCCCCAGAGTGAGAAGGACGGGAAGACATTGTCTGCCGTCGGAGTCCGCTTCTCTGCTCCCCAGAGGTCCTTCTTCAAGAACCAAAAGGGACAGAAGAAGATGTGGTTCCGGAAGTCGCAACAGTCCCGTCCCGCTCCAGACTCCCAGCCCTTCCGCGGCAGAGAAGGGCAGGGTGGACGCCGCCCTAGAGGCAGAGGGGGCCCAAGGAACTTTGGATCCAGAGAACCTTTCTCGGACCAACCCACGCAACACCCCTGAGGGGTTGCCCGACTGCTCCACTCTGGAGGCAGTCGGGGGGGGCGTTTCTCGAAGCACCTAGCAGCTTGGGAGTCCATCACGACAGACCGCTGGGTGCTTCGTATCATATCCAGAGTATATCAGATCCCCTTTTCTCTTTACCCACACAGCCCCAGATACTTCCCCGATGTCCCACCCGATCAGAGGGAGGCCGCAGCAACGGAAATCCAACAGTTGCTGGAAAAAAGAGCCATCCAACACGTCCCTCCAGACCAGTGCGGGTCGGGTTTTTACTCCATGTTCTTCTTGGTGTCAAAAAAGACGGGGGACTTAAGACCAATCCTCGACCTCTCCCCCTGAACCTGTCAGTAAACAAAGAGAAGTTCCGCATGGTCACCCTTCAATCCATTCTCCCCCTCTTGCGGGAGAATGGCTGGATGTGCTCTATAGACCTCAAGGATGTGTACTACCACATTTTGATGGACAGGCGATCCAGAAGGTTCCTCCGCTTCCGGCTAGGAGCCAGTCATTACCAATTCAGGGTCCTCCCCTTTGGTCTCACCACAGCCCCCAGGGTGTTCACCAAAGTGTTAGCGGTGATAGCGGCCCACCTGAGGCTCCAGGGAATTCAGGTTTTCCCATACCTGGACGACTGGCTCCTGACCGCCCTGACAAGACATCTACTCTGCACAGCCAGAAACTACTTTCTTCGTCTAGCCCCCCGGCTGGGGATCACTATCAACATAGAGAAGTCGTCTCTTGCCCCGTCTCAGACCATAGACTTCATAGGGGCCAGATTAAACACAAACAAGCTCCTAGCCATGTGAGAGTGTTCAATCTCGCCGTTTGTTCTTACACCTGGGTTCGGTGCCAATCCTCGGCTCCGTGTCGGCCGCTTGGCAAAGCTCTGCATCGAGAAGAAGCTCGAGACCAACCTATCTCCCACAATTCCCCTCTGCCTTTACCTCAGATCTAGTTTGCCGCTGCACCGTTCGCATCATTTTTGATGAGCTCGGACCTAATTTTTCTCTAGTTTACCCTTAAGTTTTTGTGTGTGTGTGTGTAGTGAGTTGAGGGCTTTCTTCGAGTACGTATATATTTTTATATATATATATATATATATATATATATATATATATATATATATATATATATATATATAATAAGTTAGTTCCCTCGGGGCCTACCCCACCCTCTAATCTTATAAAACTTATAAGACTTATAGAACTTATATAAGTTATACAAACTACTACTGGATTTGACAAACTACCGGATTTGACTGAATTTACTGGCTTTGACATTACTGTTGACTTTTACTGTATAGTGTTACTGGATTTGACTCTTATTGTAATTATGTCTGAGAAAGCTAAGTCAGGCTTCAAACGGTGCCAATGTGGACAGAAAATGTCTGTCACAGACAACCATAGTTCCTGCGTCTACTGTCTTGGCCTTCTCCATCTGCAAGAAGACTGCTCCATTTGTCATTCTTTCAGTGGAAGGGTCATGACAGATAGGCGCAGGAAACTCATGGATAGAGGCCTTTTGAAGCCTGCATTCCAAGAGGCTCTGGATGCATCGGACCAGACATCTAAATCCTCGAAGGAATCGAAGACGTCGGAGCCCATGTCATCGGCTCCGAGCTCTTCATTTAAAGTTCGCTCACCGGTTCCACAGACCTCGAGGCCGAGTGTTGAACTTTTGTCTGTTACCGAGCCTCGAGTCTTGGAACCGGTGACGGAGCTTCCACCTCCTGTGCTCTTGAGGTCGGCTCCGTCTTTGATTCCTTCAACCCGTTCTTCTAGGCCCCTCTCCGACACCGATGTAGACCGCGTGGTGCAGAAATTATTGGAGAATACGGCCTTGTCCAAACTCATCTCAGTCTCTTCCCAGTTGGTGTCGAGACTCGAAGGCCTTCCCTTATCTCCATCTGTTCCTCCTCCGAGACCTATTCAGTCTTCGGAGCCGGGAGAGGCTGATCTGATGATCGTGGAGCCCTCGGTGCTGGAACCATCCTTCTCTCAGTTGGCACCGTTCACCTCGACTCCGACGGACCCATTACCGGAATCGCGGAGCCGACGATCCATCCTTGGTTCGGGGACCGAGAGTCGGACCGATGTTTCGGTTCCGACTCTCCCTCTCGGTGCCTCGGCTCGGATCGACTCGGCTCCGTCCTCGGGGTCGATGCCCTCGGTTCCCGTCTCGGGGATCCCTCCACTTTCTTCGGATCCGAGGGATTCCTCGACTCGGGACCCGGGGGCCTTCGACCTCATGAGGAAGGTGTTGTCGACTCAGACAACCACTTCAGCAGAAACAGCTTCTCCTTCCCATAAGGGTCCGATATCCTCCTCTGCACCCACGGCTACGTCAAAGCGTCGAGCACCGGTGTCTCAGCCTCCCCCAGAGGGAGCCCCCTCTTCCTCGGAGGCTTCATCGGATGCCCCGAGGAAGTTCGAGGAAAAGGTTGTGTAAGAGGAGACACTTGGATTCTCCACAAGAATCCTTGACATCGGACACTGACTTAGATGAGTCAGAAGGGTCCCGAAATCACCCTCAGAGGATGTCTCCTTTTCTGACATCCTGGAGATCCTAAAACAGAGGTGATTGGCAAGCCCTACCCCTTCTGAGGATGAGTCAGTCTTGCTGAAGGCATTCGGTGCTCGCCCTTCCTCCTCCTGGGTCACTCCGCCCTTCGATGAGTTGATGGAACTGATTGCTCAAAGGGCGTGGGAGACACCTGACACAGTGGAGCCAGTCCCTAGAAAGCCTAATAAATATATTACTGCCCCTCAAGACAAGGCTTATCTCACAAAAGGTGTTCCAGTGGACGCTATGGTGGTGGCAGCGGCCACTAAAAAGGAGATGTCTGAATCTTCCTCATCTGTCCATCCGCCTAACAGAGATTCTAGGACTATGGACAGGTATGGGAAGCGCATTTTTAGTTCAGCGGCTTTTTCCATGCGATCGCTGAACTATTTGACCCATTTCACACGGTTACAGAGGGATCTAATCAAAGAGTTGGGAGATACCCTCCAGGGTACTACAGATGCTGCTGTCTCAGAGAAAGTTACAGCACAACTCAATACCCTTACATCTATTGTGAACTCATCCATGAGGCTCATTTCATATGCAGCCGAAGGATCGAGTAGGTCTCTTGGCTTCAGCGATTGCTCTTCGTAGACAATCCTGGATGCGCTTATGTTCCTTTGCGGAAGCCTTCAAGTCTTCCTTTACTAATGCCCCATTTGACGGTGCCACTCTCTTTGGCCCAAAAGTAAAGGAGACCCTTACCCGGTGTGAGCAAGAGGGAAAGACTCTGTCTGCTGTCGGAGTCCGTTTTTCCACCCCATCCAGACCGTACCCCAAAGGGCAACGTGGTGGAAAAATGTGGTTTCGAAAACCTCAAGGCTCTTTCCCAGGCACACAGGGTGATGCCCCCTCTAGAGGCAGAGGGGGGGCAGAGGTGGAAGACGTCGCCCTGGCAGCAGAGGGGTCCGCAAAACCAAGGTGACAGGGATACACTCCCCGGGAAACCTTTCCAGCACTCCTGAGAGGAGGCCCGACTGTCCTGCTCTGGAGGCAGTCGGGGGTCACTTAGCTTTATACCCTCAGGCCTGGCAAAGTCTTACATCAGACAATTGGGTAAAAAGCATTGTTACCAGAGGTTACAGAATTCCGTTCCTATTGCCCCCATTTCCTCAGAAAAGACTCCCAGATGTACCGCCCCATCTGCGAGACCCTGCAGCTATAGAAATTTCAAAGCTGCTAGAAAAAAGAGTCATCCAACCAGTCCCGGCGGACCAAAGAGGATTCGGAACTTACTCAAGGTTCTTTTTAGTTCCAAAAAAGACAGGGGACTGGAGGCCAATTCTGGACCTAAGCAAACTCAATACCATCGTCAAGAAAGAAAAGTTCCGGATGGTCACGCTTCAATCGATTCTTCCATTCTTACAGAAGGACGACTGGATGTGCTCAATAGATCTAAAGGACGCATACTACCACATCAAAATGGCCAGGGCATCCAGGGATCACTTGCGCTTCCGGCTGGGAGCCAGTCACTTTCAGTTTCAAGCCCTGCCCTTTGGTCTGACCTCAGCCCCCAGGGTTTTCACCAAATGTATGGCAGTGGTAGCATCTCACTTGAGACGCCTAGGATTCCAGGTGTTTCCGTATCTGGACGACTGGCTCCTTACTGCCACCACCGAGCGTCGACTGATTCAGGCCAGGGATTACACACTAGAACTCTGTGTTCATCTCGGAATTTCCGTAAATTTCGAAAAATCTGTATTACAGCCATCACAGCATATCTCATTCATAGGAGCAGAATTGGATATGCGTTGCTTAATTCTAAGGCTTCCTCCAGAAAGAATAGCCTCTTTACAAAATCATATATCTCTTCTCCTGTTGTCCAGAAAATCCCCATCAAAACTGGTTCTGAAAGTTTTGGGTCTCATGGCAGCTTCCCTCATTGCGATACCCTTGGGAAGACTGCACATGAGAGTTCTTCAATGGCTACTATTTGCACAATGGTTGTTCCAACAGTTACCCCTGACACACGAAATTCACATCACGAACATCTGCAAATCGCACCTGGCTTGGTGGCTTCAGACTTGCAACCTCTCCGGCGGCCGACCATTTGTGCTACCCACGCCGACAGCAGCTACGGTGACCACGGACGCTTCCCTGATAGGGTGGGGGGGCATCTTTCAGGGACAGACAGTCCAAGGCGAATGGACCAAATTGGAGTACAATCTGCACATCAATGTTCTAGAGATGAGGGCAGTGTTCCTAGCATTGCAACACTTTTCTCCCCTTCTACCTCTAGGGACCATTGCAGTTCAGTCGGACAACATGTCCGTAGTCTGGTACATAAACAAACAAGGGGGAACCAAGTCTTATCAACTATGCAGAGAGGCCATGAGAATTTGGCAATGGGCAGAGTCCACGGGTCGCTTTCTGATAGCAACGCATATCCCGGGGTTATCCAACGTCATAGCGGACAGGTTGAGCAGAGCCATCCTGTTACCTCACGAGTGGTCCCTCAAACGATCAATTGCGGACAAGATATTTTGCAAGTGGGGCCAGCCTTGCTGTGATCTGTTTGCGTCTCCAATGAACCCCAAATGCAGAAGCTACTTTGCCCTATTACCACCGCCAGGGGAAGTCCCCAGGGACGCTCTGATTCACGATTGGCCCCCGGGTCTCCTGTACGCCTTCCCTCCTATACCTCTGATTGCAAAATTTCTACAGAAAGCCAACAACCTGGAGAGGACAGTTATCCTCATTGCCCCATTCTGGCCTCGTCAAATTTGGTTTCCTTTTCTTCAAGCACACCAAATTCGGGAACCCTGGATCCTGGACTCGGAGCCGGATCTACTGACTCACTCGTCAGGGGCTCCCCACCCGTCACTTCTCTCCCTCAGACTAGCAGCTTGGCTGCTCTGCTTCCCTTCTTAGCCAGGTCTGATCTTCTTTCCCCTGCGGTTCAAAATATTCTAGTGGCTTCTCATAAGGCTTCCACTACAAAAATTTACACTAGTAAGTGGAAGCGTTTTGTACACTGGGCAACTACACAACATTTGGATCCCGTAATAGCCCCACTGAACAGAGTCTTGGAGTTTCTATCCGTGCTTTTTCACCAATGAGCTTCTCCTGCCACTTTGAGAGTTCAATTGGCTGCCATTTCAAACTTTCATGTGGGAGAAAATGGGGCGCCTGTTATGGCTCATAGACTTTGTAAGGCCTTTCTAAAAGGGTCTTTCCATATCAGGCCACCAGTCAGGATTCCTACATCACCATGGAATTTGAACCTTCTATTATCACAGCTAATGCTACCACCCTTTGAACCAGCCTCTTCCTGTTCTTTGAAGTTTTTGTCATGGAAAACCCTCTTTCTGGTAGCTATCACATCAGCCAGACGGGTATCGGAACTTCAAGCTCTTTCCGTTAAACATCCATATTTGATCTTTCACCCTGATAGGGTATCTCTTCACACTAATCCATCCTTTCTTCCCAAAGTTTGCTCCGTCAGTAACATTAATCAGTCCATTGAGCTCCCCACATTTTTCAAGAACCATTCCAATAAGTTGGAATATATGTTACACAAGTTGGATGTTCATAGACAACTCAGGTTTTACTTGGATAGAACAAAGGATCACAGAAAAAACAGATCAACTCTTTATAGCCTTTGCGGACAGCAGAAAGGGCATGGCAGTTACGAAACGAACCCTTTCCAAATAGCTATCCGATTGTATTATTTTTGTTTATACTGCTTCTGAGCAGAGCTTATCTGTCAAGCCCAAAGGGCATTCCACTAGATCAATATCTACATCCCTGGCTCATGCGGCCCGCCTACCATTGGACACTATTTGTGCAGCTGCCACTTGGTCTAAACCACATACATTCATTACTCATTACAAAGTGGATAGGGTTTCCAGGGACATGGCAACCTTTGGTTCCACTGTGCTCAGGAACGTTCTTCCATGAGTTTCTCAGGAACACGGGGCTAGGGACGCTACCCAGGTGTAAGAACAAACGGCGAGATTGAACACTCTCACATATAGAAGTTATGTCCTTACCATAACGTTCCATGTGGAGTGTTCATCTCGCCTTTGTTCTTACATTCCCACCCTCCCACCCTCAGGAAGAACGTCCAGTTTAGGTGTCTGGTTTGGTTCTCCCGCTTCTGTTTCTCTCAGTTGTTACGGCTGTTGTTCAGCTATGCCTTAGCATGTATGTTGTATGATCACTCCCGTTAGGTTCTGGTTTGTTTGCAAACTAGATCTGAGATAAAGGCAGAGGTGAATTGTGGGAGATAGGTTGGTCTTGAGCTTCTTCTCGACGCAGAGCTTTGCCAAGCGGCCGACACGGAGCCGAGGATCGGCTCCGAACCCAGGTGTAAGAACAAAGGCGAGATGAACACTCCACATGGAACGTTATGGTAAGGACATAATTTCTATTTTTTGACCACGGACCGGCTACGAATCCTGAGGCTACATGTGCGGGCCATCATACAATCCCCAGATCCTCCGGCGGAATTGGTCCTAAGGGCTCTAGGTTCAATGGCGGCAGCAATCAATCTATTGCCAATGGCACGTTTGAACATGAGGGTCTTACAATGGACTCTCCAAGTCCAGTAGTCCTTTCTTCAATATCCTCTCAGCCATCCCATTCCCCTCAGCAGGGCTTGCAAGAGGGCCCTCTTATGGTGGCTCCAATCTCCGTCCTCCAGGAACGACGCCCCTTTTCTATGGCTCCTCCCCTAGCCACATTGACCACGGATGCCTCCCACCTCAGGGGGGGTCATTGTTCGGGCTGGACAGTCCAAGGCACGTGGGACCTCACGGAGACTTCATTGCATATCAGTGTCCTAGAGATGAGGGCAGTGCTGTTGGCGTTGCAAGCACTTCAGGACCTTCTTCCTGTAGGAACGATTGCGATTTAGACGGACAACATGTCTGTTGTCTGGTACATCAACGAACAAGGAAGAACCAGGTCTTAAACACTCTGTCGAGAGGCCATGAGGGTGTGGGAGTGGGCGATCTCCACCAACCGTTTTCTCATAGCAACGCACATTCCGGGGCTGTCCAACATCCTAGCGGACAGACTAAGTCACACCATCCTGTTACCATACGAGTGGTCTCTGAATCTCAAGGTAGCGAATCTTATTTTTGCCGAATGGGGTCAACCCTGTTGCGATCTCTTTGCCTCTCCCTTGAACACAAAATGTTACGACTACTTTGCTCTCATTCCCCCCCAGGGGAATCTCCGAGAGACGCTCTGGTGCATGCTTGGCCTCCCGGTCTACTTTATGCTTACCCTCCTCTTCCTCTGATGCTAAAGTTTCTGCAGAAAGCCAGTCGGATGGGGAGCAGGATAATCCTCATTGCCCCATTCTGGCCTTGTCAAGCCTGGTTCCCTTACCTTTGGTCTCTTGTGGTGAATCCTCCTTGGATTCTGGATCCCCTTCCGGATCTAATATCCCACCCCCTAGATCTCCCAGTCCCGAACCTGGACAATCTCAAGCTCACAGCTTGGCTGCTCCAGTTCCACTCATAGCTAGGACTCCCAGTATCTCTTCCCCTGTTAAAGCTATCCTAGTAGCAGCACACAAGCCTTCTACTAGAAAGATCTATAGTAGCAAATGGAAGCGTTTCTCCATTTGGGCGGAACGTCGAAATTTGGATCCTTTCACAGCTCCTTTGCCCGCTGTATTAGACATCCTGTCAGGGCTGTTTCATCAGGGGGCTAGCTCCTCCACAGTCAAGGTTCAACTAGAAGCTATCTCTCATTATCACTTGGGAAATGAACTGGGCCCTTTGATCACCACGAAATTGTGTAAGACCTTTCTGCTCAGACCTCCAGTGAAGGATGTAGTCCCTCCTTGGGATTTAACGCTAGTACTTCAGGACTTGACAGCTCCCCCATTTGAGCCTGCAGCTTCAGTAGATCTTAAATTCTTGTCATGGAAAACGGCCTTTCTTGTTGCTATCACCTCGGCTCAAAGGGTCTCTGAACTACAAGCCCTCTGTGTAAAACCCCCATACTTGACTTATAGAGTTTACCTCAGGACCAATCCCTCTTTTCTTCCCAAGATTACATCTGAGTCGAATATTAATCAGTCCATTCATGATCCAGTCATGTTGACTAATGTTGCCAAAATGGGCATGGGTATTTGCCGGTGATAAGTGGGTTGAGGACCTGGTCTACTCCGACCTACATCAGGGACCCTTGTTAATGGTGGTAGGGGTGTATGTACCACTGTTGGCCCATGTGTGCCCGCCATAAAGCCCAGCAGCCTTGGGTCAATAAGCTACTGGTCAGCCGATGTCCATTTGCCTAGTTTGGGTTACCTGGGATAGCTCCATTGAGTAAAAGCTGGAAGCAAAACCAATCAGCTTGCCAAATATGAACTAAAATTGCCACACTCAGTGTGGGTTCACTGACAGCATGAGACTTGAAATTGAATGACATGATGGTAAGGAGAAGGCTGGACATACTATGTAGGAGACAAGTTGGGAGGGCAGTACAGCAAAGCCACTTGGCTAGGGATCCAGAGTCTACTACTCGGGAATAGGACAGGCTAGAAATGGTATGGGAATTGTGGGAAGTGTCAAAAGACAGCGAGGGATGTGATCAGAATTAGCAACAGACTCATGGCAATCTGACTCCGGTCTAATGATATGGATATTCACAATCTCAGCCTATTTCCCAGCAGCAGGGTTGTGATATTGAGGAAAACAGTGCATTCAAACAGCAGTTGTAGGACCCACTAGATAAAAGAGGACAGTATGAATTGGCGTCAAAACTGGGTGACTTGGATGCATATATACTGGGACAAAAAGAACAGGATATGCATGGGTCAACATAGGTGAGGCAGTAGGAATAAAGAAGGAGAGGACATTCTAGATTTCCATCTGGCAAATGACTTGATAGTAGCCAACCCATGGTTCAGAAAGAGAGAGTCACAAGATCACTTAAAAAAGTTGCTAACATGCAACTCAGGTAGACTTCCTTGTTGTAAGGAAAGGGCACTGGAGTAGAATCAGCAATTGCAAAGTCATCCCCAGTGAAACAGTCAGCCAGCAGCATAAACCACTGGTTGCAGCAATCAGCTGCAAGCAGTGGTCAGAGAAAGCCCTAAAGTCAAAAGAGACCAGGCTGCAGACCTGGAAGTCAACTATAGAGAAAGTACAACAGTTCAAGGCATTGCTCAGGGCTCTATCACCCATGCGGCCAAGCCAGGTATGGAAATAAGTTACATAAAAAAGCTGGTGGTGGAATGCAGAAGTCCAGGAAATCATCAAAAGAAAGGAGTACAAGAAAAAGTGGGAGATAGAAAAGACAGGCAATGCTAGGAAAGAATACTGGCCGGTTAACAAAAAGTCTAAGAAATGAGTTGCAGTATCAAAGAATAAGACATCAGAAGCACTCTACTAACTTCTGGAAGAGTGGCTCAGTAGATGGTACAAAGAAACTCTACCAGGTTGCAAGACAGAGACAGAAAGATGAAAATAGACACCCTTCATATGGGATGCCATCAACAACATGCTCGCCAGTCTGCAGGACATCAAAGACAGATAGAAGGAGCACTTCCAAGAGTTTCTGAATAAAGGAAACCCCCCACAGAAGCTGTACTGCCCCAGACACAGCATACAGTGAGAGAAGAGGAGGAGCCCACCCTAGAAGAAGTAAGAACAGCAATAAGTAAAATGAAGTAAGGAAACTCAGCATGTTTAGATGAGGTCACAGCAGATATGATCAAGGCCAATCATCAAGTACAATGCCCCATTTGGCATGTACCTCACTAGACACATGCAACAACTGGAGAGGCTGCAAAAGTACCTCACAAAGATAGGCCCTAAACACTTGTCCTATATGGACAGACTCAAAAACTCCATCTATTCTGCGTCTCATATCGTCCACTTAGAGGCGATCTCTGCTTGACTTACAAAGCCATGTCTGACCCAGCTCTGTTAGAAAAGCTACATCTAAAGAAATCCCAATCCCTGTGTACCACATGCTCCAGAGACCTCATCCTCAATACCGCAATCAACAGAACATGCTGGAGGGACAGGTTCATAACCCAGAGACTGCCTATGCTATGGAATAGACTTTCCATGCATGTCAAGCAGAGCACCTCACTGGCCCTCTTCAAGAGAAATCTTGATGAGTGGATGTGAAATAGAAAATTCACCCTGGGATCACTCCAGTGGCGCTACTCAACAGAGGCACTGGTAAATAAGGTTGGGTGGCACGATGCCAGGGTAATCCTATGGGCTAGGCTTGTAAAGGCTTCAAGGCCATTAGCCTAGTAAACACCTATGAACCTATGTTGGGTGAGACAGAGGAGAAGTGACTCCTGAGGGTATTCATAGCAGTATGGAGAAAACGACATATCCAAGATGTCTGGAGGATAAGCATACTAGTGCCAGTGTTCAAGGAAAAAGGGGATGTCCGCAATTGTGGGCAGTGCACATGTGTCAGACTTCTGTCACACTGCATGAAAGTTCTGGAGAGGGTGATAGATAAACTTGTACGAAGAGTAGTGGAAAGCAAGGTGGGAAAAGAGCAGTTTGGATTTAGATCAGGATGTAGCACAACTGACCCAATATCTGCAGTGAGACAGATACTTAAGATGAAGCTAGAAATGAGGAAAGAGACCAGTTGTGCATTCCTAAACTTGAAGAATGCATATGACAAGGTCCCAGGAAAGCTGATTTGGGTAGTCCTGCCATGATTTGTAGTCCCAAAAACACTGGTAGAATTAGCTCAAGCTGCGTACAAGGACTCAGTGTCTCAAGTACGAACAATGTTCAGTCTCACAGAGGGGTACACAGTGGGAGTGGGTGTGCATCATGGTTCAGCTCTGAGCCCAAAGCTGTCCATACTGATGATGGACTACATAAGGAAACAGGTTGGAAGTTACAGATCAACAGAGTTGCTGTTGTATGCAGACAACATGACATTACAGGTAGATTCTGAGCAAGAACTTCAGCAAAGGATAGGGAAATGGAATGCAGAACAGAAGGGACATGGGATGAAATTGAGTATAGCTAAGGTGGTTGCAATGGCAGCAGATGGGGAAATCAAAAGAAGCTGAAATTGAGATAGAAGGAAAATAGTGGAACAGGTATCTGGAAGGGTAGTTTGAGGAGAAGGGAAGTCTGAATGAGCTATAATCTGAGGGGTTGCAGTCAATGTGTCAGAGGTGATGTATGACAGAAAAATGCCAAAGAAGCTGAAAAGTAAGCTGTGTAAAAACAGTGGTGCAACCAGTATTACTGTATGGCACAGAAACCTGGACAGTAAAGGCAGAGCAGTTGACAAAGCTAGAGGTGATGGAGATAAAGTGCCCGAGAGGAGTGGTAGGAGGCACACTATGGGACAGACAAAGAAATGAGGACATAAGAGCAGAAGCCAATTGCAGGAAAGGTCAAAGAGAACAGATTACGGTGGTTTGGGCACATATGGAGGAAAGCAGAAGACAATATGGTGAAGAAGATTTTGGACAGACAGGAAAAAGGCAAGTGGAATTGAGAGCATCCAACAAAGAGGTGGCTGGATTGTGTGAGTGAAGACCTGTAACAGTCAGGCATGAGTGTTGAAGAAGGTAGGAGAGTGGCATTGACTAGGGAGATATGGTGACAAGTGATATAGTACCCCCACCCCATGTAGAAAATGGGAAAGAGGGGATTGATGATGATGAGAGTAAGCTGGAATTTTATGAGTAGGGCAATGGAAGCATTTGCATTCCCTGATACGATAAGGTTTATTAGGCGAGTATATGAGTGATCAGAGGCAAAAATTAAAGTGGGAGGGCTCCTCTGTGATACGTTGTGTTTGAACAGAGGAACCAGGCAGGGGTGTCCTCTTTTCCCTTTATTGGTTGCTTTATATTTAGAGCCATTGGCAAAGAAAATAAAGGACTCAGAAATTCAAGGATATAGTTGGCATGGTAATCAAGAAAAGTTGTCTTTATTTGCAGATGATATTTTGTTCTTGATAAATCCAGAAAAGGACATCTCAGTGTTGTGGAACATATTGAGACAGTTTCAAGTCTTTTCATGGATAACAAATGAATGAAGATAAAGGTTGTAGTTGTAAATTATGTACCCACACATGAATTGGTTCAGCAATACCCATATTTGTGGGGATATGATAAAATGAAGTATGTAGGAGTATGGATTGAAAAGACTTCTGTTACAGCAGCTAAGGATGTGTGGAAAGAGCCTAAACAAACTATAATACAAAAACTGAGAACCTGGAAGCTCTTGTTTGTGGATATGGATAATAAAATACAAGCAGTGAAAATATTTTTAGTCCCTTTAGTTTTATATACAGACCCGGTATATTTTTATCATCCAGAGGAGAAGTTGCAGACAATGATTAATAAAGAGTTGAAGGAATTTATCTGGGAGGGTAAGGGGGCAAGAGTTAAGTGGGATAAGTTGATCCTTCCAATAGGAAAAGGTGGTTTAGGATTACCTGATTTGAAGGGTTATTTTAAAGCTACACAGTTTAGGCTTATATACATAAAACAAGCAGAAAGCTACAATTCAAAGTAGAAATGCATGATGATGAACCAGGAAATTCAAGAAATAAGGGGAATGGAGTTTTGGATGCAGATCCTTATGGAGAATAATAACAGTCATACAGAATATTATATTCATAAAGCAGCAAAAAGTATTCTAAGAACTAAGTCAACACAAGAATGGAGAAAGGAGATTCCACAGATAGATATGACTACAAATAGAGGTACAGAGAATATGCAGGAGGCTGGAATTGGAGAAAACTGGCATAGAAAGTAAGTTATTGTGAGCAAATAACTAGAGGCAAAGGTAATAGAATGGGATGAGGCCAAGAAGGCATTTGAACTGCAGGCCACAGTATAGGCAAAGAGAAAGGGTAGGGGAATCCTAAGTGAAAGACCTGCTCTGGTAGAGCTTTTAGTTGAATCTAGAACAGAAGCGGCTGTTAAAAATGGATAATTAGTAGGATATTTAAAATCTTGCACAATAACTATAGAAATCAATCAGAGGAAGTTAGAAAAGATTGGGAATACAGATTGGATAAGCAATTTACAAGGAAGCAATGGGAGAGTATATGCATGGCTCTCAGATGTCCAACAAAGTCTAGAAGATTTAGGATTTTTGCTTGGAAGTGTTTTCATAGGTATTTTTCCCCCAAGCAGACTCCAATTAATTTTACATCTGGTAGATTGCAAATGTTGGAGGTGTGGTGAACAGGTAGATTTAAAAAAATTCCCTACAGAGTACTCTGTCAAAAATATTGGCTGAGCAAATGGATGTAACTATGGAAATTATTCTTTTGAACTGTGCCACATGATCTGAATTGCCTAGATATAGTAAGTCCTTGTTAAGTTTAATTCTGATGGCCATTAAAAAGCAGTTACTAGAAAGTGGAAATCAAAGTCTAAACCAACTGTATCTGAAGTACTGACTATTATAACAGAAACACAAGAACTGGAAGTGGGATCTTTAGAAAAAGGCAGGAGCAAATTACATAGAAATAAATGGAAATTGTGGGAACAGACATGAAAATAATGTTCTGGAGGAGGTGTGAGGTTAAAAAAATGCAGGAATTGAGTAATTTACCTAATGTTTGATTGACAATAGTTATAAAAAAGAACATATGACGTACAATGTATGTAAATGTAAACAGGTTAATATGGGTTGTTTTCTTTTATATAAATACATGCTTGCCTAAATCTTAAGTGATAATTTAATAAAGGTGCTAAAAAAACAGTGAGAACATCCTCCTTTCCAGGGAATTCTTCCTCATCCTCCAGACCAAAATATTTTCTTTCTTCCTGTCTTACATGTGCTGCCTCAGGGGGTAATAGAAGTTGTTCCTCCCCATCTGTTAGGGGAATGATTTTATTCAAGAATGCTTCTTGTGCCAAAGAAAGAAGATTCATGGAGACAAGTCTTAGATCTTTTTTTTTTACCTAAACCAGTTTGTGGTAGTGTACAAGTTCATATTGCTTTCACTTCAGAACCTGTTAGCCCATCTTCCTCATTTGAGTTTCTTAGTAATCTTAGATTTAAAAGATGTATATCATGACATTCCTGTTCATCCAGATTTCTGGTGTTTCTTAAGGTTTTGCATCCTTGATCACAATCAGTTCTGTGTCTTACACTTTGAATTATCTACTGCTCCAAGAGTGTTCACAAAGTATCTAGCTCCTGTAATATCCCACTGCAGACTGCAGGGTATCTACATTTTTCCATATTTAGTTGACTAGATTTTCTTTGCAGAGTATTTTTGAAAGAGTCAAGAATCTCTGTCTCTCTCTCAGGTCACAAATCTCCTGTACTAGTTAGTATTCCAAGAAAACATTCAGAAGTATTTTCTGACTCCTTTTCTAAGGATTGTATTTCTGGAGTGCTTGTTGGTCACCTCAATAGAAACAGCTTTTCTTCCACAGGAAAAAATATATATTTAGATCTAATCCTGGGGTTTTCCACTCACCCTTCCATATCAGCAAGGGAATATCTCAGGATTCTGGGGCTTTTGGCATCCATGATTCTCATGATATCTCTTGCAAGAGTCCACATAAGAAAGATGTAGTGGTATCTGAAAGCTGTGTAGTCCCAGCATCAGCATCCACTGCCATTTCAAATTACAGTCTTTGTGAAAAAAGGAGATCTTGTGGCGGAAACATCAAATGTCTCAAAATCCAGGTCTCCCGTTCTCCCCTCCTGCTCCAAAATAGGCAGTCACAACAGCCACCCCAGACTTTGCTTGGGGAGCAGTATCAATAGCCGTAAAAGTGCCAGGTCAAAGAAGGACAAAATAGACAGATCAAAGCACACAACATAAAAGAAATGTAGCTCTAATAAATGTTCTCAACTCCCTGAATCATCTGTGATCCCCAGGATCTTCAAGTTTTTGCAGACAACACCACAATGATGTAGTACATAAACAAGCAAGGGAGAACCAGATCTAATCCCCTATGCAGACCGTGTTAGCATTGGATATAACTTTACAGCACAGTCTCACTGTACAGGTGTATTTTATCCTCTCGGAGCAAAATTGTGGGCAAACAGGTTTAGAAGGACCTGGGCAAACCCTCACAGAAGGAAACTGTATCAGAGGATATTCCAAGATTTGATCCATCTGTGGGGAACACCTCAAGTAGTCCTTTTTGTCTCCTGTCTAAACAATCAACTGGCAAAATTCTGTTCCAGGACTCCGTGCATGAATGCCTAGAAGACAGATGTTTTTTTCCTTCAACAGAAATGTTCCTGCATGCTTTTCCACCCTTTTCACTGATTTCTAGAGTACATATGAAGACTCAGAAGGACTCCCTAAAGATAATTGTGGTGACTGCCTTCTGACCCAGGCAGCAGTGACAACTGCAACTGACTGCCTGGATGTTAAGGTCTTAATACCTTTTAGGCACCTGTTTTCTGATGATGTTCAGCAAGAATTAATGGAAGCAAGAAAGCCTGCTACTAGAAAATCATGTATTAACAAATGGAAAATGTTTTCTGGTTGGAGCCCACAAAAGAAACAGCACCCATTCAGGGCTAGTGTTTCTCTGATTTTATAGTATTTGTTTACGTTACTATCCTATGTCGTATCTTATTCCTCAGTCAAGATTCATTTGCCACCCATTCCAGCATGTCTGAACCTGTAACTGGTCATTGTTTAATCGGTATTCTACCCTGGTAAACACATGTACATAAATAAATAAATAATTAAATACCCTGGCTAAGTCCTAAAATTTGCCAAGAGCTGCATATAATTGTATTTATTGCTTGTGAACAAATATTTTCCAACAACTCTATAAATTCAGGTAGAACAAGAAAAAGTTTAATAGAAAAAACATCCACAGTCAACTCCACTGATGTCTTTCTTCCCATCTAAACTGAAGTTGACTTGAGGTTTTTTATATGGAAAATGGTTTTACTCATTGCTCTAACTTCTGCAGTAAGGGTATCTGAGTTGCAAGCTCTCATGGTGCGTCAAACTTACTTCATTTTTTAAAGAGATATGGTTTTCTTTGAGAACGAATCCTTCCGTTATGCCTAAAAGTGGTATCCGAGTTTAATTTAATCCAGTCTACCCATCTTCCTTTCTTATTTCCAGACCGTAAAAATGAGGGGAAAAGGATACTTCATACCTTGAATGTCCACAGGCAATTCAGTTATGATCTTGACAGAACAAAAATTTTCAGAACTTCTGATTAGCTGTTCTTTTCTTTTGGAAGGTAAGAAGAAAGGACAGCACAAGTCAAAATTAACTATTTCCAAATGGTTGTCTCAGGCTGTTACCTTTTGTTATTCTCACCACATCAAAACTATTCCAGGCAGGGTCAAAATTAACTATTTCCAAATGGTTGTCTCGGGCTGTTACCTTTTGTTATTCTCCCCACATCAAAACTATTCCAGGCAGGATCAAGGCACATTCTACCAGTGACTTGGCTTCTTCTATGCCTTTTTGGAAAGGGTTATATTCAGAAGTATTTTAGAAGCAACAACTTGGTCCTCTGTGTATACTTTTACAAGCTAGATTTCTTCTCTACATCTAGGTCAGGCTTTGCTAGGACCTTGCCGCAGGGGCTCCTGGACCCTTTACTGTCCTTATACCAGTTGTGCTAAGCTAGCTGATCTACCCATATACCTTAAGTTATTGCAGCGGTGATCAGTATAAATAACATAGTACAGTTGTGTCAGTAAATTACTGTAACACTAGATGTTCGAATGATCAGTACTGCAATAGCCAGTCCCTCCTCCATCCCCCTTGTTTTTGTTGTGTTTTTTATGCAGGGGTGGGGACAGTTTTTGTTGTTGTCCCTATCAATGTCATGTCAGGACTTAGCCTCCCTATCTCTGTTGGGAAGAAAGCATTGAAGGGCTTGGAGCCAAAACCTTGTTTGGGTGTGTGGAAGGTGCCCTGAAGCTTTGGAAGCTGGCTAGCTGATCTGATGTTATCCTAGTCACCATTCATCACGCATGGGTCTAGGATCTGACATCAGATCCAAGCTGGCAAAAAACTTAGACAACATCTTAGCTCAAGCTCCTCCCCTCCCATAATGCTCTGCTGCCCTCTAACCCCTCAGATCTCGTTTGCCGCTTTAACTGTCAGACGCAGATTGCTCAGCTCATCCGGTTTTCCATACTTTTTAGTAAGTAGGTTCTTTCGTTGATATTTTCTTGTTCACCTTTCCTTCCCTCTGATATGAACAGGATGATGCGGTTTTTTTTTGAAGGCTCAAATTGAACTGATGCTCTTGGCTTCCCCAGCCCACAGGATTAGGGCACCTTCTCCCACTTCCCAACTTCTTTCTCCTTATCCAACTTCTCAGGGTTTGGACTTAGGGGAGCTGGTGCGCAGCATGGAGGTGGTGGGGGTTACTGGGACTTCTCTTGTCCCTACCTCATCAGAGTCTATGGCCAGTTCTGCTTCCCTTCCCCCCGGGAGAGGTGGAGCCACCGGTCCAGGTTGTCACCTCGGAGTCTGTGGGGACTGGTTCGGGTGTGGGCCTTTCAGACCACTCTCTGCCCCTCGGTGCTTCGGCTCTTGTTAGCTCCAGACCAGCATTCTCTGGAGGGTTGTGAGTACTGGCGGGGTCTGCTCCTTCCTCCGTTATAGTGTTGTCAGCGGGGGAGGGAGAGGGGGCTTTGTCCAGTCCCTCTGCATTCCGGTTGGTAGAACAATCTCTGTCTCTGTTACCAGAGGAGCCTCCCCTGCATGTCGTGCTCCATCCCAGCCCCAGAGTTTGACTGGACCCTCTCATCCTGCTCCTGGTCACCCCATTGGACCTAGCTTTCAGGAGAGAATTACCCTATCGGGTCCAGAAGTCCCTCAGAAGAGGACATGTAAGAGGAGATATCTTGAGTCCCTGATGGAGTCCCTCACGGAGGACATGGATATCGAGGGGGAACGGGTCCCCAAGATCACCGCCCGATGATGTCTCCTGTGGGGACATTCTGGAGATTCTCAAGACCAAGGACGGTTGGTCTGCCCAGCCCCCGTTCTCTGAGGAAGCCATATTTCTGGAGGCTTTCAGTGTGGGCTCATCTACCTCTTGGATATCCCCCCTGTTGACCAATTGATCAACCTTATTGCCAGCAGGACTTGGAAAGAACCCAGTACAGTAGAGCCAGCACCCAAGAGAGACGACAAGTTTTTGATCTCCACCATCAGACAAAAAAGAGAGACAAGTTTTTGAGCCCCACCATCAGACAAGGCTTTTTGGTCCAAGGCAGTTCCAGTTGATGCAATTGTGGTAGCTGCCACCACCAAGAAAGAGATGGTGGAGTAGAGTTCATCTCTCCATCCTTCCAATCGCGAATTGAGAGTGTTGGACAGATTTGGAAAGCGGGTATTCACATCAGCTTCTTTCAACCTGTAAGCATTGAACTACCTGATGCATTTTACCTGCCTCCAGAGGGATTTGATAAAGGAGCTTACCACTTCCTTGTCAGAGTTCATGCCTGCAGAGGACTTTAAGGCCGTCTCTCCCAAGCTGGCCACTCTCATGGCCATAGCTAATTCGTCCATGAGGTGGTTGATATCCAATACTGCAGAGGGTTCCTCACGGGTGGTAGGTACAGGCGTTGCCATCAAGCATCATGCCTGGCTGCATTTATATGGGTTTGCAGTGGTCTTTAAAGCTCCATAAACCAATTTTGATGGTTCAACTCTCTTTGGACCAAGTTAAGGAAACTTTGACTCCCAGTGAGCAAGATAGGAAGACACTGTTGGCTCTAGGGATCAAGTTCTCTACTCCCCAAATGTCCTTTTCCAGGACCCAACAGAGGAACAGAAAGATGCGGTTCCATAAGTCGCAGTCTTCCTTTCAGGAGGCTCAAGAAGATTCCTCTTCCAGAGGACAGGGGGAGAGGTTTCAGTGGTCAACACCGCCCTAGGGGCAGAGGAGACCTGCAAAACCAGGGTTCCAGGAAGCTCTTCTCTGAGATGCCCTTCCAGCACCCCTGAGGCATTACCCGATTGTCCCTCCCTGGAGGGAGTCAGGGGCCAGTTAGCTTTGCAACCTTTAACCTGGGCAAACATCCCAACTGATCAATTGGTTCTAAGAATTATATCCAGGGGTGCTATATATTCCCTTTTCCAACCCCCCCACCAAGAAGCAGAACTCTCCCAGACGTGCCACCTGGTCAGAGAGAGTTGGCCCGTCTAGAGGTGACCAACCTCATCTGAAAAAGAGCCATCCAAAAGGTCCCCACAGGGCAAAGAGGATATGGAATTTACTCCCACTTCCTTTTGGTACCAAAGAAAACAGGAGACCTGCATCTAATTTTGGACCCCAGTCAGTTGAACCTCTCAGTCAAGAAGTCGAAGTTCTGGATGGCTACTGTACAGTCGATTGTGCCCCTCCTGCACAAAAATGACTGGATGTGCTTTGTGGAGCTCCAGCATGCGTAGTATCATATCAAAACAGACAGGCAGTCCAGGAGATTTCTCTGCTTTTGCATAGGAGCCCATCACTTCCAGTTCCGAGCCCTGCACTTTGGACTCACCACAGGCCAGTGGATGTTCACCAAGTGTATGTCAGTGGTGGCAGCTCATCTCAGTAGGGATTTCAGGTCTTTCCCTACTTTGACGACTGGCTCCTCACAGCTCCCACATAGCATCAACTGGCGGAGAACATACAGTTTCTTCTATGCCTGTTCAACAATCTTGGAATCACAGTCAGTCTCAACAAGCCTTCTTTGACCCTGCCTCAACACCTGGACTTCATTGGTACTCAGTTGGACATTGTCGCGAAGACTGCAGCTTTGGCTCTCCAATGTGTGTTTCTCGTCCAGTCTCATGTTCAATCTCTTCTGGAGCAAACTCACCCTCCAGCATCACTCATTCTAAGAGCCTTAGGGTCCATGGCAGCAGATATTTATTTGGTTCCACTGGCCAGGTATTATATGAGAGTTCTGCAGTGGACCTTATCCGTCCAATGGTCAGCTCTTTCTCATCCCTTCTCAGCTCCTATACGGCTCATTCCAATATGCCGGAGCCATCTATCGTGGTGGATTTGCTCTCCAGACCTCCTAGCGGGCAGGTCCTCCCCTCCCCCATTCCGATGGCCACAATTACCATGGAAGCTTCCCTCCTAGGGTCAGGGCACTTCCTGGGGAAGACTGTCCAAGGGACATCTCAATCAGAGACCAAACTGCACATCAGTGTTCTGGAAATGAGAGCACTCCTCAGTCATCTTTATGTTACAAGCCTTTCAGAACTGCCTCCCTCTAGGGACTATAGCAGTGCACATGGACAACATGGTGGTTGTGTGGTACATAAACAAACGGGGGCACACATTCCTATCTGCTTTGTTGTGAGGCCATGAGGGTCTGGGAGTAGGCGATGTCCTCGGGGCACTTTCTCATTGCAACGCATATTCCTGGAGCATCCAACAACAGCAGGGCTATTCTGATCCCACACGAGTGGTCCCTGAATCCACTAGTGACGAAGCAGATCTTCCATCAATGGGGCCAGCTGAGCTGCAGTCTGTTTGCTTTCTCTCTCAACTTCAAATGCAGTAACTACTTTGCCTTGATCCCCCCAGAGCGGGAGTCCCCCAGGGATGCTCTGACTCACAGTTGGCCTCCGGGTCTCCTTTACACCTTCCCTCTATTGCCACTTATTCCGAGAGTTCTTCAGAAAGCAAGATGCCTCAGGACGCAGTTGATCCTCATTGCCCCATTCTGGCCTCGGCAGGTGTGGTTCCCTCTTCTACAGTCTCATCTGAAGCACTCCCCTTGGGTGTTCGATCCGATTCCAGATCTGATATCACACCTGTCTCTCGTTCCGCTTCCAAACCTGCGGGTCCTCCATCTGACAGCTTGGTTTGTCCAATTCCAATGATTCTTGCTAAGCCCAGGTTTGCATCTCCTGTGAAGGACATTATTCTGACTTGTCAGAAATCTTCTACCAGGAGAGTTTACAGAAGTAAATGGAAGAGATTTTCTATTGGGGCTAAAAATTGGAATCTGGATCCATTTTCAGCTCCTATTATAGATATTCTCCTTTTCATAGCTTTCCTCTTTCAGGAGGGTGCTAATTTCTCTACAGTTAAAGTCCAGATGGCTGCTATTTTTAATTTCCACCTTAGTGAAGAACCCATGTTCTCTTCTTGCCTCTGCAAGGCTTTCTTGAAAAGTGTCTTTTTATTGCGTCCCCAGTCAAGGAGCCTTCCCCACCATGGGATCTTACACTGGTGCAGCAGCTTCTAATTCGGGCCCCCTTTGAGCCTGCCTCGTCTTGTGATCTTAAATTCCTTTCTTGGAAAACGACCCTTTTGGTGGCTATAACTTCAGCAAAAAGGGTTTTAGAATTGCAGGCTGTCACCATCAAGCCTCCTTATTTGATATTCCATAAAGATAAGGTGGCCTTGAGACCCAGTCCTTCCTTTATGCCAAAAGTGGCCATTGAAGCAAACATCAGTCAGTCTGTCCAGCTTCCAGTGTTCTTTCCTAATTATGCTACCAAGGGGAAATACATTTTGCATACCTTGGATGTTCATCGTCAGCTTTGCTTTTATCTACACAGAACTAAGTATTTTCGTCTCTCAGACCAATTGTGTGTAGCCCTTTCATTCAACTGGAAGGACTGAGCTGTTTCAAAAGTTACCATTTCCCATTGGATTTCCCAGTGCATTTCGTTCATCTAATCCTCCTGTGGTTCTCCCTTGCCTGCACTGGTTAAGGCTCATTCTACCAGGTCAGTGGTTACATCAGCTGCATTCTTGGCTCGTCAGTCCTTGGATGACATTTGTGCAGCAGCAACTTGGTCCCCCCCCCCATACCTTCATTTCTCATTAAAAGCTTGACTTAGTTTCTAGAGGAAGGGCTTCCTTTGGCTCCACTGTTCTTTGGCACGTCCTTCATTGAGGCCACCCGAGAATGTTGGGTAGCTGGGGACTCTGACCCATGCGTGATAAATGGTGACTAGGATAACATCATATTGATACCATTGTACTTGCCATAACATGGTATCTGTGTTATCTGTAGTCACCATTCATCACAGTCCCACCCTCCTATCCCCCTTCCTGAAGAATCGGCAGGAAATTAGCTAGATCCTTTCCGGTGGCAGGTCTACTCTGTCTGTCGTCTTTTTCCAGGGCAAACTCGATCTGAGGGGTTAGAGGGCAGCAGAACAATATGGGAGGGAAGGAGCTTGAGCTAAGCTGTTGTCTAAGCTTTTGCCAGCTTGGATCCGATGTAGGATCCAGACCCATGCGGGATGAATGGTGACTACGGAAAACACAGATACCAAGTTATGGTAAGTACATAACTATAAATCTGAAGTAGGCAGACTTCATTTGTCTGCAACCTGTGGGTATCGGATCGCTCCTAGCTCCTCCCTCTT
Organism: Protopterus annectens; assembly: GCF_019279795.1. NCBI lineage: Eukaryota > Metazoa > Chordata > Ceratodontiformes > Protopteridae > Protopterus > Protopterus annectens. Next base: position 1,656,455,415 of record NC_056732.1, read on the forward strand.
ACCCATAACCCCTTGCCAAGCCCTGACCGACCTCAGATTTCATTTGCCGCTTTCAAGGATTCTTGAGCTCCTGGCGTTTTTTGGCGCAGATAAGTTATTTCTGACAGAAAAAGTTTAAAAAATCTCAACTTTTTTTCTCTTAATTATTTAGTGTTGAGTGTGTAGGCTTTCCTCTCTCTTTATTTTAACTTTTTAAGTAGTTTGTGTGTGTGTGTTGTTTTAGGCCTTTTAGGGCTTATCATGTCTGAAGCCCATAAGGCTGTATTTGTCCCCAGTGGATGGCCACACTAGTTAGTGCATCTTTGGGGTTGAACACCTGTCATCTGGTTGTACCATTTGTGCAGGGTTCAACCCCAGCTTTGAGGGCTGGTGCTGGCGGGACTTCTCCCCAAGCTGTTGCTGTGGGCTCTCCTCCTCCGGCTGGGACTCAACCTCCCTCTAAGATGCCGGAGGAGAGATCTAGGGAGAGAGAAGAAGGAGGAGAGGCACAGGAGGCACACAAAGGAGAGGCGAAACCTCTTCTAACTCCTCCTCCTCCTCCTCTCTCCCTCGGTTCTCTCCTGGGCCCAAGGTCCCTTGAGGCGCTCTCGTCTCTCCTCTCGGGCCTCCACCAGATCACTTTTTTCTAGAGTGAAGCAGATATGGACGGATGATGAGGAAATTCATCCAATGCAAATGGAAACCTCCCCCCCCCCCCATCCGGGGGGGAGGCTTGCTTTTTTCGCCTTTTTGGCTCTTTCTCCAACCCATACCACGGGTTTTGCAGTTGGGCCAGGCCCCACCGTGCAAAGGAGGCACATGGACTCCAAGACACAGACTTGGATGAAGGCGTCTCATTTGGAGACATTATGGAAATGTTGAGGATCGGGGAAGGCCTCCTCAGGCGAGTCTGTGTTCTTGGAGGCATTCGAGGTGGGCCCATCTACCTCTTGGGTGTCCCCTCCTGCCGACCCTCTGGTGGACCTTATATCCATCAGAGCGTGGAAGGATCCGGACACCGTTGAGCCTGTACCTAAGCATCCTGACCGCATCCTTTCTCACTGGAGCAAAGGCCCCAGTAGATGCCATGATGATGGCTGCAGCCACTAAGAGGAGTTGGCCCAGGAGAGTCCCTCTATGCATCCTCCGGGCAAGGAGTCAGTTTTCAGTTCAGCAACCTTCTCTTTGAGGCGCTGAACTCATCAGGATGCAGCGGGATCTGATTAAAGAATACGCTGCATCCCCCAGAGTCCATGTCGAGTGAGGATAAACAAGTATACTCCACCGAATGGCCACTCTCAGATCAGTTTCCAATACATCCTGCTTTCTCATGCTACTCAGGCCTAGTCATGAGGCGACAGGCCTGGCTCCGCCACTGTGATGGTTCTGCCTTGTTTGGCAAGACTGTTCAAACATTAGTCGCTGTCTGCAGAGGTCCTTCTCGAAGAACCAAAAGGGACAGAAGAAGATGTGGTTCTCCCAACCTGCTCCGGATAACCAGTCCTTCCGTGGCAGAGGCTCCTAGCAACTTTGGGTCCAGAGAACCTTTCTCTGATAGACAGGCACCTGACTTCTTGGGAGTCCATCACAACAGACCATTGGGTGCTTCGTGATATCCAGAGGTTATTCAATTCCCTATACAAGGTTCCCAGATCTTGCAGCCTCCCAGATGTTCCACCGACCAAAGGAGGCAGCAGCTATCGAATTGGACAGCTGCTAGAAAACTATCCAGCGTCCCCAGAGCAAACCGGGTCAGGGTTTTACTCCAGGTTCTTTTAGTGCCAAAGGGGACTTAAGACCGATCTTAGATCTTTCCCTGCTGAACCTGTCAGTAACCAAGCAAAAGTTCGGATGGTCACCCTTCAATCTATTCTCCCCTCTTGAGCATGGACAAACAGTCCAGGAGGTTTCAGCCAGTCATTATCAGTTCAGGGCCTTCCCTTTGGTCTCACCTCAGCCCCAGGGTGTTCACCAAGGTCTTAGCTGTTGCCACCTGAGACTCCAGGGATTGCAGGTCTTTCCGTACCTGGACGACTGGCTCCTGACAGCATCATCAAGGCATCTTCTGTGCTCAGCCAGGGACTACTAGCCCCAAGGTTGGGCATCACTGTCAACTGGGAGATATCTTTGCTGCATCCCACACAAGTTATAGATTTCATAGGAGGAAGGCTAAACACCAGGTCAATGCGAGCCTTCCTCACTCCAGACAGAATTGCCAACCTGAAGTGTCATGTAGCAGCGGTCCTGCAACCATTTCCGACTGCAGCTCCTGAGGGCCCTAGGTTCGATGGCCTTATTCATGGCGCCACGCATGCGGGTTCTTCAATGGACCCTTCAAGTTCAGTGGTCCCTCAGTTCCTCTCTCAACTCTCATTCCCTTCTTTGGTGGCTTCTGTCTCCGGGCCCCTGTCAGGAGACCTTTCCTGCCTCGGGTGGGGCATTCTGCGGGAAAGATTGTCCAAGGCACGTGGAACCCCACAGAGACATCGTTGCATATAAATGTCCTGGAAATGATTCTTCCTTCAGGGACTATTGCAATTCAGACAGACAACATGTCGGTAGTCTGGTACATCAACAAACAGGGAGGAACCAGGTCCTATCCCCTTTGTCGAGAGGCCATGAGAGTCTGGGAATGGGCAATTTCCACCTTCTGGGAAAATCCAACATCCTTGCGGACAAACTCAGTCGCACCATTCTGTCACCTCACAGTGGTCTCTCAATCCTCAGGTAGCGAAGAAGATTTTGGGGCAACCGCCAAATGTGACAATTTCTTCGCCTCCTTCCCGCTGGTGCATGCTTGGCCTCCTTTATGCCTACCCTCCACTACCTCTGATGCAGAGGCTGCAGAAAGCCAACAGTTTGGGGAGCAGAATGATTCTCATTGCCCGTTGGGCCTCGTCTCTGGCCTCGCCAACCCTGGTTCCCCTTTGTATGGTCTCACAAAATCAATCCACCCTGGATTCTGGATCCGATTCGGATCTAATCTCCCACCCTCTGGGGATTGCGGTTCCCAATCTGCACCCTGAAATTGACAGCTTGGCTGCTCCAGTGCCATCCTTGATTAGGACTCCCGGTATCACATCACCGGACAAAGCCATCTTAGTGGCAGCTCATAAACCTTCCACCAGGCAGGTTTATCGGAGTAAATGGAAGAGATTCTCTATTTGGGCGGTACAGAGAACTTTTGATCCTTTCTCAGCACCTATGTCAGCAGTGCTGGATTCTTTAACAGACCTCTTTCACCAAGGGGCAAGTTCTTCCACGATTAAGGTACAATTGGCAGCCATCTCGCATTACCACATTGGTCATGAGACAGCTCCCCTCATGATGACTAAATTATGCAAAACCTTTCTCAAAGGAATTTTTTGTTGAGGCCTCCAGTCAAGGAGGTTGTACCACCTTGGGACTTATCGTTAGTTCTGCAAGCCCTTACTGCTCCTCCATTCGAGCCTGCAGCTTCTACAGATCTAAAGTACCTTTCATGGAAGACTGCCTTCTTGGTAGCTATCACTTCTGCCAGAAGAGTGTCTGAGCTTCAGGCTCTATCAAGCCGCCTTTTACCTTTCTTTCTTTCCTGTTAGGGTGTGCTTCAGCTCCAATCCATCTTTTCTTCCAAGGTCTCTTCTGAATCTAATATTAACCAATCAATCAATTTACCTGTGTTTTTCCCAAGTTCTCAAACAAAGGAGAATACAAATTGCATTCCTTGGATGTTCATAGACAATTACGTTTTATGTTCACAGAACAGCTGGTCACAGGAAATCAGATCAGCTGTTAAATGCGCAGTGTCTAAAGTCACACTATCTAGGTGGATTGCTAATTGTATTCTGCAGGCTTATGACACTTCAGGTAGATCTGCTCCTCAGAGCTCATTCTACTAGGGCAGTCTCCCTTTACGCCAGCTTTAAGTCACGTGTTTCATTGGATGATATCCAGCTACTTGGGCTCGCCTCATACCTTTATTTCTCATTACAAGGTGGATGTTGTTTCCAGAGGAAGAGCATCAAACATCCTTCCATGACGGCCGCCCAAGATTCAGGTAGCTGGGGACTCTGTCCCACAGGTTGCAGACAAATGAAGTCTGCCTACTTCAGATTTAGAAGTTATGTACTCACCATAACGTTCCATCTGCCTACTTCAGATTTAGAAGTTATGTACTCACCATAACGTTCCATCTGAGTAGGTGACTTCATTTGGATGCAACCATCCCCCCCTTCCATCCCCCTGGCCTTTATAGAGCGAGTATTTATGCTGTTTTTCGTGTACTATAGTCAGTATTTTTGAGGCAAACTCAATCTGAGGTCGGTCAGGGCTTGGCAAGGGGTTATGGGTAAGAGGGAGGAGCTATCCGATACCCACAGGTTGCATCCAAATGAAGTCACCTACTCAGATGGAACGTTATGGTGAGTACATAACTTCTAATTATATCATATGAAGGATATAATCCATATAGCTTAGGCTACTGCAGCAGTGATCATTCAGACATGTACTGTTATGGTATATTTACTTACATAACTGTACTTTATCTCCTTAGGCCGAGAGCATCTCAGAGTAGACTGCTATATTTGCAAAGAGTTTGGCCAGTGGTTCTTGGTAGACAGGAAAACATATTATAATTCAAGATGTCTCCCTGTTAGTCAGGTAGCAAGCAATCTTCAGAAAGGGAGGTCCAGATTTGTGTTTTCAAGAGCTCCTTCTACCTCTTTCTTAAAATCTGTGGACTCCTTCAGAAGCGCAGTGGAAGCCATGGATGAGGGCCTTTCTGAAGATGCAGATGGAGTTGAGCATTGTCCCACCCCCCTCTGTTACTAAGGAGGCTTACAGTGGCCCCCTCACATGTTTTAGCTCATTCCTTGGTGCCAGTTTCTGCATCTGTGTTTTCATTATCCATCCAGATCCTGTGAGGTCAGCACCTGCAGGGCCCCCTTCCTCTGTGATAGCAGTATTGCATCCAGTGTATTTGACTCCAGTCTCTTTGGCATTAGGTGGTCCTGGACCCAGACCCTTGGCATTGAGGCCTCAATACCTTCTTTGGGGACATACAAGTCTTTGACATTTGAGCTCCCAGCTACGGTCTTAATCTACAGGATGTATGGGTCCTCTGTTATCTGGGTTCCATCCTTGGCTCCACTCACTTGTGCCTTGGCAAAGCAGGATTCTGTGCCAAGGAATGGTCTCTCATGCTTTCAGGGTAATATAAAATATTATAGTCACCCATCTTAGGCTTTCAACAGGGCGTCCTTTGGTACCAGCTCCACCATAAGAGACCTGTCTGTCAGCTCCTCAGCCAATTTATCAAGGCTCTAAGCATTAGAGCAGAGCTGTATCATTTGGAGATTCACAACTAATGTAATCCAACTCATCTCTGGATTCTGACTAATCACAGCTGGAGATTCCTAGAAAGAAAGTTGATTCTCCTTTAGAGTATTTGACATCACAAATTGACAAGGATGAAAGAAAGGGTTCCCCTGTACCCTCCTGATGACATCAACTTTGAAGTCCTAGAGCTAACCATCTGAAGCATTTGTCTGTGCCCTATCTACCTCTTTGATGTTCCTTCCCGCAGTGCAGCTCATAGATTTGGCCACTAAGGGGGCATTGCAGGAATCCGATACAGCAGAAACCATCCCAAGAAAACTGTATAAAGTCTTACTTCCCCAAAAACATAGACAGTTTATGTCTAAAGGTGGACTTGGTGATTGTTGCAGCAGCGTATAAGGAGGAACTCTTGGATGAGTGGCCTGCTATCCATCCCTCCAAACAGGAAGTCCAGTGCAATTGATAAGATGGGAAAGCTCATTTACACCTCTAGCACTTTCACCCTGAGAGCATTAAATTACTTAACCCGCATGAGGAGATTCCAAAGGGACCTAGCAAAGCAAGATATGGATACTCTGTGTCAGCCCATGACTCAGGAGACTAATAAACAGCTGTATATCACCCTAAATACCATGCTGAACACCACAAATCTCTCCACATCTGTATCAAAGTGCAGCTGATTGCCCAGCCAGAGCACCAGGCATTGGCATAACTCTACATTGCAATGCCTGGCTCTGCCTCTGTAACAGTGTGGACAACTCTAAGACAACCTTTACCAGTGCTCCCTTCAATGGATCCTCAGTCTTCTGACCAATGGTTAAAGTCAAGTTGACAATGTGTGAGGAAGGTGGGAAGATGTCTGTCATGGGAATCAAATTTGAGAATCTGCAGAGATCCTTTAATATGAATCAGAAGGTTTCCAAATCCCTGCAGTTCAGTAATTCCCAGTATCAGCCATTTTGACTCGCTGCTGTGACAGAAGTGACTCCTTTGGGGGGGGGGGTAGGCGTGGGAGAGGTGGATCACTTTAACTCATCCCCTGCATTGGAACTCAGGACGTTTGCATTGTAACTTCTAATGGGCAGAACCTGAGCTTTTTGACAGCATCAAATTGTGTCCTCATATTTCAAACAAATTTTAATATCTCTGGAACCATAGGGATTATTAAATATTTATCAGTGGCAAGCTCTTCAGCACAAACTATTTTTATAGTGGTAGTGTTCTTCAGGTTCTAAGTCTTAAACTGAATTTTATAAGTCAGAATAAACACAGTCACTATTATATTTGTAATATTTTGGAAACAACTTACAAGATCTCAGCAACTACTCACTGTCAGCAGCATTTTGTCATCCAGTTGAAAGCTTTCATATGACCCTAAGCAGTACTGTCTATGTTACTTGGTTTTGAGATTTTTAGAAAAACATGAAATTTATACCTATATAAATAAATATTATATGAAAAGCAATTAATATTTCTTTACCTGTACTAGACAGAAGACAGATATCAATACAGTTGAGCTTACCATTATGTAAAGCTTAAGAAGAAATATTTTAATCTGAAGTAGTTGACTTCATTTGATCTTCAACCTGTGGGTTACGGATTCGTAACGTATCCTACTCAGCCGCATATCCAGCATCTGATCCGAGCTCAAAGCTCCTCCCCTTACCCATACTGCCCCTGTCTCCTTCCTCCCTTCAGATCTCGCTTGCCGCTGAAAAGTAAGCATCGTGGTCTGAGTTCTTAGCTAGTTGTTTTGGGGTAAGTTCATAGGTTCATAGGTAGGTACCCATAGCCAAAAGGGTACCCTGGTTTTTGTCACCCAAGAAAATTATTTTCCTGTGCCACTGTCGAGCAGAGCCACAGAAGTGATCCCCGGGGGGAATTTCCTATCTCCCATCCAATCATCAAGATTTTTCTTGAAGAGTACTAATGAGGAGCTTTGTTTGATATAGATAGGTAGTTTGTTCCAGAGTATGGGATGTCTCTGAGACAGGAATCTATCCCTCCAGCATATTCTGTTTATTGTGGTGACAAGGTTTAGGTCTCTAGAGCGTGTAGCTCGGAGGGATTGGGGTTTCTTTAAGTGGAACATGTCCAATAGCTCCGGGTTTGACATAGCTTTGTATGTTATGCAGAGATCGCCTCTGAGTAGGCGATATGCGATGGAGTAAAGCTGGGGATTTTTGAGACGGTCTGCATAGGGCATCTGTTTGAGAGGGTCTATATTATAAACCCGAAAGTTTACTTCAGCGAACGCTCACATGAGCGAAAACGCTGGTAAACGAAAGGGTGTTTGTGGGGTCGCAGTACAGTGAGGAATGGGATTTTTGCCCTTTCCTCACTGGAGTGAGATCTCGTAGTTGGAATATATAGTTAGTGGGGGGTGCACTCCCCCACAATCAGCAGATTGATCACCTGCGTTTTCGCTCATGTGAGCATTCGCTGAAGTAATCTTTCGGTCTTTTAATATAGACCATTTGAGGCCAGTAATCCTCTTTGTGAGATATTTCTGTGGTCTTTCCAGTTTTTGTAGATGTTTTGTGAGGTACATGCCAAAAGTGGTGTTGTGCTGTATAATGGGTCTAATGAATGACGAGTAGAGGGGAACAATGACCTCTTTTTTTCTTGGATGAGAAACCTTTTGTGATGAGGTGTGCCATGTAGAAGGATTTCCTGACTACTGGTACGATGTGATTATCAAAGGAGAGACTACTGTCCACCTGTGTCCTAAGGTCTCTTATCACACTTTCAGTGTTAAGTTTACTACCGCCTATGTGGTAGTTCATGGGTGCAAAGTTTTCACCAAAGGGGATGACAATGCACTTTTTGGCATTAAACTTGAGGCCATGGCTTTGACACCAGGCATCTCTCTCAGTGATGCCCTTTTGTAGGATGTCCACATCATTAGGAGTTTCGATTATGGCTCCTAGTTTGCAGTCATCTGCGAACTTCATTAGCCAAAGACCTTCTGTGTTAGCCTGTACTTCAGAGAAGTAGATACCAAACAGGAGAAGGACCCAGGACTGAACCCTGTGGTTCTCCACTTATTACTGGTCTGAAGTTGGATTTGAAGTCTGCTACTTTCACAGTGTGGGTTCTGTCAGTGAGCCAGTTGACAACCCATCTTGTGACATAGGGATTTATGTGAGTGTATTTACTTTTTTTGCTACCTTCCTTAACTATTTCTTCCTATCTTTACTGTCTACCTCCCCTCGTGCAGTCGTCGGTATTTAAAAAATATATATAAAATCTTCCTTCTTTCTTTTCAGTCTTTTCTATAGCAGAGAGTGTGTGTGTGTGTGTGTGTGTGTGTGTGTGTGTGTGTGTGTGTGTGTGTGTGTGTGTGTGTGTGTGTGTGTGTGTGTGTGTGTGTTTGTGTGTGTGTGTGTGTGTAAGAGTTCTGGGCCTGTCTTGGCATATGGCTGAAACTCCTAAGCTAGGTTTCAAAAAGATCACAGAGTGTGGCCATAAGCTCTCTCCAGCCGATGGCCACACTCTGTGTGTGGTGTGTCTGGGGGCGTCCCATCAACTAACCTGCTGTCCAATCTGTGCCGTGGTTAATCCCAGGGTACTGAAGGACAGGAGGGAAAAACACATCCTGAATGGCCTACTTCACTCTTCGGGGACTGTAGCCCCTGCGCCCCTGCCCCTCTGTCAGGTGCAGCGTCAACTTCTTCCATTTCCCCAGCCTCTGGGACTCAAATTCCTGCCAGAAGGTCCAGGGAAGGGGAGAAGTCTGAGGACAGGCTGAGGGCACGGTCTCTTGACTGCTCTGCTCCAGCTCGCCTTTCACCAAAAGTTAGGCCAGAAACCAGACCAGGATCTCTCCAGCTCCATTATCCAAGATTCTCCCCCGACCTGGAGGAATCCTGGTTCCGTTCACCTTTGCAGGCTTCCCCTCACCAGCACTCCAGACCAGTGTCGGTAGCCTCATCCTCCTTCTCCACCCGGAGCCTCAGTGAAGCAGAGATGGACAAGATGATGTAGAAGTTTATCTGCACCCAAATTCAGAAGGGGGTCTTGCCTGTCCCCTCTCCCTGTGAACCTGGGAGCTCACAGTCTTTCTGTACCTCGATCATTCCTTCTCCAATCCGGCCTTCGGTTTCAGAGCCTATGGATCCGAGGACACTTGGGATCGCGGGGTTGGTGTTAACGGTACCTTGTACCTCAACGCCGGCCATTGCCTTGAGCGTATCGGATCTGACAGGGTCAGATCCAATGACCTCGCAGAGTCATAGCCTCGGCATCGGATCCGAGGGTTGCTGTTGGCTCCTGGAGTCTCGGATCTGACTCCCCCATCGTGTCAGAGGGGAACGTCTCCTACTGGCCTTTCTGAGGATGTCCGTTCTCCTTCAACCTTTGATGTGATGGAGAGGGTTCTCTCAATTTCTTCGAGACCCTTGACCATCTCGTCCTTTGTCTCCACCCTGACTCCCTCTGTTTTGGGTACGGTCCTGACCATCCTGCCATCTCAGGGATAGCCTGCCGCTGTTTTGCCTCAAGAAGCTCCTGCTTGGCGAGTCCTCCCCAGAGATTCCCACTGAGGAGATTCCTCGCAAATGCACGTACAAGAGGAGGTACTTAGACTCACCATCAGAGTCACTCACCAAAGACACCTATTTGGAGGAAGGGGAAGGTTCCCCTCCGTCACCTCCAGAGGGTGTCTCCTTTGGAGACATCATGGAACTCCTCCATCAGAGTGGGGGGGGGGTCTGCCAAAAACTAACCTTGGACATATTGGTGTTCCTTGAGGCATTCAGCACAGGCCCGTCTACTTCCTGGGTGTCCCCTCCCGCGGATCCTTTAGTGGACCTTATAACATCTCAGGCGTGGAAAGAACTGGACACAGGGCAGCTCATCCCAAAGCACCTGGGTAAAGTCCTTAGCCTCCGGATAGGATGTTCTGGAACAAAGGGTCCTCGGTTGATGTTATGGTGGTGGCAGCTGCCACCAAGAAAGAGCTCGCTCAGGAGAGCTCTTCAGTCCATCCTCCTGACCGAGAGTCAAGGGCGTTGAATCAGTTCGGGAAGCAGGTCTACGCTTCAACCACCTTCTCATTAAGAGCACTGAAATACATGGCACATGTGATTCGGCTGCAGCGAGACCTAGTTAAGGAGATCGCTGAGTCGACCCCTGAGTCCATGTCGGCGGGAGACAAGAAGAGGTTTTCTGCTCGTATGGCCACTCTGAAGTCAGTTGCTAACACCTCTATGCGTCTGCTCTCCCATGCTACTGAGGGAGCCACTAGGTCAGCCAGTATAGGCATTCCCATCAGGCGACACACCTGGCTAAGTCAGTTCTCAGAACCCTTCAAGGCGTCGTTCACCAGAGCCCTGTGCGCCAGTTTCTCCCTGTTTTGGAAGTCAGTACACGAGACTTTGGTCCAGAGTGAAAAGGACGGGAAGACACTGTCTGCCATTGGGATACACTTCTCTCCCCTCAAAGATCATTTTCTAGGAATCAGCAAGGGGCTAAGAAGATGTGGTTGCGGAAGTCTCAGGCATTTTCCTGGGACACTCAGTACTCACCATCCCTTAGAGGCAGAGGAGGTTTTGATAGACGCCACCCTAGAGACAAAGGGGGTCCAAGAAATTACATGTCTTGTGAACCGTTCTTGAACAGACCCACATAGCAGCCCTGAAGGGCTGCCTGACTGCTCTTCTCTGGAGGCAGTCGGGGGCCAGTTATCACTTCACCCAATGCAGTGGGAGTCCATAACAGCAGATTGTTGGATGTTGCGGATCGTATCCAGAGGCTATTCAGTCCCGTTCCTCGAACTGCCCCTACCACCGAAACACCTCCTGGACATTCCACCAGCGCAGAGGGAGGATGCAGCTCTAGAAATAGAAAAGCTGCTAAGGAAATGAGTCATCCGACCTGTTCCCCTCTACCAGTCCAGGTCAAGCATTTATTAAAAGTTCTTTTTAGTGCCAAAGAAAATGGGGAAGCTAAGACCCATCTTGGATCTATCCACCTTGAACCTGTCAGTAGCCAAAGCAAAATTCCAGATGGTCACGCTTCAATCCATTCTGCTCTTCCTGCAGGCGAATGACTGGATGTGCTCAATCGACCTCCAGGACGCATATTATCATATCAAGATGAACAGGTGCTCTTGGGTGTTCCTCCTCTTTTGGCTAGGAGCCAATCATTACCAGTTCAGAGCCCTCCCCTTTGGTCTCACCACAGCCCCCCAGGGTGTTCACTAAAGTGATGGCTGTAGTAGCAGCTCACCTGAGGCTTCAGGGTATTCAGATTTTCCCTTACCTGGATGATTGGCTCCTCGCTGCCCCTTCCGAGCATCAACTTTGCCAAGCCAGGGCCTACTTCCTTCTACTAGCACAGAGGTTGGGCATCACCATCAATCTCAGCAAGTCATCTCTGGTCCCAGTTCAGACCTTAGACTTCTTTGGGGCTCGATTAGACACTTTTCAGACAGAAGTTTTCCTTACTTCAGACAGGATACACAGCCTGTAGCTACATGATCTTTATGTCCTTCTAGTCCAATTTCTGACAGCAGAAGCAGTTCTGTGGGCATTGGGGTCTGTGGCGGCCACTATCAATCTGCTACCTTTAGCCCACTTTCACGTGCAAATTCTTCAGTGGACTCTTGCCGTTCAGTGGTCCTTGTTAGATCTGCCATTGTCTCACCCTGTTCATATCTCCTAAGTGTGCCGGGACTGTCTTCGGTGGTGGATTAATTCCTCGGATCTTATTCGGGGACGTCCCTTTCTCCAGTCATTCCCCAATGGCACGGTGACTATGGATGCCTCCTGGCTGGGGGGAGGGTGACTGCTTGTGAAGGACAGTTCAAGGCACGTGGTCCCCATCTGAGACTAGTTTGCATATCAGCGTCCTGGAGATGCGGGCAGTGCTTTTTACATTGCAGGCTCTACATGCCCATCTTCCCCTAGGGACAATTGCCATACTGACAGACAACATGTCAGTGGTCTGGTACATCAACAAATGGGGGAACCAGATCTTACCCCCTTTGTCGCAAAGCCATGAGAGTGTGGAAATGGACGATCTCCACTGGCAATTTTATGGTGGCAACGCACATTCCAGGACAGTCCAACATTCTAGCGGACAGGCTCAGGAGATTCATCCTGATGCCTTACAAGTGGTCTCTGAATCCTTCAGTGGTGGGGGGTCAGCCTTGCTGCGATCTGTTCACATCTCCTTTCAATGCAAAATGCAGCGAGTTCTTCACTCTGAACCCCCCTCAGGGGAAGCCCCCAATGACGCTCTGATTCATGCTTGGCCTCCCAGTCTCCTGTATGGTAGGTTCATAGATTATGCTTATCCTCCTCTACCCTTGATACCAAAATTTCTTTAGAAAGCTTGCAGGCTGGGGAGCTTCGTGATCCTCATTGCTCCATTCTGGCTTTGCCAAGTATGGTTCCCCTTTCTATGGTCTCATCTAGTAGCTCCACCTTGGATGTTGGATCCAGTTTCGGGCCTCATTTCTCATCCCTCTGGGATTTCCCCATCCAAACCTGGGCGGTCTGAAGCTCACAGCTTGGCTGCTCCAGTTCCCATTAGTATTAGGACTCCTGGTTTATCTTCTCCTATAAAAAGCATTCTGGTGGTGGCTCATAAGACTTCCATCAGGAGGGTCTACCGTAGCAAGTGGAAACGTTCTTCTACATGGCAATCACAAAAAATGGAAGCAAGTGCTGTAGAAAAAACACACAAACTGTACGAATACAGCACAGACAACCCAATGAATTACAGCACACTGATTTATTCAGAGACAGCACTCCACAAAGTAAAACATAAACTCCTATTTCCACAAGTACGTTTTCATCTATACAGACTTCCTCAGATGCATAAATGAGTGTATCTTACATGCAGCAGTTTAAATACTTTTAAGTAAATAAGTAAATGATGCCCCTCCAATCACAGTGCAGATAATTAAAATATCTAATTGTGACAGAATAAAATATATCAGGATAAAATGTATCTCATAAAAATAGGTTCATAGGTTCGCAGGTTTATAGGTTGGTACTAGGCTATCGGCCCTAGGGCTTATACAAGCCTAGCCATAACAATTCCCTGGCTATTTCTTCCCACAGTATTTACTTCCCTGGACCCCTGTTTAGCAGGGCGACTAACGTGATCCCCGGGGTGAATTTCCTATCTCCTATCCAATCATCAAGGTTCCTTTTGAAGAGGGCCAAAGAGGCGTTCTGCTTGAGATGTATGGGCAGTCTATTCCAGAGTCTGGGGAGTCTCTGGGCCAGGGACCTATCCATCCAGCATGTTTTGTTCATTGTGATGACAAGGTTTAGATCCCTGCAGTGTGTGTTTCTGAGGGACTGAGATTTCTTTAAGTGTACCATGTCCAACTGCTCTGGATTTGACATGGCCTTGTATGTTAAGCAGAGATTGCCTCTGAGTAGATGATATGTGACAGAGTATAGGTGGAGTTTTTTTAGATGGTCAGCATAGGGCATCTGCTTTAGGCCTGTAATTCTTTTAGTGAGGTATTTCTGCAGCCTTTCCAGTTGTTGCAGATGTCTTGAGAGGTACATACCAAACAGGGCATTGTATTCTATAATGGGTCTAATGAGGGATGAGTACAGTGGGACAATGGCCTCCATTTTTCTGGATGAAAAGCCCTTAGTGATGAGGTGTGCCACATAGAAGGATTTCCTGACTGTTGTGGCGATGTGGTTATTGAAGGTGAGATCACTGTCCACCTGTGTCCCTAAGTCTCTTATCACACTTTTGGTGTTTAGTGTACTGCCACCTATGTGGTAATTCATGGGTACATGTTTTTTCCCACAGGGAATAACTATACATTTCTTGGCATTAACCTTGAGCCCATGTCTCTGGCACCAAGCATCTGTTTCTGTAAGGCCCTTTTGTAAAATATCCACATCATTTGGGGATTCAGTAATGGCTCCCAGTTTGCAGTCATCTATGAACTTTGTTAGCCAGAGTCCCTTAGTGTTGGCCTATACTTCAGAGAAGTAGATGCCAAACAAAAACGATCCCAGGACTGAACCCTGAGGTACTCTACTTGTCACTTGTCTGGAGCTGGATTTGGAGTCGACTACTTTTACAGTGTGGGTTCTGTCAATAAGCCATTTGGCAACCCATTGATTGACATAGGGATTAATGCCCAGCTTAGTAAGTTTATCTATGATTCCAGAGTGGGGGATGGTGTCGAAGGCCTTGATGAGGCCCAGATAGTATGTGTGGACCACCTTACCCTTGTCCATGGCTCCGGAGACTGATTTGAAGATGTCAGTCAGGTTCAGGAGACAAGATCAGCCCTTCACAAACCCAAACTCCATGGGGTTCAGTGTTTGAAGGTTGCCAATATCTTTGTTTATAAGTTCCATGATAATATGTTCCATGGCCTTGCAGATCAGGCTCGTCAGACTGATGGGGTGTTAGTACCTGGGATCCAAGGTGGATCTCTCCTTGTGGAGTGGGATAAATGTTGCTGTGTGCCACTCAGTGGGCATGAAGCTGAGGTGAGGTTATGATTAAACATGACACTTAGGTGAGGTGCCATTTCATTTTGTAGTTCATGTAGTACACAGCCTGGGATGTCATCTGGTCCCATGGATGCTGTATTCTTAGCTTTGAAGAGTGCATTTTTTACCTGTGTGGCCATTATTACTGGAATTTGGCAATCTTTCGGTATTGAGATGGGTCCTTTGGTGGGAGAGAGGGGGTGAAGTTTGCACTGAATCGATCTACCAGGATATTGGCAATATCCCTGGGATCAGTATATTTAATGCCATTCTGCTGTAGCTCTGAGCAGATCTGAGCATTGCCATTTAGATTCTTGACATAGCCATATAATGCCTTGTGGTTGTCTTTGGAATCTTTGGCAATTTTATTTTCGTAACTACCTTTGGAGGATTTTATGAGGGAATCTCAGCTTCTTACTGAGGCTGGTAAGGGAGTATTTTGCATCCTGGGATTTTCCTATTTTTTGCAACAGTTTCTTCCTTTTGTTGTAAAGTTTGTTTATGGCAAGGGGCCACCAGATTGGCTTCTGTTTTTTGGAGGAGAGCGTCTTGGTTCTTTTGGGGATGGCACGATTCATGCACGTGTGGATGTGCTCATACAGTACCTTAGTGTAGGATTTAGCAGCTGAACTTTCAATTCCCGTCTGCATGGGTGTCACGAAGTTTGTCACTTCTGACTTGAGAAGCATGAAGTTGGCTTTGGAGAAGTTTTTTATGAAGGTTTCCTTACTGGGGGGGTGGCGGTGGGATGTGGATGTCAAGGTTGATTAGCTTATGGTCAGACCTGACCAACGAGGGGGCAACCATAGGTGTGGAGCATCGATTTTCTATGTTGGTAATGACCAGGTGTAGGATATTGGAGTCCCTGGTGGGACTCAGAATTAGTTGATCCAGGGCGTTGGAATTTATGAATTCTAAGAACTGTTGGGCAAAGGTGTTGGTACACGAGTAGTTTTCCTAGTTAATGGCAGGGTAGTTTAAATCACCCAGTATTAGGGTGTTTGGTTGTATCTTAATATTTTCCAGTATGTTTAGAAAGGTGTAGTGAGAATTTTGGGGCATGGTGGGGGATCTGTAGCAAGCTACAATTTGGATTGCAGTCTTAATGTTAGTTGCACCTGTAGAATTTCAGATGCATTGTGTTGAGCAACTAGCCTGGTGTTGCGAATATCCTTGGTGAATATGGACACTCCTTCACCTTTAGTGTTTTGGTCCTGGTTTGGTGGCTGAAAAGTGTGGTAAGAGTTGTAGCCTGGTATTGCAGGGGTGCTCTCTGGAGCCTTGAACCAGGTTTCAGTTACTGCACAGATATCAATGTTAATCCATGTAATATATAAATAAACACATTTAAAACACAAACACCCCAAGTTTCTTGAATGTTTTATACTTAAAACAGTGGGTAAAATTCTGTGTGTGTGTAAAAAATAATAAATACCCACTATTTTAAGTATAAAACCTTCAAGAAACATGGGGTATTTGTGTTTTAAATGTGTTTATTTATATATTGCATGTATTTTCATGAGATACATTTTATCCTGTCACAATTAGATATTTTAATTAGCTGCACTGTGATTGGAGGGGCATCATTTATTTATTTATTTACTTGGAAGTATTTAAACTGTTGCTTGTTAGATACATTCATTTATGCATCTGAGGATGTCTGTATAAACGAAAACATACTTGTAGAAATAAGCGTTTATGTTTTACTTTGTGGAGTGCTGTCTCTGAATAAACCACAGGTTCATAGATCAGTACTAAGCTAACTGCCCTTGCGAGCCATTTTAAACCTAGCCAATTATCCCTTGTGAGACTCAAACCCTGTACTTTGTGTTTATAAGGCAAACACCTTAACCATTAGGCCATCCTCCCAACCAGTGGTCTGTAATTCATTTGGGCTGTCTGTGCTGTATTCTTGCAGTTTATGGTTTTCTATATGGGCTTAGAAGCATGCATTGAATCCCTTTACTGCTCCGGTTTCTGCGATGTTGGAATTCTTCATGGGTTTTTCCAGCAAGGCACCAGTTCGTCCACAGTCAAAGTCTAACTGGCTGCAATTTCTATTTTTCATGTGGGAGAAAATATGACTTTGTTGGCTTCTTCTAAGCTTTGCAAAATCTTCCTTAAGGATACCTTCCTTCTAAGACCCCCGGTGAAGGGTCCTACTCCTCCATGGGACCTTTGGTGCTTCAGACTAAAGCCTGAAGCACCAAAGTAAGGTCCGCCAGTGAAAGATCCTACTCCTCCATGGAATCTTACTTTGGTGCTTCATGCTGTAGTCTTGCTGCCTTTTGAACCTGCAGCTTCAGTAGATTTGCAATTTCTATCCTTAAAGACTGCCTTTTTAGTTGCCATTACTTCTGCCAGAAGGGTATCAGAATTCCAAGCATTATCAATCAAGGCTCCTTGTATGATTTTTTCTTAAGGATAGGGTGTCTCTGCGTACTAACCCATATTTTCTTCCTAAGGTAGTATCAGAAGCCAGTATTAATCAGATGGTCAATCTACCTGTCTTCTTTCCAAATGTTCAGAACAAAGGAGAATATAAGTTACATTCGTTGGATGTAGATAGGAAATTACGTTTCTATTTGCACAGGACAAAAGCCTTTCGTAAATCTGATCAACTTTTTGTCTCTTACTCAATACCCTTTTTTAGGGAAACCAGTTTCCAAAGTCAGTATTGCCCACTGGATTTCCCAATATATTATTTGGACATATTCTGTCAGGTTTATTTTTCTGCCAGGTCAGGCAAAAGCACATTCGCCCAGATCTATGGCTGCTTCAGCAGCCTTTTGGTCTCAAGTGTCATTGGATGATATCTGTTCTGCAGCTACTTGGTCCTCTTCTCATACCTTCATTTCACATTATAAAGTTGATATTGTACCCAGGAACAGGGCATTCTTTGGCTCTGCTGTGCTCTGAAATATCCTTCCATGAGGGGCATCCAGATGTTTGGTAGCTGGGGACTCTGTCCTGCCGGTTGAAGATCAAGTGAAGTCAACTACTTCAGATAAAGAAGTTATGTACTCACCATAATGTTCCATCTGAGTAGTTGTACTTCATTTGTCTTCAATCACCCCCCTTCCCCCGACCTTGTTAGAACTGTGTTGTTCAAAGATATGTGGAAGACGGACACCTTAGGGATGTCCTTTGTCATGCTTGGCTCATGTCTTTTTTGGGTTGACAGAAGTGGCAAGGTCTAGTTGGGTCGGGTATGATTTATGGGATCGACAGCAAACTCGATCTGAAGGGAGGAAGGAGACAAGGCTATTATGGGTAAGGGCAGGAGCTTTGAGCTTGGATCAGATGCTGGATATGCGGCCAAGTGGGATCCGTTATGGTTACGTAACCCACAGTCTGAAGACAAATGAAGTACAACTACTCAGATGGAACGTTATGGTGAGTACATAACTTCTTTATACTGTGTATGTAGCATGGTTTTGGAGTTATTGATGCAAATATAAACAAGCAACATTTGATGCCTAGAGATGTCAGTGAGGTGTACCTGCAGAAAAATCTGGAGATATCACTTGGCTGTAATGAGTTAATGGATGCCAACCATAAGGTCAAAATAGTCCGCAAAACCAGATACTGAGAACTATTGACAGGGAAGCCAAATCATCTTGCCCAACTGCCCATCACTGGAAGTAGTTGGGGAGGGTGGCAATTATCTTGACATCTAATTGGGTGAAGGGCCATCATGCATGTCAGTTGAGTGCAAGAAATTATATCCAGTGGCTATGCCATACCATTTTCACTAAAGCTATCACCTCAGAATCTGCATTTTCCAGATGCACATGGCTCTTCAGGAGATGTCTGTCTCCAAAAAAAGAGCCATCTAAGAGGTCCTACTAGACCAGAGGTGGGCATGACTTTATTCAAGATTCTTTTTGGTTTAAAAAGGATAAAAGAGCAAAGGGCATTTCTGGATCTCAACGGCCTCTATCTGTTCATAAAACAGACCCTTTCAGAATAGTTACTGTGTCAGTAGTTTTGCACTACCTCAAAGTAAAAGACTGGATGTGCTCTCACTTTTGTGTAGGGGTGAGCATTACCAGTTCAGAGCCTTGCTCTTCAGCCTCACTACAGCCCCGTAGGTGTTCACTAAGTACGTAGTAGTAGTTGGAGCTCACCTGCAGCTAAAAGGGATCTGCATATTTCTATATTTAGATGATTGTTTTTTCACTGCAACAACAATAGAGTCATTACTAGCAGCCAGAGACTACTTTTTACAGATCTGCCTATCTCTAAGCATACATGTAATCTATCAAAAGTCACAGATTCACTGCTCACAGCAATTAATTTATAGGATTCCATCAAGACACAACTTCATGTCAAGTGTCTCTCACTCCAAAAAACAGTACTCCCTTCAGTGATCAATTCAAACCCTTTTTCATCATCCGAACCCTCCTCTGATGCACGTTTTAAGAGTTGTGGACCTCACTGCAGCCTCCACTGCAGTGGTGCACTACACCAATTTCACATGAAGATTTTTCAGTGGATGTTATCCACACAATGGTCACATCCTATAGACTCTCCAGGGCCACCATTCCATTCCCCGAACTTGTGGTACTAGAGCACTAGTTAATGGCCAGATCAGATCTAAGAAGTTGTTCAGGACACAACTGTTGGATTGCACAGATTTGGATGAAAAGGATCCAGCATTATTGTGAAAGCATAACGTCCATTTTAATTGCTATTGTGCTACTATCACCATGCATTTTGTTCTGTGTATTCTTTATTCTTTTTACTTGGTTTTATTATATGATCTAATGTTGTCAATTTTCGTTCATTCCTCAACTAATGGGTTTGGATCTGACTCGGCCATTACACTAGCTCATGGCCTGCAAAAAACTATCGAGCTCTGTCCCTACCCATAATGCACCAGTACCTAACATCCCTCAGATCTCTTTTGCCGTTTTTGTGTCTAGACATAGTTGCCTTTAGTTCTTGGGTCATAGAATTGGAGATAAGTTTTTCATATATTTTCCCCCTTTTAAACAGTTCATTTGATAAGTATATATTATTTTCTTAATCTCTGTATTTCTAAACTCCTTATCTGAAGTAGTTAACTTCATTTGTGCAGCAACCTATGGGAATCGGATCCGACCTCGGATCAGAGCCAGCAGTTTTCAACAGCTTTAGATCCGAGCTCCAAGCTCCTCCCCTACCCATAATCACCTGCCAACCCTGACTGACCCCAGATCTAGTTTGCCGCGGTTAACCAACAGCAGCTTGATCTAGAGTTCCAGGCGTTAGAGACTTTTTTGTGAGAAAAAATTTACCCTTTCTTCTCTTTTCTTCTGTTTTTGGTTGTCAGTGTTTCCAGGTCCCTTTTTGTATAAAACCTTCTATAGTTTAACTCTCTATTTTTTGTCATTTACCTCCCCCTTCCTTCGTGTTTCCGTTAGGGTTGTGTGTGTGTGTTTGGGGTCTAACGTGTGTGGTTTCTCTTTTAGTTAAAATGGCTGAGGCCCCAAAGCCGACCTTTTCTAAGTGCACCTAGTGTGGCCATAAGCTGTCCCCGGCGGATGGCCACACTCAGTGTGTATTGTGCCTTGGGGTTGAACACCTGTCTTCTGGTTGTTCCATTTGTGCGGCGTTCAACCCCAGGGCACTCAAGGACCGGAGGTCTAAGCTGATTCTGGCGGGTCTTCTGCCCCCGGATTCAGCTTCTACCTCCGGTCCTCCTGTGGCTCCTGCTGCGGCTGTGGCGGCTGCCACTCCTGCTTCCCTCCCCCCGGCCGGGACTCAACCTCCCACCTTAGGCCCGGAGGAGAGGGAGGCCAGGAAAGAGAAAAGGAGGGAGAAACACCACAAGTGGCGGGCCGAGGCCTCCGCTTCGGGCCCCCCCCCCCGGCTAAGCGGTTTTCTCCCTCCAGGACTTCTGGGTCTCCTCCGTCTCGGATCTGGTCCCCGTGCTTTTCACCGGGTCCTGAGGAGGAGGAGACCTGATCTCCTTCGAGGTCATCGAGGCGACACTCCTGTCCCGCCTCGGTGGCCTCATCGAGATCAACCTGAAGTCTCACGGATGCAGATTTGGACCGGATGATGAGAAGATTCCTCCAGGCCCTACTGCAGATGGGAGTGCTCCTGCATCCCCCCCCCTCCGGGGGGGAGCTCGACCCCTTTTTTTGCCCCGATAGCTCCTTCTCCGTCCCGCTTCCTGGGCTTGGAGTCTTTGGAGCCGGGCAGCCTTGGAGCCGGGGGGGTGTCGGCGCCGATAGTCTCGGGTACTTCGGCGCCGACACTTCCCTCGAGTCTGTCGGGTACATTTTCTTCGGATCCGAGCTCTTGGAGCCGAGGGCTGAGGTTTGGATCTGGGGGTATCAGTATGCCTTCGGCTCCATCCAGGTCAGAGCATACTGGTCCGTCGGATCCGATCGCTTCGGCGCTGGCCCCGATCCATCCGTCGGATCCGAGTGAGGGGCTGCTTTCGGATCCCAGAGAGAGCAGCTCTCCCTCGACATTCGACGTGGTGGAGAAGGCCCTGTCGAGAGATTCCAGGCCCCCAGCCCTTGCCATGGCTCCACCCTGCACTCCTTCTCTGTTGGGCCCGACTTCCATCACCCGGCCCCAGTGACAGCCTGCTCTGACATCCCAGGACGTTCCTTTGGAACAAGACGTGGCTGGTGAGACCTCATCGGACAGCCCCCCCGAGGAGGTTCCTCACAAGCGAAAGTGCAAAAGGAGGCACCTGGACTCCCCCCGAGTCCTTGACTGAGGACACGGATTTGGATGAGGGGGAAGGCTCCCCAAGGTCACCCCCCGAAGATGTCTCATTTGGTGACATCATGGAGATGCTCAGGATAAGGGGGGGTGGTCTGCCCCAAAGCCTGCCTCGGACAAATCCATGTTCCTGGAGGCGTTTGAAGCAGGCCCGTCTACCTCTTTGGTGTCCCCTCCGGCCGACCCCCTGGTAGATTTGATTACTACCAGGGTGTGGAAGGAGCGGGAGACTGTGGAGCCAGTCCCCAAGCGCCCGGACAAAATTCTCAGCCCACCCTCTGACAAGTCCCACTGGTGTAAGTGTCCCCCTGTAGATGCCATGTTGGTGGCGGCGGCCACCAAGAGGGAACTAGCTCAGGAGAGTCCCTCGGTTCATCCCCCGAGCAAGGAGTCTCGGTCGATGGACCGTTTAGGGAAGCGGGTCTTTAGTTCGGCTACCTTCTCTGTGAGGTCACTGAACTACATGGCACATGTGCTTCAACTGCAGCGGGACCTCATCAAAGAGTACACTGCGTTGCCCCCCCGAGTCCATGTCGGTGGAGGACAAGCGATTGCACTCCACCCAGATGGCCACTCTCTGATCCATATCAAACACGTCTATGCGGCTACTGTCCCATGCCACGGAGGGAGCCGCTAGAGCCAGCGGAGCGGGCCTTGTCATGAGGTGTCAGGCCTGGCTCCGGCACTGTGATTTCGCGGAACCCTTCAAGGCGTCTTTCGCTAATGCCCCTTTCGATGGTTCTGCCCTTTTTGGCAAAACTGTTCGCGATACCTTGGTCCAGAGCGAGATGGACGGGAAGACGTCTGCCGTCAGAGTTCGCTTCTCTGCTCCCCAGAGGTCCTTCTCCAAGAACCAAAAGGGACAGAAGAAGATGTAGTTCCGGAAGTCGCAACAGTCCCGTCCCGCTCCAGACTCCCAGCCCTTCCGCGGAAGAGGAGGGCAGGGTGGACGCCGCCCTAGAGGCAGAGGGGGACCGCGGAACTTTGGATCCAGAGAACCCTTCTCGGACCAACCCACGCAACACCCCTGAGGGGTTGCCCAACTGCACCACTCTGGAGGCAGTCGGGGGGCCATCACGACAGACCACTGGGTGCTTCGCATTATATCCAGAGGATATCAGATTCCCTTTTCTCTTTACCCACGCAGCCCCAGATACCTCCCCGATGTCCCACCCGATCAGAGGGAGGCCGCAGCAACAGAAATCCAACAGTTGCTGGAAAAAAGAGCCATCCAACACGTTCCCCCAGACCAGTGCTGGTCGGGGTTTTACTCCAGGTTCTTCTTGGTGCCAAAAAAGACGGGGGACTTAAGACCTATCCTCGACCTCTCCCCCCTGAACCTGTAAGTAACCAGAGAGAAGTTCTGCATGGTCACCCTTCAATCCATTCTCCCCCTTTTGCGGGAGAACGACTGGATGTGCTCTATAGACCTCAAGGATGCGTACTACCACATTCTGATTGACAGGCGATCCAGAAGATTCCTCCGCTTCCGGCTAGGAGCCAGTCATTTCCAATTCAGGGTCCTTCCCTTTGGTCTCACCACAGCCCCTAGGGTATTCACCAAAGTGTTAGCAGTGATAGCGGCCCACCTGAGGCTCCAGGGAATTCAGGTCTACCCATACCTGGACGACTGGCTCCTGACCGCCCCGACAAGGCATCTACTCTGCGCAGCCAGAAACTACTTTCTTCATCTAGCTCCCCGGCTGGGGATCACTATCAACATAGAGAAGTCGTCTCTTACCCCGACTCAGACTATAGACTTCATAGGGACCAGATTAGACACAAACAAGCTCCTAGCTTTCTTGACCACAGACCGGCTACGAACCCTGTAGCTACATGTGCGGGCCATTCTACATTCTTCAGCTCCTCCGGCGGAATTGGCCCTGAGGGCTCTAGGCTCAATGGCGGCGGCAATCAACCTTTTGCCAATGGCGCGTTTGAACATGAGGGTCTTACAATGGACCCTCCAGGTCCAGTGGTCCGTTCTTCGATTTCCTCTGAGCCATCCCATTCCCCTCAGCAGGGCTTGCAAGAGGGCCCTCTTATGGTGGCTCCAATCTGCGAACCTCCAGGAGGGACGCTCCTTTTCTATGGCCCCTCCCCTAGCCACAGTGACCACGGACGCCTCCCACCTCGGGTGGGGGGGCATTGTTCTGGCAGTACAGTCCAAGGCACGTGGGACCCCATGGAGACCTCCCTGCATATCAGTGTCCTAGAGATACGGGCAGTGCTGTTAACGTTGCAAGCACTTCAGGACCTTCTTCCTGTAGGAACTATTGCAATTCAGTCAGACAATATGTTATCTGGTACATCAACAAACAGGGGGGAACCAGGTCTTACCCACTCTGTCGAGAGGCCATGAGGGTGTGGGAATGGGCGATCTCCACCAACCGCTTTCTTATAGCAACACACATTCCGGGCCAGTCCAACATCTTAGCGGACAGACTAAGTCGCACCATCCTGTTACCTCACGAGTGGTCTCTGAATCTCGAGATAGCGAATCGGATTTTCGCCGAATGGGGTCAACCCTGTTGCGATCTCTTTGCTTCTCCCTCGAACACAAAATGTTACGACTACTTCGCTCTCATTTCCCCCTCCGGTGAACCTCCGAGAGACGCTCTGGTGCATGCTTGGCCTCCCGGTCTACTTTATGCTTACCCTCCTCTTCCTCTGATGCTGAAGTTTCTACAGAAAGCCAGCCGGTTGGGGAGCAGGATAATCCTCATTGCCCCATTCTGGCCTCGTCAAACCTGGTTCCCTTACCTTTGGTCTCATCTGGTGAATCCTCCTTGGATTCTGGATCCCCGTCCGGATCTAATATCCCACCCCCTAGATCTCCCAGTCCCGAATCTGGACAATCTCAAGCTCACAGCTTGGCTGATGCAGTTCCAGTTGTAGCTAGGACTCCCGGTATCTCTTCCCCAGTGAAAACTATTCTAGTAGCAGCGTACAAGCTTTCTACTAGAAAGATCTATAGTAGCAAATGGAAACGTTTCTCCATTTGGGCGGAACGTCGAAATTTGGATCATTTCACAGCTCCTTTGTCCGCGGTAGGGCTGTTTCATCAGGGGGCTAGCTCTTCCACAGTCAAGGTTCAACTAGCAGCTATCTCTCATTATCACGTGGGAAATGAACTGGGCCCTTTGATCACCACGAAATTGTGTAAGACTTTTTTGAAGGGCACCTTTCTGCTCAGACCTCCAGTGAAGGATGTAGTCCCTCCTTGGGATTTAGCGCTGGTGCTTCAGGCCTTGACAGCTCCCCCATTTGAGCCTGCAGCTTCAGTAGATCTTAAATTCTTGTCATGGAAAAACGGCCTTTCTTGTCGCTATCACCTCGGCTCGAAGGGTCTCTGAACTACAAGCCCTCTGTGTAAAACCCCCATATTTGACTTTTCACAAGGATAGAGTTTACCACAGGACTAATCCCTCTTTTCTTCCCAAGATTGCCTCTGAATCAAATATTAACCAGTCCATCAACCTACCAGTCTTCTTCCCTAATTACCAAAACAAAGGGGAATACAAATTACACTCACTGGATGTGCATAGACAACTTCGCTTCTACATCCACAGGACATCTGGTCATAGGCAATCTGACCAGTTGTTCGTCTCCTTTGCCAAATTTAACTTGGGTAAATCTGTGTCTAAAGTCACGCTGTCTAGATGGATTTCGCAGTGTATCCTTTTAGCATATGAAAGTTCTGGCAGGCCCGCACCCCAGGGATTCCATGCCCATTCTACTCGGTCTATGTCTACCTCTGTGGCTTTTAGAGCTAGAGTCTCTTTGGATGATATTTGTTTGGCAGCCACTTGGGCCTCATTTCATACATTTATCAATCACTATAAATTGGGCATTATTTCCAGAGGGAGAGCATCCTTTGGCTCTGCAGTGCTCCGAAACACCCTTCCATGAAGGCCGCCCAAGGTTCAGGTAGCTGGGGACTCTGTCCCATAGGTTGCTGCACAAATGAAGTTAACTACTTCAGATTAAGAAGTTATGTACTCACCATAACGTTTCATCTGAGTAGGTAAACTTCATTTGTCAGCAACCGTCCCTCCCTCCTGCCCCCTCACTTACGAATGTTTTCATACTCAGGTCCATGGGTGTTACCCACTTTATCTTGAGAGTATTAGTCTTCAAGCAGTATCTGCTTTTGGGCAAACTTGATCTGAGGTCAGTCAGGGTTGACAGGGGATTATGGGTAGAAGGAGGAGCTTGGAGCTCGGATCTAAAGCTGTTGAAAACTGCCGGGTCGGATCCGATTCCCATAGGTTGCTGACAAATGAAGTTTACCTACTCAGATGGAACGTTATGGTGAGTACATAACTTCTTATTGTATGCTTGTTAGCAAAAATTTCTATCTTCCATTGTTGGTAGACCTAGTTTTCCTTCTCAGTCCTTATACACTTTATGTATTCCAAATTTATCATTGTTGGTATAATTACCTTTTCCTGGTGTAATTTCTTCAGTACCATTGTTAGTACTTTACTTGCCTGTCCTTTCTTAGCTTAAAAAAAAGTTGTTAGTGTTGTATGTTTTTTGTTTTGATATCTCTTTGACAGGATGTCCAAGAAACTCCTTCGGGATTCAGGACATGTGAGATGTGTGGGCACAAATTGCCTATCTTTGATTCCCATTCTGTTTGCATATATTGCTTGGGCCCAGATCATTTAAAGATTGCAGCATTGATAATAAGTTTAACCCTCGTGCTCTTCCTGACCGGAGAAATAATTTAAAATTAAAGGGTTTGCTGTTCTGATGCCATTATTAGGGCTCAATCCCCAAACAGAAAGTTAAAGACCCATTGAAGAGGTCTTAACCTTTGGAGTCTTCTGCCTTTTCCTAGTCAGAACTTCCAAAGAAAGTGCAGAAATCGGATCTGAAGCTTGTTAAGATCCAACCCTCTTCAGATCTGACCAAATCTACATCGGATCCTACTGTCTTGGATCCAAAGCCTATACCCAGGACTACGTACTCCCCCCATTTAGACCCAGTTTCGTCCAGACTGCCTTCCACTTTCTTGGAAAGGAGCTCTAAATCTCTATCCCTGGCATCTTCTCATTACTCCAGGAGTCTCATTGAAGCAGATGTGAAGATAATGATGAGGAAATTCCTGACGGTGCAAATTCAGATGGGAGTTCTCACAGCTCCTACCACTTTGGGTCAGGAAGCATGATTGTCCACTACTCCACCCATTACAGCTTCTTCTCTAATCCATCTTGTTGCTTTAGAGTCTTTGGATCTGAGCATTTTGGGTCCATCTGGTTCAGATCTAAAGGATGCACTTTCTTTGGATCTGAATATTTTTCTGAGTCCACTTGCTCCATCTTCCTGGGAGCCGAATGACTCTCAGAGCTGAAGCATCCCTATTGGATTCAGGAGGTTGGAGTCACCTTCAAGGTATTTGTGGTCTATATTACATTGTCGAAAGGGCAGTTTATCGAATGCCCTTTCATCGACATGTAAATACCGAAATACCAAAACTCCAAATGGCCACATAAGCAAATTTTTTCCCAGAGGAAAAAAATCATTTGGACATTGTCAGGATTTTGCCCTTTCCTCCACTGTAGTGTGATCTTGGAGTTGATATATTTATAAGATATATAAAGAACTGCAGCCACAAAACAAAGACTCCGTTTGGAAAAGGAAACTACAGATATTGAACTAGATTTTACTCCAGAGACGAGGACACCAGTTTTTACCACTTGGGACTTTATTAAATATAATGCTGAGAATCCTTTATTGACTCTGGAATTGAACAATTTAGCGAATGCTACACCACAACCATCTACCGGTGAGTCTGTAGTTGAATTCAACAAACTCGTTTCAAGATGACTTGTATCAACTGCAAAGGTATGTGTGGCAAAGGCTTCACTTAGAGGCATGCATCCATTTTAAAATTGTACCTAGAGGTATGGTGTCTTTGTATGCCTTCTTATGGTAACTCTCATCCTGTATTGTTGAGGAAGTGGCAAGACCTAAACATACAGTTGGGCTTCAGTTATGTGAATTTATTACTGGAATATTTTGCCCCATTAGAGGCATCACTAAGAAAGAAAATAGAGCTTCAACATAAAGACATTCTTGAGAAATTTTCCAGTGAATATTTCACCAAGAGACTAGATGATATTCTGAACCAGGTTCATTTGTTCAGTGGTAGTAAAGCAGAGGAAGATTCAGAGAGATGCCAAAGATTTTGCCACAGGCCAGATTTTTATTTGGCCAAAAAATAACAATTCTTACCAACAAGGTGTTTCTACAATGTCTAATCCAGACATGAACATTGATTCTGAGCTTTCTGTTAATGTACCTATGAACAATGTTTCTTCAGACCCAGTGCCATTGTCATTAGCAACTAGTGCACAGAAGACCAATCTTGTATCACATAACATTCAACCTTCTTATTCCTCAGTGGTTGCCCACTGCTCAAGTGATACACCTCCACCTAATCAGCAAGCTGCTGCCCTTTTTTCTGCAGGGCAAGACAATCTGCTCCACAAGCGAACACTTTTTACCTTTTCCAGTAAAGGGCGGTGGGGTGGCGCGGTCGCTCTCAGAGCAGAGGACCAAGAAAATATATAATGTCTCAACATACAGTTTATCGGACTCAGATGTTTCTCTTCTGGAGAAAGGTCTTAACTTTGTACCTTCTCAAACCAGCTCCCTTAATAATGTGTTGGTTGATTTAAGACTGTTTAATGTTTCACTCAAGGTTTTGTTTAAAAATAACAATGCGGTTAATACCAATGAAGTTAAACATTTCTTTAGAGTAAAGAGCAGTTTATACCCAACATGCCACACAATGTTGAAAGTTTTTAAAATGTGTGAATCTGATTTCTATAGTTGGTTTGCTCAACATAAAAAGATGTTGCTTTTTAACATGTCTAGAGCAGAACAAGATTCATTGCTTTCTAAAAGAAATACTGAATCAAACCAGCTGATAAAGGTGGAGCTATAGTTATAATGAACTCTAGACTATAATCTAGCTATGTTGAATCTTTTATCAGAAGATACAGTCTATGAGAGAATCAGTAATGTAAAATGCCAGAAAATCATTAAAACAGTACATGATGATTTATATGATCTTTTGTTGGGGACAGATAGAACTGTATGAATATCTCTTTATAGAATATCCACTTATTCCCTTGATAAAAGGTTTACCCAAAATACATAAGGGTCTTAGACCGATACCTATGAGACCAATAGTTTCAAGTAACAACTGGGTAACCTGCACCATCTCCTCTTTCATTGAAAGTATCTTAAGACCTCTAGTAGACCATATTCCACATATTCTAAGTGATTCTTACCAGTTAATTGATTTTTTGAAAGAACATGATTTTAAAAGCAATGATACACCCTTGTTACTAGTGACAATGGATGTCAAAAATCTGTTCACCTGCATCCCCAATGAGTTAGGGCTTCAAGCAATTGATGAAATATTGGTTTCTTCATCTGGTTACAGCAACAATAGGATGATCCTTATACACTATCTCCTTGAAGTTATACTCAGTAACAATGTTTTTTTGTTCCAGGATCAACTTTATTTTTATGCCAATTTGGTCATCTGTTTAAACATCCTGATTTTAAAAAAGTGAGAGTTTATAAAGATTTGTGGATGGCGTCCTTTTTGTATGGGACGGAACTGTGTCAGAATGTATTATATTTGTTAATGAATTGGAGAAATCGTCACCTTTCTTAAGGTTTACAGTAGAGACCTCTCATGTTAAGATACATTTCTTGGATTTACAACTAGAGTTTGAGGGAAATAAGATTATTACATCTTTATATAGTTTAGCAGCATGCAACCTTTGAAGGTATAATATCCAGTCAAATGCATAGAATTTTTAGGATCTATGACTATTTAGAGAGAGAAATAAATACCTTAGAGGCATTGTTTAGAGAAAGGGCTATCCCCAAAATGTTTATGGATTGTAAACAAATATTATAATATTGGTGGAACAGTTGACAGGAACACAGGGGCAATAATAAATGCTCCACAGTCACTAATTTTACTAGTGACAGTTTTAGTTTGAATAAGATTATCACTAGTACAGATACCTTCACAAAAACTATAGTAGGTGAACATCCTAGATTTACATACAGAACTTCTCAGAATATGAAAGAAATTCTATGTTCAGAGCATACATCTCCATTTGAAAATATTGTTCATGATAAACTGGGCACTTTCCCATGTGGTGGATGTAATAAGGTTAGTTTTATACATCCTGCAGGCATTTTTCCTTTATTCCTAGATTTTACAGTGATTGTAACAGTAGCAATTTGATATACTTAGCTATGTGTGTTTAGACAGGGTTTACAACCACTGTTATGACATAAGGAAAGAAAAAGTTTCTAATGCCTTAGCTAAACATGTTATGGAACATCCCAGTCATACCTTTGGTTTCAAAGTTTTGGAAATGTTGCCATTGAGCCTTAGAGCAGGTGATAGCAATAACCAGTTGGCCATTAGGGAACTAAAATGGATTTTTATTTTAAGGGCACATACACCCCCAGGTATTAATTATTCAGTTTCCATTAAACCTGTATTGGATAATCGAAAGAAGTATTGACCATTTAACACATATGTAATTTGCAGTTCAGTTTAAAAAAAAATATCATTTCAGTATTGTTATTAATTCAACATAAATTTTGATAATATTATCATTTCTATTTTTATTTTTACTTGATAGTTATGAGGATTTAATTTTACATACTAAGGATATTTCCTAGAGGTGATTTGTTTACTGATGTTTTGATCCAGGTGGACTTGTTATTTATCTTGCAATTTTAGATGGTTTGTTCATAATTTAATAGTAGAATATTGTGTTTTTAGTGAATAGTTATCTGTACTGTTCTGAACCAGGTTTATGTCTGTTTTAATACCAATTTGTTTTAGGTATTGATTATTTTATTATTTTATTATTTAGTAGTTTAAATATTCTCAATGGGCTCAGACAGGGTTAGAATTTATTTATTTTTAGACTTTGTTGCCACAGAGTCTGTTGTAGCAACATGTGGTAGAGACAGAGGCTCTGAGAGCATCAGAGATATGAGCAATCGATTTTGACTGTCAGTACTTCTGACAAACATCTTTGACTTAGATTGCTCATGTCTTGCCTTGTTTTCGTGGTTTGTTTTGCATGTGGGGAATGTTTAGAAGTTAAGGCTGAAGCATCATATGGTGAGTAGTTTTATTACTATGGATTCTGGTCATATTTTAAGTTTATTAGATATATTTCACTTGTTAATAGTCTTACAAATGTTGGTTGGTTATCTGTGATGTTACTGGCAAATATTTTATTCTGTCATAGAGGCGCTTTTAATCATCTCAGCTATCTGGCGAATAACATCTTTTTTTAATAAGTTACGATAAGGCAGTTGTTTACTCGCCAGGTTTGGTCATCTCGAATTTTGTTATGTAGCTAGGTATGGGAGTGACAGACACTAGGAAGGTTTGAGGTGAGTGGATTCCAAGTTTGGATGTGGGTGTTCCGATATGAATGTTTTTGAACATGGGAGTTCTCGCTTCTTTCCTTATGTAAAGCTGGGAAGTAAGAATGATGTTCATAAGGAGAACAGTCTAGCTATTACATTTATTATGTTTATTATGTTTCAGTTTTGCTTCTAGATCTTTTATTACTACTTGATAAGGTTGTCGGATGCTAGGGACCTTATGTGTAGTAAGATTGTTGGATGATGTCTGGTTTTAAAAATTTAAGATCTGAAGGTGGTTTGGTGACAGTTTCGAGTTGATCTGAGGGATCTTTTGTTATATATATATTTTATCAGTAATGTTCTAATGAGGCTTTTATATATTTTTATATATCTTTATGCCATGTAGACTTTATGTGGTCAAGCGATTTAGTTTTAAAAGATGGTCTCACTTTAAAAGTTAAACAACTTTAATCTGTTGATATATGTCCCCTGTCAGATGAATACAAAATTATTAGGTCATGAGTTTGTAATAACATCAGAGTGCATTCTATAGAAGAGTGTGGCAACAAACTGTAAGCTAGTATTAACTGGCTTTAATTCATTATTTGTGATGTATTTGTCTTTTATGATATTATCATCTGTGCGTTATACACTAAATATATTGCATTAATAGAGCACTGGATGTTTTTACTACTGAATGATTTTGAAATGTTGTTTATACTATGTTTTAATGTTAGGGTTTTGCCGCTTTAAGCAAAACACTAACTGCTTCAATTGTGTTTTAATTGTTAATTGATAACCTGGTTTTTCCCACCTAAAAGTCTTGTATAAAGATGGTTCATTTGCTTTCAATATTTACACCTGATGAAGCTAACCTTTTATGGAAAAATAAAGAAAGTTTTATTTGATTCTTCCGTGTGGTGACTCCTGTTTGGATCGACTATTGGCAGTTGATATATTTAGTTTGGAGGTGGGGCAAAGCCCCCCACTTCGTGGGGTCTGACAGTTTGTTTTCTTTGTGGTTGGCTAAGCGATTTTTTTTCCCCTGGGAAAAAATTTGCTTATGTGGCTGTTCGGAATTTTGGTATTTCGGTGTTTACGTGTTGGATGAAAGGGCATTCGATGAACAGCCCTTTCAACAACATAATATAGACGTGGGTTTTGGAACTGTTGCTTCCTCTAAGAGCCTTGGCACTGGACAGCTCAACTCCGACTTCCACCTCTGGCAGATTGTTTTCAGAGCAGAGGGGAGTGATGGGCCAGAAATGTACTTTCTCGGCTTCATTGTCTTCCTTCTGTCAGGAGCAGTCTGCCTTTGAGGTTGTAAAGAGAATGTTTTCTGCTCCGGCAGGACAGATGTGCCCTACCTCCTCGGATCCACCCTCTACTTCTAAGATAACTTTGTACAGTGAGCCTCAGCATTACAGGTATCTAGAGCCAAGAACTCTGCTGGAGAAGCACTCTTCTCCTGCTCAATAGCCAAATTAGGGAACACCCCCCCCCCCCCACAGTAACCTGTGTACCATCATGCACCCACTTCAAAGTTTTACTTAAAGCTCACCTAAAAACATGCTGGCTATGCGCTTGTAACTGTCCTCTCTAACATCTCCCACTCCATCTACCCTCAACCTCTCTTCCACCCCACTAACTTCCTTTGATTATAGCAAACTCTGATGCTTGCACTCCTATCTATTTATTATACTGCCGTAATTTCTTACTGTAACAATGTTAATAACTGCTATTTACTTCATAGAATACATGGCTTCTTAGATGGCACAGATGCACTACTGATGTCTACTGTATGTACTATCTTCTTCATCAGTAACTATGTTTGTAATAATTTTACTTGTGGAGCTTTTCTCCCCTGGCCTCTGCCAAAAAAGGACCTGCATCCAGTTGGACTTTCCCAGTCAACAAATGTAAATAAATAAATTCTTCACCACAGGGGTAGCCAGCTCAAAGCTTCCAGACTACCCAACAGGGTATCCTAATTTCTTCTAATACTTCACTGAACCATCCCAATAAGGAATCCCCTACGAAGAGAAAGTGCAAAAGTAGGCACTTAGACTTTCCTCATGAGTCAGTCACTGAGGATACTGATTTTGATGAAGGAGATGGGTCCCCAAAATCACCATCCGATAACATCTCATTTGGAGACAATCTAGATATCCTTAAGCAGAAGGGTGGCTGGTCTTCCCAAGACCCTTCTCCAGAGGAATCAATATTTCTAGAGGCCTTTGGAACTGGCCTGTCTACCTCCTAGGTTACTCCACCCACAACTGAGCTCATTAATTTGGTCTCTAGATGGGCGAGGAAGGAACCTGATTTGTTTGAGCCAATCCCTAATAGACCAGACTGGATTCTGGCTCCATCAGTAGGAAGTGAATTTTGGGGTAAAGGGGTGCTAGTAGATGCCATGATCGTGGCAGCAGCTACAAAAAATGGAACTAGCTGAAAAGAGTTCCACTGTCCATCCTCCTAACAGAGACTCTGGGGATATTGACATTTTTGGGAAACATGTTTATGCTTTAGTGACTTTTGCATTCAGGTTACTGAACTATCTAACACATTTAACGAGACTTCAAAGAGATTTCATTAAAGAGCTATCAAAATAGCTTTCTGGAACCAAAACTGCTGAGGCTCAATCGTCAGTAGTCTTTCAGCAGGCTACCCTACAAGCTATATCTAATTCGTATACAAGGCTTATCTCACACGCTGCAGAAGGTGCCTCAAAGGCTGCGGTTTCATGCATTTCCATCAGTAGGCATGCCTGGATGTGCCTGTGTGATTTTGCAGAGACCTTCAAGTCCTCGTTCGTCAATGCTCCTTTTGCTGGCACTTCTTTAGTTGGCCCCACAGTTAAGAACACACTCTCCAGGTGTGAAAATGATGGGAAGATCCTATCTGCAGTGGTGTGTGTTTTTCAACCTCTCATGGGACCTTTTCCAGGAATCCATGGGGAGGTAAAAAAAATGTGGTTCAAAAAGTCCTAGGGTCCTTTCCAGGATGCAAGTGGAGGTAGTTCCTCCAGAGGCAGAGGGGAGAGCTATAATGAATGGCGATGCCCTGTGGCAGAGGAGGCCTACAAAACCAGGGATCTAGAGATTACTTTTCTGACTGACCCTTTCAGCTCTCCTAAAAGGAGGCCCAATTACCCACCTCTGGAGGCAGTTGGGGGTCATTTATCTCCGCACCAGAGAGTCTTGTTAGATATAACAAAAGACAATCGGGTGCAGAGAATCATTTCCAGAGGTTATATAATTCCCTTTTCCCTATCTCCTCCATTGTTAAAAACATTTCTTGATATTCCACCCAATTAGAGGAAAGCAGCAACACTAGAAATCCAAAAGCTGCTAAGAAAAAAAGTCATCCAAGAGATCCCACCAGACCAAATAGAATCCAGAACTTACTCAAGATTCTTTTTAGTACCAAAGAAAACGGGACTGGAGACCAATTTTGGATCTCAGTGTATTGAACAAAGTTCCGGATTGTCACAGTTCAGTATATTCTGCCCTTTCTGGGCAACATCGATTGGATGTGCTCGATAGACCTTCAGGATGCTTACTATCACATAAAAATTAACAGACAATTCAGAAGGTACTTGCACTTCTGGCTGGGAGTCAGTCACTACCAGTTCACAGCACTGCCTTTTACCCTCACCACAGCCCCCAAATGTATGGCAGAAGTAGCAGCTCACTTGAGACTGCAGGGATTCCGGGTGTTTCCATATTTAGACGACTGGCTCATTACCTCCCTGACCAGGCATTGACTGGTAGAAGCATGAGATCAGGTGCTACAGATTTGTTCACATCTCAGAATAACTATAAATTACAAGTCTCACTTACAGCTGACCCAGACATTAGAATTCATAGGATCAGTGTTCAACACAGCATCTATTATAGCTGATGTTCCTTAATCAGGAGTGCAAACAATAAGGATGCAAGTCAGGAAAATCATTTGCAGTACTAGAATTTCAGCCCAGTTGATTCTGCAAGCCCTGGGGTCAATGTCATAGGCAATAATTTTAATCCCTTTAGGGAGATTCCAGATGAGAATTCTACAATGTATGCTAGCAATGCAGTGGTCAATACTTTCTCAACCCATTTCAGTGAAAATAAGAATAACTGAAGTATGCAAATTACCTTTGCTGGTGGATACAATTGCAATAGGTATTACAAGGCTGTTATTTCATCCTCCCTCAGCCCAAGGCCATAGTGACCACAGACGTTTCCCAGATTAGTGGGGAGGGGGGGGTGCATTTCCAGCAGAAAATAGTCCAAGGCACTTGGTCCCCCGAAGAAGCCAACTTTGCATATCATTGTTCTGGAGATGAGAGTGGTGCTTTTGGCGTTGCAGCCATTCCAAGACCTATCTGTCTCGGAACAATCGCAGTCCAGACAGGCAACATGTCAGTAACTTGGTACATCAACAGAAAAGGGGGAACCAGATTTTATCCCCTTTGTTGAGGAAGCACTTAAAGTGTGGTAATGGGCGATATCTTCCAACCACTTTCTAATAGCAATACATATTTTGGGAAAATCTAATGTGATAGCAGACATACTGAGCAGGTCCATCTTACTACCTCACAGGTGGTAGAAATGATATTGAGTCAGTGGGGCCAGCTTTGTTGTGATCTTTTCGCCTCTCCTCCAAGTGCAGCAACTTTTTTGCCCTTATCCCCCCACCGACAGAATCACTGAGGGATGCTGTTCTCCACGATTGGCACCCCGGTCTTCTGTATGCTTCCCTCTGACTCCCCTAATTCCTAAATTACTGCAAAAAGCAGCACAGTTAAAGAGCAAAGTTATCCTTATTGCACCTTACTGGCCTTGACAGATTTGGTTTCCCTTCTTTTGGCCTCACGTACAGTATCAGCCTTGGATTCTGGATCCAACTCCAGATCTTCTGACCCACCCTATAGGCATGGTTCATCCGGATATCTCAAACCTCAAACTAACAGTGTGGTTTCTCCAATTCCTTTAATAGTCAGACAGCCAATGCTGTCTTCTCCTGTCCGATCCATATTTTTATCTTCCCATAAACCTTATACTAGGAGACTCTACAGGAGTAAATGGAAAAGATTTACTTGTTGGGCAGAGTAAAATTAAATTAACCCCTTCTCAGCTCCAGTTCAGTCGGTTCTGGAATTTTTGGCAAGTCTGTTTAATGGAGGTGCTATTTCTTCAACTATAAAAGTCCAACTCACAGCAGTTTCTAACTTACATGTTGCATTCCAAAATTCATTACTGGCTTCCTGTAAGCTCTGCAAAGCCTTTTTGAGAGGCACTCTCCTGCTAAGAACCCTTATAAAGACCCCACTCCACCATGGGGTTTAAATTTAGTACTGAAAGCCTTAATTCATTCTCCCTTTGAACCGGCAGCTAAATTAGAACAATGTACCACTACACCATTGCGATCTTAAATTCCCGACCTGGAAAATGTCTTTCTAGTTGCATTTACATCTGCTGGAAGAATTTTGGAACTTCAAGCTTTATTTTCTAAGCCTCCATATTTGATTTTTTTTCTTAAGGATAAGGTCACGTTACGTACCAGTGCTTTCTTCCAAAGGTGGTGTCAGAGTGCAACATCAAGCAGTCCATTAACTTGCCAGTATTCTTTCCAAAATTTGAAAATATAGGGGAATATATGCTGCATTTATCAGATGGCCATAAACAATTACATTTCTCCCTACACAGAACAAAAGAAATTAGCCAAATCAGCTGTCTCCTTTGAATTTACTAAACTGCACAAATCAGTTACAAAGCTAATTCTAGTTAGATGATTGACATATTGCATTTCAGATGTTTGCAACAAGTTAAATCTGCTCGTACCAAAACCTTTAAAAGCTCATTCAACCAGATCTATGGAAACTTCTTCTGTGTTCCAGTGTAGAGCTTCTATGGATAGTACACGTGCATGTGCAGGGGTGTATATTAACTAATTGAAAAGTGAATTCTGCAAACTGCATCTACATCGGAAATGCAGTTCAGCGAAATGATAACAGTGAGATTGCGATAAAGTGAAGATCATAAAATTTGCCCTTTCCTCACTGTAGTGCGATTTTGGAATTGGTGTATATAATTAGCAGGGGTAAGGGGGGCACAGCCCCTCACAAGAGCGAATTTGCTGAACTGCATTTTCGATGTAGATGCAGTTTGCGGAATTCACTTTTCGATTAGATAATATAGACCCCATGTGCAGCTGCACCTTGGTCAAATCCTCACACATTTATCACTCATTACAAAGTAGATCTGGTCTTGAGGGGAAGAGCAGCTTTGGTTCAACCGTACTCAGGAATATACTTCCTTAGAGTCCACCCAGGATTTTAGATGGCTGGGGACTCTGTCCTGTTCATTGAGGAATGAATGAAAATTGACAACATCAGATAAAGAAGTTATTTACTCACCATAACTTTCCATCTATGTTGGCCATTTTCATTCTTCCTCAACTCCCAACCCACCAACCCCCAACCTTTTTAATAACTGACTTCTGGAGGAGCGAGAGGCTTCAAGGACTCAACTGTCCTTTGTGTTGAGCTCCAGATGTGGCATATTATAATAGCCTTCCTGTCAAGTAGCAAACTAGATGTGAAAGATGTTAGGTATTGGTGCATTATGGGTAGGGAAGGAGCTTGAGAAATTTTTGGAAACCATGAGCTAGTGTAATGGCTGAGTCGGATCTGAGGATCAGATCCAAACCCATTAGTTGAGGAAGAATGAAAATGCACAATATATATGGAATGTTATCGTGAGTACATGACTTTTTTTTTCACTTTATACTCTTGACTGCTTATTATGATTTTATGTGCACCTGTGCTTATATGTAAGCACACGAATAAACACAGTATGAGGTGAACTGACAAAATAATGTGTAGGATTCTTAAAAGATCTGATTTTGTCTTTTTTCGTCCGATTCAACCTTTGGGTATTGGATCTGACTCTGATCCATTCTCAGCACCTTCGAACTTGTGGATCCAGGACTCGTACTCCTTCCCTATCCATAATTCCCTCTCTTTCTCTTACCCAGAATACTGCAGACCTCATATGCCACCTATATGAAATGGTCTTGTGATTGAGGCTTTGATATCCTTTTGCTTTCCTGTGGGAAAAGTCATTTTAAGAAATTGTTTTCGTATCCTTTTTTCAAGTGTATATTTTCCTCTACTGAGGTAGATTGTTTTCCTTTTTTTTTTGTGGTTTTAAAAAAAAAGTGTTAAGTTTACATTAAAGGTAGGGTTAAAGTTTATGTAAAGTTAGGTAGATAGCTGTTTATTTCTTAGCAGTACAATTTATGAGGATATATAGGTATCTAGTTATTTAGGTATAGATATTTAAAAGTTTTCTCAGCTCTGTTATTGATGTTGGGTGCTTTAGTGAACCTTTTTTCTTCACAAGTTATGTCAGAGAAAAGCTTTAAGGGCTCAGACTGCAGTTACAAAATACTACCACAAGATGCCCATTCCCCTCTGTGTATATTGTTTGGATGCTGCCCATCTTTTTTTTTTTTTTAAACAAGAAACATCTTTATTAAATTATTGTGTATGACATAGGCCATGTTAAATTTATATAAATGACAATAAACCATAGCTACACAATTTCTGTTGCAAATATTATACATTGTAAACCATGCGGACACAACTGTAGCTGCAAACATTATGCATCACTT
The DNA here is from genome assembly GCF_019279795.1 of Protopterus annectens. Taxonomy (NCBI): domain Eukaryota; kingdom Metazoa; phylum Chordata; order Ceratodontiformes; family Protopteridae; genus Protopterus; species Protopterus annectens. The sequence goes on from NC_056732.1 coordinate 1,656,494,024, forward strand.
TTATCATATCTAGTCATTGTTAGTCAACCATTAAATAGCTCATTCAGATCCTGCCTTCTTTTAAACCTTGTTCTTCCTCTGCATATATTGATCCCACAGTTCCTGTTTTTTTCTATGTAATTTGCTCCTATTATTATCTAAAGATCACAGTACCAGTTGTTTTAACTCTGTTACTATCTTTACTACTTCCAGTAAAGTTAGTTTAGACTTTCAATTCCATTTTCTAGTAATTGCTTTTTTTGGCAACCATTCTAATTAGACTCAGCAAGGCCTTACTATGTCTGCAGTGTTGTCGCCTCACAGTAACACGTTGTCCTGTTCGATTCTCAGCTAAACCGTCTTCTGTGTGGAGTCATGCGTGAATGGGCGTACCTTTATTGAAGGTTGTGTGTCAGGCCTGGCAAGTCGGTACGTAAAAATCTACTGCCAATCATTAGCGGACCGGAGTTCCGTTGTGGCGACCCCTGACCAGGAAAAGCCGAAAGATACAACAAGGCCTTACTATGTCTAGGCAGTTCTGAGTTTGTATCATTGCTGAAAAAAAATCATCTCCCCAGTCACTGCAACCTGCTCACCCAGCATCTCTGACAGAGCAGTTTGCAGAGAATCTTTAAAGTCTACCAATTCATTACACTCTGGAAAATATGTTCCCAGTTACCTCTTTTTGCCCGATCACACCTCCAACATTTGTTGTTTACCTGGATGCTGCCCATCTTGATGCAGAATGTGAAGCTTGTGCTTTCTTTGGCACCAGAGCTATTCAGGGCTAAAGAGACAAATTGGTTTTGAAAGGCCTTTTTACAGTCCACTGGGGATCTTCTATTCAGCCATCAGCTTTTCCTTCCTTGACATTGATTGATTGACAAATCAAAATCTAAGGAGAGAGAGAAGGAGAAAGAAAAACAGAAAGACAAAGACAGGGACCTCTCTAAAAAGAGCAAGACTCCAGAAAATGGTTCTGAGAAGTTTTCTTCTGTTTCTTGCAGGAGGAAGGAAGAACCAAGCAACCAGTATGTTCTTCCATGGTAAAGTAGACAATGAAGCCTGAAATCCAACTATCACTGACAGCAACAACTGGTAAAAGAGGTTAGTATCAAAAAGTAGTGTTTCAATATAAAACAGTATCACAAGCACAACATACCTTTATTAAATTATCACATAAGATATAGGCAAAAATACATTTATACAAAAGAAAACAAACCATACTAACACATTTCCAGTTGCATATATTATATATCACATATGTCCAACATTACATAAATTGCTCAATTCCCTGCCTTTCTTTAAACCTCACTCCTCCTGCAGAACATTATTCTGCATGTATTGATGTCCTTCCTTATCACTGTTGCAGTATTCTTTACTTTTGGGATAGCCTACTGAGGATAGCCTAACATCCGCCTAGTATACCAAAGCCTTTACACCTTCCAGGTGTCATACGTCAGACATATGTCCTGCATGCAAGGCTTAATGTACATCTGTGACATATGAATGCCTGATCCTCAGAACTTCTTTGCTGCCAGTCCAAATGATACTTCTGGATTCTGTCTGTATGCCATTCACTGAGCTGGTTCTTCTACTGAGCTTAGTACAGGTAAATGCCTCATTGGAGTACCTTTCTTTTTCTTTTCTTCCTTATAGTTTGTGTTCATGTCATCCAAGAAGGGGAAATGTGAGTGTGGCAGGCAGATTCCCCATAAATGCAGAAACGAGAAGTACAGTTTTTATTTGGGTGTTACGCACGACCATGCTCAGTGTGATATCTGTCAGGCTTTTTTCCCTAAGACACTCCATAGTCATTTGTCTTCCCTCTCTATTTATCTTGAAAACCAACTTCTAAAGTTACTGACTTGGGATGCCATGGCTGAATCCACCTGCCCTGAAGTTCAGCTAATGCTCAATAAAAAAGGTAAAAGAGCATATACTGATTCTGCTGCTGTCCAGCCTCCACTAGACATCTCTCTTGGGTTGAATGAAGATCCTAAAGACTGGCCAGTGATGTTGCCAGTTCCCTCTGATGTGACTCAGTTAGAGGACAACATGGAACTGCCTACTTCACGTCTGCTGAGGCTGTGCACACGTGTTGTACAGACATTAGGAGGATTCGTAGCTGATTATATCTGAAGGGCCTAGAGGGATTCATCAAATTCTAGTTAGGGATGTGGTGCCTGGTACCCTTATTGAAACCAGATATGTCTCTGAGCCTCCTAGATTTGTCAAGACAGATTTTCCTGTAAAAAAGAAACAGAAGTCGAAAGATGTGGCTACTGTAGCTAAGGATCCTCACAAAGAGTGGCAGGACTTTATTCAGGGCTGTTCATTCCCCTTATGGCTCTGAAACCACCACAAGGTTTGCCTGTCCCTGTGGCTGCTGTACCTTGGTCATCCATCCCATCTACAAAACAAGGGATTCTGCTATTTCTGATGAAGAGTTATACTATGGTGAAGAATCCTTAGCCTAGTCCTTTCAGCATTTCCTTTGGCATTAGGGTCTGATGAGGAAGATTCTTTGCCCCTGACCCTCATTTTAAGGAATACAGTGGTTTGTATGATGGACTACTTCAAATGGGATTGTTCACAAGTATCAGATGTTCAAAAGAGATACTATGAATCACTGCAAGTAGAGTCACCCGTACCATCTGCAGTCCCTCTAGTCTTAGTTGCATTGTTGGACATTATTACAGCATCTTCTCAGGCTCCTGAATCTCACCCTCCAGCCCCTAAGAAGCCAGACTGATTTTATAAAGTACCTGAGGATAATAAATATTTGTATAAAAGTCTGTCATATGAGTAATTACCAGAAAATGGAAATCAGAAGTCTACACCAACTGTATTTGAGGTATTGAATATTATAAAAAAGATATAAGAACTGGAAGAGGGATCTTTAGAAATGGGAAGGAGCAAATTACACAGAAGTAAATGAAAATTGTCAGAACAGTACATGCATAATAATATTCAGGAGGAGGAGAGTGAAGTTTAAAGGAAGGCAATAATTCAGCAATTTTTTTAATGTTGGTCTAATGATAGTAGCAAAGAATATGTACATGGTGTATATTGTATTTAAATGGGGAAATGTTAAAATGGTTCATTTTCTTTTTTGTTAATATATTTTTGCCTATGTCTTAAATAATTTAATAAAAAAAAGTTTAAAAAAAGTCTGTCATCTGAACCTACTGTGGTTTCCATGTCCACGGATAAGCCATCCAAACTGCTTTCCTGTTCTAAGCTTCTGTCTTTTGACAAGGACAGTCAAGCTATGGAGAGATATAGGAAAAAATGTATATTTCTCCTACCTAGGCTTTTATGGCCATTAATAATTAGACCCACTTGAATAGATATGTTCTGTCTGAGCTTGTGGGGAGGTGTCTTGCCTGCCTGATTCAGACAGTAAGACTTCAGCTGTCTCTTTGCTGAGCTCTGCCTCTCAGGTAGCCCTCCATTTCATTAAATGCAGCTCTAATACAGCTGATGCCTCCTCCAAGACAGCTGCATCTGGTTCTGTCATGAGAAGATATTCCTGGTTGCGTTTGCAGGCTTTACCTGAAAACATTAAGACGAAATGTTTAGATTCTCCCTTAGATAACTAGAATCTTTTAGGCACTATTGCTGCTACAGAATTAAGACCTTGCAAGATAAGGACACAGTTATGCAGGACCTCAAACAAATTTTTGTTTCTCCTGTACCAAAGTTCCAAAGAAACTATCCTTCTAAATCTTCTTTTGTCCATAGACAGTCTAGACAATCTGCCAGAAGTAAAAGGGTTTCTTACTGGATTTCCCGGATAAACCTGCAAAGAATTTGAAGGGCCAAACATTTTTTTTCCTGATAAATCTTCCTCTATCTAACATCCAGCCTCCCCTACCCATTGGCCAGGTTCCTCTGTACTTCAGGCTAACCTTTTCCTTCCCTTCCCTGTTTGGCGACAGATAACCACAGACATCTGGATCTCTCCATCATCCAGCACTGTTATTTCATGGCGTAGGAGTCCCTTTCCCCCATTTTCTAGTCTCCCTCAACCTCCTGCTTTCCAGCTTACTCATTTTTTCTGGTCCTGCAGGATCTGGTGGAGCATGGAGCAGTACATCCTGTTCCCTTGTCTCAACAGAAAACAGTTTTTTTTTAAACCTAGAATATTTCTGCTTCCCAGGAAAAAGGAGATGTGGAGGCCCATTCCAGACCTGTCTTGTCTAAACACCTTTCTCAAGGTTCCTTCCTTCAGGATGTTGTCTCTTCAGACTTTTTTCCTCATTTGCTTCCCAAAGCTTTTCTGGTCTCCCTGGATTTGAAGGATATTTACCTTCCCATTCCTGTTAATCCTCTTTCAGCAAATATTTGCATTTCTATATTTCTTTCTCTCACTATCACTTTTCTGCTTTGCCTTTTGGTCTTTCGACAGTTCCAAGGGTATTTACCTAAAGTCTAGACCTAGTGGTAGTTTTCTGCATACTTCAGGTAATCCAAATATTCCCTTATCTGGACGACCTTCTGATTTAATCCCTCTGCTTCAGAATCTACACTTCACTATGCTGTCTCTGTGCAGTGTTGGATTCACTCTCATTTTCAAAAAGTCAGTGTAGACTCCCTCTCAGGACCAAGTGTTTTTGCATTGCAGAATTCAGACCATCCCAATGTTGGTTTCTCGTCCGCCTCCAAAGGTCTTTTCCTTGACAACTTATTTTCATTCTCTTCTTCTTCTTCTTCCAGTTCTTCCTGCAAGGGAATTCCTCTGAGCCCTGGGGTTCATGGCATCAACCATTGCCATAATTTTGTTTGCCAAACTCCACATGAGGACATTTCAATGGTATCTCAAGGCTGTTTGGCTCAGTACTGCCACCCTCTGGAGTTTCCAGTCCTTCTCTTAACCTGTCTCAAACTCTAACTCTACTGATGAATTCAGCAGATTCTGTCTTTTTAGGTTCCTCTTCCTTCTGAAAAGCTGTACACAGATGTTTCTGGTCAAGGTTGGGGAACTTCTTCCAACTATCTGAAAAGTCAGGGTCTCTGGTCCCATGCGCAGGTGTCAGACCACATCACTGTCAAAGAGATGAGGGTTCTAATCCCACTTCTTCAGGCTTGTCACTCCCTTTGGATTCCAGGTCCTCTAAAGGTTTTTACATATAAAACGCAACAGCATTGTTGGCCAAGTTGAACACCTTTGTACTGCTGCTACGCTTGCATCACCGAAGTAACACTGCTAACCTGCACTAGTTAAACAGTGGCTTTCTAAACGGCTTGAGATATATGATATATGTATAGCTAATTACAATACCAATCCTTCTGGTGTGTTATACTGCTGAATAATCGATGTTAAGTTGTCAATCTCGCCTCCATTCTTGCTGGATGGGTTCGGAGCCGATCCTCGGCTCTGACTCGGCCACTTACTAAAGCTCGAGAGCTAATTTTACTGGCTCGAGGCAACCCTATATCCCATGATGCAAGGCGATAACTACCCAGATCTCGTTTGCCGCTTTCGCTTGCGAGGTGCTTTTTTTACCTGCTCCTGGTAAGTTTTTCAAATTTCAGACTTTTAGTCTCTCCCCTTTTGTTTTAGTCACTACCGTTGTTCTGTAAACTCTTAACGATTAGTTTAACCCTATCTCAGTTAATGTTCCCTTTTTTCCAGTTATTTATCCCTTCCCCTAAGTTAGGCCTTAAGCCTCCCCCTTTCCTAATTTTTTGTCAGGGATTCTGTGTGGTGTTTGGGTGTGTTTGTATCCCTGTTTTAATTTTTATTTGGATTGGGTGTTTATTGTGTGTGTGTCTGTGTTTTGTTACTTAGTGCTTCCTCGACACAGTTATGTCGAAGGACACAAAGGTCTCAGGCTTCAAGAAGTGTGACTCGTGCTGTCAGAAAATGTCTCTGACAGACGGTCACACTTCTTGTGTTTACTGCCTGGGACCTCTGCACCTGCAGGACTCTTGTGCTGTCTGCCATGCCTTCAGCCCAAGAGTCTTGCAGGAGTGCAGAAATAAATTAATACTGAGGGGCTTATTAAAGCCTGAGAGCTCCCCGACTAAGTCAGCTCCGGGGAAGTCCTCGAAACCAGTTAAGCCTTCGGCTCCAAGCCCTAGGCCATCGGCTACTGGTTCGCCTACTGTGAAGAGATCGGCTCCAGCCGGAGCCGATCCTTCTATGTCACAGGTTACAGTATCGGCTCCATCCGGTGCCGATACTGCTAAATCTGGGCACTCAGTGTTGGCTCCGGCTGGAGCCAATGTATCCTCGGCTCCTTCGGCTCCACCTATCTCAAGAAAGAGATCAAGATCCCCTTTGTTGGAGTTGATACATTCAGCTCCGAGATCACCCCTGCTCTCGGAGTGGAGTCATCAGAGCCAGTCTTCTCGGTCATCCAGGCTGTCCGACCACGACCTTGAGAGAGTGGTGAGTAGACTATTAAAGTCTCAGGCACTGGCCCAAATGCTCCATAGCCCGTCTCAACAGATGGTAGCTATTACACATCCACCTAACATTCCTCCTTCGACTCTCTTACAGAATTCAGAGCCGGAGCTCCTCGGAGCCGTGACTGTTGTGGCTTCGGAGCCGATAACACCTCCCCCTTTGGCTCCGTCGTCCTCTGCTCCGATCTCCCCCTTGATGCCTTTATTGGAGGGATTCGGGCGTCTGGTCTCTCTCGTTGGCTCCGAGGGGGCGAGTGGCATCGGACCCTTGTCCGACCCCATTCTCCCTCTCGGATCTTCGGCGCTGGTGAGCTCAGCCCTGACATCAGCCTCGGCGCCATCCTTGTCGGTGCGGCCTTGGCTTCCTATCTCTTCGGAGCAGGAGCCTTCTGGCCTCTCTGATGGGGAGCCTTCAAGGTGATGAGGAGTGTACTAGCCCCAGGGCGTAGTCAACAGTCAGTTCCATCAGCTCCTCCCACTACAGTGCCTGCTGACGTCTCTTCCCACTCTCTTGCTTCCGGACCCAGAGATCCAACGCCTCAGGTTTCCTCAGTGGGAATATCTTCCTCTTCTGAGGCTTCTCCTGACCCGTCAGGTGAGCCTCCGTGTAAGAGGACATGTAAGAGGAAACATCTAGACTCCCCCAGTCTATTACATCCGATACTGACTTGGATGAGTCAGAGGGATCCCCAAGGTCCCCCTCTGAGGATGTCTTTTTCTCAGACATCCTTGAACTCCTTAAGCAGAGGGGGAACTGGCCTTCCCTTAATCCTTCCGAGGACGAGTCAGTATACCTAGAGGCGTTCGGGTCTCAACCCTCCACCTCCTGGGTGTCTCTGCCTTTCGACCCTCTTATGGACATGGTGGCTCGGAAGGCGTGGATGGCCCCGGACTCGGTGGAACCCATTCCTCGGAGGCCTTCTAAATTCATTACAGCCCCACCTGATAGGCAATTTTTGACAAAAGGTGTCCCGGTTGATGCCATGGTGGTGGCTGCAGCCACCAAGAAGGAATTAGCTGATCCTTCAGTACCTGTCCATCCTCCTAACAAGGATTCCAGGACTATGGATAGGTACGGCAAGCGGATATTTTCTTCAGCGACCTTTGCCATGCGGTCGCTGAACTATTTGTGTCACTTCACCCGCCTTCAAAGAGATGTTCTTAAAGAGTTGGGAGAAGTTTTACAGGATCTGTCAGCTGCTGGGTCCCAGGATAAAATTAACTCACAGCTAGGAATCCTAAACTCCATTGTTAACTCCTCCATGCGGCTCATTTCATATGCAGCCGATGGAGCGAGTAGGGCCGCAGGCACAGGAGTGGCTTTAAGGCGTCAATCCTGGATGCGGCTTTGTAATTTTGCAGACCCCTGCAAGGCCCTTCACAAACTCTCCCTTTGATGGTTCGACCTTGTTCGGACCTCAAGTGAAAGACACCTTGACTAGATGCGAACAAGATGGCAAGACTCTTTCTGCCGTAGGAGTCCGTTTCTCCATCCCTTCAAGACCTTACCCAAAAGGTCAAAAGGGAGGGAAAATGTGGTTCCGCAAATCTCAAGGAGTCACGCCTGACGCACGAGGTCAGTTTACCCCCAGAGGCAGAGGGGGTAACAACAACAGACACCGCCCTAGGGGCAGAGGGGGTCCGTAGAATCAGGGTAGCAGGGAGTCTCTCTCTGACAAACCCTTCCAGCATCTCTGAGATGTTGCCCGATTGTCCACCTTCGGAGGCAGTCGGGGGAAGATTATCGCTGTACCCAAAAGCCTGGCTTTCCCTTTCTCAAGACAAATGGGTACAGTTGATCATATCCTAGGGTTACAAAATTCCCTTTATCCAAACCCCAGTTCAGCAAAAGGGAACCCTACCAGATGTTCCACCCGGTCTAAGGGAACTAGCAGTACCAGAGATATCAAAACTGCTGGCAAAAAGAGCCATCCAGCCAGTCCCAGCAGACCAAATAGGATCCGGAATCTACTCAAGGTTCTTTTTAGTACCAAAAAAGGCAGGGGACTGGAGACCAATATTAGTTCTCAGCAAACTAAACAAGTTTGTAAAGAAAACAAGATTCTGGATGGTCACGCTTCAGTCCATTCTACCCTTTCTGGGCAAGGACATTTGGATGTGCTCGGTGGACCTTCAGGATGCGTACTATCACATAAAAATTCACAGGCGCTCCAGAAGGTTTCTCCGCTTTCGGCTGGGGGCCAGTCACTTCCAGTTCAGAGCCCTGCCATTTGGACTCACTACAGCCCCCAGAGTGTTCACCAAATGTATGGCAGCGGTTACGGCTCACCTGAGACGTCAAGGATTCCAGGTGTTTCCATATCTAGACGACTGGCTCCTCACTGCCACCACCAGGCATCAACTTCTCCAAGCCAGAGATTACACCATTCACATTTGCAGAGGGCTAGGGATTTCTATAAATTTCGAAAAATCTGCCTTGTCGCCCTGTCAATCTATTACCTTTATAGGTGCAAAATTGGACACCGTACAACTTTCAGCAAAGTTAACAGACCAAAGAATCTTGGATATTCAAAACCACATCCATGTGATTCTTCAGAGCGACAAAATTCAGGCCAGGTTTGCCCTGAAAGTATTGGGTCTTATGGTGGCCGCCATAACACTTCTTCCCCTTGCCCGCTTTTACATGCGTCTCCTACAATGGATGCTGTTCGCCCAATGGTCCTTTCAACGACTTCCCATGCGTCACAGGATCATAATAACTCCAATTTGCAAAAGGCATCTGACCTGGTGGATATTGTCCCCTCAAGTCCATCAGGGCAGACCCTTTGTTCCTCCCGCCCCGGTCGCCATGGTTACATCGGACGCCTCCCTGATAGGGTGGGGGGGCATTATCAGGTCAGGATGGTCCATGGCACTTGGCAACCTTTCAAATGCCACCTGCACATAAATGTCCTGGAGATGAGAGCAATGCTTTTAACATTGCAAGCCCTCCACGACTCTCTTCCCCTGGGAACTATTGTAGTCCAAACGGACAATATGTCCGTAGTGTGGTATATCAACAAGCAGGGCGGAACCAAGTCCTATCCACTGTGTCGAGAGGCACTCAGACTTTGGCAGTGGGCAATCTCTTCTTAGCGGTTTCTGATAGCAACGCATATCCCCGGGAAATCCAACATCATAGCGGACAGGTTGAGCAGAGTTATTCTCATGCCTCACGAGTTGTCTCTCAAACAATCTGTGACAGAAGAGATTTTTCAGAAGTGGGGCCTTCCTTGCTGCAATCTTTTTGCTACGCCTCAAAACAGCAAATGCCCCGACTTCTTCTCTCTCTTCCCCCTTCCAGGCCATCCCCCCAGAGACACTCTAATCCAAGATTGGCCCCGGGGACTTCTCTTTGCCTTTCCTCCTTTTCCTCTAATACCACAAGTAATTCAGAAAGCAACCGCCTTGAGAGCCAAGATGATTCTCATTGCCCCTTATTGGCCTCAACAGATATGGTTTCCGTTCCTACATCATTATCTTTTGGTACAGCCATGGCATCTGGACCCGGTTCCAGATCTTCTGACCCACCAGTCGGGGCAGCTGCACCAATCCATACCTTCTCTCAACCTCACTGCTTGGTTGCTCCACTTCCATCCCTAGCCAGGCTTCCTATGATTTCTAATCCCGTCCGGGATATCATAGTAGCTTCCCTTAAATCTTCCACCAGAAGGATTTATGCTAGTAAATGGCAACGTTTCTCCTTCTGGGCAAAAGCTAGGAACATAGATCCCTTTACTGCTCTGATTCATTCGGTCTTGGAATTCCTAGCCGAGATTTTTCATTCAAGATCTTCTTCCTCCACAGTAAAAGTTCAATTGGCAGCCATTTCAAATTTTCATATCGGCTTGTTGGACCACAACATCATGTCACATAAACTTTGCAAGGCATTCCTTAGAGGTATATTCTTACTTAAACCTCCGATTAGAGACCCCCCCACCACAATGGGATCTAAATTTAATTTTAACATCCTTGATTCTTCCCCCTTTCGAACCTGCGGCTACCTGTTCATTGAAATTTTTTTCTTGGAAGACACTCTTTCTAGTCGCCATTACTTCTGCCAGGAGAGTATCTGAGCTTCATGCACTCTGCATTCGTCCTCCCTACTTAATCTTCCACAAAGACAGAGTTTCTCTAAGGACTAATTTGTCTTTCTTACCCAAAGTGGCATCGCAGATGAACTTAAATCAATCTATTGATCTTCCAGTTTTTTTCCCAAATTATTCTAATAGAGCGGAACAAAAGCTACATTATCTCAATGTTCACCACCAACTCAGATATTATCTGAACAGAACCAAACAATTTAGGAAATCTGATCAACTGTTTTTATCCTATGCAGAGAACAGGAAAGGCCTTCCAGTATCCAAGGTAACCCTATCTAGGTAGCTGTCTTCTGTGATTACATGCATTTATCAACTCAGAGGTAAAGAGTTGATTTCTAGGCGAAAAGCCCATTCCACCAGAGCTCTAGCTACATCTACAGCTTTTCAGGCTAGACTTCCAATAGACACTATTTGTGCAGCAGCCACATGGGCCTCTTCTCATACCTTTGTTTCGCATTAGAAATTAGACTTGGCCTCCAGAAACAGAGCAAAATTTGGTTCCACCGTTCTCAAGAGTCTGTTCCATTGAGCCACCCAGAATAAAGGTGCTAGGGACGTGGTCCCATCCAGCAAGAGTGAAGGCGAGATTGACAACTTAACATTAAGAAGTTATGTACCTACCATAACGTTCCATGTTAGTTGTCTTCTCTCGCCTTCTTTCTTGCATCCCGCCCACCATCCCCCTAGCCTGGTCAGACCGAAAAGATTGTTCCGCTTCCTTGAAGAGTCTTGATCCAATTTTTCCAGCTAATCAGCTTACTAGTGTCACTAGATCAGGTTGGTCTTTTTCGGGGGATTATTACCTCTTCCTCCTCCTCTCCAGTTGGAGGAATATATTGCATAATTTTTCCTTAGCTACCAAACGAGATCTGGGTAGATATCGCCTTGCATCATGGGATATAGGGTTGCCTTGAGCCGCTAAAATTAGCTCTCGAGCTTTAGTAAGTGGCCGAGTCAGCAAGAAAGAAGGCGAGAGAAGACAACTAACATGGAACGTTATGGTAGGCACATAACTTCTCATTTTGAAGTATAGATGTATTGTATGTATTAGTCTCATCTTGGAAATGGCATATTATTGTGTTAAAAGCAGCTAGGAAGTAATATGCGATGTAAACTTGCATGGAATCCTTGGTGCATAACGGTATTTCAGTAACATATGAAACCGTGCATGAGGTACTCACTTGCTGGTTAAATAATCTGCTGTTGTAAGTGTTATCTGCCCCAGCAACTATAGCTTTTTGTGTTCTCATAGTAATAGCGTGGTGTCGACACCTATACCAGCCCACTATCTAGTCCAGTTGGTATCCATATTAACTTAGATAATGTCCTCTCTCTTTCCCTCTCCTATATTTAGTCATCCAGTTTAACCCTTGTGTCTTACAGCTGTCCCCTAAGGTGCAGCGTCCTTCTCCTCCCACAGAAACCATCAACAAGGTTCCAGCTCCTACGTGGGTTTTTTCCTCCAGGAAAAGCTCCCAGCCAGACCGGAATCATCTTTCTAGGGCTCAATGTAGGTGCTTTTTCTAAAATTACAGCCCTACTAGCTTAAATATTAAAAAAAGAAAAATGCTCACTGCTTTAGTTTCGTGTTGTAAAATAGCAACGGGAGTGCACACTTGTAAGTCATCCCATACACTCTGGCTTATTATCCTAAAAGTAAGTCCTAGTTTCTTTTGAAGTGATATTAAATCACCTGTAGGTGACAGCAGATATCCAGGTATTCTATCCATACTGCAGATAATGTTGAAATGGTGCTAACCGTACTATCCTTTCTTCCTTTTGCCTTTCCTTCCCCTTCCCAGGCCACTCTTTAATTGGTGTAAAACTACAGAATAAGGTTAATAAAAACATTATATTGAATAATTCACTACAGTTGCACTAAATCAGCCTACTTCTCTAAACTTTGTGCCGGTCATAGTCTTACCTACTTACCGGGTTGATTCTATCAGCAGGACTGATTGTTTTTGGTGCCACTGGGTCCGGTTGGTTCAGCCCCACTTGGGCTCACTTCGCTCACCTACCCTGCCCCCATTCCCCACCCACCCCTCTACTCCTACATTTATCCATACTCCAAACCACCTGACCACCAATACGAAACTCACCATCCAATCCACACTCTTAGAATAACTCCACACCCTAAGCCACACTGCATCATACTTTTCTAACCACCCACCTCTCCACCACTTACTCTTATCTTTAGCACTTCCCCCATCCTACTCTACCTTCAAACCCTTCACCCATCTTCCTTATAGTACATACCCCTCCAGCTATGTCTCATAGCCTCCACTCCCAACAGCACTTTCCTCCTCAGCTACTAGTCTTATTAATTATAGGTCTCTCCATAGCCTCCATAAGTACCTCCTACCACCACAGACTCACCCGCTACAATAACCTACGATCTCCCACCCTACCCCTTACCACAACCTTTCCCCCAGTCACCTATCCCCATCCACAGTCACTTACAGACCATCCTTCACCCTACTCAGCTCCCCCATCTGTTTTGACTCCACTTCCAAAAAACAACCTAGTCTCAAATTCCACACCCTAACAATGCTGTACCTCGAAACAGTCACCACAGTAGCAGTCCAGTTATTACTAGGAGGTGATATCCACCCCACTCCCGGCCCAATAACAACCTCAACTAACACCCAAAATCCCCACCTTCCATTCAAACACAAAACCTCCGACTTGCTAATACTCAACCTGAATATTCGCAGTATTATGAACAAAATAGAACAACTTCACTCTACTATCTCCATTTACAACCTTGATCTAATACTCATTACAGAGACATGGCTTAAACCACATATCAAGGATAACCACATAATCCCACCTGGATACAATATTCGAAGGGTTGATAGAGCTAACAAAAGAGGTGGAGGGATTGCCCTACTTTACAAAACTAGCTTAAACCTTCAACTTCTACAAATTGTATCCCCAGGCTTTCAAAATGCAGAAACCATATTCGCTAACGTCCACTTAAACCAGCAAAAACATCTAAACTTAATCAGAATTTATATACCCCCAGGCAATAACCTAACCACCCTAGAATCCATACAACATTGGGCCTCCCACTCCCTTCCCCATGAAACTATAGTCCTAGGCGTGTGAGCGTCAACTGGAACTCTATCCACTCTCTAACACCCACCAGCCATATTAACCTTTATAACTTCACCCAACTCATAGATGCACCTACTCGCATCGATAAGTCTACCGAAATGAATCCGTATTAGACTGGATCCTTACAAGTCATCCCAATACTGCCCAACTCTCTGTGATTACAAGCTCACATTTGTCCTTAGACATAAACTAAAACCTAATAACCCTCCTTCCAGTTCACAATCCCGCTCCTGGAAAAAACTTCCTTACAGCTCACTTCCTAGAAGCTGTAAAATCTTGTAACTGGCCTCCTGTCAAAAGCCTCCCACTTGATAAGGCAGTTGAATACTTTTAACTCCACATTTCTAAACATCCTCAACCATCTAGCCCCAATCAAAACAATTAGGATATATAGTAACCCTGCCTCCTGGCTACTAAAAAAACACAAGAGCCTTACTCAAGGACAGGGACAAAGCTTGGAAAATCTGGCAACAACACAAAACACCCGCAACTAGGTAAAGCTTTCTGGAACTCCATAATAAAGCAAAAAAAAAAAAAACAAATTAAGATTGACAAGCAAAACCACTACATTTCCCTACAAAGTAAGCACAGCTCCAACCCTCAAAAATTTTGGGCTGCAGTGAACAACATTCTCCAGCCTGGAAACCCCCTCCCCCAGTATCGAAGGTATAACCTCAGACATAACCAATAGTTTCAATGAATATTTTACCACTTCTGTACTTACATTCATAAACAGTACAAACACTCCCAACCTACCACAAACCCCTATGGCCCAAAATAACACTGCCCCCTTCTCTGTCACGTCAGTACCAACTTCTGTTATCTAAAAATACTTAACTAAACTCAAACCAACCACCCTCGCAGCTGACAATCTTCCCGCCAAATACCTTCAACTTGCCTATAGCCTACCCCATCTTACTACTAATAAATAGATCCGTTGCTGAAAATACTGTTCTTTCCTTATGGAAGACCTCATTCATCATTCCCCTTCACAAGGGTGACCCTCTACTGACCTCTCTAATTACTGACCCATCGGGATCCTCTCATCCCTATCAAAGAAATGTGCATTCCTCATCAACTCCTCACCCACCTTCTCTTCAATAGTCCCCTTGCCAAATCCCAACATGGATTCTGCCCATCCCACAGTACCACCACCGTCATAACTAAGTTCACCAACACTATAAACTCACTCAGGAACCAAGGCAACCTAGTCTCTGCTACCTTTCTAGACTTATCCAAAGCATTTGATACAGTCTCTCACAATAAACTCCTAACATGCCTCTCTGACCTCAGCATCAACAACTCCACCCTACTCTGGTTTAAAAGTTACCTAGATAACCGTCAACAATCTGTCAAATGGAACAAAATCCACGTCGGCAGAACCAGCAGCAAAGAGTCCAATATTAAGTGCTTTATTAACATCCACTTTTCGTTCAAGAAAACTGAACTTTTTCAGACAAACATCAAAAGGTAACAAATGTAAAAAAAACTCCTTAAATACACAATTAACAACACATGGTACATTTGAATGGACCAACCAACTGGTTAAAACTCACTGACATCAATATGTGGGAAAAAGCTGATCTCAAAGCTTCTTAAAGAGCTACTACATACAAAAGTCAGATCTTTACAGATTGTGTTTTGAAATCAAACAACTAACCAAAATGAAATAAAAAATTATCAATGAAAATGTGTCTAAACATAAAATGTTTAAAACCAAGAAAAACATAATAAATGGAACCAATTTAATAACTTAAAATAAGAAGTAAAACATAAAAAATAGTAAGTCATGAATGGAAAATAAAAATAAAAAATAATAAATAATAAAATTACCTCTGCATACTTCTGAGTTTCAAAATGCAAGCTAAACTTACTCTGTCATTAAGACCTAGAGGTCTGTATGAACAGAGTTTCAGCTGCCAACTCACTTCTAGGCGCTCTAATAATAGTTGAAAAGGACCCCCCCTGATGTCAAAGGGAACCTGTCCTAACACCCTAAAAGTAAAACTATGCTGAGGGTGGTCATTAACATGTTTTGCCAAAGCGTTTTCACACTTATTTTTCGTAATACAATATAAATGCTCATAGATCCTTTTGTTAAAACCTCTGTCAGTCTTGCCCACATAAAACGCTGGGCAAGACTTTCAGCAAGCTAAATAAACAACCGATCGAGATTTACAGTTGAATCTACCAACAGTGGAAAAAGAAGACCCAGCAATTTTAAATCTCGAACCAGTGGCAATGTGCCTGCACATGTTGCAACTCTCACATTTGAAAGTGCCCTCTACTCTGACACGGGTGTCCTTTTTTGTTTCTAATATCCGTTTGAGGTTATCAACCCTCCTGTATATAAAACTAGGCAAAGTACCAAGCCTGGCTTGTAAGGCATCGTCACAACAGAAAATATTCCAGTTCTTGACAAACACCTCCTTAATTAAGTGAATCTCAGCACTATAATTAGTGATGAAAGAAATAGAAGTGTCTACTTTCTTTTTTGTCTACAAAGACGTCAGGCATGACTGGGGGTGAATGTTCTAGTGGACAACTTGTGAACAAACTGCTTTGTAAAATAGGTTTATTAACACCCACATACCTTTTAGTCTGGACCTCAGTAACCAGGTCGTGAATGAACTTGTCTGGGTAACCTCTGTGTAGAAACAATCCCTTAATAAGCTCACATTCTTCTAAAAAGGGTTCATCGTCTGTTACCATTCGAGCAGCGCGCACAAGTTGCCCCTTGACTACCCCTCTTTTTTGGTGCCCAGGGTGGGCACTAGTAAAGTGTAACATGGTGTTAGAATAGGAACTCTTACGAAATATTTTAGCCTTAAAGCTAGCAGCAGAAATGTCGTTGTATAAGTCTACATCCAGATAAGAAATTCTAGAATCAGACTCTACAAATGTAAAATTCAAAAAAGACGTGCTGGAATTGAGATGGTCCATGAAAGTCCCCACATCATTAGTTGAACCTTCTGTCAATATAAAGATGTCATTCAAAAATCTGGTATAAAAATCGATTTTGAACTGACTGTTACGATTACCAAAGACATATCTGTGTTCCCATTCAGCCATTACGATGTTGGCAAAACTGGCCCCTACTGGTGAGCCCATGGCTACATCAGTCTTCTGCAAATATATCTCTCCCCCAAATGTTACAAAGTTGAACTTCAAGATGACATCTAACAATTCCTGCACCAATCTGATTTCTACACTGCTAGCGTTATGATGCAATAAACGGTCAGTGACCCAGTCGATCCCTGTAGCATGAGGGATAGACGTATAAAGATCTATGTTAAGTTGTCAATCTCGCCTTCATTCTTGCTTGATGGGTTCGGAGCCGATCCTCGGCTCCGACTCGGCACTTGCTTTAGCTCGAGAACTCCTTTTACCAGCTCGAGGCAGCCCCATATCCCATGATGCAAGGCGGTAAGTACCCAGATCTCGTTTGCCGCTTCGCTTGGGAGGTCTTCTTTTTACCAGCTCCTGGTAAGTTGTTCACATTTGTGATATTTAAGCCCCTTTTTAGTCTAAAACTCTTTTATTGATAGTTTAAGTTTATTTTTCTACCCTTTCTGACAGAAATTCCCTGTCTCCTTTAAATTTTTGTTAGTCAATTTTTCCCTATCCCATCCCCCCCCTGTTAGGGTGTGTGTGTTGGTGTTTTATAGAATACCTCTTGGTATTTTGTTTAACTTAATTTTGACTGGTGTGTGTGTGTGTTGTGTTTTTCAGCACCATGTCAAAGGAGAGGGTCTCAGGTTTTAAGAAGTGTGACTCGTGCTGTCAGAAGATGTCTCTGACAGACGGTCACACTTCTTGCCTGTATTGTCTGGGCCCTCTTCACCTGCAGGACTCCTGTGCTATTTGTCACTCCTTCAGCCAGAGAGTCCTGCAGGAGAGACGTAATAAGTTGATTCTTAGGGGCCTTCTTAAGCCGGAGGGCTCTCCGGCTAAGTCGGCTCCACCAAAATCAACAAAACCTGCCAAGGCCCAGGCTTCTGTATCTAAGCCTGCGGCCTCGGCTCCGACTCGTACTGAGTCGAGATCGGCTCCGGCTGGAGCCGATTCTGGCTTGACAAAGCTTTCTGTATTGTCCACTTCGATGTCGGCTCCGATCGGTTCCGACACCCATGTGGCACAGGCATCGGTGTCGGCTCCGTCGTGTCCTCTGACACCGTTACTTTGGTGGCTGTATCGGCTCCGGCTGGAGCCGATACATCGAGGCTTCCTGTCGGCTCCGAGAAGTCGGCTCCGACAGGATCTATAGTATCGGCTCCGATGGCTCATTCCAGGAAGAGGTCGAGGTCTCCTTCCTTGGAGCCAATACTTTCGGCTCCGGCTTCACCTCTTCTATCGGAACGGAGCCATCGGAGCCGATCTTCAAGGTCATCCAGGTTGTCAGATCATGACCTAGAGTGGTCAGTAGATTACTCAAGTCACAGGTACTGGCCCAAATGTTACACAGTCCGTCTCAGCAGACGACTGTTGGTCCACACCCGTTACAGTTCCTCCTTCAACTCTACCCCAGAGTTTGAGTTGGAGTCTTCGGGCATGGTTACTGCTACGGCTGGAGGACGGATACCCCTTCTGTTCCTTCAACCTCTACTCTTATCTCCTCTTGAGACCTTCCTTAGAGGGATTCGTGGGTCGGGCTTCCATGGTCTCCTCCGAGGGGTGAGTGGCATCGGACCCTTGTCCGAACCCGCTCTTCCCCTTGGAGCCTCGGCCTTGGTGAGCTCGGCTCCGACATCTGCCTCGAGACTTCTATTCGGTGGTCCCGGAGTTCCTAGCTCTTCGGAGCGGGTTCTCTCGGACCTGCCTGGGAGGGGAGCATTCGAGGTGATGAAGAGTGTACTGGCCACTGGTATCAGTCAGCAGTCTGTTCCAGTAGCTCCTCCCTCTATAGTACCTGTTGACATCTCTGCCACTTCTCTTGCTACAGGACCCAGAGATCCTCCGCCTCAGGTTTCCCCATTGGGAATTTCCCCTCTTCCGAGGATTCTCCTGATGTTTCGGGAGATCCTCCTAGGAAGAGGACTTGTAAGAGGAAGCATGTAGACTCCCTGAGTCTGTCACTTCGGATACTGACTTTGATGAGTCAGAGGGATCCCCTAGATCCCTCTGAGGATGTCTCCTTCTCAGACATCCTAGAACTTCTGAAACAGAGGGAAACTGGCCCACCAACAATCCCTCTGAGGATGAGTCAGTATACCTAGAGGCGTTTGGATCTCGGCCCTCCACCTCCTGGGTGTCTCCGCCTTCGACCCCTTATGCAGGTTATTGCACGAAGGCGTGGGCAGCTCCTGACTCTGTAGAGCCAGTCCCTAGGAGGCCTTCTAAATTTATCACTGCCCAGTGACAAACAATTCCTTACCAAGGGTGTCCCCGCTGATGCCATGGTGGTGGCTATGCCACCAAAAGGAACTTGCAGATCCTTCCGTGCCGTCCATCCTCCTAATAAGGACTCTAGGACCATGGATAGGTAGTAAGCGGATGTTTTCCTCAGCGACCTTTGCTATGCTCGCTGAATTACCTATGTCACTTCACCAGACTCCAAAGGGATATCCTGAAGGAGCTGGGAGAGGTAGTTCAGGATCCTACAGCTGCAGGGGCTCAAGAAAAGATTGCTTCGCAGCTAGGAACCCTCAATTCCGTTGTTAACTCCTCCATGCGGCTAATATCTTATGCTGCGGATGGAGCGAGTAGAGCCGCAGGCACAGGTGTGGCTCTTAGACGCCAAGCCTGGATGCGGCTATGTGATTTTGCGGATCCCTTTAAGGCGTCCTTCACAAATTCTCCCTTTGATGGGTCAGCTTTGTTTGGCCCTTAGGTGAAGGAAACCTTGACCAGGTGCGAGCAGGACGGCAAGACTCTTTCTGCTGTTGAGTCCGTTTTCCACACCTTCTAGGCCTTATCCCAAAGGACAGAAGGGTGGGAAGATGTGGTTCCGTAAATCCCAAGGAGTCACGCCGGATTCACGTGGTCAGTTTACCCCTAGAGGCAGAGGGGTAACAATAACAGATGCCGCTCTAGAGGCAGAGGGGTCCAAGAACCAGGGAAACAGGGAGCCTCTCTCTGACAAGCCCTTTCAGCATCCCTGAGGTGTTGCCCGGCTGTCCCTCCTTGGAGGCAGTCGGGAAGATTATCACTGTACCCAGAAGCCTGGCATTCCCTCACTCAAGACACATGGGTACAGTCGATCATATCCAAGGGTTACATAATTCCTTTCGAGGAAAGTCCTTTCCCTCAAATTCCCTTCCAGATGTACCACCGGTCTAAGGGACATTGCAGAGTTAGAAATCGCAAAACTACTGCAAAAAGAGCCATTCAGCCAGTTACAATAGACCATTCAGAGCCGGAATCTACTCAAGGTTCTTTTGGTCCCCAAAAGACGGGAGACTGGAGACCAATATTGGATCTCAGCAGACTCAACAAGTCTGTCAGGAAGACAAGATTCGAATGGTCACTCTTCAGTCAATTCTGCCCTTCTTACAGAAGGACAACTGGATGTGCTCAATAGATCTTCAGGATGCGTACTATCACATCAAAATTCACAGACGCTCCAGGAGATTTCTCCGCTCGGCTGGGGTCCAGTCATTTCCAGTTCAGAGCCCTGCCCTTTGGTCTCACTACAGCCCCAGAGTGTTCACCAAATGCATGGCAGTGGTCACGGCTCACCTGAGACGTCAAGGATTCCAGGTGTTTCGTATCTCGACGACTGGCTCCTGTCAGCCACCACCAGGCATCAGCTTATACAAGCCAGGGATTACACAATAGACCTTTGTTCTCATTTGGGCATCTCAGTCAACTTCGAAAAGTCATCCTTATCGCCCTGCCAGTCTATTACCTTCATAGGCGCAAACTTAAACACTGTTCGGATGTCAGCTACCCTTACAGAACAAAGAGTTTCAGACATTCAGACTCATGTCAGGATCATTCTGGCCAGCAAGAAAATACAGGCCAGAATGGTTCTGAAGGTATTAGGTCTCATGGCTGCGGCCATTACACTTCTTCCCCTGGCTCGATTCTACATGCGCCTTCTTCAGTGGATGCTGTTCACACAGTGGTCATACCAGCAACTTCCAATGCGTCACCAGATTCTGGTGACAAAAACATGCAAAGAACATCTTGCTTGGTGGATCACATCGTCTCAGGTTCACCAAGGCAGGTGCTTTGTACCTCTGTCCCCGATAGCCACTGTCACCACGGATGCCTCCCTGATCGGGTGGGGGTCATTATCAGGGCAGGATGGTTCATGGGACGTGGCAACCGTTCGAGTACCATCTGCACATAAATGTCCTGGAGATGAGAGCAGTGCTTTTAACGTTGCAAGCCCTCAACGACTTTCTTCCCGTAGGGACAATTGCAGTCCACACAGACAACATGTCTGTAGTTTGGTATATCAACAAACAGGGCGGAACCAAGTCCTACCCCTTGTGTCGAGAAGCGCTCAGACTTTGGCAATGGGCGATCTCCTCTCATCGGTTTCTGGTAGCAACGCATATCCCTGGGAAAACCAACATTATAGCGGACAGATTGAGCAGAGCTATCCTCATGCCTCACGAGTGGTCTCTCAAGCAATCTATAGCGGAAGAGATTTTTCTGGAATGGGGTCGACCATGTTGCGAGCTTTTTGCTACTCCCCAAAACAGCAAATGTCCAGACTTCTTCAGCCTCTTCCCACTATCAGGCCATCCCCCCAGAGACGCTCTGACCCAGGATTGGCCCCAGGGACTTCTTTATGCCTTCCCTCCATTTCCTCTGATCCCTCAGGTGATCCAGAAAGCTACCGTTTTGAGAGCCAAATTGATTCTCATTGCCCCTTACTGGCCTCGACAAGTTTGGTTCCCGTTCCTCCATCATCACCTTTTGGTGCAGCCGTGGCATCTGGACCCAGTGCCAGATCTACTGATTCACCAATCCGGTCAGCTGCACCGGTCAATCCCTTCTCTCAACCTCACAGCATGGTTGCTCCACTTCCTTCCTTAGCCAGGCTTCCTTTGATCTCTAACCCAGTTAGAGACATCATAGTAGCTTCACTAAAATCCTCTACCAGGAGGATTTACACAAGCAAATGGAAACGTTTCTCTTATTGGGCTAAGGCCCAAAATATTGATCCTTTTACTGCCCCTGTTCAGGCAGTTCTGGACTTCTTAGCTGAGATTTTTCATGCAGGCTCCTCTTCTTCCACAGTCAGAGTTCAATTGGCTGCTATTTCTAATTTTCATGTCGGGATAGCAGATCATAATATTATGTCCCATAGGCTCTGCAGGGCCTTCTTAAAAGGAATTTTCCTACTAAAGCCTCCAATCAGGAATCCTCCTCCTCAGTGGGATCTAAATTTAGTGCTGACATCCTTGATTCTTCCCCCCTTCGAGCCAGCTGTTTCTTGTTCCCTGAAATATCTTTCTTGGAAAACTTTATTCCTAGTGGCTATTACATCTGCCAGGAGGGTGTCTGAACTTCATGCTCTTCGGTTCGACCCCTATTTGATTTTTCACAAAGACAGAGTATCTTTGAGAACTAATCCATCCTTTTTACCTAAGGTCGCTTCAAAGAACAATCTGAATCAATCCATTGATCTCCTGTATTTTTCCTAACTATTCAGATAGAGCTGAACAAAAGCTACATTATCTTGACGTCCACCGTCAACTTAGATATTATTTGGACAGAACAAAAAAATTTAGAAAATCTGATCAACTTTTGTTTCATATGCGGATAATAAAAAAGGCCTTCCTGTTTCTAAAGTGACTTTGTCCAGATGGCTTTCTTCGGTCATCACTGAAATTTATACGCTCAGGGGAAAACAGCTGTGCTCAAAACCCAAAGCACATTCAACTAGGAGTTTAGCTACTTCTACAGCTTTTCAAGCTAGACTTCCTTTGGACACTATTTGTGCAGCGGCCACTTGGGCCACTCCTCACACTTTTGTTTCCCATTACAAATTGGACTTGGCCTCCAAGGACAGAGCCAGTTTTGGCTCTACAGTCCTCAAGAGTTTGTTCCATTGAGCCACCCAGGATAGAGGTGCTAGGGACGCGGTCCCATCAAGCAAGAATGAAGGCGAGATTGACAACTTAACATTAAGAAGTTATGTACCTACCATAACGTTCCATGTTAGTTGTCTTCTCGCCTTCTTTCTTGACCCTCCCTCCTTCCCCTGGCCTGGACAGACCTTGTATAAGAAACTATTATGCTAAAGACCATTCAGACCTGGTCCTTTTTCCATCTGTAAGTTTCTTCTTCCTTTGGGAAGTATTTTATGCTTGGTGTTATTGCCCTTTGTCAACAAACGAGATCTGGGTACTTACCGCCTTGCATCATGGGATATGGGGCTGCCTCGAGCTGGTAAAAGGAGTTCTTGAGCTAAAGCAAGTGCCGAGTCGGAGCCGAGGATTGGCTCCGAACCCATCAAGCAAGAAAGAAGGCGAGAGAAGACAACTAACATGGAACGTTATGGTAGGTACATAACTTCTTATTTACGTCTATTGTCACAAATCTATGACCTCTCTTGAATTCTAAAGCACCCATGGCTTTTAAAAAAGCCCAAGAGTCTTTACAGATGTGTGTTTTTTTTTCAACGTATTTTTTCAGTATATTATCCACGTATTTGGCTATCGGGTAAGTGATTGAACCCCTAGCATTAACCAGTAGCCTCATTGGAGGGTTGTGCACATCTTTGTGGATCTTGGGTAATCCGAAAACTGTCGGAATCTCGGGAAACAAAACAGTCAAATATTTCAACACATCTTGTTCTATAACATTTTCTAAAAACAAATCATTCAAGAAAACATAGATGCACATATATGCTGCATTCAATTTGTTAATGCTAGACAGTGTATAAGTATCCTGTAATAACATATGGGTAAGACAGTTTTCATAATGACAAGTGTCCATTAGTACTAAACCACCCCCCTTGTCAGGTTTAAGAATCCTGACAGGTAAACTTTTTAAAGTGTCCAACAAGTCAACTTCGTCATCAGTCAAGTTTTTGTTCGGAAGTGTCCTACAACAGTTGACTAAGTTTCTAATTTCGGTTTCACACAAATGTTCAAATAAAAAAAGTAAAAGGTGGATAGAGGGGTTAAACGTACTTGGAACTCTCAAAGTTTTTTTGTCTAAAACAGTATTACCAAAAATTAACAATAAATTCAACTTACGTATAAACAACTTTAAATCAAGCAATGTGTGTGCTAGATTAAAATGTCTCCATGGAACAAAAGTGAGACCTTTTGAAAATAAATCAGACATCTCCACAGTGATTGGAAAACTCGAATAGTTGTAAACAAAAAAATCCCCAAAACTGTTACTAATAATGTCAGGTTTTGTCCTTCTCATTACTTTTGAAAAGGCTTCTTGCTGTTGTTCCTGTGATAGCTTTTCGTGTTGTAAAACCTCTGATGGTTCTGTCCCCGGTTCGAGGAAAAAGACGGTGTAGAACGAGAAGCCTCCTCATCCCGGCCACCATCAGTCACAAAATTTTCTGTAGGAACAACATCCTCCACATCCTCTCCAGTAGCCGGCCTACTAGGTCTAGCTGCCTGCCTCATAACCCCATGAGTCAGGTTAACAGGAGCACCTAGACTGTCGCCAACACTCTGAGAATGGGGGGGGGGGTATGCAGTTTGTTTATTGTATGCATCTATGTCTATTTTCAGTTTTTTTCATTTTCATCTCCATATTATGAGATATCTGTTGGTCTATGGTTGAAAAAATTCGTTTATACTCAAAATTATACCTGTTAAAATCTACATGTGACTTAATATTGGTGTCCAAAATTTCAATTTCAGCACTCAACTGGTCTATAAATTTTTGATAAAATTTGGCCATTAAGTCCATTAACTCATGTCCATGTCTATCAAACAAACAAATCAGCTCACTATGGAACTCTGAACCAGCTATCAGTCCAGTGGGGTACTGCCAAGAGCGCAAGCCCTTTGGCACAACCCCCACTTTTTTACATTCATTAAAATAGGAAATCTCTAACTGAAGCTTCTTTACCTTTAAAGATTTGTGGTCCAAGGTCTTCAAAAAGTCCACTAAAGGTGCTTCTGATGTCCCTGTGTCAATAAACACAAACCCGTTCCTGTTCTCAAAAACTGGGAGTTGCTCATTCAACCAAGATGTAACATTCAGTGAGTCTCCAGTTCGGCTCAGAGATGAACTGGTCCTGGGACGTTCACCGGTACATCTAGGATGTACAGGAACCCTTGAAACAGTTGAGGTGGAACTTCCACTGTCCTCACGGTCATTCGACCCATCACTGGTGTCGCCTCAGAAGCCAAACCAACTCCAAGAACGTCTTCCGCCAAATTGTCAGCATTTCCCTTGAATGCTACTAGCCCATCCAAACATTGGGAAAGCACATCCATCCTTTCATTGAGTTTTTTAACCATGTTAGTAAAAGAAACCAGTGCAGAATTGTCCAAACAAGCACCTTCTTCCAGTTCCATAAATGCTAGTTGAATGCTGCCTGTTAAAGCTACTGGCAATGGATGCAAAACAAACTAACTGAAGCAACAGAAATTGAAACAAACTAAGATGAATGAAACAAAATCCATGTCAGCAGAACCAGCAGCAAAGAGTCCAATATTAAGTGCTTTATTAACATCCACTTTTCGTTCAAGAAAACTGAACTTCAGACAAACATCAAAAGGTAACAAATGTAAAAAAATTCCTTAAATACACAATTAACAAAACATGGTACATTTGAATGGACCAACCAACTGGTTAAAACTCACTGATATCAATATGTGGGAAAAAGTTGATCTCAAAGCTTCTTAAAGAGCTACTACATACAAAGTCAGATCTTTACAGATTGTGTTTTGAAATCAAACAACTAACCAAAATGAAATAAAAAATTATCAATGAAAATGTGTCTAAACATAAAATGTTTAAAACCAAGAAAAACATAATAAATGGAACCAATTTAATAACTTAAAATAAGAAGTAAAACATAAAAAATAGTAAGTCATGAATAGAAAATAAAAATAAAAAATAATAAATAATAAAATTACCTCTGCATACTTCTGAGTTTCAAAATGCAAGCTAAACTTACTCTGTCATTAAGACTTGGAGGACTGTATGAAGCGTTTCAGCTGCCAAATCACTTCTAGGTGCTCTAATAATAGTTGAAAAGGACCCCCCCTGATGTCAAAGGGAACCTGTCCTAACACCCTAAAAGTAAAACTGTGCTGAGGGTGGTCATTAACATGTTTCGCCAAAGCGTTTTCACACTTATTTTTCCTAATACAATATAAATGCTCATAGATTCTTTCGTTAAAACCTCTGTCAGTCTTGCCCACATAAAACTCTTAGAATTCAAGAGAGGTCATAGATTTGTGACAATAGACATAAAAGATCTTTATACATCTATCCCTCATGCTACAGGGATCGACTGGGTCATTGACCGTTTATTGCACCATAACGCTAGCAGTGTAGAAATCAGATTGGTGCAGGAATTGTTAGATGTCATCTTGAAGTTCAACTTTGTAACATTTGGGGGAGAGATATATTTGCAGAAGACTGGTGTAGCCATGGGCTCACCAGTAGGGGCCAGTTTTGCCATCATCGTAATGGCTGAATGGGAACACAGATATGTCTTTGGTAATCGTAACGGTCAGTTTAAAATCGATTTTTATACCAGATTTTTGGACATCTTTATATTGACAGAAGGTTCAACTAATGATGTGGGGACTTTCATGGACCATCTCAATTCTAGCACGTCTTTTTTGAATTTTACATTTGTAGAGTCTGATTCTAGAATTTCTTATCTGGATGTAGACTTACACAAAGACATTTCTGCGGGTAGCATTAAGGCCAAAATATTTCGTAAGAGTTCCTATTCTAACACCATGTTACACTTTACTAGTGCCCACCCTGGGCACCAAAAAAGAGGGGTAGTCAACGGGTAACTTGTGCGCGCTGCTTGAATGGTAACTGACGATGAACCCTTTTTAGAAGAATGTGAGTTTATTAAGGGATTGTTTCTACACAGAGGTTACCCAGACAAGTTCATTCACGACCTGGTTACTGAGGTTCAGACTAAAAGGTATGGGGGTGTTTATAAACCTATTTTACAAAGTAGTTTGTTCACAAGTTGTGCACTAGAACATTCACCCCCAGTCATGCCTGAAGTCTTTGTAGACAACAAGAAAGTAGACACTTCTATTTCTTTCATCACTAATTATAGTGCTGAGATCCACTTAATTAAGGAGGTGTTTGTCAAGAACTGGAGTATTTTCTGTTGTGAGGATGCCTTACAAGCCAGGTTTGGTACTTTGCCTAGTTTTATATACAGGAGGGGTGATAACCTCAAATGGATATTAGAAACAAAAAAGGACACCCGTGTCAGAGTAGAGGGCACTTTCAAATGTGAGAGCTGCAACATGTGCAGGCACATTGCCACTGGTTCGAGATTTAAAATTGCTGGGTCTTCTTTTTCCACTGTTGGTAGATTCAACTGTAAATCTCGATCGGTTGTTTATTTAGCTTGCTGCCAGTCTTGCCCAGCGTTTTATGTGACTGACAGAGGTTTTAACGAAAGAATATATGAGCATTTATATTGTATTAGGAAAAATAAGTGTGAAAATGCTTTGGCGAAACATGTTAATGACCACCCTTAGCAGAGTTTTACTTTTAGGGTGTTAGGACAGGTTCCCTTTGACATCAGGGGGGGTCCTTTTCAACTATTATTAGAGCGCCTAGAAGTGATTTGGCAGCTGAAACTCTGTTCATACAGACCTCCAGGTCTTAATGACAGAGTAAGTTTAGCTTGCATTTTGAAACTCAGAAGTATGCAGAGGTAATT
Organism: Protopterus annectens; assembly: GCF_019279795.1. Lineage (NCBI taxonomy): Eukaryota > Metazoa > Chordata > Ceratodontiformes > Protopteridae > Protopterus > Protopterus annectens. The sequence continues at coordinate 1,656,521,453 of NC_056732.1, forward strand.
TTATTTACATTTACTTTACTTTACATTACTTTTTTTACATTTGTTACCTTTTGATGTTTGTCTGAAGAAGTTCAGTTTTCTTGAACGAAAAGTGGATGTTAATAAAGCACTTAATATTGGACTCTGCTGCTGGTTCTGCTGACGTGGATTTTGTTTCATTCATCTTAGTTTGTTTCAGTTTCTGTTGCTTCAATCTGTCAAATGGCTCAACTCCCTATCCTCCCCACTCCCTGTCACACTAGGCGTCCCACAAAGCTCTGTGTTAGGCCCCCTTCTTTTTAACATTTTTACAAACCAACTTCACGTAGCTACCACTAAAGCTGACATAGTCCAGTATGCTGATGACACAACCCTTATCTGCTCAGCTCCTAACATCCAACTTCTCCAGCAAAAAGCCCAAGAATCCTTTACAGAGATAGAAAACTGGTTAAGTAAATCATAATTGATATTAAACTCCAAAAAATCACAATGTATGTTGTTTCATCAAGCAAAGACCAAAGACCCCACCTCTTCCATACTCTCAACCAAGACACTCATCACCCCAGTATCAGAGGCCAAACTACTAGGACTTACAATTGACCCACAACTAAGGCTCGACAGACACATCTCCATGACTATCTCCAAAGTCCATAAAAACTAGGTACCTATATCGCTGCAAAAAATACCTCACCTGTGAGTCTAGAACTGATATAGCTAGAACCCACCTCCTGTCCACATTACTTTATGCATCCCCAGTTCTAACAAGCTTAAATAAAACTGACCTGAACAAACTATCCATGTGTTACAACAAAATTGCAAGGTTTGCAACCAGTGCCAAATCACGCTCCCACCACTGCCAGTCCCTACACTTATTTCATTGGCTGTTTACTACGCTACCACCAACTCAACCTAGCCCATCAAATACTATACTATCCTGAGAGAACCGCTGCCCTGACTGGTCTCCTAAATGTTTACAACTCAAACCGACATTTACACTCCAATAATAAAGCTCTGATCAATACAGTCCCATGCAAAAATAGCTCTGGCAAATCCCTCTTCCCTAATGAAATCGCAAACACATGGAACATCCTGCCTCCTGACCTCAGAATACAAAACCACACTTCTACATTCAAAACCCTCCTTAAGTCACACCTTTACAGTAACTGCTTTTGTAACTACAATCCACTCCCTGAAACTTCATCTACTGTTACACTTAATTTTTAATCAGTTCCTGCTGTTATTACCTCATGCTTCTGGTGTTTAAATATATTGTTGTCTACCAGAGTTTACTGTACTTACTGTATACATTGCTACTACTTACTAAATGCCTGGTAAAACTGTCCTCTAACTATGCTCACTATGTATACTGTAAATATTGTGTGTGTATATGTTACCTAATCTACTTCTATCGTTTCTCACTGTATAACAAAAATGTTGCTTATATTGTATGTGTACTATCTACTATGTATAGAATGTTTTACTACTCTACCACTGTAGTAACAAAATGTTGCCATCACTACACTTTCTGTAAAGTTTACGGAGCTTTTCTCCCCAGGACTCCGCTGAAAATGAACACCAGATGTCCAGTCAGATTATCCTGGTAAACAAATGATCTGAAGTAGTTAACTTCATTTGGGCATCAACTTATGGGTCTTCAGATCCATATCGGATCCAAGCCGACAGTTTTCAACAGCAGAGATCCGAGCTCCAAGCTCCTCCCCTACCCATAATCCCCTGCCAACCCTCCGTGACCCCAGATCTAGTTTGCCGCTGTTGAAGCCAGCAGCTTGATCCTTGAGTTCCAGGCGTTAGTGAAGATTTGTGAGAAAAATTAGATTTTTTCTTTACCCTTTCTGTCAAAAAAGAGTGGTGTGTGTGTGATTAGCTTCCCCTTGTAGTTTTTCTTTTCAAATTTATTTTCAGCTTATTTCCTCCCCCCCTCGTGAGAGCGTTAGGGCGTGTGTCTGTGTGTGATTGGGGCCTAGTGTGTGTGTCTTTCCTTACAGTAATGTCTGAGGCCCCAAATACATTTTTTTCTAAATGTACTGAGTGTGGCCATAAGCTATCCCCAGCGGATGGCCACACTCGGTGCGTGTTGTGCCTTGGGGTTGAACACCTCTCCTCTGGATGTGCTATTTGCGCGGCGTTCAACCCCAGGGCACTTAAGGACCGGAGGTCGAAGTTGAATCTGGCGGGACTTCTGCCCCTGGACTCGGCTCTGACCTCCAGTCCCCCCGTGGCGCCTGCCGCAGCTGCGGCAGTACCCACGATTGCTTCCCTTCCCCTGGCCGGGACTCAACCTCCCACCTCGGGCCAGGAGGATAGGGAAGCCAGAAAAAGCATAGGAGAAGCACCACAAGCGGGCCGAGGCTTCAACATCGGCCCCGCCAGCTAAGCGGGCTTCTCCCTCCAAGACCTCCGAGCCTTCTCCTTTCCGGATCCTGTCACCTTGCTTTTCACCAGGGCCGGAGGAGGAGGAGGCCCAGTCTCCCTCGAGGTCATCGAGGCGGCACTCCCGTCCCGCCTCGGTGGCCTCCTCTAGGTCTACTAAAAGCCTAACAGACGCAGATTTGGACCGGATGATGAGAAGATTCCTCCAGGCCCAACTGCAGATGGGAGTGTTCTTGCCTCCCCCCCTCGATCGACCCCTTTTTTTGCCTCGATCGCTTGTTCTCCAACCCGCTTCTCGGGTTTGGAGTCCTTGGAGCTGAGCGGAGTTGGAGCCGGGGGTGTGTCAGCGCCGATAGTATCAGGTACTTCAGCGCCGACAGCGCCCTTGAGTCGGTCGGGTCCCTTTTCGGTGGATCCGAGCTCTCGGAGCCGAGAGCTGAGCTTCGGATCAGAGGGTGTCAGTCTGCCTTCGGCTCTGTCCAGGTCGGAGCAGACTGGCCCATCGGATCCGATAGCATCGGCGCCGGCCCCAATCCGCTCGTCGGATCCGAGGGAGGGTTTGCTCTCGGATCCCAGAGAGAGCAGCTCTCCTTCGGCTTTCGACGTGGTGGAGAGGGCTCTGTTGAGGGATTCCAGGCCCCAGGCCACAGCTACGGCTCCGCACCGTACTCCCTCTCAGTTGGCTCCAGCTTCCATCACCCAGCCCCAGGGACAGCCTGCTCTAACGTCCCAGGTAGTTCCCTTGTTGGGACATGATGAGCCTGGTGAGGCCTCCTCGGACAGCCCCCCCGAGGAAGTCCCTCACAAGCACAAGTACAAAAGGAGGCACTTGGACTCCCCTGAGTCCTTAACCAAGGACACAGATTTAAAGGAAGGGGAAGGCTCCCCAAGATCACCCCCCCCCCCGAAGACGTCTCCTTCGGAGACATCATAGAGATGCTCAGGATAACTGGAGGGTGGTCCACCCAAAAGCCTACCTCGGACAAATCTGTGTTCCTGGAGGCGTTTGAAGCAGGCCCATCTACCTCTTGGGTGTCCCCTCCAGCCGACCCCCTGGTAGACCTGATCATTACCAAGGTGTGGAAGGAGCCGGACACTGTGGAGCCCATCCCGAAGAGACTTGACAGGATTCTTAGTCCCCCCCCCTGACAGAGTGCACTGGAGTAAGGGATCCATGGTAGATGCCATGTTGGTGGCGGCCACCAAAAGGGAACTGGCCCAAGAAAGTCCCTCGGTCCATCCTCCTAGCAAGGAGTCTTGGGCGATGGACCGCCTTGGGAAGTGAGTCTTCAGTTCAGCTACCTTCTCATCTCTACCTCATTAAAGAGTACGCTGGGTCGCCCCCGGAGTCCATGTCAGCGGAGGACAAGCAGATGTACTCTGACCGAATGGCCAACTATCCCATGCTGCGAAAGGAGCCGCTAGAGCTAGCGGAGTGGGCATCATCATGAGGCGACAGGTGTGGCTCCGACACTGTGATTTTGCGGAACCCTTTAAGGTGTCTTTCGCTAATGCCCCATTCGATGGTTTTACCCTCTTTGGCAAAACCGTATGTGAAACTTTAGTCCAGAGCGAGAAGGACGGGAAGACATCTGCCGTTGGAGTCTGCTTCTCTGCTCCCCAGAGGTCTTTCTCCAAGAACCAAAAGGGACAGAAGAAAATGTGGTTCCGGAAGTCGCAACAGTCCCGTGACGCTCCGGACACCCAGTCCTTCCGAGGCAGAGGAGGACAGGGTGGATGCCGCCCTAGGGGCAGAGGGGTCCGAGGAGTTTTGGGTCCAGAGAATCATTCTCTGATTGGCCCACGCAGCAACCCTGAGGGGTTACCCGACTGCTCCACTCTGGAGGCAGTCAGGGGGGGGGGTGTTTTTCATGGCACCTGGCAGCTTGGGAGTCCATCACGACAGATCGCTGGGTGCTTCGTATCATATCCAGAGGTTACCAAATCCCGTTTCTTCATCCCCCTCGCAATCCCAGATTCCTCCCCGATGTCCCCCCCGATCAGAGGGAGGCCGCAGCTGCGGAAATCCAGCAGCTGCTAGAAAAAAGAGCCATTCAGCATGTCCCCCCAGACCAGTTCGGATCGGGCTTTTACTCCAGGTTCTTCTTGGTGCCAAAAAAGACGGGGGACTTAAGACCAGTCCTCGATCTATCCCTCTTGAACCTGTCAGTAACCAAGGAAAAGTTCTGGATGGTCACACTTCAATCTATTCTCCCCCTTTTTCAGGAGAACAACTGGATGTGCTCTATAGACCTCAAGGATGCATACTACCACATCTTGATGGACAGACGCTCCAGGAGGTTCCTTCGCTTCCGGCTAGGAGCCAGCCATTACCAATTCAGGGTCCTTCCCTTTGGTTTCACCACAGCCCCCAGGGTGTTTACCAAGGTTTTGTCAGTGATAGCGGCCCACCTGAGACTCCAGAGAATTCAGGTCTTCCCCTACCTGGACGATTGGCTCCTGACCGCCCCCACAAGGCATCTACTCTACGCGGCCAGGGACTCCTTCCTCTCTCTAGCTCCCCAGCTGTGGATCACAATCAATGTAGAAAAATTTTCCCTTCTGCCGACACAAATCATAGACTTCATCGGGGCCAGACTAGATACAAACTGGTTCCTAGCCCTCTTGACTTCAGACCGGCTTCAACCTCTGAGACTCCATGTGCGGGCCATTCTTCAATCTCCAGCTCCCTCAGCAGCGTTGGTCCTGAGGGCCCTAGGGTCGATGGCGGCTGCCATCAACCTGCTGCCCATGGCGCGTTTGAACATGAGGGTCCTACAGTGGACCATCCAAGTCCAATGGTCCTTCCTGCATTACCCTCTAAACCATCCCATTCGCCTCAGCAGTGTTTGCAGGAAGGCCCTTCTGTGGTGGCTCCAATCCCTGGACCTCCTCAATGGTCGGCCCTTTGTTATGCCCCATCCCCTAACCACAGTGACCACGGACGCCTCTCGCCTTGGATGGGGTGGACATTGTCTAGGCAGGACAGTCCAAGGCACGTGGAACCACACGGAGACCTCACTGCATATCAGTGTCCTAGAGATGAGGGTGGTGCTGTTGGCGTTGCAAGCACTCCAGAGCCTTCTCCCCGTTGGGACTATTGCAGTCCAGACGGACAACATGTCGGTAGTCTGGTATATCAACAAACAAGGGGGAACCAGGTCCTATCCACTTTGCTGAGAGGCCATGAGAGTGTGGGAATGGGCGATCTCCACCAACCGCTTTCTCATAGCGACACATATTCCGGGACGGTCCAACATCCTTGCGGACAAACTGAGTCGCATGATTCTATCGCCGTACAAGTGGTCTTTGAATCCCGAAGTAGCAAAACAAATATTCTCCAAATGGGGTCAACCTTGTTGCGATCTCTTCGCTTCTCCCTCAAACACGAAGTGCAACGACTACTTCACTCTAATTCCCCTATGCTCTGGTTCATGCTTGGCCGCCCGGTCTCCTCTATGCTTACCCTCCTCTTCCTCTAGTGCTGAAGTTCTTACAGAAAGCCAGACGGCTGGGGAGCAGAATAATCTTCATTGCCCCATTCTGGCCTCGTCAGGCTTGGTTCCCTTATTTACGGTCTCATCTAGTGAATCCTCCCTGGATTCTGGATCCCATCCTGGATCTGTTCTCACATCCGTTAGACCTCCCAACCCCGAATCTGGACGATCTGAAGCTCCAGTTCCAGTCCTAGCAAGGCTCTCGGTATCTTCCCCGGTTAAAGCTATCTTAGTGGCGGCCCACAAGCCGTCTACTAGAAGACTGTATGATAGCAAATGGAAATGAAACGGTTTTCTATTTGGGCGGAGCAACAAAACTTAGACCCTTTTACGGCTCCGTTGCCTGCGGTGTTAGACTTTTTGTCAGGACTTTTTGACCAAGGAGCCAGCTCGTCCACTGTCAGAGTTCACCTGGCAGCTATTTTGCTTTATCACGTGGGGAGTGACCTAGGCCCTTTGATTTCAACCAGATTGTATAAGGCCTTTTTGAAGGGTACCTTCCTACTAAGACCCCCGGTGAAGGATGTAGTCCCTCCTTGGGATCTAGCGCTTGTGCTCCAGGCTTTGACAGCTCCTCCCTTTGAGTATGCAGCCTCAGTGGATCTCAAACTATTATCCTGAAAAACAGCATTTCTCGTCGCTATCACTTCGGCCAGAAGGGTGTCTGAGCTACAAGCCCTTTCCGCCAAGCCGCCATATTTGATCTTTCACAAAGATAGAGTATCCCTCAGGACCAACCCCTCTTTTCTTCCTAAGGTTGCTTCCGAATCAAATATCAATCAAACCATTAATCTACCTGTCTTTTTTCCCCAATTACCAAAACAAAGGCGAATACAAGTTGCACTCATTGGATGTTCATAGACAACTACATTTCTATTTACACAGAACAGCTGGTCATAGGCAATCAGACCAGCTGTTCATTTCCTTTGCAAAATTTAATTTTGGAAAATCAGTTTCAAAAGTCACACTGTCCAGGTGGATATCACAGTGTATTCTTCTAGCATATGAAAGTTCTGGCCGGCCTGCACCCCAGGGAGTCCACGCCCATTCTACTAGGTCAATTTCCACATCTGCTGCATTTTGTTCTAGGGTTTCATTGGATGAAATTTGTTCGGCAGCCACTTGGGCTTCATCTCATACCTTTATAAATCATTATAAGTTGGACCTGGTCTCCAGAGGGATTTCTAATATCTAAACAAATGAGATATCCTCAGAAGGGGACCGTGAGGACCCTTCTGATTCATTCAAGTTGGTATCGGATGTGAGAGACTCCTGTGGGGAGTCTAGGTGCTTCCTCTTACAGATTTTATTCCTGGGAACCTCATCAGTGGGAAAGTCTGGTGAGGTCTGGGAAGAGCAGGGGCCACCCAATAGGGCTTCCTGAGGCTCAGGGTCTCTATGCTTAGAAAGGATCTGTGAAGCAGAAGTGGACACAGGCGCTTTTGGGGAGGAGGTAGTTGGACATGAAGTTGTAGATGTCTTAGGAGACATCACTCTCCTCATGGCTTTGAAGGCACCCCTGCTCTGATGAGAAAGGACCGCTAGATCCAAATAAAGGGTCGCTTATCTTTGTATCCAGACGCCTGGCTCAAAATAACAAACAACTAGGTACAAAGTATAGTTTCCAGAGGATATTTCATTCCTTTCGCCACTCCCCCCTCCATTGACAACAAAAATCCCGGACGTTCCACCCAGTTACAGGGAACAAGCAACAGTAGCTGTCCAAACGTTGCTAAGAAAAAGAGTCATCCAACCAGTCCCGGCTGACCAGACAGGATCCAGAACTTACTCAAGATTCTTTTTAGTTCCAAAAAAGACAGGGGACTGGCGACCTATTTTGGACCTCAGCAGACTATATAGCTCTGTCAAGAAAGAGAAGTTCCAGATGGTCATGCTTCAGTTGATACTTCCCTTTTTAGGGAAAGACAATTGAATGTGCTTGATAGATCTACAGGATGCATACTACCATGCAAAAATGGCCAGACCATCCAGGGATCATCTGCACTTTCGGCTGGGAGCCAATCATTACCAGTTTTGAGCACTGCCTTTTGGTCTCACTACAGCCCCCAGAGTGTTCACCAAATGTATGGCAGTGGTCATAGTTCACCTGAGGCATTTAGGATTCCAGGTGTTTCCGTATTTAGACGATTGGCTCCTCACTGCCACCACCAGGCATCAGCTAATACAAGCCAGAGACACCACTCTTACAGTCTGCAATCATCTGGGCATTACCATAAATTCAGAAAAATCTGCCTTGTCGCCATCTCAACATATCGTTTTTATCAGAGCAGAATTAGATACCACCACCACCACTTTAAAACTTCCAACAAAAAGAGTTTTACTACTTCGTCAGCAGTTCCACAACATCATATCCAGAGACAAAGCTCCAGCATCAGAAGTGCTAAAATTGTTAGGCATGATGGCAGCTACAATATTCTTGATACCGTTGGGTCGCATGCACATGCAGATTTTGCAATGGCTGTTATTCACTCGGTGGTCTTACCAAGGGGTACTGGACGTTTTGACCCTGGCAGAGTTGCCCCCGACCGATTTGACCCTGGACAGTTGGACCTGAACAACAGCCTCATTCAGTCTGGAGAAGTAAGCATAGCATCATGGGAAGAGGTGAGGAGCTTCAGCTTTTAGTAAAGTGATATGCTGCCATTAAGAGCAAGAAACCAATGAAACAAAAAGTAAGGGAAATGTTATTGAATTACATGCTGACTTTTCCATCTGTATTTCACGGCAGGACTGTTGCCCCATTAACAGAAAAGGGTACTTTTACTTTTCAGCTAATGGTACAAACTTGCTTAGCCAGAGCCCCTTGGTATCAGCCTTCACCTCAGAGAAGCAAAAGCCCGTTTTCCCTTAACGGCACAGACTTGCTCAGCCAGTGCCCCTTGGTATCAAACTTCACTTCACAGAAGTAAAAGCCAAACAGGAAAGGTGTCATCACAGAATCCTGGGGGAATACACTGGTGACTGGTCTCTTTGCGTAAGTCATTTCCCCTATTTAGATTGCGGGTGCTGCAAATTTAGTTTGCTGAGGTGGTTACGGCAGCATATAAAAGACATATTTCACTTTTTTAAGATGCATATCAATGAATAAACAAATAAAATAATAGAATTACCAGCTTGACTTTGTATATTGCTATTTGTTACGTCGCACCTGTCCAGATTTTCGCAGAATGTCCAGATTTTTAAGTCATTTGTTTGGTGTTCTCCTCAAAAAAAATGTGTGGTTGTTTGGCAGATCCTTTGGGATGTAATTAAATAATGACAAACATTTGAATTTCGGATGTCACATCCTTTAGAAAATACATATTACATGAAAACCTGTTGTTCTATGATTTTTCTAAGTTTATACGAGGTAGCAAGCAATCCGTGATGTTGGAACTTTGTCTCCCGTTACTTTGACTTTGTTCCAACTTCTTGCACTGAGGTTGATAGTTACATCCACTAAGTTCCATTTGTTACTTATGTAGCAAATTGCATGGTACCTCCACTGTATAAACTCCCCATGCATCCCTTACATACTATAATGTACCATAAAGTGAAATTAAATGCTGACTTTTCCTTGTATATTTCACGGCAGGACTGTTGACCCGTTAACGAAAAAGTACCATCAAGGTCAACAAGTCTAAAAGTGTATATAATAAATATATACAAAACAATGAAATCATTAAATAAATAAATAATAGAAGTATAAAGATAAAATATATTTAAAATCAAAGAGTTTCAGTTCATTTATTGTATAATTGAATGAATAATAAAATAATGAAACTGTAGTTATTAAAATATATTTGGGGTCAAATGGTCTGGGGTCGAACTGTCCACTAAAAAAAAAAAATCATATATACAATACATATAAATTTATACATGAAATTGTATAGAAATGCATTGGGGTCGCACTGTCCGGGGTCGAATAGTTCTGCTTCCTTACCAAGAGCTCCCATTGCCTCATCTCATAATGACCACAAACACATGCAAAAAGGATCTTCAGTGGTGGTTGACCTCTCTTCATTTAACAATAGGTTGTCCTTTTGTCCTAACCTCACCAACGGCCACAGTGACCACGGACACTTCCCTGATAGGGTGGGGAGGGGCATTTCAGGGAAGAACAGCCCAAGTCACATGGACTGAACAGGAGACACATCTACATGTCAATGTCCTAGAGATGAGAGCGATACTTTTAGCGTTGCAGTACTTCCATGACTCTCTTCCTCTGGGAACAATTGTGATTCAGACGGACAACATGTCGGTGGTCTGGTACTTGAACAAACAAGGAGGAACCAGGTCCTATCCCCTTTGTCACGCGTCCCTAAGAGTATGGCAGTGGGCTACATCTACCCAGCGCTTTCTGATAGCAATGCACATCCTGGGGAAATCCAATGTGATAGCAGACAAACTGAGCAGAGCAATTTTGTTGCCTCATGAGTGGTCCCTCAAGAAAGAGATAGCGGAGGGAATTTTCCACAGGTGGGGCCAGCCTTGCTGCAATCTTTTTACCAACCACATGAACACAAAATGCAGAAGCTACTTTGCCCTGACTCCCCCTCTGGGAGAAGTCCCAAGGGATGCACTTGTACACGATTGCCCTCTGGATCTCCTCTGTGCATTCCCACCAATTCCCTTGATACCCAAAGTATTGCAGAAAGAAAAAGCCCTGGGAAGGACCATCATTCTAATAGCCCCTCATTGTCCTCGTCAGATTTGGTCCCCCCTCCTTTGTCTTCATCTGTTGGAAGAACCTTGGATTCTGGACCCAGTTCCCAATCTTCTGAAGCATTCGTCGGGGGCTGTTCATACCTCTCTTCAGTCCCTGAAATTGAAAGCTTGGCTGCTCCAATTCCCAACAGCTAGGTTCCATAACCTCTCAAATGAAGCGCAGCATATATCGATATCTTCTCATAAGTCCTCTACTAGGAAGCTATACCTTAGCAAATGGAGAAGCTTTTCTATATGGGCTTCTCAAAATGATATTGATCCCTACCAAGCCCCTATTTCCTCCATGTTAGAGTTTTTGACTATGCTTTTCAATAAAGGAGCTGCAGCAGCAACAGTTCAGGTACAACTTGCCGCTATCTCTAATTTTCACTTTGGCTTTTAAGGATTAAACATAATGTCTCACAAGCTATCCAAAGCTTTTCTCAAAGGGACATTTCATCTCAGACCGCCTGTGAAATCCCCTTATACCCCATGGAATCAAAATTTTATGCTTTCACGCATTATTCTCTCACCTTTCGAACAAGCTTCCTCATGTGATTTGAAATATTTATCATGGAAGACTATCTTTTTAGTAGCCATCACTTCTGCCCGTAGAGCATCAGAGCTACAGGTCTTGTCCATAAAGCCTCCTTATTTGATTTTTCATGCAGTCTCCCTGCGAACAAATCCTTCATTTTTACCCAAAGTTTGTACTGAAGTTAACCTTAACCAGATCATAGATTTACCAGTGTTCTTTCCCAAACACACCAACAACTTAAGAGTATATGCTGCACAAGCTTGATGTTCATAGAAAGCTCATATTTTATCTGGATAGAACAAAAGAGTTCAGAAAATCAGAACAGCTTTTCGTGTTCTTTTCAGATTCCAGAAAAGGTATGCCAGTGACAAAAACAACACTGTCCAGATGGTTATCTGATTGTATCACATTTACTTATTCAGCTGCTAATTTACCTTTACAACACAAAATTAAGACTCATTCTACCAGAGCAGTGTCCACATTCTCTGCTTTTTCTGCTAGGCTTCCTATAGACAATATTTGCCAGTTGGTCAAAGCCGCATACCTTTATCACTCATTACAAAGTTGACAAGGCCTCCAGGGACAGGGCCTCCTTTCGTTCCACTGTCCTGAAAAATATACTCCCATGAGCTACCTGAGAAAGATGGTGCTTGGGACGCTACCCATCTGTAAGAATGAATGGCGAGATAGAACAACTTCACTTAACGTTCCATGTCAGTTGTTCATCTCACCTTCATTCTTACTTCCCACCCTCCTACCCTCTCCAGGGTTTTACGAGGACCGAGATACTAGTTTTATCCTGGCTGCTCAATCTTTCTATGGGTTTTTCTCCTAAAGGGTGATAGAATGGCACATGGTATTATTATTATACGCAGCAAACAAGATGTAAGGTAACTCTAGGTGCATCATGGGATGGGGACTTGGCCTCAAGCTGTCTGAAGATCTCAAGCTTTGTAGTACGCCGACTCTGAGCCGAGGATCGGCTCTAAACCCATCTGTAAGAATGAAGGCGAGATGAACAACTTGCATGGAATGATCTAGAGTAGTTAACTTCATTTTATCTGCAACCTGTGGGTATACGGATCCGTATCGGATCCGAGCTGGCAACTTTTTTCTAGCATCTGCTCCAAGCTCCGAGCTCCTCCCCTTACCCGTAATGCCCTACTATCTCCTATCTTCCCTCAGATCTCATTTGCCATGCCAGAAGTGTGCATCGTGGTCTCCTTTGCTCTGAGCTAAAAAGGGACAGTAAGTGGAAATTTTTTACTACATCTAGCGTGATTGTGTAGGATTACCCTTCCTCCCCTTCTGTAGTAATGCGTTGGTCGTTAGTGTAAAAAAAAAAAAAAAAGTTTTGCTTTTGTAGTAGAATAGTACTCAGGTCTGCCCTACCCCTACCTGTGTGTGTGTGTTTTTTTGTTGGGAAGGTAGTACCTTTGAGTGCAGGACTATGGCTGATCAGCCAAAGCCTGTGTTCAAAAAGTATACAGAGTGTGTCGATAAGCTTTCCCCTGCTGATGGTCACACTCTGTGTGTGATATGTCTAGGAGTGGAACATTTATCCACCCAGTGTGCTATCTGTTCAGGCTTCAACCCCAGGGCCCTTAGAGGTAAGGCCAAGCTAGTTACCAAAGGCCTTCTCCCCATTGCCATGCTGGATTCTGCCTCGGCCTCGGTCGGTAGTGCACCTCCCCAGACAGGGGCTCAACCTCCCTCTTTGTCTGGCGATGGGTCCTCTAAGCTCCTCCCAAACACACGTATGCTTGTTCTGGAAGTCAAAGGCAAAAACAACAAGCTGCTACTAAGCCAACACAATTCCTAATTCCAGGCAGCAGAACTAAACACCTCCAATAAGCACAGTCAGAGAGGTGAAACTCATCAAAGATAAACTCAGCCAGATAGCCAAGCTCACTGAAGCAGGTCTTTTTAAATTCCAAAGGGATAAGCAAACAAGACGCCAATAAACGAACAACTTCAATTTTATTAAGCACCACGATACTGCTTTTCGTCGGCACCCTGCACTAACTTCTTCACACTTTGAAAAATAGCAACTCACACTTAAGTGCTGCTACATTTAAAGCCATTGCAAGCAAAGTCTGTTACAAAACACACCCTCCAGTTACCTTAAAGGAACAGGCACAAGTAGCTTCAATCTAACTAAAATGTTCTTATCCCATAAACACACAATATAAAAAGTTGTATGTAATATAAAATATACAACTGTAAAACTAATACTGTTCCTTACATACCACTTAAATAATGCAATCGAAAGTTAATTATATTATAAAAGCACACTTACTCTGAACCAAATACGTATAATAACACTGACACATTAAAATAAATAAAAAAATAATAAAAAGCATGCCATAATATGTCCTATGTCCAAATCACACCCGATGTTATACCCCCCATGCATCATCTTTCCAAACTCCTCAGCTTAAGGATACAGCTGATAGATAACATACTATTGAGGCCGGGGTGATGGTAGGCTTCAAGTCTCAACACCTTCCCAAGAGGACTGCCTGCTGTGATTAACTCAAAAGTTGCTTTAACAGAGTATTACTTTAAGGGTGTGCACACTCATGCAACTAGCCTATTTCAGTTACCAGATGTTACCTGTAACTGATGCGTATGTTCTTCAGTTGACCTGCACAGGTTATTTGTCATATGAAATGATGGCAATGTTATGACTTGATTTCTGAGGTCTCATGTGATATATCATGAAAACCTGGCATGTTAACAGGTGTGTGTACACTTATATCCACTGTAAGCTTAGGAAGTCGTTTGAGTAACTGGCTTTGTTTTAAAATACATGTACTGCAGGTTATGCAGTCTGCACCTCCAATAAGGACATTACTTAGTGGCACCATTCTACAGGCTAACCCAGTAATGTATCAGACAAACACAGGGGTTATGAGGAACAGACCAGACATATGAGCCACACATGTAGACATTCAGTAAAACCCTGCTCAGGTGGAGGGTATGTTCTGTAGGTCTGTAGGAGTTGCCATGGTGCTATACAGGTGAACAGCAATAATTCACATGGGTGCAGTGTGTGCTAGGTGAAGGGCCATCACCTACTAAAACAACTCACATATCCCCAGAGGTGTATATTAGTAGTAACGGTAATTGGAAAGGGCTGCACTGCATGATGCTGAGGGTCCGTCCAGAGTGCGTATGTTATTGTCTGTCGTGAATGCCCCCAGTCAGCTAATGTGAGGTCTGTGTAATGCCTTTGAGGCACCTCACCTGTGTGTGAGTGTGTGTGTGTGTGTGTGTGTGTGTGTGTGTGTGTGTGTGTGTGTGTGTGTATACCAGCAAACCTTATAGTGCCAGTAGTAATTTACTTATGTTGTTTTTCCCTCACAGGTGGACATGGTGGCTACAGTCCCTCCCGCTCTGATACTGATCTCAGTGTCTCTACAAAATCTGACCATGATGATGCTCATATTGAGGCACAGGTGGGGTGGTCAGGGGCTGATACTGTGCCATTGGTTGGCATCCCACTATTGTCAACCCCATCCCCGCACACAGTCACAATGCCCACACATACTCCGTCACCAGTGGCCACAGATAATGGACAGTTGGCAGGTGGTAGCATGGAACAGACTACTGTGATGACTATGGCAAGTGAGGGTGCAGGCACTAGCCATAGCCAGAGTGCTGACGAGGTCCCACACAAGCAGATGGGCAGGGGTGCTTGGAGGAGGATTGCAGCCTGTCATGCTCCCATTGCAAGTGCCACGGCAGCAGTCAGCAGATGCTTGTTCCAAGCTGTCATGAGGGCATAGGCATGTAATGACCGTAATACCAGACATAGACACAGGGTTGTGGATGAGCACATCCCTGGTATCCGTGGCAGTATGAACTCACTGCAGCCATCTTTGCATGTACTGGGGTCATGGATAGATGGTGGTGGAAGACCTTGGCACTCCTCGACCGTGGAATATCTGTGCTTGAGTGTTTGATGGACACTAGCCAGCAGACATGTGGCTGTAGGGCAGCACCACGATCAGCTAAGGGTCTGTGTGACCGTGCACCATCACATTCCCATGCTGGCAGTACCACCAGCACTACTGAAGGGGGTGTGCTGTCCATGCCACAACTCAGCAGGCCATGGGCACGTGATCCTGGCTGGTCCCAACAGGACGCAGATCCAGCAGGCAGCATCTGGACTCGGCCCTGGTGGTGCCGGTGATACCCTCGGCAGGGCCAGTTCCCATGTCTGTGGCCAGAGATGGTGAACTGTACACCCTGCCATGTATGACCCACACCTGTCCAGAATACCCCTGTGTAGGATGCCCATATGGCGTGACTGTGTGCATACAAACACACACACATCACCATCAGAAAAGTCGCCACCACACACACACACACACACACACACACACACACACACACACCATCCGTGCACTGCCTATTTAATGAACACCCCCAAACACACACACATGATGTCAATCGTATGGCCCAGCCTAGGCTTCTGGCAAACCCACACAACACCCTGTGCGTATGATGATACCTGTGCCATATCCATGCCATCCATACCACTGATGCAGGGACATGCTTATATGGGTCTGATGCACATGGTGACTTTAGTAGAGTGTAGCTATTTTATGCTGTGTAAGGTGCTGTCATCTGGCATTTGTAATGGTACAAATCAGAGTGTGTGTACCTTTTCAACCGTGATGCATTATTGGTGTTAGTAACACAAAGCGAATGTGTTCTCACATACTGTATTCTGTTTATGTTCCAGGTGTCTTGTGTCAGCAGGATGTGGCCTTGCAGGTATCACCAACAAGGGGTATGGCAATGTAGTAACACATCGACTACGTTATTGTTGGGGGACAGCTGTATCTGCACACATTTCCTATGTCTGTGCAACAGTTCTTGCATGTGCCTTACAGCTTATAGGGCTGAGGGGTTGTATCTCAGTCTGTGGTGGTTGACATCAGCTCTAGTATAATAGACAATGGTAAGTGTGGTGGGTGGAAAACACCTCAGATTGCTAATGCCGTCAACCCGAGAGGATATTGTGTCAACCAAACACACAGAGAATACTGTTCACACACACCCACACACACACACACACACACACACACACACACACACACACACACACACACACACTCAGAGGATCACAGTTGCCAGCGTTGTGTTTGGAACCCCTACCCATCAGGTTGTGGTACTACACTATTATGTGGTTATTGCAGGTGGCACAGGACTACTAGCATGATGAGTGTTACAAGGTACCTGTAAGGTGAATAACAGCATGTGGTCTTGTGGGGTATGGCAATGGTGGCTGTACTGCGTGTGAATTTACTCATAATAGTGTCGCATACAAGTCTACACACTCACAACCACTGCTATACACACCAGTGCGCACACACACACACACACACACACACACACACACACACACACACACACACACACACACACACACACACACACACACACACTTGCCAGTACTGACATTAGCAGACCAACATATCTTGTTATTCATATCATACTATTCCATACTGTTGCTCAGGCCTTATAGAGCTAAAGAGTGTCTACAGATACCACTACGGTTGATGTGAACAGCGGACTTCATACAGTAGACTTAGAATGTGTATTGTGCATACCATGGCTTAAAATATGAATCCATGCCCATCCAATGGATGTCTTTTGCACACAAACACACACACAATACACTTTTCTCATACACATTTGCCAGGACTGAGATTAGAACACCTACCTATCTATTTATTGTTATTACATTGTTATGCATTTATTGCACGCTCCACAGTGGTTATGGGGTGACACTTGTCCAAAGGTACTTCTAAGGCGAGGGTCATCACCAGGCCTTGCAAATTATGACAAGGGGTGATGTTCTGGGGGAGAGAGGCCACAGAGTAATGTAACCTACACATATACACACTGACACAATAATACACACACAATTTGCCAGGACTCAGAACCCCTAGCTGTGTGGTTATTGGTATTATAGTGTTGTGCAGTTACTGCACATACCACAGGGCTTATAAGTTGTGGAGTGTTCCACGGTACCTGTATAGTGAATAACATCTACAGCTCTTGTAAGGTATGGCAATGGTAGCTGTACTGGGTAAGATGGGCCACCAACTACTTTCACCCACATGTTTACACACTCACAAACACTTTCAGACACACTAATCCACACACACACACACACACACACACACACACACACACACACACACACACTTGACAGTACTGAGATCCATAGGTTCAAAGAGTCATAGGTGTGTATGTGACAAATGGCCATGGAGGCTTTACAAGGCTAGCCCATGGGAATACACTGGCATCATGCCACCTGATGATACTCTCCAGTGTGTCTACTGAGTATAGTCACTGGCGTGATCCCCAGGGTGATTATTCTATTCCCCATCCACTCCTCCTGATTTCTCTTGAAGAGGGCCAGTGATGTGCTAAGCTTGACATGTTTATGGCGTTTGTTCCATAGCATGGCCAGTCTCTGGGTTGTGAACATGTCCCTCCAGCCTGTCCTGTTGATTTTGAGGATGGGGTTGAGGTATCTGGGGCATGTTGTGTGGACAGACTGGTTTCCTCGGATGTAGCATTCCTGACAGGGTTGGGTCAGACATGGCTTTGTATGTCAGGCAGAGATCGCACCTAAGTAGCCAATATGAGACAGAGATTGACTGCAGTTGTTGGAATCTGTCTGTATGAGGCAAGTGTGTAGTACCTAAGATCCTCTTTGTGAGGTACATTTGCAGCCTCTCCTGTTGCTGGTGTCCAGTGGGGTACATGGCAAATGGGCCACAGTACACATTGATTGGCATACTGATGAGAGTGTACTGGGAAACACTGTCCTTTTACTTCCTGGATTCAACACCCGGAGTCAGGAGAAGTGACACATAGGTTTCGGAAGACAGTGGCACTGTGGTGGCCACCATAGAGCTCAATGTCAACCTGTGTTCCCAGTTCTGTTATACCAACATCAGTGTTCAGTGGACTACCATCAGTGTATTACTTTATGGGTACCATGTCGTAGCCAAAGGAGATAGCGGCACATCATCTACCATTGAGCTTATGTCCAGGGTTCTGACAAGTCGTAGGTCTCAGAGAGGCCTTTGTGAAGGATGTCAACCTCACATGGGGGTGTAATAATAGCACCCACCTTGTAGTCATCTGCAAACATTGTCAGACAGTGCTCCTTTGTATTGGGCTGGTCCTTAGAGGTGTGGATCCCAAACATGAGGGAACCCAGGTCCACAACCTGTGGGACTCCACTATTGACTGTTCAGCAGTCTGAGATGGGGTCCACTGCTTTCACACTGTGGGTTTATCTGTGAGCCAGTTTGCAGGCCACCTATTGATGTAGGGGTGGCTGCCTACCTGAGTGTGTTTGTGTATGATTCCTGAGTGGGGAGTGATATCCAAGGATTAGATGGGCAGCCTATCTTGTTATCTATTCCATACTGTCACATAGTTATTGCACATGGCACAGTGCTTATAGTGCTGCAGAGTGCCTACAGGCCCATCTACAGTGGATGACAACTGTGGGCCTTGTAATGTGGACACTGGGACATGTACTGGGTGGGCAACAGCAAAAAGTTGCAAATCCCACCCCCAATGGATATGGTTCTCACACAAACACAGCAACCCCCCCCAACAGACAGCATACTGTTCACACACACTTGCCCGGACTGAGATTAGAACCCCTATGTATTTAGTGCTACTACAGTGTTACGCATTTATCTCAGGCGAAATGGAGCTTATAGGGTGAAGGTTGTCCAAAGGTATTTCTAAGGTGAGGAACATCACCAGCCCTTGTAAAGTATGGCAATGGGTGATGTACTGGGTGAGTGAGGCCTTAAAATACTTTAACCTACACATATACATACACACATTCACCAGAAGTGGGATTAGAACTTCTACCTAACTAGTTATTTGTACTATAGTGTTATGCAGTTATCACACTCACCCCAGAACTTATAGGGCTGAGGTCTGATGAAAGGGACTTCTAAGGTGACTGATATCTGCAGGACTGCTAAAATAGGGAAAGGGGAAGTGTACTGGGTTTGACTGGACCCAAAAGCTTTAACTTCTAAGCACTCACACACACACACACACACACACACACACACACACACACACACACACACACACACACACACATATACACACTTTTACATTTGCCAGGACTGAGATTAGAACTCCTACCTAATTAGTTATTTGTACTATAATGTTACACAGTTATTGCACATGCCACCGAGCTTATAGGGCTGACGCCTGATGAAAGGAACGTCTATGGTGACAGACATCTTCAGGACTGCTAAACATGGGCACTGGGAAGTGCACTGGGTGAGGAAGGCCTTTTCATTCCTAGATTCTACTGACATTTCTCTTAAGTGTATGAGCATGCCCAGTGTGACCTTCTGTCGTACATGTGGGACTCCATTCCAGGGATTGTTGTACTCCAATCCAGTTTGTTTTGTGCTACAGCCATACCTCTCAACCTGTTAGTGCAGGATATCTGGAGATAGCCAATCAACATGGGGAGACAATGGGTCATACGGTGATTGTGACTATTTCTGTCAGTAATGTATGGGTTGCCAGGGTTACAGGGCTTGTTTTAGCAGACATCTGACATATATGCCATTTGACACTGTCATGCATTGTTTCAGTACCTCGTGACATACCCCCTCAGATCATTACAGTGATTTACCAGAGGAATACAGGATGGATGATACGCACATCAAAATTATGGGCCAAATGTTAGGTATTCTTGCACAATCCAGCCTGTTGAGAGGTGTGCCTATGTGCAATTGACTGCTGGAGCTGTGGAAATGGTCCAGCACCTTGGTGATATAATTTCAATGGTGGAATCTCTGTGCATTTCTGTTCTGTCATGGTCTGATTCCCACAGTTGGGTAATATAAGTCAGACAGGATCAAGGGTGACAGGCAGACTCCGGATAGATTTGTAGGAGATAAGATATTGGGGTGGGGTCCTGGGTCAGATATGTTTGCCTACAGCTACCAGTACTTTGCATAGGGGTCTTCTCCAAAGTTGACTGCACTTGGAGGTTCTTGTGTGTGTCAGACTGTTTGACCAGCCTGGAGGTGTGTTTATGTGTGTGTGTGTGTGTGTGTCTTACATATATGTATGGCCCACCTAATTTTGCTTGGATGGCCACATTTTGGGGTCAGGATGTTGCATAGGATGAGTGATCAATGAAGGGTGTGTTACTCCCTATGGGTGTGGGACAGGATTCTGTGGGTGCAGACATGTCACCATCTTCCAGGGTTAGGACAGCCTGCCGTGAGTGCATTCCCATGTTTAGACTCCTAGTCCTACCTGTCGACTGTACAGAGTATCACAGAATGTCCACATTCATGACTCATATATCTTGTTGGTTACCCACATGAGTGTGGTTTTCAAGGAGAAGTGTTTTGCATGTCAATCAGGGTTGAAGTCAGATGTTACTGACAGTTGACATTGCAGTTTCAGACTTCATACCCATCAGACATTCCATGCTACTGCAATCATTCCATCAACTTTATAACATTATTAGAGCAGTATTTCAAAGTTGTCCTTCTCTTTGGACCTTTTTCACCCCATTATTCATAGCTTTGTCCAGATTTCTGGCTCTTTGACACTGGTTGGTTTTCTACTAGCAGTTAGCAGCATGGCCTTTCTTTGCATTTTGTAGACTCTGTTATGTTGGTGTTATGGACCCCACAGCACTCCCTAATAGGGCACTGTGGGTGAGGCATGGGCATTTGCCACAGGCCTGTAGGCCAAGTGTGAAAGATGCAGGCCATCTGTAGCAAAGCAGTGCATACTGCTGATCATATGTTCCCAGGCTGCTGGCAGTGGACAACCCTGGGATGGCACCAGTAAGTTGACTATGAGTGTTACTGACAGTTGCTTTCTGTTTGTGTTGAGCCATCACTCTGGATGCTGCTTAAGGCTAGGGACATGTTACTGCATTTCTACGGCACTATGGGGGGTGACACAGCTGTACACAATACACATTTGCAGAGACTGTGCTTATGTTTGCTGAACATTTTGGTCCCATTTAGCATATTGGTGTGCCCTATCTTAGAGATTACAGGCATAACAGTATCGACCACAGGTCAGATTGTTCTGGCATAAACATTTGTAATTTCAAACTTCTTACCTTTCAAAGCCATAGTGCCACTGCCAGACCTGCTGTGATATCTGTGTGTAAAAGTCTGTAGGTGGGGATTTCACGGATGTCACCATGTGGGAGCCTTTGCTAGACATTTCTGTATGGTTTTCTACAGCTGATTTGCTGGGTGAGGCTGGAGGTGGGTATGGGTCCCCCACTTTGACATCCTTGCATGTGACCTATGACCCCCCCCCCATTATTTGGCTCACTACATATACTGCAGTGGTATTTGTCAACTAGGGTGGTACTGCATAGTGTGGGTAGGCCAGTACTGGGACTACACTTCCTGCTGTCCCACAGATCTGTCAGTTTTTTGTTGCTATCCCAGTAAGCCACCCCATTCCCTTGCATGCTTGAATCAATACTATAGATATGCTATCAGAACATTCCACTCCATTCATTTATTTTGTTAAGGAGACTGACTTACCTTGTGCCTGAGGCTGTTATGAGGATGGTGCTTGAGGGATGACTATGTTGGATGCACACAATACACTGCCTGTACATGGTAAGGTATAGGTGGTGTGATGTTTGGCATCCATTTTACTGTGTGTGTGAGTCAGAGAGAGAGAGAGTTCAGGCATTCAGGCCCTACTGTGTCGGTGTATGTGCTATGCATTGCCTCTTTGCCTAGGACGGGGCATACTGGGCACGCTTCCATCTGCCTACAGGGGTAGGCTGGGGATGTTACTCCCCTGAGTCTCTCTGTGCCTGTGGAGACCTTGGCAATGGTGGGGGTGGGGGCTGTGTGGCCCTTCCCCATTTTGTTCCACCTGCAGCTGTTTCCACAGGAACATATTGTGTAGCATGGCACATCCTATGAACATGTGTGCACATGTGGCTGGAAAGTACTGCAAGGCTCCACCAGATATGTCAAGGCAGCAGAACCGTGACTTGAGCATCCCAAACACACGCTCAATTAATGATCCTGGTTTGTGCGTGTGCCTCATTATGGCGTTCTTGTGTGGGTTTGTGTGCATTTCTGATGGGTGTCATCAGCCACGGCTCCAGTGTGTAGCCAGCATCCCCCACCAGGTGGTCATATGGTTCATAGGTTCATAGGTTCATACTAGGCTATCTGCAGCATAAGCCCTGGCCATTAGGTAGCATATAGTTAGCCACCCCTTTAGTTGAATATAAAACTATGCCTATCATTTTGCCTATCCTCTGTCAAGCAGTGACACTGAAGTAATCCCTCCTGTATATCTGCAATCTCCCATCCATTGGTCAAGATTCCTCTTTGACAAGGCCAGAAGAGTGCTCTGCCTCACATGTACCGGGATTTAGTCTCTGGGTGATGACATATTCATCAAATCTGGGTGACATGGCCCTTATATATGTCAGCAGGGTCACCTCTGAAGCAGCGGTATGAGACTGAATAGAGCTGGAGTTGGGGCCTTTCAAGCTGCAGCAGGTGTCTGGTCAGATACAGGCCCTCTGGAGGATATCTGTGTCTGATGTGTTTTTTTATACTATGGCCAGTTTGCAGTCATCTGCAAACTTTGTCGACAGGCTTTGAGTCTGACATGGCAGCAAGCTGACTGACCCTGGTTCTTCTCACTTAGCCAGTTTTGCAACCCATCTTGTGATGTATGGGTTAGTGAGGGCAGTTCTCACAGATGTTTGGGGGCTACAATCCTCTATCATTTTGAACTAATTCTGAGCATATCTGGGAGTTTCCTCCTAGGTTTCTAACATAGCTAAAGAAGGGATGTCCCTACTGGCAAACACCTGATACAGCTGTGACGAATGCCAGATGTGGGAGTCGTGATAGCTTCCAGGGGTCACAGCACACACATTCATGATAATGCCCTGGGCATCGCACACGACCTGGCAGTTGTAGTGGAACCCCTTGCGGTTTAGGTAGACCCTACCCTGGTCATTGGGTGGTGCTTTGATGTGGATGTGTGTGCAGTCTATGGCACCCAGTACCTCTGGGTATTCTGCTACACAGTGGAAGAGGTGCATATTGCTGGTCCTCTCCTCACGGATGCTGGAGAAGTAAATGTGCTCAGCGGCATGTGGTCATATGGCATCCAGGAACTGGTGGAGTATCCTAGATGCAGATGCCTGTGAGACTCCCATGATGTCCCCCAGATGGTCTTTGGAAAGTACCTGTAGCTAGCATTCTTAAGGCTACATACCTTGGTATCCACTGGCATGGATTCCCCTCTGTTAGTTCTGGGTCTGAGATGAGGCCAGCACAGCTCAACAAGTTTCTGAAGTATGTCCCTGTCCATCCTTTAGTGCTCTACTGTCTCCAGATCATGTAGCCCCCTGGTAGGTTACCCTGGGTCTGAACACTCTTCTCCTCCTCCTTGGTCTGAGTTCGTTGTCAGCATTATCCTCCTCACCACCCTCAGTCTCTAGCACATACTGATAGATCAAAGCAACATCAGCCTCTAACAATTTTTGTTAGTTTTGTCAGTTTAAAATTCCCCCAAATGTGTACACCAGTGGTGTAGAGTTTGTGGGAAAAAACAGACTGAAAGATGTTTGCATAGTTTAAAGTAATGTGATGGGCTACTGCCTGTGTAATTGGCTGATTCTGATACATTCCACCCGCCAGCTATGGTAGATGTTCTTCGTATTTCACTGTTGCAGTCATCACATTTGGGTTATCCCTGCCAGGGTAGCGCTCGTCCGGCCTGAATACCAGAGGCTTAGTAGTTCTGCATCATTTCCTGTCGCTTCAGGTCTGACATCAGGTCATCAGTAGTATAAAGTAAGGCACCAATGCCATTACATCAGTCTTTCTTGTCATGGAGCCCGAAGCAGAAGCAGTTTGCACAAGTGCCAGTCGGCCACTACCTGAGTTTTGTCTTCCAAATTGAAACTGAAGTCTTCTAAAGCTAAGTACCCTGTTGGGGATTCTTTTTTCTTGCACTAACCAATGTCAGAAAAAGTTAACAATTGTCTCAACTGTGGAAAGCAAATGCCACACCAAGACTTTCATTCTTACTGCATCACTTGCTTAGGCCCAGACCACAATGTCCCCTGCTGTCACTTCTGTGCTTTGTTCAACGCCAGAGCCATACGTCATTGGGCCTTATTGGAGCTAGATATTTTTGCTTACAGTCCTCGAATTCCGATATGGCTTCGGTAAGCCATCCGACAGCAGATCTTCCGAAAAAACGTAAAGATAAAGACAGAGACAGACTGCACAGGTCCAAACCTACCGACACGCTCCCGTTAAGCTAGTCATCATTTCTCCGGTCCTCAATGAGGTGCTTTCGCAGCCCCTGATGCCTGTTTCTGTGGATTCGCAGGCTGCTACTGAGACCCTTTTAGAGTCTGGTATGCCGCAAAACTCTTCTTCGACTAAGGATCCTGCGGTCGTCTCTACCTTGGATGGGTCCAGAGCCACTGAGCAGGCACCGACTTCTGAGGAAGTCCTTCGCACTACCAATTCTCAACACAAACCGACAAATTCTTTCGCGACTACCATTCTTTCGAAAACTACCGAGTTTCTTAGGCCCAGGTTACGAACCACACTCAAGAAACCGACAACCCAATCTCAGGCACCTGCTTCCTTACCTCAGTCTCAAATGCTTAAAATGGCAGAAGACCTTATCATGCTGATCAGGGGAAGCCAAGCTACCCCTTCCAAAAGAAAAAGAGATTTGTCCCCTGTGGTTTTGTCTGAACAGGAGTCCGATGACTCTGATGCATCTAAGTATGAAGACAGGCAAATCCTCTCTGCTTATGAGGATTCTAATGCAGAGGATTCCATTCTTTCAGCCTCTCCCCCAGAGGATTTTTCCTTTGGGGAAACCCTTCACACCTTAAGGGAGCATTTCCAATAGGAAAGTCAGGACTACCCTCAGTCTAAAAAGAGACTCAGGGAATTCTTAGATCTTCCACAGCACAGACCCCTGGCTATCCCCCCAGTCCTGGATGTTGTGGAGGATGTTTTCCTGGAATCCAGCTTGACTCCTGACACCCTCCCTCCTGCACCCAGAAAACCAGACAGGTATTACAGAGTCCCTGACTCACACAAATTTATTTTTAAAAATCCTACTGCTGACCCTGAGGTAATTTCTCAAGGGCCCAAAGGAATTAAATCAACCTCTGCAAAGAATCCCTCCCCCTCAGATATGGATTCACAAGCACTAGACAAATGGGGTAAAAAGGTATACACCTAACCTACTCTTGCTATCAGAGCACTAAATTGCCAGTTCAGTATGCTAAAATTTCAGCAACATACCCTGGAACTCCTCAAACAAAAAATGTCTTCCTTTCTTGCTTGTCCAGAATCTAAAGAGTTACAAGAGTTAATGCATTCTGCAAGTCAAGTAAGTAAACACACCTTGCACTGTGGTTTTGATGCCCTAGAAGCTTCTTGCAGGGCAGCAGTCACCGGTTCTGTCCTTAGAAGGCATGCATAGCTTAAGGAACAGCCCTTGCCAGACCATGTTAAATCTAATTTGTTGGATGCCCCCTTGCACAAAGACAACTTATTTGGCACTAAGGCAGAAGAGGCCTTAAAAAAGATGGAAGAAAAAACAAAATCTATGCAGACAGTTAAGGATTTCTTACAGGTCCAGCCACCCAGGTTCAGCAGGCATTATCCATCCAAGCACTGGTCCTTTCCTGCTTCCACCAAGTCAGTTCAGCCCAGACCCTGGGGAACCAGACTCCACAGACAACAGCCGCAGGGAATGCAGAGATCTAAGCAGTGGACAACCTTCACTTCAAAACCAGGGAGTTCTAAGCCACCCCTTGTGGTAAGAACTCGCAATGACTCTCCTTCCCCATCCCCTCCCTCTGCCCACCTTCACTTACCCCTAGGAGGAAAACTCTCCTTTCATGCAAACACCTGGGCCACCATTACCAACGACCGCTGGGTTCTCAACATAGTGTCCCAGTGATACACATTTTCTTTCCACACCCTTCCAACCCCAAAATGGTTCCCAGATCTACCTCAAAATCAGTGGGTAGAGGCGCAAAAGCAAGTCTTTTCCCTGCTCTCTATGAGGGCAGTAGAGCAATTTCCTACAGAACAGAAAGACCAAGGTTTCTACTCCAGACTAGTTCTGGTTCAGCTATCCATTCTATTGGGATCAATTTGGTGATCCCAAAATTCAAAATGCTGCCCCACCAGCAGCTGCTGCCCATGCTCTCCAAGGATGCTTGGCTAGTCACCCTAGACCTAAAGGAGGCCTACCTCCATATCCCTATCAGGGAATCATGCAGGAAATATCTCCGTTTCAGGGCAGCATCTCCGCACTTTCAGTTCTTTGCGCTTTCCTTTGGCTTATCTACTGCTCCCAGAGTTTTCACAAAATGTCTGGCTCCAGCAATTGCCTTTTGCAGGCAAAGGAATATCCAGATTTACCCATACTTAGAAGACTGCCTAATTCAGGCAGACAGCCAGAAAAAGCTGCTCAGGTACCTGGCCTTTGTGAAGTCTCTACTAACCTCCCTAGGGTACACAATCAACGAAAAGAAATCCAAACAGGTACCCACCCAGAGGATTATATTCCTGGGAGCAAGCCTGGACACAGCATCCCAGATGGCATTCCTTACATCAGAAAAGCAAACCTTCCTGACAGCCTGCTTCTCTCAACTAGCCACCAGACCCCAACTATCTGCAAGGAAAATCCTGCAATCTCTGGGGTTCCATATGCCAGACTGCAGATGAGGAAACTTCAGTGGTACCTAAAAAGCCTTTGGTGTCAAAACTGTCAAGACCTGGAGACTCATATACCTATAATACCTTGCCTCAGAAAAGATTTTCTTTGGTGGGCAACAGCATGCTCCCTCAACAAAGGACTACCTTTCTCACCACTCCACGCTGTCCAGACCCTCACCACAGATGCATCAGATTATGCCTGGGGTGCACACCTAAACAGCAGGCGCATACAGGGCCAGTGGATCCCACACCAAATCCATCTGCACATCAGCCAAAAAGAGATGATAGCTGTTCAGCACACCTTGATAGCTTTCAAGCCCCTTCTCTCCCCAAGGGCTCTCCTGATCACAACAGACAACACAATTGTGATGTGTTATATCAACAAGCAGAGAGGGGCACAGTCCTACCCTCTATGTAGGCTGGCCATGACCCTTTGGCATACAGCCTCTGCCATGAAACTCCACCTGTTAGCACAGTTCCTACCGGGTTTTCTCAACTCTGTGGTGGACCACTTAAGCAGAAATCTTCTGGACCCACATGACTGGTAGCTCAACAGAAGAACCTTTGCCCTAATAACTCAGAAATGGGGCACCCCGAAGGTCGACCTCTTTGCCTCCCACACCAACCATCAGCTCAGCAAGTTCTGCACCAGGGAGCATCACTGCATGTCTTGGAAAGTGGATGCCCTGTCCTTTCCCTCCATCAATCTATCGGTCTGTGCCTTTCCTCCACTACCTTTCATCCCCAGGGTACTGCTCAAAATAAAGGAGGAAAAACCAAGGACAATTTTTATAGCTCCAGACTGGCCTCGCCAGCACTGGTACCCCTTGCTGCGCAGCCTGTCCCCTCTGCCACCTTGGCATCTCCCTCAGATTCCAAACCTCCTGACCAAGAGGGAAGGGAAATTCATGCATCCCCAATTGCAGACAGTTTGGCAGCTTGGCTTATTCCCTAATTCTCAATCAATCTGCCAACCTCAGCAAAACGTTCTAGATGTTATACATGAGGCCAGAGGCCCTAGCACTAGGAAGTCTTATGCTGACAAATGGAAAAGGTTCTGCACCTGGATTCAGGCTAAGGGAGCCAATATGGCACAGCCCTCCCTCCCTGCCACGCTGGATTACTTAGCTGACCTACTACACAATGGACTCTCCTCTTCCTCTATTAAAATGTATGCCTCTGCTATCTCTGCTCATTTTCCCACTGAGCAGCCCCTTTTCTCACACCCTCTGATCAAACAATTCCTAAGAGGGGCTAGCAACTTGAGCCACCCAGAAGAGCACCAGCCCCAGCTTTGGACCTTAACTTTGTGTTGGAAAAACTCCCCCTCCCCCCTTTGAACCTGCCTCTACAGCAGAGCTAAAATATCTCTCCTGGAAGACAACTTTCCTTCTGGCCATCACTTCAGCCAGAAGGTTCTCCATGCTGCAAGCACTCATGGCTGTGGAACCATTCATCATCTTCCATGCTGACAGGATATCCCTCAGGACTAACCCATCCTTCATGCCCAAGGTGGTGTCCAGTGTGGCTCTCAATCTAGTCATTTGCCCACCTTTTTCCCAAACCCACAGAACAAGGGGGGGAAGGATACTGACTCTCGATATGCACAGACAGCTCAGCTTCTACCTAGACAGGACTAAATCACTCAGAAAGTCTGATCAATTGCTGGTTAGCTTTGCCGCAGGGGCAGAGAGCAAAGCCATCTCCAAACAAACCATTTCCAAATAGATAGCACACTGCATCCATTTCTGCTACAAACAACATGGAAAGCCTCCCCCCAAGGGGGTCAGGACTCACTCTACCAGAGCAGCCTCCACCTCTGCAGCTTTCCTCAGAGGAGCCCCCACCAGGGACATCCTGGAGGCTGCATCTTGGACATCTCTTTACACCTTCACCAAACATTACCACCTGCCTATCTTCTCCAAATCCAGGGCAGGTTTTTGCCTCGTCAGTCTTGCAGGGCATTCTAGCTAGCCCCTAGTTTCCTTGACTGCCTCCACCCTTTTCGTCAGCTTTGGGAAATAACCCAAATGTGATGACTGCAACAGTGAAACACGAAGAACTTAGTACAGTTGTGTATACTTACCACAAATGTAGATGTTTTCGAGTGTTTTCACTGTTGCAGTCCTGGTTTCCCTCCATCCCCCTCTTCTTTCTTCTCTTTCCTTACAAGGGACATATTGGTATTTACTTTCTACTGATGGGGTTCTTCCACCAGAACCTGGCTCCCACTTGGGGGCTCCTGACAGGTTAGGGCAAGAAAAACTGATGTAATGGCATTGGCTGCCTTACTTTATACTAAAGACCTGATGTCAGTCCTGAAGCGACAGCAACCGATGCAGAATTACTAAGCCTCTGGTATTCAGGCCGGGCGAGGACTACCCTGGCGGGGATAACCCAAATGTGATGACTGCAACAGTGAATATACTTGAACATCTACATTTATGGTAAGTGTACACAACTGTACTTTGTCCTTTATTGCATTTCTTCTGCTGTTTCCTCTTCCCATTTCCTCCCCGTTTAAGCCTCAGTTCACGGCATGCATTCCCGTTGCTCAATTGTAAACAGTTCTGCTGTTTCCTGCTTTTTTTTAGGCCCGGTGCACACTGCGCACACCAGTTTAGCTAAAGTAAACACTTTTAAGCAGAACTGGCCCTCCCCTGGATGCCAACACGCTTTGCTTGTCATGGAATAAGACAATACAGCCTCAGACACACACCCTTCCTTAGCTGTGCTTAGCTAAGGGAAACACGGGCCACTGGGCTCCAATGGGCGTACAGCAAGCATGGCACACCCCCTTTTCATGTTAGCTGCTCCTCCTGTCTAAAATTTGTGATTCAGTATAAATCCCCTCATTTGCATACACCACTGCCTTACTCCATAGTTATCACACTTACACTGGGCCTTTTCCCTTAGCAACCACTATTCCCTGGTATTGTTTTCCTTCTGTATGCCATTGACTATAATGGCAAAATGCATGATTTCTGTAAAAATTGACCCCCCCCCTTTTTTTTGTCACGATCCTGTTTGCACGCCGCTGCCCTAAGCTTAAACAGCCGAGATCGGCAAAAAAAAAAAAAGTTTTATTTAAAAAAAAAATAAAACTATTTATCATGCCAATGGCCATACCTTTGGCCATTGACATGCCTAGTAATAAATATAATACATGCTTTATTTCGAGCTGTCATGCCTCCATTTTCTAATTTGCAGAAATGTGTTCAGCTAGTAATGGAGCACATTTCTGCTTCTTACACTATTCCTGCACAGACTTGCTGAATCACTAATTCACCTCATTTGCATGTTTTTCACTAGCAAATGAGGTAATTAGCATTAGGCAGCTGCTGCACTATTCCTACACTCTGTGTAGGGTTTACTGAATCCTGGGGCATGTCTTCAAGTTAGTTTGTATATGAGTTTGGAAAAAAAAGGACATAGAGAATTAAATCTTACTTGTCTGCAGATTGTGCATTTTTTGAGATTACACTGGCCTTAAAAGATTTCTTTGTGTGTAATATCTTTATTTTACCCACAGGTCTACAGAGACTTCATCAGGGACTGCAAGCACACAGTCAAGAATGTGGATTTCCTGCGTTACAAAGCAAACTCAACCGCAGGAAGTGGAGCATCACTATCTAATTTGAAAACTGATTGTAGGGAATTTGCTGTGATAATGAAATATATGCTGTTTAAAATTGTACAGAGATGTTCCCACTTATAGAACACAGTGTGTAATAAACCATTTAATCTGTAATCTAAACTCAAAGTAAATCTCAAAGAAGGCATAGTTTATGCAGTTCTGATTATTTGAAACCATTTTTACAAGTATTTATGCATTAATTTTTAGGAAAAAGCAGAACTTATGCAATTCTTCAGAAAACCATTAGCATGGCTCCTGTGTTCTTTTTTCTGAAGGTTTTCAGTGCATCTAGAAGCTCCACTTCTTCAAACAAAAATATTAAGTTATAAATATCTCAGTGACTTCTGGGTTTAAAGGGTCTTCTGTCTCTGGATGCTTCCATCTTTAACTTATTTCTGCTGCCCAGTGCTAATCATCAAAGTCCTAATAATTATTGCAAATGTCCTTTCTACTACATACATTGGCAGCTAATATTTCCATAAAAGAAGTGGTGGACACCTTTACCTTACTCCATGTCCACCCGTCTTCCTGAAAGTGTGACCAGGATATGAGTAAAGGATGCAAACAGCAGAATAATGAGAAGTATAACTGTGTGTTTACATGTAAAGATAATCAACTGGGAGAGTGAAGTAGAGGACTTGCTGACATCTTTTTTCCTGATCTGGATGTTGTAATAGGTGCTTCTATAACTAACCTGCTTCCTTTGAAGAAAAAAATAGGAAATGTCATATTTGTCCACTATCAGCAAACACAAAGACACAAACACAGGAATGCTATAATACCTTTTGTTGAACCAACGTAGGTTTTGCAGTTACTCAAGCTTCAGTGCTGGCATGAGTTCTTTGTCTGTACTTATGCATTGAAAGGAAAGTATATAATTTATTTTCAGTTGGCAAAAAAAAAAAAAAATGGAAAAAATGTGCAGCTCGGATGTTTTATATGATTTTCAACTCACAGGCAGACACAGTGTGTTTGAGTGTGTGTGTGTGTGAGAGAGAGAAGGGGGGGACTGTGTGTGAGCCTGAAGCTGTAGAAGGCCAGGTCATGCTCTGCTGTAAAAATCAAAGTTTTACATGTTACTTTGTTACATTAGAGTCAGTGTTCATTTAGCAGGGAAGATACCATCTCAGAGGGATTGCTTTGACATTTAATGAGACAGTAAATCATAACAAAAGAGATGGGTAGGGAGATAAGTTAAATCCAGAGAAGGGGGAAAAAGTTGCAATTTAAGTTGCAATTTCTAATTTGCTAGTTTGTCTAAACCAGCAGTCTTTGTAATACAGTACCTATATGTTGGTTAACAGAAAGTAGTGATGCCAGGTTTACAGTGATGAAAAAAGTAGGGACTACAAAGAGAATAAAATGTAGGATTAGAATGTATGCGTGTTGTATGCAGTTAGTACACTATGTAGGCTGTGATTTAGCTAACAAACAGGAAGAGAGAAAAGAATAAAAATGTTGCTTTGTCAGTCTAAGATTCTGGCAGATACTTCTGAAGAACAGAAATGCTGGACAAAGTTTTGTTATGCTGTTAGAACTGTTTAAACATTAAGGCCTTACTCACTTAGTTTATGGTACTGTTCTGACTAGAATGCTACCATATGGGAAAGTAACTGCTCTTTTGTCATGAATAAAACACGGATTTAAAAATAGTTGTTGATCTGATGTTGCCCTTTTCATTCTTCCTCACTATATGGATTATGGATCGGACCTCACATCTAACTTAGCTGCATTGTATGGACTTCAGATCCAACTCTCCAGCTCCTTCCTCTACCCATAATGCCCTAGTCCATCCCCAGTACTTCAGATCTCATTTGCCATCATCTCACATGGACATGGATCCACTATCTGAGCTTTTTTGTTGGGTTGTGTAAGTGCAGTATTAAAACCTAATTTCTTAAGATTATAGCTCCCCCTTTTTCAGGTTTCTTCTAATCGCTACCTCTCTGCCTTAGCAAGGTAACTTTTATGTACCATTGTTGGTGCCTTTCTTTGTGTGTGTGTGTGTGTATATATATATATATATATATATATATATATATATATATATATATATATATATATATATATATACCCTTTCTTATACCTTTTTTATTACCTAGATAGACAGGGTATTCTTAACTACGATTGTTGGTAGTCCTGTTTCTATAGACTTAGTTTGTGTTGGTTAAAAAAAAAGTTATATTTTACTTTCTTATCTATCCTATTTTTGTCTTATTGATAGCTTACTGTGGCTGAGAAGCCTACAGGTTTTAAAAAATGCACTTCCTGTATGCACAAAATTCCAAAGTCGAATGCCCGCAGGGATTGCATTTATTGTTTGGGACCAGCACATCTGGGTGCGAACTGTACCATTTGTGCTGCATTTAACTTGAGGGGTGTTGAGTGTTGAGGACAGGGGAAACAAGTTAGTCCTCAAAGGATTATTACCTCCGTCATCTTCTTCCTGCAGGTCTCAAACCCCCAGCAAAATGAGGTTTATATTATAACATCGAAGTCTCAAAACTTTGAATGTTATAACATCAAACCCAAATCCACGAAAGCTGAAAACCCCGAAGACTATGAACAGCAATTTTTTTTCCCCAGGGAAAACAAAATCACTGTTCCAGTACAAAGCACAAAACACACAAAAACTACAAACAGTTTCTAATGTGGGGGGGTTTTGCCCCCACATTCCCCCCAGTGTGGGGGGCTGTGCCCCCACACCCCCAACTTAAATATACCAACTCCGAGATTGCACCACAGTGGAGGAAAGAGCAAAGCCGTGGAAACGGCTTTGACCTTTAGGTATATTTTGCTTCATTGTACTAGGATGATTACTACGATAATATAGATAATTGTTAACATAAGTATTCTTTCTATAAATTTTATTAGAAAAATTTTGTTCAAGCTTATTCCAACTTAGCTCAACATCTAAATAGTTGACTTTAAGGCCTGCCTCTCCAAGCGTGAATGTTAAAAATTTGCAGCTCACATTAAGCTGGTCAAGAAATATACTATGTTGACAAATGGACCCTTTGATGATGAACAATAAATCATCAGTGAATCTACTATAAAATAACACTTCAGAAAAAAGACCAATGGTGGGTAAAATTTCTCTTTCCCCCACCCTATAACTAAACTATCATTAGATGGAACTGCTGTAGCTCCCATGGCTACCCCTCTTAGTTGCCTGTAATATTTTCTGTTGAAAATAAAAAAAAAGTTGTTCTCCAACAATTCCAACAAAGAATTACATGTCTTAACGGTAGGGTCAGTCCATGTAGTGTATTTGTACAAGAAATTAGACACATATTCCAATCCTACCAAACTGAGGTATGGAAGTATATAAAGAAACTACAACTGTTAGTATAAAAAGTTGCTACTATCATGTTCCATAAAATGATTATCTAAACTGAACAACCTCACTTGGTTCAAAAAAGACCATGAATCTTTAGTGTAAGAGGGTAATTATTGAACGAAAGGGTTTAAAATCGAATCCAAATACAAAGAAATACCCTCTGTAACACTACCTGAAGAGGAAACTATAGGCCGAAAGGGGGGTTCAAAATTCTTATGAATCTTAGGTATACCGAAAAGTATACCTACTCTGGGATTGTCAACAGTTAAAAAACTATATAACTCAGCTGTTACATCACCATTCATAAAATAATCATAAAGACAATATTTTATAAATCTATAATGTCTATCAATAGTTTCATAGTTGACTTCACAATATTTACTTTCATTACTTAAAATGCCCTCCATATCTTTGTTATAATCATCTGTATGCATTACTACTATCCCACCCCCTTTATCGGCCTTCATAAACCTTAAGACATGTTCACTTTTAAGTTCCATTAATATTTTTCTTTCATCTCTACTTAAGTAGAAATAAGAATAAACAGGTTTCTCATTAAAGAACAATCATATCCTTCTCACAAAAGGCTTCAAACACTTTAAGCGTACTGTGCAACACAGGATTAAAAACAGAAGGCTTTCTAACAGTATTAGATACATCAAAATTCACATCTTTTAAAATGTACATAAGGTTCAATTTTCTAATATACATTTTAAGTTCTAACAAAGTGTTAGCTAAGTTGGCTCATTTACTAGGTACAAAATTAAAGCCAAACTTAAGCACACGTTGATGTAGTTCAGAAAACTCGATGTCTGTTAAACAGTTTAGTGTCCACACTCACATTTGTGTACTGTCAAGACATAATTCATTGTTGGAATTGTTGAACAATTTTTTTATTTTCAACAGAAAATATTACAAGCAACTAAGAGGAGTAGCAATGGAAGCTAAAGCTACAGCAGCTACAGCTTATGCTGGTTTAGTTATGGGTTGGTGGGAAAGAAAATTTTACCCAGCATTAGTCTTTTTTCTGAAGTGTTATTTTATAGTAGATTCATTGATAATTTATTTTTCATCAACAAAGGGTCCATTTGTCAACATAGTATATTTCTTGACCAACTTAATGCGAGCTGTAACTTTTTAACATTCACACTTGAAGAGGCAGGCCTTAAAGTAAAATATTTAGATGTGTTAAGTTGGAATAAGCTTGAACAAAAGTTTTCTA
Source organism: Protopterus annectens (assembly GCF_019279795.1). Lineage (NCBI taxonomy): Eukaryota > Metazoa > Chordata > Ceratodontiformes > Protopteridae > Protopterus > Protopterus annectens. The sequence continues at coordinate 1,656,556,579 of NC_056732.1, forward strand.
GTAAAATTTATAGAAAGAATACATATGTTAACAATTACCTATATTATCGTAGTAATCATCCTAGTACAGTGAAGCAAAATATACCTAAAGGTCAATACATAAGAGCTTCTCGTATAGTGAGTGAAGACTTGGAGTTTTTTAAAGAAATTGATTTTATTACTAAATTATTTTTAAATAGAGTTTACCCATTGGAGTTACTAGATAAAATCTCTTCAGAAATTAAGAACAGAAGGGGAACAGATTTTCCACATATTTTAGTTAAAGGACTAGTGGTAAAAGATACTACCCATCTTACTGATGCTCCTTTTGCAGCCCCTAGATGTATTACAGCTATAACAGTAGATAGTTATAAAATTAAATCAGTTATCCATAATAATTGGAAGATTATTTTGAGAAACAGTGATTTACACAAAGTTTTGGGAAGGATACCATATTTTATGTATAAAAAAGGCAACAGTATCAAAAGTATGTTAGAAAAAGATGATACTAAAATATCCCTTACTTCCACAGATAGGTCCAAAGGTATGTACAAGTGCTACAATTGCAACACCTGTAGGTACATACATGAAGGTCCTTATGTTAGTTTACATCATTTGAACTATACAATTAGTATACCTGGTAGATTCAACTGCAGTACTCAGAATGTGGTCTATGTTGCTTTATGTTCAGGATGTCCAGCCTTTTATATAGGCATGACTACAAGAAACTTAAACATATTAAAGAACATTATTATGCCATCAGAAGTAAAGATGACAATGCTTTATATAGACATGTTAATTGTACTTTATATAAAACAATAACTTTTTCTATTTTAGAACATGTGGAGAAAGATTTAAGTTGTGGGAATTTGAATAATAGAGTGGAAAGAAAAGAAACAGTATGGCAGTTGAAGTTGGGGGCAGACTGCCCCCCCCCAGGTTTGAATGATGTGATAAATATAAAGTGTTTTTTGGCTGAAAGGAAACTGGTCATTTGACTTGCATATATTTTTTCCTTGAGAGGGTTAAGTTGTTTTGATTGATAGAATTTTTAATTAATTGTTCATTGTTAACTGTTCATCAGTTAATTTGTTTTTATTGAGCAATTAAAGATCTGAAGTAGTTTACTTCATTTGGTCTTGAACCTATGGGTTATGGATCCAACTCGGATCTGAGCTGGCAATTTCACAAGCATCTGTTCTGAGTTCCAAGCTCCTCCCCCTACCCATAATACACCACCACCTTCCTTCCCTAAGATCTTGTTTGCCGCGTTTGCTTTTGCATTGTGATCTCCGAGCTCTGGGTATTATGAGTAACTTTGAGCGTTTTTTTGGCAAGAGTTTTTGCCAAATCCCGTCTACACCCTGTCCAGGTCATAGAGTTCATTGGAGTACAGATAGACACCTTGCAGACAAAAGTCTTTCTAACTTCAGAGAGAATTCGAAATGTAGGAATGCACATCGCTATCATTTTTCACTCATATCTACTGCCAGCGGAGACAGTGTTGCGAGCCCTCAGCTCTATGGTGGCCACGATTACACTTCTTCTATATGTTCATTTGCATATGCGAGTACTACAGTGGACTCTTGTGGTACAATGGTCTATGCTCGATCTTCCACTGACACATCCAATACACATAAGCAAAGACTGCAGGACATCCCTCCTTTGGTGGATGCATTCTCTGCACATACTCAAGGGATTTCCATTTCTTGCGGCCCCAGCCCAAGCCACAGTGACCACGGACATCTCCCAGCTAGGGTGAGGGGGTATTTCTCAGGAAGGACAGTCCAAGGCACGTGGTCCCTGATCAAGACCAGTTTGCATATCAATGTTCTAGAGATGAGAGCGGTCCTTTTAGCGTTGCAGGCCCTTCAAGCCTTTCTTCCTCTGGGAACAATTGCAATTCAGTCAGACAACATGACAGTGGTCTGGTACATCAACAAACTGAGAGACCAGATCCTACCCCCTTTGTCACGAGGCCATGAGAGTTTGGGAATGGGTGATCTCCACAAGTTGCTTTCTGATAGCAATGCACATTCCAGGACAGTCCAACATTCTTTTGGACAAGCTAAGCCGTTCTATCATGATGCCTTACAAGTGGTCTCTGAATCCTTCAGTAGCAGAGCATATCTTTCTAAAGTGGGGTCAGCCTTGCTGCCATCTCGTCACATCTCCTTCCAATGCGAAATGCAGTGAGTTCTTTGCCCTGAAACCCTGCCGGGGAAATCCCCCAGAGATGCTCTCGTCCAGGCTTGGCCTCCCAGTCTTTTTTATGCTTATCCTCCATTACCTCTTGTTCCAAAGTTTTTACAGAAAGCACATTGACTGGAGAGCAAAGTCATCCTCATTGCCCCGTTTTGGACTCACCAAGTTTGGTTACCCTTCCTCTGGTCTCATCTTATAGTTCCTCCTTGGATTTTGGATCCTCACCCAGATCTCGTATGTCACCCTTCAGTCCCTCATCTGAACCTGGACAGTCTGAAGCTCACAGCTTGGTTGGTCCAATTCCCTTAATTGCCAGGACTCCCGGTTTGTCTTCTTCTGTCAAGTCTGTTCTGGTGGCAGCTCTTAAATCTTCCACCAGAAAAATCTAACACAGCAAATGGAAGTGTTTTTCCATCTGGGCCTCTCAGAGAAACTTGGATCCCTTCTCAGCACCAATTCTGGCTATTCTTGAATTTTTGGCAAACATTTTTCAACAAGAGGCTCGTTCTTCAACAGTGAAGGTACAACTTACTGTTATTTCCAATTTCCACGTTGGTAAAAATGTGACTTCTTTGGCTTCTTCCAGATTGTGCAAAGTCTTTATCAAAGGTACCTTTCTCTTGCATCCCCGGTCAAAGATCGCAGTCCTCCGTGGGAACTTACCATGGTGTTGCCAGCACTGGTTGCTGCTCCTTTTGAACCGGCTGCAACAGTAGACCTTAAATTTCTGTACTGGAAGATAGCCAGCCTTTCTAGTGGCTATCACCTTGGCTAGGAGTGTCTCAGAACTCCAGGCATTGTCTGTTAAGGTCTCGTACATGGTCCACAAGGACAGGGTTTCTCTTCGTACCAATCCCTCTTTTCTTCCCAAATTGGCATCTGAGGCAAACATCAGACTATCAGTTTACCTGTTTTCTTCCCAAATTTCAAAAATAAAGGTGAATATAAGTTGCATTTGTTAGATGTTCATAAACAACTACATTTTTATTTACACAGAACAGAACCAAGTCTTTCCGAAAGTCTGACCAGTTGTTTGTGTCTTTCTCTAAACCATTTTTGGGTAAACCTATTTCCAAGGTGACTATTGCCAAATGTATTTCTCTCTGTATTTTTCAAGTGTACAAAGACAAGGGTTTATCTCCTCCAGGTCAGGTTAGAGCCCATTCCACCAGGTCCATGGCTACTTCAGCGGCCGTCTGGTCCAGGGTGTCCTTGGATGATATCTGTTCCGTGGGTACTTGGTCCTCCTCTCATACTTTTATTTTCCATTATAGTGTAGATTTGGTATCTAGAGGCCGGGCATCCTTTGGCTCTGCAGTGCTTCAGAACATCCTTCCATGAGGGCCACCCAAGGTTATAGGTAGCTGGGGACTCTGTCCCACAGGTTGAAGACAAAATGAAGTAAACTACTTCAGATAAAGAATTTATGTACTCACCATAACATTTCATCCGAGTAGTTGTACTTCATTTGTCTTCAGCCATCCCCCCTCCTTCCTCCGAACCTGCTGGCTTAGTATGTAGCAGAGTGTGCTTTTGCGGCTATAGTTGAGAAAAGTTGGTGAAATAAGGTTTGTTCGATCAGGTTCTTTGTTTTATGAGGTAGCAAACTCGATCTGGGAAGGAAGGTGGTGGTGTATTATGGGTAGGGGAGGAGCTTGGAGCAGATGCTTGTGAAATTGCCGGCTCGGACCCGAGTCGGATCCGTAACCCACAGGTTGAAGACAAATGAAGTACAACTACTCAGATGGAACGTTATGGTGAGTACATAACTTCTTTTTTTAGTTAGCAGAGTATATATATATATATATATATATATATATATATATATATATATATATATATATATATATACATATATATATATATATATATATAAAACTTCAGGTTATGTTTGTATTTCTGATGAAGTCTATCTCACGAAAGTGTTGATTAAAAAGTTTTTATGCTAATTTTCTTGTGAATTTGTTCTCTGTTGCCTTTAGTGTTTTCTTTTGCCATTATAAATAACTTTGAATCTCAATATGTGCAGCTTTCATTGCAAAAATCAGTAACAGTTTTCATCAGCATCCTCTAAAGGTTTCACCTGATGCCATGACCCTTATACTAATAGCAGTAATCCAAGTTCTTCTTACTATAATTTTTGTTTCTGTCTTTCAGTATTTTTATATCTCTTTTAAGAATGACCGCACACACACACACACACACACACACACACACACACACACACACACACACACTTGCATGCACAAACTAACTCCCACAAGCCCAAACACTCTTACAAGGTTTAACCAAAGTGCCTGTCAAAAAATCAACAGCATGAAAAAATGCAGGTTGTCAATTAATATCACAAAAGTATTACCAAATGACAAAAGAAACTGCATTTGTTATTAATAGCTAATATGGCTGAGAAGCCTACAGGCTTTAAAAAATACACTTCCTGTGGGCACAAAATAATGAACTAGGATGCCCACAGGGAGTGTGTTTATTGTTTGGGAGCAGCACATCTGGGTATGGACTGTACCATTTCTGCTGCGATTAATTTGAGGGCTATTGTGGATGGGAGAAACAAGCTACTCCTCAAATGGTTATTACTGCCATCATCTTCATCCGAGGCTCAAACTCTGGCAAACCATCTAAGGCTTCTTCGGAACATAGAAACAATCTCCACCAAAGTCTCTGAAGGCTTCTTCATCCTCGGAGATTCCATCATCTGATTTGAAGAGAAAAACTATGGATCCTAAGTCAGATCAGCTCCTACTCCTAGCACTTCTTATATGCAGAGAGCTCACTCACTCAAATTCATGGTCAACACTTTCTCCTTGGCTCTAATCTCCAGTAATGCAAACTCTGAGAAAACAGTCCACACTTCAGTGTACTACCTCATCTGTCAGGTCATCCAAGAGTCTTTCTGAAGCAGAAGTGGATAGGATGGTGAGAAAGTTCCTCTACTGACTTTGTCTCCCATCGGATCCATGAGTCTTCCTGTCACAGCCCATACAGTTATATCTCCTTCTTCAATCCGCCCTTTGTTTTCAGAGCCACAGGACCCAAGAATTCAGAGACTACCAGTGTTAGAACCGAAGAGAATTGCATCTTTGACCTTGATGATTTTCCTGATCAGTTCTGCTTCTGTTTCTTTGCATCGGGATGTGTGTTGGAACCAAAGTGTTGGCATCAGATCTGTGGGGCCAGGGTCTACTCCATTGATGTCAGATCTATCCTTGTCCCTCAGAGCCTCTGATATAGATATCTCGGGTCCAACTCCTTCCTCAAGGCACAGATCCAGTCTAAGTCATGATCTGCCTGCTTGGGAAGTCTCAGCTCCAGTGCAGCCGGCCATGGCTTTTCTGGGTCCATCTGCCTTCGAGGTTGTGGAGAGGGTGTTCTCTCATTTAAGAGATCCATTCTCTCATACATCCTCGGATCCTACACCCTTCCCTTCTATGGTTTCGAGCTCTGATTCCATCATACCTACTCCACAGGTTCAGCCAGTACCATCTAGCATCCAGGCACTTCCCATGGAAGAACTACCCCTCTCTTTGGACACTTCCGCAGAACATCCTGCTGAGGTGCACTGAAAGAGAACATGTGAAAGGAGGTGCATAAACTCCCCCTTGGAATCTTTCACAAAAGATACTGACTTCGACAAAGGGCAGGGTCTCCCCAGACCACCACCTGATGACGTCTCATTTAGAGACATTTTGGGAATCCTTAAGCAGAAAGGTGGTTGGTCTTCAAATAATGCTTCCCCTGAGAAGTCAGTATTTCTGGAGGCTTTTCTGGAGGCTTTTGGTGCTGACCCATCTACGTCTTGGGTGATTCCTCCAGCTAATGTGCTTATCAACCTAGTCTGTTGCCAAGCATAGAAGGAACCAGATTCTGTTATTTTGTTGAACCTATCACACACTGTCCAGACAAAATTTAGCTCCTCTAAAAGATAAGCGCCATTGGAGCAAATGAGTTGCTGTTGATGCAGTGGTTGTGGTGGCAACCACCAAGAAGGAGTTAACTAACTTTCTTGGGTGGCGCAAGCCAGGGAACCTTGTTGGCTAAGCTTATGTAGGCCCTTGGGCCGATAGCCTAGTACCTACCTATGAACAAAACAGAGATCCTCTGTCCACCCCTGTAACAGAGACTCCAGCACATTGGACAGGCTTGGAAAGTGCTTTGTTTGCATCATCAAAATTTGCATTGAGATCCATGAACTATTTGGCACACTGTACGAGACTGCAGAGGGATTTGACCAGAAACAGTCAAAATCTCTCTCAAGAGTCCATGTCTGCAGAGGATTACAAAATATCTTCACAGCTGGCCACTTTTTCATTTATTTTCAATTAGTCCTTCAGGTTGATTTCTCATGCACCTCATGGGCTTGCCAGTTCAGGCATTGTCATTAGGAAACATGTCTGGATGTAGTTATTTGATTTCACAGAGCCTTTCAAGTCTTCTTTCATCAGTGCTTCTTTTGATAGAACATCCTCGTTTGGCCCTTCTGTGAAAGAAACTCTTTCCGGTAGTGAACAGAAAGGAAAGACACTGCATATGTAGGGATGTGCTTTTCTACCCCTCAGCGATCCTTTTCAAAGAATCAAAGAAGAAGTAAGAAAATGTGGATTCAGTAAATCCCAGAGATCTTTCCAGGATTCACTTGGGGATAACTCCCTCAGAGGGAGAGGAGGGAGTTCAAATGAAAGACACCATCCTCCTGCCAGAGGATGCCTGCAAAATCAGGATTTCCACGATTCCTTTCTGGATAAACCCTTTTAGCACTCCTAAAGTGCTGCCCGACTGCTCGCCTCTGGAGGCAGTCGGGGTATGCTTGTCCTTGCCCCCAGATGCCTGAACTGCTATAACAAAAGATTGTTGGGTGTTAAATATTATATCCAGAGGTTACCTTATACTTTTTTCCCAAAGCCCTCTTCCAAAAGAAGAAAGCTTTGTGATATTCCACCCATTTGGAGAGAAGCTGCAGCTCAAGAAATTCAGAAGCTGCTGGACAAAAGAGTCATTCAGGAGGTCCCACCAGACCAGAGAGGGTTCAGAACTTACTCAAGGTTCTTTTTAGTGCCAAAAAAAGATGGGACTTAAGACCAGTCGTGGATCTAAACACCCTAAAGCAGTTTGTGAGGAAATCACAATTCTGTCCATTCTACCTGTTTTGAGTGAATGTGCTCAGTTAAACTTTAGGATACATACCATCACATCAGAATAAACAGATGCTCCTGAAGACACTTGCACTTTTGGTTGGGAGCCAGTCAGTGTCCATTCAGAGCCCTGCCCTTTGGACTCACCACAGCCCCCAGGGTGTTTACCAAGTGTATGGCAGTGGTAGTAGCTCACCTGAGACTACAAGTATTCTGAGTGCCTCCATATCTAGATGACTGGCTTCTCACTGCCCCAACCATGCATCTTGAACAATCCAGGGACTGTTTGCTCCACATTTGCCACTCACTAGGCATTACAGTCAATATTTCCAAATCCAAACTGATACCAGTACAGAGCCTGGAGTTCACTGGTGCTCATTTAAATGCAGTAAGTCAGATTGCTTCTTTACCTCCTCATTGTATATGCATAATCAGCTCACATGTTCATCAAATTCTTTCTCATCCTGCTCCTCCTGCCAGACTTGTCCTTCAGGGCCTAGCTTCCATGACAGCATCTATAGTATGAGCCCCATTAGCACATTACTATGCGCATGTTCTTCAGTGGACTCTAGCTGTTTACTGATTGATTCTTCAACAGCCTCTATCCTTCCCAGTTAGACTTATTCCGGCATGAAAAATAATATTCACTGGTGGATCCAGTCAGATGACATTTACATTGGTTGTCCCATGTTTCTGTTTCCCCCAGTAGCCACAGTGACTATGGACACCTCCCAACTGGGGTGGGGGGGCATTTCTTAGGCAAGACGGTCTAAGGCCTGTGCCTCCCTCCCAAGAGACCACTTCACATATCAATTTCTTGGAGATGAGAGCAGTCCTACTAGCGTTGCAGGCATTTCAAAAGGTTCTCCCTCTAGGGACCATTGCAATAAACAACAACAACATGTCTATGGTCTGGTACATCAACAAACAAGAGAACACTTGAACTTTCCCCCTCCGCCGAGAAGCTATGAGAGTGTGGCAATGGGCAATCTCCCCCAACCGCTTTCTAGTAGCAATGCACATTTCGGGGAAATCCAACATACTAATGGACAAACTCACCAGATCCATTCTGATGCCTTATCAGTCAGTGGTGGAGAAAATTTTCCATCATTTTGGCAAACCTTGCTGCAATCTTTTTGCTTTTGTCAACAACAACTACAGCAGGTACTTTGATCTGTTCCCCCTCAGGAGGAGTTGCAGAGAAATGCTGTAGTCCATGTTTGGCCCTCCTGTCTCCTTTTTGCCTTTAAAAACCACAACAACAACCAAAAAACTTGGAAAAGACAAAGGAAAATAGGAGTCCACAGATGCCAAAAACCAGTTCCACAAATGTTTTAATGGTAAGCGCTTTCATGCACAACAGATACATGCACTTCTTCAGACATTTAAACTGACAAATAGTAAGACTTTAAATCACATTAATTAATGAATGATGTTACAAAAAACGTCAGCACCCTTAAACAATTAATTAAATAATTAAACCTACTCCAAATAAATAAAGTAAAATAGAAGTATAATACCAAAAACATAACTAAAAATTTAGAAAGGATATTATCCTATTACTTTGAATTCAACACTATTATTTTTTGTTTTTAATATATTTTTTAAAAAATATTTATTAAAAATATTTATTAAAAATAATCCTACACTCTCCCATACATCAACTAAAAAACATAATCTATATGCAATATGTATAATATATTTTAGACGTATAGATCATAACCAATGCATTCACTATGCATTAACATAATATGTAAAAAGTATGTATATACACATATCACTACATATAAAGATATGACTATCAACGTTCCAAAGCTCTTAATCTAAGCAAACATTTGATGGAACAGATATCATTAATTCCTGGGTATATGTGTGCATTAGTACGTAATTGCCATAACAATTCTTGTTCCTCTAATCTAAGTTGCCAGGGACCTCCCCTAGGATTCTTAGGGACACTTTGCACCACCACAAATGAAAAGCTATGTGTATTAAACTCAATAATGTGCCTAGCCAATGCGTTCGTCTGAACGCATCTGGATATAGCATATAAATGTTCGTATATGCGTTGTTTAAGTTGGCGTTCAGTTTTACCCAAATAAAATACAGGGCACGATACACATTTAGCCATATAAACAATACCCTGACTTTCACAATTGTATTTGTTGTTGATGGAATATTGAAAACCATTGATATCAAAAGAAGGTCCAGTCGATATGTATTTACAATATTTACATCGACCACATTTAAACATTCCTTTTATATGTTTGTGTTTTTTATATGGGACTTCAAATAATTTTTTCAAGTTAGATCCTTTTTTAAAAGTGATCAAAGGTTTAGGCCCAAGTACTTTTCTTAATGCTCCTTCCTGTATAATAAGGCCCCAATTAGAATATAGGATGTGCCGTACGTCTTGTGAGATACCATTGAATTGCGTCGTAAAACTAGTATTATACCTACTATTATCTGCTATTATTGGTAAATCGTGTTAAGAAGTTGAAATAACATCCAGATCAATGTCATTGACCAAAACATACCCAGCTGTCAAAATCGGACCTAAAAGTCTTCGTGTTCTCTTGTATACTACCTCATTGATTAAAGACTTGACCAAAACTACAGGATATCCACGATTGACAAACATATTAAATAAAAGATCGCATTCTATGTTGAAATCGTCATCATGTGAACACATCCTTGAGGCTCTAACCAACTGGCCCTTAACCACACCCCTTTTCTGAAAGAAAGGGTGATTACTTCCAAAATGCAAAAAGGAATTACTATAAAAAGGTTTTCGATATATGGCAGTTCTAAATCTGTGATTAACCACATCTTTGATCAAAAGTATGTCCAGAAAATTAATTGTTTCATTGTTGAAACAAAATGGGTTTTTTGGATGGTAAAAGGGCCAGGTCCTTTTGGAAGTCTTTGTGGTACCTTTTGAAGAACCCTGGGTACCAGGGACCAGGCTTCTGAAGAATTTGATGGTGAAAAAATAAGGCCCCCCAGAACACCCTGCCGTTCAAAGCTTTTTCCACCCTGGAGCCCCTTCAATTTCCCCCATTTGGAAAGGGGGTCTTTCAAAATAGTTATTGCGCTATCAAGCAAAAATAAATCTGTCCTACCGATTATTTTAAAACCCCCCCTTAAACCTTCCTTTGGGGAAAAACGGGGGTTCTTTTTTCCAAGGGGGAGTGGGATGGAACCCTTTTTTTAGAGCCCGGTGAGCCGGCCCCCAAACTGCCTTTTCCCCTTTCTCCCTTTCAGTTTTTGGGGTTTTTCCACCCCCTTTTTAAGCATAGGGGAAAGGATTTGGTGACCATCAATATTTTCCCAAAAATTCCCCCGCCTGTTCTTTGCCCTTTTGGGAAACCCAAATCCCCCGTTGGTTTAGGGGAACCCTTTTTGAAAAGGTTCCCTTGATATAAGATCCTCCAAAAACTTTAAGGGGGAAACCTGATAAACTATCATTCAATGATACTTTTACATAAATTTGGGGTGTTTTTAACATTTTAAACTCCTTTAAAAAAAACTGGGCCCCAAACCCCAAAAAAACCAAGCCCCCTCCCCTTTGGGGTTGCTTACCCTTTTAGGGTTTTTTGGGCTTTCTATTTTTAAATCCCTTTGGGGCCTTTAAATTTATTCTGTTCCATGCCCCAAATTTTTCAAATGGTAATTGGGGCTCCAAAGAAGGGAAATTTGGGTTTTCCCGTCCCTTTTCCCAATAAACCCAAATTTTGGTTTGAAGGTTTAAAAGTTTTTCACGACCTTTTTGGGAATAAAAAATTATTAAACTAAAAATTTAAGGAGCTAAAGTTTCAAATCCACATCAAAGGGGGCCCAAAAAAATTGGGGTTCAGTTTGGAAAATTAAACCTTTTGCAATTCCCATGCTGAAATCACAAGATGGAAAAAAATAGACCCTAAATACCCTTGGTCTTTTGGAAGTATTTTAAAATTTTCCAAAAATTTCCCTTTACCTCCTTCAAATTTTTTCCTCTTGTTGGCAGCTTTGTTTTCAATAAGGTACATTGGGTGTACGAGGGACCCTTTTGTTTTCGGTTTTCCACCCCCCTTTTTTGGGGGGTTGGAAAATTTTCCTATTTAAGGATCACGGAACTTTGTTTCCCCCCGGGAATAAAAAAGCGGTTGGGGGAGGGTCCCCGAACCCAAAAGGAGACTTTTCAAGGCCCCCAGATCCCTAGGTTTCCCGATTTTATTTTGGGGATCGGGAAGTTTATGTTTTTGAAGCCGGCTTCCCCCTAAGAAGATGGGTTTAAATGTCCCTAATTTTTAATTAAAAAAATTTTTTGAAAATTTTTCAAAATTCTTTGATGATCAGGAAATTCAGGTTAGCAAAACTTACAAAGACCTTCCCCGTTAAAAAATTCAAGCCCTCTTGGTTTTTTTGGTTCCCCAAAAACAAAAAATAATTGTCTTGCGTCAAAAAATTGTAAAAAAATTGGTGGTAATTCAGAATTTTGCCCCCCGAAGGAAATTTATGTCCAAAACCCTTTGGGAAATTATATACCTAAAATTCCCAAGGTAAATTTTCCGTTTGCGCTTATATTTTAATTTTGGTCTTTCCCCAAAGTGTTCAACCATTAAAACAGTTGGGAGGGCCCCCTTTTAGAGCAAATTCCCCCATGCTGGCCCTCAAAAGGGGAATAAAAATTCCCCAACCCGGGAAACCAAAAACTTTGCAAATTCACCTTTCGAAAATTTTTTAACTTTTGCAAAAAAAAAAAAAAAAAAAAAAATTTTACTCCCCCTTTTAAAATTGGGGCCCTGCCCAAGTCTAATTTTAACCTTTTCATTTTGGCCCCCCAAAAAAAAAACTTTAAAAACCCCTTTTTGTTTTCCCCGGAAAAGTTTTAGCTTTAAAAACCCTTTACAGACCAAAGAAAAAAAAATTTTTTCCAAAAAAAATAAAGAAATTAAAAGGGGCCCCCCCCAGGAACCTTTTTGGGGTTTTTTGGCCCTTAAGCGGTTTTCTTCTAACTTCCCAGAAGTCAGATTTGGAGGCTTTTCGGAGCGGGTACCCTACGTTGGTACCTAGCTAAGGTACAACCTACGGCCGCTAGAAGGAAGTTTTAGGAACCAAAACTTCCAGACAAATTTAGCTCCTCTAAAGTAGCGCCAGGGAAAAAATTCTTGAGCAGTGGGGTCACCACCAGAAGGATTACTAACTGGTGTCGCAACCAGGGTTAAAACTTAGAGCCTTCCAACCTAGATACCAGCAAGAATTCGAGGTACAAACTCTACAAAGCGCTTTGTTTGCATCATCAAAATTTGCATTGAGATCCATGAACTATTTGGCACACTGTACGAGACTGCAGAGGGATTTGACCAGAAACAGTCAAAATCTCTCAAGAGTCCATGTCTGCAGAGGATTACAAAATATCTTCACAGCTGGCCACTTTTTCATTTTATTTTCAATTAGTCCTTCAGGTTGATTTCTCATGCACCTCATGGGCTTGCCAGTTCAGGCATTGTCATTAGGAAACATGTCTGGATGTAGTTATTTGATTTCACAGAGCCTTTCAAGTCTTCTTTCATCAGTGCTTCTTTTGATAGAACATCCTCGTTTGGCCCTTCTGTGAAAGAAACTCTTTCCGGTAGTGAACAGAAAGGAAAGACACTGCATATGTAGGGATGTGCTTTTCTACCCCTCAGCGATCCTTTTCAAAGAATCAAAGAAGAAGTAAGAAAATGTGGATTCAGTAAATCCCAGAGATCTTTCCAGGATTCACTTGGGGATAACTCCGTCAGAGGGAGAGGAGGGAGTTCAAATGAAAGGCACCATCCTCCCAGGCAGAGGATGCCTGCAAAATCAGGATTTCCACGATTCCTTTCTGGATAAACCCTTTTAGCACTCCTAAAGTGCTGCCCGACTGCTCGCCTCTGGAGGCAGTTGGGGTATGCTTGTCCTTGCCCCCAGATGCCTGAACTGCTATAACAAAAGATTGTTGGGTGTTAAAAATTATATCCAGAGGTTACCTTATACTTTTTTCCCAAAGCCCTCTTCCAAAAGAAGAAAGCTTTGTGATATTCCACCCATTTGGAGAGAAGCTGCAGCTCAAGAAATTCAGAAGCTGCTGGACAAAAGAGTCATTCAGGAGGTCCCACCAGACCAGAGAGGGTTCAGAACTTACTCAAGGTTCTTTTTAGTGCCAAAAAAAGATGGGACTTAAGACCAGTCGTGGATCTAAACACCCTAAAGCAGTTTGTGAGGAAATCACAATTCTGTCCATTCTACCTGTTTTGAGTGAATGTGCTCAGTTAAACTTTAGGATACATACCATCACATCAGAATAAACAGATGCTCCTGAAGACACTCGCACTTTTGGTTGGGAGCCAGTCAGTGTCCATTCAGAGCCCTGCCCTTTGGACTCACCACAGCCCCCAGGGTGTTTACCAAGTGTATGTCAGTGGTAGTAGCTCACCTGAGACTACAAGTATTCTGAGTGCCTCCATACCTAGATGACTGGCTTCTCACTGCCCCAACCATGCATCTTGAACAATCCAGGGACTGTTTGCTCCACATTTGCCACTCACTAGGCATTACAGTCAATATTTCCAAATCCAAACTGATACCAGTACAGAGCCTGGAGTTCACTGGTGCTCATTTAAATGCAGTAAGTCAGATTGCTTCTTTACCTCCTCATTGTATATGCATAATCAGCTCACATGTTCATCAAATTCTTTCTCATCCTGCTCCTCCTGCCAGACTTGTCCTTCAGGGCCTAGCTTCCATGACAGCATCTATAGTATGAGCCCCATTAGCACATTACTATGCGCATGTTCTTCAGTGGACTCTAGCTGTTTACTGATTGATTCTTCAACAGCCTCTATCCTTCCCAGTTAGACTTATTCCGGCATGAAAAATAATATTCACTGGTGGATCCAGTCAGATGACATTTACATTGGTTGTCCCATGTTTCTGTTTCCCCCAGTAGCCACAGTGACTATGGACACCTCCCAACTGGGGTGGGGGGGCATTTCTTAGGCAAGACGGTCTAAGGCCTGTGCCTCCCTCCCAAGAGACCACTTCACATATCAATTTCTTGGAGATGAGAGCAGTCCTACTAGCGTTGCAGGCATTTCAAAAGGTTCTCCCTCTAGGGACCATTGCAATAAAAAACAACAACATGTCTGTGGTCTGGTACATCAACAAACAAGAGAACACTTGAACTTTCCCCTCCTCACGAGAAGCTATGAGAGTGTGGCAATGGGCAATCTCCCCCAACCGCTTTCTAGTAGCAATGCACATTTCGGGGAAATCCAACATACTAATGGACAAACTCACCAGATCCATTCTGATGCCTTATCAGTCAGTGGTGGAGAAAATTTTCCATCATTTTCGCAAACCTTGCTGCAATCTTTTTGCTTTTGTCAACAACAACAACTACAGCAGGTACTTTGATCTGTTCCCCCTCAGGAGGAGTTGCAGAGAAATGCTGTAGTCCATGTTTGGCCCTCCTGTCTCCTTTTTGCCTTTAAAAACCACAACAACAACCAAAAAACTTGGAAAAGACAAAGGAAAATAGGAGTCCACAGATGCCAAAAAACAGTTCCATAAATGTTTTAATGGTAAGCGCTTTCATGCACAACAGATACATGCACTTCTTCAGACATTTAAACTGACAAATAGTAAGACTTTAAATCACATTAATTAATGAATGATGTTACAAAAACGTCAGCACCCTTAAACAATTAATTAAATAATTAAACCTACTCCAAATAAATAAAGTAAAATAGAAGTATATTACCAAAAACATAACTAAAAATTTAGAAAGGATATTATCCTATTACTTTGAATTCAACACTATTATTTTTTGTTTTTAATATATTTTTTAAAAAATATTTATTAAAAATATTTATTAAAAATAATCCTACACTCTCCCATACATCAACTAAAAAACATAATCTATATGCAATATGTATAATATATTTTAGACGTATAGATCATAACCAATGCATTCACTATGCATTAACATAATATGTAAAAAGTATGTATATACACATATCACTACATATAAAGATATGACTATCAACGTTCCAAAGCTCTTAATCTAAGCAAACATTTGATGGAACAGATATCATTAATTCCTGGGTATACGTGCATTAGTGCGTAATTGCCATAACAATTCTTGTTCCTCTAATCTAAGTTGCCAGGGACCTCCCTAGGATTCTTAGGGACACTTTGCACCACCACAAATGAAAAGCTATGTGTATTAAACTCAATAATGTGCCTAGCCAATGCGTTCGTCTGAACGCATCTGGATATAGCATATAAATGTTCGTATATGCGTTGTTTAAGTTGGCGCTCAGTTTTACCCAAATAAAATACAGGGCAGATACACATTTAGCCATATAAACAATACCCTGACTTTCACAATTGTATTTGTTGTTGATGGAATATTGAAAACCATTGATATCAAAAGAAGGTCCCGTCGATATGTATTTACAATATTTACATCGACCACATTTAAACATTCTTTTTATATGTTTGTGTTTTTTATAAGGGACTTCAAATAATTTTTTCAAGTTAGATCCTTTTTTAAAAGTGATCAAAGGTTTAGGTCCAAGTACTTTCCTTAATGCTCCTTCCTGTATAATAAGGCCCCAATTAGAATATAGGATGTGCCGTACGTCTTGTGAGATACCATTGAATTGCGTCGTAAAACTAGTATTATACCTACTATTATCTGCTATTATTGGTAAATCGTGTTAAGAAGTTGAAATAACATCCAGATCAATGTCATTGACCAAAACATACCCAGCTGTCAAAATCGGACCTAAAAGTCTTCGTGTTCTCTTGTATACTACCTCATTGATTAAAGACTTGACCAAAACTACAGGATATCCACGATTGACAAACATATTAAATAAAAGATCGCATTCTATGTTGAAATCGTCATCATGTGAACACATCCTTGAGGCTCTAACCAACTGGCCCTTAACCACACCCCTTTTCTGAAAGAAAGGGTGATTACTTCCAAAATGCAAAAAGGAATTACTATAAAAAGGTTTTCGATATATGGCAGTTCTAAATCTGTGATTAACCACATCTTTGATCAAAAGTATGTCCAGAAAATTAATTGTTTCATTGTTGAAACAAAATGTAAATTCTAGAAAAGATGTAAAAGTGGACATAAACGTCACTAACTTTTGAGCTTCTTCGTGATTACCTTTAATGATAAAGAACATGTCGTGTTGGTAACGCATGTACCAGACGACAATGTCTTTGAAGAATTGATGTGGAAATAAATAAGAACGTTCCCAGAACGCCATGACCGAATTGGCAAAGCTGCCACCACATGGGGAGCCCATGGCAATACCTGACTTCTGCAAAAAGAGATCGCCTTTAAACATAAAATAGTTATTAGCCAGAACTATATCAAGTACAACAAGAATCAAATCAATGTCCTGACCTGGAATTAGTTTTAAAAGTAAAAATTCCCTCACCCATTCCAAACCTACACTTTGTGGAATAACAGTATATAAATCTTTTATATCCACAGTGAGAAACGCATAGGAAGCGTCAAAGGGAATTTTATTCAGATGTTCCAACACGTACCATGAGTCACGGCAGATCTGACTTTCCGTTTTCAATACCTCTTTCAGTCTGGAGTCCACCCACTTTGCACAAGCATATGTAATGGATTTGTGACCATCAATAATTGGTCGCAAAGTAGGGTCCTGCATGTTCTTGTGCAATTTGGGAACGCCAAAAATAACTGTTGTTAGGGGAGCCTGCATATTTAAATAATGAAAGGTGTCAATAGATATACTAGCATCAATGAATAAATCATTTAACTGTGACTGAATACCCTGATAAGCTTGGTTAAACTCATTCAATGATACTTTTACATAATTTGATGTTAATAACATTTTATACATCCTTTTAGAATAATCTGCCTCATCCATAAAAACAGCCCCTCCTCCTTTATCGGGTTGCATTACCCTGATGTTATGGGCTTTAACATATTCAATAAACTCCCTTTGTGCCAATGAGATGTTATTCTGTTCCATGCCCAAATTACAATGGTAATGGGCTACCAAAGATCTGAAATGGATTTCTGTCATTTTCTCGAATAAAGCTAAATTGCTGTCTAACGAAGGGTTAAAAGTACTTGTCACGTATTCACTTGTGGAAGAATAATAACAATTATTAAACATAATACTTAGATTTAACTTTCGAACGAAAAGTTTCAAATCACATAACAAACGGCCCAAATTGGGCTTCATGTTAGGGACAAAGTTAAACCCTTTTGTCAAAAATTCAACCATGTCTAGAGGAATACACATAGATGAAAAATTATAGACATTAAAATCACCATTAGTACTATGAAGTATTATTAAATTGTCCAAAGTGTCCATCTCAGTTACCTCCTGCGCCGATTGTTCTTCCTGCATTGTTGGCGCTGCGTTTTGTTCGAATAATGTACATTGGATGTCACTTGAGCATTCCCCTTGGTTGTTGTCGGTATTATCGACATTTTGTTGATTGTAATTTCTATTTTTAATTCGATCACTTTGCCACAACTCGTTATCCGTTGGAATATTGCGTGCTTGTGATGGCGATGTGATGTCATCGGGGGGAGACAAAGTTGTTAGACTGGTTTCCAAGGTAACTGAAAATCCCATAGCTTCCTGATTGTGTATTTGTGGTGGATCAGGGTAAGCTCGATGTTGTTGATATGCGAGCTTGGCTCTGTTAAGTTTACGATGTTTAGTGTCCATAATTTTCAATAACAAAGACTCAATACTTGAAAAAATTCTCTTATAATCGTATTGATAACGATCGAAATCAGGATCCACCGCAATAACATTATCTAAAGACTCCAGTTGTTGTAGTTCAAGCACCTCTTGGTCATATTGTTGAACTAATAATTCAAAAAAATCAATGCCTTGCTTGTCAAACAATTGTATAAGTTGGTGGTGGAATTCAGAATTTTTGACCACCCCTGATGGATATTTCCACTGTCGCAAACCTTTGGGAATTATACGAAGCCTAATACATTCCCTAAGGTACAATATTTCAGTTTGCAGCTTTTTATATTTTAATAATTTGAAATCGAATTCCTTCAAACGTAGTACAATGTCCTTATTTAATACAGATTGTATGCCATTTTGAGAGCAATTCACCATGTCTGAGCCATCAAAAATATTGGGCAATTTAATAAATTCCTGCAATACAGGCAAACCCAAAGGACGGTTTGCAAATTCACCCAGTTGGTTCTGATTATTGACAGGTGAATTGCTAACTGTGTCGGGAGGGTTACTACCTGACCCAGGAGAATTTTGACTGCCATGGTTATTAAAGCCGACATTCTGCTGAGCCGTTGCCACACGTTGTGCTGGAGTAGGTAAGAAAGAACTAGCACTAGTAGGGGCTGGAACACCAGTGGTAAAAACGACGCCTGGCCTGGGTCTAACAACTGTCTGATTAACCTGTTTGGACATCCTCCTCGACAGGTCGTCAACCTTCTGAGTAAGTTGCTGGACCAGAAGTGTAAGGGCGCTCATGCTGCCCATATCGCCTTGGGAAGCTGTAGTGCTATTATCAGACTGTTGCGTGGAACTCGTGGTAAACAAAGATTGGGACTGTGGATTACTGCTACCTTCCGCCATACCAATAAAAACCACAACGACAACCAAAAAACTTGGAAAAGACAAAGGAAAATAGGAGTCCACAGATGCCAAAAAACAGTTCCACAAATGTTTTAATGGTAAGCGCTTTCATGCACGACAGATACATGCACTTCTTCAGACATTTAAACTGACAAATAGTAAGACTTTAAATCACATTAATTAATGAATGACGTTACAAAAAACGTCAGCACCCTTAAGCAACTAATTAAATAATTAAACCTACTCCAAATAAATAAAGTAAAATAAAAGAAGTATAATACCAAAAACATAACTAAAAATTTAGAAAGGATATTATCATATTACTTTGAATTCAACACTATTATTTTTTGTTTTTAATATATTTTTTAAAAAATATTTATTGAAAATATTTATTAAAATAATCCTACACTCCCCAATACATCAACTAGAAAACATAATCTATATGCAATATGTATAATATATTTTAGACGTATAGATCATAACCAATGCATTCACTATGCATTAACATAATATGTAAAAAGTATGTATATACACATATCACTACATATAAAGATATGACTATCAATGTTCCAAAGCTCTTAATCTAAGCAAACATTTGATGGAACAGATATCATTAATTCCTGGGTATATGTGTGCATTAGTACGTAATTGCCATAACAATTCTTGTTCCTCTAATCTAAGTTGCCAGGGACCTCCCCTAGGATCACATCACCATCACAAGCACGCAATATTCCAACGGATAACAAGTTGCGGCGAAGTGATCAAATTAAAAATAGGAATTACAATCAACAAAATGTCGATAATACCAACAACAACCAGGGTTTTCACAAGGGGAATGCTCAAGTGACATCCAATGTACATTATTCGAACAAAACGCAGCGCCAACAACGCAGGAAGAACAATCGGCGCAGGAGGTAACTGAGATGGACACTTTGGACAATTTAACAATACTTCATAGTACTAATGGTGATTTTAATGTCTATAATTTTTCATCTATGTGTATTCCTCTAGACATGGTTGTATTTTTGACAAAAATGTTTAACTTTGTCCCTAACATGAAGCCCAATTTGGGCCGTTTGTTATGTGATTTGAAACTTTTCGTTCGAAAGTTAAATCTAAGTATTATGTTTAATAATTGTTATTATTCTTCCACAAGTGAATACGTGACAAGTACTTTTAACCCTTTGTTAGACAGCAATTTAGCTTTATTCGAGAAAATGACAGAAATCCATTTCAGATCTTTGGTAGCCCATTACCATTGTAATTTGGGCATGGAACAGAATAACATCTCATTGGCACAAAGGGAGTTTATTGAATATGTTAAAGCCCATAACATCAGGGTAATGCAACCCGATAAAGGAGGAGGGGCTGTTTTTATGGATGAGGCAGATTATTCTAAAAGGATGTATAAAATGTTATTAACATCAAATTATGTAAAAGTATCATTGAATGAGTTTAACCAAGCTTATCAGAGTATTAAGTCACAGTTAAATGATTTATTCATTGATGCTAGTATATCTATATATCTTTATATATAAATTATAGTATATCAGTCAAACCAATACTTGAGGCTAAGAGATGATACAGAAAATTTTCTGATTCCCAGTTCAATTGCTTGTGAAGAGGAAATGATGTAATGAAGACTTGCATACATGCAAATGAGTGTTTGCCATTGGTCAGAATTTCCTATATATTCTGTAAAATAATTTAGTTGGTGTTCTGATGAAGTCTAATGTTTTAGATGAAAGCGCTTAACCTGTGTTATTTTTTACTAATAAATTTTAAACTGAGTCAATTCTAGTGGATCATTTCGGGCTTCCACAGTTGTTTTTTCTTCGTCTTGACTTGTGGTTGTGACTACGTGGATTTTCTTGTGTTTCTGCTTCCTAATTTTGTAAGGCTTTTCTGAAGGGCACTTTTATGCTCAGACCTCTAGGGAAAGATGTGTCACATCCCTGGGATTTAACAGTAGTACTTCAAGGCTTAACTCGACAACCTAATGAACTGTTAACAAAAACTAACAAAATTCCTGTCTTAGCAACAAAAAAGGCCATTTTCCATCACTTCTGCTAAAAGGATGCTAAACTCTAGGCTCTTTCATCAAAAATTCCTTGCACTGTTTTTCATAAAGACAGGGTTGCTTTACAAACCACTCCTTCTTTCCTATCAAAAGTATCTTCTGAATCAAATATAAATCAAACCATTTATTTACCAGTCTTATTTCTAAAATCTTTGAACAAGGGAGAGTAAATGCTACATCTTTTAGATAGGCATATACAACAATGTTTCTACTTACACAGAACAGAAGACTTCAGAAAAATGGACCAACTGTTGTCTTTTTTCATCTAGTCGAATGAGTTCTCCAGGTTCAAAAGTTATATTGGCCAAATGGATAACTAATTCCATTTCCTGGATATATTCTCAGAAAGGCTTCTCCCTACCAAAACCACCTAAGCCCAGTTCTACTAGATCTATGGCCACCTGATTTACATTGTGGTCTAGAACTTCCATTAATATTTGTACAGCAGCCACCACCTGGTTTAATGCTCATATCTTTACTACTCATTACAAATTGGGCATAATTTCCAGAAGAGAAGTCAAACAAACAGCAGAGAATTCGATATTGCGCTTAATATTAGACCCTCAAGTGACCATGGAGACTGGTGGTCACTTGATAAAGCTCAGAATTCCTCTGAGCTTAAAAGCGCCAGTGTGTGTGTTATTATTCTGTGGTTCTTGAATAAATTGCCTGAAATCCTGCTGCTCCAGATTACTGAATCTGTGAATCACAACAAGCACACAACAAGCTGTTCCATTTGGCTGTGTGCTGTGCATTTACCATACTCTACAGAACTGTTTTTGGTTTAGCAGTTCTCTGGAATAACCTTCAATGAGAGCCACCCAAGATTTATGTAACTGGGGACTCTGTCTCTTACATTGAGGAGGAATGAAAAAGACAACATCAGATATTAATGATATGGAATGATAATGGACAACACAGATGCCCGGTCATGGTGAGTACATAACTTTAATTGTACTCTGTAAGATAGTCAGCAATTTGTATTCAGGGTAATTTCATCATAAAATCATGCATTATCAGAAAAAGAAACATTAGTTGCTCTCCAGTACACCTTATTTCTGTCCACTATTAGTTGCCCAGTGAGAGAAAAGTTTTTAAGTGCTATAGTATGTCTTAAAACAGTATCTAGGTTCAGATCATTGACTATCAGATTGAACAACTGAATTAGCTTACTTTCCATTGTGCTTCTTTCCAATGGTGTACAGAAATGTCCTTAAAGAAACATAACTGTAATTTGTCTTTTAAAAGTAGTGGTTCTCCACTAAAACTTATTAAGTTACCCACTTTCATATCTAACTGCTTAGTGCACACTGCAGTGTTTAGGATAAACCATTTATGTGAAGTTGTTAAATCTCGCCGTTTATTCTCACTGATGGATTCAGAGCCAATCCTCGGCTCCGACACGGCCGTTAGCAAACCTCAAGATGTTAAGTTGTCAATCTCGCCTTCATTCTTGCTGGATGGGTTCGGAGCCGATCCTCGGCTCCGACTCGGCACTTGCTAAGCTCGAGAGCTAATTTTACCAGCTCGAGGCAACCCTATATCCCATGATGCAAGGCGGAGATTACTCAGATCTCGTTTGCCTCTTTGCTAACGAGGTGCCTTCTTTTACCAGCTCTAGGTAAGTGAACTTTTCAGAGACTATTGTCTACCCCCTTTAACTTTTTAAATATAAATATTATTTTTTGTTAATTACCGACTCACGTTAACCCTATTCCTGTCAGTGTTCCCTTCTTTTAAGTAAATATTCCCTTCCCCCTAGTTAGGCCTCCCCCCCTAAATATTTTCCTGTCAGGGAAATTTTTGTGTGTGACTGTCTGTTATCCCTGTTAGTTTAATTTAATTTAATTAAATTGTTGGACTGAGTGTGTTTTGTGTGTGAGTGTGTTTCCAGTGTTTCATCGACACAGTTATGTCGAAGGACACTAAGGTCTCAGGCTTCAAGAAGCGTGACTCGTGCTGTCAGAAGATGTCTCTGACAGACGGTCACACTTCTTGTGTTTATTGCCTGGGACCTTCGCACCTGCAGGACTCTTGTGCTATCTGTCATGCTTTCAGCCCAAGAGTCCTGCAGGAACGAAAAAATAAGCTCATTTTAAGGGGCTTATTAAAACCCGAGAGCTCCCCGACTAAGTCAGCGCCGGGGAAGCCCTCAAAACCTGTTAAGCCTTTGGCTCAGGCTTCCAAGCCGTCGGCTTCAGGTTCTTCCTCACCATGTTCGAGATCGGCTCTGGCTGGAGCCGATCTTTCTATACCAGTATCAGTATCGGCTCCATCCGGTGCCGATACTGTCAAGTCTAGACACTCAGTGTCGGCTCCGGTTGGAGCCGATGTATCTTCGGCTCCGATGGCTCCATTGATCTCGAAAAAGAGATCTCGATCCCCTTCTGTGGGATCTAGTCATTCGGCTCTGAGATCACCCTTGCTCTCGGAGCGGAGCCATCGGAGCCGATCTTCTCGGTCATCCAGGCTATCTGATCACGACCTTGAGAGAGTGGTGAGTAGACTATTAAAGTCTCAGGCATTGGCCCAAATACTCCATAGCCCATCTCAACAGACGGTAGCTATATCACATCCACCGAACATTCCTCCTTCGACTCTCTTACAGAGCCAGAGCTCCTCGGAACCGGTACCATTGTGACTTCAGAGCCGATACCACCCCTTTCGGCTCCGTCGTCCTCGGCTCCGATTTCCACCTTGAGACCTTCATTGGAGGGATCCGGGCATCTAGTCTCTCTCGTCGGCTTCGAGGGGGCGAGTGGCATCGGACCCTTGTCCGACCCCATTCTCCCTCTCGGAGCTTTGGCGTTGGCGAGCTCGACCCCGACATCTGCCTCGGAGCCTTCCCTCTCGGTGAGGCCTGGGGTTCCTATCTTATGCGGAGCGGGAACCTTCTGGTCTCTCTGATGGGGGAGTCTTCGAGGTGATGAGGAGTGTACTAGCCCCTGGGCTTAGTCAACGGACAGTTCCATCAGCTCCTCCCACTACAGTGCCTGCTGACATCTCTTCCCACTCTCTTGCTCCCGGACCCAGAGATCCAACGCCTCAGGTTTTCCCATTGGGAATATCTTCCTCTTCCGAGGCTTCTCCTGATCCGTCAGGAGAACCCCCCGTAAGAGGACATGTAAGAGGAAACATTTAGACTCCCCTGAGTCTACTACATCAGATACTGACTTGGATGAGTCGGAGGGGTCCCCAAGGTCCTCCTCTGAGGATGTCTCATTTTCAGACATTCTTGAAATCCTTAAACAGAGGGGGAACTGGCCCTCCCTTAATCCCTCCGAGGATGAGTCAGTATACCTGGAGGCGTTCGGATCTCGACCCTCCACCTCCTGGGTGTCTCCGCCTTTTGACCCTCTCATGGAAGTAGTGGCTCGGAAGGCGTGGATGGCTCCTGATTCGGTGGAACCTACCCCCAGGAGACCTTCAAAATTTATTACAGCCCCACAAGATAGACAATACTTAACAAAAGGTGTCCCAGGTGATGCCATGGTGGTGGCTGCTGCCACCAAGAAGGAATTAGCTGATCCTTCAGTACCTGTTCATCCTTCTAATAAGGATTCTAGGACTATGGACAGGTACGGTAAGTGGATTTTTTCTTCAGCGACTTTTGCCATGAGATCGCTGAACTACTTATGCCACTTCACCCGCCTTCAAAGAGATGTTCTTAAAGAGTTGGGAGAAGTTTTACAGGATCCATCAGCTGCTGTGTCTCAGGATAAGATTAGCTCACAGCTAGGAATCCTTAACTCCATAGCTAACTCCTCCATGCGGCTCATTTCTTATGCAGCCGATGGAGCGAGTAGGGCTGCAGGCACAGGAGTGGCTTTAAGGCGTCAGTCCTGGATGCGGCTTTGTAATTTTGCAGACCCCTTCAAGGCTTCTTTCACAAACTCCCCTTTTGATGGCTCGACCTTATTCGGTCCTCAAGTGAAAGACACTTTGACTAGATGCGAACAAGATGGCAAGACTCTTTCTGCCGTAGGAGTCCGTTTCTCCACCCCTTCTAGACCTTACCCCAAAGGACAGAAGGGAGGGAAAATGTGGTTCCACAAATCTCAAGGAGTCACGCCTGACGCACAAAGTCAGTTTACCCCCAGAGGCAGAGGGGGTAACAATAATAGACGCCGCCCTAGGGGCAGAGGGGGTCCGCAGAATCAGGGTAGCAGAGAGCCTCTTTCTGACAAACCCTTCCAGCATCCCTGAGATGTTGCCCGATTGTCCGCCCTCGGAGGCAGTCGGGGGAAAATTATCGCTGTACCCAATAGCCTGGCTTTCCCTTTCTCAAGACAAATGGGTACAGTCAATTATATCCGAGGTTTACAAAATTCCCTTTATTCAAACCCCAATTCAACAAAAGGGAACCCTTCCAGACGTTCCACCCGGTCTAAGGGAACTAGCATTACTAGAAATATCAAAACTGCTAGTAAAAAGAGCCATCCAGCCAGTCCTAGCGGACCAAATAGGATCCGGAATCTACTCAAGGTTCTTTTTAGTTCCAAAAAAGATAGGGGACTGGAGACCAATATTAGATCTGAGCAAACTCAACAAGTTTGTAAAGAAATCAAGATTCCGGTTGGTCACTCTTCAGTCCATTCTGCCCTTTCTGGGCAAGGACAATTGGATGTGCTCGATAGATCTTCAGGATGCGTACTATCACATAAAGATTCACAGACGCTCCAGAAAATTTCTCCGCTTTCGGCTGGGAACCAGTCACTTCCAGTTCAGAGCCCTGCCCTTTGGACTCACTACAGCCCCCAGAGTGTTCACCAAATGCATGACAGTGGTTACGGCTCACCTGAGATGTCAAAGATTCCAGGTGTTTTCCATATCTAGACGACTGGCTCCTCACTGCCACCACCAGGCATCAGCTTCTCCAAGCCAGAAATGACACCATTCATTTGCAGAAGATACTTGCAGAGGGCTAGGAATTTCTATACATTTTGAAAAATCTGCCTTGTCGCCTTGTCAATATATTACTTTTATAGGTGCAAATTTGGACACCGTACAACTTTCTGCAAGGTTGACAGACCAAAGGATCTTGGACATTCAAAGACACGTCCAAGTGATTCTATTCAGAAACAAAATTCAGGCCAGATTTGCTCTGAAAGTACTGGGTCTTATGGCGGCCGCCATAACACTTCTTCCCCATGCCCGCTTTTACATGCGGCTGCTACAATGGATGCTATTCACCCAATGGTCCTTTCAACAACTTCCTATGCATCATGAGATCATAGTAACTCCAACTTGCAAAAGACATCTGACTTGGTGGATATCGTCCCCTCAAATCCATCAAGGCAGACCATTTGTTCCTCTTGCCCCGGTTGCCACGGTTACATCGGACGCCTCCCTGATCGGGTGGGGGGGGCATTATCAGGGCAGAATAGTCCATGGCACTTGGCAACCTTTCGAGTACCATCTGCACATAAATGTTCTGGAGATGAGAGCAGTGCTTTTAACGTTGCAAGCCCTCAACGACTCTCTTCCCCTGGGAACTATTGCAGTCCAAACGGACAATATGTCCATAGTGTGGTACATAAACAAACAGGGCGGAACCAAGTCCTATCCACTGTGTTGAGAGGCTCTCAGACTTTGGCAATGGGCAATCTCCTCTCACCGGTTTCTGATAGCAATGCACATCCCCGGGAAATCCAACATCATAGCGGACAGATTGAGCAGAGCTATTCTCATGCCTCACGAGTGGTCTCTCAAACAGTCAGTGACGGAAGAGATTTTTCAGAAGTGGGGCCTTCCTTGCTGCGACCTTTTCGCTACACCTCAAAACAGCAAATGCCCAGACTTTTCTCTCTTCCCCCTTCCAGGCCATCCCCCCAGAGACGCTCTAACCCAAGATTGGCCCCGGGGACTTCTTTATGCTTTTCCTCCTTTTCTGATGATACCTCAGCTAATTCAGAAAGCAACCGCCTTGAGAGCCAAGTTGATTCTCATTGCCCCTTATTGGCCTCGACAGATTTGGTTTCCGTTCCTACATCATTACCTCTTGGTACAGCCATGGCATCTGGACCCGGTTCCAGATCTTCTGACCCTCCAGTCGGGTCAACTGCACCAATCCATACCTTCTCTCAACCTCACTGCTTGATTGCTCCACTTCCATCCTTAGCCAGGCTTCCTATGATTTCTAATCCTGTACGGGATATCATAGTAGCTTCCCTAAAATCTTCTACCAGAAAGATCTTCACTAGTAAATGGTGACGCTTCTCTTTCTGGGCAAAAGCTAGGAACATAGACCCCTATACTGCTCCAATTAATTCGGTGTTGGACTTCCTAGCTTACATTTTTAATTCAGGATCCTCTTCTTCCACAGTGAAAGTTCAACTGGCAGCCATTTCAAATTTTCATATAGGCTTTTTGGACCACAACATTATGTCACATAAGCTTTGCAAGGCATTCCTTCGAGGTATCTTTTTATTGAAACCTCCTATTAGAGACCCCCCACCACAGTGGGATCTAAATTTAGTTTTAACATCCTTGATTCTTCCCCAGTTCGAACCTGCAGCTGCCTGTTCCTTGAAATTGCTTTCTTGGAAGACACTTTTTCTAGTTGCCATTACATCTGCCAGGAGAGTATCTGAGCTTCATGCTCTCTGTGTTCGCCCTCCCTATCTAATATTCCACAAAGATAGGGTATCCCTAAGAACTAATCCGTCTTTCTTACCAAAAGTGGCATCTCAGACTAACCTAAATCAGTCCATTGATCTTCCAGTATTTTTCCCAAATGATTCTGATAGAGCTGAACAAAAATTACATTATCTCGATGTTTACCATCAGCTGAGATATTATCTGGATAAGACAAAAATTTTTAGGAAATCTGATCAACTTTTTCTATCCTATGCAGAGAACAGGAAAGGCCTTCCAGTTTCTAAGGTAACTTTATCTAGGTGGCTGTCTTCCGTGATCACTTACATTTATCAGCTCAGAGGCAAAGAGTTGGCTTCTAACCCAAAAGCAAAGAACAAGGCAGGAAACCACTGGATAAACACTTTATATAAGTAAAGCTTTCAGATACAATCCTTTCTCAATACAAAACAATGCATAGAACCAGCTCTTTATATATAGGTCCAAATATATCACATGACATGCAGCCAAAGTCACATGATATGTCATCCAAATCACAAAAACATTTTTAAAGAAACATTTAAAAAAAAAAAAAAAAACCCAGGTATCAGATGTTATGCTTAGCCATTCTGCCAGAGCTCTAGCTACATCTACAGCTTTTCAAGCTAGACTTCCAATAGACACTATTTGTGCAGCAGCCACATGGGCCTCTCCTCATACCTTTGTCTCACATTACAAATTAGATTTGGTCTCCAGAGACAGAGCAAATTTTGGTTCCACCGTTCTCAAGAGTCTGTTCCATTGAGCCACCCAGGATAGAGGTGCTAGGGACGCGGTCCCATCCAGCAAGAATGAAGGCGAGATTGACAAATTAACATTTAGAAGTTATGTACCTACCATAACATTCCATGTTAGTTGTCTTCTCTCGCCTTATTTCTTGCGTCCCGCCCTCCTTCCCCCTAGCCTGGTCAGACCGAGAAGATTATACATCTTCTATTAAGAGGTTATTACCTTTTTCTAGCTGTTCAACTCCTAGTGTCACTAGATTATGTGGATCCTTTCTAGAGGGTTATGATGTTATTTAGGATTTTTTATTTCTTCCTCCTAAGTTGGAAGAAAATACTGCTATTTCTTTAGCTACCAAACGAGATCTGAGTAATCTCCGCCTTGCATCATGGGATATAGGGTTGCCTCAAGCTGGTAAAATTAGCTCTCGAGCTTAGCAAGTGCCGAGTCGGAGCCGAGGATCGGCTTCGAACCCATCCAGCAAGAAAGAAGGTGAGAGAAGACAACTAACATGGAACGTTATGGTAGGTACATAACTTCTAAGTTTGCCAGTAGCTCGAGACCAAGCCCCTTATTCCATGATGCACTGCTGGAATTGCCTCAGATCTAGTTTGCCGCGGCACAGATCTTGGTGTTCCAGATAGCTCGGACCAATTTTCTTGGAAAGATTCATGTTTTTGCAAGTTTTGAAAACTTTTTCTTGACTTTCATTCCTGTTAGGATAGTTTATATATATATATATATATCTATATAGATTTAGATAAGTGCCCTGTGTTGGCTTTGTTTTTTCTATAGAGGTGTTTCTAGTTAGCAGTTGGCCTAGTAGTTGGCCTTGTATTTAACTAAATTTTTAGTCAGTAGTTAGTTAAATAGTTGCTTTGAGTGTGTTTTTTTCCAGTTGTTTAAATTTGTCTAAATTTCAAAGGCTGTCTGATGAGAAAGAGAAGCCACATCCTAAATCTGGCTTCAAAAAATGTCCGGATTGTGGACAACAAATGTCAGTCACTGACGGGCATGTTCAGTATGTTTATTGTCTGGGGGCATTACATCTCCAAGACTCTTGTAGCATCTGTCACACCTTCTCTTCCAGGGTACTTTTAGAGAGGAGGAGGAAATTGGTGGATAGGGGTTTACTTCAGCACACCTTCTCAGAAGCACTGGGTGACCAGGATGGTGCTAGTAAATCCTCTAAGTCATCCAAGTCTTCAGGTGACTCCAAGTTATCGAAAAAGGCTAAAAAAATGGAGGGTGTAGGGTCATCGGTTCCACTGCCTTCGGAACCGAGTGTCCCTTCTGTTCGAAGCCAGCTCACAGCTTTGGAGCCGGTTTCTGAGATTCCCTCATCTCCTCTGCTCCAGTCAGCACCCTCGGTGCACTCCTCGAAGTCTTCTGTCAGCCTCTGAGATCTGGATATGGACCGGTTGGTGCAGAAGCTTTTACGGGCACCAGGCCTTGCCAAATTGTTGTTGGCTCCGACGCCTTCGTCGGAACTGAAGACCATTAACCCAGACTTGACTACTCCTCCTCCGAGCTGTACTGGACGTTCGAAGCCGAAGGTGGCCGACCTGATGGTTGTTGAGTCTGTGGAGCCGAGACCTGCTCCGGTGTTATAGATTCCATCTACTCGGATGTCCTTGGCGCTGACCGGGGACTCTAGGAGCCGACACTCTCCTGTCGGGTCCAGAGAGGATAGTCGTACTGATTTGTCGGTGCTGAATTTTCCTCTTGGGGCTTCGGCTTGGATGAGCTCAGCTCCTACCTCGGGCTCAAAGCCCATGGCCTCGGTGTGGGAGGATCGGACGGTCCCTTCAGATTTGTCTACCCCTTCTCGTTGGAGTCATGGTGCGTTCGATGCCATGAGGAGAGTCATGTCTCCAAAGACATCAGCATCAGGTCTGGCTTCCTCCTCCCCTCAAGCACCTGTGTCCGCTCCTGCTTCTACCAGTTAACCCAAGTGTAGAGACCCTGAGCCTCAAGTAGCCCCACAGGGTGCCCCCTGCTGCTCTTCTGAGACCTCCCCAGAAGTCCCCACTAAGGAGGTACCCAGAAAGAGACTGTGCAAGAGGAGACTTTGACATCTCACACTGACTTGGATGAGTCAGAAAGGTCCCCTCGATCCCCCTCTGAAGATATCTCCTTTGCAGAGATATCCTTAATCAAGAGGGGTGGTTGGCAGTCCAAAAGCCCTACTGAGGATGAGTCAGTGCTCTTGAAGGCTTTCTGGTCTCAACCTTCCACCTCTTGGGTGTCTCCGCCTTACAATAAGCTCATGGAGCTGTTCTCTCTTAAGGCATGGGAGTTTCCGGAGGCCATGGAACCTGTCCCCCGGAAGCCAAATAAATTAATCTTTGCCACCGTGGACAAAGCTTTTTTGACCAAGGGAGTGCCTGTTGATGCCATGGTGGTGGCGGCAGCCACCAAAAAGGAAACGTCTGAGACGTCCTCATCTATCCATCCTCCTAACAGAGATTCCAGGATCATGGATAGATATGGAAAATGCATGTTTAGTTAAGCAACTTTTTCCCTTCGATCACTGAACTATTTAACCCATTTTACCAGACTACAAAGAGATCTCCCGAAAGAGCTAGGAGATACTCTTCAGGGTACGGTAGCTGCAGGGGTTGCTGACAAAGTTAACACCCAGCTTGCTACCCTAAACTTGTATGTGAACTCGTCCATGCATCTCATATCTTATGCAGCTGATGGTTTGAGCAGAGCTGCTAGTTCAGGCATTGCTCTGTGTAGACAAGCCTGGATGTGTCTCTGTTCCTTTGCGGAGCCTTTCAAGTCTTCCTTTATCAACACCCCATTTGATGGCTCATCCCTGTTTGGGCCCAAGGTAAAGGAAGCTCTAACCAGGTGTGAGCAGGAAAGAAAGACTCTATCTGCTGTCGGAGTCTATTTTTCTACCCCTACTCGGTCCTATCCCAAGGGCCCTAAGGGCAGAAAGATGTGGTTCCGAAAAGCCCAGGGAGCCTTTCAGGACACACGTGGCGAAAACCCCTCTAGAGGCAGAGGGGGGGGTTATAGTGGAAGATGCCGCCCGCACGGCAGGGGTGGTCCGCAACAACAGGGTGACAGAGGCCAGTTCTCTGGTCAGCCCTACCAGCACTCCTGTCCGGCCCTGGAGGCAGTTGGGAGTCACTTATCTTTGTACCCAGAAGCCTGGCTAAGCATAACATCTGATACCTGGGTACAAAGCATCATTTCCAGTGGGTATTTCATACTGTTCTCTTCCCCTCCCACTCCTGTCAACAGAATCCCGGATGTTCCACCCAGTCTCAGGGAACAAGCAACTATAGAGTTCTGCAAGTTGCTAGAAAAAAGAGTCATCCAGCCAGTCTCAGTAGACCAAACAGGATTCAGAACTTACTCAAGATTCTTTTTGGTTCCAAAGAAAATGGGACTGGAGACCTATCTTGGACCTCAGCAGACTCAACCAATTTGTAAAAAAGAGAAGTTCTGAATGGTCATGCTTCAGGCCATTCTTCCCTTTTTAGGGAAAGGTGATTGGATGTGCTCCATCGAACTCAAGGACGCGTACTACCACATAAAGATGGACAGACACTCCAGAGATCACCTGTCTTTCCTGCTGGGAGCCAATCACTACCAGATGTTCTTCATCTCACATTGCTGCAGTCCTTACATATGGGTAATCCGCTGTCCTCGGTCGGCCCGAATACCAAAGTATTAGGCTGACGTCGGTCAAGGCGCTTAAAACTGACATCAGGACGCCAGGGTACAAAAGCGCATGACCGACGTCATATCCTCAGTCTTTTTTGCCGCATGGTCCGATGCAGAAGCAGCGTTGCAAGTGCCGTTCGGCGTTCTGAAATTTTTCGAGTGCGGAGTTTCAGACCGAATCCAAGTTGGCTAAGTACCCCGTTGGGGAATATTTTGTTTTTTTCTTGCCTCAGTGTATTACCGGATGTCAGAAAAAGTGAATAATTGTATTTCTTGTGGGAAGCAGATACCGCATAGGGATTATCATTCTTTGTGCATTCCTTGTTTGGGGCCTGAGCACGACGTAGTTGGGTGTCGTTTTTGTGCTAAGTTTAATAAGCGCACTATTGCTTAACGGTTGGATTGTGCTAGGCTGGTCTTCGTAAGCGGTGCAATTATAATATGCCGTCGGATGCTCCGGCGCCCGCTTAAGAAGCGCAAAGACAAAGCGGTTAAACCCAGGCAAGATGAGTCGTCCGCCCGGACGCCGGTTCTTTAGAGGCTTCAGTGGAACCGGTGGTTCCGATGGAGGCTTCACTGGAGTCTCAGGGGGAGACTTTGGTTTTGCAGGATGTGGCCTCTCACGAGGCTGGTCAGGCTGAAGGGGCTTCTCAGGTTTCTGTACTCTCCTCCCTTCCCAGGGTGGTTAGACCCTCTCCTTCTGTTTCAAAGGCTTCTTCCAGAGGCAGGCCAGGTTTAGCTTCTGTTGGTGTCAGTCCTAGTTCAGCAGGGTCTGTGCCTAAGAGGCACATGCTTAAAATGGCAGAAGATTTGATTACTCTGATTAGAGGTTCTTTGCCCCCTCCTGATAAGAGGCCTAGGGTGGAGCCAGAGTTGGAAAGTTTTGAACAGGCTTCGATGTTTCAGAGTCTTGACTGAAGACTTGCAGGAGTACACTCCTTATTCTGATACTGATGCAGAAGATTCCACTCCTTCTGCTTCTCCTCCAGAGACTTTTTCTTTTACAGAGACTCTACATTCTATGAGGGAACATTTTAAGTGGGAAGGTCAGGACTTCTCTGATTCACGGAAAAGGCTTAGGGAATTTTGTTTTACCTCAACATAGGCCCTTAGCTATACCCCCTGTTCTGGATGTTGTGCAAGATGTATTTTCAGAGGCTTCACTTAATCCTGATTCTCTGCCTCCTGTGCCTGTTAAACCGGATAGGTATTACAGGGTGCCTGAGGCTCATAAATATCTCTATAAGAGTCCTAGGGCGGACCCAGAAACTATTAGTCAGGGACCTAAGGGTGTCAAGGCCTCTGTTGTAAAGAATCCGGTTCCTCTTGATAAAGAGGCCAGAGCTTTGGATAGATGGGGAAAGAAGGTCTATACATCTTCTACCTTAGCCATGAGGGCTTTGAATTGCCAGTTTCATATGTTGAAATATCAAAATTTTCTTCTTTCGCAAATGAAATCTAAGGTGGATGCTCTGGCAGAAGGCATTGACTGTAAAGAGTTACAAGATTTGGTACATGTCTCTGAACAGGTGGGTAAGCATTCTTTACAGTGTGGTTTTGATGCTTTGCAGGCCTCTTCTAGGGTGGCTGCCACTGGTTCAGTTCTTCGCAGGCACGCCTGGCTTAAGGATCAGACTTTATCTGACCATGTCAAGACGAGGATTTTGGATGCTCCTTTGCAGTCTGAAGTGTTGTTTGGTCCACCTGTGGAGTCAGTCTTGAAGAAATTGGAAGACAAGGCTAAGTCTATGCAGACTGTTAAAGATTTTTTGCAAGTTCAGCCTCCAAAGTTTAGTAGAAATTGGCCTGCTAAGGGGTGGACGTATCCTTCTTCTGATGCTCAGTCTAGGGGTAGATCTAGATGTGGTAGGGCAGAGCTCAGAGTTCCTTCAGACCTAGAACATGGAGTTCACCTGCACAGTCTTCGAGTGAGGGCAGGGGCCAGTCCTTTCGTAAACAGGCCCAATGACCTACGCTTTCAGCTGCCAGATCCTTCTTGCCTGGCAGCACCTTTGGGAGGACGGTTGGCACTCTTCAAGGAAAATTGGATTTTAATTACCCAAGACAAATGGGTATTGGATATCATACACCAAGGCTACAAGTTTTATTTCCATACCTTACCTCCTTTCAAAGGCATGCCAGACGTTCCTCCTCAGCAAAGACTAGAGGCTCACAAACAGATTTCTCTACTACTTCAAATAGGAGCTATACAACCGGTCCCTCTGCCAGAAGTGGGCCTAGGATTTTATTCTCGCCTGTTTCTAGTGCCAAAGAAAGGGAACACGTGGAGACCAATTTTGGATTTATCTATCCTCAACACATATCTGGGCATTCCCAAGTTCAAAATGTTGACGTTACAACAGCTTTTACCTCTGCTGGGCAAGGATCACTGGATGGTGCCTCTGGATCTCAAGGAGGCTTACCTTCATGTTCCTATCAGCCCAGTTGCAGGAAGTATCTGCGTTTTCGGGCTGGGACTTTTCATTCTTTTCATTATCAGTTCTCTGCATTGCCCTTTGGCTTATCTACTGCGCCCAGAGTATTCACAAAGGTTCTGGCTCCAGTGGTAGCTTTCTTCAGGCTAAGAGGAATACAAATCTATCCTTATTTGGACGATTGCCTGATTCTGGCTCAAGGAAAGGACGAACTTCTTCATCATTTACAGTATGTGATGGCAGTGTTAAGATGCCTAGGGTATTCTGTGAACGAAATAAAGTCCAGTCTAGTACCCTCTCAGGACATGTGCTTTCTGGGTGTGAGACTGAATACAGCATCCCAGATGGCCTTTTTGACCCCGGACAAACAAAAGAATCTTTCTCTTTACTTCCATCAATTGTCTCGTCAGTCCAGGCTGACTGCAAGGACAGTCCTTCAAGCCTTGGGGTTCATGGCATCTTGTATTCTGGTACTTCCCAATGCCAGACTGCATATGAGGAAGCTACAATGGTATCTCAAAATGTATGGACACAACACTGCCAAGATATGGACACTGTCATTCAGATAATACCTTGCATTCAAAAGGAATTTTTGTGGTGGGCTCAGGAATGTCACCTAAACAAGGGACTCTCTGTGACCCGACCAGAGGCGAGTCAGATTCTAACGACAGATGCCTCAGACAAAGCTTGGGAGCTCATCTAAATGGAAAATGGGTACAAGACACGTGGCCTGCCAGACTTCAACATTTACATATCAACTTGAAGGAGATGTTAGCAGTCCAATTTGCATTGATAGCTTTCAAGGATTTACTTCTTCCAGGGCAGGTGTTGATTCAAACAGACAACACAACTGTCATGTGGTACATCAACAAGCAAGGGGACACATTCTTACCTCTATGCAGACAAGCAATGATTTTGTGGGAGACTGCTCTCAGTTTACAGCTAAATCTTCAGGCAAGGTTTCTGCCAGGAGCACAGAACTCCTTAGCAGATGTGTTGAGCAGACAAATTATGGATCCCCACGAGTGGAAATTGGATCCTCATGTATTTCAAAATTGACAGTGTTATGGGGAACTCCAGACATAGATCTGTTCGCTTCTCCACTAAATTACCAGCTGCCAAAGTTTTGCACAAAAAGGTTTCATCCCACAGCTTGGAAAGTGGATGCTCTCTCATTCAATTGGAGCAATCTTCACGTGTATGCCTTTCCACCTCTGCCTCTCCTCCCAAAGGTACTCCTGAAGGTCAGACAGGACAAGCCAACCATGATTTTAATAGCTCGGATTGGCCTCGACAACACTGGTACCCATTACTGAGAAGTCTGGTGGGGGAGCCAACATGGCCTTTGCCTCCGATTCCACACCTGCTGTCTCAGGAGGACAGTCATTTACTCAATGTCAAACTTCACTCTCTGCATCTAACAGCCTGGCATATTCTGTTTTAAACCCTGGAGGGTCTCAACTTCCACAACAAGTTTTGAATGTTATTTTGGATGCCAGAAGGCCTAGTACAAGGAAAGTCTACGAGATAAATGGAGGAGATTTTTAATTTGGAGTACAGCAAAGGACTTTGATGTTTCTAAACCTAATTTAAGTGTTGCTCTTCAATACCTTACTGAGTTATTGGACAAAGGTTTGTCCTTCTCTTCTATAAAGGTTCATGCTGCAGCAATTTCTGCTCAATATGACTGTGACCCACCTTTATTTTCTCATCCTTTGTTTAAGCAATTCCTTAGAGGGGCAAAGAATATAAGACCCCACGTAGAGCTCCTACTCCTGCTTGGGATCTCAATTTTGTGTTGGAGAAACTCACTCTACAACCTTTTGAGCCTGCAGCGACTGCCGAGTTGAAATATTTATCATGGAAGACTGCTTTTTTGTTGGCCATTACCTCTGCAAGAAGGGTTTCTGAATTACAGGCCCTTATGGCGGTTGAGCCTTTCTTAATTTTCCACAAGGATAGGGTGTCTTTGTGTACTAACCCTTCCTTTATGCCTAAAGTGGTTTCTAGTGTGGCTTTAAACCAAACTATTCATTTGCCTACTTTTTATGCAAACCCCAAAATAAAGGGGAGAAGATTTTGCACACTTTGGATATACACAGACAGTTGCGTTATTATTTGAGCAGAACTAAAGGGTTCAGGCAGTCTCAGCAGTTGTTTGTTTCATTTGCTTGGGGTTCTCAGGGCAAACCTGTTTCAAAACAAACTATTTCTAAGTGGATTGGTTTTGTATTGCTTTCTGTTATTCCCATCATGGTAAGGAGATTCCAGCTGGGATTAGGCCTCATTCCACTAGGGCTACTGCCACTTCTACAGCTTTTTAAGGGGTGGCTACTAAAGATATTTTGGAGGCAGCTACTTGGAGTTCAGTGCATACTTTCTCTAAGCATTACCACCTTCCACTTTACTCTAAATCTAGGGCTGGATTTGCCACTGCAATTTTACAGGGCATTTTGGCAGCTCCTAATGCTTTATAGTTTTGCCATCCCTCCCCTCTGCTTTGGGATTCTACCCATATGTAAGGACTGCAGCAATGTGAGATGAAGAACATAGTACAGTTTTGTACCTACCATAAATGTAGATGTTCGAAGATCCACATTGCTGCAGTCCATTACCCTCCCTCCTTCCCTCTGTAGTTGGAGGTGGTTGTGTGGTTTGGGTTGTATATATTGTAAATATGGTTAGTGCAGGGGTGGTTGGTTGTTTTTGCTGTTTTGGCTTTGGCCTTTCTTTTTAGGGCCTTCTGACATCTGGGGCAAGAAAAGACTGAGGATATGACGTCGGTCATGCGCTTTTGTACCCTGACGTCCTGATGTCAGTTTTAAAGCTTGACCGACGTCAGCCTAATACTTTGGTATTCGGGCCGACCGAGGACAGCGGATTACCCATATGTAAGGACTGCAGCAATGTGGATCTTCGAACATCTACATTTATGGTAGGTACAAAACTGTACTTTTTGAGCCTTGCCCATTGGTCTCTCTACAGCCCCCAGAGTGTTCACCAAATGTATGGCAGTGGTCATGGCTCACCTGAGATGTCTAGGATTCCAGGTGTTTCCATACCTAGACGATTGGCTCCTTACGGCCACCACCAGGCATCAATTGATTTAGGCAGCAGAATCTACTCTGACACTCTGCAACCACTTAGGCATTACAGTCAACTTCGAAAAGTCTGCCTTGTTGCCATCGCAGGATACCGTCTTTATAGGAGCAGAGTTAGATACCTCAACCACCACTCTGTCTTTCAGTCAAAAGGGTCTCACTTCTTCGCCAACACATCAACTTATTGGTGTCGAAGAACAGAGCTACAGCTGCAGAGGTCCTGAAGGTACTAAGTTTAATGGCGGCAGCAATTCTAGCCATTCCACTCGCAAGGATGCATATGCGAATTCTTCAATGGCTTCTGTTCACTCAATGGTCTTACCAGAAATTGCCAATAAACCATATGATTCTCATCACAAACTCTTGCAAGAGGGACCTTCAGTGGTGGTTGACGTCTCTTCATGTCAGAATAGGACGACACTTTGTGCTCCCCCCAGTAGCCACTGTGACCACGGACGCTTGCCTGATAGGGTGGGGGGCATTTTCAGGGAAAGACTGCCCAAGGCACATGGACGGATCAAGAGTCACATCTGCATATCAACGTTCTGGAGTTGAGAGCAGTACTTCTGGCATTGCAGTACTTTCAGGATTCTCTTCTTCTAGGGACAATTGCAATTCAGACAGACAACATGTCAATGGTCTGGTACTTGAACAAACAGGGCGGAACCAAGTCTTACCCCCTTTGTTGAGAAGCCCTCAGAGTATGGCAATGGGCTGTGTCATCCCAGCGTTTTCTGTTAGCAACGCACATCCCGGGAAAATCCAACGTGATAGCAGACAAGCTGAGCAGGGCAATCTTGTTGCCTCACGAGTGGTCTCTCAGCCAACACGTTGTGGACATGATTTTCCACAAATGGGGCCAGCCTTGCTGCGACTTCTTTGCCAGTCACATCAATACCAAATGCAGAAGCTACTTTGCCCTAATACCACCTCCGGGACATCCCCCAAGAAATGCACTAGTACACAATTGGCCTCCGGGTCTCCTATATGCATTCCCTCCAATTCCAGTGATTCCCAGGTTTTTACAGAAAGCAAAGTTGCTGGGAAGGACTGTTATCCTTATAGCCCCCCATTGGCTTCGACAGATTTGGTTCCCTTTTCTTCACCATCATCTGCTGGAGGATCCATGGATCCTGGACCCAGTTCCAGACCTCCTGACACAACCATCAGAGGACCTCCTACCTTCATTGCAGTCTCTAAAGCTGACTGCTTGGCTGATCCACTTCCCCAAATAGCCAGACTTCATTCACTCTCAGATGACACAAGACAAATTCTATT
Organism: Protopterus annectens; assembly: GCF_019279795.1. Taxonomy (NCBI): domain Eukaryota; kingdom Metazoa; phylum Chordata; order Ceratodontiformes; family Protopteridae; genus Protopterus; species Protopterus annectens. The sequence goes on from NC_056732.1 coordinate 1,656,595,479, forward strand.
GTCTTCTCATAAGCCATCCACTAGAAAACTATACTGCAGTAAGTGGAAAAGGTTCTCCATTTGGGCCAGCATACAACAAATTGACCCTTTCTGAGCTCCTTTGTTGTCCATTTTAGAGTTTTTGACAATGATTTTTAAGGAAGGAGCAGCAGCTGCCACAGTTCGGGTTCAGTTAGCCACCATGTCTAAATTCCACCTTGGATTAGATGGGTTAAATATTATGGCCCATAAGTTATCTAAGGTTTTTCTCAAAGGTGTTTTTCACATGAGGCCTCCTGTCAAAACCCCTTATTCTCCTTGGAATTTTAATTTTATGCTATCTCAAATAATCCCCCCCCCCCTTCGAACCAGCATCATCTTGTGATCTCAAATTTTTGTCCTGGAAAACTATTTTTCTAGTGGCCATTACTTCTGCCCACAGAGTGTCAGAACTTCAAGCATTATCTATCTGACCTCCTTATATGATTTTCCATGCTGATAAGAGTATCTCTCAGAACAAACCCCTCCTTTGTGCCTAAAGTCTGTTCTGAATTTAATATCAATCAGGTCATTGAGTTGACAGTCTTTTTTCCCCAACCATTCCAACAAATTAGAATACACGCTGCACAAACTTGACGTGCACAGACAGCTCAGATTTTTTATCTTGATAGAACTAAGGATATTAAGAAATCAGATCAACTTTTTGTATCCTTTTCGGAGGCCAGAAAAGGTAGACCAGTGGCTAAAACAACCCTTTCAAAATGGTTATCGGATTGTATCTCATTTGTTCATGCAACTCCTAACATATCTTTGCCACACAAAGTAAAGGCTCATTCAACCAGAGCCGTTTCTACGTCTTCTGTTTTTCAAACCAATTTGCCCCTTGATAACATTTGTGCTGCAGCCACTTGGTCTAAGCCTCATACTTTTATCACTCATTACAAAGTGGATAAGGCTTCCAGGGACAGGCCTTCTTTTTGTTCTACGGTCCTGAAAAATGTACTCCCGTCAACCACCCAGGATTGTGGGTGCTAGGGACGCTACCCATCAATGAGAATAAACGGCGAGATTTAACAACTTCACATAAAGAAGTTATGTACTCACCATAAAGTTCCATGTGAGTTGTTTATCTCGCCTTTATTCTCACATCCCTCCCTCCATCCCCCTCCTGGCTGACAGTTGACCTAGAGGCTAGTACCATCCTGATTGTTCAATACTTCTTCTTCCTTCTTGGAGAGTGCACCTCTTACAGGGTTATATATACACGCAGCAAACAAGATCTAAGGTAATTCCAGCAGTGCATCATGGGATAAGGGGCTTGGTCTCGAGCTACTGGCAAACCTTGAGCTTTGCTAACGGCCGAACCCATCAGTGAGAATAAAGGCGAGATAAACAACTCACATGAAACGTTATGGTGAGTACTTCTTTTTTTTTCATCTTACCTTTAAGCATCTATTACAAGACTACCAGTTATTGGAGAGCTGACAATCTACCTTTCAGTATTCAGCTTGGGATTACTGCTTCTGCTTTGTCCTGGTGAGGGACTGAGTACAGGGACATTATTTCCTGAAGACTGCTGATCACCAGAAAGTCTAATAACTGCTTTATAGGTGACAGCTTGGAATCTGTGCATATATTCTGATCCTGGTGAGAGAAGAAGCAAAGTGCATTGATTCCTGACTATTTCTGGTTGGAGAGTGAGTGCCTGTGCTTAACGTATCTGATTGGTCTGGTTGCTATTTGAGGCATCTACCAGAGAAAGGCTACAAGCCTACAGACCCTTGTATCATCTTGGACAAGACTGTGGATCACCAAACAGTCTGTGGTCTGCTTCTGTTCTTGGGATTGGAGTTAACATTTTGCTTCTGGTGAGAGAAGAAGCAAAGGAGCATTGTATCTCAGTAGAGTGAAGCTGTGGTGAGACCAGCATTAGTAATAGCCAGGCAGTAGCCATTCATGCAACTCCCCTCTTTTCATAATTCTTGACAAGCTAATTCTTTGTTTTCAGTAAGTACTTGATTTGTTTCTAACTTCTGAATATATGTCTAAATATTTCATCCTTAAATTTTCAGGGTCTATGTATTAGTTTCCCTTCAAGTGTTTGGCAGTGCTGTGTGCAGACCTAGACACCTTGAGTGACATTTTTCAAGTAGAAGCATAACTGAAATTTCTCCAATAACTAGTTGCACACAGGACAACTAGTTTGCAGTGACAAGCACTGTCCACACAGTTGCAAACTGGATACTCCTGACAGTGATTGATATTCTCACTCCAACTGCCTAATCAGTAAAAAAGGTTCTGTTGCCATGGATATGATCTTTCCTACTGTCTCCGTTGCTGGCTTGGTGGGTATGGGCATCTTGAGGCAATGTAGAAATTGCCTTATGTTTACTGACAACTAGTTAATTGTCAAACAAACTGATATGGTATGTGAGAGATGTATTTACAGAATGTCACTGGAGGTAAAGCTTTCACATCAAAGTACTCCTAATATAAATAAGGTTGTCAGTTGGGTTAATTGTCAAACAAACTGATATGGTATGTGGGAGATGTATTTACAGAATGTCACTGGAGGTAAAGCTTTCACATCAAAGTACTCCTAATGTCAGTTACGTCAGTTGTATACACTGCACCCATGCACAATTCAATGCAGACATATAGACCCACATTTGCTGAGACACTTACCTTCCTAAACCGCAAAGACCTCCTAGATGAAGTACACATAAACACCTTCAGCAGCCCCAAAATGCACTATTTCAAAACATCACCCACATCAACACATAGAGCTCCATCTCATGGAGCCTCTACCTCTAAGCCCATAAGGCAGGTCACCACACAATCCAACAATGTGATGTTGTCTATCTCATCCTAATTCTCACAGTTGGGGTCGGATCCGATCCCTTGGATCTGTCTCAGCCTGTTTACTAGCTGGAGGACTTTAACCAAGCTTGTGGGCTAGTATGCTTCCCATCATGCAGTTGGATAATACCTCAGATCTCATTTGCCGCACTGCGTGGAGGACGTTGATCAGCTCTGAGCTAAGTGAAATTATTTAATGTGATGTCAATCTCGTCCTAATTCTCACAGTTGGGGGTCGGATCCATCTCGGTCTATTTGCTAGCTGTAGGACTTTAACCAAGCTCATGGGCTAGTACCCTTCCCATCATGCAGTTGGGTAATACCTCAGATCTTGTTTGCCATGCTGCCTGGAGGACATCGATCAGCTCTGGCCTAAGTGAAATTATTTATTATTAGTAAAATCAAACTTTATTCGGTAGTGATTCTTTGTTTTTAGTCTATCCGTCTCTGCTTTGATTAATTGTCATCTCTTTTTGTTGTTTACCTTCCTTTAGAGGTCTAAGATGTTAAGTTGTCAATCTCGCCTTCATTCTTGCTGGATGGGTTCAGAGCCGAACCTTGGCTCCGACTCGGCCTATTACTAAAGCTTGAGAGCTATTTTTACCGGCTCGAGGCTATCCTATGTCCCATAATGCTAGGCGTAATATACCCAGATCTCGTTTGCCGCTTCAGCTAAAAGGTTGCGTCTTTTGGCCGGCTCAGGTTGTATTAAAATTTTTTTGGTTTTAGTCAACCTTTTAGGTTAAAATATTAGCGATAGTGTTTTATAGTTACTACCCTTTAGATCCCTGTTTAGGATTCCCTCATAGGTAGTTTTGATACAGTTTTTTCCCCTCACCTAATAGTTAGGCCCTTGGCCAATCCTCTTCATACTTATTTGTCTGTAGTTGTATGTGTGTGCCTAGTTAGATTGTATTAATAAGTGTGGGGTTTTGTTATATCATTCTGGTCCGTTACAACTTTTTGTGTGTGTGTGTGTGTGTGTTTGGTGATTGTGACTAGACCTCCCTTAGTTGTCCTTGTCTGCCAGTCATCCCTTTTTTTCAGGAAGTCTAAAGACACTAAGGTCTCGGGCTTCAAGAAGTGTGACTCGTGCTGTCAGAAGATGTCTCTGACAGACGGTCACACTTCTTGTGTATATTGCTTGGGCCCTCTGCACCTGCAGGACTCTTGTTCTGTCTGCCATGTGTTCAGCCCAAGAGTCCTGCAGGAACACAGAAACAAGCTTATTTTGAGAGGCTTGTTAAAGCCTGAAGGTTCCCCGGCTAAGCCTTCGTCTGGTAAATCTTCTAAGCCCGCCAAACCGTCGGCTCCATGTTCGGAGCCGTCACCAAGTGGTGCTACTACTACCACTACATCAGTTCCGGCCAGAGCCAATGATTCGAGGCCTCAGTCGGCTCCGACTCTGCTGTTGGAGCCGTCTTCGAGCAAGAAGCGTTCCAAGTCTCCTTCCCTGGAATCGGTCCATTCGGCTCCGAAGTCTCCCTTGTTATCGGAGTGGAGTCACAGGTCTCATTCGTCTCGGTCTTCCAGGCTGTCGGACCATGACCTCGAGAGGGTGGTTAGCAGACTACTTAAGTCGCAGGCACTGGCCCAAATGTTGCATAGCCCTCCTTATCAGGCAGTGGCTTTCACTACTCCCTGTTTGATTCCTCCTCCGACTCTTCCTGTGAGTTCAGAGCCGGAGATCGTAGGGGTCGTGAACATCTGAGCCGATACCACCCCTTTCTGCTCCCTCGTCGGCTCCGATCTCTTCCTTGGTTCCATCCTTGGAGGGATCCGGACGCCGGGACTCTCTCATTGGCTCCGAGGGGGCGAGTGGCATCGGACCCTTGTCTGACCCCGTTCTCCCTCTCGGAGCTTCGGCGCAGGTGAGTTCGGCCCCGACATCGTCCCTCTCGGTGCCGGGAGGAGTCCTTGTCTCTTTGGAGTGGGGACCCCCTTCCCTGCCTGATAGGGGCACCTTTGAGGTCATGAGGAGTGTGCTGGCCCCTGTGCCTGCTTCACAGTTGGCTCCTTCGGCTCCTCCCTCTATGGTGCCTGCTTCAGACTCTACCCGCTGTCTCGATCCCGAGCGTGGAGAACCGACGCTACAGGTAGCCCCATTGGGCGTATCCTCCTCTTCCGAGGCCTCCCCTGATCCTTCAGGGGAGCCCCCTCGAAAGAGAAAATGCAAGAGGAAGCATGTAGACTCCCCTGAGTCAGTCACATCAGACACTGACTTGGATGACTCAGAAGGGTCCCCAAGGTCCCTCTCTGAGGATGTCTCATTTTCTGACATCCTGGATATTTTTAAGCAGAGGGGAAACTGGTCTGCCCTTAACCCTTCTGAGGATGAGTCTGTGTACCTGGATGCGTTTGGTTCTCGCCCTTCCAACTCCTGGGTGTCTCCGCCTTTTAACCCACTCATGGATGTGGTGGCTCAAAAGGCGTGGACGGCTCTGGATACTATTGAACCAACTCCCCGGAGGCCTACAAAATTTATTACAGCCCCTTCTGACAAGCAGTTTCTAACTAAGGGTGTCCCTGTTGATACCATGGTGGTGGCGGCAGCCACTAAAAAGGAGTTGGCTGACCCTTCAGTACCTGTCCATCCTCCTAATAAGGAATCTAGGACTATGGACTGATATGGCAGGCGGATGTTTTCCTCAGCGACGTTTGCTATGCAGTCGCTGAATTATTTGTGCCATTTCACCCATCTCCAGGGAGACCTTCTCAAGGAACTGGGTGATACCTTACAGGACCCATCAGCTGCGGGGTCTCAGGAAAAGAACAACTCCCAGCTGGGGACCCTAAACTCTATTGTCAATTCATCCCTGCGGCTCATTTCCTATGCAGCTGATGGAGCGAGTAGGGCTGCAGACACGGGCGTCGCTCTAAGGAGACACGCCTGGATGCGGCTTTGCAGTTTTGCTGACACCTTCAAGGCGTCCTTCACTAACACCCCCTTTGATGGTTCTGCCTTGTTTGGACCTCAAGTGAAGGATACATTGACCAGGTGCGAGCAGGAAGGCAAGACTCTCTCTGCCGTAGGAGTCTGTTTTTCTACCCCTTCTAGACCATACCCTAAGGGTCAGAAAGGTGGGAAAATGTGGTTCTGCAAACCTCAGGGAGTACTGCCTGATGCACGTGGTGAGCTTCCCTCCAGAGGCAGAGGAGGGAACAATAATAGACACCACCCGAGGGGCAGGGGGGGTCCGCAGAATCAGGGTAGCAGGGAATCCTTCTCTGACAAACCTTTCCAGCACCCCTGAGGAGCTGCCCGACTGTCCACCTTCGGAGGCAGTCGGGGGTAGACTATCATTGTACCCAGAAGGCTGGCATTCCCACACGCAAGACATTTGGGTATGGTCGATCATATCCGAGGGTTACAAAATTCCCTTTATTCATACCCCACAACCGCCAAAAGGGCCCCTTCCAGACGTTCCACCCAGTCTGAGGGATCAAGCAGCACTAGAAATTTCAAAGCTGCTAGAAAAAAGAGCCATCCAGCCAGTCCCAGCAGACCAGCAAGGATCCGGAGTCTACTCCAAGTTCTTTTTGGTACCAAGAAAGACAGAGGACTGGAGACCTATTTTGGATCTCAGCAGGCTGAACAAGTCTGTTCAAAGAATGAAATTCCGGATGGTCACGCTTCAGTCTATTCTACCCTTCCTGGGTCAGGACAATTGGATGTGCTCTATAGACCTTCAGGATGCATACTATCATATCAAAATGAACAGATGCTCCAAGAGGTTTCTCCGCTTCCGGCTGGGAGCCAGTCACTACCAATTCAGAGCCCTGCCCTTTGGCCTCACCACAGCCCCCAGGGTGTTTACCAAATACATGGCAGTGGTTGCGGCTCACCTGAGAAGAAAAGGATTCCAGGTGTTTCCATACTTAGACGACTGGCTCCTTACTGCCACCACCAAGCGTAAGCTACATCATTCCAGAGATTATACCCTCCAAATTTGCAAAGAGCTAGGTATCTTTATAAACTCCAAAAAGTCTGCCTTGTTGCCTTGTCTGTCTATTACCTTCATAGGCACCATTTTAAACACTGTGGAACTGTCAGCAAAACTGCCTGTACAAAGGATTTCAGACATTCAAGGTCATGTTCAAATCCTGCTACAAGAGAGCAGAGTCCAGGCCAGATTCGTACTAAAAACCCTAGATCTCATGGCAGCAGCTATTACTTTACTCCCCCTAGCTCGCTTTCACATGCAGATCCTGCAATGGATGTTGTTTTCCCAGTGGTCCTTTCAACAGCTTCCAATGTCACACAGCATTCTAATCACTCAGTCATGCAAAAGACACCTTTCATGGTGGATGGTCTCCCCTCAGGTTCTTCAGGGCAGACCCTTTGTCCTTCCTCCTCTTGTGGCTACTGTGACAACGGATGCCTCCCAGATCGGGTGGGGGGGCATTTCCAGGGCAGGACAGTCCAGGGCACATGGCAGCCTTTCGAAAGCCACCTGCACATAAATGTTTTGGAAATGAGAGTGGTGCTTTTAGCGTTGCAGGCCCTTCAAGACTCTCTACCCACCGGGACTATTGCAATTCAGACAGACAATATGTCTGTAGTGTGGTACATCAACAAGCAGGGCGTAACCAGGTCCTACCCCCTATGTCGAGAAGCACTCAGAATGTGGCAGTGGGCGATCTCTTCTCAAAGGTTTCTGGTAGCAACGCATATCCCCGGGAAGTCCAACGTCATAGCGGACAGGCTGAACAGAGCCATTCTCATGCCCCACGAGTGATCTCTCAACCAGCTAGTAGCGAAAAAAATCTTCAGGAGGTGGGGTCAGCCTTGCTGCAATCTTTTTGCAACCCCTCAAAACAGCAAGTGCCCAGATTTCTTCACCCTCTTCCCTCTCCCAGGTCTTCCCCCCAGAGATGCTCTAGTCCACGATTGGCCCCGGGGTCTTCTGTTTGCTTTTCCCCCCTTTCCCTTAATTACTCAGCTACTCCAGAAAGCAACTGTTTTGAGATCCAGAATGATCCTTATTGCTCCTTACTGGCCTCGACAAATTTGGTTCCTGTTCCTGCAACATCATCTACTAGATCAACCCTGGCATCTGGACCCAGCGCCAGATCTTCTGACACATCAGTTGGGCGGGCTGCATCAATCTCTCAACCTCACAGCTTTGTTGCCCCACTTCCAACCCTAGCCAGGCTTCCCTCAATCTCTCATTCAGTTCGTGACATCATCCTTGCTTCACACAAGTCTACTACCAGAAAGACTTATGCTAGCAAATGGAAGCATTTCTCTGTTTGGGCAGGGGAGAAACAAGTTGACCCTTTTACAGTCCCTGTCCATACAGTCTTAGAGTTTTTGGCAGAACTTTTTCAAATGGGATCTTCTTCAGCCACCATCAGAGTTCAGTTGGCAGCCATTGCAAATTTTCACATTGGATTGTCAGAGACCAGCATTATGTCAAACAAACTTTGTAAAGCCTTTCTAAAAGGAACCCTCTTACTTAGGCCCCCAGTAAAAGATCCTCCCCCACCATGGGACCTAAATTTGGTGCTGTCGTCTTTAATTCTCCCTCCCTTTGAACCTGCGGCTTCCTGTTCATAAAAGTTGCTCTCTTGGAAAACTCTGTTTTTAGTAGCCATCACTTCAGCGAGAAGGGTATCAGAACTTCAAGCCCTTTGTGTTCGCCCTCCTTACCTTGTTTTTCACAAAGATAGAATGTCACTTAGGACTAATCCGTCCTTTTTACCCAAAGTACTCTCTGAAAAAAATCTGAATCAGACCATCGATCTTCCTGTTTTCTTCCCACTTTATACCAATAGGTCTGAACGGAAGTTACATTGTCTAGACATTAACTGTCAATTACGCTTCTACCTGGATAGAACCAAGCAAACGAGGAAATCAGAACAGCTCTTCCTGTCTTACGTGGAAGGGAAACAAGGCCTGCCAGTTTCCAAAGTAACCTTGTCCAGGTGGTTGACCTCTGTTATCATGTTGATTTACCAACTGAAGCATAAAGAGCTCCCTATTAAGCCCAGAGCTCATTCAACTAGAGCATTAGCTTCTTCAGTAGCCTTTCAGGCAAGATTGCCAATGGATTCCATTTGTGCAGCGGCCACATGGGCCTCTCCTCATACTTTCATTTCTCATTACAAGCTGGACATGACTTCTAGAAGTAGGGCTGATTTTGGTTCCACTGTACTCAAGAGTTTGTTCCATTGAGCCACCCAGGACTAAGGTGCTAGGGATGCTGTCCCATCCAGCAAGAATGAAGGCGAGATTGACAACTTAACATTGAGAAGTTATGTACTTACCATAACGTTCCATGTTAGTTGTCTTCTTCTCACCTTCTTTCTTGCGTCCCACCCTCCATCCCCCTAGCCTGGCAAGACCGAGAGTATCTTCTGTGATGTGTTATCAGGAGAGTTATCTCCTTAGCTACCTCTCTTCCTTTTCTTGGTAACTCTTATAAGAGTTTTATATACTTAGATGTATAGAGGTAGATATATATATGAGGTAGATATATATATGAGGTAGATATATATATATATATATATATATATATATATATATATATATATATATATATATATATATATTCTCTGTCATGGTGGGGACATGTATGTCCATAGAGTTAGCTATCAAACGAGATCTGGGTATATCACACCTAGCATTATGGGACATAGGATAGCCTCGAGCCGGTAAAATAGCTCTCGAGCTTTAGTAATAGGCCGAGTCGGAGCTGAGGTTCGGCTCCGAACCCATCCAGCAAGAAAGAAGGCGAGAAGAAGACAACTAACATGGAACGTTATGGTAAGTACATAACTTCTCATTAGAGGGCCTCCGACCCATTTAAGTTAAAGGGTCATTCTTTTCCCTTCCCCTTTTTCCACCCTTCTAAATTCAGAGGGCTATACTTTAGTTTTTGTGTGTTATTAGTGTGTTGTTATGGTCTTATTCTAGAGGACTTGTTCCTCTTCCTTTACAAAAATTCATATATATTGATATAGACAAAGTTTCTATTTTTTCAAGTACTTGTTGTACTGTTTATTGATCTTTGCTTCTAACTTACTGCATTTTTGGTGTGATTATCACCTAAGTTGTTATTTTTGTTAGATTCTTACATTAAGTATGTCTCAAAAGGAGTATAAGCCACTTGGCTTTAAAAAGTGTTCAAAATGTGAGAAAAAGATAAAGCACCACACTGTAGAACAAACCAGATCTCACACCACAAGTTCCAGACCATATGAATTCACTCAGTTTAGTACTGAGATTGATTTATTAAAATAAAAAAAGATAATATCTGCAGTAAAAGTTAATAACAAAACGTCAAACTCTTATACCATTAAGAGGAAGTAACACTTCTCTGGCACCTCGGCTTTCAGAAAAGCCTTTTCAGAGTACAACTTTCTGCTGGTAAGCATACACTTAAATACATGCATTTAATTAATTAAATAATCATCCAGTTGAGAATTTACTAAAAAAGCCAACTAAAAAAAAATTTACTTTTAATGTTCTTTTTTTAACCCTCTTCCAAACCTCTTGGAAACATTGTTTCATATTTTTAAATAAATATTGCTTCCTTCTTAAGTGTTCCTTAATTTTTTCATCAGTACTAAACCTGGTATTCACTTGTTCAAAACAATCGCCTGTAACCCCTGTGGGTCTCCATTATGGTGTTCCTTAAAGTTCATAGCTACAAGACTCTGACATATTTGCTTTTTGATGTCCCTTATATGCTCTTTTAATCTTGCAGCAAACCTTCTCTTGCTTTCCCCAATATAAAATAATCGACATGGATATTTAAACTATATATATGATCTTTTCACTATTACAAGTGAAGCTGCTCTTCTGTCAATTTTTTTTTCCATTAATACTTTCAAAACTATCCACTATATGTTTGCATACTATGCAATTGTCACATAGAAAAGTTCCATATCTCACTATATTATTTCCTATATTTTTTGGTCTCTCAAATTTTCCATGTACTAACATGTCTTTAAGACTCCTGCCTGTTTTATATGAAAAAACAAAGTTTGGCATTTTTAGGCAGGATTTTTCTTTCTGTATATAAGACAAGTAATACCTATTTTCTCTGAAATATTAAAAAAAATTAATATACTTAGACACAAAATATAACTCACTTTTTTTTTCTTCAGCATTCTTTTCTGCATTATTATGTTCTGTGCTTTATTCACTTTTTTATTCATTACTTTATTATACCCCAACCGTACTTTCTCTGTCTCATAGCCCCTTTCTATGAACATATTAGCTGTATTTTGAACTTTCTTCTCACATTCCTTCTTGTCACTACATAAATGTTTAACCCTAACCATTTCCCCATAAAGAATGGAAGAAATAGTATGGGGGGTGACAACTAGTTCCATACAACATAAAGCTTCGTTGTCCCATTTTTCTAAATATTTTAGTTTTAAGTTTACCATCTTCTTGCCCTTCTGTTGTAATATCCAGATAATTTACTGTCTTTCCTTTTTGTATCCCATCAAACTTGATCTCTAACCTGTTTACTTGCAGTTCTTGAACAAACATTTACACTTCTCCATAGCCCCCCTTACAAACAAAAATCAAATCATCAATGTATCTATAAAAATGAACATGTTTTGTAAAAATGTCATTCCTATACACATATAAATTTTCATAGAGACCCATAAATAAGTTAGCATATGTGGTGGCAAAGGCTGCCCCATAGCCGTCCCACACTTCTGATGATACAGAGAGCCATCAAATTCAAATATATTATTTACCAAAGAAAACAATGTCAGTTCTGTAATATACTGTGTACTAGAGGTATGAGAAAAAGATGCCAATGAGTCTCACTCACTTTGCCTCTACTGTCTTGAACCACTTCACCTTCAGGAGGACTGCTCAATCTGCCATGGTTTTAACCAGTGGGCTTTGCTAGAATGTAAGAATAAGTTTATTTCAAAAGGCCTTCTCCCATCTCCCTTTTCTGAAGCCCTTTCTTCTGCAGAAAAAGCACCCAAAAGGCCTTCTTCTTCTTCTAAGAAATCTTCAGAGTCATCATGAAAAGTACCACAATTGTCGGCTCTGAAAGGGACCTCTGTTCTGACAACCTTAAGCAGAACCGAGTCAGATCAGACAGTTCATAGCAAGCCATTGCAAGCTTCATCAGTGGAATCTATAACCTCTAAACCACCTTCTATATTGACTACATCTAGGTCCCAGAGTGTCTCCTCTCACTCTACCAGATCCCTTTCTGATGATGTGAATAGGGTGGTGCAGAGACTATTGAAGACACCTGCCTTGGTCAAGCTCATCCTGGATCCGAGCCTAAAGGAGTTGGAGCAAACCCACAGGGTGCCTATTCTTTCTCTGACCAGTCATCCGCTTCGGTGCAAGAAGTCTCTGAGGTCTAGCTTGTGTCGATGTTAGCTCCGAGATCCTCTCTTTCTTCGGATCCAATTTTGGCTGTGAGTGTCTCCGCTTCATCAGATCAGGAGACCTCTAGGATCCGACACTCTCCACTCCGGCCCTCAGAGCCGATTCAGATCTCCCCTGCATCCGACTGCCTCTTGGGGCATCGGCTCAGATGAGTTCGGATCCTACTTCTGCCTTGGAGCTGAGCCAGACTGCTTTTGGTGCTATGGAGAGAGTTATAACTTCTTCCCAATCAACTGAACAAGGTACTTCAGAGCTTCTTTCCCCCAGAGGTTCCCATCTCTTCCAAAACTTCTCCAGAATACCCCTCTAAAGAAGTTCCTTGGAAGAGAACTTGCAAGAGAAAGCACCTAGACTGTCCTGAGGAGTCTGCCACTTCAGACACTAAGTTGGATGATGCAGAAGGATCCCCATGGCCACCCACTGAAGAAGTCTCATTTGGAGAGATCATAGAAATTCTGAAGCAAAGGGGTGATTGGCAGCCCTCCTCTCCTTCTGTTGAGGAGTCAGTCTACCTGAAGGCCTTTGGATCTCACCCTTCAACCTCTTGAGTGACTCCGCCTTCTGACGAGCTCATAGACTTGCTTTCTCAGAAGGAGTGGGAAACCCCAGATACCATAGAACCCACTCCACGGAGGCCAAATAAGTACATTACTGCCCCGAAGTAGAAGACATTTTGGGCAAAGGGTGTAGCAGTGGATGCCATGGTTGTTGTGGTAAGGCCACAAAAAAAGAACTTTCTGAGACTAGTTCTTCTATCCACCCTCGTAATAAGGATTCTAGGATGGTGGATAGGTATGGAAGGCATGTATTCTCTTCAGAAACTTTTTATCTCCAATTGCTGAATTACCTTAGTCACTTTACCAGATTGCAGAGTGATCTGATCAAGGAGTTGTTGGATTCCCTTCAAGGAAAAGTTGCCAATGTGGTCAAGGAAAAAGTTAATGCACAGCTAGCCACCCTCAATGCAGTTACAAACTCCTCCATGAGGTTTATATGATATGCTGTAGATGGAGTGAGTAGAGCTGTGGGTTCAGGCATCTCCATCAGGAGGCAGGCCTGGATGCACCTGTGTGACTTTGTGGAACCTTTCAGATCTTCATTTGTCAATGCCCCATTTGATGGCTCATCCCTCTTTGGGTCTAAAGTAAAAGAGACCCTCACCAGGTGTGAAAAGGAGGTTAAGACTTTTGTCTGCCATTTGAGTGCGTTTTTCCACTCCTACCAGACCCTTTCCCAAAGGTCAGAGAGGTAGCAGAAAGTTGTGGTTCAGAAGAACCCAAAGATCTTACCAAGACACACAGGGTGAATGTTATTCCAGAGGCAGAGGAGGGAAAACAATGGAAGATGCTGCTCTCATGGCAGAGGAGGTCCGCAAAATCAGGGCTCCAGATACCTATTTTGGCAGGCCCTTTCAGTGCTTCTGAAGGAGTACCTGATTGTCCACCTCTGGAGGCAGTCGGGAGGCATTTGTCCTTGCACCTAACAACCTGGCAAAACATAACCACAGACAAATGGGTGCTGGATATAATTTCCGGAGGATATATAATTCCCTTGTGTTTTCCCACCTCTGTCAGAAAGTCACTTCTAGACATTCCACCCAGTCAAAAAAGGACAAGCAACATTAGAGATTCAAAAGTTGCTAAGCAAAAGAGTCATCCAAGAAGTCCTCGCAGACCAGAGAGGATTCAGAACTTACGCAAGGTTCTTTTTGGTTCCAAAGAAAACAGGGAACTGGAGACACATTTTTGGATCTAAACAATTTAAACAAATCTGTAAGAAAGACAAAGTTCCGAATGGTAACACTGCAGTCGATAATTCCATTTCTGGTAAAAGACAATTGGATGTGCTCTATAGACCTGCAAGACGTACTACCATATACTAATGGAAAGACGGTCAAGAAGGCTCTTACACTTTTGGCTAGGAGACAGTCATTATCAGTTCAGAGTCCTGCCCTTTGGTTTCACCACAGCCCCCAGGGTGTTCACCAAATGTGTTGCAGTGATAGTGGCTCACCTGAGGCACCAAGGATTCCAAGTATTTCCCTGTCTACATGACTGGCTCATTGCCACCCCAACCAAACATCTTCTGCTACAAGCCAGGGACTACACCATTCAAACTTGCGTTTCCCTAGGCATCTCAATAAACTTCTAAAAATCTGTTCTAGAACCATCTCAAAGCTTAAACTTCATTGGAGCAGAGTTAGACACCAATTCTTTAACTGCAAAACTTTCCCAAGAAAGGTTACAAGATCTTCACTTCCATGTTCAGAACCTAATCAGAAAATCATGCCCAACAGCGAAGCAAGTTCTACAAGTAGGGAAGCTGGCAGTGTCAGTAATTCTTGTCCCCCTGGCACACCTTCACATGAGAATATTACAATGGCTGTTATCAATTCAAGGGTTCTTTTTGGAACTTCCCATGTCTCACAAGATTCTCATTACAAACAACATGCAAAAGGGATCTCCAATGGTGGATTCATTCTCCCCTAGTCAGTCAGGGACTACCTTTCATTCCACCAAAACCAGTAGCAACAGTAACCACGGACGCCTCCCAGATAGGGTGGGAGGGGGGCATTATCTTGGAAAGACAGTCCAAGGTATGTGAGAAGATCATGAGGCTCATCTGCACATAAATGTCCTAGAGATCAGAGCTGTGCTTCTAGCATTGCAGGCATTTCAGGACTGTCTTTCTCTAGGAATGACAGCAATACAGTCAAGCAACATGTCCATAGTGTGGTACATAAACAACAAGGAACCAGATCTTACCCCTGTGTCGAGAGGCTCTAAGAGTATGGCAATGGGCGATAAACTCCAACCACTTTCTAGTTGCGGCACACATTCCGTGGAAATCCAACTTGATTGCAGACAGATTGAGCAGCGTCATTCTTTGGCCACATGAGTGGTCCCTCAATCAGAAAGTAGCAAAGACTATTTTCCAAAGATGGGGCCAACCTTGCTGAGACCTATTTGCTTCCCCAACCAATGCCAAATGCAGCAACTACTTTTGCCCTGATCCCCCCAGAGGGGGAGTCATCGAGGGATGCACTTGTTCATGATTAGCCTCCTGGACTACTGTATGCATTTCCTTCTATTCCCGATTCCCAAATTGTTGCAGAAGGCAATTTTGTTGGAGACCACCATAATTCTCATTGCCCCTGACAAATTTGGTTCCCTTTTCTACAGCCTCATCTTCTGGAAGAATGATTGGTTCTGGATCCAACTCCAGACCTATTGACACACCCGTCAGGAATGGCTCATCCCAACCTTCAGAACCTCAGATTGACAGCTTGGCTGCACCAATTCCCTTAATTGCCAGGTTTCCCCTTTTGTCTTCTCCAGGGAAGAAACTTTTACTCTCCTCACACAAATCCTCCACATGGAGACTCTACACCAGCAAGTGGAAAAGATTTGCTGTTTGGGAGGAAAATCACCAACTAGACCCCCTTTCTGCACCAATTAATACCATTTTGGAGTTTCTTTCAGAACAATTTCATGAAGGTGCAGCCGCTTCCATTATCAGGGTTTCCTTAGCTGCAATTTCAAATTTTCATGTAGGCCTGAATGACTTTCCTATTATGGCACATAACCTTTGCAAAACCTTTTTGAAAGGTGTATTATTATTATTAATACCCCCATACAAGAACCCTACTCCTCCTTGGGACCTTAACTTTGTTCTTACTCATCTAGTTTCCACACCCTTTGAACCTTCAGCAGCTTCAGATTTAAAATTCCTGACCTGGAAAACCTTATTTCTAGTAGCTATTATATCTGCCAGGAGGGTCTCAGAACTACAAGCACTCTCTATAAAACCTCCATACTTCATTTTCCACAAAGACAGAGTGTTATTGCGAACAAATTCTACCTTTCTCACCAAAGTGATTTCAAAATCAACTTTGAAACAATCTAGCGAGCTGGCAGTTTTTTTCCCTAACCTTCAAAACAACAGAGAATATACCATGCATTTGCTTGATGTACACCGACAATTAAGATTTTATTTACAAATAAACTCTTGAGTTCAGGAAATCTGACCAATTGTTTATATCCTATTCAGATACCCAAAAAGCTCTTTCAGTTACAAAGGTAACCTTGTCTAACTGGCTGTCCTAATGCATTTCCTTTGTATGCAAATCTAAGAACAAGCCAATACCATTCCCAATCAGAGCTCATTCTACCAGATCAATAGCTACGTCTGCAGCATTCCAAGCAAGAATGCCGTTAGATAAGATTTGTGCTGCAGCCATGCAGGCTAACCCACATACCTTCATCGCACATTACAAAGTAAATTTGGCCTCCAAGAGTAGAGCCACCTTTGGTTCCATGGTTCTGAGGAATATTCTTCCATGAGCCACCCAAGAGTCAGGTTGCTTGGGACGTGGTCCCCAACTGTGTGAATTAGGACAAGATTGACAACATCACATAAAGAAGTTATGTACTCACCATAACGTTCTATGTGTGTTGTCTATCTCATCCCCTATTCTCACACCTCACCCTCCAACCCTCTTCCTTACTCTGTTAGAACGAGAAGATAGTCCTTACAGTTCCTTATTAACTAAAACCTTTTTGCTGTTTTTGACTGCATCTTTATACACATGCCTTTCCATGTAAAGGCCTTAGTATATGTCTATCTGGCTCATAAGCGGGCAAACAAGATCTGAGGTATTATCCAACTGCATGATGGGAAGAGTACTAGCCCACAAGCTTGATTAAAGTTCTCCAGCTAGCAAACAGGCCGAGACAGATCTGAGGGATCTGATCTGACATCAACTGTGAGAATAAGGGACGAGATGGACAACACACATGGAACGTTATGGTGAGTACATAATTTGATTTTCTAGTCATTGGAGACTATCGTGAGACACACTGATGTCCTTGTCACCAAACTGAGTTAGGAAAAAGTTACTGTCATTTGCTTATCAGGGGCTAGGATCCACCAAATTACCCATGCACTCAGGTCATTGGACGACAGTTGCCAATATGACTCAGTCATAGTCCATGTGGGAGTAAATGACCTGAGACATACCTCCCTAGACTATATGAAGAGAGATATCACGGAGCTTTCAGAATATGCATCTCAGTCTGGTATGAGCCTAGCACTGAGCAACATCTTACCTTTTCCAAGGATGATGGCACAATACGAACAAAAGAGGATTGACTTTAATAACTTTAATAATTGGCTTAGTTTCTGGTGTCATTTTAAGGTGGTACAATATTTGTCAGTATGGAAGGAGATGGTCAACAGACCACTCTGCTTTGCCAGGGATGGTCTGCACGTCTCCCCATTAGACTTTTGAATATTAGCTAAAACATTGTCTTCCCTCATAGTGCCTTTTTTAGGCAAAGCCAAACTGAAAGTACTTCTGACATAGCAAATCAAAACCAAGAAAATGTAAAGGTACTACTGCTCAATGCCAGGAGTCTAAACAAAAACTCCACTTCCTATAAGTTCTCTTTACCTAGAGAATGCTGATGTCTGTGCAGTCACTGAGACATGGTTTAAAGCTGTGGAGGGCACACTAACAGTGCAATGTTATAATGCATTCTACACATTTAGGCCAGCTACTTCACAGGCAGGGACTAAAGGTGGAGATGTCTCTATTTACATCAAAAATAGATATACTTCAAGGCTGGTCAAACAGGACAATGCACTTGAGATGCTCCATGTTCCAAATCACCATAGGTAAAATCCAATACCACTTCCTTGCAAGCAATAGGTCCCTCTCTATGACCCAGGAAACCCATACCATGTATTTAAACTTATTAGAAACACTAAACATCCAACCTGATAGCATATTCGTGGGTGACTTTAATTACCTCACTAGTAACTGGGAATCCTATACAACACCAAACTTACATGCATAGAGATTCCTGGATTGTAAACACAAATTCATTGGACCAGATAGTCAGTACTTCAACCAGGGGTGCAACTATACTGGATCTGGTCCTCACTAATATGGGAAACTGCTGAACACCCCGTACTGTAATGCTTTCCCTGTCAGACAACAAAATTGTCTCCTTTGAAGTAAAAATAAAACCTCGACCCCCAGCTAAACCTGGAATATTCAAGAACTATTCTAAGTCCAACCTCCTGCTATTAAGTGAGAACCTGGCCAAATTTCAAGCCCATGAAGCAAAATGAAGGGACCAGCACTCGAAGGCAACAATTTAAAATATTTTTATTAGATTGTAAAAACAACCTAATATGAAATGCACAAACCGGTTTCGGCTAACACTGCCTTTCTCAATGTGTCTTATCCAAATGGTGTAAATTCAGCCCATAATGCATGGGCCCCCATAAACTCTGAGAACACTTCTGCCTATGCAGAACTGTTCACAGACGCCCTATACAAGCATGTTGATAGCTGCATAGAGGTGGCTGTACTTACCAGGAAGAAGTACCAAACTAACTAAAAAAACAAGCCACCCTGGTGGAATCACAAAGTAAATCAGCTGTATAACAGGAGGAAGAAAATCATGGTAAAAATTAGGAGGTGCAGCACCCAGCAGGATAAAAACACTCTCATCAAACTAAATAAACAACTCAGAGGACAAATAAAGTCTACCAAAGCCAAATGTGAGAAGTTTGGCCTTCCAGGCCAAGAATAACTACAAAACATTCTTTACCTATGTCTGCAACCGCAAAGGCAATACACAATTGTGTGCAGAGCTCATTGTAAATGGAGCCACCTATACCGAGCCAAAAGATATAGCAAACCTCCTGGCTGATAAATTCAGCTCCAACTTTACTCCTCTCTCCCGCTCAACCTTCCCTCAGGAAATATCAAATATAACTCCCTCTACTATCACTAGGGAACAGGGCCTTAATGCTCTCTTTAAGACCAAGAACACTGCATCAATGGGCCCAGACAATATCCCAAGATGCCTTCCGAGTAGCATGAAACATGGCGTATCAGGGCCTCTGGAATTACCATTTAACTGTAGCCTCCAAACAGGCTTCACGCCTCATGAATGGTGAAAGGCAACAGTCATCCCTCTGCACAAAGGTGGGCCATCTACATACCCTGGAAACAACAGACCTATAAGTCTCACTAGTCTTATATGTAAAGCCAGGAAAGAATTATGCAGATGATCAATAGAGATATAGTGACCCTCCAGACACTGGACCCATCCCAGTTTGGTTTCATCAAGGGCAGATCATGTCTACTCAACCTGGTGGACTTCTTTGAGAAGGTCACCAAAGCAATGGATGAGGGCAAAATTGTTCATACTGCCTACCTTGATCTGGCCAAGGCATGTAACACAATACTCCACTCGGGCATTGTTGACAAACTTCAAGTGGTTAGGTGCAAACCTGTATGTCACACCCGGCTCACAGACAGGACCCAAGAAGTTAGCATTGGGAAGTTTACCTCTACAAAGAGGCCAGTCACAAGTGGAGTCCCTCAGGGATCAGTCCATGGAACGTTCCTTTTTGACATTTACTTCTCAGAAGTCAAGGCCAATGTCAGTGGTCTCTGGCTTATTAAATTTGGAGATGATGGCAAATTAGGAGTTGTCATTGAATCTCACATTAACACAAATGTTCTCCTGGAGGGGCTGACACAGACAAACAACTTGTGTCAGAGCCATGGACTAAAACTAAATGCCAAGAAGTGCATAATAGTATCCTTTGGGAAGTCATCCATCCCTGGTAACTATCATATTAACAACACACCTCTTAGAGTTGACCCAGTAGTCAGGGACTTAAGAGCACACAGACAAAGTAATCTAGCCTTTGATCATCACATGTTTACAGTGGTGAGGAAATCATTCTATGTTGCACAACTTATAAACAAAGATATTGCATCTAAGTCCAAGAAAGTCTTTGTTTCACTGTATTCAGCATTCATCAGATCTATCAAGTACAATGCCCGCTTTGGTATGTACCTAACCAGGCATATCCAACAACTGGAATGTCCACAGAGGTTCCTCACTAAAAGAATACAGGGAGTAACACCAACAATTCTCTGCTATACAGGATTCCAATAAAGGCAGTCCCAAAACCCTTGTGTATAGCAGTAGTCTCCATAAAAAAACTATACAGTCCACGACCATGTAATAGTTATTGTAATTTATTCTTAAAACAAAACAAAGACAGATTAAGCGCTTTCATTTCCAATGCTGGAAACTTCATCAGAATGAATAGTGCTTGTCCACTAACATATTTATACTGTTTAGTACTAATTAATAGCAATTCAATTAAAAACATTCAAATCAATAAATCAATGATCACTGTAGTAAAAAATAAAAGCTACAGGACAAAATATAAATACGCTAGTGATATAATGTAACATGACTTTAAATATATAAAAAATATGTATATGATGTATAAATGAATAAATAAATTGTACATTTTGGCTGTTTGTTCTTGTGCATTAATTTTCTTTTATTAACATTTACCTTGTTAGACCTTAACCTTAGGGCTGGTAAAAGTGACACATAATCATTCATCCCTGGGGGTGTATTAGAATCCAGCCACAATTGCCAGATTAGTTCTCTGTAACTTAACTGGTTTTCCCAATCTGCCCCTCTACTATCCTTAGGTAACATTTCCAAAATCCAAAATTTTAAATTAGCTTCAGTATATAACAATGTATGTCTATAAAGTGCATTTGTTTCCCTTTTCCTGTTGACATCGTACATATGTTCATATATCCTTTGACGTAAATGTCTTTCTGTCTTCCCTAAGTAGTAAGCCCAACAGAAAGTGCAGTAAACTACATATACAATCTCTCTTGTATAACAAGTATATTGTTTACTCTTGAAAGTAATTGGAATGGTAGGTATTGACAATTCCCCCGTATTCGCTGTAAATGTACACTGGGAACATCTTCCACACCGGAAGGTTCCTTTTTTCTTTTTGTCTTTCTCCTGTCTAATTTTTTCAAAAATGTTTTTAAGATTGGGACCCCTTCTAAAACTATAACACAAATGCCTGTTAAATACTTCTAACCTCTTGGGCATACTCTAAAAATATCCCATGTCTTATTAATAGTTCTCCTTATTAAATTAGTGTTAGAATTATATGCAATAACAAAAAAGGGGGTGATTTGATTTTTGGTTTTGTTATTAGATTGACTGCTTTTGATATCAGCAGTGTTGCTGCATGTGATAGTGTTCACTATATTACACTCAGTATTCAATAGTGGTATATATCTAGTCCCCCACCCCTTAATCACCTCTTCCTTAAGAGAACTAATAACTGATTCTGGGTAGCCTCTCTCAAAAACTAATTTATGCACATAATCCATTTCATTAATAAAATCAACATATTTAGATGACATTCTGGCAACGCTGACCATTTGTCCTTTTATGATATTTTTCTTCTGTAGTGGGGGATGATTAGTGTAATAATGTAAACAGGAATTAGAGAAACAAGCCTTTCTAAAACTTCTTGACACATATTTTTTATTTAAATTATCTTTTAGAATAGTTACATCTAAATAATGAATCTCTTCCATATTAAATTCATGTGTAAATTTAAGAAACTGGGTAGAATTGTTAAAATATTCCATAACCTTAGGAACATCCTCCTGTGAACCCTTCCACACTATCAGTATGTCATCCAGAAAATGGAAGTATTTTACTATGTTGTCCATAAGTGGAGAGTTAAAAACAAAATGTAACTCCCAGTATAACATAACTATATTTGCAAAAATGGGGGCACAAGCTGCCCCCATCGCTACACCATCCAACTGTTGAAAGATATCTCCCTGAAAATAGAGAAAGTTATTCTTCAATACCAACTCAATATTCTCAAGCACTAGTCTAAACTCACTGTCATTCAAAAATTTAAATTCAGTTAGCATATACTCGAACCGCTCTAGACCTATATTATGTAGAATGACAGAAAATAAATCTTTTACATCCACAAATTAAAAATGAGTAGTGGGGTTGGTATTGCAGTTGATTAATTTTGTTTAATAAATCCCATGAATCAATTAAGATATGTGGGTATAATTTTTGAAAGGGCTTCAGTTTGGTATCAACATAAATGACTAAAGGTTGGGTTTTTGAACCGTCCAATGTCACAATAGTTCTTAATGGTGGATTTTCTGTATCTTTGTGTATCTTGGGGATACCAAACATAGTGGACAGAAAAGGTTTTTCAACCTTGAAAAATCTGTATAATTTATCATCAATTAAACCTTGTAGTAAGTTGTCTTCTATAATCAGGTCTATTTTCTTATATGCTATATTTAACTCCTTTCTGGAAATGATGGTATACCATCCCTGTATAATTAAAATATCCATCATTTTAGTAAAATAAGACCATTTATTCATCAATACAACCCCTTCCCCCTTGTCAGGCTTCATAATTCGAACATCTGAATACTGGTGTTTGATTTCGTCCGGGGTAATTTTTTCTTTTGAATTTAAGTTGGAATTAAAATAACTATGCCTATTTTGATAGTAAATTTCTTTTACTTCCTTAATTGCAACTTTTTCAAAGTTACCAATATCATTCTGCAAAGGGGGGTTGTACATGCTTTTCCTTATCAGTATATCACAAGTTCTGTTTGTAGTATTGTTTTGGGGCTCCTTAGTGGAAGCCAATGCTTCCAAATTTAACTTTCTAGTAAATAATTTGATGTCTAAAATAATTTCCGCCAAATACAATCTTCTGGCTGGAACAAAAGTAAAGCCCTTTTTAAATAAAGAAAAATGCCTGTCCTCTATTTTGATATCAGTATACTTGTAAATAAAAAAATCACCATCTTGTTGATTAATAACACTATTGTGGGTGTTAAAATCAGAATTATTGTATACCCCACATTGTTCTATTACAAACTCTGTATTTGTGATGGTATTTTCAGGTGATGATATTATGTCATTTTCTATCAGTATTGTTGGTTCCCCTGGTATCTCTGAGTATGTTTGTTTATAACTTGTGCATATGTTGGATGGGAGGGTAAATTGCGTATTCGTTTGGATCTTCTGGGTCCCTCCTGTTCTAAAGGGATGTCACAATCACTAAATTCCCCATTATGATTGTATTTATATGGACCGACATCACCTTCCACCTCTAAATCATTATTCCACTGTTTCCATGGGTAATACCTAACAGTGTGGTGGTCTGCTTGTGTGTAACCTCTCCTTTTAGAATAGTCATTAAGATGTTCATTTTTACGCCCCAAGGGATAGGCCTGCTGGCGTTCATAGGCCCTATCTTCCCTGTCTAGTTTACCCATCTTCCTTTTGTGGTTTTAACCATAATGTTGTCAACATCATTAAAAAACCCTAAAATAATCATATTTGTATTCACGTACAATAAACAAAAAATCGTCACATATTTCTTTGTTAATATTATCTATCTTGTCCTTCAATTCGTCAAGCAAATTATTGTTGTTGTTAATCATAGCTCTCATAAGAGCTAAACCACAATTATTTAAAATATCCACAATTTCATTGTACAAAGTGGAACCCATAACAGTGTCATTAGGGAACTTGTTGAGCCTAAGACCTTTAGGCACGTTTCCTTTTTATGCATTCCATAAGAAACCAATTGTCAAGATTTAAGTTTTTAAATTTAAGCATATACTTTTTTAAAAGCTTACATTTGTCAGAATAAGAAGTATCCTGTTTTTTGTGTCCATGTTCATGAGGCTCCGTAGCACCAAAGCTTCTGTTGAGCTAGTCGCTAAGACTGATTTCAGCGTATTTTTCCATAAACGAATTGTTGTCAGTGGTCTGTCCCTAAACAGCTCGCTTACTCAAAATTCCTTCACAGTTATTGTTGTGACTCTGCGGTAGCTTGGTATCAGTTTCCTTCTGCTACTACTGCAAATGTTGGCGTGCTTACCACCGGATGGTTGTGCACAAGGAATAGCAACATCCATTTCCTGTGAGCTTATGTCCGACTGTGAAAAGGCTTGTATAAGCCTGGTAAGCTCACCATCAAGGATTGTTCATTCCTGGAAGATTGTGAGTCCCCTCAGCTGTCCTGTAATTCCATTACACCAAAAACCAGTAAAACACACAATGGAAAAACGGAGAAATACGTTGCAAAACTAGTAACACCAAAAATTCTCCGCTATACAGGATTTCAGTAAAGGCAGTCCCACAACCCCTTGTGTATAGCAGTAGTCTCAATAAAAAAACTATACAGTCCACCACCATGTTATAGTTATTGTAATTTATTCTTAAAACAAAACAAAGACAGATTAAGCGCTTTCATTTCCAATGCTGAAAACTTCATCAGAATGAATAGTGCTTGTCCACTAACATATTTATACTGTTTAGTACTAATTAATAGCAATTCAATTCAATTAAAAACATTCAAATCAATAAATTAATGATCACTGTGGTTATAAATAAAAGCTACAGGACAAGATATAAATACACTAGTGATATAATGTAACATGACTTTAAATATATAAAAAATATGTATACGATGTATAAATGAATAAATAAATTGTACATTTTGGCTATTTGTTCTTGTTCATTAATTTTCTTTTATTAACTTTTACCTTGTTAGCCCTTAACCTTAGGGCTGGTAAAAGTGACACATAATCATTCATCCCTGGGGGTGTATTAGAATCCAGCCACAATTGCCAGATTAGTTCTCTGTAACTTAAATGGTTTTCCCAATCTCCCCCTCTACTATCCCTAGGTAACATTTCCAAAATCCAAAATTTTAAATTAGCTTCAGTACATAACAATGTGTGTCTTTAAGTGCATTTGTTTCCCTTTTCCTGTTGACATCGTACATATGTTCATATATCCTTTGACGTAAATGTCTTTCTGTCTTCCCTATGTAGTAAGCCCAACAGAAAGTACAGTAAACTAGATATACAATCCCTCTAGTATAACAAGTATAATATTGTTTACTCTTGAAAGTAATTGGAATGGTAGGTATTGACAATTCCCACGTATTCGCTGTAAATGTACACTGGGAACATCTTCCACACCGGAAGGTTCCTTTTTTCTTTTTGTCTTTCTCCTGTCTATTTTTTTCAAAAATGTTTTTAAGATTGGGACCCCTTCTAAAACTGTAACACAAATGCCTGTTAAATACTTCTAACCTGTTGGGCATACTCTTAAAGATGTCCCATGTCTTATTAATAGTTCTTCTTATTAAATTAGTGTTAGAATTATATGTCATAACAAAAAAGGGGGTGATTTTATTTTTGGTTTTGTTATTAGATTCGCTGCTTTTGAAATCAGCAGTGTTGCTGCATGTGATAGAGTTCACTATATTACACTCAGTATTCAATAGTGGTATATATCTAGTCCCCCACCCCTTAATCACCTCTTCCTTAAGAGAACTAATGACTGATTCTGGGTAGCCTCTCTCCAAAAATAATTTATGCACATACTCCATTTCATTAATAAAATCAACATATTTCGATGACATTCTGGCCACCCTGACCATTTGTCCTTTTATGATATTTTTCTTCTGTAGTGGGGGATGATTACTGTAATAATGTAAATAGGAATTAGAGAAACAAGCCTTTCTAAAACTTCTTGACACATATTTTTCATTTAAATTATCTATTAGAATAGTTACATCTAAATAATGAATCTCTTCCATATTAAATTCATGTGTAAATTTAAGAAACTGGGTAGAATTGTTAAAATATTCCATAACCTTAGGAACATCCTCCTGTGAACCCTTCCACACTATCAGTATGTCATCCAGAAAATGGAAGTATTTTACTATGTTGTCCATAAGTGGAGAGTTAAAAACAAAATGTAACTCCCAGTATAACATAACTATATTTGCAAAAATGGGGGCACAAGCTGCCCCCATCGCTACACCATCCAACTGTTGAAAGATATCTCCCTGAAAATAGAGAAAGTTATTTTTCAATACCAACTCAATATTCTCAAGTACTAGTCTAAACTCACTGTCATTCAAAAATTTAAATTCAGTTAGCATACACTCGAACCACTCTAGACCTATATTATGTGGAATGACAGAAAATAAATCTTTTACATCCACAAATTAAAAATGAGTAGTGGGGTTGGTATTGCAGTTGATTAATTTTGTTTAATAAATCCCATGAATCAATTAAGATATGTGGGTATAATTTTTGAAAGGGCTTCAGTTTTGTATCAACATAAATGACTAAAGGTTGGGTTTTTGAACCATCCGATGTCACAATAGTTCTTAATGGTGGATTTTCTGTATCTTTGTGTATCTTGGGGATACCAGACATAGTGGACAGAAAAGGTTTCTCAACCTTGAAAAATCTGTATAATTTATCATCAATTAAACCTTGTAGTAAGTTGTCTTCTATAATCAGGTCTATTTTCTTATATGCTATATTTAACTCGTTTCTGGAAATGATGGTATACCATCCCTGTATATTTAAAATATCCATCATTTTAGTAAAATAAGGCCATTTATTCATCAGTACAACCCCTACCCCCTTGTCAGGCTTCATAATTCGAATATCTGAATACTGGTGTTTGATTTCGTCCAGGGTCATTTTTTCTTCTGAATTTAAGTTGGAATTAAAATAACTATGCCTATTTTGATAGTAAATTTCTTTTACTTCCTTAATTGCAACTTTTTCAAAGTTACCAATGTCATTCTGCAAAGGGGGGTTGTACATACTTTTCCTTATCAGTATATCACAAGTTCTGTTTGTAGTATTGTTTTGGGGCTCCTTAGTGGAAGCCAATGCTTCCAAATTTAACTTTCTAGTAAATAATTTGATGTCTAAAATGATTTCTGCCAAATCCAGTCTTCTGGTTGGAACAAAAGTAAAGCCCTTTTTAAATAAAGAAAAATGCCTGTTCTCTATTTTGATATCAGTATAATTGTAAATAAAAAAATCACCATCTTGATGATTAATAACACTATTGTGGGTATTAAAATCAGAATTATTGTATTCTCCACATTGTTCTATTACAAACTCTGTATTTGTGATAGTATTTTCAGGTGATGATATTATGTCATTTTCTATCAGTATTGTTGGTTCCCCTGGTATCTCTGAGTATGTTTGTTCATAACTTGTGCATATGTTGGATGGGAGGGTAAATTGCGTATTCGTTCGGATCTTCTGGGTCCCTCCTGTTCTAAAGGGATGTCACAATCACTAAATTCCCCATTATGATTGTATTTATATGGACCAACATCACCTTCCACCTGTAAATCATTATTCCGCTGTTTCCATGGGTAAGACCTAACAGTGTGGTGGTCTGCTTGTGTGTAACCTCTCCTTTTAGAATTGTCATTAAGATGTTCATTTTTACGCCCCAAGGGATAGGCCTGCTGGTGTTCATAGGCCCTATCGTCCCTGTCTAGTTTACCCATCTTCCTTTTGTGGTTTTTAACCATAATGTTGTTAACATCATTAAAAAACCCTAAAATAATCACATTTGTATTCACGTACAGTAAACAACAAATCGCCACATATTTCTTTGTTAATATTATCTATCTTGTCCTTCAATTCGTCAAGCAAATTATTGTTGTTGTTAATCATAGCTCTCATAAGAGCTAAACCACAATTATTTAAAATATCCACAATTTCATTGTACAAAGTGGAACCCATAACAGTGTCATTAGGGAACTTGTTGAGCCTAAGATCTTTAGGCACATGTTTCCTTTTTATACATTCCGTAAGAAACCAATTGTCAAGATTTAAGTTTTTAAATTTAAGCATATACTTTTTTAAAAGCTTACATTTGTCAGAATAAGAAGTATCCTGTTTTTTGTATCCATGTTCATGAGGCTCCGTAGCACCAAAGCTTCTGTTGAGCTAGTCGCTAAGATTGATTTCAGCGTATTTTTCCATAAACGAATTGTCAGTGGTCTGTCCCGAAACAGCTCGCTTATTCAAAATTCTTTCACAGTTATTGTTGTGACTCTGCGGTAGCCTGGTATCAGTTAGTTTCCTTTTGCTATTACTGCAAATGTTGGCGTTCTTACCACTGGATGGTTGTGCACAAGGAATAGCAACATCCGTTTCCTGTGAGCTTGTGTCCGACTGTGAAAAGGCTTGTATAAGCCTGGTAAGCTCACCATCAAGGATTATTAATTCCTGGAAGATTGTGAGGCCCCTCGGCTGTCCTGTAATTCCATTACACCAAAAACCAGTAAAAACACAGAATGGAAGAACGGAGAAATACGTTGCAAAACTAGTAACACCAAAAATTCTCCGCTATACAGGATATCAATAAAGGCAGTCCCACAACCCTTGTGTATAGCAGTAGTCTCCATAAAAAAACTATACAGTCCATGACCATGTAATAGTTATTGTAATTTATTCATAAAACAAAACAAAGACAGATTAAGCGCTTTCATTTCCAATGCTGGAAACTTCATCAAAATGAATAGTGCTTGTCCACTAACATATTTATACTGTTTAGTACTAATTAATAGCAATTCAATTCAATTAAAAACATTCAAATCAATAATTCAGTGATTACTGTGGTTAAAAATAAAAGCTACAGGACAAGATATAAATACACTAGTGATATAATGTAACATGACTTTAAATATATAAAAAATATGTATATGATGTATAAATGAATAAATAAATTGTACATTTTGGCTATTTGTTCTTGTTCATTAATTTTCTTTTATTAACTTTTACCTTATTAGCCCTTAACCTTAGGGCTGGTAAAAGTGACACATAATCATTCATTCATGGGGGTGTATTAGAATCCAGCCACAATTGCCAGATTAGTTCTCTGTAACTTAACTGGTTTTCCCAATCTCCCCCTCTACTAGGCCTAGGTAACATTTCCAAAATCCAAAATTTAAAATTAGCCTCAGTACATAACAATGCGTGTCTATAAAGTGCATTTGTTTCCCTTTTCCTGTTGACAACGTACATATGTTCATATATCCTTTGACGTAAATGTCTTTCTGTCTTCCCTACGTAGTAAGCCCAACAGAAAGTACAGTAAACTAGATATACAATCCCTCTTGTATAACAAGTATAATATTGTTTACTCTTGAAAGTAATTGGAATGGTAGGTATTGACAAGTCCCCCGTATTCGCTGTAAATGTACACTGGGAACATCTTCCGCACCGGAAGGTTCCTTTTTTCTTTTCGTCTTTCTCCTGTCTAATTTTTTCAAAAATGTTTTTAAGATTGGGGCCCCTTCTAAAACTGTAACACAAATGCCTGTTAAATACTTCTAACCTGTTGGGCATACTCTTAAAGATATCCCATGTCTTGTTAATAGTTCTTCTTATTAAATTAGTGTTAGAATTATATGTCATAAAAAAGGGGATGATTTGATTTTTGGTTTTGTTATTAGATTCACTGCTTTTGAAATCATCAGAGTTGCTGCATGTGATAGTGTTCACTATATTACACTCAGTATTCAATAGTGGTATATATCTAGTCCCCCACCCCTTAATCACCTCTTCCTTAAGAGAACTAATAACTGATTCTGGGTAGCCTCTCTCCAAAAATAATTTATGCACATAATCCATTTCATTAATAAAATCAACATATTTAGATGTCATTCTGGCCACCCTGACCATTTGTCCTTTTATGATATTTTTCTTCTGTAGTGGGGGATGATTACTATAATAATGTAAATAGCAATTAGAGAAATAAGCCTTTCTAAAAATTCTTGACACATATTTTTTATTTAAATTATCTTTTAGAATAGTTACATCTAAATAATGAATCTCTTCCATATTAAATTAATGTGTAAATTTAAGAAACTGGGTAGAATTGTTAAAATATTCCATAACCTTAGGAACATCCTCCTGTGAACCCTTCCACACTATCAGTATGTCATCCAGAAAACGGAAGTATGTTACTATGTTGCCCATAAGTGGAGAGTTAAAAACAAAATGTAACTCCCAGTATAACATAACTATATTTGCAAAAATGGGGGCACAAGCTGCCCCCATTGCTACACCATCCAACTGTTGAAAGATATCTCCCTAAAAATACATAAAGTTATTTTTCAATACCAACTCAATATTCTCTAGTACTAGTCTAAACTCACTGTCATTCAAAAATTTAAATTCAGTTAGCATACACTCGAACCACTCTAGACCTATATTATGTGGAATGACAGAAAATAAATCTTTTACATCCACAAATTAAAAATGAGTAGTGGGGTTGGTATTGCAGTTGATTAATTTTGTTTAATAAATCCCATGAATCAATTAAGATATGTGGGTATAATTTTTGAAAGGGCTTCAGTTTTGTATCAACATAAATGGTTAAAGGTTGGGTTTTTGAACCATCCGATGTCACAATAGGTCTTAATGGTGGATTTTCTGTATCTTTGTGTATCTTGGGGATACCAAACATAGTTGACAGGAAAGGTTTTTCAACCTTGAAAAATCTGTATAATTTATCATCAATTAAACCTTGTAGTAAGTTGTCTTCTGTAATCAGGTCTATTTTCTTATATGCTATATTTAACTCGTTTCTGGAAATGATGGTATACCATCCCTGTATATTTAAAATATCCATCATTTTAGTAAAATAAGGCCATTTATTCATCAATACAACCCCTCCCCCCTTGTCAGGCTTCATAATACGAACATCTGAATACTGGTGTTTGATTTCGTCCAGGGTCATTTTTTTCTTCTGAATTTAAGTTGGAATTAAAATAACTCTGCATATTTTGACAGTAAATTTCTTTTACTTCCTTAATTGCAACTTTTTCAAAGTTACCAATGTCATTCTGCAAAGGGGGGTTGTACATGCTTTTCCTTATCAGTATATGACAAGTTCTGTTTGTAGCATTGTTTTGGGGCTCCTTAGTGGAAGCCAATGCTTCCAAATTTAACTTTCTAGTAAATAATTTGATGTCTAAAATAATTTCTGCCAAATCCAATCTTCTGGCTGGAATAAAAGTAAAGTCCTTTTTAAATAAAGAAAAATGCCTGTCCTCTATTTTGATATCAGTATAATTGTAAATAAAAAAATCACCATCTTGTTGATTAATAACACTATTGTGGGTGTTAAAATCAGAATTATTGTATACCCCACATTGTTCTATTACAAACTCTGTATTTGTGACAGTATTTTCAGGTGATGATATTATGTCATTTTCTATCAGTATTGTTGGTTCCCCTGGTATCTCTGAGTATGTTTGTTCATAACTTGTGCATATGTTGGATGGGAGGGTAAATTGCGTGTTCGTTCGGATCTTCTGGGTCCCTCCTGTTCTAAAGGGATGTCACAGTCACTAAATTCCCCATTATGATTGTATTTATATGGACCAACATCACCTTCCATCTGTAAATCATTATTCCACTGTTTCCATGGGTAAGACCTAACAGTTTGGTGGTCTTCTTGTGTGTAACCTCTCCTTTTAGAATAATCATTAAGATGTTCATTTTTATGCCCCAAGGGATAGGCCTGCTGGCGTTCATAGGCCCTATCGTCCCTATCTAGTTTACCCATCTTCCTTTTGTGGTTTTTAACCATAATGTTGTCAACATCATTAAAAAACCCTAAAATAATCACATTTGTATTCACGTACAGTAAACAACAAATCGTCAAATATCTCTTTGTTAATATTATCTATCTTGTCCTTCAATTTATCAAGCAAATTATTGTTGTTGTTAATCATAGCTCTCATAAGAGCTAAACCACAATTATTTAAAATATCCACAATTTCATTGTACAAAGTGGAACCCATAACAGTGTCATTAGGAAACTTGTTGAGCCTAAGACCTTTAGGCACGTTTCCTTTTTATGCATTCCGTAAGAAACCAATTGTCAAGATTTAAGTTTTTAAATTTAAGCATATACTTTTTTAAAAGCTTACATTTGTCAGAATAAGAAGTATCCTGTTTTTTGTGTCCATGTTCGTGAGGCTCTGTAGCACCAAAGCTTCTGTTGAGCCAGTCGCTAAGATTGATTTCAGCGTATTTTTCCATAAACGAATTGTTGTCAGAGGTCTGTCCTGAAACAGCTCGCTTACTCAAAATTCCTTCACAGTTATTGTTGTGACTCTGCCGCAGTTTGGTATCTTTTAGTTTCCTTCTGCTACTACTGCAAATGTTGGCGTGCTTACCACCGGATGGTTGTGCACAAGGAATAACAACATCTGTTTCCTGTGAGCTTGTGTCCGACTGTGAAAAGGCTTGTATAAGCCTGGTAAGCTCACCATCAAGGATTGTTCATTCCTGGAAGATTGTGAGGCCCCTCGGCTGTCCTGTAATTCCATTACACCAAAAACCAGTAAAACACAGAATGGAAGAACGGAGAAATACGTTGCAAAACTAGTAACACCAAAAATTCTCCGCTATACAGGATTTCAATAAAGGCAGTCCCACAACCCTTGTGTATAGCAGTAGTCTCCATAAAAAAACTATACAGTCCACGACCATGTAATAGTTATTGTAATTTATTCTTAAAACAAAACAAAGACAGATTAAGCGTTTTCATTTCCAATGCTGGAAACTTCATCAGAATAAATAGTGCTTGTCCACTAACATATTTATACTGTTTAGTACTAATTAATAGCAATTCAATTCAATTAAAAACATTCAAATCAATAAATCAATGATCACTGTGGTTAAAAATAAAAGCTACAGGACAAGATATAAATACACTAGTGATATAATGTAACATGACTTTAAATATATAAAAATATGTATATGATGTATAAATGAATAAATAAATTGTACATTTTGGCTATTTGTTCTTGTTCATTAATTTTCTTTTATTAACTTTTACCTTGTTAGCCCTTAACCTTAGGGCTGGTAAAAGTGACACATAATCATTCATCCCTGGGGGTGTATTAGAATCCAGCCACAATTGCCAGATTAGTTCTCTGTAACTTAACTGGTTTTCCCAGTCTCCCCCTCTACTATCCCTAGGTAACATTTCCAAAATCCAAAATTTAAAATTAGCTTCAGTACATAACAATGTGTGTCTATAAAGTGCATTTGTTTCCCTTTTCCTGTTGACATCATACATATGTTCATATATCCTTTGACGTAAATGTCTTTCTGTCTTCAATACATAGTAAGCCCAACAGAAAGTACAGTAAACTAGATATACAATCCCTCTAGTATAACAAGTATAATATTGTTTACTCTGGAAAGTAACTGGAATGGTAGGTATTGACAATTCTCCCATATTCGCTGTAAATGTACACTGGGAACATCTTCCACACCGGAAGGTTCCTTTTTTCTTTTCGTCTTTCTCCTGTCTAATTTTTTCAAAAATGTTTTTAAGATTGGGACCCCTTCTAAAACTATAACACAAATGCCTGTTAAATACTTCTAACCTGTTGGGCATACTCTTAAAGATATCCCATGTCTTATTAATAGTTCTTCTTATTAAATTAGTGTTAGAATTATATGTCATAACAAAAAAGGGGGTGATTTGATTTTTGGTTTTGTTATTAGATTCACTGCTTTTGAAATCAGCAGTGTTGCTGCATGTGATAGAGTTCACTATATTACACTCAGTATTTAATAGTGGTATATATCTAGTCCCCCACCCCTTAATCACCTCTTCCTTAAGAGAACTAATAACTGATTCTGGGTAGCCTCTCTCCAAAAATAATTTATGCACATAATCCATTTCATTAATAAAATCAACATATTTAGATGACATTCTGGCCTCCCTGACCATTTGTCCTTTTATGATATTTTTCTTCTGTAGTGGGAGATGATTACTGTAATAATGTAAATAGGAATTAGAGAAACAAGCCTTTCTAAAAATTCTTGACACATATTTTTTATTTAAATTATCTTTTAGAATAGTTACATCTAAATAATGAATCTCTTCCATATTAAATTCATGTGTAAATTTAAGAAACTGGGTAGAATTGTTAAAATATTCCATAACCTTAGGAACATCCTCCTGTGAACCCTTCCACACTATCAGTATGTCATCCAGAAAACAGAAGTATTTTACTATGTTGTCCATAAGTGGAGAGTTAAAAACAAAATGTAACTCCCAGTATAACATAACTATATTTGCAAAAATGGGGGCACAATTTTATTTATTATTATTTTATTTTATTTTACATTTGTTGACTGGGCTAGTCTAGCTGGATATATGTCCATTTTCAGTAGAGGCCTGGGGAGAAAAGCTCCAGTAAGAATTACAAGGTTTATAAAGAAGTTACAATAGAAGTTTTAACAGATATTATTCTGACAGGATTTTTTTTTCCATAAGATGTGCAAATTGGAAAGCTAATACAATGTTTAGACAAGAATATATATTTATAGACTAATACATAGTAATTACAAAAAAATATATACATAGAAGAATTGTAAATTGGTACAGTGTATTGAAGTGTTAAGGGGAAGGTATAAGAAATATAGGGAGAGTAGGTGAGTAAAGAAAAGAAAAGAAAAGAAACAGATTAGTCTGGGTTAGTACAAGAGCATAACCAGTGTTTATTGAGGTATAGTTTTAGATTCCTTTTAAATAGTGGGAGAGAAGTCAGAGATGAGATATTAGAGGGTAGTTTGTTCCATATTTTACCAACAGCATTGGAGAACAGGCAGTCACCTGCTGAATTATCGGGTTTAGTAGTACAGATTAGGAGTTTGTTTGAAGAGCGTAGGTGTTTCAGGTTATTTTACGGTGTAATGAGGCTAGAGAGTATTGGGGTTTTGCAGGGTTGGTAGACTGTCTTGTGGGCTATTGTGAGTTGTTGAAGTACAAGGTGGTTAGGAAGTTCAAGCCAGCCTAGTTGTTTTAGGTTCAAGCAGTGATGGGTTCTGAAAGGGTAATCTGTAGCAAATCTAGCAATATTATTATAGGAAGTTGTTAGTTTATTAAGGTTGTTTTTAGAGAGATTGGTGAATATGGGTGAGGCATAGAGAAGAGTTGAGATTAGGTGCATTCTGGCTATTGTCGTCCTTGCTGCTGGTGTAAAGAAGGGTTTGATTCTATATAGGGCTCCAATTTTTTTGTTAACTGATTTTATTGTAGTGTTGATATGAGAATCAAAGTTGAGATTGTTGTCTATTGTTATTCCTAATAGTTTAGTGGTAGGGTCAGGAGAAATTAGAGTATTGTTATTGGAAGTGAGAGTGAAGTGTATAGGGGCAGACTTTCGGGTTGGTAAGAAGAGTAGCAGTTTAGTTTTCTTGGGGTTATGGAGCAGGCAGCGGTGAGAGAACCATTGTTCTACAATGGTAAAAGCTTTCTGGGTAATAGTTTGGAGTTCAGTTAGAGAGGTGGCTGTACAAATTATGGTAGACTCATCTGCATATTGAATGCAGGTAGCAGTTGGGATGGCTGATTTCAGGTCATTAATAAAGATGGAAAACAGAAGTGGGCCTAAAATAGAGCCTTGTGGCACTCCTATGGAGATAGGAAGGTGATCTGATAGTGAAATTTTCCAGAGAACTGCCTGTTGCCAGTTTTCTAAGTAAGATGTGAACCAAGTTAAGGAAGGAGGGTCAAGCGAGAGAGAATTGAGTATGTGCAGAAGAAGTTGGTGATTAACCATATCGAAAGCTTTAGACAGGTCAATGAAGACTGCAGATGATAGATTATTTTTGTTGCGGTTATAGTTAATGGTGTTTGTGAAGGAGAGCAATGCAGTAATGGTACTGTGGGAATGTGTGAATCCATGTTGACAATTAGCTAGTAGGTTGTTTTGGAGAAGGTGGTTTAGTAGTTGTTTATGTATGCATTTTTCCAATATCTTTGCAATAGGGGATAGTAGTGCTATAGGGCGGTAGTTAGAAAAGTCATTGGAGTCCCCCCCCCTTTGTCTAGTGGGATGATATGGGATATTTTCCAGATACCAGGAATAGTTCCCTCTTGTATAGATCTGTTTATCAGGATAGAGATGGGATAGGCGATAGCTTTAGCTCCTATTTGGAGGAACTCAGCAGGGAGTTTGTCTGCAGAGGGGGTGGTAGGTTTTAGTTTATGAAGAAGGGAGGAGATAAAGGAAGTAGGAACTGGTTGTAAATGAAATGAAGGGGTGGAGTAGCAGAGGATGTAAGCAGCTTTAACGTATTGGGAGATAGGTGAGTAGCAAGAGTTTGGATAGTATTTGTGAAGAATGAATTAAAGGCATTAGCTGTTTGTGTGGGATTATCAGGGTTACAGCCTTGGGGGTTGGGTGTGACAGATTGGCCTGGGGATAGAAGATTGTTAATACTAGTCCAGAATTTTTTAGGTTGCTTATTAGAGGTTTGTTGAAATAGAAGATAATAGTTTTTTTTATATGTGAGGATGTCTTTTTTTGTACTGTTTCTAAGTTCTCTGAAGGTTTGTCTGTCAGTTAGATTCTTAGTAGTGCACCATTTTGCCCAGGATTTATTTCTGAGGATTATTTTTTGCCTAGTGTTGTTGGTGAGCCAGGGGGCTGGTTTGGCTTTGGTTCTAATATTACGAGTAGGTGCGTGAAGGTCTAAGATGGATAAGAATGTGGCATTGAAGTACTCTACTGCTTCATTAAGAGGAAGAAATTTTAGTTGGGACCAATTACATTATTTTAGTTCTGTTAGGAAAAGTTCTGAGTTAAATTGCTTTTTTGAACGTAATGTTCTGATACTGTTTGGTAAAGTTAGGTTAGTTTTATGCCTAATGACATAAGTTAGTGAGTGGTCGCTTAGATCATCTGGAAGGGTACCTGATTTATAGGTTTGTTGGGGACTATTAGTAAGTATCCAGTCTAAGGTAGTTTTGTGGTTATTGATTTTATTAGTTCTGGTAGGGCTGTTAATAAGTTGTGAGAAGCCATATAGGTTTATATGGGAGGTGGGGTTTGTACTATTACATGAATTCCAGTCGATGTTTAGGTCACCTAGGATAATTGTTTCTTGTGGGAGATTTGTGGAGAGCCAGCTAAGGATATTTTCAAGAGTGGTAATGTTATTTCCTGGGGGAAGATATAAACAAATGATATTTATAGCTTTACTTTTGTTAACTTGGAGTTTTAAGCTAGTAATTTCGACTTTATTGTCTAGGGGTAGGTCAGGATATATAGAGCTGATTTGTAGGTTAGATTTATATAGGATAGCAACACCTCCTCCTTTTTTTGGCTGAGCAGTCTTGTCTCTTGATATTATACCCAGGTGGGGTGATTTCATTGTCTTTAATG
Organism: Protopterus annectens; assembly: GCF_019279795.1. Taxonomy (NCBI): domain Eukaryota; kingdom Metazoa; phylum Chordata; order Ceratodontiformes; family Protopteridae; genus Protopterus; species Protopterus annectens. Next base: position 1,656,632,665 of record NC_056732.1, read on the forward strand.
GTAGGTTTTAGCCATGTTTCAGATAAGCAGAGGATGTCAAATTGGTGGATATCTAGGAGGGCATGAACTTGAGCAATTTTGTTACAAATACTACGTATATTGAGGTGAGCTATAGAGAGTGAGTTGGTAGGTTTGGTATGTGATAGGGTACTAGTTTTATCTTGGTTGTTCTTTACTGTGGTATGAGTATGGTGTGGGCCAGAGTTGGGATGAATTTCCCCATCCAATAGTGCATGGAGGAGTATTAAATGTTTAGGCTGGAGAGGCTTAGCTAAGTAGTCAAGTAATTTTCTAGTTTTGGGGTTGTTAAACTTGATGTGTACTAGTCTATGGTATTTAGCTAGTAGGTAGTTGGGTTTGCAAATTAGATTTAGGGATGTTGTGGAAAAAGGTAATATAGGTGTGGAGGTGTGTAAGGAGGGAAATATAGGGGAGTAGTAGATAGGTTGTTCATATGAAGTTAAGAGATAGGTAGTGACTAGAGGAGGTAGAAGTGTGGTCCAGATCAATAATTGGAGTTGTGAAGGGGTTAATAGTGTATGCATATTTAAAGGTAAGGGTGAAAAGAGAGGAATTGTGGGATTAGATTCTAAAATAAATGAGAAGTAGTAGTCTGACTGTATGGGGTAGAGGAGGAGTTAAGTTAGGTAATGAGTGGGTGTGGTGTGATAAGAAAGGGGAAAAAGTGTAAATGATCAGGTTTGTTTGATTGGTTTAGATGTAGTGGGGGTGTGTCTACTAGAGGGTTAAATGTAGGAGTAGTGGGGGGTGGGAATTGGGGGTAGGGTAGGGGAGCGGAGTGAGCCCGCAGGGCGAACGGAGCGGGTAGAGCCAAGAGAGGAGAGTGTGGAGGAAGACAATCAGTGAAGTGAGAGAAATCCAGAAGGTGAGTCTAAACGTGGGAGACTGTAGAAGAAAGTTCAGAGGCCAGTGGGAAGAAAGTCAGGATAATTAGAGCAGAAGAAACGGAATAAGGATACCTTAGGACTGAAGGAAAGTAGGTAAATAAGCGAGTGTGAGGAAACTGGGAGTGAGTGAAGGAGGTAAGAATACAGAAATAGGAAAGGAGTGCAATACAGAAAGCTAAGATTAAGACGCCATCTAATGGGCAGTCATGTAATAGCAATGGAAAGGTCCCTTACTAGTTATGTCAGGCTATGGGGGACGTGCGGAAGAACCAGAGTATGTAGGATGGGGGATAGTGAGAGGTATGGATTATTTAAAAGAAAGAAAAGAAGTGAAAGCCTGAGGGGGGGGGGGTTGGCTGCTGGCTATCCTACCTGAGAAGCTTGCCTATCCTAGGCGAGTCAAAACAAACAGTTGTAATTTGTATCTATCAGTATCAATACATACTTTCACTGTCTTTACAAAGGAAAGAGTCTCTCTGGGAGGTGTTTAAGTTAATTCTTTAGTTTGCACTACTGTTCAGAGTCATCCGACTGTGTAAATGCAGGTGTTTGGCGCGGGGACAGACTGGAACACAGAGCTGGTAATATATAGAGAGAAAAAGGTAGTAAGGCAGACAATCCAAAATTAGAGAGCAGGTAAAAAGTTTGCACAAACACAGTTGCATGTGTAACCTCAGAACATACAACACATTTTAGTTTTATCAAACTTCTATGACTACAAATAGAGCTAGTAGTTACTAAGAATTCAGAGCAATACTTAGCAAATACAGTAAACCTAGTGAGGCAAATAAGCTATAGTAACATTGAAATAAAATCTCTTTGTTAACAAACAATAATACTTAATTGTATCAGCAAATATAAGTATCAGAATCAGCTTCTAATACACAGCATGATAGGATTGATACACAATTAATACAGTTTCAAAGCCACCTAATAATACTATAAAAATGTATTATTATTAGTTTCAAAAGCCTCATTATAATGCACAGTATGATATGTTGTTACAAAGCAGCACTTAAAGGGGGTACAATAATGTTGTAGAGGTCGACAGTAAGAGAGCCGCTAGATAGAGTCCCCCATGCGCACCGTTTACATGGCGCGGTAGATTGTTTCAGTACCCAGTGTTGGTAAGACTAGGTAGGTGGAGTGATGTATGCTGTGGACCTTTACTACTATACTGTGGAGCGATGGTACTATAACTTGGCATCTAGCACTCACAGGAAAAAAGGCTATAATCAAATGAGCAAAGTGAATGAAGTGGGGAGATATTATCAATAACGGATGGGCATAACAGATAAGAGGTAGTAAAATATGAAGACTCCACGAGTAAAACAAAGCATTACACTCGCAAGACACAAGGGCCGTTTAAAACAGCTAGGCAATCACTACGTTTCTACCGCTCACAGGAAAAAGGCAATATTCAGCTGAACAATGAGAATAAAGTAGGGAGACATGCTGTTATATGGGAAGGATGGCCATAACTGAATAAGAGGTGGTAAAATATTTAAAGCTTTTCGAGTGAAATGGAGCGGTACACTTCCAAGACATAGAGGCCACTTGAAACGGCTAGTCAAGCTTTAGGTAACTATAAATGCTTAGATATAGGGAATTTACGGCGTAGTAATATGGGTAGCAAAACCCTTTCCCAAGTGAGTGCGCCGCTGAGAGTGTATGGCAGGAGATAAGGGTTGCTTTGGCTCAGAAACTTTAATTTCAACTCTACACGGAATAATTGTACTATTTAACTCCGTGCGACTATGTACAAGATACATAAAAGTATATTCTCAAAAATAGCTGGGTTGGTAATTAACAAATATCCAAAGCTTCAGTTATAAACTAAAAGTAAAATAGGGGATCCTGGTAAGGAACTGACCCATAATAATAGAGGTGCTTGGTTAGCTACACGTGGTCAACGCTATTGTGGTACGGGGTTTACAGCGAGGGCTTAGTCTGCAAGTTGGTGTTGGCACAAGACGCCGTTTTACAAGGGTAATAGCATATATACAATCATCTGAGTAGGCAAGCCTACCTATATAGCCTTCGCAAGCACAACGCTCTATAAGTATCAGCGTTTGCAGTGACAACAATGCCCACGAACTGGTGTAAAGCAGCAAAGAATAAAACAAAAAAAGCATAGGTTATATTAAAAAATTTGCATTTCAGGCAGTAAACACAACGCTCTGTTAGTGCTAGCGTAAAAGTTAGCTGTAACCACCAACAGGTATAGCACAGTTCAAACAGTATAAAAGTGTAATGTGGCAACAAAGAACATTCATTTAAAGCAACTGAAACTACTTCTCTTACTGTTAAACAAGCACCAGAGCAGGGTGCACAGCAGCCAGATGGAGGGAAAGGAGAAGAAAGATGGCATCCACGGGTGTGGGGTATACTTATAAGGTAGGATAGTACGTGGGGGCAGGGGGGGAGGGGAACATAGGCAATGTACAGGTATGGGGTAGGATGCTGCGAGATTATCAGATGATGGTCAGGTAGGAGGTAGGAAGGGATAGGTTAGGGGGAGGGGCTCAGTGGTAAGAGGTAGTTGAGTAAGAGGGAGAGCAGTACTGGTGGATATGAGGAAGGGCAAGTAAGGAAAAGTAAGTAGGTAAGCAGGGAGGGTATATATAATGTTAGGCAGTGTAGGAGGGTTTCAGGAGCATTAAGGGAAGTTGATGAGAGGGAGAGTTAATCAAGGGGTAAAACAGGAAAATGACAGAGCCAAGAGAGGAGAGTGTGGAGGAAGGCAATCAGTGAAGTGAGAGAAATCCAGAAGGTGAGTCTAAATGTGGGAGACTGTAGAAGAAAGTTCAGAGGCCAGTGGGAAGAAAGTCAGGATAATTAGAGGAGAAGAAACGGAATAAGGATACCTTAGGACTGAAGGAAAGTAGGTAAATAAGCGAGTGTGAGGAAACTGGGAGTGAGTGAAGGAGGTAAGGATACAGAAATAGGAAAGGAGTGTAATACAGAAAGCTAAGATTAAAACGCCATCTAGTGGGCAGTCACGTAATAGCAATGGAAAGGTCCCTTACTAGTTATGTCAGGCTATGGGGGACGTGAGGAAGAACCAGAGTATGTAGGATGGGGGATAGGGAGAGGTATGGATTATTTAAAAGAAAAGAAGTGAAAGCCTGGGGGGGGGGGTTGGCTGCTGGCTCTCCTACCTGAGAAGCTTGCCTATCCTAGGCGAGTCAAAACAAACAAATAAACCAGTGAAGACACCAGGAACAAAGCAAATGGTTAAGAGAGCAGTGCTGTTCACGATAACATAAACTTGCAAGTTGTTCAGAAAGCTGGAACACAACGGTTGTACTATAAAAAGTATCTTTATTGCGTGCACAGATAAATGTTGGTTAGCGCTTTCGCTTTAGCTTCATCAGACCAACACTGAATATAACAAAGGTCTTTAAATACTGTTTGTGGCGGGAAAAATGAATGAAATCTGCATTTAAAGACATATACTTGATCATAAAAATTTTAAAACACTTCTACTCCCAACATGAGATATATATATTCATAAAACCTTTATAAAACTATAATAAACAAAGAATGTATAGATATTCTATGATAAATATAAAAATCATTGTAGCCCTAATCAATACACATTCTTTGAATATATGTTCTGACATACAAAGCAAAGCATATATAAACAATCTGTGACTATTAGTAAACACTAAAAGTCAGCGCATATCATAATGAAATCACAATCTGGCATATAAATCCTAGGACTGGGTTGGAATCATAAAACCATGTCAAAAGACACATATATATAATGCATAAAGGTATGTAATGAATGTGTACATTTAATGTATGAGGAAATCATCTAGTTAACTCTTCAATCTCCTCATTTTTAAAAACGGCTTAATCGGGACCTTCCCATTTAAACCGGGTGGAACATCAGCTCTAAACCTGATTATCCAGTTGCTCTCCTTAGACTCAGTTAGATTCCAAATATCTCCACCCCTCTGTGTCTCCTTCATCATTTCTAATATCCTAAACCTGAAACTGTGTGTAAATCAAGGTTCCCATTGCCATCTCTGAAAAACTTGGGATAACATAGTAGTTTACGTAGACTCTTCTTGTTTTTATAGACAAATTGTGGTCTCTCACCAACTATCTCTCTCACCTCTGGGTCCACAGATAACACATGCCAGTGTTTATGAATGATGTCCTTTATAGACCCTATATCCTTAGTATACAGCATGGAATAAGGAGTTTTTCAGAGATGGCAATGGGAACCTTGATTTACATACGCATCCCTGTGGCCACTGCAATTTCTGTCATTACATTGAGTCTGACATTATTTTCACCCATCCCAATGGCTATGGTGAATTTAGAATGAGGACGGAAGGTGATTGTATGTCCACCAATGTAGTGTATTTGGCCACCTGCATTACATGTCCCGCATTCTACATTGGCAAAACCAACCGTTGCCTCAGGGATAGAATGCGGGAACATGTATATCACATCAGGAAAGCCAACCAGCGGAATGCACTAGCGAAGCATGTCCTTGAAACTGATCAGACACACAGTTTCAGGTTTAGGATATTAGAAATGATGAAGGAGACACAGAGGGGTGGAGATATTTGGAATCTAACTGAGTCTAAGGAGAGCAACTGGATAATCAGGTTTAGAGCTGATGTTCCACCCGGTTTAAATGGGAAGGTCCCGATTAAGCCGTTTTTAAAAATGAGGAGATTGAAGAGTTAACTAGATGATTTCCTCATACATTAAATGTACACATTCATTACATACCTTTATGCATTATATATATGTGTCTTTTGACATGGTTTTATGATTCCAACCCAGTCCTAGGATTTATATGCCAGATTGTGATTTCATTATGATATGCGCTGACTTTTAGTGTTTACTAATAGTCACAGATTGTTTATATATGCTTTGCTTTGTATGTCAGAACATAATTATTTCAAAGAATGTGTATTGATTAGGGCTACAATGATTTTTATATTTATCATAGAATATCTATACATTCTTTTGTTTATTATAGTTTTTATAAAGGTTTTATGAATATATATATCTCCGATGTTTGGGAGTAGAAGTGTTTTTAAAGAATTTTTTATGATCAAGTATATGTCTTTAAATGCAGATTTCATTCATTTTTCCCGCCACAAACAGTATTTAAAGACCTTTGTTATATTCAGTGTTGGTCTGATGAAGCTAAAGCGAAAGCGCTAACCAACATTTATCTGTGCACGCAATAAAGATACTTTTTATAGTACAACCGTTGTGTTCCAGCTTTCTGAACAACTTGCAAGTTTATGTTATCGTGAACAGCACTGCTCTCTTAACCATTTGCTTTGTTCCTGGTGTCTTCACTGGTTTTTTCGTCAAGTTATAGCTGTTCACTGGGAACATTTGCTCTAAGTGAATCTTTTTTACACTTTAAAACAAACAAATAGTTGTAATTTGTATCTGTTAGTATCAATACATACTTTCACTGTCTTTACAAAGGATAGTCTCTCTGGGAGGTGTTTAAGTTAATTCTTTAGTTTGCACTACTGTTCAGAGTCATCCGACTGTGTAAATGCACGTGTTTGGCGCGGGTACAGACTGGAACACAGAGTTTCACTGTCTTTACAAAGGAAAGAGTCTCTCTGGGAGGTGTTTAAGTTAATTCTTTAGTTTGCACTACTGTTCAGAGTCATCCGACTATGTAAATGCAGGTGTTTGGCACGGGGACAGACTGGAATATAGTGTTTCACTGTCTTTACAAAGGAAAGAGTCTCTCTGGGAGGTGTTTAAGTTAATTCTTTAGTTTGCACTACTGTTCAGAGTCATCCGACTGTGTAAATGCACGTGTTTGGCGCGGGTACAGACTGGAACACAGAGTTTCACTGTCTTTACAAAGGAAAGAGTCTCTCTGGGAGGTGTTTAAGTTAATTCTTTAGTTTGCACTACTGTTCAGAGTCATCCGACTGTAAATGCACGTGTTTGGCGAGGGTACAGACTGGAACACAGAGTTTCACTGTCTTTACAAAGGAAAGAGTCTCTCTGGGAGGTGTTTAAGTTAATTCTTTAGTTTGCACTACTGTTCAGAGTCATCTGACTGTGTAAATGCAGGTGTTTGGCGCTGGGACAGACTGGAACACATAGTGTTAAACAAGCACCAGAGCAGGGCGCACAGCAGCCAGATGGAGGGAAAGGAGAAGAAAAAGCTGCCCCCATCGCTACACCATCCAACTGTTGAAAGATATCTCCCTGAAAATAGATAAAGTTCTTTTTCAATACCAACTCAATATTCTCTAGTACTAGTCTAAACTCACTGTCATTCAAAAATTTAAATTCAGTTAGCATACACTCGAACTACTCTAGACCTATATTTTGTGGAATGACAGAAAAGAAATCTTTTACATCCACAAATTAAAAATGAGTAGTGGGGTTGGTATTGCAGTTGATTAATTTTGTTTAATAAATCCCATGAATCAATTAAGATATGTGGGTATAATTTTTGAAAGAGCTTCAGTTTTGTATCAACATATTTTGCAAAAACTATACAGTCCACGACCATGTAATAATTATTGTAATTTATTCTTAAAACAATACAAAGACAGATGAAGCGCTTTCATTTCCAATGCTGGAAACTTCATCAGAATGAATAGTGCTTGTCCACTAACATATTTATACTGTTTAGTACTAATTTCTCCTTTGATAATCACGTTGCCAAAGTGGTTAGAAAGACCTTCTATATAGCCTACCTTATCACGAAAGGGTTCGCATCTAGATCAAGAGAGGTCATTGTGCCCCTCTACTCGTCACTCATCAGGCCCATAATTGAATACAGTGCCTCTACTGGAGAAACCCCAAAAGTACCTCACCAAGAGGATCATGGGCTACAAACAGATGTCCTATGTAGCTCGACTAAAGAAACTCCAGCACTACTCAGTTGCTTACCGCCTACTCAGAGGTGATCTATGCCTGACGTATAAAGCCATGTCAAACCCAGAATTAATGGACATGCTCCACCTCAAAAAATCCAGGTCCCTTAGAGCTACACGCTCCAGGGACCTAAACCTCAGCACAAAAATAAATAGGACATGCTGGAGGGACAGATTCTTTTCCCAGAGGCTCTCCTCACTCTGGAATAGAATCCCAATTCATGTTAGACATAGCCCCTCGCTGACCCTCTTCAAGCGAAATTTGGACGGCTGGATGGGAAATCGCAAATTCACCCCTGGGATCTCTCCTGTGTCCCTGCTAGACAGAGGCACAGTAAACTAATCTTAAAAGGGTACCTTCTGTGACCTACTTTACAGAGGCACAGTAGGCTAATCTAATAGGGAGGCGGAAGCCAAATACACTCTGGCTAGGCTTATAAATGCCCTAGGGCAGATATCCTAGTATCTACCTATGAACCTATGAATTCAATTCAATTAAAAACATTCAAATCAATAAATCAGTGATTACTGTGGTTATCATGTTACATTATATCAATAGTGTATTTATATCTTGTCCTGTAGCTTTATTTTTAACCACAGTAATCATTGATTTATTGATTTGAATGTTTTTAATTGAATTGAATTGCTATTAATTAGTACTAAACAGTATAAATATGTTAGTGGACAAGCACTATTCATTCTGATGAAGTTTCCAGCATTGGAAATGAAAGCGCTTAATCTGTCTTTGTTTTGTTTTAAGAATAAATTACAATAACTATTACATGGTCGTGGACTGTATAGTTTTTTTATGGAGACTACTGCTATACACAAGGGTTGTGGGACTGCCTTTATTGGAATCCTGTATAGCGGAGAATTTTTGGTGTTACTAGTTTTGCAACGTATTTCTCCATTCTTCCATTCTGTGTTAATACAGGGAGTAAGTAGTATGTCCTACGCAGACTGCCTCAAGGCCCTTTCACTGTATTCTGTTTCCTACAGGCTTTTGAGGGGAGATCTATGCCTGGCATACAGGACATTGCCAGATCCCACTCTGATGGAGCTCCTGCATATCCACAAAACAAGCAGAACCAGAATTACCCGTTCTAAAGACATAAACCTTGCCTGTGATATAAACAGGACCTGCTGGAGAGATAGGTATGTATCCCAGAGACTACCCTATCTATGGAACAGGCTCCCCATCCATGTGAACTAGAGTTCCTTCCTAACCTAATTCAAGTGCAACTTGGACAATTGGATGGGAAACCAGAAATTCATCCATGGTTTGGCATCTATGTCTCAAGTAGACACAGGTAACCTGTAAATGGTTCACCTCCCAGGCCCATGCTTACACTTATCAAGGGTACTAGAACTTGTCAGAGATCTGGGATGCATGGCTAGGCTTAAAAAGGCCCTTGTGGTCATTAGCCTAGTAAACACCTGTGTACCTATGAATCTGATGTAGAATGATCAGAATAGGAAAAGTGTGCTGCCAGTGGCTTGTCCTTTATGTTGTTTATAACTGCATCTCTAAAGGCACTCATCCAGTTCTAAGTGGCTGGCCTGCTTCTGCTTGATAACCTGTCTCTTCCCTTTTCCAGCACTTCATTAGATAAATCACATTATCTGATGCTGTCCTCTTTATTCTTCCTCACTGATGGGCCTTGGATTTAATCCTCAGATCCGACTCAGACACTTTTCCAAGACTTAGGCTCCTGATCTCAAGCTTCTCCCTCTTCCCACAATGCACCACAGTATCCCTAACTCCTCAGATTTCATTTGCTGAATTGTGGTAAGAAGGAAAATCCCTAAATCTTGAGTTCTAAGGTAGTTTATAGTCTTTTTCTTTCTCCAGTGCTCTCCTTTTTTAATGGGTCCTTCCTCCCTTGATAGTCTCTACGGCTGTACATATAAATATATATATATATATATATATATATATATATATATATATATATATATATATATATATATAATATAGATAGCATATTGTTATGTAATTTTTAGTATCTATTTCCTTTTAGTGGTACTGCTTCCTTGTCAGCAAGTACACTGTTGTTTTGTTTATAACTCTTATCTCACATTACTTTACAGTCGTCTGACTCTGAGCTTGCATTTGCTTATCCTACCAAGAAATGCGGGAACCATGACTTCCCCAATGAGATTTACTTCTGCCTTGGTTTCTCCAAGTCTTCTGGGTTTTGAATACCTTGGCTTGAATGGAATCCTTTCCATTTTTTCTGAGTATGATTAAAGTTCATGTAATAGTATTGTTTCAGCCTTTGTTGTTAGCCAGAGGTGCCCTTTGCGGAAACCGCAAAGGTCTATTGGACTTAGCTGGTGTTTATTCAGATGGCCTTTGTTGCTGTGCAGCGATGCTGTTTCCGCTTCGCAGCAAGAGATTTTCCTGCCCCATGCCAACTTGCAACACAGATTGTTGTCTCCATGGCGTCTTTCCAGGTCTGGGTGCTGGTGTCCAAGTTTTTTTTCCCCTCATATTTTTGATTTTTTCGTAATAAAATTTGTGGGTTTGTAACACATTTTACCAGACTGAAGTCTATAATGACAGCTGTTCAAGTTTAGACTTTGTATCCTTCAGAATAAATATTCTAATACAGGGCTTCTTATTCTAGCAGTTTCATAAGTTACAGGGGTAATGGTTGAAACATCCATTTTTTTCTTGTGTTTAGAGGTTGTAAGCTATGGTGGACATCCTTTTGGTCAGTGGCTATTGATGGTCATTTTCTCAGGCGAGGGACAGGGATCATGATGGACTGAAGTACGGACCTCTTTTCCTTCAGAACTTGTGCCTTTTACTTCATGCTCAGTATTTATTATTTTGAGCAAATCCTCTCGTGGGATTTGTGCATTTATGGCAAATCACATTTAAGATCTGAGAAATGGAATGAATGCCTTTGTTTTTCAGACATAGTATACAGAGTAGTTGGGGCGACTTCACTGTGTCCTTCCACATCTTGCAGTGGTTCATTTAGGCACTCACCCCCTTCAAAAAAAAAATCAATCAAAAGAAATGGAACCACTGAACAGAACTTCAGATCCTAGCCCTTGGATCGGAAGATCCTAGGACCTCCTCCAGATTCAGAGTCCTCCTTGGATCTGGCAGGTTTGGTCTGATCAAGTTTCTCAGCTTATCTCCATCTTCATCGGATCTGAGGTTTTAGGATTTGACATTCTGCAGTTTTCTCATAAAGCTGAATTTTTGAGATGAGGTTGAAATCCTTTATGGATCTGATCTGTTTGGATACTTCTTCCAGCAGATCCTAAGCCTAGGATCCGGCAACCAGCTAGCCACCCCAAGAAAGCTGAGCTCTTCCCAGATCCAATGCCTTCAGATCAGGAACTACTGAGCAATTGCATATAGAATGTCCAGATTTTTGCGTCACATTTTTTGGTATGTTTCTATTAAAATGTGGTTTTGAGAACTGAAGTCAGAAAATAATGGTAGACATTTGAGTTTCAGACTTCATATCTTTCAGAAAAAGGTATGTTTAACTATGATACACATTTAACTTCCAGACTTCATAGCGTTTGTAGGAATAAAAACAACAACAGTTTTGTTATTCTAGCAATTTTTAAGTATATGGGACCATCCTTTGGAGGTTTTTCCATTTATTTGGATCTTTGTTCTCCAGTTCTGCTAGGCTTTCCCCCAAGGAGTTTGCCTTGAGAGGTTGAGAGGTGTGCTCCTTGTCCTGCATGGGGGTCTTGTTGGTTTCACTCTATGCTAGATGCGTGGAGGTGTTCTCTGACTCTGCCTTGTCTGTTCCAGTGTTCAGTTGTTTGCTTGGAACCGTGCTTCAGAGGCGAGATCTCTGTTCGCTGTGCAGGTTCGTTCTGATTCTTTTTTTTTTTTTTTTGTGGCAGTAAGTTGTCTTGTGCTGGTGTAGCCATGGTCTCCATTTTTCAGCTCCTCTCTTCCTCCAGGGTGGTTGTTTTCCAAGGGAATTTTCCTTGGAGGTGCATTTCCTGAGAAATGGCATTCTGGCTCCTCCATTGGGACAAAGGGAAGAGGATGCCGAAGCAGAAAGTCAGGGGACTCCTCCATGGATAAGAGGAGGAGTCCCCTGACTTTCTGCTTCGGCATCCTCTTCCCTTTGTCCCCTCTAGAGCTCAGAGGTTCTGCTGAGTGCGGTGTCAGTGACCATGATACCAAGCAGGAGCTGGTGTTCAAGTCCATTTATCCATCTTCCCAACAGTAGCCTAGTACAATAGATAATTTTGACGAATTCACATCAGATACTTCCACACTGAGGTCGTCTATTACTGCACACTCCTCTAGACTTTAGAGGGCTGTAAAATGGAACTTCAGTGCTGTATCTGTGTCTATGGAAGATCTCAAAAATTTCAGTGGAGGGTGCTTTACAACCAACCAGTCCTCACTAAACTGTTATCAGATGTCTCTATATGATGTTATGTTACATCAAGTAGCTTTTCAGTACGTCATTGTTTAATGCCCCCTTTGATGCCTCCTCTTTGTTCAGAGCATCAGCAAAGGATGCACTTTCCATCAGAGCTGGAATCAAACCTTTCTTCTCCCCATGACGTTCTTTTCCAGTAGACACAGAGGCATTAAAAAAATGTGGCTAAAGACCCTTTGGGGTCCCTTTAAGATTCATACAAGAGGCACTTCCTCCAAGAACTAGGGCTCTAAAAGTTCTTTTTTTGATAGACCCTGTCAGCGTCCTGAAGCATCACCCAACTGTCCACCTGTCGACACTTTTGGGGGCCATGTTTCCTTCCATCTGGACTCCTAGACTATATTAAGACTATATCTATGGTGCCAATATCAGAGGTTTCTACAGTCCCTCTTTCCCGATGTTTATTCCCTCAGAGATTCTATGCAGGTGAATAGACTCTAAAGCTGATATAAAATTAAAAAAAAAAAAAGATTTGATGGCTTGATGACTTCTCTTGTTTAAGCATCAGTGAAGGATCTGCTGTCCTGCAGCTTTCACACAGGAGGGCAAAAACATGATACGAATACATGACTACAGTTTTTTCAAGGTTTCTCAGGATGCGTGCAGGAATACTTCTTCCAACAGCAACAGAGGACTTCTTCAACTATTGGCACCCCCATGGAGGCAGAGAGGGTCTGCAGTACTAGGGTTCTAAATATTCATTCTTTGATAGAATCTAGCAGTGAACAGACCATTATCCAACTTTCCACCTGTTGAGAATTTTTGTGGGTCCTCTTCCCCCCATCTGGATACCAGTGAAAATATTTCAGACAATGCTTGATGTGCCAAATATAACACCTCCCCTTTTTTCCATTTTACCTCCTGTATCAACTAAGAGGTCCCCCTAGAGTTTATCTATTCGGGAAGAGCTTGCAGTTAATGTTCTCTAAAACTGCTACAAAAAAAAAAGAATACGGGCCAATCCTAAATCTAACCAATTTCGATTGGTATGTAAGGAATCAAAGTTCTAGATGTCTTACAATTCAGTCCATCCTGCTCCTTACGCACAAGATCAGATTCATATACTCCAGGAGGTACATGCTACAAACCAGTTTTTTTTATGTTTTTTTGCATACTCTCCAAATCCCTAGTCATTACAAAAAAAAAAAAAAAAAAAGCTAATTGAAGACTAATTCCCACAGAATCCAGAGTTTTAATAGGGAGGCAATTTTGCACTATGATTCAGGTTTATTCTCACCTTGATGACCCAGGTGTAGACTCTCCTAATTTCACGTATGTTATTGTCAGTGATACAGCTGTTGTTAACCTATTTCTCTATGCCAGTTTTCCTTTTTTCTTTAGCTCTTCTAGCTATATATTTTCAGTGAATCCTTCATTAATCTTGTCAGTACCTTGGTCTGTTCTTTACTATCATCTGACTTCTATAGATACATCCGATTTTGCAAATGTTTTTTGTTGCTAGACCCAGAGGACATTATTTTGAGCAAACTATTCCCTTCTGTATTCTCAGAGGCTCCTCAACTTTGGTGGTAGCACATATTAAGTGAAAGTGGATCCAACCACATGGTTCCCCCTTCGGAGATTAAATATTACTTGTCATCATCCAGACACAAGAGCAGTTCTTCTAATGCTGCTAGGCTTTTATGAAGGCCTCCTGTATGCCTACTCCTCTTCTATCCTTGATCCCAGTGTTTCTGCATAAAGCCAGCAGTCTGAGGACTTTCTGTTATCTCATTGCCCCTTTCTGGCATCGTCTGGCAGGTCTCGCTCTCTCTCTCTCTCTCTCTCTCCCTTCTGGATTCATCTGAAGCATCCTACAGTGATTCAGGAGCTTAATCTGGATCTCCTTTAACCCCTGGTGAATATCAGGTATCTCTTCCATACCTTCTAGCTAACTGCACAGTTTCTCCAATTCCAGTTAAATGCCTGTGATACAGTCTAGCTTCCCCTGTTCATGAAGAATTCTTCTAAAACAGCCTATAGAAGTAAATGGAAATTTTACTCAGTGCACATACAATCAGAATACTAGCCCTTTATCAACTACTACTTCTAGCAGCTTTCATTGCTTGCCAACCCTTTTTTAGGAGAAGGTGGGTTTTCTCTATTATTGAACTTCCATTAGCAATTATATTGACTTTCTCACTCTGAAAATGACTTTCAGATTACGTAAATCTCTCCTGAGGGGAATACTACTGCTTAGATCTCCCATACAAGTCACCTCTTCTCCTTTAGATATCATGGTTAATCTTCATAGACTGACAAAGAAACCCCTGAACTTGCGAGAAATCGTCAGATGGAATCTTGTTCACAGAAATTTTTTTTTCTGGATTGCAATTACATTGACAAAAAAGTTTAAGAATGTCAGGCCTTGTTTGCCAAGCCCCCTTGCATTCTTTCCAGAAAGATATGTATTCCTCCGGACAAATCCCTCTTTTATAGCTAAAGTAACCACAGAGTCAAACTTTGTGGCTAACAAGATACCTTTCTCTCAAAGCTTCTGTCAAGATTATTGGTGTAGCAGTCTTTTGCTGTAAGATTCATATCCCTGTGACACATTGTAAGTTGGGAAATGTCTCCACAAACAGGACTTCCTTTCTTTTGGCAGTTCTCCGGCATATCTTTCCTTGAGGGCCTCACAATGGTTACGTAGCTCTTAACTCTGACCCATCAGTGAGGAAGAGTGAAAAGGACATCAGATTTAGGAGTTATGCACTTAACATAATTTGGCATCTGTGTTGTCCATTTTCATTCTTCCTCACCTTCTCTTCCTACCATTCCTTGGCCTTGTCATTCTTAGAAAGATATGAGATGATATAGAGATTATGTTCCCGATTTGAACCTTAATATTTATTTTCTGTCCTGTCTCTAAAGATCAGTATGCAGTAAACATCTGAGGAGTTTGGGATTCTGTGGTGCATTGCGGGAAGAGGGAGAAGCTTGAGATTAGGAACCAGAGTCTTGGAAAAGCAGCCGAGTCAGATCCAAGACCCATCAGTGAGGAAAACTGAAAATGGACAACGCAGATGCCAAGTTATCATAAGTACATAACTCCTAATTTAGTACTGCATGTAAATTAACCCTGTGCTTTGAAATTTATCTCTACAAAATTGTTAGAAGCCATAAAAATCATGTGAAATGTTTTGTATCTTGGGTGGTTGCAGGATTTTGTGCCATTTTAGACTATGTTCTGTTCTGGTCTAAGTGTGCTTCCCACAAGAAGACTCTATAGATTTGGTGGTCATTTCAGTGACATTATTGGGAGTGCCTCAGACAACAGTCAATTTGTCCCTGGTTAGATCCGACCACAAACTAATCACCATGGAAATCCACATCTCACCCCCACCCCTCGCAAAGGTATCCACCATGACAAAAACTTCTCCAAAGCTGACTTTGGACTCTTAAAAACAGAGGTGGCTAACTTCACGACACCCATGGCAATAGAAAATAGTTGCATGACTGCTGAATCATACACCAGTGCACTGTATGAACACGTACATAAATGCATGTAACTAGCCATACCCAACAGAACCAAGATGCTCTTCTCCAAAGAAAAGAAGCCAGTCTGGTGGTCCCCTGCCATTAATAATCTCTATGACAGAAGGAAGAAACTGTTGCAGAAAAAGTTGATGTCCCAAGACTGGAAAAATTCCTTTATTAGCCTCAACAAAAAGTTGAAATCCCTCATCCAAACCTCAAAAGCCAGCTATGAAAGCAGAACTGTGGCAGACACTAAAAACAACCACAAAGCCTTCTATAGTTATAGCAAGAATCTCCATGGCAATACCCAGATTTGCTCTGAGTTACAGCACAATGGTACCTCCTGTACTAAGCCAGCAGATATTGCCAACTTACTGGCTGACAGATTCAGTGCCAACTTTATCCCTCTCTCCCCCCTAAAGCACCAATCTCAATACCAGAAGAATGCCAGGCACCCAGCATTACTGTAGCACAGGTTAAAGCTGCATTGTCTAAGGCCAAGAATACAGCTTCCATGGGACCCAACAATATCCCTGGCCTGTGTGTGAATTACAAAGTGCACCACATCTGTATGCTGTGTTCACTCACAGCCTCACCTCAGGCTTTGTCCTTATTGAATGGCACACTGCTACAGTCATCCCTCTCCATAAAGGAGGAGTGACTACAGACCCTGGAAATTATCTCCCCATTAGCCTGATGAGTCTGATATGTAAGGCTATGGAGCACATCATCATGGACCTAATTAACAAGGATATAGGGAATCTCCAAACTCTAGATCCCATGCAATTTGGTTTTGTGAAAGGTAGATCATGCCTGCCCAACCTGATTGACTTCTTTGAGTCAGTCACCACAGCGGTGGATGAAGGTAAGGCAGTTCATACAGCCTACCTTGATCTGGCCAAGGCCTTTGATGCCATTCCTCACTCAAGAGTTATTGATAAACTCAGCAAACTAGGCATCAAACCCTATATCTTTAGGTGGGTTGCAAATTGGCTCACAGAACCCACAGTGTAAAAGTAGCAGACTCCAAGTCAGACTGCCGACCAGTCACAAGTGGAGTCCCACTGAGATCGGTCCTGGGTCCTCTCCTGTTTGGCATCTACTTCTCAGATGTCCAGGCCAACACGGAGGGAGTCTGGCTGACCAAATTTGCAGATGGCTGCAAGCCGGGAGCCATTATTAACTCCCCAAGTGATGCAGACATCCTACAGAAAGGCCTCACTGAGACCAATAACTGGTGTTAAAACCATGGCCTTAAGCTTAATGCACCAAAAGTTTCGATGATAACATAATAAAAATTTAAAATATCTGAGTTTATTCAAGTTTTAATGATCCACACATATGCGCAACCAGGCCTTACTTTTAAAACTTGATAAAACCTGGGACACCAGGCAGCGCAAGCCTGTGTGTGCATGTGATCATTAAAAAACTATTTGGATTTCCAAGAGCTGATTGTTTTGCTTACGACGGACTAGTCGCATCATACAAATTAAAACTCTGTTCACATTATTATCATCGAGGACCACTGGCAGCATTATTTTTACAGAAACTTTTGGTGGAGTGGTGACAGAGTTCAGTGGTTTGTTCCTCTGAGGTTTTTTCTGGTTTCATTGGTTAAGTCACTTTCTTCTTAAGCTTAATGCCAAAAAATGCATCATCATCCCCTTTGGGAAAAACTCAGTTCCCACTAATTACCACATTGATGGGAGCCCACTGAACACTGAAGGCATTATAAGAGATCTGGGGACACAGTTTGACAGCAACCTCTCATTTGACCACCACATTGCCACTGTGGTCAGAAAGTCCTTCTATGTGGCACATCTCATTACCAAGGTTTTGCATCAAGGAAGAAAGAGGTCATCATTTCTCTCTACTCTTCCCTCACTAGACCAGTAATAGAGTATAATGCCCCATTTGGCATGTACCTCACTAGACACGTGCAACAGCTGGAGAGGCCACAAAAGTACCTCATGAAGAGGATCCTAGGCCTTAAACACATGTCCTACACAGACAGACTCAAAAAACTCCAGCTATTCTCTGTCTCATATTGTCTACTAAGAGGCAATCTCTGCTTGACTTACAGAGCCATGTCTGACCCAGCTCTGTTAGAAATGCTTCATGTAAAGAAATCCCAGTCCCACCGCACCACATGCTTCAGAGACCTCAACTTCATTACCACTATCAACAGAGCATGCTGGATGGACAGGTTCATAACCCAGAGATTGTCCATGCTCTAGGATAAGACTTCCCATACATGTAAAGCAGAGCACCTCACTAGCCCTCTTCAAGAAAAATCTTGATTTGTGGGTGGGAAATAGAAAGTTCACCCCAGGGATCACTACAGTGGCTCTACTTGATAGAGGCACTGGGAACTAATGACGGGCGGCACAATGCCAGGGCACTTCTATGGGCTAGACTTGTAAAGGCCCCAGGGGCATTATCCTAGTACACACCTATGAACCTATGAACATGTTTCTCAATTTATTTTTTGTATTCAGTGTCTGTTATCCTTTCAGGTATTCTCAATAATCAGGTCCTTGTATCATAAATATGTATTGTACCCAAAACTGCAAAAGTGCAAGAGAGAAAATAAAGACTTTTGGAGAAGATATTCTATAGTCCCATTAAGTCTTTCAGATCTGGTTTTAGGAGATACATTATTAGTAACAGGAGGACTAATTCTAGTAGGCATTAGGAAAAGTCAACACATAAAAACTTTCCTGGACTACATCAGTCCCTCTCTTTATCCCATAATGCACTGTAGTATTGATCCAGTCCAGATTTTTTTTTGTTTTGCAACAGTGAACACAAAAAGCCTTAAACCAGCAGTCCCCAACCACAGGGTCACAGACCGGTACCAGGCTGTGGATCATTTGTTACCAGGCCGCACAGAAACCTTTAGGCAGGGAGTGAAACAAGAAAGTGAATGTGTCTATGTATGTTTGTGAGTGAATGCATGCTTGAAAGCAGAATGTATGTGTGTGTGAAAGCAGAAGAGACCGTGTATGTGAGAGTGAACAGTGATATTGATTGAGCCATTATTTTATACTCCCTAAGCACTGCTTTTGCTGTTTAGCAAGTGTAAAATAAAAATAAATGAAACAGAAAAGTGTGTGTGCATGTTTCTGTCTGTGTGTGTGTGAATGCGTGCATGAAAGCAGAATAGACTGTGTGTGTGTGTGTGTGTGTGTGTGTGTGTGTGTGTGTGTGTGTGTGTGTGTGTGTGTGTGTGTGTGTGTGTGTG
Source organism: Protopterus annectens (assembly GCF_019279795.1). NCBI lineage: Eukaryota > Metazoa > Chordata > Ceratodontiformes > Protopteridae > Protopterus > Protopterus annectens. Next base: position 1,656,651,623 of record NC_056732.1, read on the forward strand.
TACGCACATGATAGATAGAGAGAGTGGAGAGTGAGAAAGATCCCTGGCAGCAGCAGCATCAATTAAGGGGTTAGCATACCTCTCGACATGCCTGTCAATCTCTCACACGATAAATGTGGACAGAGCTCATAGCTCTCAACCTCTGGGCACAAAAAATCTGGAGAAAGCCAAAAATAATAGGTGGATAAAGCCCCAAACATAGGGACAAAGTTTAAATATTGCTCTTAGAAAGTTGATAGAATGCAAGCTGAGCAGCCAAGTGCTCTGGATCATGCAGAACACCCCTTTAATATTGAAATTGCCAGCTGTTCCCCTGTTCTGCATCAAACAGTGGCAGCTCCACTACACAAGTTTTGATTGGTTTGTATACCACAATTACAGCCAATCAGCATCATGGTATATGAGCTGCTTCTGAGGCAAAGGGAGCCGATGGCAAGCACCACGATTTGTCCAGCCTCGCACTTGCAATAGTTTTAGTGTGACTCCAGTATGGTAAAACTGATAAAATTCTTGAATGGCCAAAACTGTGCTGTTGACTAGTGCTGCAAGTGATGGTACAAAAATGGTCATGCCAGCAGAACATTCCAAACTGTTTTTTTTTTTTTTTTGTGGAAGCTTTTATTACTTTTTACATGCCTCTCCCCGAAACAATCGGAGATGGGATACTTCAGGACTTGAAATGTCAGATAAACTTGTTAATGTGTTATTTCAGTATCAATGTAGGTGCTAGTTGCTAGTGCCTTTTAGGTCTAATCTAGGTGCATGCTGCATACATCTCAACCTCTTAGCACAAGAAATATGGACAAAGCCAAAAATAATAGTGAAACAAATTGTTCTTATAAACTTAGAAAGTTGCTAGAATCAGAAAAAGGTTTCCATTAGATTTGTGTACCTCTTGGCGATACATGTCAACCTCTTGCACAGAAAATCTGGACAGAGCTACAAATAATAGGGACAGATTTTAAATATTGCTTTTATAAACTTAGAAAGTTATTAGAATAAGCACTGAAAAAACTGCTTCCATTTCCAACATTCTATCTTTGTGAAGTGGAGTTTTCTGCAATGACAGCAACCAAAATGAAATTATGGAGTAGAGTGGACATAAGGAATACCCTTCAGGTGTCATTGTCTCCCATCGCCCCTAGATGAGACCGTCTCATTGCAGGGAAACAAGCTCAGGGCTCCCACTGATTCTGCATTATGGTGAGTTGTATTTATTACGCTTTATTTTTATGTGTGTGCGATGGCCGGTCAATGGAAAATTGTTTTATATAAAACTGGTCCTTGGTGCAAAAAAGGTTGGAGACTATTGGCTTATCTGATCCCTGATAAATCTTCCCATGACCTTTTATATGAAACTAATCAGGTTTATAGGTCTATAGTTCCCAGAGTCCATGGAAAGCCCCCTTTTGTGCAGTGGGATAACCACTGCAATCATCCATTCGTTTAGCATGAAATCTGTCTGGGCTATGGTTAAATAGAGATTCTAGTGGGGCTGGCAGGTCATGTTTCATGCTGTTCAGGAGGTATGATAGGATATTATCAGGGTCCATCTAAGCAGTGTTCTTGGCTTTTGATATTTGGTGGAGAACTGGTGAGAGGTATTTCTAGGGGGTTGACTGGGGATGATGGTAGGTACATTTTATTGGTTACCAGATTTGCTATATTCTCTGGCTCCATACAGGTGGTTCCATTGACTATTAGCTAAACACATTGTTGAGTTTTGCCTTTTGAAGTTCTGGACATAACTGAAGAAAGCCTTATGGTTGTCCTTATCTTGCCAGGCTATTTTTATTTTCAATTTGGGTTTTGCTGGACTTGATCAGTCTCCTGAGTTGCTTGTTCAGATCGATGAGGGAGTTTTTATCTTGCTGGGTAATGAGATTCCTATTTATGGACATGGTTTTCTTTCTTTTGTTATACAAAATATTTATACTAGGATTCCAGCAGGGTAGCCTGTTTTAGAGGTTGTCCTATGCTTCCAGTAACCACATGGGATAACATGCAAGACAAACTAATAAACCAAAGATAAAAAAAAAATTGACATTGCAAGGATGAAAGCACTTGACAATTGATCAAAGTTTTGAATGTTTTAACAATAAAGGAGTGTGTTGTGTGTTAACTAAATCCTTGTAATGTCCATTATTTTTGTTTTTAGGTTGTTCTGTGTTTATATTGGGTAGGTACAGCTGTCTCTCTGCAGCTATTTGCATGATTGTACATTGTTTCTGTGAATAACTCTGCATAGGCAACTGTGTTCTAATGGTTTGGGGGCTTGGAATTTTGCTATACTGTTGCTTAGTAGGCTGTAGCTAGCCATGGGATATTTTTTAAATGTTCTGGGTTTAGTTGAGGTCCCAGGCTTAATATGTATTTCAAAAGACATTAAACGTGGTGGTGGGGTGATTAATCATTCCCCCACCTTTGTGAGGACTAGATCAAGGATACTTGTGTCGCTAGTAGGCATGCAAACTAGTTGTTCTAGGCTGTTAGTGTTAACAAAGTCCAGCAATCTCTGGGCCTAAATATTTGAGGTTGTGTATGATTCACAGTTAACGTTGAGGTAGTTAAAGTCACCTATGAATACTCTGGATTGAATGTGGAGGTTCTCCAGTTTATTCAAGTATGTGGCATATGCTTCTTAGGCCATAGAGGGGGACCTATAACTTGTAGAGAAATGGTATTGAACTTTACTTACAGTAAGTTGGATGTGAAGAAGCTCAAGTGTGTCATACAGTTTGACCAGTAATCTTTTCTGTAGTATTTGGGGTATATATATCAGTATATATCTTTAAACATGCAAATGTCTAGTTACAGGAGGGTGCATGTTATCAGGTGAACTTTTATATAGAAAGAGTCAGAGTGAAGATATTCTTGAGGATGATAACATATTTACAATATATGTGTTGTTTCTGGGTATCCAGCAACTGTTCAGATATGTTGTGGTGTCAGAAGTGAAACTGAAGAAATGTTTATTTTCAGTTTACCTACAAAAGAACAGAAGCATAATTTGCATTTACAAATGGACACATTACAAATACTGGGCATTCTTTCACTGCATGGCAATTTTGCCAAAGTGTGGAAGCTTTTGATCCAGAAATCTAAGTTATTCCTCAGTGTAAGCAGAATAATCAAGAAGCATATACAGATACAGTGTGCCACATTTCTGCATGAGGCTGGGAAAGAAGCCCTGAAATTATTCAGCACTTTAAATTTCAAGAGGGCGAAGAATGAACAAAGATCAGTAATTAGAGAGAAGTTCAGGAATTACTGAGCCTAGAAAGAGCTTGCCATATATTATCCATTTGTTCTTTACAAGGCACAAGATATTGCAGAGACTACAGATGCTTATGTTACTGAACTAGAGTCAAACCAAAGACTGGATTTTCTGAACTGCATTACTCATTAATTAAGAGTCAAAATAGCTTGTGGTATAAAAAATAATCAAAAAATTGCAGGATTTTTACAGAATTATACCTTATGTTATCAAAATATGTATTTTGATAAGGACTGGAACTGAAGAAGTAGATCGTGTAAAATAAAATATAAAAAGATGAAAATAAGAAATGAGGTAAGAATCCTTTGCAACAGTAATGGATGGGAGCAATACAGACCCAAGGTGCACAAGAAGTAAGGCTCAGTTGAAATTCAAGCCTCACGTATTAGGTGTGACTATTAAGCATGACAGTAAAACATGTCCTGCATGTAATTGGTTTTGCAGAAGTTATGATAGAAATAGGCAATTTGCAAAGATATAAAAAGAAAGACAAATGTAGTCAAAAGAATTTTCATGTTGATAATCAGAAATAAGAAAACTAACTGCGTGTTAACACTATTAAAGTGAAAAGAAATGGCACAACAAGGTCCTAAAGGTGTATCAGAGACATTGCGATGAGTGCATGTCACACCATTTATAAGAAAAGCTGAAAATTACTAAACAATTAATAAGCAAAATTGTAAATTTAAAAAGTGGAAACAGATACAGATTGCAATATTACATACTGAGATACTTTTGAAAAAAAAAAGGAAATTGTTATCATATTCAGGCCACTAATTAAAGATATTGGGTCAAAATTACATCTCTGTAAATATAAAACTGTCAAGTGCAAGATCTTGTTTCAAATTGTAGAACTTACAGAAGCTGTAATTCCCAGAATATTTTGGCTCGTTCAGCTTATGAGGAAGCTAGGAATGGTAGAACAGATTTACAGAGCAAAAGCAGAGTACATGTGTTTGTTCCTTTATATATACAGGAGCAGGGACACACTCATTGAGTCACCTCACACACTACACAGAGCCACAGTAATGATACACATCAAGATTATATTGACTTATTTTTAAGTTCAGTAAGTTTTGCCAGGAGAATATCATATATAACTCAGTCCTGAAACTGTGCTACTGACAAATTCTCCAAGTAAAGTAATAAGAAGTTATGTACCTACCATAATGTTCCATGTTAGTTGGATTCATCTCGCCTTCTTTCTTGCTGGATGGGTTCGGAGCCAATCCTCGGCTCCGACTCGGCCTTTTACTAAACCTCAAGAGCTATTAACTGGCTCGAGGCCTCCCCTTATCCCACAATGCTAGGCGTCAGATATCCAGATCTCATTTGGTAGAGCTAATATCATGGACAAAACACCTGTTCCCACCACAAGGTCAACCATAGGACGAAGGCCTCAAAAAGGATTCTTCTCGGTCCTGACCAGGCTAGGGGGACGGAGGATGGGACGCACGAAAGAAGGCGAGATGAAGACAACTAACATGGAACGTTATGGTAGGTACATAACTTCTTAATGTTAAGTTGTCTGTCTCGCCTTCATTCTTGCTGGATGGGACAGCATCCCTAGCACCTTAGCCCTGGGTGGCTCATCGAAACAGACTCTTGAGCACAGTGGAACCAAAATCAGCTCAATTCCTGGAGGCCATATCCAACTTGTAATGCGAAATAAAGGTATGAGTAGTGGCCCATGTGGCTGCAGCACAAATAGATTCCATTGGAAGTCTAGCCTGAAAAGCTACTGACGTAGCCAATGCTCTGGTGGAATGAGCTTTTGGTTTTGTAGGGAGTTCTTTATGTCTCAGTTGGTAGATCAAGGTAATAATAGAGGCCAGCCACCTGGATAAGGTTACCTTAGAAACTGGCAGGCCCTGCTTGCCCTCAGCATAGGACAGGAAGAGTTGATCTGATTTTCTTGTCTGCTTGGTCCTATCCAAATAAAAGCGTAGTTGCCTGTGAACGTCCAAATAGTGTAACTTTTGTTCAGCTCTGTTTGAATAATTAGGAAAAAAGACAGGAAGATCAATAGCCTGATTGAGATTAGTCTCTGTGGGTATTTTGGGTAAAAAGGAAGGATTAGTCCTGAGTGAAACTCTATCTTTGTGAAAAATGAGATAGGGAGGACGAATACAGAGGGCTTGAAGTTCCGATACTCTTCTGGCTGAGGTGATGGCTACTAAGAAGAGAGTCTTCCAGGAGAGTAACTTTAAGGAACAGGAAGCCACAGGTTCAAAGGGAGGGAGAATTAATGAAGTTAATATCAAGTTCAAATCCCACAGCGGGGGGGATCTTTAACCGGGGGTCTCAGTAAAATAGAAAAGCCTTACAAAGTTTGTGGGACATAATGCTGGACTCTGATAGGCCAACGTGGAAATTTGCGATAGCAGCCAGCTGGACCCTAATGGTGGCAGACGAGGAACCTGCTCGAAAAAGTTCAGCCAAAAAATTTAACACATTATGGACAAGGGCTGTAAAGGGGTCTATCTTTCTAGCCTCTGCCCAGAAAGAAAAACATTTCCACTTACTAACATAAGTCTTTCTAGTAGAAGATTTGTGCGAAGAAAGGATGATTTCACGCACTGGTTGAGAAATATGTGGAAGCCTGGCTAAGGTTGGAAGTGGAGCAACCAAGCTGTGAGGTTGAGAGAGTGAAGGGATTGGTGCAGCCCGCCTGACTGATGGACTAAGAGGTCTGGCACTGGGTCCAGATTCCAAGGCTGCTCCAGCAGGTGACGATGCAGGAATGGGAACCAAATCTGTCGAGGCCAGTAAGGAGCAATGAAGATCATCCTGGATCTCAAAGCGGTCACTTTCTGAATCAGTTTTGGAATTAAGGGAAAGGGAGGAAATGCATAGAGAAGACCCCGGGGCCAATTGTGAACTAGAGCGTCTCTGGGGGAATGGCCTGGGAGGGGGAAGAGAGTGAAGAAGTCACTGCACTTGCTGTTGAGAGGGGTTGCAAAAAGGTCGCAGCAAGGTTGACCCCATCTGCAGAAAATTTTGTCCACTACAAGCTGATTGAGAGACCACTCGTGAGGCATAAGAATTGTTCTGCTTAGCTTGTCCACTATAACGTTGGACTTCCCGGGGATGTGCGTTGCTATCAGAAACCGTTGAGAGGAGATAGCCCACTGCCAGAGTCTGAGTGCTTCTCGACATAAGGGATAGGACCTGGTTCCACCCTGCTTGTTGATGTACCACACCACCGACATATTGTCCGTCTGAACTGCAATAGTCCCGGTAGGTAGAGAGTCCTGAAGGGCTTGCAATGCTAAAAGTACCACTCTCATCTCCAAGACATTTATGTGCAGGTGGTACTCTAGGGGTTGCCAGGTGCCCTGGACAGTCCTGCCCTGAAAATGCCCCCCCACCCGATCAGGGAGGCATCCGTTGTCACTGTGGCAACTGGAGGAGAAAGGACAAATGGTCTGCCCTGCAAAACTTGAGGGGAGACCATCCACCAAGACAGGTGGTCTTTGCATGATTGGGTGATTATTATGTTGTGAGACATCGGAAGCTGCTGAAAGGACCATTGGGTAAAAAGCATCCATTGGAGAATCCGCATGTGGAAACGAGCCAGGGAAAGTAATGTGATTGCTGCTACCATGAGACCCAAGGTTTTCAGTACAAATCTGGCCTGAATTCTCTTGCACTGTAGTAATGTTTGAACATGTCGGCGAATGTCTAATACTCTTTCTAATGGAAGTTTTGCCGACAATTATTTTGTGTTTAATATGGCGCCTATAAAGGTTATAGATTGACAAGGCAACAATGCAGACTTTTCGAAGTTTATAGAGATACCTAGCTCGGAGCAAGTTTGGATGGTATAATCCCTGGCTCGGATTAGCTGATGTCTGGTGGAAGCAGTTAGGAGCCAGTCGTCTAGATATGGAAACACCTGGAATCCTCGCTATCTCAGGTGAGCTGTAACCACTGCCATGCATTTGGTGAACACCCTGGGGGCTGTGGTGAGACCAAAGGGCAGGGCTCTGAATTGATAGTGACTGGCTCCCAGCTGGAAGTGAAGAAACCTCCTGGAGCATCTGTTCATTCTGATATGGTAGTATGCATCCTGAAGGTCTATGGAGCACATCCAATTGTCCTGACCCAAAAAGGGTAGAATGGACTGAAGTGTGACCATCAGGAACTTCGTTCTTTGAACAGATTTGTTTAACCTGCTGAGATCCAAAATGGGTCTCCAGTCCCCTGTTTTCTTTGGTACCAAAAAGAACTAAATCCTGGATCCTTACTGGTCTGCTGGGACTGGCTGGATGGCTCTTTTTTCTAGCAGTTTTGAAATTTCTAGTACTGCTTGTTCCCTTAGACCGGGTGGAACATCTGGAAGGGACCTGTTTGTTTGTACGAGGGTGCGCACAAGTAGCCCTCAGATATGACAGACTGTACCCAATTGTCTTGTGTGAGGAGTTGCCAGGCTTCTGGGTACAGTGACAATCTTCCCCTGACTGCCTCCGAAGGTGGACAGTCGGGCAGTCCCTCAGGGGTGCTGAAAGGGTTTGTCAGAGAAAGATTCCCTGCTACCCTGATTTTGCGGACCCCCTCTGCCCCTCGGGCAGCATCTATTGTTGTTCCCTTCTCTGCCCCTGGAGGGAAACTCTCCACATGTGTCAGGTACGACTCCTTGGGGTTTGCGAAACCACATTTTCCCACTCTTCTGACCTTTAGGATATGGTCTAGAGGGAGTAGAAAAACGGACTCCCACGGCAGAGAGAGGCTTGCCTTCCTGCTCACACCTGGTAAGGGTATCCTTCACCTGTGGTCCGAACAAAGCCGAACCATCGAAGGGGGTATTGGTGAAGGATGCCTTAAAGGGGTCAGCAAAGTTACATAACCACATCCAGGCATGTCTTCTCAAAGCCACGTCTGTGCCTGCGGCTCTACTCGCCCCATCGGCTGCATAAGAAATAAGCCGCATGGAGTAGTTGACTATAGAATTAAGGGTCGCCAGCTGGGAGTTAATCTTTTCCTGAGACCCCACAGCAGATGGACCCCGAAGGGTATCACCTAGTTCCTTAAGGAGATCTCTTTGAAGGCGGTTGAAATGGCACAGATAGTTCAGCGACTGCATGGAAAAGGTCGCTGAAGAAAACATCCACTTCCCATACCTGTCCATCATCCTAGATTCTTTATTAGGTGGATGGACAGGCACTGAAGGGTCAGCCAACTCCTTAGTGGCTGCTGCAACCACCATGGCATCAACCGGGACACCCTTTGTAAGAAACTGTTTTTTGGATGGGGCTGTAATAAATTTTGTGGGCCTGCGGGGGGTTGGTTCCACTGTATCCGGGGCCATCCACGCCTTCCGAGCCACCACTTCTATGAGCGGGTCAAAAGGTGGAGACACCCAGGAGGTGGAAGGGCGAGAACCAAACGCGTCCAGATACACCCACTCATCCTCGGAAGGGTTAAGGGCAGTCCAGTTCCCCCTCTGCCTAAGGATCTCAAGGATGTCAGAGAAGGAGACATCCTCAGAGGGGGACCTTGGGGACCCTTCCGAATCCTCCAAGTCGGTGTCAGAGGTGACTGACTCGGGGGAGTCAACATGCTTCCTCTTACATTTTCTCTTTCGAGGGGGCTACTCTGAGTGATCAGGGGAGGCCTTGGAAGAGGAAGATACACCCAATGGGGCTACCTGGAGCTCCTGTTCTCCATGCTTGGGGTCAGGAGGGTGGACAGAGACTGATGCAGGCACCATGGGGGGAGGAGCCGAAGGGGTCGATCGCGGAGCCAACACCAGAGTCAGCAGCCTATCAGGCAGAGAAGAGGGTCCGAGCTCCGAAGAGACGTGAACCCCCTCCGGCACTGAGAGGGACGGCTCCAAGGCCGATGTCGAGGCCGAGCTCACCTCCGCTGAGGCCCCGAGAGGGAGAATGGGGTCGGACAAGGTTCTGATGCCACTCACCCCCTCGGAGCCGACGAGGGAGTCTCTGCACCCAGATCCCTCCAAGGACAGAACCAATGAAGAGATCGGAGCCAACGAGGGAGCCGAAATGTGTAGTATCGACTCTGACGTTCCGATTATTTGAGCCCCAACGAGCTCCGGCTCTGAACATGGTAGTAGAGTCAGAGGAGGAACAGTTGAAGCAACAGGGATAGCCACAGTCTGTTGAGAAGGGCTAGTCAACATTTTGGCCAGTGCCTGCGACTTTAGGAGCCTACTGACCACCCTCTCTAAGTCATGATCCGATAGCCTGGAGGACGAGAGGAATGGGATCTATGGCTCTGCTCCGATTGTAGTAATGGAGACTTGGCAGCCAAGCGAACAGACTCTAAAGAGGGAGACCTTGAATGCTTTCGGCTCAGAGAAGGCTCCAATAGTAATGTCGGAGCCGACTGAGGTCTCGAAGTGTTGGTTCCAACTGGAACCGATGAGGAGGCAGAAGCTCTGCTCGGCGTCGGCTCCGAACAGGGAGCCAATGGTTTGGCGGGCTTTAAGGAGTTCCCAGGCGAAAGCTTGGCCGGGGATCCTTCTGGCTTTAACAAGCCCCTCAAAATGAGCTTATTCCTATGCTTCTGCAGGACTCTTGGACTAAAGACATGACAGTCCGAACAAGAGTCCTGCAGGTGTGGGGGGCCCAAGCAGTAAACACAAGAAATGTGACCATCTGTCAGAGACATCTTCTGACAGCACGAGTCACACTTCTTGAAACCTGAAACCTTGGTATCTTTAGACATTACAAAGGAGATACCAAGGGAAGTTTGACTAGTACTTAAAACACTATACACACACACACACACACACACACACACACACACACACACACACACACACACACACATGCACTAGGTAAAAATAACAGTATCAAAAAACACTATAGCTACAACAGTTACACTAACAAAATTATTTCTCTCTCTCTCTTTATATATATATATATATATATATATATATATATATATAATACAATATAAAATAGACAGGTCTAACACTACCCTAAAGGGGGGAAGGGAAGATCTCTGAAACAACAGAAAGAAGTTTCAAAGTGGGATCTAAAGGGGCTACATGATCTAATTAACTAATAGAAAAAATTATCTAAAAATTATAACAACCCTGACAGTAAAAATGAAGTATAAGAATTATACGACCTGGAGCCAGTAAAAAAAATGCAACCTCGTAGCTGAAGCAGCAAACGAGATCTGGGTATCTGACACCTAGCACTGTGGGATAAGGGGAGGCCTCGAGCCAGTAAATAGCTCTCGTGCTTTAGTAAAAGGCCGAGTTGGAGCCGAGGATTGGCTCCTAACCCATCCAGCAAGAATGAAGGCGAGATAGACAACTTAACATCAGTAGTTCTCTCTAGTAGAACTCATTAGGAACTGAAGTGAATAAAAACCTTAAATATATTTAATAAGCAATTATAGCCTACAAAGTAAGTGAATTGTATGGTTATGAAGTAAGACAAGCTACACATTTATATTGCTCTATAAGCTCTGAATAAAGTGATTAAACTAATCATTACCATCTCCTTACAGTTAAGGATCTGGTTTCAACATTGCCAAGTGCTAAGTTCTTTTCAGTACTTTATTTAGAACAGGGATTCTGACAGATTCACCTATATAGCCACAGTGGTACAGTGGTAGCGTTGTTACCTCACAGCAAGAGGTTCTCCCATTCATTTCTCGGCATGGCTTGGGAGTGCCTTCTGTGTGGAGTCTGCATGTCCTCCCCGTGGTTGGGTAGCGTTCAAAAGACATGCGTGCATAAATGGGCGTGCCTTCATTGAAGGTTGGGCGTCCAGCTGGCACCTCGCCGTTTCGTAAAAATCTACTGCCAATCATTAGCGGGCTGGAATTTCGCTGTGGTGACCCCTTACCAGGAAAAGCCAAAAGACAAACAACATTCTGACAGATTCACCTATAAGAAGCAAGTGTCAAATTGTTTAGATTTGCCCCCAGATTTATTAATCTTCCATGCAGGACTAGCTTAGTCCTGCATGGAAGTAGCCATTTAGGAGCAGGACGGCAGCACACCATGCATAATGAGGTGTGCTGCCTGAGCTCCTAATCTTACACGAAGTATGTAAGAGTGCAGGGGGCATGTCTGAGAGTAGAGCTCTCAGAATATGTACGCCCCCACAATGAAGAACAGCAGAAAGGCCTAAGAAATGAGCGAGATCGCTCATAGGTGTCCGCATATCCCCAACAATATTCCCCCTGGTGTACAACAGCAAGTAAACACAAATAAAATGAAGAAACCTTTTTTTTTTTTAAATATGATTCATGCTAACCGTAGGTGTGCCCATCGCTTAGCTATGGTTAATGCAGCTTAAATGGCTGAAGAGGATAACAAGGAAGATATATGCAAATGAAGCAGCATAGCAATAGTGTAGTGGGCAGAGCATTTGTTTTATGAGCAGGCATTCCCAGTTCGAGTCCCACTGCAGCACATTCCATTTTCCATGGCAAAGCACATTATGACCAATATTTTTGTTGCATAACCCACTAAATAACATTTATGAAATGGAGTACTGCAGTAAATGCACATGTGAGGTGTCAGTGTCATAATGAATAAAGCACTAGTAAGCAAGTTTAAGCACCAATAAGCAGTAGTAAGCATATTTAAGCACTAGTAAGTGAGTTTAAGGCTGTTTGTGTGGGGGTAAGCAATGTGCACACAGGTTAAGCAATTTTGAAGCTAACTCTATGTGTACATATATACATATATATATATATATATATATATATATATATATATATATATATATATATATATATATATATATACATATATATAGTTAGAAGATCGACATCCACTTCCACATGAAATAATATCGACACATAAAAAATCACGGACATTTAGGTAAGAAGTTTAAATTTCGCTAATCATGCCTACCATGTTTTAGTAAGTGTGGCAGTGTTATGTATGTGTGGTAGGCATGATTAGCGAAATTTAAACTTCTTACCTGTTAAATGTCCGTGATTTGCTGTGTCGATTATGTCATGTGTCGGTGAAGTGGATGTTGATCTTCTAACTTGTCGATGTACTGACATGTACCCATATATATATATATATATATATATATATATATATATATATATATATATATATATGTGTGTGTGTGTGTGTGTAACTGGAGGTTAGCATTGCTTACCCTCACGCAAACCCACTTACAAATGCTCAAAAGTGCCTTAATCACTCTGAATCCAACTGCCCTTGTTCCAGCCTTGCAGGTCTTGAACCCAGGACCCTATACACTGTAGTCACATTAGTTAACCACCAAGCCATCACGGCAGTAGAGAAGAATGAGGTATCAGCAAACAAGTCTTCACTATAGTAAAATCAAACTGAACCTGTGAAAGGAATCAGTATACAGACGTGTTCCGTAACCCACTACATAACATAAATATGTGAACTGGAGTACATCAGTAAGCCCAGAAGTCAGGTGTAATTGTAATAGAGTGTTGAAGTCCCCAATAAAACACAAGGACCCCATACAGTGTACATGCACATGAATCATGGATATCAGGCATAAATATAAGATGTAATGAATAATAAATCAATGCCAAAAAGGAAATACAATGCAAAGTCAAATGTAAGCCACGCTAAACATTGCACAGGCCAGCTTAGGAGGTGTAAGCAATGTGTAGGCCAGCTAACTCAATGCGCCCAGTGTTATATCCCTTTAAACAATGCCAACATTAGTTAAGCAGGTCTGCCCATAGCTTAGCTTTTTCAAAACCGGCCAATCACGAAAAAGTGTGGGAAATCAGCCCTACTTAAACCTAAGAGGTGGGAATACATCTCATAACTGGTTGTAGCTTCCCTTGCAGGCACTATGTCAGGAAGGGGAGAGGGTGTGCACTTTTGGGCACAGCGTTGGTGTATCCAGGTGTCCAGAGACTGCTGCAGGGCCAGTACTAGGGCTCCCAGTATAAGGCGAATGCCTGGGACCTCACCAGTGCCACTGGCATACCCCGAACTGGTGAGCAGGTCAGGCATCACTAAGCCAACCTGAAACAGCATAAGGGGGACCTCTTGGAGCAGTGGATCCAAGAGGCTAGAACAGCAGGGGATGCCCCAACTGTGTGTAAGTATCACTACACTATGTGGGTAATAATTGCCAGCTCATGTATATCATGGATAGGTATGGGTAAATATTCCTGTTATGTCCTCCACAGCTGCAATTGAGCGGGCCGCGAACCAGGTTGCCCATGGCAGTCACCTGGAGAGGTTGTGATGCAAGGCAGGTCAGTAATACTCCTGCATGTACTGTCATAGGAAATAAATCTAAAATTATTAGTAAATTAATTGCCTGTATAAAACCTGTATTGTTTAAGGCAAGTACTGCATACACTGGAGAATATGGCAGGAAAAGACTTATATAATATGTATGTAAATAAAAGTGTAATAGCCTGACACTAAAGATCTAACCGCTGGACTGCATGTGTATACTGGTATCATATGGTAATGTAGATTTGTATTCATGTAATAGTACTGTTGTAATAAGCATTGTTACCCACACCATGCACCATAAATAAAATGTGTAGGAATGCCTGTATATGACTGGTGTAATCCCCAGAGGCCATTTAGTACAGCTGAGAGACACATAAACAGAAAACAGGGAAAAGGCAGACAACAAAACCTGAATAGCACATGCAACTGATATGTGAATTGTTTTTTAGCACACACAGCCATGGTTTGAATCCTGCCAGTGATAGTAGTCTGCATACAGAATCATACCCCACAACTGTACAGATATGTCCAGAATGTCCAGTAAAGTGGCCCATATCTGTTGCCTGTCAACCTGTCCCCCTGGGAAATCAGTGGGATGATCCCAGATATATTGGCAGCAAACAGGAAATACAACTGATTGATACACATCTATGAGAACAAAGTTGGCACACTACCAACTCCCTAAAACCTTATGAGACTAAGAAGCCACATATGTCTCATTTACACCCCCATCTTGTCAAGCTGCGGCCAGAGTGTGTACAGTAACAGAGTGAGATGTATGTGCATAATACTAATGTGGAATCTGGTACTGTGTGTGGCAACATTCAGGTAGTGCTAACAAACATTTCTCATACAGGTCTGTCAGATACCAACAGTGTGCCCAGAAATACAAGAATTATACCCTGTACGTGTGCTGTTTACATTGGCATTGTATGGCACTGTGACTGACGCAGTTGCTCTGAATAATGAGGTATTACTCATCACTGTCTCCCACACTGTCCTACAAAATATAACTGTCTTGATAATCTGTAAAAGAGTGTTGTAATACAAGGTGAGAATCAAAAGCACAGGAGAATTATAATACAGAAAGCAGATAGGAGATATACAACAATATCTATATAGCACACACAACTCTGATGGACAGTGTGTTGTAGCAGATACAGCCATGGTCTGAATCCTAGGATTGGAAGTAGGCTGCATACAGAATCATACCCCACAACTGTACAGATAAGACCAGAATGTCCAGTATATGGGCCCATATCTGCTGCCTGTCCCCTTGGTAGGTCTGTGGGATGATCCCAGATGTTTATCCAGCAAACAGGGAATACAAGTGATTGTCAAACATCTATGAGAACAAACCTGTCACTGTAGCAACTCCCAAAACTGTTAGGAGAATAATAAGCCAAGTATGTCCTGTCTACACCCCCATGCTGTCAAGCTGTGACCAGAGTGTGTACAGTAACAGAGTGAGATGTATGTGCATAATACTAATGTGGAATCTGGAACTTTGTGTGGCAACATTCAGGTAGTGCTAACGCTCCCACAGGTACTTCGGATACGAACACTGTGCTGAGAAATAAAAAACATTATACCCTGTACTGGTACTGTTTACTCTGGTATTGTAGGGAATTGTAAGAGTTGCAGTTTCTCTGAATAATAAAGTATCACTGATCACTGTAACCCACACTGTGCTACATAATATAACTGTGTAGGAAAGCATGTATATGTTTGAGTCAAGTCACTAAAGGTTGAAGAGGGAAATAGTCTAGATATGTCCCGGTACACCTGCATGTGGTCAACACATAGCCAGAGTCTGTGCAGAAAGAGTTGGATAGCTATGTCCACAACATCAACCCGGAATCTGGGGAGTATGGGCAGGAACAGTTAGTGTTAACAAACATTCCCTCCACAGGTACACCAGGTAAGAGATGTATACTGCAGGTAACATCAGTTCAGGTATAACGATGATGACATCCATATCACTGTCCACATTAAGGTTATAGGGTAGTGTAGTAAGACTTGTAAGGTACAGATAACAGCGCTGACTAGGAAAGTAATGTGGACTACAGGAATATACTAGTTGTTAATTGACATTAGACACAGAGCGCCTCCTTGGACGATTGGATGGGAGATAGGAAATTCACTCCGGGGATCACGTCAGTCACTAGACAGGGGTCCAGGGAAGTAAATATTGTGGAAAGAAATATCCAGGGAATTGTTTGGCTAGGCTTGTAGAGGCCCTTGGGCCGATAGCCTAGTACCAACCTATGAACCTACGTACATATATATCTATATATATATATATATATATATATATATATATATATATATATATATATATATATATATATATATATATATATATATATATATGTATCTATATATCTATATCTATATATATATATATATATATATATATTTATATTTATATACACGTATGTATATATAGGGTCTACTTCATGTTGTCATAAGCTGACAATATTGAGTCTGATATTGTCGGCATGCCAATATCGAAAGTGAAAAACATTGTGCAAGTAAACGGAAATCTCCGTAAGGGGTGATTTCCATTTACCTCAATGTAGTGCGGTCTCGGAGTTGGTATATTTAAGTAGGGGGGTGGGGGGTTCAGGGGTGCTTGCCCCCTGCCTATGCCATTTAGTTTTTTTTTTTTAATTTGTTTTTTTTTTTTACGTTATTCAATGTTTTACTTAATCGATCAATTGATTCGATTAAGTAAACTTTCAATAACGTGATATAGATGCATAGATATATGTATATGTATATATAGATATATGTTTATATAGCTATATATGTATGTACATCCTATGTGTACAGATATGCCTAGTTATGTTGGTATATATGTAGATATGTATAACTATGTCTGCATACATATCTATTCTGATATACCTACTACTGTCAATATATATGTAGATATCCATATGTATATGTATCCCTATCTGTATATGTGTAGACATATATTGCTCTGTATATGTATATATCTGGGTGTTTATATGTATATATATGTACATATACATATCCATCTATATATGTTTATATGTATATGTGTATATATCTATATAGATATCTGGATAATTATATATACATATATTTTCACCATATGTCCTGAACATGGAGCGTAGCCCTACCTCAGCCCTTATAGTCCCAACTTCGTAGTGCAAGGGGATGTCAGGTGTGTATAGCAGGTGTATTTGTGGACTATTGCTACTGTAATAGGAATTGTCTTCACAAACATGGTGTGTGTGGGAGGTCACATCTGCTTTTAACATGTGCGCCATTGGCTACTGACAGACATCCTAAGGACATCATAGTACAGTACCGCTGCTAGCACGTAATGCTCCTGTGGACCACAGCAGAGATATTGGCCAATATATGTGGACATACTGATACACTCTGGACAGTCCAAAGGTATACACAGAACCCCTTAGTGCAAGACATGCGGACCAAGCCTGACAGTGTGGATGTTATCAGCCATGTAGATGGGTGTAACACGCAATGACTGGTATACATTTGCCCCCATAGGTTATGCATTCACACACCCCTGTCTATCCTGACACATAATAACTGCTGGTACAGAGGTGCCATGGCCACATACTACCCACTAGATATTGACATACATCTGTACAGCATCCCACTGCTCTCAGTGTCTTAAGTTGGCATGACTGTTAAGGGAGGCCTGGCAGCAGTACATCTGGCAAGTATCTGGACATGACATCCCACTGGGTAGGTACACAAAGCTGCTAGGCATGTAACAAAGCACTGTGCAAGCTACAGGCAGACTGGCTCAACACTGGCCTACATTTCCTATGGGGGAATGCAGTATGATACATCAGTGTGAAAGTGCATAACTACAGCCAATGTGAACACAGCCACAGCCATGTATGGTAAGCTAGTGTAATATGTAATATGGACTATCTGTTCGACACCATCCTCATATGTGCCACTCACACACTAACCCTACATATACTGGACCACTACACATTGTGGTCCGATGGCTGTCTGTGGTATGGGACATGTGCGTGTATGGCCTTACAAACATGTAAGCCGATAGGATAACATACAGTGGAGCAGCGTGTAACATCAGGTAGAATGGGACCAGGAACAATGACATCTACCACAGTCTGTACACAGGCCACAGTACATATTGACAATACACACACTGTCGACATTCACCGTGTGTACACAGACCTCATTACTGTACACACAACCACAGAATGTCCAGGTTATGTCATCAAATGTAACCCCTACTATACATAACATGTGTAGCAGTCTGATATCTCACTGGCTTGTTATCAGATATGATGTCACTAATTATGGTGTACAGCAGATATGCACCTCTTACTGCATGACATATGTACAAAGGTTGACAGAGTTGTGGCTAGAGGCACATACACAGGGTCAGTATTGGCATTGACACCTCAGAGTTGTGTACTGGTAATTGTTGTTTGACTAATTTTATATCATTGCTGGCTGACTTCAGAGTTGTGCACTGTTATTTTTGCTTCACTGTATAGTTTTTAAGATTTCTGCTGAAGGTGTTTTTCCACCCTCCCCCTATTTCTCTGTGTCTTAAGTTGGTATAACTGGTTTTACATCATGTGTGTTATCTGACTATCTCAAGGATTACTTGCATAAAATTAGACCCTCTTAGTAAACATCTGCATATCATTGCTGTAGCCTTCCTGTGTCCTGACAGAGTGCTCTTCAAACTATATGGAGATATACAGAGCTGAGTATATTTTTCTGGCACTTCAGAGTTGTGTACTGGTAATTGTTGTTTGACTAATGTTATATCATTGCTGGCTGACTTCAGAGTTGTGCACTGTTATTTTTGCTTCACTGTATAGTTTTTCAGATCTCTGCTGAATGTGCCCCCCCCCCTATTTCTCTGTGTCTTAAGTTGGTATAACTGGTTTTACATCCCGTGTGTTATCTATCTCAAGGATTACTTGCATAAAATTAGACCCTCATAGTAACAGCCTGCATTTCATTGCTGGAGCCTTCCTGTGTCCTGACAGAGTACTCTTCAAACTATCTGGAGATATACAGAGCTGAGTATATTTTTCTGGCACTTCAGAGTTGTGTACTGGTAATTGTTGTTTGACTAATTTTATATCATTACTGACTGACTTCAGAGTTGTGCGCTGTTATTTTTGCTTCATTGTGTAGTTTTTCAGATCTCTGCTGAAGGTGTTGATTTTCCATACCCACCCTCCCTATTCCTGTGTTGTTTAAATTTGGAGGCTTTTGCAGTTGCCCATCCCCACTGTAGATTTGATCTGGGACACTCCCTCCAGTCCCATCTCTTTACCTCATTCTACCTAATAGACTCATTCTACACTTGTTTTTAGTCATTTTTAATTTAATTGCATTTTTTAAACTGGTTGGTCTAACATTGCTACATACTCAAGCGTGCTAGCTTGCACTGCATTTCAATTTTAGCTACTTTTCTGTATATATATATATATATATATATATATATATATATATATATATATATATATATATAAATAAATATACCTTTCCTGTAACTAGTGTAGTCCAGATTCAGATTTGCTGTATCCAGGACTGTATGTAAGCTTCTGAGCCACCCAAGCTTTCTGTGTTGGAGGGAAGCCTTCTAGCTTATCAGTGGGAGTGGTAAGCACTAGGTAACCTATCTACCACATAAGGAGTGGTTCTGGTCCAGAAATTGTAGTTATTGGCTATTTGGGCAGTTTTTCCATCTCTCTCAACTTTCTGATTTAAAAGCACACATTTGCACTTGTTTCCCCCCTTTCCCATAATTAGTTTAGTCCAGATACAGATTCTTAGTTTTAGCACTTGAATTTGCTTATTCGTGATCAGCACTTGTTCAGAACTTGTAAGCACTAAATAACCTACTAATTACTACAGCACTCAACCTTCCTCATTACCTAGAGGAAAACAGTTGTGGTACTTACTTTCCTCACTTGCTTTGAGAAAAACAGCTCTTGTACTCACTTTCCTCACTTATCTGGAGGAAAATAGTTTTGTATTCAGGCATGTCCAAGGGTCAGCTCCCAGTGTTCTCTCCTGTCTATCTGATGAATCTGGGCATCTTGGAGCAATGTAGAAATTGCCTCATGTACACAGAAAACCTTCTCCTCCTACCACCCAACACTACAACCTGTGAGAGATGCACTTATCTAGCCACACTGGAGGTAAAGCTCTCTCCAGTCAAGACTGAACTTGACAGTCAACAGGAGAAGGTAAACACTTGGACAACACCACACTCATCACATAGTCTCACTAAATATACACCACCAAAATCCACACATAGAAACACAAAAACATTTGCGGAGGCTGTCAATAATAATCTGCTCAAGCAACAGAGACCTCCAAAGCAGAAATGCAAGCAACTTCCATCCCCCCCAACACAACCTAAATGACACATAGCCCGCAGACTCAGTGTGCCACTCAACCACAGCCAATAAAGCAAAACAACGTACCCAACACACTAGTCATAGGTGACTCTATAGTCAGGCACACTGATGTCCCACTCACCAGGCTAAACAAGGAGAAGGTTACTGCCAGCTGCCTGTCGGGTGCCAGGATCTGCCACATAACCCAGTCACTCAGATTACTCCACAAGAAGTACAAATATGACTCTGTCATTGTCCATGTTGGTGTGAACGACCTGAGATGTACCTCCCTGGACTACATGAAAAGAGACATGGAAGAGCTCTCCGATCTTGTAGCCCAGGCAGGTATGACCCTAGCCCTGAGTAGCATTCTGCCATCACTCATTATGATGCAGCAGTACAAGGGCAAAATGATTGACTTCAACAATTGGCTAACTTCTGGTGCCATTCTAAAGGGATCCAGTATCTGTCTGCCTGGGATGACATGGTCGACAGACCATGATGCTTTGCCAGAGGTGGCCTGCACCTGTCACCCCTGGGATTCCGGATACTGGCTAAGGTTCTTGCTGCCCCTATAGTACCTTTTTAGGCAAGGTTCAATTGACAAATTCACCACCATAACAGGAACAGGCAAGCAAAAACTGAGGGTGATGCTACTCAATGCTAGAAATCTAAATCTCAAAATGCACTCACTCGAGGTACTCCTTAAAATGGAGAACATCGATATCTGGGCAGTGACTGAGACCTGGTTCAAGGCTTCAGAGAGCACCCCTGCACAACCAGGCTATAACTCTTACCGCACTTTTTGGCCATGTAACCTGGATTGGAACACCAAAGGCGGAGGTGTGTCCATATTCATTAAGGATATCCACACCTCCAGGCTAGTTGCTCAGCATAATGCAGCCGAGGTTATCCAAGTGCAACTAACTCTGGGCAAAACTGCAATCCAAATTGTAGCTTGCTACAGATTACACACCATGCCCCAGGATTCCCACTCCTCTTTTCTTGATGTACTGGAAAATATTAGGGTTCAACCAAACACCCTAATAATGGGCGATTTCAACTACCCCATCATTAACTGGGAAAACTACTCATTTACCAACTCCTTCGCTCAATGCTTTCTGGAATTCATAAACTCCAATGCCTTGGATTAACTTATCTACACCCCCACCAGGGGCAACAATATCCTAGATCTGGTCAGTACCAACATGAGTGACCAGTGTTCCACACCTGAAGTCAACGCCTCATTGGTCCGATCTGACCATAAGCTAATTACCCTAGATATCTACATCCTGCACCCCCCCCCCATTAAGGAAACCATAGTAAAACATTTTTCCAATGCCAACTTTATGCTTCTTAAGACAGAAGTGGTGAACTTCATGACACCCATGCAGATGGATAATACAGTTACGACTACTGAATCTTACACAATTGCACTTTATAAGCACTTACATGAGTGCATGGATCGTGCTATCCCAAATAGAACCAAGACGTCATCCTCCAAAAAAAAAGGAAGCTAATCTGGTGATCCCCTGCCATAAACAAACTGTACAACAGAAGGAAGAAACTGTTGCAAAAGAGAGTAAAATCCCATGAGTGGAGGAGCTCCATGGTCAGTCTCAGTAAGAAGCTGCGATCCCTGATAAAATCCTCCAAAACTAGTTACGAAAACAAAATCGCCACTGATTCTAAAGACAACCACAAAGCATTCTATAGCTATGTCAAGAATCTCAATGGCAACACTCAGATCTGTTCTGAGTTACAGCACAATGGCACTAAATATACAGACCCAACTGATATTGCCAACATCCTGGCAGATAGGTTCAGTGCTAACTTTACCCCCTCTCACCCCTAAAGAGCCCATCTCTATACCGGAAGAATGCAAAGTTCCTGTAATCATGGCTGCACAGGTAAAAACCACACTCTCCAAAGCCAAGAACACAGCATCCATGGGACCAGACAACAGCCCAGGCTGCATTCTACATGAACTACAGAATGAACTGGCACCCCACCTAAGTACCATGTTCAATCATAGCCTCACCTTTGTGCCTGCTGAATGGTGCACAGTGATGGTTATCCCACTCCACAAGGGGGGAGCCACCACAGACCCCGGGAACTACCGCCCCATTAGCCTGACAAGCCTGGTCTGCAAGGTCATGGAACATATCACCATGGAACTTATAAACAAAGACATTGGTAATCTCCAAACTCTGGACCCCACCCAGTTCGTGTTTGTAAAAGGCAGATCATGTCTCCTAAACCTGATAGACTTCTTTGAAGCAGTCACCAAAGCCGTAGACAAGGGTAAGGTGGTTTACACAGCCTATCTAGATCTTGCCAAGGCTTTTGACACCATCCCCCGCTCTGGAATTATAGATAAACTCACTAAACTAGGTATAAATCCATATGTCACAAGATGGGTTGCCAACTGGCTCACTGACAGAATCCACACTGCGAAAGAAGCAGACTCCAAATCCGACTTCAGACCAGTGACAAGTGGAGTACCACAGGGTTCAGTCCTGGATCCTGTCCTGTTTGGTATCTACTTCTCTGAAGTACAGGCTAACACAGAAGGTCTTTGGCTAACGAAGTTTGCAGATGACTGCAAACTAGGAGCCATAATCGAAACTCCTAATGATGTGGACATCCTACAAAAGGGCCTCACTGAGACAGATGCCTGTTGTCAAAGCCATGGCCTCAAGCTCAATGCCAAAAAGTGCATTGTCATCCCCTTTGGTAAAAACTCTGCACCCATGAACTACAACATAGGTAGTAGTATACTTAACACCGAAAGTGTGATAAGAGACCTTGGAACACAGGTGGACAGTAGTCTCGCCTTTGATAATCACATCACCACAGTAGTCAGGAAATCCTTCTCTGTGGCACACCTCATCACAAAAGGTTTCACATCCAGAAAAAAGAGGTCATTTTTCCCCTCTACTCATCACTCATGAGACCCATTATAGAGTACAAAGCCCCTTTTGGTATGTACCTCACAAGACATCTACAACAACTAGAAAGGCCGCAGAAATACCTTAAAAAGAGGATTACCAGCCTCAAACAGATGCCCTACTCAGACCGTCTTAAAAAACTCCAGCTTTACTCCGTCGCATATCGCCTACTCAGATGTGATCTCTGTCTAACATACACAGTTATGTCAAACCCAGAGCTGTTGGACATGCTCCACTTAAAGAAATCCCAATCCCTCCAAGCTACAAGCTCTAGGGACCTAAACCTTGTCACCACAGTAAACAGAACATGCTAGAGGGATAGATTCCTGTCCCAGAGACTTCCCATACTCTGGAATAAACTACCTATCTATATAAAACAAAGCTCCTCATTAGCACTGTTCAAGAAAAATCTTGATGATTGGGTGGGAAATAGGAAATTCACCCTGGGGATCACCTTTGTGGCTCTGCTCCACAGTGGCACAGAAAAATAATTTTCTTGGGTGGCAAAAGCCAGAATACCTTTTTGGCTGGGCTTGTATAGGCCCCAGGGCCAATAGCCTAGTACCTACCTATGAACCTATGAACATGTTGCTGTGATAACCTCATACATTTACTGTTGTAACAGGGTTTGTTGCAACATATGAGCTATGAGGGATATGAAGTCAGTAACTCTCATGGCTGTCACCATCCACAGACTGCAATCCTCACACTACTTTCTGCAGTTCACAAATAGCTCTGTGGGTAACACATGAAACAAAAGGCACCACACACTGCCCAGTCTGCAGATGACCTTAAAGATGGGGTTTCCCCATAAATATAGCACTGACATGGCAGTTATTAAAATAGGTAGGACAGACATATCCACACACACCCTGTTAAACCAACATTACTCCAAATGCAGTATAGCAGCACTTACAGTCTGTAGTCAGGTCAGGCACATCCCCCTCCTGTGTGTTGCCCTGTTTCCACAGTGTATGTTGTTAGAGGTAAATCCCAAATCCATCTGAGATACTATTTGCCAAACAACAGAATGAGTTCCTGCTCACAGTGAATGAAAAGGCCCAACACCAACATGATGTTCCTAGATATTGAAGTGTGTTTCCATGCAATTGGCAATGGGAATGTTACCACAGCTGTTCTATATGCAATCAGCTAGAGGAGGGCTGCAGTTTGTACAGAGGCCATCAGCTGATCATAAGCATCACTTAAAATACACATGATGCTGCCTAAGCAAAGCAGGTGTAGGTCTCCATATCCACCAAAGAGGGAGTGAGAGAGGCAGATAGAGGCAAAGTAAAGTCAGGGAGGGGTGGGGGAGTAAAATCTAAGCATGTTTGTGTCTCACAAGTATCAGCACAGGGTATGAAACCCCTGACATCTATGTAGCGCTATCACATTTCTTTGCAGTTATTGGATGCGCCACATAGGTTACATGTTGAGGAGCCCTCAAAATGTATATGTGATGGTGAGTGACATCTGCAACAGGGATATGGTAGCTATACGGTAGATGTAGTAGACGTGCCTGTCCGCATGAACAGGTGCCAGTATCAACACAGCCACACTTTCACAGGGACACACACACATTGACATACTTGGCAGGGCCAGGAATACAACTCCTCACTAGTGAGATTGTCACAACACATTACTGTGCAGGTATCACATACACCACGGGGTCATACAGAGGTTATAGGGGCAAAGGGTATGTGGAGGTGTCTGACATTAGACAGCTTGCTTCAGTATGCCAATGGGGCTTGTAGTGAGTGTGAATGTGATCATATGCATCACACACACACACACACACACACACACACACACACACACACACACACACACACACGGTACTAGTACTGACATGCACGGGTGCATTGCTTCACGGGTGTGTAGTGGTCGACTGTGAAAGACAGCTATACAAGGCTACATGATGGGTATACCTTGGAATCAGCCCACATGACAATGGTCTGCATTGTGGGTCAGGGGTGTAGTTTCTGGATTTGCCCACACAGGTGGGTATTGTATTCACCATCCAGTCACCTTGGTGACTATTGCATGTGGCCAATGCTGTGCATTGTTTGCCATGTATGTGCTTCTTAGTCCATAACATGGCTGGTGTCTGGGATGTGTACACCTCCCACATGCATGTGCAGGGTACTACCAACATAGCAGCTGTTGCCTAGGCAAGTGTGTGTGTGTGTGTGTGTGTGTGTGTGTGTGTGTGTGTGTGTGTGTGTGTGTGTGTGTGTGTATATGAGACATGGGTTGAGAGCGTTTTCCAGGTGATACTAGGGTTGCTAACTTTGTTTGCCTGGCCTTGATGTCACATGTAGGGGTATGTATTTGCACCCCAGCCTCTCAGCTATTTCACATCTGTTATCCCTGTACAGTGGACATTGAGATATATACTAGGGCCACCATATAAGAAATATGCAAAACCCACTCCACATTGACTCTAGTTGTTACACACTCACAATCACCTCCACACAGGATGCGAATTACAAACACAGACACACACAAACCTGTCATGTCTGGGATTAGAACTTCTACCTAACTAATTTATTACACTACGCAGTTATAAGATGTGCCACAGAGATTACTGGAGTACTCTTTCTACAAAGGTGTATTTCACAATGAATGACATCAGCAGGATTGCCAAAGTAGGACATTTGAATTGTAGTGAGTGTGGCTAGGCTAAAATGCATTGCTCCCTACACAGACATAGAAACACACACAAAACATCCACAACTGCCATGTGTAGGAATAGAACCCCTACCAGAGTTCTGTATCACACTAAAGCATGAAGCTGTTATAGGATGCACCACAGGAATTACTGGAGTACTCCCTCCCCAAAGGTGTATTTCATAATAAATGACATCAGCAGGATTGCCAAAGTAGGACATTTAAATTGTAGTGAGTGTGGTTAGGCTAAAATGCATTGCTCCCTACACAGACATAGAAACACACACAAAACATCCACAACTGCCATGTGTGGGAATAGAACCCCTACCATAGTTCTATATCACACTACAGCATGAAGCTGTTATAGGACAAGGTGTATTTCACAGTGAATGACATCATCAGGATTGCCAATGTAGGGCATTTGAACCATAGTATGTGTAACTAGCATAAAGTGCATTGCTTCCTACACAGACAGACACACACACACACACACACACACACACACACACACACACACACACACACACACACACACACACACAGTTGCTATATCTGAGTTTAGAACTCCTACCTAACTAGTTTATCATACTACAGCAGTACGGAGTTATAGGATGTGCCACAGAGATTACTGGACTACAACTTTCTGAAAGGTGTATTTCACAGTGTATGACATCAACAGCTTAGACAAAGTAGGGCATTTGAATTGTAGTGAGTGTGACTAGCCTAAAAAGCATGGCTCTCTACACAGCCACACACACACACACACACACACACACACACACACACACACACACACACACACACACACACACACACACACACACACACAGAGTTGCCATGTCTGGGATTAGAACTCCTACCTAACTAGTTTATTACACTACACCACTATGCAGTTATAGGATGCACCACAGAGATTAATGGCCTACATCTTTCCCAAAGGTGTATTTCAAAGTGGATGACCAGAGGAGGCTTGTCATAGTAGGGCTATGGGGAGGGCAGTGTGTGTGCATTGGCCATAACCCATTCATCTAGAGGTTAACACACCACATGCGGGCACACACAAGGTTATATTCCACAGGTATGTGTATACAGCTGCTAGATAACTACTTCCTTGTACAGTCATGTTGCACAGCTAGCACTTGCACCACATAGTCCGTAATGCTGACAGATACCAGTGGCTAAGGTCTACAGTGAGTGACATCTGAACTTCATGTGGTTGTAGCCATTTGGCTGTGTGCTGGGTGGGACAGGCCTCATAATGGATGGCCCCTTGTGACAGTCACTCTCTTCCACACATCTATGCACATCTACTTGTGGCTTATTATAGTGTGTTGTCCTTGGATATATGCCTGTATTCCTATTCAGTTTGTGTGCAAAGCATGAGTGGTGCATACTGAGGAGTGTCTGCACTAGCATCTGCAACTGCCAGATATGTCTGGTCCACTGTTGTTTGCAGACATGGCCTTCATTTGTTTATGTGTGTGAGTATGCCCAGTATGAACTTTCAGTATGTTGTTGACTGACTTTGCCTTCATTTCACTAAGTGTGTGAGCATGCCCAGTATGCCCTTCTGTATTGAATGTGTGGATCGATTCCAGGTAGTTTGTACTGCAGTGCAGACCTTTGTGTTGTACACCTACAGGTAGCATACTGATTTTGCAGGGTATCCATCAATGATTTGGCAATATGGGGACAAACTGTGCAGGGGATAGTGTGTACTGTAGCTGATTGTGTTGGTGCTGCTTCAGCTGCATGATACTGCTGAGATATTCAGGCATGTGTACTGTTATACAGAGTGATGTTTTCTGTCCTCATGTACTGTCAGGTGGACATTCTTGCTCACAGTGATGACTTGGGGGACAAGGGTGACTGCAGCTGTGTCTGGTATTGTGGGCAGACACCTACATATTCATGGTAAGTTATGCCATTCTGGAGGGGGAGCTGCAGACACTTGGTGCTGGGTTTGTGTATCCGGTTCAGCACCTTGGTACAGTGCTGGCAGAGGATCCCATACTTGTCTGCCCATCAGCATGACAGTATGGGCTTATCTTGCTGTGGCAATGCCTCACAGCTGTACAGATTTGTACAGTTTAGCCAGAGGCAGGAGCCATTGGTCAGGACATTTACCCTATTGTGGTGTACAGGCAGGTGTGTAGCCACCCATTTATGTGTTTGTAGGCAGGGATAGTGTGTGCACACAGCTTGGTGTTGGACCCTGCACATTCCATGCTGCCCATGCTCACACTCCCCACTCTGTTATTCTAATCTCTTCCATACATTATGCATACATTCTCTGATACTTTCCCTATGGGTATCACCCCATCACAGGTGTGTGTTAGTGTTGGTCTACAGTTCATGCAGTGGAACATGGTGGACATGTTACTGTGGTTTGTCCACATGGCCTTGCATATGGCTTATGTGGAGTGTGCTATGTTGTTATTTGGGTGTCCATGACATAACATGCATTGGCAGTATGTGTGAGACACAGGGCTTTGCAGGAAGCCTGTGGGGCATTAGGTGTTGCTGCAGGCCAGATGTGACAGGCTGTTTCATTCTGTCAGTCCTACAGTCCCAGACCACCATACAGTATATTCCCCTGGGGTGACAGGTGTTCATGCCAATACCTTCTATCCGTCTTGATCAGGTGGTGTGGATGCTTTCAGGGTGCTACCTACAGCTAGGGACACACCTGCATGGGACACCTGCTCTGCATGCTGCTGTCTTCTGCTATTGCCATATACAGGTGTGGTCTTACTGTACTCATTCCCCACAGCAGGGATATGACCAGAGAGGTGCCTGTGGGTGGTGTTTGCGTGAGGTGGGTGCATGTGTGCTATGGACACTACTTGCATCTGATGCACAGATATGCATGGGGCATTCCAGTTATGTTGGCATATGCAGGTACATAAGCTGATTCCCAATACATCAGTCCTACCTCCTTTGTGATCTGCAAGTGTTCGGGCAGACATCACCGGTATCCCCTACTACAGATCCAGTTACTGTGATGCATACCTGAATGTACAAATCCAAGGGTGTCTCCATTTCATAGTGACACAATATATACTGTATGTATCTGCTCTGAGCTAAAACAGAATGGCATTAAATATACTGATCCAAAGCATATTGCCAATATCCTGGCAGATCGATTCAGTGCCAACTTCACCCCACTCTCACCCCCTAAATGTCCCATCTCAATACTGGAAGATTGCCAAATTCCAGTAATAACGGCCACACAGGTACAAAACACACTCTCTAAAGCCAAGAATACAGCATCCATGGGACCAGATGACATCCCAGGCTGTGTACTACATGAACTACAATATGAACTGGCACCTCACCTAAGTGTCATGTTTAATCATAGCCTCACCTCAGGTTTCATGCCCACTGAATGGTGCAGAGCTACAGTTATGCCACTCCACAAGGGGCATCCACCTTGGATCCCGGAAACTACTGTCCCATCAGTCTGACAAGCCTTATCTGCTAGGCCATGGAGCGTATTATCATGGAACTTATAAACAAAGACATTGGCAACCTTCAAACACTGGACCCCACCCAGTTTGGGTTTGTGAAGGGCCGATCTTGTCTCCTGAACCTGATTGACTTCTTTGAATCAGTCTCCAGAGCTATGGACAAGGGTAAGGTGGTCCACACAGCCTATCTAGACCTTGCCAAGGCCTTTGACACCATCCCCACTCTGGAATCATAGATAAACTTACTAAGTTGGGCATTAATCCCTATGTCACCCAATGGGTTGCTAAATGGCTTACTGATAGAACCCACACTGTAAAAGTAGCCGACTCCAAATCCAGCTCCAGACAAGTGACAAGTGGAGTACCTCAGGGTTCAGTCCTGGGGCCGCTCTTGTTTGGCATCTACTTCTCTGAAGTACAGGTCAACACTAAGGGACTCTGGCTAACAAGGTTTGCAGATGACTGCAAACTGGGAGCTGTTATTGAATCCCCAAATGATGTGGATACTCTACAAAAGGGCCTTACAGAAACAGATGCTTGGTGCCAGAGCTCAAGCTCAATGCCAAGAAATGTATTGTTATCCCCTTTGGAAAAAACATGTATCCATGAATTACCATATAGGTGGCAGTACACTAAACACAGAAAGTGTGATAAGAGACTTAGGGACACAGGTGGACAGTGGTCTCACCTTCAATAACCACATCGCCACAACAGTCAGGAAATCCTTCTATGTGGCACACCTCATCACGAAGGGCTTTTCATCCAGAAAAAAGGAGGTCATTGTCCCACTGTACTCATCCCTCATTAGACCCATTATAGAATACAACGCCCCATTTGGTATGTACCTCTCAAGACATCTGCAACAACTGGAAAGGCCTCAGAAATGCCTCACTAAAAGAATCACAGGCCTAAAGCAGATGCCCTACACTGACCGTCTTAAAAAACTCCAGCTATACTCTGTCGCATATCATCTACTCAGAGGCGATCTCTGCTTAACATACAAGGCCATGTCAAACCCAGAGCTGTTGGACATGCTACACTTAAAGAAATCCCAATCCCTCAGAGCCACACGCTCCAGGGATCTAAACCTTGTCATCACAATAAACAAAACATGTTGGAGGGATAGGTTCCTGACCCAGAGACTCCCCAGACTCTGGAATAGATTGCCCATACATGTCAAGCAGAGTGCCTCTTTGGACCTCTTCAAGAGGAACATTGACGATTGGATGGGAGAAAGGAAATTCACCCCAGAGATCACGTCAGTCGCCTTGCTAGACAGGGGTCCAGGAAAGTAAATAATGTGGGAAGAAATAGCCAGGGAATTGTTATGGCTAGGCTTGTATAGGCCCTAGGGCTGATAGCCTAGTACCAACCTATGAACCTATGAACCTATGTCTGGGTACTTTCCCCTGTGTACTGCTTGTATATCTAGCCCAACAGCCATGCCATGTCAGTCTTTCAGATGGTGACACATATTACCACCATACATTTACAATGGCTTACTGCTAACATGTGTTATACTGGTGGGGATTGTCTTTGGCACTGCAGTTGTGAGGGCTTGTCCCTGTCATCAGCAGTAGTGGGTAATGGCCACCAGGTCTTACCTCAACATGCATACATACTGACCACTTCATACACTATGAACACACACCATCCTAACACACACAGACCTGCATATTGTGCAAATGCTACAACCTACCCTGCTACCTTGGCCACCTCTAGGCATCTGTGCTCCACTCGTATTATATCTACTCATACATGTTACTACATTTCTACACAGGATTGGGGGGGCACACCTGAGTGTCACTACATTTCTACACTGGCTTGGGGGAAGGTGCAGACCTGTCTGTTTCCACATGTCTACATAGGAGTGAGGGGGCACACCTGACTGTTACTACTTCTATATAGGGTTGTGGGGGGATACACCTGACTGTTTTTACTTTTCTACACAGGATGGGGGGGCACACCTGACTCTTACTACATTTCTACGCAGAATTGGGGAGGGGCACACCTGACTATTTCTACATTTCTACACAGAATTGGAGAGGGGCACACCTGACTATTTCTACATTTCTACACATGACTGGGAGGGCACACCTTACTGTTTCTACATGTCTACATAGGATGGGGGGCACACCTGGCACTTGCACACATTTGCTATGACTGTACTGGTATGTCAGGTACTCCATTTCATTTTGCATTCTAACTTATCATACTGACTAGAGGCATATCAGTGTACTACATGTTTTAGCTTTGGTTGCCCTACATATTAGTGTCTGACTTCCTACCCTTCAGAACTAACATCCCACTGCCTGACCTGCTGTAGTCTGTCTGTGTAGGACTGGGGGAAGGTTACCCATAGGCATCATTCAGAGGCCATAGCACAGGATCTGTTTGTGTTTGTCTACACCTGTCCTGCTGGCTGAGACTGTTGTTGGGTATGTGAACCTCCCTGACTGGCATGTGTGAGTCATATGGACACACATGTTGCCCAGCACAGTTCCTGCAGTGGGTTTGTCACCCTGTGTAGTACTGGCTACTATGGTGACTCCAGTATGTGTTACAGATGTCACGGTGCCACTATGGGTGTCTACTATCTGCTGCCATACCATTCAGCCACCCAATTCCCTTGCATGCTCACATCCATACCATAGATACAGGTAACGACACATTCTACTCCATTTGGCAATTGGTAGGTTGATTGACTTACCTTGTGGGTGTGCCAGGACTGAGGATGGTGCTGGAGGGCTGCCTATGTCAATGCACATAGTGCACTCCCTATACATGGTTGAGCACAGGTAGTGTCATGTTTGGCATCCCTTTTACTGTATGTGCAAGTCAAAGAGAGGTGTCATTACCTGGGTCCCTACTGTGTCAGTGTATGTGCTATGCATTGCTTTTTTGCCAAGGCCAGCGTATACTGGGCATGCATCCATCTGCCTACTGGGTCAGGCTCAGGTTGTTCCTCCTCCGAGTCACTCTGTGCCTGTGCAGGCCTTGGCATTGGTGGGGGTCTGTGTGGCCCTGCCCCGTGCTGTTCCTGCTGCAACTGTTTCTGCAGGATCATATTGTGTAGCATGGCACATACCATAACAATATGAGTACATGTAGCGGGTGAGTACTGCAAGGCTCCACCAGATGTGTCCAGGCACTGCAACCATGGCTTGAACATCCCAAACACATGCTCTGTTATAAGTCTGGTCTGTGCGTGTGCCTCATTATGGCATTCTTGTTCAGGTGTGTGTGCGCATTTCTGATGGGTGTCATCAGCCATGGCTTCAGTGTGTAACCAGCATCCCCCACTAGGTGACCGTAGGGGATGTCCCCTTTGGCAAATCTCTGGTACAGCTGCGTCAGATGCCAGATGTGGGAATCGTGATAGCTTCCAGGGCAGCCAGCACACACATTCATTATAATGCCCTGGGCATCGCACATGACCTGGCAGTTGATGGAGGGGAGGCCCTTGCGGTTGATGTAGGCCCTACCCTAATCACTGGGTGGTACTTTGATGCATATGTGCGTGCAGTCTATAGTACTCGCTACCTCAGGGTATTCTGCTATTTGGTGGAAAAGATGCATATTGCTGGCCAACACCTCACAGGTGTTGAGGAACTATATGTGCTTACTGGCATGTGCTGACATGGCATCCAGAAACTGGTGGAATACTCTGGGTGCTGATGCCTGTAAGATTCCCATGATATCCCCAGTTGAGCTTTGGGAGGTACCTGTGGCTAGTATTCCTAGGCCTACACATACCTTAGTATCCACTGGGATGGTTTCCCCTCGGTCAGTTAGGTGTGTCAGGAGTGGCCGGCACAGCTGAACAATTTGCTGTAGGAGGTTCCTGTCCACCCTATAGTGCTCCACTATCTCCAGCTCATGTAGCCCCTGGTAGGTTACCCTGGGTCTGTACACTCTTCTCCATCTCCTCACTGTAGGTTGTTTGGCAGCATTCACATCCTCACCACCCTCAGCCTCTTGCACATGTTGTTGTATGATGCTGGCTGCAGCCCCTATCATTTTGCATTTTGGTTTGCTAAAGGTTCCCTGCTTGTATACACCGGTGGTGTAGAGTATGGGAAAAAAGCAGAGGGAAAGGTGTTTGCATAGTTTATAGTAGTGTTCTGGGCAGGGCTGGTCTGCTGCCTGTGTAATTGGCTGATTCTGACACATTTCGCCTGTCAGCTATGCTAGATCTCCTTGATTAACTTCCTACTACTGTTTTGCAATTCCCATTGCCTTCTCATTTAAGCCCAGGGGTGCACCGCACAAACACAGTGCTCAAATGTGCACAGAGCTGCTATTTCCTGGTTTACCTTGTTTTTTTTCTTTAAAACCTGGTGAGCGGCACACACACCCGCTTAGGCAATGTAAAGAGTGTTAGGCAGACTCAGACACACCCCTTTGCCTAGCTGCGCTAAGCTAGGAGCAAACCTGAGCCACAGGGCTCCAATCTGCTTACAGTATGCCCGACACACACCCCTATGATGTCAGCTAACTCCTAGGCTTGCACCAAGTTATTCCTGCTCTTACACTGTTGGGAGCTTAGTAGCATGCTGGGAAAATCTGGGATTCACTATCATTTTCCTCATTTGCATAGGATTGCCTGCTAATGCATAGTTACATGTCTCACACTGAGCCTCCCCCCTTAGCAACCACTACTCACTGGCCATGTTGTCTTATGTCTGCCATTGACTTTAATGGCAGAATAGTGATTTCAGTTAAAATGCTTAAATTTCCCCCCGATCCCATGTGTGCGCCACTGCCATAAGCTTAAACAGCTGAGATCGGCTAAAAAAAAAAAAGTAGATTTTTTTTTTTTTAACTGTTTTCAATGCCAATGGCCTTATACTTGGCCATTGGCATGCTTCCTGAATGATATGCACCCTTTATTTGGAACTGTCACAGCTCTGTTTTGGAATTTGCAGAAATGTACTCGGTTACTAACCGAGTACATTTCTGGTTTACAGCATCCTGGATCACAAATTCACCTCATTTGCATGGATTTCTCCTACAAATGGGGTAATTTGCAAACAGGGGCTGAGTCAACTTGTATAAACATAAGTCACTTTGTATAAAGTCGTTATTGAGGCATTGGTGCAGTACAACGGAATCATTTTTCCTTTTCCCTTGATCTATGCACTAAATGTTTCTCAAACACCGTAAGATTGAATTAAGCCACTCTGTTTGCTGATTTCTGCCCAATGAGAGATTGCAAACAAAAAATCACAGAGTGCATACAAAAAATCCACGATAATTACCTCCTCGACGGAGTAGAGGAGCCTGCACGAAACTTGCTGCTCTCATTGAGCATCATTCACCACACCAAGATGGAAAGAAACGAATCCTCCCTGAATGCATCCACAAGCGGATATCATGCGGCAGACAGCCACAGCCCAAGCATTGAGCTGGAAAGTGAAGAAGAAGAAGAGCAATACCAGGAGGGAAGCGCTAGCAATTCTTGCCCTGATGATTTTGAAACAGTGGCTTCCAAGCACTGTGTCAAAAGAAAGAGAAGGACTCAAGAAAAAATATGCAGCATTGAGACTAGAAATCGGTTTGAAAGGCTGAACATGGAAGGCAGGTGTGAAGAGCCAAATGAGATGAAGAAGGCACCTGAAAACACCAGAAGCAAAAAGATCCCACCGGTCATTCTCAGAATAGAGGAAAACTGGACCCAAATTTCCAAAAAACGAACAGAACAGGGCATCTCAATAAGCAACTCAACAGTAACTAGAGATGGAATCAAGCTCTGTCCAACATCTGCTACAGACTACAGAGCCTTAACCAAATACCTAAGAGATGTTAACCTGGAACACCACTCTTGGCTACTTGACTCCGACAAACCCATTAAAGTGGTCATCAGAGGGATCCCCACCTCAGTGTCAGGAAAAGAGGTAGAAGAAGCCCTGCTGGAGAGAGGGTTCCCCATCAGAAAGGTCAACCACCTGATAAGTGGCCCCTCACACAAGCCCTGTCCTCTTGTACTAGTGCAGCTTGACAGGAATGATGCTGGCAAGCACATTTTCCAAACTGAAGACCTGCTCTCTCTCAGAGTGAGAGTCGAGACCCTAAACAACAAACCTAGAGTAGGCCAGTGCCACAAATTCCAAAGATTCGGGCACACGCCAACATGTGCTTTAATAAATCTAGATGCATAAAGTGTGCTGAAGAACACTGGGCAAGGGATTGCAAATGCCCAAGAGAAGAAAGGGCTACCTGTGCCAATTGTGGCTTGGACCACCCTGAAAACTATCAAGGATGTGCAGCTCACCCCTCTAAGCGCCCTTCTGGAAACAGAAATACAGGATGCCCAGAACCACACAATGTCAAACCAGAGCACAGTTTTTCAGCAGCAGTCAAAACAGGAACCTCTGCCCCTGCCCCCACCAGCGAGGAAAACCGCAGGACCAAACATCCCAGCATGCCGAGCTGTGAAAACATAACTACCAAAAAGAATGGTCTTCCTCCTTGACCTCACTCAGATCCCTCCTGCGGTCTCTCTGCTGTACAAGAAAACGACGGGATCACACTCCTAGCAAGCCTACTGACAAGCCCAAAGGTCCAAAAGCTTCTAGAGATCACATGTTTGGTGCTACAAAGCATTTCTGCTGCAAAGAACGGAACGGAAATTCTGACATCCATAACCACGGCGATTCCTACAATCCTAGTCACACTACAAAATGAACCCTAGAAAGCTGCGTATTCTCCAAGATATTAATATGGCTTTTTCAAATGCCAATGGCCTCAAAGAAAAATCTGAGGAGCTACAGGAATTCCTAGACACCCACTCCATCGATGCTATGCTCATATGCGAAACACATCTACGCCCAAGTGTGGAAATCAAATTTAGAAACTATTATGTCTACCGCCAAGATCGCAAAACTGGGAAAATAGGTGGTACAGCAATCCTTGCTAAAAAGAATACGGACCACTCAGAACTCCCTAGCATCACACTGGGGCACCTAGAAGCCAACATGGTGATCATTAACACTGCAGATGGCCCCATCAGAATAGCTGCAGCATACAACCTATCCCTAAAGAAAATACTACACGAAGACTTGGACTTAATTTTCCAGTCTGACCTACCAACAATACTGGCCGGAGATCTCAGTGCCAAACACCCTATCTGGAACAGCAGAAACACAAATGCCAAAGGGAGATCCCTAGCCAACTACTTGGACAACAGTCAAGTAGTGGTACTTGGTTCAGATGAACCAACTCACTACCACCCTCACGGTCACCGCCCCGATATCCTGGACATCACTTTACTAAAAAATGTGGCACAAATGCCCACCATCTACACTATCAGTGAACTAAGCTCAGACCACAACCCTGTAATACTCACCCTAGAAAGTCCCAGAGCAAGCCCAGAAACTGCCAATCAAACAGCAATGGAAAAAATCTGCTGGCCAGCATTCACTGATACCTTGGAGTCCTGCTTAATACACATTCCTACCATCCTAATCTCGATACAGCTGGATGAAGCAACAACCATTCTTACAGACTGCATCAAAGCAGCCATAGGAAAAGCAACCAGGAAGCTCCCCTATTAAGCAAAGAAAAATCCTCACCAGATACCAACCTGGCTGCAGGAAAGGATCAGAGAAAAGAACAGAGCCCGCAAAAAGTGGCAAAAATTCTGCAACCTGAGGGATTGCTCAAAAATGAACCAGCTAACAGCTGAAGTCAAAAAAGCGCTAACAGAAATCATAGATGGGCCCAAACCATCTCAGAATTAGAAAACCATCCAAACGCTAAATGGAAACTCTCAAAAGCACTAAGACATAAAATAGCCCTGATGCCTGCCATACCTGGGCTAAATGGGCTAGTCTTTACCTGCCAGGACAAGGCTGAGGCCATTGCAGAATGCTTGGAACTGCAGTGCTTCCCAAACTTTCAGGAGGCAGATCTGGAACACATCAAGAAAATTCACAAAGCCACACATAAATAACTGCGCATGAAACACCCAGAAAGAATAGATGTTACAACACCGAGTGAAACTATGAAAATACTACAAAAAGTAAACGTCAAGAAGGCAGCTGATCCAGACATCCCCAGCAAAGCCCTACGGCACCTACCCCCAAAGCCGTAGTTGCAATCACCAACATCGCCAATGCTTCAATGAGACTTGGATACTTCCCTGCATGCTGGAAAAATGCAGACGTGGTAGTCCTGCCTAAACCTGGCAAGGATCGAGCTTTCCTACAAAACTACAGACCCATCAGCCTCCTAAGCACCCTAGGGAAAGTGGTAGAAAAAATCATTTTACAACGGTTACAAAAATATGCCACTCAAAAAGAAGCAGTCAACAACAAGCAACATGGATTCAGAACAAATTACTCCAGAACTCACCAGCTACTTCGAGTTGTCGAATATATCACAGAAGAATTTAACACCAACAGGGCAACAGGAGCTGTTTTCCTAGATGTCTGCAAAGCATTTGACAAGGTGTGGCATGAGGCCCTTGTATACAAACTGATCTCAAAAGGCTTCCCTTCATACCTGATCCAACTAGTCTCCTCTTACCTTCAAGGCAGAACCTACAGTGTAAAAACAAATGGTACCTACTCAAAGGAAAAGCAAATCACAGCCGGTGTCCCACAAGGTTCCACCTTATCACCGCTGTTATTTAACATCTATGTCAGTGACATACCAAACATAGGCAGAACCATGCTGGCACAGTATGCAGATGACACCACAATTCTCTACAAATCCAAACATCCCTGGTTGATCTCCAAAAGACTCCAAGAGTCTGCGGATGCTTTAGAAACATGGTAGAGATCAATCCAGAAAAGAGCACCACAATATGGATGAGCAGACAATTCTTAAATCCAGACAAAAAGATCACCATGTTCGACAAGGACATCGCATGGAAAGAGTCTGTCAAGTACCTCGGAGTTACATTGGACAAACGTCTCTCCTGGAAACCACACATTGAAACCAATGCAGCAAATGCATGAAAAACCCACAACCAACTTTATCCACTTTTGAACAGAAGAAGCGGTCTCAGCACCAAAAACAAACTTCTGCTCTACAGGACCACAATCAGAGCCCAGATGCTCTATGCTTCACCAGTATGGGGATATACAGCAAACAGCTACATAGCAACTCTCCAGAGACTACAAAACAAGTCCCTCAGACTCATCCTAGATGCCCCATGGTATGTAACAAATGAACAACTGCACAGAGATACCCACTCACCATCTATGAAACAACTTATCCAGGACTCAGCGACAAACCTATTTCCACGGCTGGAAAACCACTTACAGGAGGACGTCAGGAAAATGATGGACTACAATGAAGCACACTACAGAAAACATAAAAGATCCAGAACAACTCTGGCCTGATGTCTGCCAGAAACCACCCAGAATACATATCAACCAGCCTAAACACGAAGACAAGAAGATGCCACAAACATAAGAAGACCAAAACTGCAGAGATGAAGGAGAGAGAGAGGCCAAGCCTCGGACCTCCATTGGAGCAGAAGATTCAAGAGGCTGAGTCCTTGCAGGACTAGTGCAGGAGCACTCGTGCACACCTCTACAGGCTATTCCTGGATTGCACGGCAGACATATTGCCTGATAGAGCTCCTGCACTAATCCTGCTCACCGTGCAAGGCTTGCAGAATCCGGGGGTTAGTTTACTTCTGTTGAGTATCAGTACCAGACATGCTTCAAACAGTTTTTACACGGGTAGCTGAAGGCTTGGAAGATGTTGCAAACATAATCAATGATTTCTTAGTGTGGGTTAGATATAAGAAGAGAATGAAAATTGATTGTTAATGTTGCTGAATAGATTAATGCAGAATTCTGTTCAAGTTAAATAAGAATAAATGTAAAATATAGGTGTACAAGTATAAGTGTAAAATATTTGGGTCATATGCTAATCTGAACGGGACTGAAGCCTAAGATAGAAAAGCCAGAACAACTGTGTACCCGCTAAATCTGGATAAGCAACCACTCAAGAGATTTCTACGCATCATGCAGCATTTTACAAAATGTATTTGTAATATGACTGAGATGATGATGGTGCTTCTACAAAAACTGCTTGAGGAAGGTGTAGTCTACAAATGGTGCTATTAACAAGAAAATTATTTTGAAATGCTAAAGAAAAATGTTTAGGAAGAACTAATATTAAACCAGTACAATATGAATAAATCTGTTGTGTTGCAAGTAGATGCCAGTCAGAATAGCATAGGAGCTGTGTGCCTATGATTCAAGATTTACAGATATTCAAAACTGAGGAATAACCACCCTTCAAAGCAATAACCAATAACAAAAATAAAGTCCAAGGCTGCAGGAAGCACCCCACTGAAACGAAAGGCAATAAAAATGCTCTTATTTTCCACAGTTTCACATGGAAGACGTTAATGTTCACAATGGCACATACATTTTCATCTGTAAAAAAGACTTCGTCAGATAAGCTTCCTGTGTTCCCTCCCTCAGTTTATACAAGCAGCAATTAAAGAGCCACCAATAAAATCCTTAGAGTGAAAAACAAAGATTGCTAATTGTTGTTTAGTACTGCTGTTTCAAACCTTGTTCTCACAATGAAACAGTAGCCAAAACCAGTTTTTAAAAGCTTACTTATACATTAAAATATTGATAAACAAAACTATTTTTAAAACATTAAAAAGTGCATCATAACCACTGAATGAATGTATATATAAAAGATGTTTAAATATATGTGCAAGAATATATAAAAATATACTTATTT
Organism: Protopterus annectens; assembly: GCF_019279795.1. Lineage (NCBI taxonomy): Eukaryota > Metazoa > Chordata > Ceratodontiformes > Protopteridae > Protopterus > Protopterus annectens. The sequence continues at coordinate 1,656,691,303 of NC_056732.1, forward strand.
AATTTTCTTAAAACCATAATACGTCTCCCTGAAGTGGTTAAAATAGAAAGTGCACCCTTAATTCCAAAAATTAAGGAAAAAGTTGTGTAGGCTCACATTACGTGTGATAATCTTTCCAGAACTATTCTAAACTATTATAAAAGCACACCGTGAAATTATTAAAAACTCTAAAAATAGGAAACTAGGAACAAAGGGGGTCTATAGTTTAGCAGCCCTTAGTTTTAATAATGGGGCAATAGAAATATTCTCATTTAAACCAGGGGCTTTAACAGCATTCAAAGTCACCTGCCAAAATAGCTCACGATATTCAAGTTTGGTTTTCCATGGACCCCCTCTAGCATCAGGAAGAACTGTCTCAAGAACAAAGAAAGAAAAACTTGCATGTTCACATCTCAAACTATGTTTGTACAAAGCATTCTTGTCATTCCTTGTCCTAATGTCATACAAATGCTCATAAATATGTTTTTTTAATTTTCGTTCAGTCTTGCTCACATAAAAGGCTCCGCAGAGCCCACAGATCACTAAGTATACCAAACCACTAGTTTTGCAATTACAATAACTAGTTCCGTAGATCACCTTATTCCTACTAGGAATTAGTATATTATCGGTGTTTGTAATGTAGGCACATTGTGTGCATGCTCCACACCTATATGTTCCTTTCTTATTAATATTAATTCCTCTCATATCTGACTTATAACCTTCAAAAAGATCTTTTAGGTTCTTCCCCTTTTTAAAAATAATTTTCATGGGTTTCTTAGCCCAAACCTTTCAAGTCATTAAGGGTGGTGAATCTGTTCCATTCTCTCCTCAGAATCTCTTCTACTTTCCGAGAATCTGAATTATATTCAATAATAAGTGCCTTATTGTATTGGTCTTCACCCAGACCGATGCATTGTTTCCCAGTAACCAAAGTACCCTTACCTAACAGAGAGAAATATTTTTCTGCACATGAACTCTTGATTTCTGATTTAGTGACTTTCAATAAATCAGCAGGGTAGGCTCTTTCACTAAACAGATCTTCCAAAAATTCACATTCCTCATCAAAGTCCTCATCCACAGAGGTCATTCTGCTAGCTCTAATTAGTTGCCCTTTAAATATACTTTTTTTCTGATGATGAGGGTAATGAAGTTTCGGAAGAACTGATATTAAACCAGTACAATATGAATAAATCTGTTGTGTTGCAAGTAGATGCCAGTCAGAATAGCATAGGAGCTGTGCACCTATGATTCAAGAAGATTTACAGATGCAAGAGACTAAATATGATCACATAGAAAGGAGCTGTTAGCAAAAGTGGATGGATATGAGAAATTATATCAGTATGTCTGTAGTGAAACATATCAGGTTGTGAAAGACCATAAATCCTTGGAAGGTATAATCAGAAAGCCTTTCTGTTAGGTACCTTCAAGACTGCCATTTAATCTACAGACGTCTTCTTCTTTTTCTTTCAGCTGTTCCCATTAGGGGTCGCCACAGCGGATCATCTGTTTCCATTTCTCCCTGTCCTCTGCATTTTGCCCTGTCACACCAACCACCTGCATGTCCTCTCACCACATCCATAAACCTTATCTTAGGCCTTCCTCTTTTCCACTTACCTGGCAGCTTCATCCTTAACATCCTTTTCCCAATATACCCAGCATCCCTCCTCAGCACATGTCCAAACCAATGCAATCTCGCCTCTTTGGCTTTGTCTCCAAACCATCCAACCTGGACTGACCCTCTAATATACTTATTCCTAATCCTGTCTACCCTCATCACACCCAGTGCAAATCTTAACATCTTTAACTCTGCCACATCCAGCTCTGACTCTTGCCTTTTTGTCAATGCCACTGTCTCCAACCTGTATAACATAGCTGGTCTTACTAACCACTTGTAGACCTTCCTTTTCAATCTTACTGGTACTCATCTGTCACAAATCACTCCTTACACTCTTCTCCACCCACTCCACCCTGCCTGTACTCTCTTCTTCATCTCTCTTCCACACTCACCATTACTCTGAACTGTTGATCCCAAGTGTTTAAACTCATCCACCTTTGCCAACTCTACTCATGCATCCTCACCATTTCCTCTATCCTCCTTCTCATTCACACATATATATTCTGTCTTAGTCCTGCTGTCCTTCATTCCTCTCCTCTCTAGAGCATATCTCCACCTCTTCAGGATCTCCTCAACCTGTTCCCTACTCTCACTACATATCACAATGTCATCTGCAAACATCATAGTCCACGGGGGCTCCTGTCTGATCTCATCTCTAAACCTGTCCATCACCACTGAAAATAAGAAAGGGCTCAGAGCTGATCCTTGATGTAATCCCACCTCCACCTAAAACGCATCTGTCACTCTCACTGCAGATCTCACCACTGTCACACTACCCTTGTACATATCCTGTACAACTCTTACATACTTCTCTGTCACTCCCGACTTCCTCATACAATACCACAACTCCTCTCTAGGCACCCTGTCATATGCTTTCTCTAAGTCCACAAAGACACAATGCAACTCCTTCTGACCTTCTCTGTACTTCTCCATCAACACTCTAAGAGCAAACATCACATCTGTAGTGCTCTTTCCAGGCATGAAGCCATACTGCTGATGACTAGTCATCACCTCCCTTCTTAACCTAGCTTCTACTACTCTTTCCCATAATTTCATGCTGTGACTGATCAGTTTTATCCCTCTGTAGTTACTACAGCACTGCACATCACCCTTATTCTTAAAAATCGGTACCAAAACACTTTTTCTCCACTCCTCAGGCATCCTCTTACTTTCCAAGATTTCATTAAACTATCTGGTTAAAAATTCCACTGTCATTTCTCTTAAACACCTCCAAGCTTCCACAGGTATGTCATCTGAACCAACACCCTTTCCATTCTTCATCCTCTTCATAGCTATCCTTACTTCCTCTTTGCTAATTTGTTGCACTTCCTGATTCACTACCCCCACATCATCCAACCTTTTCTCTCTCTAATTCTCTTCATTCATCAGCCCCTCACAGTACTCTTTCCATCTGTTCAACATACTCTCCTCGCTTGTGAGTACGTTTCCCTCATTATCCTTTATCACCCTTACCTGCTGCACATCTTTCTTAGCTCGGTCCCTCTGTCAAGCCAATTGATACAGGTCCTTTTCTCCCTCCTTTGTGTCTATACTTTCATTCAACTCTCAATACGCCTTATCCTTAGCCTTTGCCACCTCTCTCTTTGCAATGCATCTCATCTCCTTATACTCCTGTATACTTTCTTCATCTCTCTGACAATCCCACTTCTTTGCCAGCCTCTTTCTCTGTATACTGTACTGTACTTCCTCATTCCACCACCTCATTCCTTGTCCTCCTTCCTCTGTCAAGATGTCACACCAAGCACCTTTCTAGCAGTCTCCCTTACTAGCTCTGCTGTAGTCACCCAGCTGTTCGGTAACTCTTCACTGCCATCCAATGCCTGTCTTAACTCTTCTCTGAACTCCACCTCACAATCACCCTTTTTCAGTTTCCACCATTTGATCCTTGGTGCTGCCCTCACACTCCTCTTTCTCTTCTTGATCACCAACGTCATTCTACAGACCACCATTCTATGCTGCCTAACTACACTTTCCCCTGTCACCACTTTACAGTCTGAAGTCTCCTTCAAACTGGCCTTCCTACATAGGATATAATCCACCTGTGTGCATCTCCCTCCACTCTTGTATGTCACCCTATGCTCCTCCCTCTTGCTAAAATACATATTCACCACAGCCATGTCCATCCTTTTTGCAAAATCCACTACCATCTGACCTTCTGCATTCCTTTCCTTAACACCATACCTACCCATCACTTCCTCATCTCCTCTGTTCCCTTCACCAACATGCCCATTGAAATCTGATCTGATCACCACTCTCTCACCCTTAGGTACAGTCATCACCACTTCATCCAACTCACTCTAAAATTTTTCTTTCTCATCCATCGCACACCCAACTTGCGGAGCATATGCACTAACAACATTCATCATTACAGGTTCAATTTCCACCTTCATAAACATCACTTTGACACTCTTCACCTCCAAAACACTCTTGGCATACTGTTCCTTCAGAATAACCCCTACCCCATTTCTTCTCCCATCCACACCATAATAGAACAATTTGAACCTGCCTCCAATACACCTGGCCTTACTCCCCTTCCATCTGGTTCATAGGTTCATAGGTTGGTACTAGGCTATCAGCCCTAGGGCCTATACAAGCCTAGCCATAACAATCCCCTGGCTATTTCTTCCCACATTATTTACTTCCCTGGACCCCTGTCTAGCAGGGCGACTGATGTGATCCCCGGGGTGAATTTCCTTTCTCCCATCCAGTCATCAAGGTTCCTTTTGAAGAGGGCCAAAGAGGCACTCTACTTGACATTTATGGGCAATCTATTCCAGAGTCTGGGGAGTCTCTGGGTCAGGAACCTATCCATCCAGCATGTTTTGCTTATTGTGATGACAAGGTTTAGATCCCTGGAGCATGTGGCTCTGAGGGATTGGGATTTCTTTAAGTGTAGCATGTCTAACAGCTCTGGGTTTGACATGGCCTTGTATGTTAAGCAGAGATCGCCTCCGAGTAGACGATATGTGACAGAGTATAGCTGGAGTTTTTTAAGGCGGTCAGCATAGGGCATCTGCTTTAGGCCTGTGATACTTTTAGTGAGGTATTTCTGTGTCCTTTCTAGTTGTTGCAGATATCTTGAGAGGTACATACCAAATGGGGTGTTGTATTATATAATGGGTCTAATGAGGGATGAGTACAGTGGGAGAATGACCTCATTTTTTCTGGATGAAAAGCCCTTAGTGATGAGGTGTGCCACACAGAAGGATTTCCTGACTGTTGTGGCAATGTGGCTATCGAAGGTGAGACCTCTGTCCACCTGTGTCCCTAAGTCTCTTATCACACTTTCGGTGTTTAGTGTACTGCCACCTATATGGTAATTCACGGATACATGTTTTTTCCCAAAGGGGATAACTATACATTTCTTGGCATTGAGCTTGAGCCCATGGCTCTGGCACCAAGCATCTGTTTCTGTAAGGCCCTTTTGTAGAGTATCGACATAATTTGGGGATTCAATAATGGCTCCCAGTTTGCAGTCATCTGCGAACTTTGTTAGCCAGAGTCCTTTAGTGTTGGCCTGTACTTCAGAGAAGTAGATGCCAAACAAGAGCGGTCCCAGGACTGAATCCTGAGGTACTCCACTTGTCACTTGTCTGGAGCTGGATTTGGAGTCGGCTACTTTTACAGTGTGGGTTCTATCAGTAAGCCAGTTAGCAACCCATTGGGTGATGTAGGCATTAATGCCCAGCTTAGTAAGTTTACCTATGATTCCAGAGTGGGGGATGGTGTCAAAGGCCTTGGCAAGGTCTAGATAGGCTGTGTGGACCACCTTACCCTTGTCCATGGCTCTGGAGACTGATTCAAAGAAGTCAATCAGGTTCAGGAGACAAGATCGGCCCTTCACGAACCCAAACTGGGTGGGGTCCAGTGTTTGAAGGTTGCCAATGTCTTTGTTTATAAGTTCCATGATAATACGCTCCATAGCCTTGCAGATAAGGCTTGTCAGACTGATGGGATGGTAGTTTCCTGGATCCATGGTGGATTCCCCCCTTGTGGTGTGGGATAACTGTAGCTCTGCGCCACTCAGTGGGCATGAAACCTGAGGTGAGGCTTTGATTAAACATGACAGTTAGGTGAGGTGCCAGTTCATATTGTAGTTCATGTAGTACACAGCCCGGGATGTCATCTGGTCCCATGGATGCTGTATTCTTAGCTTTGGAGAGTGCATTTTTTACCTGTGTGGCCATTATTACCGGAATTTGGCAATCTTCCAGTATTGAGATGGGCCATTTAGGGGGTGAGAGGGGGGTGAAGTTGGCACTGAATCGATCTGCCAGGATATTGGCAATATCCTTGGGATCAGTATATTTAATGCCATTCTGTTTTAGCTCAGAGCAGATCTGAGCATTGCCATTTAGATTCTTGACATAGTTATAGAATGCCTTGTGGTTGTCTTTGGAATCTTTGGCAATTTTATTTTCATAACTAGCTTTGGAAGATTTTATGAGGGATCTCAGTTTCTTACTGAGGCTGGTAAGGGAGTTTTTTGCATCCTGGGATTTTCCTCTTTTCTGCAACAGTTTCTTCCTTTTGTTGTAAAGTTTGTTTATGGCAGGGGACCACCAGATTGGCTTCCTTTTTTTGGATGACAGCATCTTGGTTCTATTTGGGTGGCATGATTCATGCATGAGTGGATGTGCTCGTACAGTGCTTTAGTGTAGGATTCAGCAGTTGAACTTTCAGTTTTGATTTGAGTAGCATGAAGTTGGCTTTGGAGAAGTTTTTTATGGAGGTTTCCTTACTGGGGGGTGGGGGTGGGATGTGCATGTTAAGGGTGATTAGCTTATGGTCAGACCTGACTAATGAGGGGGTGACCATAGGTGTGGAGCATCGATTTCCCATGCTGGTAATGACCAGGTCTAGCATATTGGAGCCCCTGGTGGGACTATGAATTAGTTGATCCAGGGTGTTGGAATTTATGAATTCCAAGAACCGTTGGGCAAAGGTGTTGGTACATGAGTAGTTTTTCCAGTTAATGGCAGGGTAGTTAAAATCACCCAGTATTAGGGTGTTTGGTTCTATCTTAATATTTTCCAGTATGTTTAGAAAGGTGTAGTAAGAATCTTGGGGTATGGTGGGGGATCTGTAGCAAGCTACAATTTGGATTGTAGTCTTACCTAGTGTTAGTTGCACCTGGAGAATTTCAGACACATTGTGTTGGGCAACTAGCCTGGTGGTGTGAATATCCTTGGTGAATATTGACACTCCTCCACCTTTAGTGTTTTGGTCCTGCTTTGGTGGCCGAAAAGTATGGTAAGAGTTGTAGCCTGGTATTGCAGAGGTGCTCTCTGGAGCCTTGAACCAGGTCTCAGTTACTGCACAGATATCGATGTTCTCCATTTTTAGGAGTGCCTCAAGAGAGTGCATTTTGAGGTTTAGACTTCTAGCATTGAGTAGCATTACCTTCAGATTTTGCATGCTTGTACCTGTTATGGTGGTGGTTTTGTCCTTTGAACTTTGCCTAAAAAAGGCACTATAGGAGTTGCAAGAGCCTTAGCCAGTAACCTGAATCCCAGGGGCAACAGGTGCAGACCATCTCTGACACAGCATCGTGGTCTGTCAGTCATGTTGTCCCAGGCAGACGGATACTGGATCCTCTTTGAATGACACCAGAAGCTTAGCCAATTGTTGAAGTTAATCATTTTGTCCTTATATTGTGGCATCATTCTGGGCAAAGGCAGGATGCTACTCAGGGTTAGGGTCATACCTGCCTGGGCCACATATCCGAGAGCTCTTCCATGTCTCTTTTCATGTAGTCCAGGGAGGTACATCTTAAGTCATTCACTCCAACATGGACAATGACAGAGTCATATTTGTACTTGTTGTGGAGTGACTTGAGTGCATGCATTATGTGGCAGATCCTGGCACCCGACAGGCAGCTGACTATAATTTTCTCCTTTTTCAACCTGGTGAGAGGGACATCAGTGTGCCAGACTATAGAGTCACCTATGACTAAAGTGTTAGGTACATTGTCTTGCCTTAGGGGCTGTTGCTGGGTGGCACACTGGTGTTGTGAACTATGTGACACTTTGGTTGTGATTGGTGTTTGTGTTTCAGCTTCAGGGGTCCTTGTTGCTTGGTCAGGTTACAGTTAAGGGCCTCCACATATGTGGATTTAGTGTTGCTATATGTGGATGTTGGTGGTGTGGGTTTAGAAGGGCTATGTGTTGCTTGAAGTGTAGTGTGGATGTTAACCTTCTCCTCTCGACTGTCTAGCACAATCTTGGGTGGAGAGAGCTTTGCTTCCATTTTGGCTATGTAAGTGCATCTCTCACAGTTGTAGTGTTGGGTGGTAGGAGGAGAGGGTTGTCTGTGTACATGAGGCAATTGCTGCATTGCCCCAGTATGCCCAGATTCACCAGGTGGACAGGATAAATCACAGGAAGCTGACCCTTGGACATGCCTGGTTTGGTGCTTTCTTTTTTGTAAAGTACAGGAGCTGCTTTCCCTTACCTTAGCAAGGTACTTTGCAATTATAGGCTGTTTAGTGCCTCCTATTAATGTCTCCCTATTAACAAGGAGAGTTGAGTGCTTGTATCAGTTTAAGGCTTCCAAGTGCTTTCCAGCAGGTATTAGAGAAAGTGCTAGTCACAGGGATGCTTAAAGGTAAGATGAAAAAAAAATGCACACTGCAGTGTGCACTAGAGAAGTTAGATGTGAAAGTAGGTAACTTAAGTTTTACCTGTTTAAAAAGTTAAGGTTTAGTGGAGAGTTACTATTTTTAAAACAGCAAGATGGATTGAAAGGGGTGGTCACTTTTGTATTCTGGTACTATGGAATACAGTAGGATGGCCAATGAATTTAAATAGTTGAAGGGGAGGGATTTCAAAAATGATGATTTTGTGATTACTCACAAGCCAGTGAAAGTAGAGAGGAAATGAGATGTATGGTCTGATTAACATAAGAGGCAGGCAACTAGAAAGACAGTGGTATTTAGCAAAACAACTGTAACTGGGTGGGAGGGCAGAAAAAAATTTCTGCCTGACTCAGAAGAGAGAAAGAGCTGTGGTCTCTTTTGAAGTTTTAATATGCTGTTAAAGCAGAATGCAAGTAAAACACAAGGTAATAGAAAACAAACCACAGTATTCAAAATATAGAAAGGCAATAAAGTAATACAAAATACAAAAAATAAAAGCAAACTAACCTTTCCTTCACAGCAAAGTGTAGCAGACTCTGGATGAGCCTTTCTGGTAAAGCTCTGAAATGTTTTATTTTACCCCTTAAATAGAAGGTTTAGTTCCTAGCTCCACCCCTCAGTTAACAAATGATTAACCTTAAGTGACCTCTTCTATCTTATGAATGAGTCCTTAATTGATCAGTTCTAATTTCTGCCTGACTCAGTTCTAATTTCTGCCTGACTCAGAAGAGAGAGAGCTGTGGTCTCTTTTGAAGTTTTAATTTGCTGTTAAAGCAGAGTGCAAGTAAAACATAAGATAAAGAAAACAAACCGCAGTATTCAAAATATAGAAAGGCAATAAAGTAATACAAAATACAGAAAATAAAAGCAAACTAACCTTTCCTTCACAGCAAAGTGTAGCAGAGTCTGGATGAGCCTTTCTGGTAAAGCTCTGAAATGTTTTATTTTACCCCTTAAATAGAAGATTTAGTTCCTAGCTCCACCCCCTCAGTTAACAAATGATTAACCTTAAGTGACCTCTTCTATCTTATGAATGAGTCCTTAATTGATCAGTTCTAATTTCTGCCTGACTCAGTTCTAACTTCTGCCTGACTCAGAAGAGAGAGAGCTGTGGTCTCTTTTGAAGTTTTAATATGCTGTTAAAGCAGAATGCAAGTAAAACACAAGATAAAGAAAACAAACTACAGTATTCAAAATATAGAAAGGCAATACAGTAATACAAAAAATATAAGCAAACTAACCTTTCCTTCACAGCAAAGTGTAGCAGAGTCTGGATGAGCCTTTCTGGTAAAGCCTGTTGCACACACAATATATCAACCTTCCTTCTGTCCATCATATCAGCTAGCTCTCTCCCTGTACCAGTCATGCTGCCAACATTCAAAGTTCCTGTCCCCACTACCACACTCCTAACCTTTCTCCTGTCTTCCTGCATTCAGGCATGCCTTCCCCTCTTCTTCTCCTTCTCTTCCTTAGGCCAACAGTAGCCCAATTTCTGCCAGTACCCTGTTGGCTAAGGTTGTTGTTGTTGTGTCTTTCGGCTTTTCCCGATTAGGGGTCGCCACAGCAGAACTCCGGTCCGCTAATGATTGATAGTTGATTTTTACATGCCGAGTTACCAGCCCTGATGCACAACCTTCAACGAAGGTATGCCCATTCACGCATGTCTCCACGCAGAAGACGCTTTAGCTGAGAATCGAACCGGACAGCAATTTATTGTGAGGCGGAAAAAGGTATGATCTAAAAATCAAATACAGACCAGGCAAGGAACTATGGATAATGGATATATTAAATAGATCATAGCTGTCTAAAATGCATGAAGAACTTTTAGAAGAAGAACTAAAGCGTGATTTGGTATCAGTGCAGTTAGTGGCAAAAGAAGAAGAAAGAAAGTAATTCCAGATATATACTGCCACTGATTTAGAAATGCAGTTTCTAAATGAAAATTAATTGAAAGCCTGACCTGAGTAAAAGTCATTGGTTAGGGAAGGAATTCAATCTTCCTTTTACTTCAAGGAAGAAATAAGTTGTGCCCAATGCTTAATGTTGAAAGCTGGCAAAATAATAGTTCCTAATCAAATGAGAAAACAAAGCTTGAGAAAATGAATAAATCACATCTAGGAATAGTAAATTGCTAAGAAAGAGAAATCTACAGAACTGTCCAGAAATGTTAATCTAAATAAAACAAGAGGTGCGGAGATTTGCATATGCAGTTCATTCTTTAATGACAATCCAGAAGAAGAAATTATAGCATACCTATTAGGAAGAAGTCAATGGAGTAGAAAAGGCACAGATTTGTTTTATTTTTAAAAGGCCATGTATCTTAAATGTATTATCTATTTCTCCAAATTACCTAAAGTGACCAAAATGACAGATATGTGGGTGTAATTTGTGCATTGAAGCCTATATTCTTGAGACAGGGGATATGTGATGTTGTCATATCTAATACTGGTCCATGTTATAAAGGGAAAAACTTCAGAATACTCGAGTATGAGTGAGTTTTCATACATAAAATGGCCAGTTTGGGATATCCACAATGGTAAGGAAAAGTGGAGAGAACTACCTGAGTCATAAAAAATATCAGGAGAATGACCAGCAAATAAGAATGAAGATTGTCTTCACACAGTGTTTAGTATACAGGAGTACTGATTTCAGGGACTCAGTCTCTCACCATCTCAGATGTCAATTTTCAGAAGGTTGAAAAGCACATTGACTATTTCAGCTATGTCAGTAAGGCATAAAAATCCATACAAGATAATGGAAATGCTGGAGAAAACCAGCAATGACAGCAATACTATAATTCAGATTCAAGGTAGGTAGGAAAGTAAGTAAAAAAAAAAATGAAAAAAAAAAATAGTTTGAATCTGATGCAGTCAGCCAAATAAACCAATATTATGTGCTATTAAAGCAATAATTGTCTCAAAGGAAGATCAAATGTCGGTAAGGAACTGCATATCATGTTACCAAACACTGAAATGTTGCATTTACTGAAATCATGTCTTTTGAATGTGAATGATTATCTGAGTTGGTTAAAGACAATAATAATAAAAAAAAAAAATCGAATGCAATCCATTTGTAATATTTTTTTTTTTGTGATGTAGATGAAACCTCCTGAATGAAAAAAAGTTGACTGAAAAATATTTTACCAGTTATGGATGAATTATGAAATGCATTTTCTCATGAGTATACTTCTTGGTTACCCCTGTAGTTTCTGATAAAAGTCTTGCAATGGTCCTGTTTCTTAAAGCTGCCATTTCAACGTGTCATTTCCTCTCCCAGTATTTCATAAATTTTATGATGTATATAGCATCAGCAGGACACTGACTCACATTCCTCTTGTCATTCATCACAAGAAAGAGATGTAAACTTAGATATGTTTATTGAAATAGAATTCAAAATCCTGTTGTTATACCTTTAATGTCTTGTGGGGAGATTCTCCCCAGCATACTCAAATGTGAGGGTGTTGTACTCTCATACCCCTGTCCCAAGAAATAGCATGTCAAGAGACTGAGAGTAATCCCAGCAAGGCCAAAACCTCAAATCAATTTGCCAAAACTTTTTTCAGTGATAATGAATTTTTTTCTTTCTCTGCTGTTGTGCGATTTCAGAATTGGTATATATAAATTTGGGGGTGTCCCTTCAGATGGAGGTGTAAGGAGGCTTGTTCCCTGCAAAAAAAAATTGTTCGACATTCATTGAAAGTAGTCTTGCCAAACTACCTTCAGAGTTCTTGCCTTTACTGATATTGCTTTTGATCTATCAGCACGAATCCCTTCAATGTACAGCAATCTCAGAATAAGTAGAATACAGTGTCTGAGGTTGTAGTTCCTCATAATATCCTATACAGAAGAATTATGGTTTGTAGAATTTAAAATCACCTGATAAAGATGATTTATTCTGTAAACTAAATGCCAGAGTTTTGAACATCAGGACATTGCATTCACAACACGGAAAGACCTTTACAACAAAACTCCAGAGAGGTCAACCACACAGGCCTATTCAATATACACACACACATTTATGTTGCCAAATAAAGAATTCAACAGCCAGTCACAGATCAAAAGACTATTTTTTGCAGGTGGGTTATGCTGCACCCCTTTTCTTGTATGAGGCTGTTCCTCCAGCAACCCATAACTTAAATATATAAACTCCATGATCACACTACAGGAATTGCTGATTATCTGCATAGTACCATGTTCAATTGACAAATTTCACTGCCTTATATTTCTTATATGTGTTTTTTGAATTATTTAAGTCAATATCCAGACATTTTATTTCCTGGTATTTAAGTGTACTACCAGCTCCCAAAAGAAAAATGGTCACACTAATCCTTAGAGAAATTATATTTTCAATGGTTCTGACAGAAGTGTACTGCTAACTTACTTAAGTGTCTTAATACACAGTCATGCCATGCTTAAACCTTTGCAACTTGCATGCCACTTCTGGTGGCATAGAGGGATAAAGTTCTGACCATGACTTAGACAATTTGATTTCAATTAGTGGTCTGACAGAGCTGGCAGGGCAAGATGGTCATTCCCATTCTGTGGAAGGGTGGAGAACAGCTGGTCATGCATTGTCACAGTCCCTTGTAGGATGGGCAGTACTGCAAATGTGTGACCTGATAGTGGACATTAGCCTCATCAAGCCACTGCTTTGTGGTGGTCTTAAACATGGTCTGTGGAAGCACATACTCAGTGAAGGCCACTTTAAGCCTAGTCAGTTTCTCTTTTTGTGCTCAAATTAACCTATACCATTTCATTAGAGATTGGCTTTACCCATCCCATGGCTGATAATTATATATTACCCATAATGAGAATAACTACACAGGGCTTTGAGTTTGTACCCTTGTGGGAGGAGAGAGCTGTCTGCTTCCCATCTAATCGAGGGTGATTGGACTAGAGCCCAGATAGAGCATCCTTATTGGCTTGTTTGAGTTAAAAGGGTTATTTGTTGTTTTAGTTAAGCCCCACATTTGCGCTTGCTTGCATGTGGTGGTTACTGTTAGTGGTTATAGACACAATCATTTTGCTTGTTAAATTTTCCCTTAGCACTTTCCTTGTGGCCCTCCAGAGGTTTTTGTGGCCCTGCTCTACTGTCAAGTAACACTAAGCCTAGCCTCAGAGATACCAACACCTCTCACCCACTAGTCATTCCTAATTGTGACCTATTTTCCTGGCCATATAAATTTACCTAACACTATGGACTGAATTTCCCACAGTTTTTCAAGCTAGCTTGGTCAACAGTTTTTCAAGCTAGCTTGGTTTCCATCTCTCTCAACTTTCTGATGTAAAAGCCCGCATTTGCACTTGTTTCCCCCCTTTCCTGTAACTAGTTTAGTCGAGATATAGATTCTTAATTTTAGCACTTGAATTTGCTTATTCATGATCAGCATTTGTTCAGAACATGTAAGCACTAAATGACCTACTAATTACTACAGCACTCAACCTTCCTCATTACCTAGAGGAAAACAGTTTTGGTACTTACTTTCCTCACTTGCTTAGAGAAAAAAAGCTCTTGTACTCACTTTCCTCACTTATCTAGAGGAAAATAGTTTTTTTATTCAAGCATGTCCAAGGGTCAGCTCCCAGTGTTCTCTCCTGTCTATCTGATGAATATGGGCATCTTGGGGCAATGTGGAAATTGCCTCATGTACACAGACAACACTCGCCTCCTACCACCCAACACTACAACCTGTGAGAGATGCAGTTATCTAGTCAAACTGGAGGTAAAGCTGTCTCCAATCAAGACTGAACTTGACAGTCAAGAGGAGAAGGTAAACACTTGCACCACACCATACTCATCACATAGTCTCACTAAATCTACACCTCCAAAATCCACACATAGAAACACAAAAACATTCGCGGAGGCTCTCAATAATAATCTGCTCAAGCGACAGAGACCTCCAAAGCAGAAATGCAAGCAACCTCCACCCCAACACAACCCAAATGACACATAGCCCACAGACTCAATGTGCCACTCAACCACAGTCAATAAGGCAAAACAACGTACCCAACACACTGGTCATAGGTGACTATAGTCAGGCACACTGATGTCCCACTCACCAGGCTAAGGAGAAGGTTACTGTCAGCTGCCTGTCGGGTGCCAGGATCCCCCACATAACTCATGCACTCAGGTCACTCCACAACAAGTACAAATATGACTCTGTCATTGTCCATGTTGGTGTGAACAACCTGAGATGTACCTCCCTGGACTACATGAAAAGAGACATGGAAGAGCTCTCCGATCTTGTAGCCCAGGCAGGTATGACCCTAGCCCTGAGTAGCATTCTGCCATCACCCAGAATGATGCTGCAGTACAAGGACAAAATGATTGACTTCAACAATTGGCTAAGCTTCTGGTGCCATTCTAAAGGGATCCAGTATCTGTCTGCCTGAGATGACATGGTCGACAGACCATGATGCTTTGCCAGAGATGGCCTGCACCTGTCACCCCTGGGATTCCGGATACTGGCTAAGGTTCTTGCTGCCCCTATAGTGCCTTTTTTAGGCAAGGTTGAAATGACAAATTCGCCACCATAACAGGAACAGGAAAGCAAAAACTAAGGGTGATGCTACTCAATGCTAGAAGTCTAAATCTCAAAATGCACTCACTCGAGGCACTCCTTAAAATGGAGAACATCGATATCTGTACAGTGACTGAGACCTGGTTCAAGGCTCAAGAGAGCACCCCTGCACTACCAGGCTATAACTCATACCACGCTTTTCGGCCATGTAACCTGGGTCAACACCAAAGGCAGAGGTGTGTCCATATTCATTAAGGATATCCACACCTCCATGCTAGTTGCTCAGCATAATGCAGCTGAGGTTATCCAAGTGCAACTAACTCTGGGCAAAACTGCAATCCAAATTGTAGCTTGCTACAGATCACCCACCATGCCCCTGGATTCCTACTCTTCTTTTCTTGATGTACTGGAAAATATTAGGGATCAACCAAACACCCTAATAATGGGCGATTTCAACTACCCCACCATTAACTGGAAAAACTACTCATGTACCAACTCCTTCGCTCAACACTTTCTGGAATTCATAAACTCCAATGCCCTGGATCAACTTATCCACACCCCTACCAGGGGCAACAATATCCTAGATCTAGTCATTACCAACATGAGTGACCGGTGTTCCACACCTGAAATCAACTCCTCATTGGTCCGATCCGACCATAAGCTAATTACCCTAGATATCCACATCCTGCACCCACCCCCCATTAAGGAAACCATGGTAAAACATTTCTGTAAAGCCAACTTCATGCTTCTTAAGACAGAAGTGGTGAACTTCATGACACCCATGCAGATGGACAATACAGTTACAACTACTGAATCCTACACAATTGCACTTTATAAGCACCTACATGAGTGCATGGATCATGCTATCCCAAACAGAACCAAGACACTATCCTCCCAAAAAAGGAATCCAATCTGGTGGTCCCCTGCCATAAACAAACTGTACAACAGAAGGAAGAAACTGTTGCAAAAGAGAGTAAAATCCCATGAGTGGAGGAGCTCCCTGGTCAGCCTCAGTAAGAAGCTGCAATCCCTGATAAAATCCTCCAAAGCTAGTTATGAAAACAAAATTGCCACTGATTCTAAAGACAACCACAAAGCATTCTATAGCTATGTCAAGAATCTCAATGGCAACACTCAGATCTGCTCTGAGTTACAGCACAATGGCACTAAATATACAGACCCAACTGATATTGCCAACATCCTGGCAGATAGGTTCAGTGCTAACTTTACCCCCCTCTCACCCCCTAAAGAGCCCATCTCTATACCGGAAGAATGCAAAGTTCCTGTAATCACGGCTGCACAGGTAAAAACCACACTCTCCAAAGCCAAGAACGCAGCATCCATGGGACCAGACAACATCCCAGGCTATGTTCTACATGATCTACAGAACGAACTGGCACCCCACCTAAGTACCATGTTCAGTCATAGCCTCACCTCAGGCTTTGTGCCTGCTGAATGGCGCACATCGACGGTTATCCCACTCCACAAGGGGGGAGCCACCACGGACCCCGGGAACTACTGCCCCATTAGCCTGACAAGCCTGGTCTGCAAGGCCATGGAACATATCATCATGGAACTTATAAACAAAGACATTGGTAATCTCCGAACTCTGGACCCCACACAGTTCGGGTTTGTAAAAGGCAGATCATGTCTCCTAAACCTGATAGACTTCTTTGAAGCAGTCACCAAAGCTGTAGACAAGGGTAAGGTGGTTCACACAGCCTATCTAGATCTTGCCAAGGCTTTCGACACCATCCGCCACTCTGAAATTATAGATAAACTCACTAAACTAGGTATAAATCCCTATGTCACAAGATGGGTTGCCAACTGGCTCACTGACAGAACCCACACTGTGAAAGTAGCAGACTCCAAATCTGACTTCAGACCAGTGGCAAGTGGAGTACCACAGGGTTCAGTCCTGGGTCCTCTCCTGTTTGGTATCTAATTCTCTGAAGTGCAGGCTAACACAGAAGGTCTTTGGCTAATGAAGTTCGCAGATGACTGCAAACTAGAAGCCATAATCGAAACTCCTAATGATGTGGACATCCTACAAAAGCGCCTCACTGAGACAGATGCCTGGTGTCAAAGCCATGGCCTCAAGCTCAATGCCAAAAATGTGCATTGTCATCCCCTTTGGTAAAAACTTTGTACCCATGAACTAATACATAGGTGGTAGTATACTTAACACCGAAAGTGTGATAAGAGACCTTGGGACACAGGTGGACAGTAATCTCTCCTTTGATAATTGCATTGCCACAGAAGTCAGGAAATCCTTCTACGTAGCACACCTCATCACAAAAGGTTTCTCATCCAGAAATATGAGGTCATTGTTCCCCTCTACTCATCACTCATTAGACTCATTATAGAGTACAATGCTCCTTTTGGTATGTACCTCACAAGACATCTACAACAACTGGAAAGGCTGCAGAAATACCTCACAAAGAGGATTACCGGCCTCAAACAGATGCCCTACGCAGACCATCTAAAAAAACTCCAGCTTTACTCCGTCGCATATCGCCTACTCAGAGGTGATCTCTGCCTAACATACAAAGCTATGTCAAACCCAGAGCTGTTGGACATGCTCCACTTAAAGAAATCCCAATCCCTCCAAGCTACACGCTCTTGGGACCTAAACCTTGTCACCACAATAAACAGAACATGCCGGTGGGATAGACTACTTTCCCAGAGACTTCCTATACTCTGGAATAAACTACCTATCTATATCAAACAAAGCTCCTCATTAGCACTCTTCAAGAAAAATCTTGATGATTGGATGGGAAATAGGAAATCCCCCCCCCCCCCCCCCGGGGGATCACTTCTGTGGCTCTGCTCGACAGTGGCACATGAAAATAATTTTCTTGGGTGGCAAAAGCCAGGGTACCTTTTTGGCTGGGCTTGTATAGGCGCCTGGGCCAATAGCCTAGTACCTACCTATGAACCTATGAACATGAGCATCCTGAAACAGTGCAGCAACTGCCTCATGTCCACTGACAACCCTCTACTCCTAGTCCACACAAACTTAACATGTGAGAGAGGTAACTATATTGAGAATCTTGAATCCATGCTCTCTCACACACCAGTCAGCACATATGACAATCCGCAGGTTGTCAGCATGCACACCTCACCTCCAACTCCACCCAAACCTACATCATACATACCTAAAAATGTGGAGGTCCTTACTAGAAACATACCTAAACATCAGAGACCTCTAAGACACAAGCACACTACACATAATACTTCCTCTGCAGAACACAGTACACATAATAGCTTATGCACCAGTGTCTCACCTGTCAAGCCCTTAAGCAAAACACAAAACCAAACATATTAGTCATAGGTGATTCCATCATGAGATCCACAGATGTCCCTCTCACCAGGCTGGATAAGGAGGAGGCAGGCCACGGTCAGCTGTCTGTCAAGTGCTAGGATCAACCTTATCACACATGCACTCAAGTCTCTCAACAACAGGTACTGTTATGACTCTGTCATAGTCCATGTTGGTGTGAACGACTTGAGATGTACCTCTCTGGAATATCTGAAGAGAGACATGACTGAGCCCTTGAACTAATTGTCTCAGGCAGGTATGTCTCTAGCCTTAAGCACCATTTTACCTTCACCTAGAATGATGCCTCAATACAAACAGAAAATGACAGACTACTATAATTGTCTTAGTTTCTGGTGTCATTCTAAGGGAATCCAGTATCTCTCAGTCTGGGATGACATGATCGACAGACCTCAATGCTTTGCCAAAGATGGTCTTCATCTGTCACTCCTGGGATTTCAGCTACTGGGTAAGGCTCTTACCACCCCCATACTGCCCTTTTTAGGCAGTGTCTCAAGGACAAAATTCTCAAAGTAAAATCTCCATCTAAAAACAACCTCAGGGTTATGCTGCTAAACACTAGGAGTCTTAACATGAAACTGTGCTCACTGGAAGCAGTCCTCACCTTGGAAGACAAAAAATGTGTGCAGGCACAGAGACCTGGTTCAAGGCTGTGGACAGCACCTGAGCCATACTGGGTTGTACTTCCTTTCACATGTTCAGACCATAAACTGAAGCCATGAAAACCAAAGGAGGTGGTGTATCAATATTCAGTAAAGATAAATGCACCTCCAGATTAGTTAAACATTATAATTCCCTTGAGATACTTAAGGTGCAATTAACTGCTGGTAGGACACCTGTTGAAGTCAGGACACCTAGTCTGTCTATTTGGATCTACTTGAGTCTATCAAGATACATCCAAACTCTGTGGGTTTGGGTGACTTTAACTACCCATCTATTGACTGGGTAACTTACTTGTGCTCAAACACACTTGCCCAAAGGTTCCTTGACTTTGTTAACTCCAGTGCCCTGGAACAGCTGGTTGACACCCCCACAAGGAGTGCCAACATCCTTGATCGGGTGCTTACCAATATGGGGGACCACTGGAGCACCCCCCACTGCTCCACTGTGAGGTCTTCCCTGATGAGCTCTGACCACAAATCAGTCTCATTTGAAGAAACTGTCAGACCTGACCCTCCCTCAGCAGCTACTAAACTAAAAAACTTCTCCAAAGCAGATTATAACCTCTTAAAGGATGGTATAAATAGCTTCACTGCATCACCCTCCCCAGATGAAACTGGCAACTGTGCCGAGTTCTGCACCATTTCGTTATACAAACATCTTTATAACTGCATTGACTTGGTCATACCTGATAGGACCAAAACAAGCTCCTCAAGGAAGAGCAAACCTGTCTGGTGGACAAGTACCATTAACAAACTTTAAAATAAGAGGAAGAAATTGCTGTCTAAGAGTAAGAGGTAGCAAAACCTAAACTGGAAAGACTCCCTCCTCAGCTTAAGCAAATAAGACTTCTTTTGAAGTCCTCCAAAGCAAACTACAAATCCAAATTAGCTTCCTCAACTGACAACCATAAAGTGTTCTTTAGTTACATCCTTAACCTAAAAGGAAAGGCCCAGATTTCTGCCAAACTGGTAGTTAATGGTACCACAAATACTGAGCCTGTGGACATAGCTTATCTGTTGGCCGACAGGTTTTGTGAAAACTTCACTCCCCTGTTCCTGTCACACGTATCCCAGCACATCCCTACCACCTGTCCCCTACCTTGTATCTTTAAAGAGCAAGTCAAACACCCTCTCTAAGGCCAAAAACACAGCATCTATGGGACCTGATAACATCCCAGGCTGTGTCCTACATGGGCTGCAACAAGAATTAGTAACACCATGGACACTCTTTTTCAATCATAGTCTAAGCACCAGCTTCATCCCAGCTGAAAGGAAAATGGCCACCGTTATTCCCCTGCACAAAGGCGGTGCTTCCACTGACCCTGGAAACTACAGACCTCTTAGCCTGACTAGCCTTATCTTCAAGGTCATGGACCTAATCAACAAAGATATAGGTAGTCTCCAAACACTTGACCCTACTCAGTTTGGATTTGTCAAAGGGAGATCATGCCTGTTAAACCTGGTGGACTTCTTTGAGACAGTCACCAAGGCCCTGGACAAGGGAAAATCTATGCATACAGCCTACCTAGACTTAGCCAAGGCATTTGACACTATCCCCCTCTCAGGCATCATTGACAAACTCACCCAGCTAGGTATCAACCCTTATATCATTAGATGGGTTGCTAACTGGCTCACTGATAGATCACATATAGTCAAAATAGGGGAGTCCACCTCCAACAGCAGACCTGTAACCAGTGGTGTTCCACAGGGATCAGTACTGGGACCTCTACTGTTTGGAATCTTTTTCACCAAAGTACAAGCAAAAACTAAAGGTCTATGGCTGACAAAGTTTGCTGATGACTGCAAACTGGGAGCGGTCATAGAATCTCCAAATGATGTCAGCATCCTACAAGAGGGTCTTACACAAACAAATGATTGGTGCCAAAGTCATGGCCTTAAACTCAATGCAAAAAAATGTATTATCATCCCTTGCAGTAAGAGCGATGTTTCTGCTAACTACTACATCAATAGCAACACCCTAAGTATGCACTCAGTGGTGAGAGACCTGGGCACAGAGGTTGACTGATGGCAACCTTAACTTTGATCACCATGTCTCCACAGTGGTAAGAAGGGCATTCTATATTGCTCATCTCATAAGTAAGGGAATTGCCCCCAGAAAAAAAGAAGTTATAACCTCCGTGTTCTCTTCCCTCATCAGGCCAGTAATTGAGTACAACGTCCCTTTTGGTATGTACCTTTCCAAGCACCTGCAGCAATTGGAAAGACCACAAAGGTTCCTCACAAGGAAAATTCAAGGTCTTCAGCATCTGTTCTATGTGGATCGTCTGAAATCACTCACTTTATTCTGTTTCAAATAGACTACTCAGAGGCAATCTCTGTCTTGCATATAGGCAATCTCTGACCCTACTTTAATGGAAATGCTACATATCCGCAAATCAAATGTTACACAGGTTACTCGCTCTAAGGATCTTAACCTGGTGTGTGACATTAATAGAACCTGCTGGAGGGACAGCTTTGTCTCCTAGAGGTTAACACACCTTTGGAACAGACTCCCACTTCATGTCAAACAGAGCACCTCATAGGCCCTCCTCAAATGTAATCTGGATGACTGGATGGGTAACCATAAATTCCCCCTGGGGGTTCTACCTGTGTCCCTCTTGGACAGGGGCAATAGATACTAATCATGGAAATAAGGATAGAACTTGGCTGGGCTTATAAGGGCCCTAGGGCCATTAGCATAATAACTTTCTATGATCCTAGGAACTAGAATCATACCATAGATAATATGAGGGGACTCATGCATGAGATAAAGCATTTGGGTGTTGCCTATGTCCATTAGTAGTACAGCGGGCAGTCCTGTGGTAAATTTTCTGTTTCCCATTCATAGATCGAGGTTGTGCTTGAATTGCTTAATGTGAATGGGGAGTCTGTTTTAGAGCAGTGGTGTCCTCTGTGAGATATTCCTGTCCCTCCAAACCATTCCGTTGATGTTGCAGAAGAAGTTTAGATCCCTAGACCAACTGTTTGTTGACTTGTTGATGTGCAGTAAATCCATCAATATTGGATCAGAGGATGCCTTGTATGGCAGACATAGGTCATCTTAGCATATAGCGACAGGACTTTTAGTTGGTCTGTGCAGGACATGTTGTTTAGACCTTGTATTCTTTAGTAAGGTATCTCTGTGGGTGCTTCAGTTTTTGCATATGGCTGGACAGATACATGTCACAGGGGGCATTATATTCAATGATTGGCCTAATGACAGCTGAGTAAAGGGGGACAATGACATTTCTAGATCTAGTCACAATCCCTTCGTTTGTAAGCTGTGCAATATAGAAGGACTTTCTCACAACAATGGATACATGTTGGTCAAAAGTTATGTCATTGTCCACATAAGTTCCCAAATCCTGAACAACTGGCTCAACTCTTAGGGGCATATTGTAAATGTGGCAGTTCCCTGGGGTAGATGACTTCCCAATTGATGCAATAATGCATTTTTTGGCATTTAGTTTCAGTCCATGATTTTAGCACCAGGTATTTATTTGGGACAAACCTTCCTACAGATGGATAAGTGATCTGGGGATTCAATGACTGCTCTTATCTTGCAAACTTAGTCAGCCATAGCCCTTTGATATTGGTGTTTACTTCAGAAGAGTAGATGCTACACAAGAGAGGTTGCAGCATAGAACCCTGGGAGACTCCACTGGTGACTGGTCTCTTTTTGGAGGTAACTTCCCCTATTTTGATGTCCTGAGTCCTATCTGTTATGCCAGATGGCAATTCAGCATTTGACACAGGGGTTTATAGGTTCATAGGTGTGTACTAGGCTAATAGCCCTGGGGGCTTTACAAGCCTAGCCCATAGGATTACCCTGGCATCGTGCTACCCGAACTTAGTTCCCAGTGCCTCTGTCGAGTAAAGCCACTGGAGTGATCCCAAGGGCAAATTTTCTATTTCCCATCAACTCATCAAGATTTCTCTTGAAGAAGGCCAGTGAGCTGCTCTGCTTGACATGCATGGGAAATCTATTCCATAGCATGGTCAGTCTCTGGGTTATGAACCTGTCTGTCCAGCATGTTCTGTTGATTGCGGTAATGAGATTGAGTTCTCTGGAGCATGTGGTGTGGAGGGATTGGGATTTCTTTAGATATAGCATTTTTAACAGAGCTGGTTCAGACATGGCTTTGTAAGTCAAGCAGTGATTGCTTCTAAGTAGGTGATATAAGACAGGAAATAGTTGGAGTTTTTTTAGTCTGTTCATATAGGACAAATGTTTAAGGCCTAGGATCCCCTTTGTAAGGTACTTTTGCAGCCTCTCCAGTTGTTGCAGGTGTTTAGTGAGGTACATGCCAAATGGGGCATTGTACTCAATGATTGGCCTAATGAGGGAAGAGTAACGGGAGACAATGACCTCTTTTTTCCTGGATGCAAAACCCTTAGTAATGAGATGTGCCACATAGAAGAACTTTCTGACCACAGTGACAATGTGGTGGTCAAAAGAGCGGTTGCTGTCAACCTGTGTTCCCAGATCTCTTATGACGCCTTCTGTGTTCAGTGGACTACCATTGATGTGGTAATTCATGGGAACGTTTTTTTTCCCAAAGCAGAAGACAACACATTTTTGGCATTGAGCTTAAGGCCATGGTTCTGACACCAGTTGCTGGTCTCAGTGAAGCCTTTCTGTAGGATGTCAAAATCACTCAGGGAGTTAATAATAGCACCCAACTTGCAATTTTCTGTGAACTTTGTCAGCCAGAGTCCCTTCATTTTGGCCTGGACTTCAGAGAAGTAGATACCAAACAGGAGAGGACCCAGGACCAAACCCTGTGGGACTCCCCTCATGACTGGTCGGCAGTCTGACTTGGAGTCAGCTACTTTCACACTGTGGGTTCTACTTTTGAGCCAGTTTGCAGGCCACCTAGTGATATAGGGGTTGATGCATAGCTTAGTGAGTTTTTCTATGATTCCTGAGTAGGGAATGATATCAAAGGCCTTGGCCAGATCAAGGTAGGCTGTATGAACCACCTTGCCTTCATCCACAGCTCTGGTGACTGACTCAATGAAATTGACCAAGTTGAGCAGGCATGATCTACCCTTCACAAAACCAAACTGTGTGCGATCCAGAGTTTGGAGATTCCCTATATCCTTGTTTATTAGGTCCACGATGATGTGTTCCATAGCTTTGCATATCAGACTTGTCAGGCTAATGGGGCGATAGTTCCCAGGGTCTGTAGTCGCTCCACCTTTGTGGAGAGGGATGACTGTAGCAGTGTTCCATTCAGTAGGGATAAAGCCTGAGGTGAGGCTGTGATTCAACAGGGCACACAGGTGAGGTGACAGTTCACTCTGTAGTTCATGTAGAACACAGCCAGGGATACTGTCAGGTCCCATAGAAGCTGAATTCTTGGCCTTGGACAGTGCTGTTTTAACCTGTGCAGCATTAATACTGGGTGCCTGGCAATCTACTGGTATTGTGATTGGTCCTATGGGGGGAAGGGGTAAAGTTAGCACTGAATCTGTCCGCCAGTATATTTGCAATATCTGTTGGCTCGGTATAGGAGGTACTATTGTGCAGTAGCTCAGAGCAAACCTGGGTATTGCCATGGAGATTCTTTACATAACTATAAAAGGCCTTGTGGTTGTCTTTACTATCTACTGCAATTCTGTTTTCATAGCTAGCTTTAGATGATTTGATGAGGGATTTCAACCTTTTGCTGAGGCTGGTAAGGGAGTTTTTCCAGTCTTGGGACTTCACCTTATTCCACATCAGTTTCCTAATTCTGTTGTAGAGTTTGTTTATGGCAGGGGAACACCAGATTGACTTCCTTTTTTTTGAGGAGAGCGTCTTAGTTCTATTGGGTATGGTGACATCCATGCATTTGTGTACATGTTCGTATAGTGCATTGGTGTATAATTTGGCAGTCATGCAACTATTCCCCATTTGCATGGGTGCCGTGAAGTTAGCCAGCTCTGTTTTTAGGAGCCCAAAGTTAGCTTTGGAGAAGTTTTTCATGGTGGTTACCTTTGCTGGGCGGTGGGGGTGGGGGGTGGGTGGGAGGGATGTGGATTTCCAAGGTGATTAGCTTGTGATCGGATCTAACCAGGGAGGAGTTGACTATTGGTGTAGAGCAATGGTCACCCATGTTAGTAATGACCAGGTCAAGGATATTGCTACCTCTAGTGGTGGTAAGAATGAGCTGGTACAGGGCATTGGAATTAATGAATTCCAGAAAGTGTTGGCAAATGTATTGGTACATGAATAGTTTTCCCAGTTAATAGAGGGATAGTTGAAGTCGCCCAGTATGAG
The DNA here is from genome assembly GCF_019279795.1 of Protopterus annectens. Taxonomy (NCBI): domain Eukaryota; kingdom Metazoa; phylum Chordata; order Ceratodontiformes; family Protopteridae; genus Protopterus; species Protopterus annectens. Next base: position 1,656,716,342 of record NC_056732.1, read on the forward strand.
AGTGTTAGGTTGGACCCTAATATTCTCCATGGTGCTTAGGAATGTGGAGTGTGAATCTTGGGACATGGTTGGGGACCTATAGCAGGCTACGACCTGAATCGCTGTCTTACCCAATGTTAGTTGCACCTAAACTATCTCAGATGCGTTATGTTGGGCTACCAGTCTGGAGGTGTGCGCATCCTTTATGAATATGGAAACACCACCGCCTTTGGAGCTTCGGTCCAAGTTCTGGGGCCGAAAGGTGTGAAATGAGTTGTAGCCTGGTAGTGCAGGGGTGCTTTCTGCTGCCTTGAACCAGGTCTCTGTTACAGCACAAATGTCAATGTTCTCCATTTTAAGGAGTACTTCGAGCGAGTGCATTTTGAGATTTAGACGTCTAGCGTTAAGCAGCATGATCCTAAAATTGGATTTGTTTGTAGCTGTTACAGTGGTAATTTGGTCTTTGTAACACCGCCTAAAAAAGGCACTATAGGGGTGGCAAGAGCCTTTGCCAGTATCCAGAAGCCCAGGGGTGACAGATGCAGGCCATCTCTGGCAAAGTATCGAGGTCTGTCAGTCATGTCATCCCAGGCAGACAGATACTGGATCCCCTTGGAATGACACCATAAACTTAGCCAATTGTTGAAATCAATCATTTTCTGCTTGTACTGTGGTATCATTCTGGTTGATGGTAGGATGCTGCTCAGGGCTAGGGTCATACCCACTTGGGCTACATAATCCGAGAGCTCCTCCTTGTCTCTTTCATGTAGTCCAGGGAGGTACGTCTCAGGTCATTCACACCCACATGTACAATGACAGAGTCATATTTGTACCTGCCATTGAGGAACCTGTGGCAGATCCTGGTGCCTGATAGGCAGCTGTTACCTTCTCCTTATTCAACCTAGTGAGTGGGACATCAGTGTGCCTCACTGTTGAGTCACCTATGACTAGTGTGTTGGGCATGCTGTTTTGCCTCAGGGGCTTTGGATGAGTGGCACACTGTTTAGGAGAGTTATGTGCCTCGTGATTAGTATTGTGTTGTGGTGGTCAAGTGCGTTTCTGCCTTGGAGGTCTCTGCTGTTTGGCTAGATTTTTATTGAGAGCCTCTGCGAAGGTGGGTGTGTGGTTTGTGTTTTTATGTGAAGGCAATGCTGGTATGTGTTCTGGAGGGCTATGTGTTCCATGTGGTGTGGTGCAAGTGTTGCCCTTCTCCTCTTGACCAACTATTCCGGTCTTGGCTGGAGAGTGCGTGGATTCCAATTTGGATATGTGTAAGTGCATCTCTCACAAGTCTGAGTGTTGGGGGGTAAGAGGAGAGGGTTGTCAGTGTACATGAGGCAGTTGCTACATTGCCTCAGGATGCCCAGGTTCACCAGGTTAATAGGAGAAAGCACAGGGAACTGACCTTTAGATATGCCTGGAGGGGTGGGCATTAATAAGTACTGGAGCTGTTTCCTTGTAGGACATTTAGTGCTTGTAGCACTTTTGTGTACAACAATAATTGCTACAAGAAGTCTGGTAAAGTGCTAAACTAACATGCTAGTAAAAGTGCAGGAGATAATTTGTAAAGGTGTAAATGATCTTTAAGCCACATTTCTATCCTGTATTTTATGCAAGCAATAATGCCTGACATGGTGTTATTGTGGAAATAATGCACACTCAGAGGTGTTCTGAGACCCAATGCGGCAAACACAGGGTCACTATACCGCTGGAAGTACATTATTTTCACAATACCACACACCATGGAGGGCATAATTGTGCTTAGAGAATGGACTATCTGTTAAATTGTTTTATATTTTTTGAATTACTATACATATATATATATATATATATATATATATATATATATATATATATATATGTGGGTCTACTGCTCTACATCGAAAATACACTTCTTCGAAATAGAGCACCAGACCCTACACTTCAGTGAAAGTTCACTTCAACGAAAGTGCACTTTCACTGAAATCTAGTTCCCTGGACGACCCCCCCCCCAAAAAAATAAAACATTAAAACATGTTTTTGCAGGGCCCCCCTGCACCCCCATTTGGGGAGCTGTGCCCCCCACACCCTCTCTACTTAAATATACAAACTCCAAGATTGCAATACAGCAGGCAAAAGGGAATATTCCCATTCCACGCTGTAGTGTGACTGCCAAAGTCAATGTTCAAAGTTTCACTATTTCGAACAAGTGGGATCGGTGAAGTGGGGTTCAAAGTAGTGAAACTCTGAATATTTGCATGGATCTCATATATATATATATATATATATATATATATATATATATATATATATGTATATGGATCTAGGGCACTCTACCGAGTGCCCATTTCACCAAAAGTAAAACGGGCGAGCACACTTTCGCGACAGTGTGCTAAAAAAAAAAAGTAGGGAAATGGCTGTTGCGGAGATCGTAGCACAGAGGGCATAAGGGAATATTCCCTTTTCCCCATTGTAGTGTGATCTCGGAGTGAGAATATAAAAGTAGGGGGATGCAGGAGGGCTTGTCCCCCTGCGTTGTGATTTCTGTGCATTTTTGTTTTTAATTTTGTAAATTTTTTTTTAAGCACACTTTTGCAAAAGTGTGCTCACCAGTTTCACTTTCGGTGAAATGGGCATTCAGTAGAGTGTCCTAGATATATATATATATATATATATATATATATATATATATATATATATATATATATATACACATACATACATACACATTATTTTGAATATTAAATAGTTCCACCTCCTAATACTTCAACCTTGATGTACTTTATGTAATTGTTTTTGGACAAAGTAGTTTACATCCAAAATATAAGTTATCTAGGTACCTGATGTCTACACGCACACACACACACACACACACACACACACACACACACACACACACACACACACACACACACACACACACACATTCAGAAGCACAAACAGACCCACAGACATATTTACAGGAAAAACCCACATTCAAAAACAGACAGAATGAATCACACAAGCATATACATAGATACAAAGACACACATAAACTGCACTTAACATCAGTTTTGTTAAACAAACACATCCTTTTCTTGAAGAATGAAATTATAGTTTTACTCCTTTAGTAATCTAGTAAAAAAACGCTGTACATGACAACCCCCCGCCAAAATAAAAAAGAATATAAGGATTACCAATGCCTTCCTTCTTTCCTGTACTGAGTTTTGCTGCCCTTTTTATGGATAAACCACTGTGGGTTAAATTCAGTTAATAATTGCAAGGTTTCATATCTTTTATTTAAAAGAAAATGGACTGACTGCCTATTTCTCTCTCTCTCTGTCTGTCTGTCTCCCTCCCTCTCTGTTTCTCTCACACACACACTATTAGTTTTTAGATTATTTTTAATTTTACTTTCATGATTGCTAAACACCAAAATGCTGGTTAGCGAGTGTTAAAAATGGTGTTCATTTGCTTTTTAACTGTCCGAACTTCACAGCAGCTTAATATTCTGCTGTGAAGTTGCAGACTCGTTTTTTAGTGGGCATTACCAGTATATTAACACCCTGCTGGACAATGTCCATTCTCCAATCAGGATGGCAATGTACAGGTCACCTATTCTCTAAAAATGTCTTTGAATGCACAATCAGAATACGTTAAAGCAAGATTAATTCATTATTTATTTATTTATTTATTATTTTTGCAAATGTTATATGTCAAGTAAATATATATTTAAAGAAACATGCAGGAATAACACATATTCTCTGTCAGAAAATAAACATATGAATATATATTTCTATCTTAAAATGATTTATCAGAGATATTTAAACCAACCTCTTGTTGTAGTAACAGAATAATTTCTGTACCACCAGAGAGATATATATTTTAAATAAGCTGTTACCATTGCAAATGATCAAGTTTTTGAAAAACAACTGATCATATTTTATTAATTATATCAGTTGTTTACTTTCCAAATAATGCAACAAACTTGGTCAGGTGTTTCATAATCTGAAACCATTTTTTCTTTCTGTCGTGGAGTTCCTCCCACAAATTTCAACAGAATGTGGACATATAAATGCATTAATTCACTATATCTACTGCTTTAAATGTATGTTACACAATCATTAATCATTAGCCAACAGAATGTGGACATATAAATGTATTAATTCACTATACACTGCTTTAAATGTATATTACACAATAATTAGCCAACAAAGCAAAGAGTACCCAGATTACTTACAAATAATAGTAATTTCTAGACACGTACAATAAGAAATAATTGCCTTTTGAGCACGGTACTTGACATATGTCTTTAGTTAGGACACTACTCTCTTTGTTTTTAGGTCACATTACCTGCAGATGGAGTACCCTTCTGTTTTAAAAATCAATCATCCAATCCTTTCAGACAACAGGCAACTTTTTATGTGTTAAATTTCTGGACAAACTCTTTGTGTTATAGAAAGTAGTGTGATATTCTGTCAATGTTCATCTCGTGGAACTTACATTTCCAGTTAGTATGAGAGGAAATCAAAAGAGCAAAGCTCATTTATATATCGACTGAAAGAATGTTAAGATAAAATGATTTTATTTACCACCTTCTTCAGATAAGTAGACTAATACGGTTACAAAATGAGCAGTAACAGACACATGCCAGATGTTTCCTTTTTTGTCATGAGTGTATCCTGAATGTTAGGTAAATAACCACATTTGAAGCATTGAATTAGTTTTTTCTGTTCTTTGGAGGTAAGCAGTAACTTGAATTAGATAATACTTATAAAACAACCACAGGGGTTGGGGTTGGCACAATGTTTAAGGTGTTTTTCTCACACATACAAGGTGCAGAATCTGAGTCTCACCTGTGAAGGAAATTGGCTTGAGTTAAAATGACCCACAAGAGCACCTAGCCTAGGGCTTACAGACAAGTAAGACTTCTATTGTTATATTTCATTTAGAACATTTTTATTTGTTTATAATATGCCAGTTCAGTTTGTTAAATGGGCGTGCAAAAAGTGTAATAGAATACTTGAGCAGTAATCTGTCATTTACAACAAATACACATTCATTTGTTCACTACTCAGTTTGCTGAGGTTAGGATTATTCAAATGCCACCTTTCACAAAGATAAGAAAGTCTGATTAGTGGTTCAAAACTTACTGTATTAAAGATATTACATAGCCTTGTAGTTGTTTGTACCAGAAGTTTTGCTAAATGTTGATACCAACTACAACAATGGTTGGCATATGCCACCAATGTACAGATGTTCCATGAGGACAAACAACAATTGTCATAATTAAAAAAACATAGTTTGTTGTTAAAGTTTTGCTAAGATTAGCTAGTTCACACAGGGAAAGATTATTACTTAGGAAGACAGAGTAAAAAGAAAGGATCATTCATAATACAGCTGGTAATGCCTGGCACTTCAGCACAGAGGATTAAAGATTTCAGTTGCTAATGATAGCGCTCTCGGGTCAACTTCAAAAAACAGGGACTTGTGCCTGGGGGGCATGCTTAATTAACAAATAAAAATGCAGCCTAAAAGCCCAATGCCACACCTGAATTTAGTCTGATTAGTGAGAAACATGGGGTTTAAGCCCAGCAACCTGTACTTGTACACTGTGTGATTCAAAACAAGTTGTCAGCTTACCAGGTGTTACAACAATACCTGCAAACTGTCAACTATACTTACTGTGCCTTAGCAAATAAAGAAATAAGATATGTTTGCTGAGCTACATTTGGTTCTAGGGGTTCACCTGTTGAAATATGAGCTTCTATTTATATTTGCAACAAATGAAATTATACAGTCTACATCTGCATCATAATATGAAAAGAAAGGGTCTATATCACATTGTCAAATACTTCATTGAATCACTATTTATCGAACCCACTTTGTTGCTACCTCTCTTCATTGAACAGCTGTTTCATCGAACTTTTTCATAGGGAAAATCAATGGCTGGCCAACCTAGCACCTGTCACTAAATTCTAAAAATTTAAACCCCCCCCAACTAAATATACCAACTCTGAGATCACACTACAACAGGGAAAAGGGTAAATCCCTGATGATGGCCAGCCATTATTTTTCCCTGTGAAAAACTTTGATGAAACGGCCATTTGATGAAGAGAGGTTTAGGAAAAGTGGGTTCGATCAATAGCGATTTGATGAAGTAAGTATTTCAGAATGTGATACAGACCCGAGAAGAATGACGCTAAAATAAATATTAAATGAGAGTGGAATAATGCAGTTAGTAATAGTAATGCTGGAGACACTGATGCTGTTGGCAGGTAGGGGTGTGTAAAGAGTGCACAGGGATGGTATGGGAGACATGAAATAATACTGTAGTAAGTCGGGGGGCAAAGGAGAGACAGACTAAAAGAATAGTTAGGGACAGGTGCAGGAACATTTATAATTAAAGTTATTTATTTATTCTGGAGGGTTTGCATAAGGAGAAAGGTGGGATGACGGTGTTGGAGATGGAAGGGCGTTCTGCAGTTAGGCAGGTGAGAATGGCAATGTTAATGCTGATATGCCAGATACTGGGAAGGAGTAATGTTTGTACTAAGTGCTGAATCCAGGAACTGAGATGGTAAGGAGAAATTCAAGGCTTAATAATAACACTAACTATTCTGGGAAATGGGGAGTTAGGTTAACAGGTCATGGCTTAGGCCTAACTATTTATATAACAACAAAAGCATACTGGTTGTGTAACTAGCATAATGATATGTGTAGTGTATTAATAACATAATTTGCTTCTACTTCTATCTGAAGAAGAAAGTTAAAACAAAATTATCACAGCAGTACAACAGGTCCTGTAACAGATGTCCATGTACTGTTATCTCAGTTTAACTTTAACGTATGAATTTAGATGAATTTAGAACTTTGTGTAGACTAGTTAGAGAGACTATAGGATATGTCAGACTCTTATGCAATAATGAACTGATGAGAGAATGGATAAGAGTGGACTATATGAAGATGTGGAACACTATTGCCCAAATATTGGTAGTGCAGTATATTATTTCATAAGTGAAATATGTAGGCCTCAGTCTTATGTGTTTTAATAAAAGGTGGTAGTCATCTGATGTTGTGTTGTATCAGTTCAAGCTGATCAGACAGTAATGCGTGGTAGGGGGGGTGACAGTTACAGACAGTGATGTTCATGTTGGTAAATTCAAGTAATTGTAGGTATGGTTAAGAATTAATTTGTATCACCCAGTGTGCTTATGTTCGAAAAGACCACATTTAGTAGTGTAGCTTAGGAGACTTCACCTATCCATATTATGGAGGAATGTTCAGATTTTCAGGCCTGATTTACCCCTGCATAGGATGTCTTCATTGTTAGAGTTATGTCCCTATTTCCAAGCTTCACTTACCCCTTCACACAGTTTTCTGAATTCCCCTCATCATGTGTGATGTTTGAAGCTGCCTACTACACAAAAAACACAATGTATGACAAACATACTAGTGGTACCAATAATTTAAAGAAAGATGACGCACATCTTACATTTCCCTTTTTCAGAAGCAAGAATACACTACCTTGTGCAGAAGAACATTACAATGAAGTTGGTTAAAGTCTACAGATTTTACACTACCTCTGATAATCTGTTCATATTTTCCTTCATTTCTGTCGCTTTCTGTTTTTTAAACTTGCATTTCTGAGTAGTGTCCCACATTCCTAGTGAAAATGGGAAAAGGTATGTGCTATTTGGTATTCAGATTTTATAATAATTAAATGTCCCAGGTTTTGAATGGGTGCACCTACTTTTCAAGGGCCTTTGTTGCTATTTTTAATCAATGCAGGTATGTTCATACTGCTACCATTAACATATACTCACATAGTATTTTTTTTTTCTGAACAGGAATTCATTTAGTGACAGTGTCCTCCCTAGATCAGTGTTTCATATTGTGATGCAGTCACTAGGAGATATAGCCCCTGCCTTTGAAGGTGCCGTTAATTTATACTGATAAAGTAAGTTGCTGTGTGGGGTGATAACAGACAACACAAGGCTGTCTGTGTAACAGCTTGAAAGCAAGTAAAAATTACATGAAATATATGTATTGTTTAAGATTCAAGCAAAATCATTACATTTAAAGCTTCACAGCATGTACTCCTCTCTTCTAAGCCATCTCAAGTTCAGAGAAAGTTTAGACAGTCAGCAAACATTATAATGACATACAGGAAGGGTTACCAATTTTACAATGTTTTTGTTTCCCTCATTTGTTAAGAGATTTGTTAAATTCTTTATAGTTCTTCCGGTTTCTGATTTGTTTGCTTCAATGCTTTTGACAAACACCTGAAAACGTAATTGTTGATCCATGATAAATCCCAGATATTTCCAATTGGTCACTTCCTTAATGCATCTGGTATCCCCATATATTTTGACGTCAGCTGACTGGTCACCACTGAGAATATCAGGTTTACAAATAGCATGTGTTTTGTTTTTATTTACTCAAAGCCTGGTTCTAGACAGCCACTGCTTGAGAGCATCAGAACCTCTGGATTGCGGGATAAGGTACCAAATGCCTTGGAATAATCTGGATGAAAAATTCCTACCAAATGAGCCTTATCCACTTGTTAAGGTGTAGTTTATCAACTTAATCAGTGCAGTATTAACCCCACGGTCAGGGCTGAAGCCATACTCGTTTTCTGAACGATGTTGCTCATTTAGATAGAGATGGCTTTGTGTAGGAAAGGGAAACATTAGAACAGAAGCAAAATGAGCAGGGAGTATTAAATGTTCAGAAGTAAATAGGATATGTTCAATGTGATTTAGAGCAATGGGACAATATTTTTTTTTCTGGGAGGCATCATGTGGGAAATAAAGAAGTGAGGAAGAAGATGTCAAGAGTGCAAGAGGGAGAGATGATTTTTCCAAAGCACAGTGCTGGGTGCTTCTCTTTTGGATGAATAAAATAGCTGGTGGAGGGACTCCCTATATTCAGCAGTGGTAGTTTCCTGCTCAGGCTATTGTCTGATTACACAATGCAGACAGAAAGTCTTGCAGTGGTTTACATGACGGGGTGTTACTTTCCTTAACTTGGAAAGGGTTTAGCTTTAGTTTGTTTTTCTTGTAGCTTGGTTTCCATTTCATTCAGTTATACTCTAAAGAGTATGCCTGAGTCCTCATTGTCTGTAGTGAGAATGGCTCAGTGAGTAAGGGGTACATATAGACTTGTGAGCATAGGACATCCTAGGGTGCATTAAGACCAAGGAATGTGGCAGCTGAAAGTGAAGGAGACATGGTTACAGGACTGCTGATCTCTCAATACAGTAAGGTTGACAGAATGACAGCGGAGGGCAGAAAGAATAATAAAAGGGAGGTGGCACAGACAGGGGAGGCAATTGTTTCCCAAAGGTGAAAGAGTTGGGAATATGAAGCTCCTGTGATTGGATATGATGGTTTTAAATAACTCTTTTAAAAAGAAATAATGCTTAAGCAAGATGAAAAGGAAAAGACAAACATGAAGCAAAATGAGCAGGGAGTATTAAATGTTCAGAAGTAAATAGGATATGTTCAATGTGATTTAGAGCAATGGGACAATATTTTTTTTTTCTGGGAGGCATCATGTGGGAAATAAAGAAGTGAGGGAGAAGATGTCAAGAGTGCAAGAGGGAGAGATGATTTTTCCAAAGCACAGTGCTGGGTGCTTTTCTTTTGGATGAATAAAATAGCTGGTGGAGGGACTCCCTATATTCAGCAGTGGTAGTTTCCTCGCTCAGGCTATTGTCTGATTACACAATGCAGACAGAAAGTCTTGCAGTGGTTTTTGCGCATGACGCAAGTGTTACTTTTTCCTTAATCCTGGAAAGGGTTTAGCTTTAGTTTGTTTTTCTTGTAGCTTGGTTTCACATTTCATTCAGTTGTACTCTAAAGAGTATGCCTCAGAGTCCTCATTGTCTGTAGTAGAATGGCTCAGTGAGTAAAGGGGGTACATATAGCGGGGACTTGTGAGCATAGAGGACATCCTAGGGTGCATTAAGACCAAGGAATGTGGCAGCTGGCAAGAAATTAGAAGCGAGACATGGTTACAGGACTGCTGATCTCTCAATACAGTAAGGTTGACAGAATGACAGCGGAGGGCAGAAAGAATAATAAAAGGGAGGTGGCACAGACAGGGGAGGCAATTGTTTCCCAAAGGTGAAAGAGTTGGGAATATGAAGCTCCTGTGATTGGATATGATGGTTTTAAATAACTCGGAATAGTAAATATTTCCTGGTTACACACTAAAAACACGCTTGCTATATAAAATAGTAATGTAATAAATAAATTATTAAAGCAAGCGGTGATTGAGAGAAAAGTACTGTTCATTCAGAAAATAAACATCTACTCGAGGTAGTCCAAATAACGCATATACCAAATTTATTAGTTAAAATAACACACGATAAGCGCTTTCACTAGCTTGTAGCTTCTTCAGATCATTAACATTGAGCATAGAGTCCATGCGCCTTATATAAGGACACCAATTATAATCAGTTAATTAGTGTTTAAACAATTACCAGAAATTTATGAAAGAGCCACAATAATAACTTAACCTTAAATAGATAAGCATAAAATAATCTATTATAAATAAAAATAATTCAATGATGAACATTGCATCTAATATTAGACAGCAGCATAAAATTCATCTCAACATATAATAGTATAGTACATACAAAAAAACAGCAGCAATAACATCATACATTATATAGAATATGAACCACCTTCATTAAAAAACAATACTCAGGAATAGTTTTAAAGGCTTAAATAAATAGCAGCATCAAATACAAAAAGATATCATAAACATAACAGCAGTAAAAATAATAAAGTCAACCTAAATAATGCTTATTAAACTAAATCAGTTGGCTGATGATATATAAATATATATAGCTGTTATATATTTATAACAAATATATCTGTATATGTGCACAAATATGGTTAAAAAGTGTTCATTGTAATTAATTCACATGAATAAATATGTAAAAACTGTGTAATATGTATATATATAAATAAATAAATAGGTGAATGGATGAATAAAAATACTAGATAGATGTGTATATATGTATGTAAATAAATATATAAATATGTATAAATAAATATGTATATAAAAAATCAATTCATCTATCTACATATATAAATCTAAAAACACTATATGTCAATAAAATTATATATTATGATCTGTGTGTAAAGAATAAATATATTAAAATATATAGAAATGGAGGTATATATTATATTATAAATGTATTGAAGAATATTAAAATTTAATGTGCCTTCGTTTCTTTAACTGAGGTCTAATAGATGCTCTCTCATTTAATCCGTGACCTTTATCAGCCCTCAGCATAATAATCCATCTACTCTCTCTATCTTCTGTGTGATTCATTATGTCTCCTCCTCTTACATTCACATTAATTTTCTCTAAAACTCTAAACCTGAATGTATGCTCAGAGTTTGTTTGCATCACATGCTTAGCCAAAGCATTCTGTACATTGCCTTTCTTTATATTATAACAATGTTCCCTTATTCTGTCACGTAAAACCCTATTGGTTTTTCCAACATAAAAACATGAGCATAAATCACAAACAGCAAGATATATAACATCTGAAGTCATACAATCAGCATTAGTCTGAGTATATATTTCTTTATATGTGTCTGGATGTATAAACACTATGCTAGAGTCTATCAGTGGACAAAAATTGCAGTGCCCACAGGCCTTCGTATAGTACTTATCATCAAGACATGTATTCTTCTTAGATGGGTAACATAATAATCTCTTAAGATTCTTCTTATTCCTATATGTAAAAGAAGGATGGTCACCTACAATCGTTGATAATGAATCATCTGCTTGTAAAATATTCCAATTTTTAGAAACAATATCTCTGACCTGCTTTGTTATCTGCTGTATATGAAGTCAGAAACTTGATGGTTGCTTTGGGTGTATCTTTAACATCACTGGTCACCTCAGGTTGTGGCCCAAAATATGGGGTACCTGTTGTTGATCGTAAATTCAATACATTATTAATTTGCCTATTAACCTCATCAGATTTATATCCTCTCTCAGCAAATTTTTCTTTCAAATCATTTAAATCTATACGAAAGCCTTTATCATTCGAATTAAGCCTAGACATTCTTAGTGCTTGCCCTTTCATTATATTGTTAAACACATGTCTAGGATGCATACTGGTTCTGAATAATAATGTGTTTCTATAACATGATTTTCTAAAAATTCCAGTATTAAACATACCACAATCTAGTTTCTCTACATATAAATCTAAAAATTCAATCTTCTTTTCTGAATAGTTCATCGTAAACTTTAGACATGATGTTATATTATTCATAGTCACAGTGAAACTATTCAATTCATCTATTGTGCCATTCCACAAAATAAATACGTCATCCACAAAACGTCTGTAGAATTGTACGTATTTCTTGTACATAGGTTCCTCAAACAATAAATATTCTTCCCAATAAGCTAAAAACATGTTGGCGTAGCTATTGGCACATGGAGTGCCCATAGCTACGCCATCTAATTGTTGATAAATATTGTCACCAAATATAAAAATATTATTTTCTAGGACTAGCTCAAGAAAATGTACTAACAAATCAATTAATGTGTTATTGTAAGTGCTATGTTTCAAAAGATAGTTATTAACATAGGCTAAACCAAGCTCGTTGGGGATAACTGTGAATAATGATTGTATATCAAAAGTTACTAAAATCAAATTTTCTATAGACTCTACTTGATTGGTGGTATGATATAGATCTATTAAAAACTGCTTAGAATCACGCAACACAAATTCATTATCATTTAATATGCACCTTAAATGTTTCTCTATAAAAACTGAGAGGTGCTCAGTAACCCATCCCTGCCCAGAGACTATAGGTCTCATAGGTGGTTTAGTTGTACTCTTATGTACTTTGGGCAGTCCATGTATGACTGGGATGGTAGGCATCTTAATAAATAGATACTCAAACTCATTTTTATTTATTAAATTACTCTTATAAATATCTGTCAGAATGTTATGTACATATATACACATGTCATAGACCTTATTAAAATCAATTCTAATATAAAAAATATCATTTAACATATTAATCATTTCAGTTTGGTAATGTGTGGTATCCATTACCACTATTCCTGAGCCTTTGTCTGCAGGTCTTATTATAATATTCAAATCATTCCTTAAGTTATATAAGCTCTTTCTTTCTTGGTATGACAAATTATTATAACATGTATGCTTAGAATTACTTGCACCATTTCTATAATAATAGCTATATATTTCGTCTTCTGTAGTGCGTAAATATGCCTCAAGTAAAGGGTGGTTAACTGGAGTAAATTCACTCAAATTCTTGAAAACAAACCTGTTCGTATTAGTCATTACTTCATCACTAGCCTTATTTTCAACAGTGTCATTGTAGATATATTTAAGCATAACATTTCTGCAAAACATTCTCACATCTATAACAGTTTCAGCCAATGTACTAGTGCTATACGGAATAAAACTCAAACCCTTAACTAGTAGATTAATATCATTTTGTGACAGTGGAATACTGGATAGATTATATATTAAATCTTGTTGTGATTTGTCCACATTTTCTTTAATGTCGTGTTGTGTGGTAACTCTCCTGACAGTTTCCTTTTCTGTCTCCCTCGGCTGACTGAGCGTGTTCTGTTTAAATTCTTCTCCTGGCGTATTGCTAAAGGGAAGGATAAATTTATAGCTCCACCTTTGTTATTCTCATTTACTTTTGGTCTGACAACCTGTTCCTGATCATTTAACTGCTTATTTGTATTTTTAAGAACATTAACAATGGGGTACAGATTCACACCCTGATTCATGCTATCATGGGTTATATGTATAACATCTAAAGAGTCATTGCATATAGCTGTTTCATCATTAATAGCTGCTGAACCAGTAAAAGAACTGGTATCGACAGTTAAAATATTAAGTCCATTAGATTCAGTATCAGCAGTTAAGGCCTCTCCTACGGTGTTAGTTAAATTAGGGCCAGTAGCAGAGGGCAAAAACACTTTATCAGTTCTCAAAGAAGTTGACTGCTGTTTGGAAGTTAAGCTGTTCTGCCTAGTATATGAACTAGGCGTACGCATCGGAATGCGCCTCTCCCAAACAAAAACTTGCCCTGTTTTAAAGTCTTGTATATCTCTCGAAACTTTACTCTGCTTCTGCTGAAACAGTTTACGTTCATATGCAGAAACGCAGTCAAGTATATTGTCAAAAAGGTTATGTATGGCTAGTTCCGTAAATTCTTTAAACAGCTGTTGCTGTAGTTCGTTAATTTTAATAGTTAAAGCCTCTTCCTCCGGTTTAAAAAAGTCAATTAGCAATTGTAGATACTTACGACTTGTATCAATGTTTATCTGCTGCCATAGTGTAAGTAGTTCCGGATACTCATTCCCCTGACTCGGCATGGAAAATACTCTCAGCCCACGCGGTATAATGGCATTATCTAAGCAAAACTGAAAATGCTGCCGTTGCATTTGTAAACGCTTCAGTTTATAGAAATGCTTCTCAATGTCATTTAGTAACAAATTAGCTTTTTGTAAGTCCACATCACGTTCCCTTATGTCCGTTGGCGTTTGTTCACCTGCTAGCGACCACAATGTAGTGAGGGTACCATCCAAATGCTGTCTAAATCTCTCTTCGATTGCTGCCTTGCCCCGGTGTTCACTTCTGGGCTTGTATGGTAGTTCGATTTCCGTCATATCGTCACGGTGTAGCTAACGCCTGCTCACTCACTCTCGTTCACGTAACCAGTCAGTTAAACGTAGAAGTAAATCGGAATAGTAAATATTTCCTGGTTACAGCTGAAAGCACGCTTGCTATATAAAAAAGTAATGTAATAAATAAATTATTAAAGCAAGCGGTGATCGAGAGAAAAGTACTGTTCATTCAGAAAATAAACATCTACTCGAGGTAGTCCAAATAACGCATATACCAAATTTATTAGTTAAAATAACACACGATAAGCGCTTTCACTAGCTTGTAGCTTCTTCAGATCATTAACACTGAGCATAGAGTCCATGCGCCTTATATAAGGACACCAATTATAATCAGTTAATTAGTGTTTAAACAATTACCAGAAATTATTCTTTACATACAGATCATAATATATAATTTTATTGACATATAGTGTTTTTAGATTTATATATGTAGATAGATGAATTGATTTTTTATATACATATTTATTTATACATATTTATATATTTATTTATATACATATATACACATCCATCTAGTATTTTTATTCATCCATCCACCTATTTATTTATTTATATATATACATATTACACAGTTTTAAATATTTATTCATGTGAATTAATTATAATGAACACTTTTTAACTATATATGTGCACATATACAGACATATTTGTTATAAATATATAACAGCTATATATATTTATATATCATCAGCCAACTGATTTAGTTTAATAAGCATTATGTAGGTTGATTTTATTATTTTTACTGCTGTTATGTTTATGATATCTTATTGTATTTGATGCTGCTATTTATTTAAGCCTTTAAAATTATTCCTAAGTATTGCATTTTTAATGAATGTGGTTTAAATTCTATTTAATGCATGATGTTATTGCTGCTGTTTTCTTGTATGTACTATACTATTATATGCTGGGATGAATTTTATGCTGTTGTCTAACATTAGATGCAATGTCCATCATCGAATTATTTTTATTTATAATAGATTATTTTATGCTTATCTAGTTAAGGTTAAGTTATTATTGTGGTCTTTCATAGAATTTCTGGTAATTGTTTAAACACTAATTAACTGATTATAATTGGTGTCCTTATATAGAAGTATGGACTCTATGCTCAATGTTAATGATCTGAAGAAAGCTACAAGCTAGTGAAAGCTTATAGGTAATGTTATTTTAACTAATAAATTTGGTATATGCGTTATTTGGACTACCTCGAGTAGATGTTTATTTTCTGAATGAACAGTACTTTTCTCTCGATCACCACTTGCTTTAATAATTTATTTATTACATTACGGTTTTAAATAACTCTTTTAAAAAGAAATAATGCTTAAGCAAGATGAAAAGGAAAAGACAAACATGATATTTCTTCTTAATATTAAAATGGAGAGATGAGATTCTGGGAAGTAAGGGAGAGATGTTTTCTGAAGTTGTCAGGTCAGGGGCCATGTAAAAGGAGGGAGAGTGGGAGGGGAGGTGGTGATTTTATTTAAGAAAAGGTGATGGATGACTGGGAATGTCCTCTCTAATGAGGAGTGAAGATAGGTGGTACTGAAAAGACTAAAAAAGAAAAGAAGGTTTCAGTTTGTTTCATTCTATGATTCCAGTATGCACAGGAAAGTATATTTCAGGATTTTGTTTTGAGGAAAACTGTATGGAGAACAATAACAGTATGTAATTCTATTATTTCATAGCATTCTATGGACACCTACAGGAATGCATGGAGCATGCTATCCCAAATAAAACCAAGACTCACTCCTCCAAAGGAAGGAGAACTGTCTGGTGGACCCCAGCCATAAATAAGCTATATAACAGAAGGAGAAAGCTACTACATGATAGAGCAAAATCCCAAAAAGTGAAGGTGTCTCTGATCAGTACTAGCAAGAAACTACGATCCCTCATAAAATCATCTAAGGCCAGCTTCGAAAAAAATTGCACAAGACACTCAAAGATAATCACAAGACCTTCTTTTTAGTTATGTCCAGAAACCTGGGAGGCAACTCCCAGAACTATACTCTGAGCTAGTACAAAATGATGCAAAATACACACTGAACCCAGCAGACAGCCTTGCCAACATCCTGGCAGAAAGGTTCAGTACAAACCCCCTTCCCCAAAAGAGAGCAAATGTCTATCCCAACAGAGTGTAGCCACTTCCTGAGATCACACAGATGCACAGGTGGAGAGCTGCCCTCTCCAAAGCAAAAAACACAGCATCAGTGGGACCAGACGGTGTCCTGGGCTGTGTTTTTACCACCATTTGTGCTCCAAGAAGAACTAAACCCTCATATAAAATCACTGTTCAGTCTCAGCCCAGTACTACAGGATATGTACCCCAAGGGAATAGGCGCAGCAGCAACAGTGGTCCCACTCCCACAAAGGTGGTGCCAAAACAGACCCTGGAAACTATCAGCTCCTATAAAGCCCTATTGACTAGCCCAAGTCTGCAAAGCTATGGGCCGTGATCATCATGGAAATCATGCAACAAAAGACATTGTGGGAACCTCCAGACACTGGATCCTACCCAATTGGCTTTGTTAAGCGGCAGATCTTGCCTCTTGAACCTGGTCAACTTCTTTGGGAAACAGTTAACAAAGCCATAAGATGAAGGGGAAGGTAGTCCACACAGCCTACCTGGACCTTGCAAAAAGCCTTCGACACAATACCCCACTCAGGCATCATAAATAAGCTCACCAGCTTAAATATCAACCCCTATGTCACAAGATGTAGTTGCAAACTGTCTCAGGGATAGAACCCACATGGTCAGAATAGCAGGTGCCATGCAATGTCAGACTCTAAAACCAAAGTTCCATAAGTTGGCATCCCACAAGGCTCAGTCCTGGGACCTCTCTTGTTCGGTATATATTTCTCCAGTACAGGCTAGCTGCGGGTGGACAAACATACTAGTGGTACCAATAATTTAAAGAAAGATGACGCACATCTTACATTTCCCTTTTTTCAGAAGCCAGAATAAACTACCTTGTGCAGAAGAACATTACAATAAAGTTGGTTAAAGTCTACAGATTTTACACTACCTCTGATAATCTGTTCATATTTTCCTTCATTTCTGTCGCTCTCTGTTTTTTAAACATGCATTTCTGAGCAGTGTCCCACATTCCTAGTGAAAATGGGAAAAGTTATGTGCTATTTGGTATTCAGATTTTATAATAATTAGATGTCCCAAGTTTTGAATGGGTGCACCTACTTTTCAAGGGCCTTTGTTGCTATTTTCAATCACCGCAGGTATGTTCATATTGCTACCATTAACATATACTCACATAGTATTTTTTTTTTCTGAACAGGAATTCATTTAGTGACAGTGTCCTCCCTAGATCAGTGTTTCATATTGTGATGCAGGCACTAGGAGATATAGCCCCTGCCTTTGAAGGTGTCTTTAATTTATACTGATAAAGTAAGTTGCTGTGTGGGGTGATAACAGACAACACAAGGCTGTTTGTGTAACAGCTTAAAGCAAGTAAAAATTACATGAAATATATGTATTGTTTAAGATTCAAGCAAAATCATTACATTTAAAGCTTCACAGCATGTACTCCTCTCTTCTAAGCCATCTCAAGTTCAGAGAAAGTTTAGACAGTCAGCAAACATTATAATGACATACAGGAAGGGTTACCAAGTTTACAATGTTTTTGTTTCCCTCATTTGTTAAGAGATTTGTTAAATTCTTTATAGTTCTTTCGGTTTCTGATTTGTTTGCTTCAATGCTTTTGACAAACACCTGAAAACGTAATTGTTGATCCATGATAAATCCCAGATATTTCCAATTGGTCACTTCCTTAATGCATCTGGTATCCCCATATATTTTGACGTCAGCTGACTGGTCACCACTGAGAATATCAGGTTTACAAATAGCATGTGTTTTGTTTTTATTTACTCAAAGCCTGGTTCTAGACAGCCACTGCTTGAGAGCATCAGAACCTCTGGATTGCGGGATAAGGTACCAAATGCCTTGGAATAGTCTGGATGAAAAATTCCTATCAAATGAGCCTTATCCACTTGTTAAGGTGTAGTTTGTCAACTTAATCAGTGCAGTAATAACCCCATGGTCAGGGCTGAAGCCATACTCGTTTTCTGAATGATGTTGCTCATTTAGATAGAGATGGCTTTGTGTAGGAAAGGGAAACATTAGAACAGAAGCAAAATGAGCAGGGAGTATTAAATGTTCAGAAGTAAATAGGATATGTTCAATGTGATTTAGAGCAATGGGACAATATTTTTTTTTCTGGGAGGCATCATGTGGGAGATAAAGAAGTGAGGGAGAAGATGTCAAGAGTGCAAGAGGGAGAGATGATTTTTCCAAAGCACAGTGCTGGGTGCTTTTCTTTTGGATGAATAAAATAGCTGGTGGAGGGACTCCCTATATTCAGCAGTGGTAGTTTCCTGCTCAGGCTATTGTCTAATTACACAATGCAGACAGAAAGTCTTGCAGTGGTTTACATGATGGGGTGTTACTTTCCTTAACTTGGAAAGGGTTTAGCTTTAGTTTGTTTTTCTTGTAGATTGGTTTTCATTTCATTCAGTTATACTCTGAAAGAGTATGCCTGAGTCCTCATTGTCTGTAGTGAAAATGGCTCAGTGAGTAAGGGGTACATATAGACTTGTGAGCATAGGACATCCTAGGGTGCATTAAGACCAAGGAATGTGGCAGCTGAAAGTGAAGGAGACACGGTTACAGGACTGCTGATCTCCCGACACAGTAAGGTTGACAGAATGACAGGGGAGGGCAGAAAGAATAATAAAATGAGGTGGCACAGACAGGGGAGGCAATTGTTTCCCAAAGGTGAAAGAGTTGGGAATATGAAGCTCCTGTGATTGGATATGATGGTTTTAAATAACTCTTTTAAAAAGAAATAATGCTTAAGCAAGATGAAAAGGAAAAGACAAACATGATATTTCTTCTTAATATTAAAATGGAGAGATGAGATTCTTGGAAGTAAGGGAGAGATGTTTTCTGAAGTTGTCAGGTCAGGGGCCATGTAAAAGGAGGGAGAGTGGGAGGGGAGGTGGTGATATTATTTAAGAAAAGGTGATGGATGATTGGGAATGTCCTCTCTAATGAGGAGTGAAGATAGGTGGTACTGAAAAGACTAAAAAAGAAAAGAAGGTTTCAGTTTGTTTCATTCTATGATTCCAGTATGCACAGGAAAGTATATTTCAGGATTTTGTTTTGAGGAAAACTGTATGGAGAACAATGACAGTATGTCATTCTATTATTTCATAGCATTATATGGACACCTACAGGAATGCATGGAGCATGCTATCCCAAATAAAACCAAGACTCACTCCTCCAAAGGCAGGAGAACTGTCTGGTGGACCCCAGCCATAAATAAGCTATATAACAAGGAGAAAGCTACTACGATAGAGCAAAATCCCAAAAAGTGAAGGTGTCTCTGATCAGTACCAGTAAGAAACTACGATCCCTCATAAAATCATCTAAGGCCAGCTTCGAAAAAAAATTGCACAAGACACTAAAGATAATCACAAGACCTTCTTTAGTTATGTCAGAAACCTGGGAGGCAACTCCCAGATATGCTCTGAGCTAGTGCAAAATGACAAAAAATACACTGAACCCACAGACATTGCCAACATCCTGGCAGAAAGGTTCAGTGCAAACCCCCCCTTCCCCCAAAAAAAGAGCAAATGTCTATCCCAACAGAGTGTAGCCTTCCTGAGATCACAGATGCACAGGTGAGAGCTGCCCTCTCCAAAGCAAAAAACACAGCATCAGTGGGACCAGACGGTGTCCTGGGCTGTGTTTTACACGAGCTCCAAGAAGAACTAAACCCTCATATAAAATCACTGTTCAGTCTCAGCCTTACTACAGGATATGTACCTAAGGAATGGCGTGCAGCAACAGTGGTCCCACTCCACAAAGGTGGTGCCAAAACAGACCCTGGAAACTATCGCCCTATAAGCCTGACTAGCCTGGTCTGCAAAGCTATGGAGCGTATCATCATGGAAATCATAAACAAAGACATTGGGAACCTCCAGACACTGGATCCTACCCAATTCGGCTTTGTTAAGGGCAGATCTTGCCTCTTGAACCTGGTCAACTTCTTTGAAACAGTTACCAAAGCCATAGATGAAGGGAAGGTAGTCCACACAGCCTACCTGGACCTCGCAAAAGCCTTCGACACAATACCCCACTCAGGCATCATAAATAAGCTCACCAGCTTAAATATCAACCCCTATGTCACAAGATGGGTTGCAAACTGTCTCAGGGATAGAACCCACATGGTCAGAATAGCAGGTGCCATGTCAGACTCTAAACCAGTTACAAGTGGCATCCCACAAGGCTCAGTCCTGGGACCTCTCTTGTTCGGTATATATTTCTCCGAGGTACAGGCTAACATGGGTGGACTATGGCTGACCAAGTTTGCAGATGACTGCAAACTGGGTGCCAAAATTGACTCTCCGGCTGACACAAGCATCCTCCAAAAGGGTCTCACAGAGACGGATAACTGGTGCCAGAGCCATGGCCTAAAGCTAAATGCCAAAAAATGCATAGTCATCCCCTTTGGGAAAAACAAAGTGCCCACAAATTACCACATAGGTGGTAATCCATTAAGTACGGAAGAAGTAATTAGGGACTTGGGGACCCAAGTAGATAGCAATCTCTCCTTTGACAATCACGTTGGCAAAGTGCTTAGAAAGACCTTCTATATAGCCCACCTTATCACAAAAGGGTTCACATTTAGATCAAGAGAGGTAATTTATCAGGCCCATAATTGAATACAATGCCCCATTTGGGATGTACCTTACACGACACCTGCAGCAACTGGAAAGACCCCAAAAGTACCTCACCAAGAGGATCATGGGGCTCAAACAGATGCCGTATGCAGTTCGGCTAAAGAAACTACAGCTCTTCTCAGTTGTGTACTGCCTACTCAGAGGCGATCTGTGTCTGACATATAAAGCCATGTCCAACCCAGAATTAATGGACATGCTTCACCTCAGGAAATCCAAATCCCTTAGAGCTACACGCTCCAGGGACTTGAACCTCAGCACAGAAATAAATAGGACATGCTGGAGGGACAGATTCATATCCCAGAGGCTCCCCTCACTCTGGAACAAAATCCCAATCCATGTTAGGCAGAGCCCCTCACTGACCCTCTTCAAGAGAAATATTGACGAGTGGATGGGAGATCGTAAGTTTACCCCTGGGATCTCTTCTGTGTCCCTGCTTGACAGAGGTACAGGAAACTAACCTTAAAAGGGCTACCTTCTGTGACCTACTATACAGAGGCACAGTCAACTAATCTAAAAGGGTGGCAAAAGCCAAACACACTCTGGCTAGGCTTATAAATGCCCTAGGGCAGATAGTCTTGTATCAACCTATGAACCTGTGTATCATGCTACTGAAAAGGGGTTTAATACTATTATCAACATAAGACTGGCTGAGTTTTTTCATAAATGTACATTTAATAAAAAGGGAATCTATCAAAATTATATGGATGAATTTTCCTTCTCATAATTTTTAAAGGCAGCTTGGTTTGCTTGTTTTATATATGATATGTATATGTCAAACAAAAGGTCAAAACATCACAAATACAAACCATTTAGTAAAAACTACAAGACATAACAAACCTGTATAATTCTGTAGTGGTAGCCTATGAGATATATGCAAATGACCCCTTAAGGACATACCAGTATTTCAGCTACATGGTTTCTGAATGCTCATGACTTTTCAGTTTCACTCTTTCAAGTCGTTACTGGTACATTCAAACCAATAAAGCCAAATCCCACTAGGTGCTGACATGCTATGTTTCACCCTTTTCTGAGCTGAGAATAATGCTTATCTATGCATTTATTTATTTATTTGTATTTGTTAATGGGAAAATCAATTTAGGGGAGTCTGTAATGTGGGGGAAGGGACGAATGACTGATATAACACAGTAAATAGTAATGAATGACTGCTTAACTCATGGAATAAACAGAAAGGGAGAAGGGTCTGAGAGGGGAAAAATATGAGAAGTAAGGTGGGATCATTCAATCTGAGATATTCTAAATACTGACAGGCTTTTCAAATGGTGAGGTAAAGTAGAGGAATTTTTGAGAGGAATTATAGGTTGTCAGCTACAGCAAAAACAATTGTGGAGAGGGCATTAGCTATTAGGGAAGAAAAACTTTTTGATGGGCTGAAAAATAAGAGCTATAGGCTGTGCGGTCATATAAATATAACCACTTGGTTAGTACAGTTATTAAGTTTTAGAAATTGCAGACACGAAAAATAAATGTCCACTGAAGCAATGACAATTTGGAAAAAAATACAGATTAGAAAATTTCCAGAAGCCGTGGAGTAAAAACAAGCATGATTTATTAGAAAATAAATAAGCTTTCATTTAAAATATGCCTTCAACAGGACTAATAAAGAAACAGAACATAAGAAAAAGCATGCATACAATATAAATTCAAACCCCTAAACAACAATTAAAAATGCAACTGCATTAAAGTGATTATATTTTATAATCAATAAAGCTCCAACAACAATAAATGAAATCAGAAACAATCTTGCAAACAGGTCTTTATTCTGAACAAGAATTTATAGAGAACAATAAATTGTCTAAACATCCAATTTTGCCTGCTACGAGGCTTTATTTTTGAGTAACAAGTTGGTAATCCTGACCTAAACGAGATCTAATTACATGTTCTAAACATTACAGACTGAGACTTACATCACACAATGTATCAGCCATATGCCTAAGTAATGCATTATTTTTATTTACATAGTGTACAGAGGAGTAAGGAAGGAGGCGGTGAATGGCATGTATTCCAGTTCAGTTATTGAGAAATAGGAGTGTGGGGATTGTTCATCTTAAACAAGGGCATGTATAAACAGAGCAATATAGGGTTAGATAAACAAAAGCAAGCTTGGAAAGTGAAAAGGTGCCTAAATGGGGTGACAAATTTCAAAAGCCATATATTAGAAGTGTCAAAGAGGCTGAAAATTCCTGTCATAATTTATTATTTTTGAGTAAGCTATTATTTTTAGATGAAGCATATACATTGGTGATACCACACCTCAGTTTGTATGAAGAAAGGATACTGCAACGAAAGATAGGTGTTGAAAACGTAGAGTAAAGAGGAGGGCAATATGCATATTTTATGGTTTGTCAAGAGACAGTGGAAGAAATCGCTTTTAGTTTATCAGTCAGTTTGCGAATAACTAGAAATCTGTCATAACTCTGGGGGGTGGTGTCCTGTTAATATTTAGCATACCTGATAAAAATGAAGGCGAAGCCCGAGTGATTAAACAAAGCCAACCGTGAGCAAATCCTCAATATACCCACACCAACAAGTCAGTTATTGCTATTACATGTTATTTAAGAAAGAAATTACTTACTTTTCTTAAATAATGTCTTTGTATAATGTTGCCTGGTGTTCCTCCACATTGTTTCTGCATTCTTCCATGTTTGTTGATTTACTGCGCATGCATACGGGACTTATGTTCCCACACTTGCACTGTACATCAATGTTGTGAAAAATAAGCAATGGAGAATTGAAGATCTCTGTTTTTTTATTATTATTATTATTATTATTATTATTATTATTATTATTATTATAACGGAACAGTATGCCAAGAGTGTTTTGGAGGTGAAAAGAGTGTCTGATAGAGTGATGTTTATGAAGCTTGAAATTGATGGTGTAATGATGAATGTTGTTAGTGCGTATGCTCCACAAGTTGGATGTGCGATGGATGAGAAAGAGAAATTTTGGAGTGAGTTGGATGAAGTGGTGGTGAGTGTACCCAAGGGTGAGAGACTAGTGATTGGAGTGGACTTCAATGGCCATGTTGATGAAGTGAACAGAGGGGATGAGGAAGTGATGGGTAGGTATGGTGTTAAGGAGAGGAATGCAGAAGGTCAGATGATTGTGGATTTTGTGAAAGGATGGACATGGCTGTGGTGAATACGTATTTTAAGAAGAGGGAGGAGCATAGGGTGACGTACAAGAGTGGAGGAAGATGCACACAGGTGGATT
Source organism: Protopterus annectens (assembly GCF_019279795.1). Lineage (NCBI taxonomy): Eukaryota > Metazoa > Chordata > Ceratodontiformes > Protopteridae > Protopterus > Protopterus annectens. The sequence continues at coordinate 1,656,740,972 of NC_056732.1, forward strand.
ATATCCTATGTAGGAGGGCCAGTCTGAAGGAGATTGGAGACTGTAAAGTGGTGACTGGGGAAAGTGTAGATAAGCAGCATAGAATGGTGGTCTGCAGGATGATGTTGGTGATCAAGAAGCGGAGGAGGAGTGTGAAAGCAGTGCCAAGGAGTAAATGGTGGAAGTTAAAAAAGGGTGATTGTGAAGTGGAGTTCAGGGAAGAGTTAAGACAGGCACTGGGAGGCAATGAAGAGTTACCAAATAGCTGGGTAACTACAGCAGAGCTAGTAAGGGAGACTGCTAGGAAGGTGCTTGGTGTGACATCTAGACAGAGGAAGGAGGACAAGGAGACATGGTGGTGGAATGAGGAAGTACAGGAGAGTATACAGAGGAATAGGCTGGCGAAGAAGAAGTGGGATTGTCAAAGAGATGAAGAAAGTAGACATGAGTATAAGGAGATGAGGTGCATGGCAAAGAGAGAGGTGGCGAAAGCTAAGGATAAGGCATATAGAGAGTTGTATGAGAGATTGGACACTAAAGAGGGAGAAAAGGACCTGTACCGATTGGCTAGACAGAGGGACAGAGCTGGGAAAGATGTGCAGCAGGTAAGGGTGATAAAGGACAGTGAGGGAAACGTAATCACAAGTGAGGAGAGTGTGTTGAGTAGATGGAAAGAGTACTTTGAAGGGCTGATAAATGAAGAGAATGAAAGAGAGAGAGGGATGGATGATGTGAGGATAGTGAATCAGGAAGTGAAGCAGATTAGCAAGGAGGAAGTAAGGACAGCTATGAAGAGGATGAAGAATGGAAAGGCTGTTGGCCCAGGTGACATACCAGTAGAAGCATGGAGGTGCTTAGGAGAAATGGCAGTGGAATTTTTAACCAGATTGTTTAATGAAATTTTAGAAAGTCAGAGGATGCCTGAGGAGTGGAGAAAAAGTGTTTTGGTACCTATCTTTAAGAATAAGGGTGATGTGCAGAGCTGCAGTAACTACAGAGGGATAAAATTGATCAGTCACAGCTTGAAGTTATGGCAAAGAGTAGTGGAAGCTAGGTTAAGAAGGGAGGTAATGATTAGTGATCAGCAGTATGGTTTCATGCCAGGAAAGAGCACTACAGATGTAATATTTGCTCTGAGAGTGTCGCTGGAGAAATACAGAGAAGGTCAGAAGGAGTTGCATTGTGTCTTTGTGGACTTAGAGAAAGCATATGACAGGGTGCCTAGAGAGGAGTTGTGGTATTGTATGAGGAAGTCGGGAGTGGCAGAGAAGTATGTAAGAGTGGTGCAGGATATGTACAAGGGTAGTGTGACATTGGTGAGGACTGCTGGGAGTGACAGATACGTTTAAGGTGGAGGTGGGATTACATCAAGGATCAGCTCTGAGCCCTTTCTTATTTGCAGTGGTGATGGACAGGTTGACAGATGAGATTAGACAGGAGGCCCTGTGGACTATGATGTTTGCAGATGACATTGTGATCTGTAGTGAGAGTAGGGACCAGGTTGAGGAGACCCTGGAGAGGTGGAGATATGCATTAGAGATGAGAAGAATGAAGGTCAGCAGGGCTAAAACAGAACATATGTGTGTAAATGAGAGGGAGGATAGAGGAATGGTGAGGATGCAGAGAGTAGAGTTGGTAAAGGTGGATGAGATTAAGTACTTGGGATCAACAGTTCAGAGTAATGGTGAGTGAGTGTGGAAGAGAGGTGAAGAAGAAAGTACAGGCAGGGTGGAATGGGTGGAGAAGAGTGTCAGGAGTGATTTGTGACAGACGGGTACCAATAAGAGTGAAAGGGAGGGTCTACAAGAGGGTAGTGAGACCAGCTATGTTATATGGGTTGGAGACGGTAGTATTGACGAAAAGGCAGGAGTCAGAGCTGGATGTGGCAGAGTTAAAGATGTTAAGATTTGCACTGGGTGTGACTAGGATGGACAGGATTAGGAATCAGTATATTAGAGGGTCAGCTCAGGTTGGACAGTTTGGAGACAAAGCAAGAGATGCGAGATTGCATTGGTTTGGACATGTGCTGAGGAGGGATGCTGGGTATATTGGGAAAAGGAAGCTAAGGATGGAGCTGCCAGGTAAGAGGAAAAGAGGAAGGCCTAAGATAAGGTTTATGGATGTGGTGAGAGAGGACATGCAGGCAGTTGGTATGAAAGAGCATGATGCAGAGGACAGGAAGAAATGGAAACAGATGATCTGCCGTGGCGACCCCTAATAGGAACAGCCGAAAGAAGATCATGATGATGATGATGATGATGATTATTATTATAAAATCTGGGCAGTTTAGAGGTACGAGAGAGAGAAAGATGACAGAAATACAAGGAAATTCAGGTACGCTTCTTTAGTTTTGCAGACCGTACTTGATTTTCCTTGTATTTGCTCTGACCTCTGTATGTGCTTCTCAACCTCTTAGTTCAAGACATGTGGACAAAGCCATAAATAAAGGTGGGACAAAGGCTCCAAAATGGGGACCGATTTTAAATGTTGCTCTTATAAACCTAGAAAGCTGCAAGAATAATAAGATTTGTATTGTTGTGCATTGCCTGAAGGATATAGCGTCTGAAACTGAAATGCATGTCATTATTTAGTGATTTCATTTCTCAGTGATTTGTTGGCAAACCACAAATTTTTATGAGGAATACACCAAAATTATAAGGCAAAACTCTTGATAATTAAGCCTAATGCCTGTGTACCATATAAGTCTGGCCGCTCAATGGTACTTCAGTGACTGGACTTTTTTCTATACTATACGCTTGATTTACAACAGATTGATCAATCAGCATCCATGTTTTTGAATACTAATGCACTATCATTGTATAATTATTATTATACAATGACTAGCCATTAGTATTCAGAAAGTAGCACACTGATTTTTGCCAGCCCAATCAGCGTGCCTGTTGTAAATCCAACCATATACCAATGGAAAAAGGTCCGGACTTTTTTCCATTAATATATGCACTAAAAATTTACTTTTATTTCATTTTTTTTAAATAACCTTACAAAACTGAAGACTAAAACAAACAACAGAGATGGCACAGAGAAATAAAAGGATAATCAGGTACGTTATACAAAATTAAATAAACGCACCTGATTATCCTTTTATTTCCACTGTCTCATCTCTCCTGTACATTAGAAGCCTCCTGCTTTCTTTCTTTTTTTGTTTTTAGTTAAAAAAGAAAAAAAGGAACAGAGATATTCCTTTCTCTGTTGCATCTTCACACAGCACTGGTATACTACAAAAGTGTAGGAATGCAAGTCCCATATGCATGCGCAGTGCATCAGCAACGCTCCAGGATATCAAGAGAAAAGCAGAAGACCACCACAGTGCCATTATACAAAGACATAATTTAAGAAAAGAAAGACATTTTTTTCTTAAATAATGTTATTGTATAATAGCAATAACTGACTCTGTGGTGTAGTATATTGAAGATTTACCCACTGTTGCCTTTGTTTAATAAATTGGGCTTTGCACTCATGACTAAACCACACCAACCATGGGAAAATCTTCAATATACCACACCAATGTCATCAGTTATTGCTATATTATGTAATGACTGCCCATTAATATTTTTATTTATTTTATTTATTTATTTTACATTTGTTGACCGGGATAGTCCGACTGGATGCATGTCCATTTTCAGCGGAGGCCCGGGGAGAAAAGCTCCAAGGGTAAGCAGATACAGCATTACATAATACCAGCATTACATATTACAAACAGACTATTTACAGAGATTACATAAGTAAGCAAGTTAAACAAGTTCCACAGGTTAGAGTTAATCCCAAGCATAAATCAGGATTAAATTAAATTACACAGTAAGATGTTTAACAGATTTTTACACATTCTAGAGAGAGTTAGCCAGGCTTGATACACTGACATAGCCAGTTAAGTGACAAATGTTGTTTGAGTCTAGTTTTAAATTGACCTAAGGTGGAAAGTAAGGTAATATCCGCTGGAAAAAAGTTCCAGGATCTACTTACAGAGTTTGCAAAGAGCGAGTCACCAGCTGTGTTATTAATTTTGCTAGTCTGAATTAGTAGTTTGCTAGAGGATCGAAGCGGTCTAGGATTGTTATAGAGGGGTGATAATATTTTTAAGTGCAAGAGTATTGTCTGGATTATAGAGGATTTTATAGGCCATAATCAGTTGGTTATACTGGATTAGGCTGGGTAGTTCAAGACACCCAAGCTGGTTTAGATTGATGCAATGATGTGTCCTAAAAGGCAGCCCAGTAGCAAACCTGGCAATGTGGTTGTAGCAAATTGAGAGTTTAAGGACAGTCTTGTTTAAATTCGAGAGTAGAAGGGATGCATACAGAAGGGTTGAAAGAAGGTGAGAGCGAGCTATGGCAATTTTAGCTGGAGGGGTTAGGAAGGCTTTTATTCTGTAAAGTGACCCTAGTTTTTTATTGATGGTTTTGATAGTTTGGTTAACATGTAGGTCAAATTTTAGATTATTATCTATGATGACACCTAATAGTTTTGTAGAGGGGTCAGGGGAGATTATTGTGCCATCATTTGAATTTATGGTAAAGGTGAAAGTGATAGACCTATGTGTTGGTGAAAATAATAGCATTTTAGTTTTTTTGGGATTTGGGATCAGACGACGTTCAGAAAGCCAGTTTTCTATTGTATAAAAGGTGGTCTGGGTAGCTGACCATAACTCTATTGGAGATGTGGCTGAGTAAATCAGAGTAGAGTCATCAGCATATTGGATACTGCTGACTTTTGGGATGACAGTATAAAGGTCGTTAATGAAGATGGAGAACAGCAAGGGCCCAAGTATAGAGCCTTGTGGTACTAAAAGGGTGTTAGGTAGAAGGTTAGAGAGTTTGTTCTGCCAGAGGACAGCCTGCTGTCGACCATTCAGGTAGGATTGAAACCATTGAAGTGCTCTAGTATCTAGACAGAATGTTTGCAGGGTGTGGATTAAAAGTTGGTGATCAACCATATCGAATGCCTTGGAAAGATCCAAGAAGAGGGCTGAGGATATATAATTATTGTTGTGATTATGGTTTATGGTGTTGGCAAAGGCTAGGAGGGCTGAAGTAGTGCTGTGATGAGGACGGAAGCCATGCTGAGTGTCTGCTATAAGGTGATTCTGGATTAGGTGGTGCATGAGTTGTCTATGAATACATTTTTCCATAATCTTTGCAAGTGGAGAGAGTACAGCTATTGGCCAATAACTGGATAATTCAGTAGAGCTGCCTTCTTTGTGAAGTGGGATTACATAGGATATTTTCCAGATGGTGGGAATTTTAGCTTCTACTATGGTTCGATTGATTAGTATTGAGACGGGGTAAGCAATAGCATCAGCTGATTTTTCTAGGTACTCAGCAGGGAGTTGATCAGCAGAAAGTGTAGTGGGTTTTAATTTTTTGATCAAGGTATGGATAAGTGAAGTGGCAACTGGTTGGAAGCTGAATGCAAGTAGGTTTCTAGGGGTGATACTTTCAGGACCAGGGGAGCTAGGAGGTAGTTGGCTAGCTAGGGCTTGAATTGTCTCAGTAAAGAATCATTTAAAACTGTCAGAAACATCTTCAGGGGTTTTATCAATAGTAGCAGCAGGGATTGGGGTTGAAGTTTGTCCAGGATGTAGTAGATTATTTAAACCTGCCCAAAATTTCTGAAGGTTATTTTGATTTACTGTCTGTAAATTACAGTAGTATTGTTTTTTTGTCTTGTAAAATGGATTTTTTAGTTTCATTCCTGGATTGCCTGTATTTAGTGTGATCTTGGGGGTCTTTAGAAGAACGCCATAAAGCCCATGCTTTGTTTCTAAGGGTTATTTTAAGTTTAGACTCTTTAGAAAGCCTTGCACAGTTTTTGCCTTTGTTCTCTTTGAACGAACAGGTGCATGCAAATCAAGGATCTCAAGGAATTTGTTGTTAAAGTATGCTACTGCTTCCTCTAAGGGAAGGTGTTTTAGAATAGACCAATTACATGAGTTTAGTTCTTGTTGGAATTTGGCAGGGTCAAAGTTTATATTGTCTCTAACCTTTCTGAGTAAGGGTTGTTGGGAATTAATGGCTTTGTGCTTAATTACATATGTGAAAAGGTGATCGCTTAGGCCATCAGGGAGGGTACCAGAGCTGTACAGTTGGGGGTGACTATTTATGAGTACCCAGTCAAGTATGCTTTCTTTTTGGTTGGGTTTACCTATCCTGGTAGGGGTGGATATGATTTGTGTAAATGCATGCAAGTTAATATGGGTGGTTGAGGATTCTGAGGAACAGGTGCCCCAGTCTATTTATTTTATTTTATTTTACATTTGTTGACCGGGCTAGTCTGGCTGGATACATGTCCATTTTCAGCAGAGGCCCGAGGAGAAAAGCTCCACTATATACTAAGTACATTACATAAAAATTTACTATTCTAAGATATAGCTAAAATCAGAGAATACAAAAACAAAGGATTGAAAAGATAATTTCAAAGAGAAACAATTTTACAATATGCAGTTCATTAAATATCAAACAATTGTACAAAATGTACATACTTAAAAACTCAACAGTAAAAGGAACAGAACTAATGTACGGTAGAGATGAAAGAGTGGAGGAGAAACAGAGTAAGAGAAACAGGTTAGTCAGGTGTACTGCAGGAACAAAGCCAATGATTTTGGAAGTACAGTTTAATTTTCTGTTTGAAAAGTGGCAGGGATGTAGTCAGAGTTATTTTACAAGGTAAGAGATTCCAACTTCTACCTATTGTGTTACTGAATAGAGAATCACCTGCTGTGTTGTTTGCCTTTATAGATTTTGTCATGAGTTTTCTAGATGAGCGAAGTGAGTTGAGATTGTTGTAAGGGATTAGAAGTTGTGAGAGTATAGGGGTATTGTCAGGTAGGTGTAATATATTGTGGGCAATAGTGAGTTGAGGAATTATAATGTGGTTTTGAAATTCAAGCCAGCCTAGTTGTTTTAGGTTTATACAATGGTGGGTCCTAAAGGGGTTACTAGTGATATTGTTATAGCAAGTTTGTTTAGATTGGTTTTCTTAAGGTTTGTATAAATTGGGGAAGCATATAGGAGGGTTGATAAAAGGTGAGATTGTGCAATCTTGGTTCTAGTTATTGGGGTTAGGAAAGGTTTGATACAATATAGGGAACCTATTTTTCTGTTAACTAACCTGATGTTGTTGTTAATGTGCTGATTGAAGGAGAGATTATTGTCAATGGTTATTCCTAAAAGTTTTGCAGTTGGATCAGGAGAGATGATAGTACCATTATTTGAGGAAATGGAGAAGTTTAAAGTCTATGTTAAAGTCTCCAAGTAGTAGGGCTTCTTGGGGGTAGTGACATGATAGCCAGTGCAGGATATCTTCAAGTGTAGATATATTGTTACCCGGGGGTATGTACATACAGATGATATTAATGCATTTATTTTTATTAAGTTGCAATTTGGTGGCAAGAATCTCCGAGTTATTAATCTGAGGTGGTTGTATTACATCTATGGTGACATTCAACTCAGATTTATAGAGTACAGCTACCCCACCTCCCTTCCTTGAAGCACAATTCAGCCTGTGTATGTTGTACCCAGGTGGTAACACTTCATTGTCTATAGTGTTAGGTTTTAACCAGGTTTCAGATAAACAGAGAATCTCAGGGGAGTGGACATCCAGAAGTGCATGCAATTCATGTACCTTGTTATTAATGCTTCTAATATTGAGATGAAAGGCTAGGAGAGAGTTAGTTGGCCTATTAATTGTAGGTTTGTAGCTTAGATTGCAAGTAGAGGGGGCATGTGTATCTGAAGTGGGTGGGACAGGGTTGGAGTGAATATCACCACCAAGTATTAGGTTAAGTCTATACTTGGTGATGAACTTCAGGAATTTGTTTATTAGTTTGTGGTAGTGTTTGGATCTAGAGCTAATGTGCCTGGGGTTGAGATGTTGATAGACTGAACAAGCTGTTGGATAGGACCTGGTACTGTAGGTATGGTTAAAGGTGGGAGGATTTACAGTTGGGGTGATAGTATGGCCTTTTGGGACCTGAAATCCCGTGAGAAACTGGTTTTCATACAAGGTAAGGAAGTATGGTGCGAACAAGAGGGGTAGTAAAGAGAAGTATATCATTATCTCTGATTCAGCTAGTGAGTTAAGGAACTATTTTACCTGGTGATGCAACACCAGAAGATAGAGTGGTGAAGTAAAGGTACTGGAAGGGGGATGGGAGAATGCCAGATGAAAGCTAATAGGTGCTATTGAAATGTAGGTAGAAGAATGGGGGTGGGAGGAATTATCCCAGATGAAAGCAGATAGGTTCTAGAAAGTGGGGGAGTGGCTATAGTACTATAAATTTAGAGGTACTGGGGGCAGCAGGGAATTGGGGGCAGGGAGGGGAGTGAACAGAGCCCAAGCACAGCGAGGGCGAAAGTAGCGGGGCTATTGCAGTTTACAAGGTTTCCTAAGGTGTCCTAAATCTATAAGGTAAGTATTATAGTTCATAATGTAAGAGTCAGTTTACTTAAGTTACAGGGGAAGGAGGCAAACACTCAAGTAGAAAAAGAGCCCTATGGCTGACCAAAATGGTGACCTGCTTAATTACACAGCACTGTAAGTGAAAACTTAACAAATGCTTTTTTTGTGCAACCTACTTTGCTTAAATACTGAAAGAAACTGATTGCAGTCCTGTAGACTCCATTTTGTAGGGAACTGTAGAGTTCAATCTGCTTAAATGCTGAGAGAAACTAATTGCAGTCCTGTAGACTCTGCTATGCAGGGAACTGTAGAGTTCAAACTGAGTCACACCAGGTCAGCCAAGGGGGGAAGAGAGAGGGAAATCCTAAGCACCTAGATTTGAAAATGCTATAAAAATAATATTGAAAAAGGAGCACGCTGATAGGTCAGCTCAACCAGTGTGCCCATTGTATATCCGAGAATAAACCAATGGAAAAAGGTCTAGTCATCCGGACTTTTTTCCATAAGTATATCCCATAAAATATGTACTTTTCTTTCTTTTTTTTTAGTAAGTTTAAAAAAAACAAAGACCTCAAATGAACGAGGGAGGCAGCACAGAGAAAAATAAAAGGATAATCAGATACATTCTGCAAAATTGTCAACCACCATCGATTTTTTCCATGACCTTTTATATATTTGGTTGTTTTATATGGTTACTTTCTCCCATACATAAACATTTTACTTTACACATTTTATATCTATTTATTATACATAATTATATAATGCATCTTTGCACACAACATTCAATGGTTTATATCTACTTACTTAGTTAGCATTCCGTTCAAACTGCGCATATGGTTCCAAAAAGAAAATGCAAAAAAATCCTGTTTGATTTTGGTTGGCACTGAATAAACATAAGGGTTATTGACAATGTTTGAATGCACTTTGCCTGACTTAATTGATAATTACTTAATTATCCTATTTTATATATTAACTTTGGCGCCTTTTCACAGTGACTTGGTATATATATGGAAGTTTTAAATGTTAGTATATTGTCTGATGAAGCGTAGTAGTTGCTACGCGAAAGCGCTCACCTTCTAATAAACTTTTTTGTTTGAATTACTTCTGGACTATCGTGAAATTTATGCTGAAAATTGGTACTGGATGACTTTATGCTGGTGAAACTGGACTTTTTATAGGATATTTCAAGTGACTCGTGGTGAGAGAACCTGGTTTCTATCACTTCATTTACTTCTTTACTACAGGTACTCTCTTTAGCTATCGGTGAAAAAAATTTTTTATTATTCTGCAATCTCTATTTTTGTTATTTCACCGGTTGCACGCGATGGAAAACGCTAACATAGAACTAGACTACTCTCCAGGGACGAGGGACGCCTCAGCTATTTTGGTGGATCTTTTACACCAACAGGCAAACCCTTTATTGGCTCTGGATTTGTCACATCCAAACAATGCTGTTCCGGCCAACGAAGAGGGTGTTAATATAACGGAGTTTAACACCATATCCAAGGAGCTCGAGGATGACATGTACAGGCTGCAGCGGTATGCCTGGCAAAGACAGCATTTGGAGGCATGCCTACACCATTGCATCGTGCTGAGGGGAATGAGAGTCCTCTGCATGCCGACATATGGAGAGACACATCCGATACTCCTTAAGAAATGGCAGGACCTCAACATTGATCTCGGTTGCAGGTACATGAAGTTATTGCTTGAATATTTTAATCCGATAGAAAATGATTTACGTAATAAGATTGACCTTACATTTAAAGACTTGAATGACCGCTTTAAAACAGAGTATTGTACTAGGAGAATGCGCAATATTTGCCTTCAAGTTAATGCTTTCAGTGAGAGACTGAAAGCAACTAAGCTACGTAAACTGCAAAGAGATTTTCATGACTTTGCATCTCGGCAAATATTTGTATGGCCGAGACATAATACTGTCATTCAAAACGCAAGTAGTAACATTAATAATGTAAATCCTTTATTATCTAATGATTTATCTACCAACATTCCAACTGTTATGGCCAAGTCTGTTCGCAGCACGAATGACTTTCAAGAAAATAATGAACTGCTACCAGCTTCATCTTTGGAGGGGGTTAATGCCACTTCCTCCACTGTGTCTGATATGCCCCCCCCCCCCAATCAGCAAGCTCTGAAACATTTACCCAGCAATTTAGGAGCTAGACCGAAGGATTCACGTCTTGACAATTCTTCTTGTTCTTCTCCCTCTTCTTTTTTACCTTACCCTGTAAAGCAACAATTTTACAGCAGAGGTCGATCAATGAGTCGAGGACCAAGGAAAAGGAAACTTTCAAGAGACATCAACAACTCCGTAAGAAGAACAAGAATGTGACTGAACTGTTGTATAATTACTCTGGTTTTTCTTTTTCTGATGCTGACATTTCATTATTGAATCGGGGACTCAACTTTATCCCTGCTTGCCCTGATACTATTAATCAAATACTCATTGACCTGAGATTATTTTGTAGACAAGTTGCTTTGAAACTGTTTTTTAAAGACAAAGCTGATACTACCAATGCCACTGTGAAAACTATTTTTAAACGCAAAAGCACTTTCATACCTCCATTCACATATAACATTGAATGTTTTTTAAACCTATGTGAACAAGATTTTTATAAATTATTTTCTACTAGGATAAAACCTAGTTTTTATAATCTTACTTCAGAGGAGTTTGCCTCATTAAAACACTTGAGTAACTGCAATGATATTACTATCAAACCAGCTGACAAAGGTGGTGGGGTAGTCATTTTGGATACTGCTGAATACAATGTGAATATGCATTCAATGCTTGATGATGATGCAACATATATTAGAATGAAGTTATATGATATTAACAAAATTATCAAAAATGTACATGATGTCTTGTATGACCTTTTAATTTGTAGACAAATCAGCGAAGAAATGTATAACTATTTGTTCATTGATAATCCCACTATACCAATAATTAAGGGATTACCGAAAATTCACAAGAACCAGTACCCCATACCATTAAGACCCATAGTTTCGGGCGACAATTGGGTTACTGCTAACATCTCTTCTTTTATTGAATTTTTACTTAGACCTGTAGTTGATTCTTTTACATCCATTTTAAAAGACACATATCAACTGCTTGATTATTTATCACAGGTCCGTTTAGCCTTCAATGAACATCCATATCTCCTGATCACCTTAGACATGAAGAATCTTTTCACGTCTATACCAAATGACCTAGGCATTGAAGCTGTAAGAGAGCTATTATTAAAAGAGACATCTTTCACCAATGACAGACAACTACTGATAGGTGAACTTTTAGATTTAGTTCTCAACAACAATGCTTTTATGTTCTTAAATAACTATTATCTACAAAAATGGGGGCTGGCAATGGGCACTTCCTGTGCCAATACGTACGCCAACCTGGTTGTCTTAAGTTGGGAAAGGAGTTGCCTGTTTCCCCACCCCTCTTTCTCTAAAATTAAGGTGTACAAACGCTTTGTGGATGATATTCTTATCATTTGGGAGGGCACTGAGATTGATTTTAAAGATTTTTTAGATTATCTAGAAACCACATCACCCTTTCTTAAATTTACTATGGAATGCTCACATGTGAAGATTAATTTCTTAGACATAACATTAAGCATTACAGATGATGGTTCCATTACCTCCACACTTTATAGAAAGCCCACCTGGAGGAATACCCTCCTTACCTTCGACAGCATGCATCCTAGGTACATTTTTCCTGGCATTATAAAAAGTCAGTTTATTAGGCTAACTAGACTCTGCAAGGACATTAATGATCTATATTTTGAAGCTGATTGCCTAGAACAACTCTTTAAGGAAAGAGGCTATGACTCAAATCTAGTTAACAGCATAAAAAATAATATTATTATGGGGAACACACAGACAGAAGATAAATACATTAGGACTAGAAAAAAAGGAGTCATGACCACTCAAACAAAATTTGTGGCCGTAATTATAAATTACACCAGTAACATAAATAGTATAAAGGAAATCTTCTATAATAACTGGAAGATATTAATTATGGATCCAAACATTAGACTGATTGTAGGAGACAAACCTCATTTCATGTTTAGAAATAGTCCAAATCTCAAACGGCTATTGTGCAATGATAATAATCTCATTCACTTAGCATCTTCTACTTCCATTAGTCAAAGAATAGGTACTTTTCCTTGCCATAGCTGTAACAGATGCAAGTTTATATCAGAGTTACAAGAATTTCATCATCCTACTATGAATTATATTTTTCGACCAAGATTTTTTGCAAATTGTTGTACAAAAAATCTCATTTATCTTGCCACATGTAAGAAATGCCAGGCATTTTATGTTGGGCTTACAAAAAGATGTTTGAAGGATAGGATATATGGTCATTTGTATGATATACAGAGAAAAAATGAACTAAATGCTTTAGCGAAACATATAACAGAATTTCCTTCACATCAATTTTGCTTTAGAGTTTTAGAAATAGTTACAATTAATAGAAGAGGTGGTGATAACATTGTATTTTTAAACAATAAAGAACTGGAATGGATTCTAAGACTAGGTGCTCATATACCTCCAGGTATAAATAGCCATATTTCTATAAAACCTGTCTTAGAAGCTAGATGAGCCCTATGTTTCACACTAAATTTATTCTGATTTTAATTGATCAATTTGTATTTTAAAACAAGATATCTCCTATATGTACATGTGTTTATATTTATATTTATTTATATATGTTCAGTTTAATATTTATGTCATTTTCATGTGTGTAGAATTTATTAATTTACATAAGCTATATTTATGCTCATATTCACAAGCACTTTTTATTTTATCCTAATAGTAGTTCAGCATTTAGTTGTATTGAGCCAAAGTTATGTATCATGTAGACTCATGTATCATCTTTATATATCTTTATATATATTTCATAGTCATGTTCCATGACTTATATTTTTATAACATAATATACCATTACACTTATAATATTTATATATAATATTTATACATATTTACACATATATAATTTTAAATAATGTATCAATTGTATGTCTCAACATAATTTATTTTTATTTATTTATTTAATTATATGCACACATTTTTTAACAAACACAACCATATTAATTCTATTGACATTATTTTATTGATAATTATAAATAGACAATTGTCAACCACCATCGATTTTTTCCATGACCTTTTATATATTTGGTTGTTTTATATGGTTACTTTCTCCCATACATAAACATTTTACTTTACACATTTTATATCTATTTATTATACATAATTATATAATGCATCTTTGCACACAACATTCAATGGTTTATATCTACTTACTTAGCTAGCATTCCGTTCAAACTGCGCATATGGTTCCAAAAAGAAAATGCAAAAAAATCCTGTTTGATTTTGGTTGGCACTGAATAAACATAAGGGTTATTGACAATGTTTGAATGCACTTTGCCTGACTTAATTGATAATTACTTAATTATCCTATTTTATATCTTTTCACAGTGACTTGGTATATATATGGAAGTTTTAAATGTTAGTATATTGTCTGATGACACCTTCTAATAAACTTTTTTGTTTGAATTACTTCTGGACTATCGTGAAATTTATGCTGAAAATTGGTACTGGATGACTTTATGCTGGTGAAACTGGACTTTTTATAGGATATTTCAAGTGACTCGTGGTGAGAGAACCTGGTTTCTATCACTTCATAGTTCATAATGTAAGAGTCAGTTTACTTAAGTTACAGGGGAAGGAGGCAAACACTCAAGTAGAAAAAGAGCCCTATGGCTGACCAAAATGGTGACCTGCTTAATTACACAGCACTGTAAGTGAAAACTTAACAAATGCTTTTTGTGTGCAACCTACTTTGCTTAAATGCTGAAAGAAACTGATTGCAGTCCTGTAGACTCCATTTTGTAGGGAACTGTAGAGTTCAATCTGCTTAAATGCTGAGAGAAACGAATTGCAGTCCTGTAGACTCTGCTTTGCAGGGAACTGTAGAGTTCAAACTGAGTCACACCAGGTCAGCCAAGGGGGGAAGAGAGAGGGAAATCCTAGGCACCTAGATTTGAAAATGCTATAAAAATAATATTGAAAAAGGAGCACGCTGATAGGTCAGCTCAACCAGTGTGCCCATTGTATATCCGAGAATAAACCAATGGAAAAAGGTCTAGTCATCCGGACTTTTTTCCATAAGTATATCCCATAAAAAATGTACTTTTCTTTCTTTTTTTTAGTAAGTTTAAAAAAAACAAAGACCTCAAATGAACGAGGGAGGCAGCACAGAGAAAAATAAAAGGATAATCAGGTACATTCTGCAAAACTAAAGAAACATACCTGATTACCCTTTTATTTTCTCTGTCCTGTCTCTCCCAAATGTTAAAAGTCTCCTGTCATGTGCAGTACATCAGGAAAGCCCCAGGATACCCAAGAAAATGCAGAAGGGCACCACGGCACTGTTACACAAAGACATTGTTTAAGAAAAGTAAGTATTTTTTTTCCTTAAATAATATCATTGTATAATAGCAATAACCAATGGTGTGGTATATTATAGCAATAACCCACACCTGGGTGTGGGTAATGCTGGATTTACCCACGGTTGGTGTGGTTTGGTCATGAGGGTGAAGCCCGAGTAGCCAAACAAAGACAACCGTAGGTAAATCCAGCATGACCCACACACAGGTGTGGGATATTGCTAATATACAATGACATTATTTAAGAAAAAAATACTTTTCTTAAATAATGGCATTGTATAATGCCTCCTTGCTGCCCTTCCCCAGCTGTTTGGTATTCTGCGGCAGTTCTGATATACTGCGCATACGTATGTGTACGCAGTACATCAGAGCTGTGGGTAGAAGCAACGGAGAAAGCAAGATCTCCATTGCTTTTTACAAAGTGTCTCGCTATGTTAAAGGAGTTTAACATAGCAAGACAACTTTAAAAAAAGCAACGGAGAATCTCCGTTGCTTTTTACAAAGTGTCTCACTATGTTAAAGAAGTTTAACATAGTGAGACAGCTTTAAAAAAAGCAACGGAGAAAGGAAGATCTCCATTACTTTTTTTAAAGCTGTCTCGCTATGTTAAACTCCTTTAATATAGCAAGACAGTGTCTAAAAAGTGACGAAGATCTTGCATTCTCTGTTGCTGTAAAAAAAGACTTATACTAATGGAAAAAGTCCGGCCGACCAAACCTTTTTCCATTAGTATAAGTCTGATTTACAACATGCACGCTGACCAATCAGTGTGCACGTTTTGGAATATTAATGGGGGGTCATTGTATAATGAAGATTTACCCACAGTTGGCTTCGCCCTCATGATTAAACCACACCAACCATGGGTAAATCTTCAATATAGCACACCAACAACATCAGTTATTGTGATATTATACAATACTTCGTCCAGAGTAAGCATTTTGTTAAACTTGAACTTGAATCCTAGACAAATGTAACAGACTGATACGAGCTTTATAAAGATCTGTACAGGTGGAAGTAGTGGGAGGAAGACAATGGAGTTTGTGCACAGTCATATGAGGGAGTAATGCAAACCAACACAAACTCTTAGCTGGGGATGGAGTTCTTCAGAAAGTTGAAGTGAAGGATGGAGGGTGGTAGTTTTTTATCCATAAGCTTATTAGAAGAGAATTTTTTTAAAAAGAGGAAGTTGGGTATTGAGGTGCCCCGCAGGACCAGCTATCAGAGGTTTGCTCAAGACTGTAAAAATGTGAATTATACTTAGTTCAGGAGTGTGAAGATATAAACAGATGTTTGCATCATGTACCCAGTTATGTGTAGTAGGCACCCTGCAAGTTTGACTTTGTGAATTATGTGTTGTCCTTTGACAAAAGAAAATAATGTTTTGAAACTGACAGGTAGGTACTGGCTATGTGTTTACCAAGGATTATAGTGACTGCTGTTTTTGCTGTGTTAACATCTTGAACTTAAACATCTAATGCAAAAAATGATGTTGGCTGTGGAATTATGCAACAGGTACAGCACACAAGGTGCCCTAAGTAAAGGGCAGTAAAAGAGTCGGGGGAAGATAACATTTTTGTGTGACTTACCTTACCAATTTATTGAAGGTATCAGCCCATGGCATTGTTCTGGGTGGTATTTCCCAGAAGAAAGGAGGAAGTCATCTGGCCACTAAGCATGACTTCATATAAGTGTACATTTTTTCTAAGCGTTAAGCATGGTGTGACCATCAGTATAGCATATGAAACTTTAACAAATCCTTTTTTTTTCATAATACGTATCATCCAAATAATTAACTTACGCTGCTTATGCTGCTAGTGCTTTTTTTCTGGCTGGTAATGCTGATTCTACAGTAGCAAAAAGTGACTGCTTGTCCTGACTTAGTGTATTTCATTTGTTATGTTACTTATGTGATGCAGTCAAAGCTACAATAACACTCACACCTTGCATCAATGGAAGACCTTCTGCTGCCATTAAACTAGCGGTAAGACTTTAAGCATGTAAATGCTAAAGTATACAATACATCATGTATAAAAATAATGTTAAAGAGTGCCTGCTGATCATTTAAAGCAACAAACGCCATCGCTAACCTGGCACTTTATAGAAATCAGAGCTTTTAGATTACCAAGAGGTGTTCTGTAAAAGGACAGGTTAAAGGTTAGCTTTTTTTTCTGGGGTTATGAGACCTCTGAGTTTGTTTATTCAAGGTTGGGGGTGGGGGGTGTGCAGGGGACTTGCCCTCCTTGCAAAAACATTGCCCTGAGTCTGATGAACTATTGGTTCAAACAGCGTGTTTTGTTTAAAACAAATCTATTTTTTAAGGAAATAAGCTATGATAGAATGGCATGAATGCACTAAATCTTGACCATGCCCCAGAAGACTCAAGTTCATTTAGAAGCTCAAGTGCTGCAAAACCTGGCTGGTGAAGCAGGAATGCTGTGTTTTTCTTTGCCAGTGAGCCTGACCAAGGTGAAGGATTTATGGACTCCCTTGCTGCTCACAATACATTTCCAGAACTAGGCAGAGGCTGGTCTCTGGTAAGCATTGCTATGGCTGTTAGGAGGGACACAGGCATGGTTACTCAAGTAAGGATGCTGGTAGCTCTGGCAGGGGGCATGTAAAAGTGTATGGGCTCCAGTGGTGTGAGTACCGGCAGCTTCTGCAGTCACATAGGTGTCTACATCACCACCAAGGGGTGGGTGCATTTAGGCACCCATGCAGAAATCCCTCCATGGTTGCTTGCTGGTCAAAAGACACAGGTGGACAGAATAAAAAAACATCTGTGGTGGAATGAAGATCAGTGTAAAATTAGAAGTTATGTACTCACCATAACGTTCCATCTGAGTAGGTGTATTCATTTGTCTGCAACCTGTGGGTTATGGATCCGACATCGGATCCGAACCGGCATGGTTTACCAGCTATGGATCCAAGCTCTCAGCTCCTCCCCTCACCCATAATGCCCTGCTCTCCCTACATGACCTCAGATCGAGTTTGCCAACAGCATAAACACCCTGAAAAGGGTAACACAACATATGCAGGAAACTGAAAGGCCAGGGGGATAGGAGGGCGGGATGGTTGCAGACAAATGAATACACCTACTCAGATGGAACGTTATGGTGAGTACATAACTTCTAAATCTGAAGTAGGAGATTCATTTGTCTGCAACCTGTGGGACAGAGTCCCCAGCTACCTGAATCTTGGGCGGCCATCATGGAAGGATATTCCGGAGCACCGCGGAGCCAAAGGATGCTCTACCTCTAGATGCAAGATCCAACTTGTAGTGGGAAATAAAAGTATGAGATGAAGCCCACGTGGCTGCTGCACAAATATCATCTAGAGGAATCCTAGCCTTAAAGGCGGCCGAGGTAGCGACTGACCGGGTTGAATGGGCATGTACACCCTCCGGTGCGGGCCTTCCCTAAGCTTGACAAGCTAGTAAGATACATTGTGAAATCCAGCAAGATAATGAGACTTTGGAAATTGGCTTGCCCAAATTAAATTTAGCAAAGGAAATGAACAACTGGTGGGATTGCCTATGACCAGCAGTCCTGATTAGATAAATTCTAAGTTGCCTGTGAACGTCTAAGGAGTGAAGCTTGTACTCACCCTTGTTTTGATATTTGGGGAAGAAAACAGGGAGGTTAATGGATTGATTAATGTTTGCTTCAGAAGCTACCTTAGGAAGAAAGGACGGGTTGGTCCTGAGGAAAACACGGTCCGGATGAAAGACCAAGTACAGAGGTTTAGCTGATAATGCTTGAAGCTCTGAGACTCTCTTGGTCGAAGTAATGGCTACTAAGAAGGCAGTCTTGAAGGATAAGAATTTCAGATCTACAGTAGCCGCAGGTTCGAAGGGGGGAGCGGTCAAGGCCTGAAGAACTAAGGAAAGGTCCCAAGGAGGAACCGTTTGCTTTATAGGGGGCCTGAGAAGAAAGGTACCTTTAAGGAAAATCTTACACAATTTGGCAGACATCAGTGGACTGGAGTCATGACCAATGTGATAATGAGAAATTGCTGCAAGCTGTACTTTGACCGTGGAACTGCTGGCACCATCATTAAAAAGAGTGGTTAAGAAGTCAAGCACCAAAGGAGAGGAACTGTGAAGGGTTTAGGCCTTGCCGTTCCCACAAAGAGAACCGCTTCCACTTGCTACGGTAGACTTTCCTAGTGGATGGCTTGTGAGCTGCCACCAGGATGGCCTTAACAGGGACGAAATACCGGGAGTCCTGATCAGGAGTGGAACTGGAGCAGCCAAGCGGTCAGCTTGAGGTTGTCCAGGTTCGGAGGAGATAGATGGGATGGATGAGAAATCAGATCCGGAATGGGATCTAGAATCCAAGGAGGATTCACTGAGTGAGACCTTAGGAAGGGGAACCAGATCTGTTGAGGCCAAAAGGGAGCAATGAGGATCATTCTGCACCCCAACCGAGAGGCTTTCTGAAGAACTTGGAGCATCAGAGGCAAAGGGGGATAAGCATAAAGAAGACCGGGTGGCCAAGCATGCACCAGAGCGTCTCTTGGAGAACCTCCGGGAGGAGGTATCAGGGCGAAAAAACTGTCGCATTTGGTGTTTGAGGGAGACGCAAAAAGATCGCAACAAGGAGTTCCCCACTGTGCAAAGATGCGTTCCGCTACCTGAGTATTGAGAGACCACTCGTAGGGGGTGAGAATGGTGCAACTGAGTTTGTCCACCAGGATGTTGGACCGACCCGGAATATGCGTTGCTATGAGAAAGCGGTTGGTGGAGATTGCTCATTCCCACACTCTCATGGCTTCTCAACAAAGGGGGTAAGACCTGGTTCCTCCCTGTTTGTTGATATACCAGACAACAGACATGTTGTCCGATTGAATCGCAATTGTTCCCAAGGGAAGAAAGGCCTGAAGTGCTAGCAACGCTAAGAGCACTGAAAAAGAGCACTTAGCTGAAAAGCTTGGAAACGCAAATCTGGTCACCAGCGCGGCAAACAAGATCTGAGGTCATGTAGGGAGAGCAGGGCATTATGGGTGAGGGGAGGAGCTGAGAGCTTGGATCCATAGCTGGTAAACCATGCCGGTTCGGATCCGATGTCGGATCCATAACCCACAGGTTGCAGACAAATTAATCTCCTACTTCAGATCCTGCATTTGGCTTGAACATGTATATCAACAGTTTTATATGTAAAAACAACAGATTCAAAATGTGAGATTGTGTTATTTATAATCATATGTGACGTTATCTCATTCATTGTGACTACTGAACCGAATTCCGTTAACATTATAACTAACTAGCATTTTTACTCAATTTGCAACCTTCATTATAAAGAAGGCCTGAGCGATAAAATAGGATTATAGTTATAAATGGTTTTGAGGGTTCTAGAATGCAACCTTTACCTAGAATACCAAGATGTTTATGACAAATGAAAACAAAATTTAAAAATAAGCATCAGATCAAACCTTACCTCAAAGACTGGCACTACCTGAATTTCAAGGACTTGATTTTGTCAAAACTGCAGGTAGATAGATTAAAGAGATAAACAATGCTTTATATCCCTGAATTTGTTGTTTTTAAGATTTTCTGATGTTTGTTCCTGATTGTATTGGAAGTGATAAATGTGGCAAACAATATATCAGTGGCATTTGTTGCCAGATAGTTTTAAATTCAGAGCAGTATTATGACTCTAATTATCATAATAAACCATATATTATGTAAATGCATTGTTTTTCTGAGATGGTTTCTAGAAAGGATTCATTCTAGAGGTTCCAAATGCATTCTGGGAGTCTACTATGATGAGTTTCAGGCATAAATTTCTTTAAGCATCCCACACCAATTTTTACATACATACATACATATATACATACATACAAATATTTCAATCACAGGGATTAGTGCCCTTCTAGCCTGACAATATACAAAACACTTGTTCCCATAATAAGTGTCCAGGCTGTTCTTAAAAATATCTAAACTAATACTTGCTTTTGTGGCTGCAGTGGTGCAGTAATTAGTGTTGTTGCTTCAAAGCAAGAGGTTCTCCGGTTCAATTCTCGGCTGGAGCACCTTCTGTGAGGTGTCTGCATGTCCTCCCTGCAGTTAGCTGAGTTTTAAAGACATACAGGTAGGTAGGTGTGTGTGCATTCTGCAAAGGTTGGGTGCCGGGCTGGCAACTCAACATTGTAAAAACTTCACTGCCAATTAGTCTGCAGACCAGTGATCTGCTATGGCAACCCCTAATCAGAAAAATCCAAAAGACTTTGCTTTGGTAATCTGTTACATGCATCAGCTGCTCTCTCAGACAACCAATTAATACACTTCTCATTCCTATAGAACCTTTTTTAATTTCTCCAAGTCTTTTGGATTTTTAATACCATGATGGGAATGCCCCATTCCTAAGTCAAAGTATGATTAAAGTTTATGAAATAAGTATTGCTTCAATCTTTGATGTTAGCCAGAAGTGCTCTTTGCAGCACCTGCAATGTGCCCAGTAATGACTTCTGCAATTTGTATGGAGTTACATGTATCGGTAACATATCTAAGTTGTTGTTGTTGTCTTTCAGCTTTTCCCGGTTAGAGGTCACCACAGCGGAACTCCGGTCCGCTAATGTATCTAAGTATGACTGTAAATTCTTTTTTTATAAAACCCATTGCTCGTCCTACTATTGGTTTGGGTATCCTTCTTCCACACGGCCCTCATTTCTGCCTGCAAATCCTGGTATTTTATGACTTTGTGTCTCTGTATGTAAGACACTGTAGTCACTGGGTGTAGCAATTTCAATGATCAGTGCTGTTTTTGTCTTCTTTTCATGGCCCACTATATCTGGTTTTCTTGTATCTATTTTTTGAACTGTTGGTAATGGATGATCCCATGGGATATAAACTTCATAATTTTCTATGATGCTTTGTAGCTCATGTTTCAAGTGTTTTTCAGCTACTTCAATATTATAATGTTTGCACAATCCCCAATGCAACAGTCTTGCCGCATTATTATGCCTGTCAGTATACAGTCCTTCTGTCATTAGTATATCACAACCAGCAACAAGATGTGCGACTGTTTCCAATTCTGTTTTACAAAACTTCCATTGGCCTGTTTCTCTCACATGATCATTGCACTTTGTAAACCAATGTGTATGTAGTCTACTATCTTGGGCCATCAATATTAACCTTTCATCTTTTATAGGTTCATAGGTTCATAGGTGTGTACTAGGCTAATAACCCTGGAGCCTTTACAAGCCTAGCCCATAGGATTACCCTGACATCTTGCCACCCAGCCTTAGTTCCTAGTGCCTCTGTCAAGTAGAGCCACTGGAGTGATCCCCGAGGTGAATTTTCTATTTCCCATCCACTCATCAAGATTTCTCTTGAAGAGGGCAGGTGAGGTGCACTGCTTGACATGTATGGGAAGTCTATTCCACAGCATGGGTAGTCTCAGGGTTATGAACCTGTCCCTCCAGCATGTTCTGTTGATTGTGGTAAGGAAGTTGAGGTCTCTGGAGTGTGTGGTGCAGAGGGATTGGGATTTCTTTAGATGTAGCATTTCTAACAGAGCTGGGTCAGACATGGCTTTGTAAGTCAAGCAGAGATCGCCTTTAAGTAGGTGATATGAGACAGAGAATAGTTGGAGTTTTTTGAGTCTGTCCATATAGGACAAGTGTTTAAGGCCTAGGATCCTCTTTGTGAGGTACTTTTGTGGCCTCTCCAGTTGTTGCAGGTGTCTAGTGAGGTACATGCCAAAAGGGGCATTGTACTTGATGATTGGCCTAATGAGGGAAGAGTAGAGGGAGACTATGACCTATTTCTTCCTGGATGCAAAACCCTTAGTAATGAGATGTGCCACATAGAAGGACTTTCAGTACTTTTCCATTAAACCCCTACCATTTTGCAGTACTGTGTTTTGCTGGTATTTTGTCCGCAGTTTGAATTGCCACAGATTTTCTAAAGGAATGAAATGCAGATGGAAAAGTGCTATTTGCACTTATCCTCTGTCGATGGCAGCATTAGTAAGTGGCAATTGGTTTTGTGTAAGTTATATATGATGCATCTTACAGCAGTTTATCCAAAGTGGCGGCCTTTACTATGATGTCTGCTTTCGGTTCTTTTATTTACGTCCCCAAAAGTGCAAGTTGAAGAAGAGCACTTAGTCTAATCTTATCTGTCTTATCTAGTTTTATCTGTCTAAGCCACTTGAGTTGAATAACAAAATCAAACAATTTGTCAGTATTTCTCCAGAGCTGGCTTTTCCAGCTGTAGACTGACACATGCCGGTCATTTGGGGGCACACGTTGGTGCATGGAGTGCTAGTGTACTTACAGGTACTGAGTTCAGAGGAATAGAGGAGAAGAGAGAATCCTCTAGGGGAAGACAGTGAGCTAGTAGATTTGCAGCTGTTCAAAACTACTTCAGATATGACTTCAAGTGAAGGAGGACACGGATGCAATTAAAGGCTGATAACCGCTATCTCAGGATGAATGGCTTGACTTGTATAGGGTGTGAAAACGGCATTTGGACTTTATGGTAAATATTTACTGTTATCTTTCAAAGCACATGTACTAAGTGATATTAATGAAGCTCTTGTGTTGTGTCTTTCGCATTTAAATTCACTGGAAGCCACTATGTCAATTTACGAGGAATTATTTTCTTGAAGGGCACGTGTGATTGAAATATAACTGTCTTTTAAATTCCTGATTAGCGAGCCCTGTCTTACAAAAGTAAACAAAGTAAGACTTTCTCTCATTGTATTAATAATTATCCAACTCATTTACAGTACAGACATAAAAGAAGCCAATCCAAACTGCCGAACAAATACCGGCAGAACACAGCAGTGCAAAGTGGTAGGGGTTTAACGGAAAAGTACCGGACTTTCTGACCGCAGTGGCAATGTGGTGGCCAAAAGAGAGGTTGCTGTTGGCATTGTGTTCCCAGATCTCTTATAACACCTTCTGTGTTCAGTGGACTACCATCAATGTGGTAATTCTAGGGAACCGGGTTTTTCCCAAAGGGGATGAAGATGCATTTTTTGGCATTGAGCTTAAGGCCATGGTTCTGACACCAGTCGTTGGTTTCACTGAGGCCTTTATCTAGGATGTCAACATTACTTGAGTTAATAATAGCTCCCAACTTGCAGTCATCTGTGAACTTTGTCAGCCAGAGTCCCTTCGTGTTGGCCTGGACTTCAGAGAACTAGATACCAAACAGGAGAGGACCCAGGACCGAACCTTGTGGGACTCCACTTGTGACTAATCGGCAGTCTGACTTGGAGTCAGCTACTTTCATACTGTGGGTTCTATCTGTGAACCCGTTTGTACCTCACCTAGTGATATAGAGGTTAATGCGTAGCTTAGTAAGTTTTTCTGTGATTCCTGAGTGGGGAATAGTATCAAAGGCCTTGGCCAGATCAAGGTAGGCTGTATGAACCACCTTACCTTCATCCACAGCTCTCGTGATTGACTCAAAGAAGTCGACCAAGTTGAGCAGGCATAATCTACCCCTCAGAAAACCAAACTGTGTAGGATTCAGAGTTTGGAGATTCCCTATATCCTTGTTTATTAGGTCTATGATGATGTGTTCCATAGCTTTGCATATCAGACTTGTCAAACTAACGGGGCAATGATTCCCGGGGTCTGTAGTCACTTCTCCTTTGTGGAGAGGGATAACTGTAGCAGTCCACCATTCGGTAGGGACAAAGCCTGAGGTGAGGCTGTGATTGAACAGGGCACACAGGTGAGGTGCCAGTTCACTCTGTAGTTCCTGTAGAACACAGCCATGGATGCTGTCAGGTCCCATCAAAGCTGTATTCTTGGCCTTGGAAAATGTTATTTTAACCTGTGCAGCAGTAATACTGGCTGCTTGGCACTCTACTGGTATTGTGATTGGTCCTTTGGGTGGGGAGACGGGTAAAGTTAGCACTGAATCTGTCCGCCAGTATATTTGCAATATCTGTTGGCTCGGTATAGGAGGTAAAATTGTGCAGTAGCTCAGAGCAAATCTGGGTATTGCCATGGAGATTCTTTACATAACTATAGAAGGCCTTGTGGTTGTCTTTACTATCTTCTACAATTCTGTTTTCATAGCTAGCTTTAGAGGATTTGATGAGGAATCTCAACCTTTTGTTGAGGCTGATAAGGGAGTTTTTCCAGTCTTGGGACTTCACCTTATTCTGCATCAGTTTCCTCCTTCTGTTGTAGAATTTGTTTATGGCAGGGGACCACCAGATTGGCTTCCTTTTTTTGAGGAGTGCGTCTTAGTTCTATTGGGTATGGTGAGATCCATGCATTTGTGTATGTCTTCGTCCAGTGCATTGGTGTATGATTTGGTGGTCATGCAACTATTCTCCATTTGCATGGGTTCTGTGAAGTCAGCCACCTCTGTTTTTAGAAGCCCAAAGTTAGCTTTGGAGAAGTTTTTCATGGTGGTTACCTTTGTTGGGGGTGGGGGGGTGGGAGGGATGTGGATTTCCAAGGTGATTAGCTTGTGATTGGATCTAACCAGCTACTTCAATATTATAATGTTTGCACAATCCTCAATGGGGATTTAAATTCACCTCTCCTTAACCATTCCTGCATTTGATCCTGATCAATATGGGGTTGTTTCAAGAGTTTTCTATATTTGCAACTATACTTATGCATTTTCCACATTTCTTGCTTTCTCATCTGATCCTTTTATATTATTTCTATTGTTTTGTGCACATTCAGTTGTTGACAGGTTTTTATCTACTTCTGGTTTGATTTCCATTCCTGCTTGATGCCGATATGCATCTGTTACCCTAAGCAGAGAAGTCAGTTAAGACTTATTCCCCTCATGTTTCAAAACTTTCACTATGTTTCAGTCTTGTGAGGTCAGCAGATATGTATGTAGTCACACAAATGCAGCTCTATACATGTAATCAATTTTGAGGAGGCCCATACCTCCTTCAGAGCGGGGAATATATAATCTTGGTATGCAGTGATTTTTATAAATCATTTTATGAACATGAAACATCCTTTTTGTTTTCCTGTCCAACCTATCCAACACCTTTTGGGGTCAGCCAATCACTCCAAAAGTGTAAGTTAGGACAGGAAGAGCAAATTGGTTTATAGCTTGGACTTTGTTCCTAGGTCTCAATGCTGTTTTCCTTATTAATTTAAATCTTCTAAAATATTCCTTACTAAGTTTTATTCGCATTTGTTCATATTTTTGATCCTTCACGAATTCCCATATATTTATACACTCTCTCTTGCTCAAGTTCTTTTATATCACATTCCTGTCCCAAACTGACATTTTCTTGGTGCTGCAGTTTTCCTGCTTTAAAGGTTGCTTTTGCATATTTATCATTTATCAAGATCAAATGACATTCTTATATCATCTTAAAAAGTTTTGACCACTTGCAGTTGTGCTCTCAGTTCCTCATCTGATTAATTATACAGTTTTAAATCATCTGCAAAGCGAAGATCAGAAATCTTTGCACTTTACTATTTTCTGGGAGCAAAATTATAACCATGACCTAATCTGTTAAGTAGACAGCTTAATGGGTTAAGAGCAAGACAAAAGAGCAGCGGTGACAGAGTCACCCTGGAATATCCCCCTTTGAATTGTTATCCCTGAAATAATAATTTGTCCTTTATAATTGCTCAAATGCAACGTGGTTTGCCACTGCTTCATGGCTGCTATAATATAATTATCAGTATAGGGTGTATCTTATATATTTTAAGCTCTCTTTTATCCATGAATGTAGTATATTGTCAAATGCTTTTTATAGCCTAGCCATGCCACACACAGATTTTTTTCTCTTTTTACAGTTCCCCATTATGACTTTATTTAACAACAAATGATCCTTTGTTCCATGTGACCTTATTTTATTACCATTTTGTTCTATTGCCATTATTGAGTTTTCTTCTAAATGACTATAAATTCTGCTGGTATCAGTTCCAGTGTATAGTTTATATGTTGTTGGAAGGCACATTACTGGTCTATAGTTTTTAGGATATCTTGCAGGTTCACTCTTAAGTAGAAGTATTGTCTTTCCTATCGTTAACCAGGCTGGTGTTTGTTTGCGTTGTGCAAATAAATAGGTCTTACTCAAGGCTAAATCTTCATGTAAAGATGTTAATACTTTTAGTTAGATGTTAGTTACTGCATCAAGGCCAGAGGTTTTCCAATCAGGAGCTTTTGTTAACTTTGTTTCAATCTCTCTGTCCATCACTTCATCCCATTTCATATCCTGTACCTTTAAACTTCTTATTCTTTCTTTTACTTCTTTTATCCATTTAGCATCTTTGGTTTGTTCCACAGGCTCTTCATAGATATTTCTCCAAAATGTATAATTTCTTCTTTTTTTGGTGGTGTTTCAATTCCTTTTCCCTTGCTTCCCAATTCTCTATAAAACTTAACTAACCAGACTTTGTTTTACAAGGCACTAAAGCAGCAGCACAGACATTTGACAGACATCTGCATTTAATCTTTCAGTGTACTAACCAGACTTTGGTTTCAGCATGCAAAAGCTGTTTAGACTTTTATTTTTATAAGGCACCAACACAGAGTTGCATTTGTCAGCATCACAGGTCATCTGCATATAGACTATAGAACACCTCAGATGAAAAAGTTAGGTCTGAAAGATACAATCTAAACAAGTAAGGGCCTAGGACAGAACCCTGTGGCCACAATGACTGTAACCAAGAATTATACCTGTCCAATTGCTGTAAGATACTTGCCATGTCCTATTTGTAAGCCACGCAGCTATCTGTCTTATCAAGAGTACATCAGTGCCTAGTTGTACTAATTTATTGATCAGTGTTAAGTGTCTCACCCTGTCAAATGCTAAAGTTAAATCCATATAAATTATATCACAGCACAATTTTCTATTCATAGCGGTTATTATATTGCTATAAAACATCATGTTACAGGTGGTAATATGCCTATTTTCAACATATGCATGCTATGTGGTTTCAAATCCCAAACTATCTACTTCTGATAATAACTTATTCAATATTACCTTCTCCATTATTTTTCCACAATATGAAAGTAGATTTAATGGTCTATATGACTCTGGGTTTGTCCCACTCACCTTTCCCTTAAAGACAGGTTGCTTGACAAGCGCATGTCTACGATCTTGAGGAATCTCACCATATTTATATGACCTAGTAAATTATAGATATAATGGTACTGTAAGTTCTTGCTGAAGTGGTCTCAGGTCATTATTACTAATTCCATCTCCTCCCTGTACTTTGTTTGGATCCAGTTTTTGCAGTTCTTTTTCAATATAATCTAATCTGATTCCAGTTTCTGCATTTACCTGGATGTCTCTAGGACAACGTATCATCCCTTTTGTGGAGCCAAACTATTTTGCATACTTTTTTATAAATATATCTATGATCTGTTGTGTCTGATGATAAAGTTTACAATCTACACACAGTTCATTAATTTGTATGTCTTTACTCCTTACTCATCTTATGTAGTTATAAATGTTTCCTGTTATGCTCAATATCTTCATATACATTTTCTTCAATTTTTCTTGATCTTGTCTCACACTATGCTTAATTTGTTTGTCCAGCTTGTTTATTTCAGTTTTCAAAGTTGTAATTCAACCTCACTTCAATTTCTTGGATTTTTTTGTCTCTCACCTTTATCAGGTATCTTGTTCTTATGGAAATATATCCCCCCAATGTTGTATGCCTAGATCCTGATGTTAAACATTTTTTTTTTGCACTCAATTTCTCTTTCAAAACTTTCCACAGTCCATCTGCAATTTTTTCACTGAATACAGAGGAGTTGTGGTATTGTATGAGGAAGTCAGGAGTGTCAGAGAAGTATGTAAGAGTGGTACAGGATATGTACAAGGGTAGTGTGACAACGGTGAGGTCTGCGGTGGGAGTGACCGATGCATTTAAGGTGGAGGTGGAGTTACATCAAGGATCAGCTCTGAGCCCTTTCTTATTTGCAATGGTGATGGACAGGTTGACAGACGAGATCAGACAGGAGTCCCCATGGACTATGATGTTTGCAGATGACATTGTGATCTGTAGTGAGAGTAGGGAAAAGAGAAGACCCTGAAGAGATGAAGATATGCTCTAGAGAGAAGAGGAATGAAGGTCAGCAGGACTAAGACAGAATATATGTGTGTGAATGAGAGGGAGGATAGAGGAATGGTGAGGATGCAAGGAGTAGAGGTGGCAAAGGTGGATGAGTTTAAATACTTGGAATTAATAGTTCAAAGTAATGGTGAGTGTGGAAGAGAGGTGAAGAAGAGAATACAGGCAGGATGGAGTGGGTGTAGAAGAGTGTCAGGAGTGATTTGTGACAGACGAGTACCTGTAAGAGTGAAAGGGAAGGTCTACAAGAGGGTAGTGAGACCAGCTATGTTATATGGGTTGGAGACAGTGGCATTGACAAAAAGCAGGAGTTTGAGCTGGATGTGGCAGAGTTAAAGATGTTAAGATTTTCACTGGGTGTGACGAGGGTGGACAGGATTAGGAATAAGTATATTAGAGGGTCAGCCCAGGTTGGAAGGTTTGGAGACAAAGCCAGAGAGGCAAGATTAAGTTGGTTTGGACATGTGCTGAGGAGGGATGCTGAGTATATTGGGAAAAAGATGCTAAGGATGAAGCTACCAGGTAACAGGAAAAGAGGAAGGCCTAAGATAAGGTTTATGGATGTGGTGAGAGAGGAAATGCAGGTGGTTGGTGTGACAGAGCAAGATGCAGAGGACAGAAAGAAATGGAAACAGGTGATCCGCTGTGGCAACCCCTAACAGGAACAGCCGAAAGAAGATGATGATGATGGCATCACTCAAGTTAGTTTTACGTAGGTACTGTTTTGCTTGCATATAATCTATAATTAATCTTTTGTGCATTGGTTTAGATTTCAGTTTGGCTGAATTATCCAGCAACAAATTAACTTTTATAATCCCATGATCACTCCACATCAATGGTGGTAAAACTTGACTTGAAGTACAGTAATTTCTTTAGGAACACAAACAATGCAACTGGAAAGACCCCAAAAGTATGTTCTGTTCCCTGGTAGTGTTTTTTTTTACAGTCTGAAGCAATTGTTGTTCTTGAACATATGCTGTGAATAATTTCCTTACTAATGTTGCTGAATCAATATTATTCCAGTCTGGTTCAGGTAAATTTGAGTCCCCAGCTAATATGATTCTTCTGTCCTGTGTTTCATGCAAGAAATGTATGACTTCCTCTAGGTCATCATCACTTGACTTTGGTGGTCTATATACTCCAACAATTGTTATATGTTCCAGGGTTGTCTTTATTATCACCGTTACACAATCTATAGTATTGGCTTTATCATTGAACATGTAATAATCACAGGTCTCATAACTATCTTTAATCCCTGTCAGTTAAAAATGCAGGTCACATGACAACAGTAATCAATATTTAAAGACACCATTACAAAAAAATCACATTTCTTCCTAAAATTATTACCTTTCATTTACTAAAAATAATATTATTATATAATATGTATACATCATAATATTACCAGCATAAATGTATATCCCACTAAATATACTCTGATATAAAATACATTATATTTGACTAGCCCTTTCATGTAGTAAGGGTGCAATAGATATACAATCATTTAAGCCTGGTGGAAACATAGCAGCTAACTTATACTGCCATTCAGTTTCCTTCTTTTTCAGACTATTTTCCCAGTCACCCCCTTTTGGTTGTATTTTAACTATTTCTAGAATACCAAACATGAATTTATCAAAATTTTGGCAAACTTGAACATGTCTATATACAGCATTATAAACTTTTTTATTTTTGATATCATTTAGATGCTCATATATCCTGTTCTTCAAATGACGTTCTGTTTTGCCTACATAAAAGTGCTGGCATGATGAACATATTGCCAAATATACTATTCTGCTTGTCAAACAATTCCCTTTCTGGAATAGCAGCTGACTACGCAGTTTATTAATCAGGGAAATTATTTTTTCTTTATTAATATATGGGCATCAACTACACATTCCACAAGGGTGTGTACCTACATATGTCATATCTATATGATCTACCTTATTCTCAAATAACTGTTTAAAATTAGGTCCTGTACTATTTACAAATCTTGGTTTACTACACACTCTATTTAGAATGTCCATAGGTTCATAGGTTCATACTAGGCTATCTGCCCTAGGGCATTTATAAGCCTAGCCAGAGTGTGTTTGGCTTTTGCTGCCCATTTTAAATGAATTTTGCTATGCCCTTTTTCGAGGTTAGCATACTGTGCCTCTGTCTAACATTGACACAGAAGTGATACCGGGGGTAAACCTATGATCTCCCATCCACTCATCAAGATTCCTCTTGAAGAGAGTCAATGAAGGACTCTGCCTAACCTGGACTGGGATTTTATTCCAGAGTGAAGGGAGCCTCTGGGTTATGAATCTGTCCCTCCAGCATGTCCTATTTATTTCAGTGCTGAGGTTCAAGTCTCTCGAGCGCGTAGCTCAATGGGATTTGGATTTTCTGAGGTGCAGCATGTCCATTAATTCCGGGTTGGACATGGCTTTATACGTCAGGCACAGATCGCCTCTGAGCAGGCGGTATACCACTGAGTAGAGCTGGAGTTTCTTTAACCGGCAGCATATGGCATCTGTTTGAGCCCTTTGATCCTCTTAGTGAGGTACTTTTGGGGTCTTTCCAGTTGCTGCAGGTGTCTGGTAAGGTACATCCCAAAAGGGGCATTGTACTCAATTATGGGCCTGATGAGGGATGAGTAAAGAGGCACGATGACCTCCCCTGATCTAGATGTGAATCCCTTCATGATTAGGTGGGCTATATAAAATGTTTTTCTAACCACTTTGGCCACGTGGTTTTCAAATGAGAGATTGTATCAACTTGGGTCCCCAGGTCCCTAATTACTTTGTCCATACTTAATGGATTACCACCTATGTGGTAATTTGTGGGCACTTTGTTTTTGCCAAAGGGGATGACTATACACTTTTTGGCGTTTAGCTTGAGGCCATGGCTCTGGCACCAGTTGTCTGTTTCTATGAGGCCCTTTTGTAGGATGCTTGTGTCGGCTGGAGAGTCGATTATGGAGCCTAGTTTGCAGTCATCTGCGAACTTGGTCAGTCACAGTCCTTCCGTGATGGCCTGTACCTCCGAGAAATATATACCGAACAAGAGAGGTCCCAGGACTGAGCCTTGTGGATGTCACTTGTAACTGGTTTGGAGTATGACATGGCTCCAGCAATTCTAACCATGTAGGTTCTGTCCTTGAGCCAGTTTGCAACCCATCTAGTAACATAGGGGTTTATATTTAAGCTGGTGAGCTTATCTATAATGCCCGAGTGGGGTATTGTATCAAAGGCTTTTGCGAGGTCCAGGTAGGCTGTGTGGACCACCTTCCCCTCGTCAATGGCCTTGGTGACTGTTTCAAAGAAATCAACCAGGTTTAAGAGGCAGGATCTGCCCTTAACAAAGCTGAACTGGGTAGGATCCAGTGTCTGTAGGTCCCCAATATCTTTATTTATGAGGTCTATGATGATCCTTTCCATAGCTTTGCAGACCAAGCTAGTCAGGCTTATGGGGTGATAGTTTCCAGGATCCGTTGAGGCACCACCTTTGTGGAGAGGGACCACTGTTGCTGTACGCCACTCTTTGGGTACATATCCTGTAGTAAGGCTGAGATTGAACAGTAGTTTTATGTTTGGGTTTAGCTCTTCTTGGAGTTCATGTGGGACGCAGCCCAGGACACCATCTGGTCCCATTGATGCTGTGTTTTTTGCTTTGGAGAGGGCAGCTCTTACCTGAGCATCTGAGATGTCAGGGGGGCAGCACTGCTAGGATAGATATTTGCCCTTTTGGTGGGAAGGGGGGAGAAGTTTGCGCTGAACCTGTCAGCTAAGATGTTGGCAATGTCTGTGAGTTTGGTGTATTTTTTGTCATTTTGGACTAATTCTGAGCATATCTGGGAATTCCCACCCAGGTTCCTAACATAACTAAAGAAAGCCTTGTGATTATCCTTAGTGTCCTGTGCAATTTTTCTCTCAAAGCTGGCCTTAGACGATTTTATGAGTGCCCGTAGTTTTTTGCTAATACTGATCAGAGATGCCTTCCCTTTTTGGAATTTTGCTCTATCATGTAGTAGCTTCCTCCTTCTATTGTATAGTTTGTTTATGGCTGGGGTCCACCAGACAGGACGCCTGCCTTTGGAGGATTGGGTCTTGGTTTTATTTGGGATTGCATGATCCATGCATTCCTGAAGGTGTTCATAGAATGCATTTATAAAGGATTCTGTGGTCTGGGCCGTATTTTCCACAGGCCCAGGGGCTTTGAAGGATTCCACCTCAGTTTTGAGGAGTGTGAAATTTGCTTTAGAGAAGTTTTTCACTGTGGTTTTCTGGGCAGGGGGTGGGGTCGGGATGTGAATATCCAGTGAGATTAGTTAATGGTCTGATCTTACCAGTGAGGGATACACTTCTGGTCTGGAGCATAGAGCCCCCATGTTGGTATCCTAAAGATATTTCAATTAGCTCTAAATGCTCCCTTAATTTCACTTGAAATATGATTATATTGTAGCACACAAACCTTTTCATATGTAATCTCTTTTTTATGACCAGAGCTCATAGCCTTACTAGTGACCAGTCCTTCACCCAGTAATGGTTTATATACAACACCCCACTTTGCATAGACCTCATCCAAAACTTCTTTTATTAGGGCCTGGGGGTACCCTCTTTCCTGGAACATGTATGATATTTTATCAAACTCTGCTTTCACATCTTCCAGGTGTGAAGTCATATTGGCTACTCTAACAGCTTGCCCTTGGATGACACTTCTTTTTTGTGCTAATTTGAAAATGCAAATATCCATTACAGAAAGTATCCTTCCTATAAATCACTGATTTAAATCCACTTTTGTCATGAGAAATGTATTTATCCAAATAATTAATTCCTTTTCTATTATAATTATAAGTAAATTCAAGGAAATCTGTGGTTTGGTTCATATATGCCATAAACTTCTTTATTTCTTCCTCTGGCCCATCCCACAGGATAAAAATATTGTCCAAAAATCTTGCATAACTTTTTATCCTATGCCAGAAAGGGCCATCTATTACAAAAAAAAAAGTTGGGAGGGTGGCCTAATGGTTAAGGTGTTTGCCTTACAAACACAAGGTGCAGAGTTTGAGTCTCACAAGGGATAATTGGCTAGGCTTAAAATGGCTCTCAAGCGCAGTTAGCTTAGTACTAATCTATGAACCTATGAACTTGGTCTCCCATCCCAGGAGAACCAGGTTTGCATATATGGGGGCACACGCCGCCCCCACAGCTACACCCCTGATTTGTTGATAATATTCTTGTGAAGGATTCATGGGAGTTCTTGGGGCTTTTGAAACAAGAATTATGAAACAAGGATTTAATTTTTTTAACAGTTGATGTAAAAGACCTCTTCACTGTTATACCTAAAGAGGATGGTAGTATTTTATTTGAGGAAACATTGTTTGGTTCTTCAGATCTTACACATGGACAAGTTACCCTGATAAGTGAGATTATGAATTTAATACTTGAAAATAATTTTCTTTATTTCAAAAACAGTAAATTTCCTGTTCTGTGCTGCTGTGATCTCTATTCATTCATAACGTTTGAAATTTCAAAACTTTGATTTTATGGTCTCGACCATTTGTGCAGTTCAAAGTTTTGAAACTTCGAGCTTGTGAATGGAATCCATATATATAGTGAGAAAACACTGTATATATTGCATGAGACTGTATTCATTATTTGCACATATTCACAAAAAACAAAACAGAAATGTGGTAACGAAATGTGATTTAAAAGTCTACTAATAACATAAAAAATACCACTGCAGTCAGTTCACAGACTTAAAACCACACCATTTTATTAAAACAAACACAGAATTAAGTGCTTTCATCCTATTACCATTAGGACTTCATCAGAATTCAACTTTGATGCCAGTACTAACCCTTTATATGTAAAAAACATAATTTAATTGACTTATTACTTTGTGAATTACTGTTAAAGATACAAAGTCCAAAAACTGTGAACTTAGGCTCGTAGGTAGGTGTATAAAATAGCACCACATACATAAAATAAAACTTAAATTTGATTTATCTACTAATACTGGCTGTATTGAAATATTCTCATTTATACCTGGGGGGATGCTTGTAACCTCACTTGCCATTTTAATTCAGCTAGTTGTAACTTGGACCTCAAATCACCACCCCTTTGGTTCACTATGACTCTCTCAAATATACCAAAAATTAAGCTTAGTAAAGTGGGAGCACTCTAAAGAGTGTTTGTATAGTGCATTATTTAAATTTGTCTTACTAATCTGATAGGAATGTTCTTATATTGTTTTCTTTAGATGTCTTTCCGTTTTCCCCACATAAAATACAGGGTACCCCATACACATAGCAAGGTACACTATACCCTTGGAATCAAAACTGCATTTCTCAAACGTTACAGTAGATTTTAATATATTCCCTAATGTTACTTTATCCTTCAAGAAAATATAAGAACATTGCCCACATCTTTCACATTGAGTGGTGCCATTCTTGTTCAAGCTCTTTGCCCCAACCAATTTTCCACCACTTTTGAAACCTTGTTTTAAGTTAAAACCTGTTTTAAAAACAAACATAGGATTGTCTCCTAATAATTTCTACATATCATGGTTCACTTTCAATATATTCCAGTTTTTTTAGAATTATAGTCTTAATAGCTTGGGGCTGTGGGCCATACTCTAAAACAAAAGCTTTCCCAAATTTTTCTATTGATTGATCTCTAGTATGTTCTATACCTACCCCCAAAAGGGGTTTGTACTTTGCACCCATTGAGACAACACGTAATTTGTTGTGTCTTCAACTATCTGTGGTGGATAACCCTGAGCCAGAAACATATCTGCAACAAAATCTAACTCGGCCACTACATCTGTATAAGTGGATGTCATTCTGGCAGTTCTAATACACTGCCCTTTTAAAATACTCTTTTTTTGATTCAATGGGTGACAACTAGAGAATTCTAAATATGAATTACTGAAGGTTGGTTTTCTATAAATTCTGGATTTAAACATATTTTCAGAGTGTTGAATCAATGTATCAAGATAATTAATTCCACTCGTACTGAAATTATAAGTGAACCTTAAAAAGGATGTATTATTGATATAGTCCAAAAGGTTTTCAGCTTCTGTGGCTGTTCCTTTCCATAAAAGAAATATATCATCAAGGAATCTGACATAATGTTCAATAAATTTGTGAAATTCACACTCAAACACACAGTTAGATTCCCATTCGAGAAGTATTAAATTTGCACAGACGGGGGCACAAGAAGCCCCAATGGCTTCCCCTTTATTTTGTTTAAAGTACTCACCTTCAAAACAAATGTAATTATAATCCTAAACTAATGCCATTAAATCATAAATCAAATTATTTTTGTCATTATGAAAACCCATAAACTTTACCATACCATTATAGAAATTTTCCATACCTTCATCTCTGGGTATTGAAGTAAACAAGTCTACTACATCTATGGTCAAAAAAGAAATTTGTTTAGATCAAACTTCATCCTTTAATCTTTCAAGGAAATCCCAAGAATCAATTAAAAGGTGATCAACTTTCTGGTAAATGGGTTTAAGCCATTTATCAATAAGTACTCCTAAGAGGTAAGTTTTGACCTTCTCCCAGAAACTATAGGCCTGAAGGGTGGCATTTGTAAGTTCTTATGGGCCTTTTGAATACCAAATATAGCAGCCACAACCAGATTTTTGACCCTTAAAAATTTATCTTTCCAGAGAAATTCTCTGTTCTAATAAATTTTTCTCCAAAAATTAATCTATCCTCTGGTAACTTATATTAATTTCATTTTTCAAAGCTGGTGTATACAGTTCTACATCAGCTAAAAGTTTGTATATAGCTCTAGTGTAATCTAAGGTATAGTATAAAACTATCCCCCCAACTTTATCAGGCTTCATAATACGTATGGAGTCATCCTTTCTTAGTTTGTCAAATAATTCTTTCTCCCTCTTATTCAAATTATTATATTTCAAATTTACATTACTATATTTCATTTATAAACTAGTTCACAATTTTTGGACTTTGTATCTTTAAGAGTAATTCACAAAGTAATAATTAAGCCAATTAAATTATGGGTTTTAATATCTAAAAGGTTAGTATTGGTATCAAAGGTGAATGCTGATGAAGTCCTAATGGTAATAAGATGAAAGCAATTAATTTTGTGTTTGTTTTAATACAATGGCATGGTTTTAAGTCCGAGAATTGACTGCAGCAGTATTTTTTATTTTATATTCACAAAAAAGTCATGAATATAGGTGTGAATTGAGGGGGATGTCATCCATGAGGATACAGTGTGTGTGTGTGTGTGTGGGGGGTTGCTGTTGTGCATCCTGTCAGGTAAGTTATGCTAAAATTTGTACCTTTGTCACTGCATGAATATTTTGTTTATCTCTATACTTTTTACCAGCATCTTTATTATATATATATATATATATATATATATATATATATATATATATATATATACATATACACACACACACACACACACACACACACACACACACACACACACACACACACACACACACACACACACACACACACAATCACAGCACAAAGAGGCTATTTTACCTTAATTAGGAAGATGTGTGAACCTGTCTCCATGGTGTAAACAGAAATTGAGCCCTAACTATAACCATGCCGAGTGTCATTCCTGGCACTGCAGGAGGCAGGGGGAGGGTAAAGTGATGGGGCATGGTCTACTCAACTCTCCCGGGGGAGTGGGGAGGGATGCATGCACCTGGAAGCACACTGGATGGTGTATTTCTCTGTTGGAGGCCAGGGAAACTACCATTCATGTTTTTGGAGAGGGGGAGGGGTACCTGAGAGGAAACACGGTTTGTAAAAGTGAGGAGAATGGTCTTTGTTGCAATTCATTGCGTATCCCCTCTCCATCACTTTGCAGAATTCCTTTCTATGAAAATCTGCACATACCAGCAATATTAAAATGCCTAAGGTCCATAAAGCAGTGGACCCCCCACTTATATTTGATTGTTTTGGCAAGTGGCTCTAAAACGTATCCCTTCAAAATATATATAGATAGGAACCAAGAGATTTTATTTGACACTATTGATGTATTAGATTTATTCTCTGTGATACCCCATGACAAAGGTATTGATTGGTTTGGGGAAGTATTGTTAAAATAGGGTTTTTAACACCAAGAGAAATTAGAGTCATTTGTCAGCTCATAGAAATTGTATTAAAGAACAATTTTGTGTTTTTTGAAGGGGAATGTTATAGGCAAACAGTTGGAGTAGCTATGGGGTAGTGTGTGCCCCAATTTTTGCTAATCTAGTATTGTACATGTGGAAGCACATATACATATTAAATTTCCCCTTTTTAGAAAGTGTTATTTTGTATACCAGATTTCTGGATGATATTTGTATTTTTGGACAGGAAGCAAACAGGAAACTAAAGAATTTTTAGATTATAAGATGAACACAACTTCCTTTTTTAGATTTACTTATTTAGTCCATGAAAAGTAATTACAATATTTAGATGCCGTTATTAAAACGCAATAAGAGCAACAAAGATACACCTGTAGGATTTTCCATAAACCTACCTTTTCAAAAACATACCTACATTACTCAAGCAACCACCCTTTCCATCAAAAAAGAAAGAAGTATTATTAAGGGTCAACTAATAGGGCAACTTATATGACATTAGATTATGAAGATTTTTTGGAAGAGTGTGGATTTATTATGGAATTATTTGTGCAAAGTGGTTATCCCAGGAACCTAGTGGATGAGATTAGTCGAGAAATGATTGCTGGAAGGGGTACTAAATATAGCCCCATCATTGGTGATAGCTGTGAAAATATTATGCCTATGATGGGAGATAATATTCCATCAGATATTAACAACATTTTTTCTTAGGCTTTATTTTTAGAATATAATCAAGACACTAATGAATTAAAATATATTTATTAAATGCTGCTTAAAGTTTTACCTACAACTCTTGATATATTTAACAACCCCCCCAATAGTATATAGGAAAGTTAAGAACTTAAAAGAATTATATGAGGGGCAGTTGATAGGAGTGTAAAGTGTAACTGATCCCAGTTGGAACATACAAATATGGAGCTTGCAGCTCGTGCCCTTATATTGCAAAGATAGTGTTTTTCTTTCATGTAGGCAAAAAAATGTTATGGGCCCAACACTTCTATGGTATATTTTGCCAAATGCTCTCTATGCAAATCATTTTACATGGGAAAAAATGAAAATCCTTTGAGAAAGTACATATACAAGCATATGTATGACATTAAAAAAGATGCTGAAACTAATGCTTTGGCTAAACATACTAGGACTTGTAAAAAAGCAGGTTACACATTTTTTTATTTTGGAACAAATTGTAAGGGATCCTATGGGAGGTTTATGGGAAGATAGACTGGAGTATAGAGAGCTATACTGGCAGTTAACTTTGGGTGTCAACAATCCCCTGGGACTAAATGATTTTATTTCATTTAATTCTGTATTTTACATTTATCAGGAAAGTCTAAC
The DNA here is from genome assembly GCF_019279795.1 of Protopterus annectens. Classification (NCBI taxonomy): domain Eukaryota; kingdom Metazoa; phylum Chordata; order Ceratodontiformes; family Protopteridae; genus Protopterus; species Protopterus annectens. The sequence continues at coordinate 1,656,780,313 of NC_056732.1, forward strand.
TTGGAACGAAGCCAATTTTCAGCGGAGGCCCATTGAGAAATGCTCCAGATGCATATCTTTGTAACATGGGAGGAAACCGGAGCACCCAGAGGAAACCAACATGAACACAGGGAGGACATGCAGACTCCGCACAGAATGAACCCCAGCCGAGAATTGATCCGGAGAACCTCTTGCTGTGAGGTGACAATGCTAACCGCTATGCCACTGCGCTGTCCAATATATAAAATTAAGGGTTTCTAAGTTGTAATTAATTTGTACACGAGTCTACCTTTACTGTTTTATACTAAACAACATGATTTTAATGGAATAGAAACATAAACTTCATTTTATTGGGTTTTAACATGGTGTAACAACTAGTTTAGATGTATTTAATTTTGCTCGATTATCAAATGTGCTTGTGTGCTTGTTATAATAACAGTTGGGCATGGTATACCTTTAAATGTGTATAGGCAAATGGTTGAAAGTATATTATTGGTTCTTCCCCAGATCTTCAATGATTTTTTTAATGATCTGACCATTTGTTTGCTTTCTTTAAATGATTTGACCTTTCATTTTATAATCATAATTTATCTTCTTTTTGCCATGTCTCATGATATTACATTTACTGGCATTAAAGGTAAAGTCATTACTAATGTAAAACGTGCATTTTGTTGACTATCTTGGAAGACTTTCATGTCTTTTATTTAAGTAATTATGTTAGCCAGTTTGTAAACTTTAGCAATCATGTGCTACCATTTTGTATATTTAAACGTTTCAGTGATGCTGTAAGTATCAGCACCCTCCAGCTAATGGAAATCTTCCAAATCACCATTTTATCATTAAGGCTCTTGGTGTTTGACAAAACCACCTTTTTTCTCTGATTTTTTTAGCTTGTATATTTTTCTTTTTCTTTTTTGGGGGGGATTTGATGAGGCCTAACACACAGATAACACAGGGATGGAAAATTTCCTTTCAGTACTCCATGGAGAGAGAAGGAAAACCCATCAGATCCAAAGCACTCCAGGGGCTTGCACATCTCACTGTAGGCTTACAAGGACTGAAACTCCTGACTATCATACCATATCCTTAGTCACTTACTGAAAGCCATTTTTTTCTTGATATTTAGGGGCAATGTGTGGTGATTGGAGGATTTTATTAACCAGATGTGTTTCTCCCATGCTTGTGAGGATGTTTTATCTCACTGCATCCTGTTGTATATCCAGGATGGAGGGCCTTCTTAGATCATTCACTCCAGTATAAACAATGACTATGTCATAACTGCCCATTACCCTTTTAACCTGCCCCTTTACTTTGACCCTAGGTCATGGCACACGCTGTCATGTACTCCTCACAAAATTCAGAGGTAGGCATCTGTTTTATGCAGAATGTAGTTAATTATTACTAGTATTTTTTTGAGACTGACAGATCACAATATCTGCCGAATGAGCTTTTGAGTACAGTTTGGTTCAAAATTAACACTAGGAACTTTGTTGTGGTCGACTGCCCCACTGCTGCGGAATGGTGGATGTGCATGTTTGACTTGCTGTAGTCAGCAGGAGGTCTTTGTAATTTGTTACATGCACAGTGCTCTGTTTTTTGAGCTTATTACTTTTTGAGTCACAGCTGAGGGTTTTGTGGGAGCACTCTTCAGAATCTCTGCATACATAGTGATAGCTATATGTGTATGTTCACAGAACGGAGGTTCTGCTGAAAGTTTAGACTCAAATGTTCTAGATATACTTACATGTCTCACAGCTATTTAAGATCATGTAAAAAAAGAGTGTATTTGCTTTGAGCACGAGCCAGTTCTTGCACTGCCTGAAATAATTATCTATCTAGTTAGTTAAAGTTAGCTCATTAAGTGTCTTCCTAACAAATGTAAATTGAGATCCTTCCTATGCAAAAAAATATAGTTCAGACAAATGTTTGAGCAAAATTCAGATTCTTCTTATAGTATCAGCTCCTCGGTTCTGGACATTCTTTGGACACTAGCAATATATTTAACCAGACCAGTATCACCAGAGAGAAATGTAACCGGGTATCTTTTAATAGGTCTGCCCGATCTAACTGGTAAAAGAAATTAGGACAAAACCATATGAACATAGTCCATTGGAACCATTGGAAAACATTCTATCCTAAAAGGAACCCAGAAAAACAGATTCATGGAATTTGCTGAGGCTTGATTTGTATAATAAATGAAATATTTTACACCATTGGATTAGACAACTCATTTCAAATATCATAGTATTGCTTACTTAGCACATTTGGTCACTGGGTGGTCTTAGTGAAGCAGCGACCCTTTTATTCCGGAGGAACACAGAGTCAAGACCACTGCAGTAACACAGCTATACCTGTTTCCATGGGCCATATTCCAAAAGAGTTGTTTTCTGTGCAAGTCTGTCCTAATTCTGAAAGACTTGCTCTCAGTGTTAAGTGGCATAATTTGGTGCAAGACCTTTCTATAAACAGGCTTACTATGTGGATCAGATTCCAAAAGACCTGCTCTCAGTGTAAATGGTCATTTGCACTGAAACTGAATCCTTAGGAATCGGGGCCCTAATTTTTGTCAGTGATACAGCACTGCACATTATTATTATCAAGCTTACATTTTGTATGTTGTAGTTAGCAATCTAGTTAAATGTAGGTTTTAGAAGTACAGTGTATTACAAAAGCAAATGCAATGGAGTGGGTATACATCATAGCACTCACACCCCAACTACGCATTAATGGAATTGTACAATGAACATCATGCTTTGGGCTTTTATTATTTGTAAAAATTAAAATTAAGTATTAAAAAGTATAATGAACACCGTGCTTTGGACTTTTATTATTTGTAAAAATTAAAATTAAGAATTAAAAAATAGTCAGAAAACTCTAAGCACTTGGAAAAAGCCCACGAAGACCTCTGGATGCAATAAAAATATATTTAATAGTCACTTCTCTTGGTAAAAAATAAAACTCTTAAAAATACCCTTTGAGTCACAGTACATATACATTTGTGTGTATGTACTGTGACCCGAAGGGGTATTTTTAAGAGTTTTATTTTTTACCAAATGGAGTGACTATTAAATATATTTTTATTGCATCCAGAGGTCTTCGTGGGCTTTTTCCAACTGCTTAGAGTTTTCCGAATATTGCTGTGGTTTGAAGCACTGTAGCCCAGTTTTGCTTGCTGTTTCGTTTTTTACCTAATTAAAAAATAGTATTAATGGATGGTTGCCATCTTTTTCCACTGTGCAAAATATCTTGTTTGCTTCACATTTCCAACCTGATCTTCAAGAAAACAGTTTAGAGCTTACTGCTTTTCTTACCTGGTCCAAACCTGTAAGGTTTTGTTGTTGTTTACCATCATTTGTTGTACTTTGTTTTGGTTTCACCTGAACTGCAATCATTTTGTAGTATAATCATTCTGTCTCAGATCTGGCTGCTTGAATTTCCCCCCTTTCTCTCTCTGCTGTCTGTTATGCTGATTTTTTTTTGAGCTGGGATTAAGTTGTAATCTGACCACAAAATATCAGTCAGTGTCAAAGACAAATCGTTTCAGGTTTCATTTCACAGGCAGGATAGCCTCCTGTTGGACTTTTCAGCTGATGAATGACTGAATAACTTTCATATGGTTTCTGATATTTTATTCCTCTATTTTGACATACCTCTGTAACCACTGTGCAGCTTTCCTCTCAAACGTCCACCTCTCTCCCACCCCTAGTAGCTCACTGAGCACATTTCCTGGTACCTTCAGATGTGATCCTTCATCAAGTGGACCTCCCAACTCAATGGGAAGTCAGCCTCAACAGTACCACATTTACAGCCCCAGGGACCAAGAATCCAACTGGAGAGATGAGGAGGAATGGAGTTGGAAGCCATTATTCTTATAGTGGCTGGTCAGGGTCCCTAACTGTCACAGCACCCTATGCAATTATGTCAAGATGTCAATGCTACCCCCTGTAATCTGAGGGCATGACCAACAAGGCTCCTGGTTACTACCAGAAGACAGGCATTGAATTTCCCCTAATCTCCCTCAGGAAAGGAGAACTGGCCAATGGCCTCTTTATCCTTTCCTCCTGGCCAACCCTACCAATGTTGAGTCTGTTCCCAAACTCTATCACTCCATGCTGCAGATAGATGTCGTGAGTCAATGACTGTCACTGAGCTGGGACATACCAATGTAACATTTTACTTCTTTGTTGTAGGGTTTGTTGGTTGTGACTTGGAGCGAATGCAGCCAACCCGTTCATCCATATTTCTGGGCTGTAGCGATAAAGACATGCCTGGGTTTATGCATTTTTCTTCTTTTCCAGGAATTCTGATCTGCAAAGGTACTAATTTTATTGACATCACTAATGTCAGTCTTCTTTGGATTTTGGCTGAGGGTCTTCACCTTAAATTTGTTTAATAGCAGTTGTCCAGTTTTTTTGCAACTTAGAAAAAATGTTTTGGGAGTTTATATAAACTCTGTTATATACACTTTTCTTTGCGAGCTACTTTTGTCAAATGCTGACCTCATCTGTCATTGCTATAATAGTCCTTCTACATATTTTTTCCGCTAAGCAACACAGATGGCTGTTTTCATATTCAACAATAAACTGAAATTTCCACATAACACCTTTCGTGCTTTTGTTGTACTGTTGAGTATTGATCTATGTAACTTGTACTTTCAATTAGTTATTACTTTGATATAACCAAGGTATTTACAGTCTGTCAGTACAATGCAGCCAGTAAAGCTGTTGGAGTTAAGGGAACTTTTGCCCCCTCAGTGAACTAATGATTCTTAATGTTTTATTTCCAAGATGTTAACAAGCTAATTGCTGATGCCACACTTGCCTGCACATTCAGATCTTAAAATCTGACAACGGACACTATGTAAACATAAAGTTCCTTATTTCTTCAGTGCCTTAAAGACAGCGTTTTCTTACCAAACATACTGTTTTGTTAAACTTGTGTTTTCACGTCTTTGGGTAAAGATGGGGTTTAATTATACATGGGCATCTTTTTAGCTATCTATCCATTTGATGTTGCTTGTTCAACTTATGTTATTTCTGTTATTCTGCAGTGTTATCACACTGTGAGGTGGGAAGTAATAGAGACCTTTTGTTTGGTACCCAGTTCAAGTTTATTCCACTTATGTTGATCAGATAGGGTGAAATCATGTTGGCATATGGATTCTCCCTGTCTCCAGCTAATAAATACTTCAGATTTGCTCTTTGTTGGTTCCCTCTTAGTACATGGTTATGCCCTTGTATCACATAACCCTACCCATACTACTATTAACTCCCCAAATTCCTCTCTGATCACATGCTGGAGCTCTGATCCCCTGTAGGCTTGGTCATCTGAAAGGGTACTTTTAACTGTAGAATCTTACTTGATATATTTTCTTTTCTTACCAAAGTATGACTGACATTGTCTTTTTACCCATGTTCTATATCTTTTACCTGGAGTGTTTTTATTAATTCTTGTTATATTACTATGCTCAGCATACATGATGTAACCTGTTTTGTGTATTATGCTGGATGTACTGTATTTGTATAACTTGATGTTGGAGCTTTTCTCCCCGGGCCTCCGCTGAAAATGGACCTGGTCCAGTCGGAATTTCCCGGTTAACAAATGTAAAATAAAATAAATAATAAATAATGTCATGTCCATACGGGATGAGCCAAGTACAGTTTTAGACGTGTTGTAGGATGCTGAGTTGGCATTTATTGCAGAGATCTGACTAGTTGAGAATGCTGGTCCTCGGGTTGCAGCTTCCGTTTCACTAGGTGTTTTCACAATACAATGCCTTCAGTTAGGTGGCACTGGTGGTCTGGAGTAGCTACTTGTTTTAAATCTGAGTTTGAAGTATCTCACATAAATGGTGTGACAACCAAGTATGTTCTCATGTAGGAGCAACGTTCTGCTGCATGTAATATATCATCCACCCAGGCATGTGGGGACATGTCAGCAAGAGCACACGGATGGCTTGCTTTTGGATGACTTAACATGAGGGTCTATGTATGGTCTTGCCATTGACTTTCTCCTTTTTGTATGGAAAGTTGCAGGTTTACTAAGGGGGGGGGGGTCCTCTACTTCCCATAATATAGGCCATTTTCCTGACTTGGAATCGCAACTGAATAACATCATATTTGCCCTTGTGGTGGATACATTGACTTCATCTGTTGACTGCTTAATCTGGTTTAACCTAGGGCTCCCTCAGCCAACTAGGACACCTGATACTGAGCTGGTCCATTACTGGAACTTGCTGAGTGCAACTTCTGCCTGTTTGGATTGGAAAGAAGACTCAAATGTGCCAACTGTCTGCCAGCAGACATGATGCTGTTTGTACTCCTTCAGTTGTTTTTTATTTATTTACTAACTGGTTAAGCTCACTGTGTAGAAGAGCCCCCTTATAAGGTTGACCAGGCAGCACTGTCTGATTAAATGGCTTGCTCAGAGTCACATAGTATGCAAGTGGATATTGAAGGAATCAAACCCAGGAGCAAGGATAAAGCTCTTTATCAACTTATAGATGTAACCCTCTAAGCTAAATTGCTAGGTTCTAGCTATGACTTAATTTGTATTTGTAATATAGTATTTCTGATGGACTTCTTTTTACTTACTCTGTGCTTGAGTTATCCCTTGGGGTTTTTCATCACCTTATTGTTGGATGCTTCTATCTGTTACTGGATATTACTGGATAAATAATATTTTTTATATTAAGATTAAATAATTAGAGCTAGTGAGTACTGAGACTTTTGGATAGCAAGGAAAGAGAAGTGTAAAATTAGTAGAACAGTACACGTTTAGCTATAAGCTATAACTAAGTAAGAAAGTTACTCCAGTTGAGGAGTGGTAATTGACATATATCTGAGCATATTTGTCAATCAAGAATAGCAAATGCCTGTTTTGAGAAGCCTGTCTCTTTATAAGATTCAGCCCATTAACTTATAAACCTATTACTGCAGCCTCTAAATCAAGAAGCCTGCAGCTCTGCTTTAAAGGAGGCTATGATGATTCCAACTATGTTATAAGTGACTGAAGTTTGTTTATTTGTCTGCCATTCCCCCCATTCCTGATTCCCCAATTGTTAGTGTTTTTGTATGACTGCATATCCTGTCTTTAATACTATGATTGTGAGATCTCAGTATATGTTGCTACTCCTTTCACCCTTGCATGGTGTCTCTACTTTCTCCACTGCTATGCAGCTGTAGAGTTAGTATATTTAACTAAATGGGTATGTGGGGGGCTTACTCTCAAATGGGGGTGCAAAGAACTTACTTTCTGCACCTCTTAACTCAGATTAATATTTCCAGGATCACAAAATATTATGATAAGTTAAAAGCACTTTTGCAATGTGCTGATTTAATAGCTATTTGGTCCAGACTGAATGGGCTTTGCAGAAAAGCTGAAAGCTGTTTGGTTTCCTGCTGAAGCATGAGGACTTATGAAGACTATATGAAGGGTAAATGGTGGTAAACAGAGTGGCTCTGAATATTGAGGGTTTAATGCCTTGTTTTTTAGGTGGAAGGCTGGTGGATATTTAACAGACTTTTATGAACTAGTCATTTAAACTGCCATTGTTTGTTTTGCTACAGTACAGATATTAAGATCGGTTTACCTTTGTGTGTGCGTATTGTACAAGGGTGAACAGCAATTGTCCGAAAGCTAGTTTGCAAAGTTTGCAAACGCCGAACGGAAAAAGGCTCAAATGTGCAATGAGCGAATGGGCATTGGCATTCGCTCATTGCAGATTCGGCATTTTGGGGCAGATTGCACTATAGTGGGGATCGGAAAATGGTCCCTTTCCCCACTGTAGTGTGATCTCGGAGTTAGAATATTAAATTCGGGGGGGGGGCTGGTGGGTGTAGGGGGGCTTGTCCCCCTGCTTTACACTTCATTACATTTGTTATTTGACATTTATGTTCAAATCTGCTTTTCAATTTGCTAATTTTCGAACATGTAAAACTTTCACTGTTTTGATTTTCGTGGTTATGATTCGCTCATATGAGCAATCGCACCACTGTGATTCGGTGTTGTAAAGGTAAACCATTAAGATAAAATCAGTATTATCTTTTAAAGCGTTCAATTAAACTTTTCAATTTCATCTTTGATCTTCCCAGATATTGGCTTCTGTAATGTACTTTTGAACTACTGGCTTTGATGGAAGAACAATACCTTATTGATGTTTCACTCAGAGGAGTGTTACATGCTTGGAACAATGATCGAGATGTCCATATTCATGATGGACAAGGAATATAGACAAGTAGGAGGTGTAGCCTTCTATGGAAGGGATGAGATCAAAGCCATGGAGCAGATATGTTAACAAAGATCAGAGGATTTACTGTGCAGACTGAAAATGGTAGCTCAGTTTACATTGGGGTGATATGCAGACCCTTTAGAGGAGAAAAAGACTGCTACAATTTATGGTTTAAAATGGCAACTCAGTTTTGCACTGGGGTGCTATACACAAGGACTGCCAAAAGATATTATTCAAAAGGCAGAGAAAGAGGTATTATTGTTTATGGGTTCTACTTTGAATCATTGAGTAATATCGGATTGGGGCTACAGTGGAACAAAACAACCAGTGAAAGCCTTGACTAGAAAAAATTTGAAGGACACTTTTTGTAGGTGTTCAACCCCCCCTTACTCCCTCATGTTTGAGGCTTTACCCCCACACCTCCTGAATTAAATATGCTAACTCCACAGTCAGAAAACTATGGAAACAATTGAGAAACCCAAACACTTTGAAACATTGTTGACACATTGACAGAAACTGATGGCAGCGATTTCGAAGTAAAATGACAAACTGTTACAGGTCATGGAACTGTGTTCTTCCAGTTGCAACCACACCTACTTTATGTTTAGCAAAAGGTATTGTCACAAAAAGAAATACTGCCAGCCCAGCTATCTGGAATTTTGTAAATTATATGTCATGTGTGAATATTAACATAATTTATATAGAAGTGTGACAGAAGGAGATACCACCAGCGCAGCTATCTGGAATTTTGTAAGCGGATGTGTGTCATTTGTGAATATCAGCATTATTATTATGCCTGTGTTACAAATATGTTAGAACTGTATGTCATATTGTATAGATGTGTGCTGAAGAGATATTTTATACACTATTGTAACTGTTTAACATGGGGGAGACTGAAACACAGGAGATTAACTTTCAAAACTTCAGAAGAATGGTTGAGGTTAAGTTGCTTTATACCTGGGCCATAAACAAAAGATGTTATCGCCCATTTTCAGTGCAGTATCAGACGCAATGCCTAGAACTAGAAGTTTTTTGTATTGTCTTTAAATGTGGAGGAATGTAAATTATTTTACGACTTCCACCATTTGCCAAAAGATCTGAGGGCTATGTATCTTTCACAAGTAGATGCTAAAGCCTGGCAGTTTCTAGCAATGAGTGTTTTCACCTGGGATAGGCAGGTGACAAAAAGTGATGTCATGTTGCAAGTATCCCAGCAGTAACATCTGATGTTAATTTAACAATATTTTGAGAAAGAAACTGTATATTTTGTCTTTGACCTGGGAGCATCAGCTGGGAAAACCCACTCACCACATCTGTCTTGCCTGGCTCTTTAAGTAAGTTAACTAAGGTACATACAGTAATTTCTTTTAGATTCAGTAAGGAATATAGTACATATTAGTTTAGATGTGTTCTGTATGTATTTGAGACTGTCCTGCAATGTTGTTTTAAATATTTTTGTGATTTTGAACTCTGAAGTCACTGTGAATACATATTTAGTATTGTCTTGTTCTTTTATTATTTATTATTAAATATATTTAAACCTTTCAGCTGTGACTGGTCTGTCTAGAGATATTTAAACTCTTAGAGTACTTGCATATCTATTTGGTGACACTGTGCAGGCCACGTCTAATAGCCTTGCTCTTGGTCAAACTACCATTTGGATGAATAGTAACCTTACACAGTAAGATTGGACACCCTTTGTTAAGGGCCTTAAAGTAGCTGATAAGAAGTGACTGGTGGCAGGTGAAACTACCTTATAGTCTGGGCAGAAGTGGGCAAAGGTAGTAAATCTATGCCAGCCTTTCCAAAGTGTGTGTGTGTGTGTGTGTGTGTGTGTGTGTGTGTGTGTGTGTGTGTGTGTGTGTGTGTGTGTGTGTGTGTCAGCTTCTTGGGCAGGGACACAAAGCACTGGTTGGACAGAGAGGGTGCTGGAGGCCTTGGCTTGGTCACTCAGTTGAGATCTCAACTCTATAGCTCTGCCACTGGGGAGTCTTATTGGTGATATGGAGAAAGAGGGAAAAACCAGCCCTAGACTGATTGTGGTCTCTGTGTGCTCTTAAGGGATTGCACTTTACTATGTCTGTACTTGTCATCCTCCCAAGGTGTACATCCTCCACTGTTGCCAGTGGTGAGGACTGAGACTCCTTAATTGCTGGGCCAGTGGTGGGGCATCATAGGTATCATTGTGTTGTTGATGTGGACTGCAGCATGGCCAGATGTTTGCTTTTATTTGTTAACTAGGTATATATGTTAGGGGCACATGCCTTTTTGTACATGTGACCCCAGAGCACTATCTGGGTAAGTGACTTAATCTGAGTTATACAGAAGGCAAACAGAGGCTCAGGGCATCAAGCCCAAGACTATAGGATGAAGCTCATTACCAGCTCTTAGACTAAATCATTTGCACTAAAATGTCAGATTCAAATGTTTGGTAGGGTATCTAGGTTGCAGCCCAATCTAAATGTGACATTATTTTGATGCCCAGCAGGTCAGACCTTAGAAACATAATGCTGGCATCATGTCATGATATTGTAGTCTTTGAAATGTTGTTCTCAAGTGGGGATTTCATATCTGGAAGCAGCAGTTCACCATTTGGCAACAAGTAGTCAGCAGACTCCATAGTTCACAGTAAACTTCAGTAATGTCAAACCAATCAAATGTCATGGTTCTGGACTTCAACAACAGATTCAGAAAAGCTCTAGCAACAGATATGAAGGTGGCATGGAAGCAATAGGGCATGTTTTGAAAATACTATCTGACCAGCAGCAAGCCTTTGTGTGAAGTTAATATGCAAATAAGAAAAAAAGAAAAAGTTCTTAAGGTGGCATCAGAACTTACGACAAATAGATACAGCATTTAGAAACTATAAAGGGATGCAAGAAATAAGGAAGAAAAAATAGCAGTTCTATTAGAAATGCAGACAAAACAGGAACCATTCAAAGTTGCAACGTAGGTTATAACAGGTTTTAAGCTCTGCTTGAGACATCAAGGAACTTACAGTGAAAACCATTTTGAATTGCTGCCAATGAGAAAGTCAAGATGATCTTTAAAATATAGATTCTGTTGCTACAAACACAGGCAGAACATAGGTGAATACTAAACTAACTGCAATAAAGGGTCATTTTAAGCCTGACCAACAATCTGAGGTCAGAATCAATCCCTGCACTTTGTGTGTATGAGATGAACACCTTAACCATTATGCCAAACCTTTGCACAAAAATTTTCTGTAAACTTGATTTGAACCCTGCATTATCTCTGCTGTTTTTTTCCAACCTTACCGCATTAACACCTTGAGCCCCAGAGAAAGGTATTAAAAAAGAATAATACCCATTTGTTAACCAGGAAGACTCAATGGACATACAGCCCCTTTTCAGGGGAGCAATATCTGGCTATATGACTTGCTCAAGGTCATACAGTAGGCAAATGAGGGCTGAGGGACTCAAATCCTGTACCACAAGAACTACAGCTCATAGCCTTAGCCCTCTTTGCCAACTGCCAGCCAGTCTTAAGACTTCTTAATGAGAGAACCCAACTTAAATGTAAGCACAATGGAAATATTTGAATCATTGCCAGACTTACAATGTTTGCAAAGGGATATAGGACATAGGTTCATAGGTTGGTACTAGGCTATCAGCCCTAGGGCCTATAGAAGCCTAGCCATAACAATTTCCTGGCTATTTCTTCCCACACTATTTACTTCCCTGGACCCCTGTCTAGCAGGGCAACTGACGTGATCCCTGGGGTGAATTTCCTTTCTCCCATCCAATCATCAAGGTTCCTTTTGAAGAGGGCCAAAGAGGTGCACTGCTTGACATGTATGGGCAGTCTATTCCAGAGTCTGGGGAGTCTTTGGGTCAGGAAACTATCCCTCCAGCATGTTTTGTTTATTGTGATGACAAGGTTTAAATCCCTGGAGTGTGTGGCTCTGGGGATTGGGATTTCTTTAAGTGTAGCATGTCCAACAGCTCTGGGTTTGACATGGTCTTGTATGTTAAGCAGAGATCGCCTCAGAGTAGACGATATGCGGCAGAGTATAGCTGGAGGTAATCCCAGTTTTGGAAGTTGTGAACAGTTTGAATTTGCAGTCTGTAAACTGCCAATCTTTCCTGAACTGAGATGCTTAATAATGTTTCTAAAACTAAAAGGGGTGAGGGATATAGTACACTGATGACCTGTAGTTTGGATGTGTGGCAGCTCATGGTATCTCAGAAAGTCTGGCCATGCTGCAATATGACGTGTGATTATGTGTGTCACTACTCATGAAATAATAAAATATTCTGGTGCTAAGAGAGTATTTATGGTTGTCCTGTGTGTCCTCTGTCAGTATGCTATACTGACAAACATGTTGCAGTACATATTTACTTCAGCCTTGTGTTACTGTATCAATACAATTTAATACTGGAGTACCTTCCATTGTGATTTCCATGTGATATTGTGTCAAGAGGAGATGTCTGGCACATGTGACCTGTCTGCAATATGTGTGCATCATGAATGATCCCAGGGTATCTTAGAGATATTTGTGATGATTCCATCAGCTAGAAGCCAAATGAATAGTAATTCTGTCTGTTGATACTTGTGGTCTCCTTTTTTAACTCAGTGGAACATTGATGTCAGTCTAGATGCAGTCTGTTCTATAGAGCACCATCAGCAGACCTGCAATCCTATCAAATGCTTGAATGGTAGTATGGCATTCCTGTGAGGACCTGGGAATGTTATTAATTTGTTCACATGTTACAACATGCTGTTAAGGACCAAATTTAGTATCCTGGCTATAGATACTGAGGGATACCTGCAATGCCCTGCCCTCTATTAGTGCTGCTAATGCATCCATCCAATTTCTAAACTGCATGTGTTGGTCAAGGTTGCAGTGGTAACAAGATGGACCAGACTTTTCTATCCACAAGAGTCTCCAACTTATCTTGGGAGATCATAGGTGTTCCCAAGCCATATAATAACTGTAATCTCTCCAGTATGCCTGCATCTGACTTGAAGCCTTCTACCAATGGACTGTGACTGGTACTGTGCCTGGTATGTGGCTTGCAGGAAATGACCAAAAAATCATCTATATGAAGTGCCTATGCCATCTTAAATGACTATTTTAAATCTGGAGGAGCAAAAGGTCAGTGTACTCTGACATCCTTATGGGTTGCTGAGTTCCTCACTCTGTCATGGGGAGTGAGTTCAGAAACCCTGTGAAGGAACCTTGCATCTATTATCTTATCCTTTTGGTGACTACCCCAGCCTCATGACCATAGGTAAATATAGAGATGTAGACTGAATGGTAAATTGAGATCTCCATCCTAGGACTCATCTCCTGCTTTACCACCAAAGTCTTGTACAATATGCTTGTAGCATTGTCACAGGTGCACTTATCAAATAGAATTATTAACTTGCCAAGTGTGTGGTACAGAGGGTGAAATTCCTGACTGTGAACTAGTTGTTCATAGGTTCATAGGTAGGTACTAGGCTATCGGCCCAAGAGCCTAAGTAAGCCTAGCCAACAAGGTTCCCTGGCTTATGCCACCCAAGAAAGTTATTTTCCTGTGCCCCTGTCGAGCAGAGCCACAGAAGTGATCCCCTGGGTGTATTTTCTATTTCCCATCCACTCATCAAGATTTTTGTTGAAGAGTACTAATGAGGAACTTTGCTTGACATAGATGAGTAGCTTGTTCCAGAGTATGGGAAGTCTCTGGGACAGGAATCTATCCCTCCAGCATATCCTGTTTATTCTGGTGACAAGGTTTAGGTCCCTAGAGCATGCAGCTCTGAGGGATTGCGGTTTCTTTAGGTATAGCATGTCCAACAGCTCTGGGTTTGACATAGCTTTATATGTTGGGCAGAGATCACCTCAGAGTAGGCGATATGCTACGGAGTAAAGCTGGAATTGTTTGAGACGGTCAGTGTAGGGCATCTGTTTGAGGCCAGTAATCCTCTTTGTGAGGTACTTCTCTGGCCTTTCCAGCTGATGCAGATGTCTTGTGAGGTACATTCCAAAAGGGGCGTTGTACTCTATAATGGGTCTAATGAGTGTCGAGTAGAGGGGAACAGTGACCTCTTTTTTCCTGGATGAGAACCCTTTTGTGATGAGGTCTGTCACATAGAAGGATTTCCTGAATACTGTGGTGATGTAATTATCAAAGGAGAGACTACTGTCTACCTGGGTCCCAAGGTCTCTTATCACACATTCAGCGTTAAGTAGACTGCCGCCTATGTGGTAGTTCATGGGTACAGAGTTTTTACCAAAGGGGATGACAGTGCACTTTTTGGCATTGAGCTTGAGGCCATGGCTCTGACACCAGGCATCTGTCTCAGTGAGGCCCTTCTGTAGGATGTCCACATCATTTGGGGACTCGGCTATGGCTCCTAGTTTGCAGTCATCTGTGAACTTCATTAGCTAAAGGCCTTCTGTGTTAGCCTGTACTTCAGAAAAGTAGATACCAAACAGGAGAGTTCCCAGGACTGAACCCTGTTGTACTCCACTTGTCACTGGTTCGAAGTCAGATTTGGAGTCTGCAACTTTTACACTGTGGGTTCTGTCAGTGAGCCAGTTGGCAATCCATCTTGTGACGTAGGTATTTATACCTAGTTTAGTGAGTTTAGCTATAACTCCAGAATGGAGGATGGTGTCAAAAGCCTTGGCGAGGTCAAGATAGGCTATGTGAACCCATCTTACCCTCGTCTACGGCTTTGGTGACTGCCTCAAAGAAGTTGATCAGGTTCAGGAGGCATGATTTGCCTTTCACAAACCTGAACTGGGTGGGGTTCAGAGTTTAGAGGTTACCAATGTCTTTGTTTATGAGTGCCATGATGATACATTCCATGGCCTTGCAGACCAGACTTGTCAGGCTAATAGGGTGATAGTTCCTGGGATCAGCGTTGGCTCCCTCTTTGTGGAGTGGGATAACTGTTGCTGTGCACCTTAGTGAGCACAAAGCCTGATGTGAGGCTATGATTGAACATGGTGCTTTGGTGGGGAGCCAGTTCATTCTGAAGTTTGTGTAAAACACAGCCTGGGATGTTGTCCGGTCCTATGGATGCTGTGTTTTTGGCTTTAGAGAGTGAAGCTTTTACCTGCGTAGTTGTGATTACCGGGACTCTGCATTCTTCCTGTATAGATATGGGCCCTTTAGGGGATGAGAAAGGGGTAAAGTTAGCACTGAATTTATCTGCCAGGATGTTGGCAATATCAGTTGGTTCAGTAATTTTCATGCCATTGTGCTGTAACTCAGAGCAGATCTGGGTGTTGCCATTGAGATTCTTGACATAGCTATAGAATGTTTTGTGGTTGTCCCTAGAATAAGTGACAATTTTGTTTTCGTAGCTAGCTTTGGAGGATCTTATAAGGGATCTCAGCTTCTTACTGAGGCTGACCAGGGAGCTCCTCCACTCATGGGATTTTACTCTCTTTTGCAACAGTTCCTACTGTTGTATAGTTTGTTTATGTCAGGAGAACACCTGATTGGCTTCCTTGTTTGGAGGATAGTGTCTTGGTTCTGTTTGGGATTGCACGATCCATGTACTCGTGTAAGTGCTTACAGAGTGCATTTGTGTAGGATTCAGCAGTCATAACTGTATTGTCCATCTGCATGAGTGTCATGAAGTTCTCCACTTCTGTCTTAAGAAACATTAAGTTGACTTTGGAGAAATTTTTACTGTGGTTTCCTTAATGGGGGTGGAGGTGGGATGTGGATATCTAGGGTGATTAGCTTATGGTCGGATCTGACCAATGAGGAGTTGACTTCAGGTGTGGAACACCGGTCACTCATGTTGGTAATGACTAGGTCTAGGATAATGTTGCCCCTGGTGGGGATGTGGATAAGTTCATCCAGGGCATTGGAATTTATGAATTCCAGGAAACATTGAGCAAAGGAGTTGGTACATGAGTAGTTTTCCCAGTTAATGGTGCAGTAGTTGAAATCGCCCATTATTAGGGTGTTTGGTTGAAACCTAATATTTTCCAGTATATCAAGAAAAGAGGAGTGGGAATCCTGGGGCATGGTGGAGGATCTGTAGTAAGCTGCAATTTGGATTGCAGTTTTGCCCAGAGTTAGTTGCACTTGGATAACCTTGGATGCTTTATGCTGAGCAGCTAGCCTGGAGGTGTGGATATCCTTAATGAATATGGACACACCTCCGCCTTTGGTGTTCCGGTCTAGGTTAGGTGGCCGAAAAGTGTGGTATGAGTTATAGCCTGGTAATGCAGGAGTGCTCTCTGGAGCCTTGAACCAGGTCTCAGTCACTGTACAGATATCGATGTTCTCCATTTTAAGGAGTGCCTCGAGGGAGTGCATTTTGTGCTGCACAGAGAGTTAAAATCCCTGACTGTGACCCAGTTATGTGGCACAGAGAGCCAAAATCCCTGACTGTGACCCAGTTATGTGGCACAGAGAGCTAAAATCCCTGACTGTGACCCAGTTACGTGGCACAGAGAGCTAAAATCCCTGACTGTGACCCAGTTATGTGGCACAGAGAGCTAAAATCCCTGACTGTGACCCAGATATGTGGCACAGAGAGCTAAAATCCCTGACTGTGTCCCAGATATGTGGCACAGAGAGCTAAAATCCCTGACTGTGACCCAGTTGTGTGGCACAGATGGATAAAGTCCTGACTGTGACCCAGCTATATGACACAGAGAGGTAAACTCCTGACTGTGACTGAGCTATGTGACACAGAGGACTAAACTAATCACTGTGACTCAGCTCTGGGGCACAGAGGACTAAACTCATCACTGTGACCCAGCTCTGGGGCACAGAGGACTAAACTCATCACTATGACCCAGCTATGTGGCAAAGAGGACTAAACTCATCACTGTGTCCCAGCTGTGGGGCAGTGGGCTAAAGTCATGACTGTGACACAGCCGTGTGGCACAAAGGTCTAAAGTCCTAACAGAGACCCAGCTGTGTGACACAGGGGAATAAAGTCCAGACTGTGACCCAGCTGCCTCAAGATCAGTTAGTTACCTGGGCAGTGGAGGTGCCAGCAGGGAAGGGTAGCAATGAGTTGTTGATGTGACTTATTCATGCTTGGTGTAATGGGTGTTCTGGTAGGCTGCACTGTATTCATGCTTGGTGGAAGGGGTGATCTGGTTAGCTGTACTGTTAATAACTGCTGAAGAAGCAGTGTAAAGCATGCAATATACAGCCTAAGGACGTGTGTTCAATTCTTGTAAATTGCTTTTATGCAGTAGTCATTATCAAACATTTGGAAGCACACACATTATTCAGAGGATATGCAGTAGATACCTACATTAGCAGGCATGCATGTGAGTCCCACAAGGTAGGGCTAGACCATAAATGAAAAGTTGTCTGATGGCTAACTGGATGAAGGCCACGCAGTGTCTGGCTATCACCCTGGTAGGGGAAGAATGCACACAACTACTGTGGGAGTGCTAGGTGGCTCTCATCCAGATGGTCATTTTGATACAACCTACCTTAAATGTATGACTTAGCTTTATGAGAACACCTACAGGACATTAGACATCTTTAGACCTCATATTTTCAGATAGGGCAGTACTTGTTCTGATTTGGGCATAATATTGTGGGTGGAAATAAAGCCTTTTAAAAGAAGCATGGTGATACCATAAAATAGCAAGTCCACTGCACAATATTTACACTAACACTGCTGTCCTAAAGTCTGTAAACAACATTGTGCACTTTTAAGTGTTGTTTGCTGTCAAAATGATATGGTAGTTTATTTGTTTGAGTTAAACATGCAATGAAAATAAACTTACAGGTGAAGGTAACATATTTTCGTGGACTAAGAAATATACTTACCAAACTAGCTTTTAGGTGGCTATCCTCTTGTTTAGTATTACAAGTCTACTGACTAAAGTTAAAGAAATGTCTCCCTCCCATGTTATTTTTACACAACCTTTAAGTCTTATAAAATGTATCAGATATGAATGGGGCCCTATTATTTGACAAAAGGTGACTCCTTGCATGAATTTTCTCTCACCAGGGCTGAACTTATTATACGTAAGAAAACAGAACACTTACATATTGTTTGGCTGCGGTTGCAAGATCACAGTTGTGGGAGCCATTTGTTCACGCTTTCAGCATGATTTTCTTTCCCTCACAGTTATTTTGCCATGGGGCTACTATATATATATAAGTAACAGGGGTGGGGTTGAAACCCCCCACTTGAGGGGTGCAAGGAGCTAAAAAAACTTTTTCGCTTAATGAAAACAGCAGTTTAGGTGGGTATGTTTTTTAGTGAGCTTGACTTATTGAGTTGACTGTGTCAGTCTTTTGCAGTGAATCAGAGCTGCAAGCACTGTAACAGTTTTTTTTCTTCTGCACTGTAAAACATTGAGAAAGATCTTGAAAATGTAGGGCAAGTTTTGTTGCTCCCTTTTGAGTAGGGTCATGATAAAAGTGTCTATGTGCATATATGTGTCTTTATCTGTGTGTATATGTGCATATGTGTATATATGTGTGCCCTTTTGTAGAGTATCCACATCATTTGGGGATTCAATAATGGCTCCCAGTTTGCAGTCATCTGCAAACTTTGTTATCCAGAGTCCCTTAGTGTTGGCCTGTACTTCAGAGAAGTAGATGCCAAACAAGAGCGGTCCCAGGACTGAACCCTGAGGTACTCCACTTGTCACTTGTCTGGAGCTGGATTTGGAGTCGGCTACTTTTACAGTGTGGGTTCTATCAGTAAGCCAGTTAGCAACCCATTGGGTGATGTAGGGATTGATGCCCAGCTTAGTAAGTTTATCTATGATTCCAGAGTGGGAGATGGTGTCAAAGGCCTTGGCAAGGTCTAGATAGGCTGTGTGGACCACCTTACCCTTGTCCATGGCTCTGGAGACTGATTCGAAGAAGTCAATCAAGTTCAGGAGACAAGATCGGCCCTTCACGAACCCAAACTGGGTGGGGTCCAGTGTTTGAAGGTTGCCAATGTCTTTGTTTATAAGTTCCATGATAATACGCTCCATGGCCTTGCAGATAAGGCTTGTCAGACTGATGGACGGTAGTTTCCGGGATCCAAGGTGGATCCCCCCCTTGTGGAGTGGGATAACTGTAGCTGTGCGCCACTCAGTGGGCACGAAACCTGAGGTGAGGCTATGATTAAACATGACACTTAGGTGAGGTGCCAGTTCATATTATAGTTCATGTAGTACACAGCCCGGGATGTCATCTGGTCCCATGGATGCTGTATTCTTAGCTTTGGAGAGTGCGTTTTTTACCTGTGTGGTCGTTAATACTCACTTTGGCAATCTTCCGGTATTGAGATGGGCCATTTAGGGGGTGAGAGGGGGATGAAGTTGGCACTGACTCGATCTGCCAGGATATTGGCAATATGCTTGGGATCAGTATATTTAATGCCATTCTGTTTTAGCTCAGAGCAGATCTGAGCATTGCCATTTAGATTCTTGACATAGTTATAGAATGCCTTGTTGTTTTCTTTGGAATCTTTGGCAATTTTATTTTCGTAACTAGCTTTGGAGGATTTTATGAGGGATCTCAGTTTCTTACTGAGGCTGGTAAGGAAGTTTTTTGCATCCTGGGATTTTCCTCTTTTCTGCAACAGTTTCTTCCTTTTGTTGTAAAGTTTGTTTATGGCAGGGGACCACTAGATTGGCTTCTTTTTTTTGGATGAGAGCATCTTGGTTCTATTTGGGATGGCAAGATTTATGCATGAGTGAATGTGCTCGTACAGTGCCTTAGTGTAGGATTCAGCAGTTGAACTTTCAGCTCCCGTCTGCATGGGTTTCATGAAGTTTGTCACTTCTGACTTGAGTAGCATGAAGTTGGCTTTGGAGAAGTTTTTTATGGAGGTTTCCTTACTGGGGGGTGGGGGTAGGATGTGGATGTTAAGGGTGATTAGCTTATGGTCAGACGTGACTAACGAGGGGGTGACCATAGGTGTGGAGCATCGATTTCCCATGTTGGTAATGACCAGGTCTAGGATATTGGAGCCCCTGGTGGGACTATGGATTAGTTGATCCAGGGAGTTGGAATTTATGAATTCTAAGAACCGTTGGGCAAAGGTGTTGGTACATGAGTAGCTTTCCCAGTTAATGGCAGGGTAGTTAAAATCACCCAGTATTAGGGTGTTTGGTTCTATCTTAATATTTTCCAGTATGTTTAGAAAGGTGTAGTGAGAATCTTGGGGTATGGTGGGGATCTGTAGCAAGCTACAATTTGGATTGCAATCTTACCTAGTGTTAGTTGCACCTGGAGAATTTCAGATGCATTGTGTTGGGCAACTCGCCTGGTGGTGTGAATATCCTTGGTGAATATTGACACTCCTCCACCTTTAGTGTTTCGGTCCTGCTTTGGTGGCCAAAAAGTGTGGTAAGAGTTGTAGCCTGGTATTGCAGGGGTGCTCTCTGGAGCCTTGAACCAGGTCTCAGTTACTGCACAGATATCGATGTTCTCCATTTTTAGGAGTGTCTCAAGAGAGTGCATTTTGAGGTTTAGACTTCTAGCATTGAGTAGCATTACCTTCAGATTTTGCATGCTTGTACCTGTTACGGTGGTGGTTTTGTTCTTTGAACTTTGCCTAAAAAAAGCACTATAGGGGTGGCAAGAGCCTTAACCAGTAACCTGAATCCAAGAGGCGACAGGTGCAGACCATCTCTGGCAAAGCATTGTGGTCTGTCAATCATGTCGTCCCAGGCAGACAGATACTGGATCCCATTTGAATGACACCAGAAGCTTAGCCAATTGTTGAAGTCAATCATTTTGTCCTTATATTGTGGTATCATTCTGGGCGAAGGCAGGATGCTACTCAGGGCTAGGGTCATACCTGCCTGGGCCACATGATCCAAGAGCTCTTCCATGTCTCTTTTCATGTAGTCCAGGGAGGTATGTCTCAAGTCATTCACTCCAATATGAACAATGACAGAGTCATATTTGTACTTGTTGTGGAGTGACTTGAGTGCATGCGTTATGTGGCAGATCCTGACACCCGACAGGCAGCTAACTGTAATTTTCTCCTTGTTCAACCTGGTGAGAGGGACATCAGTGTGCCGGACTATAGAGTCACCTATGACTAAAGTGTTAGGTACATTGTCTTGCCTTAGGGGCTGTTGCTGGGTGGCACACAGGTGTTTTGAACTATGTGACACTTTGGTTGTGATTGGTGTTTGTTTGCTTTTCAGCTTCAGAGGTCCTTGTTGCTTGGGCAGGTTACAGTTAAGGGCCTCTGCATATGTGGATTTAGTGTTGCTATATGTGGGTGTTGGTGGTGTGGGTTTAGAAGGGCTATGTGTTGCTTGAGGTGTAGTGTGGGTGTTAACCTTCTCCTCTTGACTGTCTAGCACAATCTTGGGTGGAGAGAGCTTTGCTTCTATTTTGGCTATGTAAGTGCATCTCTCACAGGTTGTATTGTTGGTTGGTGGAGGAGAGGGTTGTCTGTGTACAGATATATATACACACACACACACACACACACACACACACACACACACACACACACACACACATATATATATATATATATATATATATATATATATATATATATACACACACACACACACACACACACACACACACACACACACACACACACACACAGACATATATATATATATATATATGTATATATATATATATATATATATATATATATATATATATATATATATGGGTCTAGGATTATTGACTGAAAGCACATTTCACTGAAACTCAAATGACTGTGCACAAATCACTGAAAGCACAATTCACTGAAACACATTTAACTGAAAGTTATATATGACCTTTTCCCCACTGTAGTGCGACCCTGGAGTTAGAATATATAGTAAGGGGGGTGCACCCCCCCACATAGTCTGGATATATATTAAGTTTAGAAAAGAGTAATTTATTGAAATTGCAAGTATCCATGTGTATAGTTCAAAATATTTAAAATAGGTGGGTATGCTCCCCACAACCCCCATAGAGGGGGGCGGTGCCCCCACACACCCACTTACTATATATTGTAACTCCATGGTCACACTACAGTGGGGAAAAGACCATATATAACTTTCAGTGAAATGTGTTTCAGTGAAATGTGTTTCAGTGAATAGTCCTAGTCCCATATATATATATATATATATATATATATATATATATATATATATATATATATATATATATATATATATATATATGTATATGTATATATATATGTGTGTGTGTGTTTGTGTGTTTATACACACACACAAACACTTTTAATTTAAATGGAAAGCCATCAAATTTAAATTTCATCTCTCATATAAAAAAAATAATCAGCTTTCATTACTGTTTTCATTTCCTGAAGTTACCTTCCCCTCGGACCTCAACTACAACCACTTAGATAATTTTTTTCTTCTGCATTTTTTATTATGTACTAAATTTCCAATGTTAATCTTAGAAAGAAAGTTCTATACAGCAGCCTGGAAGGAATGTTGTTCTCATTCTGCATTATAGTGCAATAGATAGTAATAATAATAAAACTATACTGTGTGTGTGTGTGTGTGTGTGTGTGTGTGTGTGTGTGTGTGTGTGTGTGTGTGTGTGTGTGTGTGTGTGTGAATGTGAGAGAGTGTGCACGCGTATGTGGGTGTATGTATCTTTTATGGTCATCAGCTTTCATTTCTCAAATACTATTAGCTCTCATCTTTTTTTCACTTCCTCCAAGTTACCTTTCACCTCTGATTTTTTCTCTTATCAGATACTGAGCAAATAAAACAACCTGGTGACAGCAGACTTAGCTCTCTGCACAAACTGGTACGGCACACAGAGACTGTTTTCTACTGAATTTTATTTAAAATCTTTTCTTATAAAGGTAAGCATCATAAATTCAGTAATTTATTTAAACCTTAGTGGAATTAGTCATTCTACATGTCTGGTAATAACATTTGAAAATGTTAGCCTTCATTTTGCAGTTACCTTTTTTTAATCTGCCTTTTCCCTTTAAGATTTTAAATGACTTGCAAAGGCATAAAAAAGAAATTGAAAGTAATGTTTTGTGAAATAATAGAATTTTCAGCAGTAAAATATGTGGCGAACGTAACAGTAGCTGTATCCAAATGAGAATTAGATGGAAATACTAGTTGTGAGTGTTTTTTTTTTTGTATACAGAAACTGCTGACTGGATATTTAGGATGGACAGGCAAAATGCAGATAGTGCTTTTGAAGATGCAAGATATGTTTCGCATCCTCCCTATCCTGTTGCACCGTACCCCCAAGGACAACCTTATCCCGATCCATCTGTATCTACCAAGCTGCACTCCACAACATCTCTGCCTCAACAGCAATTCCATCCCTATCAACAGGGAATGGGGTATCCTAACCAAGATCATTTTCAGTGGAACACTACTGGCCCTCAACCACCTCACGAATATCCAGTCTACTCTCCCCAGCCTCTGCCATGCTACCCACCAGCAAACTCACCATCAGCCTTCTCTAAAGGACCCCCATCTGCAGAAGACGGACTTCCAGAATACCAGCATGGTTTTGAAAATCAAACAGAAGATTCTTTCTCAGACAAAGTCATGCGAAGAGGTGAGTCGGAATCATGCCCTCATTAATTTGTTTTCAAATATTGCAACGTCAAGTGAGGGCATGGCCTGCTGTCTTTTTTATTTATTTAGACATTGGTCTGTTTACTAACAGATGCCTCAATTAAATTATTTGTTATTATACTATGGCTGTGTAAATTAAAGACATCCAATTCTCTAATAAGCCACAAGGATGAGCATAGACATCACAGTGTTTAGATCAAGCACAGAAAAAGTAATAATATTATCACTCAAAATATATATGGGGTGGGTTGGCAAAATGGTAAAGATGTTTACTTGACAGACACAAGGTACAAGGTTTGATTCTCACCTTTGAAGGGAAATTAGCTAGGCTTAAAATGACCTGCAAGGGCAGCTACCTAGTACTTACCTATGAACCTTTCATATAGTACCTATAAAATACACTTGATGGTGTTTCTCTACATTGGGTCTAAACACTTAATGAGTCATATTTGTACGGCTTGCTTCCCATCACCCTTAACTTATGTGTACTACTCCACGATTGTACTGCCCTAGGGAAGAGTGAAAAAAGTGCACCAATGTCTTGTACAATAAAAATAAGTGTGATTAAATTAATTACAATGTAAAAAAAAAATCACAAAAAAACACTTGGATAAACGTGCTGCAGTGAAGTGTGGGTATACCAATAACATCACACCTTGTATGTGAAAACATCTATTTTCTCCTCATGTTGACCCACCCGGGTGTGATGTAATTTGCAGTAACAACACATGCTCTTGTCATCACTTACTGCCTACTTACAGTACTGCCTGCTCAATTCTAAATACAGAAAAAAAAATAGCTCTATAATAGTCTGGATACTCACCAACGCCCCTCACCTCTACCACAACCCCACTACTCTATCAGACCAACTTAGTGATCACCTCCCCACCTCTGTGCTCAGATACCACACCCAACCTCCCAAACATCACCTTTATTGAAACTACAGTAAACTTTATAACTTAAATCTAACCCAGTTTAACTCTATATTATCTTCCACTGACTGGTCATTCCTTAAACTCATCATCTTACTCTTTCGGCTTTTCCCGTTAGGGGTCACTACAGCGGATCATCTGTTTCCATTTCTTCCTGTCCTCTGCATCTTGCTCTGTCACACCAACCACCTGCATGTCCTCTCTCACCACATCCATAAATATTATCTTAGGCCTTCCTCTTTTCCTGTTACCTGGCAGCTTCATCCTTAGCATCTTTTTTCCAATATACTCAGCATCCCTCCTCAGCACATGTCCAAACCAACATAATCTTGCCTCTCTGGCTTTGTCTCCAAACCTTCTAACCTGGGCTGACCCTCTAATATACTTATTCCTGATCCTGTCCACCCTCGTCACACCCAATGCAAATCTTAACATCTTTAACTCTGCCACATCCAGCTCTAACACCTGTCTTTTTGTCAATGCCACTGTCTCCAACCCATATAACATAGCTGGTCTCAATACCCCCTTGTAGACCTTCCCTTTCACTCTTACTGGACTCGTCTGTCACAAATCACTCCTGACACTCTTCTCCACCCACTCCATCCTACCTGTATTCTCTTCTTCACCTCTCTTCCACACTCACTGTTACTCTGAACTATTAATTCCAAGTATTTAAACTCATCCACCTTCAACACCTCTACTCCTTGCATCCTCACCATTCCTCTATCCTCCCTCTAATTCACACACATATATTCTGTCTTATTCCTGCTGACCTTCATTCCTCTTCTCTCTAGAGCATATCGCCATCTCTACAGGGTCTCCTTCACCTGTTCCCTACTCTCACTACAGATCACAATGTCATCTGCAAACATCATAGTCCATGGGAACTCCTGTCTGATCTCATCTGTCAACCTGTCCATCACCATTGCAAATAAGAAAGGGCTCAGAACTGATCCTTGATGTAATCCCACCTCCACCTTAAAACTAATCCCTCTAAATGACGCAGTAAATAGATTTAATAGCATCTTCTTGAACCCCATAAATAACCTTGCTCCTCCCAGAAAGATTAGAATAAAATCCAATTTTGCTCCTTGGCTTTCCAAAGAAACTAAGTCCCTTATGCCCAAAAGAAATAAAGCCTGGAAAACCTGGATCCAAACCAAAGACTTACACTTTCTCCACAGCTATAGACATCTCAGAAATCTTACTAAGAAACAAACCAATGCAGATAAAAAAGTCCTTTTACAATTCTGCCCAACTCAATAGCAAATCCAACCCTCAGAGGTTCTGGTCCACCATTAACAACATTCTTTCACCAGGCCCTCCATCAAACCCCTGCCCCTACCCCAACCCCAACACATCCCCTCTAGAAACAACTACCCTACTTAATAAACACTATATAGATACTAACCATACACTCATACCAACAAACGGTAGCACTACTCCTCTGTCTATCCCTCCAAATCTACCTAATATACCTCCTTTCTCTTTACATCCTGTTTCTACTTCCTATATCCGATCTCTTCTTAATAAGCTCAAACCCTGCTCTCCCACCACATATAATCTACCTCCTACCTACCTCAAACTAGCTGCTGATACCATAGCTTATCCAGTGTCCATTCTAATCAATCGATCTATACAGGAATCCACTGTCCCAACCCTTTGGAAATCCTTGTTCACCATCCCACTACATAAAGGTGGTAACTCTACCAACCCATCTAACTACCACCCCATAGCTATCCTACCACCCCTCTCCAAGATTCTAGAAAAATGTGTCCACTCACAAGTTCTAAACCACCTCCTCACACACATTCTTCTCAGTCCCACCCAGATGGTTATCGTCCAACCCACAACACAACTACTGCCTTCCTATCCTTCACCCATACCATTGCAGAGGGCCTAGACAATAATAAACTCATCTCCTGTCTCTTCCTTGACCTTTCCAAGGCCTTTGATATAGTCTCCCATCCTCTTCTGAAATCTAAACTTGCTAATCTCAATCTATTCTCCTCCTCCTCCCTTGCGTGGTTCTCCAGCTACTTATCATGCAGACAGCAATCTGTTAAATGGCTCTCTTCCTCTTCTCCTTTCATACCTGTTCCAATGGGAGTACTCAAAGGCTCCATCCTGGGTCCCCTCCTGTTCAATGTCGTTAGGAATGACCTCCACACATCATGCAAACAGTCCTCCCTCATCCAATATGCCGATGATTCTACTCTCATCTCCATCTCTGACAACATCTCTGAACTCCACACTTGTACTCAACAGGTCTTCCTATCTACCAAACAATGGCTAGCCAGTAACCTCCTCATCCTTAACCCTAAAAAGACCAAACTCTTACTGTTTCTTCCCCGTTCACTCGCTCTCCACAAATCCACCTTTACCATCGCTTACTCAAATAACACAATCAAACCTGAAGCTCACACTAAACTCTTAGGTATAATCATCAACGACAAACTCAAATTCAATATGCACATACTCCAAAGTATAAAAAAGACACACCAGAAACTGGGTTTACTTTACTGCAACAAAAAATTCCTAACTCCAAATATGAGACTCTCCCTTGCCCAAGCCTTTCTCCTACTCTCCCTCACTTATGCAGCCCCTGTGTTTACCAACATTCAAACTACAACCTTAAACAAACTCCAACAAACTTACCATAAGATAGCTAGATTTATCACTAACGCTCCATATAATGCACATCACTGCCTATCCTGAAATTCTCTCCACTGGCTTGAATTCCCCCATTTACTGTTGTTATCACAACTTCAAATGCTACACTCCATGCTTTACAAACCTTCATCCTGCCCTGCTCTCGCTACCCTCATCTCAATCTATTCTCCTTCTCATACTCTCTGTACCTCTAATTAATTACCACTACATACTTACCAACCCAAAAAAATAATAGGCAAACTCCTTTACAAATATTCCATTACCCAAGCTTGGAACAAACTTCCCAGAGAGATATGTTCCATCATTCACCCAACCGCTTTAAAGAAAAACTCAAAATTCCTTTACTTAACTTTAAAATCTGTCCCTGCCAAGCCCCAACCTAAACTTTCCTCTCCCCTCCTTAATCTACCCCACATACAACTTGTATGCCTCTATCACAGAGACCTTCTTATCTCTGTTACCTTTTTTCTGATGATTAAACTCTTCTTGTAAATATGTAAATACATTGTTACTCTGTAAAATATTACCTGTACACTGTTTTTTTGCACCATATTGTTATATGTTCTACTTGTTTTTATTATTAATTAAATTTTTCATGCTAAAGATTTATTTTGCTGTAAACTATGTGTTTAATGGAGCTTTTCTCCTCAGGTCTCCACTGAACATGGGCCGCAAACCCAGCTGGACTAACCCGGTTAACAAATGTCAATAAATAAATAAAATAAAACTGTGGAATTCTGCCCCATAATGCTATATGGTTCCAAAACAGTGCTTAACACTGCCTGAGGAATTGTAGGACAACTGTTAAGCTCAATTTTATGTCAGTGTTACTTCTATTTTGCCTTGGTATATTTTTCGTTAATACTCTTATGCTGTCCAGTTGGTCATTTTTTGCTTGTGACCCGCAGTCTCTTCCTAACTCATGACCCAGACATTTGTTGGTTACATTTACTAGACTTAAATTCTTTCTGTAGATAGGACTGGATTGGTGAACACCTCTCTAATATTTAGGATTTTAGATACAGAATAGATAGCACAAGAGACTCTAGTCTGACTCCCACAAACTCTGCATCAAATGAGTTGATTTCTCTCTATCCCATCTATTAGACATGGTACCTCCTTTCACACCTTGTTTTCTGTTGTGCTGTCAGTTGTTTCTAGTCAGCATTCTAACAGACCCCCAGAAATACCTTTTAACCTCTTGAGTGCAAGAATTCTGGACAAAGACAAATATAATTGGAAGAAAAAGGCTTAATAAAAGGGACAGATTTTAACTGCTGTTATAAACTTAGAAAATTGCAACAGGTTTTGTATTATCATACATATTCTGAAGCATATGAAGTCTGAAACTTAAATGGCTGTCATTATTTAGTGACTTCGGTCTTCAACGATTTGCCAGAAAGCCATAAATTGAGGAACAAACCAAAAATATGATGCAACATGCTGCAAAATTCTGGAGAGTTGAGAGGTATGCCCAGGCTTATCCTCCTTACAGCAGAGTCTCCTTGATATTGTTTGTCTTCCACAAGTTTCTCTACAACAGCCAAACATTTTTAAGCTCAGTATTATGGATATGCAGTAGGCATGTGTTGTGTAAAGTTTGTAGCTATCATGATTTAACATCATTAGGATGCATTCACTCAGTATTTCTAATGTTCTATGTTAAGATGTCTGTGTTTGGGGAACAAGAAATTGACTTTCAAAATGTAACTGTGGTTAAAGTGATGAACTACGAACAAACTACATCCTGCAGGCCTGGGTTTGGTGGCTATAACTTCCATCTGTGGACTCAATGAACTGCACGTAGCCATGAAATCAGACCTTCATGCATACAGGGCCATGTATATAACAGAAATGATAACACAAAAGCAAGATCTTGTAAAACTAGATATGGTTTGTGCATTTCCTCACTTCCCCTTCATGTGAATATGACCAAATAAGCATATTTTAATACAATTTAAGAAACATAGATTAATTTGCCATTTATTATAAGTAGAATACTTAATTATAAAATGGGGAATCAGAATTACTTAGCTGAGCTGCCAACTCAACACCGTAAAACTCCACTGCCAATCATGAGTGGACAGGTGATCCGCTGTGGCGACCCCTAACTGGAAAAGCCAAAGGAAGAAGAAGGAGAAGAATTACTTAGTTTGCTGTCTTATTCATGCATAATAGTAGTACCTGATAGATACATCTGTAAACACAGTGGTCACATCACAGGTATGTGCAAAATTAGATTAATTTTTGTATTGCAAATGGCCAAGTTCAAAGTAGACCTTACAATTTGAACTAAATCAAAAAATGTTAAACATCACAATAGTGTTGCTGCCTCACAAGTTATGGGTTTGATTCCTACTTTAGTTACTGCCTGTGCAGTTTGCATATTCTCCCAAGACCAGAATCCCAAAAATTTGAACTCAACCAAAAAGGATGTTTGCTGTTAAATACAAATGAAAATGCCTGATTTGGATTCACAAAGTGGTTTTCACTCTTTCAGCAGCTGTTAATCATCAAAAGTTGTCTGCACTGAGTGACCAAAATGGCAGATTGCTACACTACAAAAAAAAAAAAAAAACCTGCTGAAGTGTAGTTCTCACAAGAGAAGGTTTAGAGGCATGTGATCTGGGGAACATGCTCCACCAGTAATCCCCAATGCAGACCAGAAATGGGATGGAGGCATCTACGTGTAAGGAAGGCAGAGTTACTTTTGAGGGGAGTAACACAACCTTCACTCACTCCCCCTGCATAACTACCACATGGGCTAATTTGGTTATGCTCAGTGTGAAAGGTAGAGCTTAAAGAAAAAAATCCATTGATGGCTCATTGGTTGGCTGATGTTAAAAATAAAAACAGTGATCTGCAGATATGGCTCTGCCCTGGATGGTAAGATATCTGGTGAGCTGTTTAGATTATGTGCACACACTATCTGGAAAACACACTGTGCAATGAACATAGATGCTCTCTGTAGCTACAGTAAGTTTCAGATGTCCTCAGTCTTTTTCATTAAATATCAAAGATGAGTCTACTCTGAATTATCAACACCCAACATATCACAGTGAGCATATGAAGGACCAGTTTCCCACTACCACTAACTGGCAAGCTGGTAAAATATAGATAATGAATTTATCCAATACAATGACCCCTTTTTAAGCACAACCTGGATAACTGGATGGGAAATAGAAAATACATCCCTGGGATTCCACCCGTGTCCCTACTGGACAGGGGCATCGGGTGCTGATTTGTCTATGCATGGGCTAAACTCTTGGCTAGGCTTATAAGGGCCTCAGGGTCAATAGCCTAGTAACTTCCTATAATCATATGATCCTATGATCCTATGAACACGTTTTTGTATAGTAGGGAACCCCCATAATATGAGGGAATCTCTGTAACATCTCTGTCTCTAAATATGCTACTTCTGAGGTTGCATTACCTAGGACAAAGGCAAATACATTGATTTCCTTTTGTCCTACTTGGTGCGATCACAAGGTAGCATATTTGGTTGAGGGGAAGGGCAGAGCTTTCATATGGATAGGTTCAATCCCAATTTTATATTTTACATAAATGCATTAAGTTGCTTAGTTTACATTTTTCCTGCAAAGGTCAGCAGGATTGTAGGAGTGTTACTGGGAATCTTAGTGTTAAAAACTGTTGGGCATCAGATATTCAATGTAGAGCCTCAAAAGTAATTACTTAACTCTGTATTTATGGGCAGTTCATTCTCTGCTCTTGACATACTCTTAGTGTCAAGTTGCTAAAAATGACAAGGTAGGGGTAATAGCTTTCAATCATCCTGAATTTCCTGAGAGCACCATTTTTTAAGCTTAAATAAGCTTCAGTCCAAGATTGCCTTATTTGGGTGATTGTGGACCCGAGATTTAAAGTAAAGTGACCTCTGTTTGGCTGTAGATGTCTCCGCCAATCAGAGTGTCACTTTACAGCATCTAATTTGCATGCAGCACCGCCAGATAGCTTCTTGCATTATTTTCGTTTACTACTTAATATGCAGTGGCGGACCGGAGATGGCTATTATTTTCAGTTAGGTCATCTTAGTCTGTGTATTAAGCAAGGCAGAAGTGACAGCTGCTTGTTCATGGCTGACCATTTCTAGCTGGAAGGTTAAGGAATGTACTCATCGAGAGATTGGAAGAGGGCTACATACTCAACAAGGGGACAGCAAGATCAAGCCTTGAGGACTGCTACTGTACCGAAACTCAAGGAGAGCTGTGAAAACAGTTTTGGACTGTCAGCTGTGGAGAATAAAGTTGGATTTTGGAGTTGAGAGTGCCGCTGTCATTACCAATCATTGGAGGAAACGTGGGTTCCAGTCCGGAGAAGAATTGCTACAGGAATTATTCACAGGAGGTCTGAGGCTCTTGCTCAGTTGTACTACAATAAGGAAGAGAAGGACTTGCGGGTTGTGCTGTGGATTGGATTTTATTTTAAACTTTGCCCTGCATAACAGGTAAGTAACTTGGATGCTAATTAGCCAAACAGTCTCAGAATCAATAATAACACTTGTTTTGTCTACAACAGCAGCAAAAGTATTAGGATTTTAATTGTTAAACGTTTTTATTTCTAATGTGTCGTTAACATTTTCTTTATGGCTATAGCCAATTCATTTATTTGATAGTAATATATTTTAAATATGCTCTGTGTAGGGTTGGTGCTAAATGTCTGAGCAAATCAGCTACTGAGTTTTATTTTTCATATATATTGTATTTTTGCTGGAACACTGAAGGAAATATAGAATCTGTCTGTCAGATGAATTAATCCTCCCATTTTCTTTCTGCCTTACTTGCCTTATCTGTCCCTTGATCCTGTTGATAGTACCTTTAGTCTAAGTATACTCTGATATATTTCAGTGGCATTCAATTTTTAAGGATTTCACTAGTACTGAAGGCAAATGAGTTAACTGTCTTTATTTTCTTCTCTCTGCCATTTGAGTGGGCGAGGTTGGGGGTATTTTCTGGTGCATGGCATGTATTACTTGAGTTGTAGACAGCTGAAAATATGAATAATCTCATATTTTGAGCATATCTGTGTTTGTGTATGTATACAACTCTTTTAATAAAAAAATTGCTCTAAAATCATGCCCTATCTGAATTGAATGTGTGGGCGAGTCCACTAATGTTCATAGGTTCAGAGGTTCATAGGTAGGTACTAGGCTATTGGCCCAAGGGCCTAAGTAAGCCTAGCCAACAAAGTTCCCTGGCTTACGCCAACCCAAGAAATTAATTTCCTGTGCCCCTGTCGAGCAGAACCACAGAAGTGATCCCCGGGGTGTATTTCCTATTTCCCAACTAATCATCCAGATTTTTCTTGAAGAGTGTTAATGAGGAACTTTGCTTGATATAGATGGGTAGCTTGTTCCAGAGTATGGGAAGTCTCTGAGACAGGAATCTATCCCTCCAGCAAGTCCTGTTTATTGTGGTGACAAGGTTTAGGTCCCTAGAGCATGTAGCTTGAAGGGATTGGGATTTCTTTAGGTGTAGCATGTCCAACAGCTCTGGATTTGACATAGCTTCATATGTTAGGCAGACATCACCTTGGAGTAGGCGATATGCTACAGAATAAAGCTGGAGTTTTTTGAGATGTTCAGTGTAGGGCATCTGTTTGAGGCCAGTAATTCTCTTTGTGAGGTACTTCTGTGGCCTTTCCAGCTGCTGCAGATGTCTTGTGAGGTACATTCCAATAGGGGCGTTGTACTCTACAATGGGTAAAATGAGTGTCGAGTAGTGGGGAACAATGACCTCTTTTTTCCTGGATGAGAACCCTTTTGTGATGAGATGTGCTATGTAGAAGGATTTCCTAACTACTGTGGCAATGTGATTATCAAAGGAGAGACTACTGTCTACCTGGGTCCCAAGGTCTCTTATCACACTTTCGGTGTTAAGAAAACTGCTGCTTATGTGGTAGTTCATGGGAACAGAGTTTTTAACAAAGGGAATAACAATGCACTTTTGGCATTGAGCTTGAGACCATGCCTCTGACACCAGGCATCTGTCTCAGTGAGGCCCTTCTGTAGGATGTCCACATCATTTGGGGACTAGACTATAGCTCCTAGTTTGCAGTCATCTGCAAACGTCGTTAGCCAGAGGCCTTCTGTGTTAGCCTGTACTTCAGAGAAGTAGATACCAAACAGGAGCGGTCCCAAGACTGAACCCTGTGGTACTCCACTTGTCACTGGTTTGAAGTCAGATTTGGAGTCTGCAACTTTTACACTGTGAGTTTTGTCAGTGAGCCATTTGGCAACCCATCTTGTGACATAGGGATTTATACCTAATTTATTGAGTTTAGCTATAATTCCAGAATGGGGGATGGTGTCAAAAGCCTTGGCGAGGTCAAGATAGGCTGTGTGAACCACCTTACCCTCAACTACGGCTTTGGTGACTGCCTCAAAGAAGTCGGCCAGGTTCAGGAGGCAAGATAGGCCTTTCACAAACCCAAACTGGGTGGGGTCCAGAGTTTGGAGGTTACCAATGTCTTTGTTTATGAATTCCATGATGATACGTTCCATGGCCTTGCAGATGAGGCTAATAGGGTGATAGTTCCCAGGATCAGTGGTGGCTCCCCCTTTGTGGAGTGGGATAACTGTTGCTGTGCGCCATTCAGTGGGCACAAAGCCTGATATGAGGCTATGACTGAACATGGTGCTTAGGTGGGGAGCCAGTTCGTTCTGAAGTTCATGTAAAACGCAGCCTGGGATGTTGTCCGGTGCCATGGATGCTGTGTTTTTGGCTTTAGAGAATGCTGCTTTTACCTGTGAAGTTGTCATTACAGGGACTCTGCATTCTTCCTGTATAAATATGGGCCCTTTCGGGGGTGAGAGGGGGTAAAGTTAGCACTGAACCTATCTGCCAGGATGTTGGCAATATCAGTTTGTTCTGTAATTTTTGTGCCATTGTGCTGTAACTCAGAACAGATCTGGGTGTTGCCACTGAGATTCTTGACATAGCTATAGAATGCTTTGTGGTTGTCCTTAGAATCAGTGGCAATCTTGTTTTCATAGCTAGCTTTGGAGGATCTTATAAGGGATCTCAGCTTCTTCCTGAGGCTGACCAGGGAGCTCCTCCACTCATGGGCTTTTACGCTCTTTTGCAACAATTTCTTCCTTCTGTTGTAGAGTTTGTTTATGGCAGGGGACAACCAGATTGGCTTCCTTTTTTTGGAGGATAGCGTCTTGGTTCTGTTTGGGATAGCATGATCCATGCCCTCATGTAACTGCTTATAGAGTGCATTTGTGTAGGATTCAGCAGTCGTAACTGTATTGTCCATCTGCATGGGTGTCATGAAGTTCACCACTTCTATCTTAAGAAGCATGAAGTTGGCTTTGGAGAAATTTTTTCCATGGTTTCCTTAATGGGGGTGGAAGCAGGATGTGGATATCTAGGGTGATTAGCTTATGGTCAGATCTGACCAACGAGGAGTTGACTTCAGGTGTGGATCACCGGTCACTCATATTGGTAATGCCTAGGTCAAGGATATTGTTGCACCTGATGGGGGTGTGGATAAGCTGATCCAGGGCATTGGAATTTATGAATTCCAGAAAGCGTTGAGCGAAGGAGTTGGTACATGAGTAGTTTTCCCAGTTAATGGTGGGGTAGTTGAAATCGCTTGAACCCTAATATTTTCCAGTATATCAAGAAAAGAAGAGTGGGAATCCTGGGGCACAGTGGGGGATCTGTAGCAAGCTACAATTTGGATTGCAGTTTTGCCCAGAGTTAGTTGCACTTGGATAACCTTGTCTGCATTATGCTGAGCAACTAGCCTGGAGGTCTGGATATCCTTAATGAATATGGACACACCTCTGCCTTTGGTGTTCCGGTCCAGGTTAGATGGCCGAAAAGTGTGGTATGAGTTATAGCCTGGTAATGCAGGGGTGCTCTCTGGAGCCTTGAACCAGGCCTCAGTCACTGCACAGACATCAATGTTCTCCATTTTAAGGAGTGCCTCGAGTGAGTGCATTTTGAGATTTAGACTTCTAGCATTGAGTAGCATTACCTTCAGTTTTTGCTTGTTTAAATATGCATATTTTATGTTAATTAGCTTCCCTGATTGTCTCTGATTTTAAGGTTCTTTGTCCCAGATTTTCTCATCTGGAGGTTGAGAGTATGGTAGGGGTGTCTAAATCACTACACAGCTTATGTGACCTTGCTGATGTCTCTAATTAATTATTCATGAGTGCCCCAGTTTTTCTGAAAACTGTAATTTAACCTAAGTTTTGTGGCTTGCTGACAGACTTTGAACTCATAAAGCTCATTATCTGAACCACATCCCTGTGTTTATGTGGTTGACACTTCACTTCCAAAGACGTGTTTTTTAACTGATATAATGGGAGCAAGTCAGTACATCGAACACACTTTAAGCGAGTGCTGATCCTACAAATCAAAACCACTGAAAATCACTTTCACTGCTAAGAGAATTTGCTCTTTACCTCACTGTTGTCCAGCTGTGGAGTAGGTATATTTAAATCCTGACGGTATGGGAGTGCTCCCCAACATGGTGGAAACACTTAGTTTAGTGCTTCCTGAAAGTAGCCTTCAGAGTATTTGAGTTGTAGTATCAGCGCTCATTAAAAGAGTGTTTAATCTAGTAAAAAGAATCCAGTTTAACATGCTCCTAGGTATGTTTTATGTCTGTGTGGCTTCTAGATTGTCTAAAGTGTTATGAGTATTGTATTTATGTGGGTCTGTGTGCTTGTGTGTATTATCGTCTGTTTGACTGCATCATTAGCTAAACTATTTCTGATTGTGTGTGTTTGTGTGTGATTCCACAACTGTGCACACATGTGCACATGTGTGTGTGTGTCTGTGTATGTACGTGTGTATGCATACATGTGAATGTGTGTGTGTGTGTGTGTGTGTGTGTGTGTGTCTGTGTGCATGTGTGTGTGTGTGTGTGTGTGTGTCTGTGTATGTACATGTGCATGCATACATGTGAATGTGTGTGAGTATGTGTGTGTGTGTGTGTGTGTGTGGGTGTGGCAGTGCATGTATATGTGTGTGTGCATGTGTGTGCATGTGTATGTGTGTGTGTGTGTGTGTGTGTGTGTGTGTGTGTGTGTGTGTGTGTGTGTGTGTGTGTGTGTGTGTGTGTGTGTGTGTGTGTGTGTGTGTGTGTGTGTTTCTGTGTGTGTATGTGTGTGTGTGTCTGTGTGTGTGTGCGCGCGTGTGAGTGTGTGTGCGCGTGTGCACGCGTATGTGTCTGCCTGTCTGCCTATCTGTTGAGTGCGAGTGTTGCCTGTGATGGACCATGAAAGTGTCTCTTTTAAGGTACATCTTGCTTTATGGCTATTGTTTTTGGAATGCCATCTCACACTGGATTACTTAGTTATTCATAATGATTGGATGGATTACTATCTTCAGGGGTTATTATAATTAACTTGTAACTATATGAATTAACAAGATGCTTCCTGTACTCACACAGCCAGATAGCATTGCAGGGTAAATGAAAATTTTGACTAGGCTCCTCAATGATCTCCTCGACCTAATGCCTCACAGCTACCGATGAACATTAAAAATAGAACGTTTATAGTTATGACTACCATGGTTTCTTTGCTAGCATTGGGAGGGCCTTCCTACAACTTAAATTTTACTAAGCAAATATTTCCTGGTTTCTCAGTTACATAACACAGTCCTAGGCTGTCATAAAGATATGAATTATTTAGAGTTCACATAACTCTGAAACAGCAGTGTTATTGTCAGTAGAGCCTGTAAAGCTATTGTGTAATAGATGTTTCACTACTTTAAAGTTAGGAGAAATTACTGAAAATCTAGGAAAAAAGAAACTGAATGAGAAATAAGCAATTATAATAAACTAAGAAAAACGTTTAGTTAAAGAGGGAGCAAAATAATATATTTATTTCAGTTTTATTGTTATGCATTATTCATATGTGTGTAACGGACACTGCCCCAACACCCAGGAGATTGACATAAAATTCTTTCTATAACAGCTCATAGTAGTTTCAGAGGGGCTGACAAACCTCAGTGTTCTCCCACTTAAAACACTGGTTTCAGAGAAAGAGAAAGAGAACACCCCACAGGGATAATGACAAACTGAGCTTTTCTCTGAGTCTGAATTAGGAATCTTTGGAGAGAACCCTGTATCTGTTTCTTCATCCTCCTCTCCAGATTCAAAATCTTGAATCTCTTAAGGAAGGGAAGCATCCCTCTTTCTTTTACCAGAAACTACTTTAAAAGAAGAATCCATAGCCTAAATTAAACACTGAGTCAGGTCCAGTAATCTACTCCTGTCTAAGGAAATTTCAGAGGAGTAGATAACATGCTTAGTTTTCTGCTTTTTTGACAGGAAAAGTGGGGCCAATAGTGTTATTAGAGGCAGCAGTAGCTTCTCTAGGGATGGACACAACATTCTGACAAAACAGGGAAGCCTTTCCTGTTTCCTGTTCCAGAACCAATGAAAGTGGTTCAACCTTGCCCACTGAGGGGACTCCAACAGTCACAGAGGATGTGGCTAATCCCAGTCCATATTGGCTGTAGGTGATACACAAGAGGGATTTGGGGTAAAGAATGAGTGGTCTGAGGTACAGCAAATGACCACTGTGGAGTCACTGACCTACAACTCAGGCAAATTGCTAGCCTGCTGTGGTGGCAAAGGCTGTTTGCTTAACTTTTTCTTTTGTGGCTGGAAGAAGGAGTGACCATTGGGCCAACAGTTTGTTCCATTGTCAAGCCAAAATGGTGCTTCTTTCCCCAGGGAAAGCAAACAGCAGGTGCTGGTAAAAATAAAGTCTTTAAAAAGTCCCCCCCTACAAACACAGTAAAAAGCACTTTAAAACACTGTGCCAACCCCACAAAGTAAAATAACATAATTTCTCCACAGAAATTGTTTTTTCAGTTACTTTAAACAACTTTTAAACTGACAGTTTTTCCCCGAAGGGAGATAATCTGCCCAACAAAGGAAAAGCTAGAGCCAACTGTCGATCCTCAAAAGCCTCAGAGGAGCATACTCTTCAACTGCAGTAAAGTTCTGAAGGGCTTGGCAACCAAACTTGTCTTTTAGTCAGCTCCGCTCAAGTTGCCTGACAGTTTGGGTGCATGGAAGGTGTTCTGAAGCTTTGGAAGCTGGCTAGCTGTTATATCCTTGGCAAAATCTAACTCATATACTGTAGCTAAGTCTACTGCACCAGTAGTCATTCAAACATTTATTTATTTATTAAACATTTATTTACTGGGAAAGTCCAACTGGGGCAGAGCCCATTTTCAGTTGCGGTCCAGGGAGAAAAGTTCCAGAGGCATGTCTTTGGAATGTGGGAGAAAACCGGAGCACCTGCAGCAAACCCACACAAATGCATTGAAGACATGTAGACTTCACACAAGAGGTACTTTAGCTGAGAATCAAACCAGAGAACCTCTTTGTATGAAGCGACAATGCAATTCTGGTGGTATCTGTTTTGAGGCTATGCAGGAGGTCCTTCAGAGTGGAGTTCAATGATGCCTTGTATGTCAGGCATTGATCTCCCTTCAACAGCCTGTAGGAGACAGAATAAAGGGATAGGGCTATATGGTAGTCTGCAAAGGACATGTTACTTACACATTGTATTCTTGTAGTGAGGAATCTCCATGGACGTTCCAATTGTTGGATGTGCTTGTTTGGTGCATACCAAAGGGGGCATTGCTCTCAATGATAGGTCTGATAAGTACTGAATGCACATTTTTTTCCACATCAAAACCTACTAGTTGAACTTACCTCCTTAAAACTATCACAGTCTGCAATATCCTGGTTTCACAACTACCTCAATGGCAGACTTCAGGCAATCAAGTGGCAACAGATGTATTCTACCTTCCTTCCTGTCATTATAAGTGTACCGCAGGGATCTATTCTTTGCCCTCTACATTTTACTGTCTACACTAATTCACTCCACAAGGCCTCCAAAGAAACCTCTCTAACTGAATATGCAGATAACTCTACCCTCTTAGGCTCAGCCTCCAAACTTTTATCACTACAAAAAATAACACAAGACTTTTTGCTATAGAAACCTGGCTAGCCAACTTCAGGCTCCTTCTAAACCCTAATAAAACAGAACTTGTACTTTTTAACCCCAGAAATATCTCCCACTTAAAAAATTCCTTCACAATTACCTATAACAGCTCATCTCTTGGACTTGTATCCCAAACCAAACTACTAATGTTATTATAGATTATAATATGAAATTTAACCACCACATACAGTATCTTATGTAATAAAAAAATTA
Organism: Protopterus annectens; assembly: GCF_019279795.1. Taxonomy (NCBI): domain Eukaryota; kingdom Metazoa; phylum Chordata; order Ceratodontiformes; family Protopteridae; genus Protopterus; species Protopterus annectens. The sequence goes on from NC_056732.1 coordinate 1,656,819,840, forward strand.
AAAAGTCAGAACATTTTCAGATTCAAATACTACCTTACAAATGTCATTGGAAAAACATAGCATCTGCATATCTTCTTCAATCACTACTTTATGTTTCACCCATACTAACTAACATTTAACTTAAAATCTAGACTAAACTCATACTACAATAAAATTACAAAATTTGCCTTAAACCTTCCTTCTTACTTCCATCATTGCCTTGCCTTAAAAGAAGATACAGTTAGAATTGCCATATCAGCTCATTAGTCCACAACTAATCACAAAACATACCCTACTCCATCGATCTGAAAACTGCCCATCCCACCAAAATACTCTGCTAATCTGCTCCCCTGCAAGGTAATTATGATCTAGTTCTTGGTCACTCCTTATTACCACCAAATTTAAGAACTTGGTTGGAGATGCACTATACTCTACTTTGCAAAACTATGGAACTCCATCCCTCTCCATCGAAAAGAAATCATAAACCAAAGTGGCCTCAAAACGTTACTTAAAGAACACCTCGTCCAAACCTGGTTATGGTCCTGCCATACCCCAGGCTGGTATCTACTTTCCCACAAAAAAACTCTCTCCATCTGTTTCATACACTTTTGTCTTTTTCCATACCTCTCAGCTGTACAGATTTTTGCAGAATGTCAAGATTTATGCCTCATATTTTTGGGCTGTTCCTCATAAAAATTGTGTTTTTTTAACAAATCACTGGGATGATCTGACGATTAAAGTCACTAAATAATCACATGTATTTGATTTTCAGACGTCATATCCTTCAGAAAATGCATGCTAACATAAATCCTGTTATTCTAACAACTTTCTAAGTTTATAAAAGCAATATTAAAAGGTGTCCCTATTTTTAGGCCTTTGTCCCCCCCATTTTGTTGGGCTTTGTTCAGATTTTTTGCGCTAAGATGTTGAGAGGTATGTTTTCAACCTATGTACTGTATTTAACTTTTCCTTTATCCTTCATTAAGATAATAGACCTTATGATATTGCTGTTTTCCTGTGTTTAATAATGTGATTTGAATGTGTTAACAAGTATTTGTTTTAATTCTTGATATTGCTGAACTGTAACTGAAAATAATGCTGTCTTAACTGGTGCGATATGTTTCTCACTGTTTGTTATACAGTATATTTGTCTAAGTTTTAATCTAATTGTAGAGATTTTCTCCCAGGGCCTCCACTGAAATGGGGTATGCTTGTCATCCCCGTCAGACTATTCTAGTAAACAAATGCTAAATAAATAAATTAATTAAATTAAATTAAATAAATTCTGCTTTTTAATGCCAAAACTGCATAGACCTCTGTATGTAATCACTGTTTTACTCAATGATTGACTGGTCTAACGTTCTAAGCAGGAAAGACATTGAAACTGATAGTTTTGTCAGGACCAGTCCATAGCTTCAAAATATGGTGTCCTGAAAACCACTGAGGCGTCTAGCTTAGCATACCATTTGTTGCAAATCACAGTCTGGTTAAAGTAACTTGCTCAGTTACATAGGCAAACAGAGGTAGAGGGAATCCAACCCTGAAATAATAGCCTTAGTATTCTGCACAGAATTTCAGCAAGAAAAGACTCAGCATATCTAAATCAGCAAGCATGATGCTAGCAGAGATTAAAACACAAGTGTGGCCAAAAAGATTCAGATGAACATCTTAACTAGTTAACTAAGTAGAGCAGAACAGCTACTGCCAAAATGCACTTTCAGCACTATTGTCTATACCTTGTTTGACACAAAATTATATATACCAAGACTGAACCTGTAAATTGTTCAAAGAGCCTAATGTTCTACTCCAGCTAACAAATTTAAATAAACAAATAAATACCCAGTTACCCTGTTTGCAAAAACATTGCATACTTATTTGAGAAACTGCTTACAAAATGATTTCATATTTTTCTTACTTGATGGCAAGTTACTACAATACTTTACTTTTGTGATATCATAAGACATGTACTTATAGGATACTGTTTCATTACATGACATTAGTTCACTTGTATGTAATAAACTCAAAAGACGCACAATCTGTAAACACCATCGATTTTCAGTGCATTAGTAATGTCAGCTCAGTAGTTAGGACTACAGCATAGACTGTACCTGTGTAATTAGTCTGTGTCTGAGTTTTAGGAAGCTTGAAAGTCAAGAAAAAGCTTTGATCAGGTGTTCCCGTATTTCAGGAATAAGATCACCTTAAAGATCAAAAATAGGTATAAGCATTTCACTTTACTCCTCCCTTCCCTGGCATCTGCAGCACATCTATTACTTATCAACGTTAAAAGGGTGGGGGAGGACATGAATGTTTCTAGTCTCATATGTTTTTAAGAGCATTAATAAAATGACATGCATTGTCATACTAAATGTGCATATTGAACATGAGTTTTTCTCCTGATGTGGTTTAGTATCCTAGTTGCAATCTTTCATTATGCTTTTCCAGAGATTATGTGGTTGTGACTTTTGTGTTTAATATTGTATATTGTTTTAATGTAAAGTTACTTACCTTGACTGAGTCTTCAAACATGCACCCTTTGCAAATCCTAAATTAATATGAATTAAGTGATTGACATAATTATTTGCTTTCCTACTCTTTTGACAGGATTAGTAGAAAAGGAAAGGGTAAATGCATGTGGTGCAATTTTTAAGTAGACTACAAACTCAGAGTTGTACTATCAAAATGATATTGCAAAACGTGTGTTGCCCAGAAACAATCAATAAATGCTGCAAGGCTGTGACTATGATGAGTCACGGCATGAGTAAAAAAAGCAGTGTAAATAAGAAACCATAGGTGCACCAAGTAACACAAACCCATATAACCTCTTATAATTAGAGACACCTGGGAAATTCACATTAAAGGAACAGCGTGGCCATTGGGCAATTAAGTCAACTGAGATTCTTCTTAAAGGAGAAGCTCTGTGTTTAATATAATTATCTAATCCTGTTGTCAACTGATTTATTGACTTGTTTTTATTAAAGATTAAAAATTCCCAATATGAAGAATCAAACACATTAAAAAGCAAAATAAAATAAATACTGGTACACACCTAGTTGACAAGTGCACATCAGACAAATAAATGTGATTTTGTACTTTTGTTTGCTGAGTATCTGCTTATATTTATTTGAATGTATTTTCAAAACTACTCTATAGATACCTCTCAGCTGTCCAGAATTTCATATAATATGCACATTTTTGCATCATATTTTTGGTCTGCTCCTCATAAAAATGTGTGGTTTTCTGGTAAATCTTTGAGGATTGAAGCCACTAAATAATGACCAACATTTGAGTTTTAAGACTTCATTTCCTTTACAAAATGTGTGATAATGCAAAATCTTTTATACTACCAACTTTCTAAGTTTGTAAGAGCAATATTTAAAATCTGTAGGATGGTATACTGGTACAGTGGGTGGCGTTCTTGCCTCACAGTCTGGTTTGATTCTCAGCTGGTGTGCCTTCTGTGTGGAGCCCGCACGCCTTTCCTGTGTCCCTGTAGGTTTTCTCTGAGTTCCCCAGTTTCTTCTTACATTCCAAACACATATACAGAGTGGACTGGATAGGTTAAATTGGCCACAGTTGAGAGTGGGCATGTGTGTGTGTGTGTGTGTGTGTGTGTGTGTGTGTGTGTGTGTGTGGTATGGAAGAGCAACCACTGCAGAAGGGCTAGTCACCCGGCATTGTGAACATCTAGATTATTATCACTGTTGATGTAACACCCTGACTCCATGTCCAAAAATAGGAGAAAGAGGATTATGTGTAAATTTAAAATATGTCCCTGATTTAGAGCCTTTGTCCCACCCCCTTTACTTTTGTCTTAGTACAGAATTCTTGTGGTCAGTTCAAGTTGAAGGCAACTATCAAGGAAAATAATGTTTATTAACCTGGATTTCATTGTTTTTCTTTATTTTAATTTACAGTTTAACTTATGCTTTTGACTTGTGCAGATTATTGGATATTGGATACCAGTTTTACTTATAGTAACATATCTGATTATGTGAAATCTGACCAGATTATTGAAGCACAAGCAACTGAATGAAAGCTTACTGCTTTTAAATTTATTAAACATTTTATAGAATACTGTGGGCTGCATTTAACTTGTTTTCAGTACCTTAAAGTTGTTGCATTATGAAAAAAAGTGCTGCAGTACTGTGCTTAACACGTAGTTGTACATTCAAAAACATCTCACAAAGATATGGAAGTTTCATGTTGATATACATGCCTTCAGACTTTGTTACACCTTATCTTAGATCAAGCCATTTATCAGTGTAGGTACTGCAAGACAGCCCTATAGTGATTTGAGAGTCAGCGTAACAATAACTGCATGAACAAAGTTTAAATAAGACTGGGAATGGCCCCTCCCCAGCTGCTGAAGATTGTAAATGTGTAAATGTTAGACTGCTTCTTGTGGTGTTACAATCGGATATGGCTCATCATTGTGTCCCCCTATATTTTACCAATTACTGCCACACTGGAAATGTGTGCTATTGTATCATTTGTGTTTGTTACCGATCAATTGCTAAGAAATACTAATATCTTATAGTTTTCATTGAAAACCACTAATTAAAAAAAAATGAATAGTAGACACGTTGAAGTAGTGAACAATGGATGAATAATCACTACCAAGTGCTTTAAAGGCCTGCACTTCCAAGCAGTATGTCTGAGAAGTTCATAAATCAAAAATAAATTAAATATTCCTGTTTCCTCTGTGAACTATATATTAGTGAAAAAATATTGCATATGTTTTCTAAAGCCTGCAATGAATGCAGTGCGCTAGTTAGACAAAGAAAAGTGCTGCCACCAAAAGGAAAATATTTCTGGTCCTTCAGTTTTAATGATAAAAGTTATTAGACCTTATTTAGTAGCTTTTACCAATGACTCTGTTTCCAAGATGAGAAGGAATTAGGATAGAGAATAAGCAAAACAATCATTCTCAAGTCCCTCTGTATTAAAAAAAGTCTTAGCTGCATTTTTATTTTTATTACTAAAGATGGGAAGTGACAGTGTTTTGTAAGAGTGATATAAATAAACTAAGGGAGTCCATTGGGTTTATACATTCACTTCTCTCTCATAGTAAGTACAGCTATTTCTCTAACAACCTACACTATTCTGTTCAGCTCCAAACCCCTGTGTAGTTCTCTGCTTCTCTCCACCTTAGATGCATTGTGACCCAGTGCCCATCCCCTGTGCCTCCTTACCTTGAACACTGCTCTCTGCTTCACTGATTGTTTTCTGATGCTGGCTCAGTCTTCTTCCTCCTCCTTGGGTCTATCTGTCTCCATTTTCCTCTGCTCTACTTCCCCTCCCCCTTTATTTCAAGTCACCTTTCTCTCTCTTACCTGCCTCATCCCTCCCCCCTCCTCTTACTCTCCCTCTTTCAGTCTCTGCTCTCTCCTTTCTTCCTTTTACTACCCCATTCTGGTTACCTCCTTCCCACCTCTAAATCTATATAGCTACACCAGTTCTCATGGTGCCATTTTTAAAACTCATCCTGGCCCCTTCCAGTCCTGTCCCTGCCATAGGCTGCTGGCGTCCACTCGCGGGTGAGTGCATTTGTTAAGTTACAACTACTTTATGTAACATGTGCTTCTGGTATTTTCAGGTCAGTTGCAGCTATGTTTATATGCTCTGCAGCTTGTATTTTATGAGCGCTCATAGAAACGGTGTCCAAGTCTTTACATCTTACTTTTGGCTTCTCCGCTGTTACCCCCAGCTAACCACTTCAACTACTGTTGAAATCTGTAGTCCAAGCACTCTGTATCTGGTTCCCTGTGAGTGTTAGTAGGCTCCGCTACCATGTTATTAACATAGTGGCTTTGTGCTTGGTTTCTACTACTATTGATATCAGTAGTTTCAACAGGACTGCATATATACTCTGTATCTGGTTCCCTGTGAGCTTTCTTAGGCTCCATTACCGTGTTATTAGCTTAATGGCTTTTTGTAAGAAGTGTGTGAAACCTGTTGTTAATGAATGAAGGCTAATGGTCAACTGCTATATCTTTAAATGCATACAGTAAGTCCTGCAACATATGTGGCTTCCAATTTGGTCTGCTTGGAGTTGACTGTGTGGAACTGACCCTCAATTGGTTACTGCCATATTTAAATGTACTCTGTGAGTCCTACATTATCTGTAGCTGCTTCCATTTTTGATCTAATTGAAGGCAGCTGTACTAGTTCAATATAATATAGTTGGCTGTATGCAGTAATGCCTTTGTATTGCAAGCAAATGTGTTCTGAACATGGGCCACAGATTTATTATGTATTTATCTAGTACTCCCTGCCGCAATTAGTAGTGCTGCAACTGCCTGACCTTGTAACGTGTTGTCTGTTACTGATAGGTTCATAGGTTCATAGGTTCATACTTCTGGCTATCTGCTGAGGCATTTACAAAGCCCAGCATAGTTTTTTGGGCTTACGCCACACCTTTATATGGGGAACTATACCCATTATTTTGCTGTGCCTCTGTTGAGCAGTGACACTGAGGTAATCCCTGTATCTATATCTCTCCCATCCATTGGTCAAGATTCTCTTGAAACAACAGCAGAGTCTTTGGGTGATGAATCTAATCCAGCAGCGTCCTATAATTAGCCGTGTCGAGGGTTTAAGTCTCCCGCCCTGTGGGCTCTGGCGGATCTAGATTTTTGAGGTGAAGCATATTCATCAAATCTGGGTTTGACATGGCCTTGTTGTTGAAGCAAAGGTCACTCTGAGCAAGCGGTAGCGACTGAATAGAGCTGGAGTTCTTGACAGATGTTTGAGACCCTTTATCCTTTAGCTGCTGCTGATGATGCTTACTGTGTGTAGCTGCTACCCTGTTTTATGACTACAGTTTTTATCTGCTGTAACAAATGAAAGGGTTTTAACCAGCAGTTGATCATTTTTGAGTGATTGTGTTTTGTATGCAGCTGCCGCCCTATTGTATGTCTATAGATGCAACTGCAGTAAAATTTAGGAGAGTTGGATGTGTTCAACCAGCTTTCGCCCATTTCTGAGTATTTGTGCTTTTATTGGAATCGTGATTGCAGCCCAACCCTGGGTTGTAAATGATGAATGGCTGTTTTAATTGACTGTTTTAATGTGGTTTCATACTGCTCTGTACCTCTCTACCTGGGTTGTAAATGATGAAGTGCTGTTATTACTGGAATGTTTTAGTGTAAATATACACTGCTTTGTGCCTTTTGCCTGTATACCTAATTTTCTGCTGTAAGCCCTACTTTTCTTCACAGTCTTTCCTTTACACTCAGGTTCTTGCTTACACACACCCTCACTCCACTCCCCTCACTAGTCTACTTACTATTATTCAATTTAAACTGTCTAACTAAAGTATTTCCCATGTTACTCACTGATTTGCTACACTGTCGTCTATAACTACTTATTGTTCCTTCTACAGCTTGTAATAGCTACGTCTCAACCACCCCAGGCATTTCACTCTGTTTCACATAGTACCCTGGCGTCCTACCCTGAAAGATCCACCGAAGAATCTTGAAAGGACTAACAAGGGGACCCAGTAGTGCCTCCTGCAACTATTCTGCTGCCCCTCAAGAACTACAACTAGCTTGTATGTACCCTATTTGTGTAAAACATTTTACTCCTTTTTATGTTGTTAATTTGACTCAGTATGCGCCTGCTAGCAGCCTACCATCTCCCTTTAAGCTCTCTAGGCTCCATCCCACTCCCCTGAGTGCTTGTGCCTTCACCTCGTAACTACTCAGTTTGGTCACTAGATGGCAACATTTACACACTACCAATTTCTCCTCTCTCCTAGTAAGTACAGCTATTTCTCTAACAACATACACTATCCTGTTCAGCTCCAAACCCCTGTGTATTTCTATGCTTCTCTCTACCTTAGATGCATTGTGACCCAGTGCCCATCCCCTGTGCCTCCTTACCTTGAGCACTGCTCTCTGCTTCACTGATTGTTTTCTGCTGCTGGCTAAGTGCTGCTGGCTCAGTCTTCTTTGCTCTACCCGCTCCATTCGCCCTGCGGGCTCACTCTGCTCCCCTACCTTACCCCCAATTCTCACCCACCCCCACTACTCCTGCATTTATTCTAACACTATTCTCTTAACCAATCCAATCTGTTCTCTACAGCATCCCCTCCCCACCCATCCTCCACTAATTAACTACCCCTCCCCCATCCTAATCCATAAGGTCCTATACTCACATCTATACTCCTCCCTCTTACTCTCTCACACACACCCCTGACACCCTACTACCTCCTCATATCTAATTCACACCAATTAACCATGCCTTCCTCACTTTCACTAACCCTTCTCCTCCACTTTATCAGCTTACTTCTTCTAATTCCTCTATTCCATACAACCTCTTATTCCTCTTGCAAACTCCTCCTCTCTTTCCTATCCCCCACCACTCCCAACTCCCATCCACTCCCTATCACATCTCTCTTTCACACCATACCCTCCTCTCTAATTCAACCAAACCGACTCCACTCCTACAAACCAAAGATTATACCCTCCTCAATGAATCAGCACATACCTAAAGCAATATTGCTTTCCCCACAAAACTCAAGGAGCAAACCCAAGCTCCTGCTCACATTCTCCTTTGCCAGCCTTTGCTTAGCAGGAGATATACACCCCAACCCTGGACCCAAGACTAGCACCAATCTCACTCCCCCAATCACAACCAATATTACCAACCATAAATATCTCAAGCTACTTACCATTAACGCCCAGAGCTTAAAAAACTAAATATCCCACTTCCATGCTTGGCTATACTATACCCTACCAGACATAGTAGCAGTCTATGAGACATGGCTAAAACCCCACATTACTGACTGTGAAATCCTACCACCCGGGTTTCAAGCACTCAGATATGACCGCCAAAATAAGAAAGGAGGAGGAGTAGCCTTAATTTACTCTAGTCTACTTTCCGTCACTTCCTACCAAAACCCCCATTCCTCAGTTCAATAATGCTGAACTAGTCATAGAAATACTCAAAATGAATGACCATAAAAGCATTTGTGTTATGGCCCTCTATATCCCCCCTGGAAACAACACCAGTACGCTTGAAGGAATTCTTCTATGGGCCACAACTACTATTACACTTGAGACATAAATATTAGGGGATGTGAACATTGACTGGAACAAAATTAATTCCAATAATAGCTCCATATCTATCAATCTATTCAATTGCACACAGCCTACAAATGACATTACCAGACCCAATTAAAAACAATCCTCCCGGCTCCACTCTTAACTGGATGCTAGTCTCCCACCCAAATAAAATCCCACATATAGGCATCCTACCAGACTCCATGAGTGACCATTTACCAACCTTCATCCATAGAGCAACCTCCTACACCCCTCACCTACACCAATATAGCCAGACTCCAATCCTCACAAACTTTAACCCTACAACTTTTTCTATTTCCTGCAAACTAACAAATTGGAACACTCTAAAAACTCTTCCTCTAGATAACGCTGTAGACGTCTTGAACTCAAAAATTCTTAAATAACCTGAACTCCCAAGCCCCACCAAAAACAAAACGTATAAATCCCAACTCCACCCTGTGGCTAACTAAAGATACTAAAACATTTATGCAACAAAGAGATAAGACCTGGCAACTTTACCACCACAATAAGCACCGTGACACCCTTCTTAAATATAAGTAACTTCATAACCTAGCCAAAAAACACATTACGAAAGATAAAAAAATCCTACTATACTAAACTCCAGGCTAATCATTCCAAAAACCATAAACAGTTCTGGAACTCCATCAACTCTCTTCTGAACCCAGGTACCAAACATAATCCTTGCCCTGACACCAGCAAAACTGACCCAGAAATAGCCACTCTATTTGGTTCTTTCTTTACCAACTCTATAGAAAAACTCACCAAGACCTTCCCAAATCACAACCCCTCCCCTCACCTCAAACCCTCTTCCCTAACCTCTACCCAACCTTCCAACCCTAGCAATCCTCCCATATTTCAACTCAAGCCCATATCCACCTCATACATAAAAATAATTCTCTCCAAACTTAAGCCATGCTCCAACACCCCTGACAATATCCCCTCACTATTCCTAAAACTTGTAGCTGATGGTATCGTGCTCCACATTAGCATTCTCATTAATAGATCCATACAGGAATCTTATGTCCCTAAACTGTGGCATGCTGCCTTTATCCTACCCCTCCACAAAGGTGGTAAAAATAATAACATCTCAAACTTCCATTTTATAGCTATTCTCTCCCCAATCTCAAAAATTCTTGAAAAATGCGTCTGCCTCCAGCTCATGCCTTTCCTTACCAAAAATCAACTGTTCACTCCTACACAACATGGTTTCCTTCCTGGCCATAGTAGAATAACTGCTCTTCTCTCTTACCTAGACATAGTAAACCATGTCCGTGACTCTGGAGAAGTTGTATCCACAGTCCTTCTTGATCCCTCCAAGGCGCTTGACACTGTCTCCCATTTACACCTCCTGAGCTACCTTTCTAACCTTAATCTCTCTCAAAATACCCTAACCTGGTTCAATAGCTACCTCTCTGACAGATCTCAGGCAGAAAAATGACAAACTGGCACCTCAGTCTTCCTACCCCCCCCCCGACCGGTGTACCCCAAGGATCCATACTTGGTCCAATGCTCTTTAATATAGTCCTTAATGATTTCCATGTAGCCATTCCAAACACTAAGATAGTACAATATGCAGATGACTCAACTTTAGTCTGCTTCGCTTCTAACCTTCCAGAGCTCCAAACAAAAACTCAAATCGCCTTCTCAACTACTGAGAACTGGATGCTTCAAAACCACCTCTCTCTAAATGCCAACAAATCTAAAATTCTACTTTTCTCTCCCTCAAAATCCCTCCCTCTTGACAAACACTCAATATTATCAGCTATGCCAACTCCAGAAGTTGTTCCTTCTGCTAAACTTCCTGGGGTTACTATTGATGAACACCTAAAATTCAATACTCATATTCAGGTAAATATTAAGAAAATGCATCAGAAACTTGGCATGCTGTACAGAAACTCCAACTTTCTCTCTCCTTCTGCAAGACAAACAATCGCCACTACCTACTTACTACCACCACTATTGTATGGTGTTCCCCTTCTGACCAACCTATTTTTCTCTATCTCTTCCAAACTGGAAATCTGTTACAACAAAATCTCAAAATTCACAAAACTCACTCTATGAGACCCAAATAAGGGTATGAGAACCACCAAATAAGAGTTCCAAATAATAGTTCCAAATAATAAAGCTGATAGTTTGCCTGAACAAAACACCGGAAACACTGTTGTAAAACTGAAGTATTTAATAACGCTTCCCAAGTACAGAACACCTTCCTCAGAACATACATTCAGTTGCTTTATTGCTGTATTTATACACCACTTAAATTGAATAATAGATAATAATTTAAATTAATTAACCTATTAACCATGATTTACAAAAGTATTTTTTTAAAAAAACGTATATAATATTGAATGCACTTACAATATGAAATAAAACATTGTTAGAATTTGTATAAATAGTTAAAAAATGTGTAGAAAAATTGATGTTATAAACATGAAATAGAAATGAAATAATACATTATAAGAATATGTTTAATTCTTCAAAGTTAAAATTTTAAAAATGATCTTCATCACCATCTGGTGGACAAATATAAGAATGACAATCTCACAACTTGGCAGCTCTCAGTTTTAAAACTGGAGCTAGTGATAACATATCATTCAAACCCGGTTCCCTGGTAACATCCAGGACAATTTGCCAGTACAGTTCCCTGTATTCAAGTTTGGTTTCCCACATGCCACCCCTGATTTCTTTGGGCACTATTTCAAGAACAAAAAAATAAAAAATGGAATTCTCACATTTTTGGGAATGTCTAAACAAAGCATTGTTGATATTTCCCTTCCTCATTTCATAATAGTGCTCATAGATTCTGGATTTTAATTTCCTTTCAGTTTTACCTACATAAAAGGAAGAACAGGAGTGGCATGTGGCAATATATATAACCCCTTGTGTATTGCAGTTAGCAAAGGATGTACTTTTGATTGTCTTGTTTCTATCAAATATAGACAAATGTGAAGCGGTCTGAATGTATTGACACTGGGAACATGATCCACATTTAAAAGTTCCCTTATATTATTTGTAGTACCTTGTCCTCCAAATTCAAATATATTTTTTAAGTTCGTGTCTCTCCTGTATACAAACTTAATGGGTTTGTTCCTCAAATGCTCTAAGTCGGTGATTTCCTGGAACCTTTCCCATTCCCTACTTAGAACTCTTTTAAGTGGAAATGCATCACCTGTATAATCCATTACATAAGCAGTGGAAAAATATATCTCCTGTTGAAATAGATTGGGTGGTATTGATGGATTCATGACACCCTAGAATTGGGGAAAATCTATCCTTCCTGCCTTCCATGACTATTTCATATATTTCATCACACAAAAAGGATGGGTATCCTCTTTCTTTGAACATATCTATGATGAACTTGCTATCTGTTAAAAAACCCACTTCTTCTGAGGTCATCCTGCTGGATCTGATAAGTTGTCCTTTTAGAATGTTTTGGATGACCACTAGTAAAATTTGGAAAAGGTGGGTTTCCTATACACCTTAGAAATAAAGTGGTCATCACCCTTCCTTAGTAGAACATCCAAATAGCAACATTCATCATAATTGATGCTATATGTGAAATCAAGAAAATTTGTAGTTGATTTTATGTATTCAAAAAATTCATGAAACCTTTCTAGAGTGTCTGTCCAAAAAATAATAATATCATCCAGAAAACGTTTATAGAATACCCAAGAATTACTGTATTCACTGGAAATAATATACTGTTTCTCCCACCATGTCAAAACAATGTTGGCATAGGTGGGTGAACATTGCTTATAAAATTCTCCTTGAAAAAACATGAAATTATGTTTGAGAACGGTCTCCATAAGAACCATAACAGTCCTAAATGTGTCATCACATAGGTCACCATAGTGCAATATACTTTCCTCTAGCCAAGTCAAACCCATGTCATGGGGTATACTGCCAAAAAGATCAATAACATCCAAGGTGATGAAAATTATATCCTTGGAAAAAAGATTTGCCTTCACCTGTCTTAAAAAGTCCCAAGAATCTTTGATAACAGTTATACCCTGGTTAGATAAACATTTCAGTTTCACATCAATATACTTGGCTAAAGGGGTGGTGATGGAACCCTCAGAGGACACAATAATGAATCTTAGGTATCCCAAAGACAGGGTTGTGTAAATAATTGTAAGTGTCTAAATCGATGGTACCTTCAAGTAAAACAATTGTCCCAACTTGTAGAACTTTTAACACCAGTGTGTTCATCTATTACGGTGTTACTAAATGAGTGTATTAATAGTTCCTCACTGCCTAAATGCAAAACAGGAGCGGTTCTTGTTTCTTCACCCAAGTCCATCTTCAGCCTCAACTCCTATACCAAACATCAATGATTTTGATGAGTTTCCTCGACTCCTTCGTACGGGAGCATCGGAAGGTTGTGACATTAACAGTGGACACTATTTTCCTAATCAGGAACCCAGAAGTCAACGTGAACGGCGTTCTTACTCAAAACAAGGTGACTGTAACAAATGCTATTCCTTTGATTTGCAAGCATTTTTAAACAAAAAATTCAGCATTCATGAAGGTATTAACAATTCCAATATGCCTTCATCGTCTTCTGTTACATATAAAGAAAACTTGGATGTTTTATATTTTTATGTTGAAAAATATGAGAGATTGGGTTGTGATATAACCTTTTTACAGGAATGTGTTACTAAGGGTATTGTCCCTAAGGGTCTTTTAATAGAGATATTTGACAAATGTGGAATAGAAATTGTTAAAGCTATTATAGCTGAAAATAACAGGGTCAGGGAACATTTATTCAGTAAAATTATTCAGGTTAACAAAAAAATCACTAGTGATTTATTACACAATGTGGAATCAGAGAGGTCTATATACCTCAGTATTTTTACCAATATTGAAAAGGATTGTCTCCAAAATATGAAAAGGAAAGCCTCTAAGTTGGAGAGGGATATAGAAGCTTACCAACTAGGGAATGCATACCCCAAACCAAAGCCCCACAAGTCATTTCGGGGTGAGACAGTGGCTAATCATGATACATCTAATGTAAATTTGAGAATATTTCTAATCACAGTGAGAGAGAATTAAATAACCAGGATTTTCCTTTAGAATATGTACCCCCACTACGCAGGTCGAACAGGTTAAGGAATCGATCTCCAGTACATTACAATCAGCATTACTACCAACCCAGGTTGAATTGATGTTATTCAACAGAACATGAATATATATGAATACAAACATTACAAGATTTTCAATTATAGTATTCTGGATGTCACCACAGAACTTTTTGAATTATTTATAAAGGGCTTTAAGTTCATTCCACTAAGAAAGACTAACATTTCCAGTGCCATAGTGGATCTCAAGATGTTCCTAAGAAAACAAAATTTAGATATTATGTTTGGTAATAATTCCCTCAAGCCAGTGAATTCCTGCAATCCCCATTCTGAGGTTTCTTTAAAGAAAAACACCCACAATTGAAGAATCTAAAAATTAGAAATACCATCAGTTCCCACTATGTTTCTTCAAATTTATCTAAAAACGAGCAGGAACTCTTATCCCACTTAAGGGGCAATAGAAACATTAGAATCATGCAACCGGACAAAGGGGGTGGAGCAGTTGTGATGGACTATATTCTCTATGAATCAAAGATGAAACAGTGTTTAAATAATGTGTCCAACTATTCAAAAGCGTCGCTTAATGAAATTAATATTTCTAAAAGTAAAATTAACATTTTATTGAATGACCTTTTACTTGAAGGTACCATCGATTTAGACACTTACAATTATTTACACAACCAATTTCCAAGGGTACCCTCTGTCTTTGGGATACCTAAGATTCATAAGGATCCCCACGACCCACCTTTATGCCCTATGTGTTATTGTGTCCTCTGGGGTTCACCCACCTTTAGCCAAGTACCTTTTTAAGTTTATTGTTGTCCTCCTGAGTTCCATCACCACCCCTTTAGCCAAGTATATTGATGTGAAACTGAAATGTTTATCTAACCAGGGTATAACTGTTATCAAAGATTCTTGGGACTTTTTAAGACAGGTGAAGGCAAATCTTTTTTCCAAGGATATAATTTTCATCACCTTGGATGTTATTGATCTTTTTGGCAGTATACCCCATGACATGGGTTTGACTTGGCTAGAGGAAAGTATATTGCACTATGGTGACCTATGTGATGACACATTTAGGACTGTTATGGTTCTTATGGAGACCGTTCTCAAACATAATTTCATGTTTTTTCAAGGAGAATTTTATAAGCAGGAAAAGGGAGTGGCCATGGGGGCCAAATGTTCACCCACCTATGCCAACATTGTTTTGACATGGTGGGAGAAACAGTATATTATTTCCAGTGAATACAGTAATTCTTGGGTATTCTATAAACGTTTTCTGGATGATATTATTATTTTTTGGACAGACACGCTAGAAAGGTTTCATGAATTTTTTGAATACATAAAATCAACTACAAATTTTCTTGATTTCACATATAGCATCAATTATGATGAATGTTGCTATTTGGATGTTCTACTAAGGAAGGGTGATGACCACTTTATTTCTAAGGTGTATAGGAAACCCACCTTTTCCAACTCGTATCTCCATTTTACTAGTGGTCATCCTTTTGGACAAAAGAAAAACATTCTAAAAGGACAACTTATCAGATCCAGCAGGATGACCTCAGAAGAAGTGGGTTTTTTAACAGATAGCAAGTTCATCATAGATATGTTCAAAGAAAGAGGATACCCATCCTTTTTGTGTGATGAAATATATGAAATAGTCATGGAAGGCAGGAAGGATAGATTTTCCCCAATTCTAGGGTGTCATGAATCCATCAATACCACCCAATCTATTTCAACAGGAGATATATCCCCCGATGTTACACCAAAGGCCGGTGACAATTTTTCCACTGCTTATGTAATGGATTATACAGGTGATGCATTTCCACTTAAAAGAGTTCTAAGTAGGGAATGGGAAAGGTTCCAGGAAATCACCGACTTAGAGCATTTGAAGAACAAACCCATTAAGTTTGTATACAGGAGAGACACGAACTTAAAAAATATATTTGAATTTGGAGGACAAGGTACTACAAATAATATTAGCCACCAAAAGGGAACTTTTAAATGTGGATCATGTTCCCAGTGTCAATACATTCAGACCGCTTCACATTTGTCTATATTTGATAGAAACAAGACAATCAAAAGTACATCCTTTGCTAACTGCAATACACAATGGGTTATATATATTGCCACATGCCACTCCTGTTCTTCCTTTTATGTAGGTAAAACTGAAAGGAAATTAAAATCCAGAATCTATGAGCACTATTATGAAATGAGGAAGGGAAATATCAACAATGCTTTGTTTAGACATTCCCAAAAATGTGAGAATTCCATTTTTTATTTTTTTGTTCTTGAAATAGTGCCCAAAGAAATCAGGGGTGGCATGTGGGAAACCAAACTTGAATACAGGGAACTGTACTGGCAAATTGTCCTGGATGTTACCAGGGAACCGGGTTTGAATGATATGTTATCACTAGCTCCAGTTTTAAAACTGAGAGCTGCCAAGTTGTGAGATTGTCATTCTTATATTTGTCCACCAGATGGTGATGAAGATCATTTTTAAAATTTTAACTTTGAAGAATTAAACATATTCTTATAATGTATTATTTCATTTCTATTTCATGTTTATAACATCAATTTTTCTACACATTTTTTAACTATTTATACAAATTCTAACAATGTTTTATTTCATATTGTAAGTGCATTCAATATTATATACGTTTTTTAAAAAAATACTTTTGTAAATCATGGTTAATAGGTTAATTAATTTAAATTATTATCTATTATTCAATTTAAGTGGTGTATAAATACAGCAATAAAGCAACTGAATGTATGTTCTGAGGAAGGTGTTCGAAAACGTATGTACTTGGGAAGCGTTATTAAATACTTCAGTTTTACAACAGTGTTTCCGGTGTTTTGTTCAGGCAAACTGTCAGCTTTATTATTTGGAACTATTATTTGGAACTCTTATTTGTTGGTTCTCATACCCTTATTTGGGTCTCAAAGAGTGAGTTTTGTGGTTTTTGTACAGTGTTTCACTCTTACCATCTTTACGTTGTTTCAAGCAAAATCTCAAAATTCGCCACTAAATCCAAATACTCCTCCCACCAGTGTACATCTCTCCACCTGCTAAATTGGCTAGAACTTCCCAACTACCTTAACTACCTCCAACTTACTACAGCCCACAAACTAATTTTTAAACCAACTAGATGCCCAGCTCTAACAAACATCTTACAATCATACACCTCTCACAGAACTCTAAGATCTGCAAACCAAAATCTAATTTCTGTACACAAACCAAACCGTCCCGCTGGTCAGCTTCTCCTATACTTTTCCTTAGCAAAAAAATGGAATTCTCTCCCTCCCACTCTAAGAATTTCTGAAAACTTTGAACACTTTAAAACCCAGCTCTATTCCCGCCTCGCCCAAGATTGGAAATTCAGTTGCACTCTACCCACCTAACCAGCTAATGACTCTACTACAAGTTATTCTACTCCATACTGATTACCTAAAACAGCAGCCTCACTCAGAATATAACATAATTAACATCTATATCTTGAATATATATATTGTAAATAGTTTACTATCTGTCTTCTTTTTCCCCCATCTGGGAATGATTCTCTCTACTACCAACTCATAAATTTTGATGCTATTTAACGAAGAACATCAACGCTTCCGTATCCTAAACTGGAATGTATGCATTCCACTTTTTCTATTTCATAACTGCCTCTCTCTATACATTAATATCCTGAATTTATACATTTTAAATAATGTACTTTCCACCTTTATTCACCACATTTATGGAAAACTGTATTTATAAATGTCAGTTTTTATAACTATGTTCAGATGATTTACAATTGTTATTTATAACCTTGCACAAATGATTTACTTCCTCTTTGCAGCTAACCTCTGTACAAGTTGTCTCTAATCAAGTATGTATGTATGTAATTCATGTTCCTCTATTTTATGATTATACTTTACTAAGTTTTACTGTGTAATATTACTTTTTACTTATTTTTACTATCTATTATGGAGCTTTTCTCCCCAGGCCTCCAGTGAAAACAGGCTCCTTGAGCCCAGTGGACCTCCCCGGTCATCAAACTGGAAATAAATAAATAAATAAATTGTTGACCTACACATAATTTAAAGAAACCCTTTGCTAACTGCATTAACCAAGAAAGCACATTATCACGTCTCACCGTATTGTACACAGTAAAGCACCCATATGGTATACCTACCTGTGTATCACTATCAAGTAAATCTTCACTCACGAAAGCAATGACAACAAGTACTAGTTTCTGCTTCAAGTACTGCTTTTACAATCAGGTGCTGCTACAGGATGGTAACATAAGTTTTCCTGCATGTTTCACACTCATTTAACTGCATACAGTTAAGCCTGTAACCCAAATTTTTACTAGTTTGTGTATGTTTTAAATTACCACAATGCTTTTACACAAGGCTTCATCCAAATGTCACGTGCCTTACAAACCTGCACATTGCAAGGCAGTGGTTTCAAATTACAGATTGTGCTGGAACCAGCTAAGTGGCTGGCTAGGGTGCTGCTGTAGCAGGGGCACTTTTCCAGTATTTATTTGGTGTAGGTAGACCAGGATGGTGGCACCAGGTGGTGTAGTGGGGGGGCGCCATGAAGCCCTTTTGCCTAGGGCACCAGTCGACCTAAGGCCGCTCCTGGCTGGAACTTTACTAAAGGTAGCCAGTGTGAGACTTATGATACTTGAAAGTCAGACAGACATTTTGCTATGAACAGATTCATCATGGTATATTCATATATTCCACTGTGATGCACTTCTCTAATACACTCTGTTGGGAATAATACTTTTGCAGTAACACCTCTGCCTGCAGCAGGGTCAGTTCCCCGGTAGTGAATGATTTTCTTTCACCCCTCTCACAGAAGAAGAAATGGCCAATGGCTGCCTCATCTTTCTTAATTCATTCAGACATCTGGTATTAAAGGTTTAGACAATGTCCTACTTCTGTGCTGTTCTGGGTAATTGACTGCACTTCCAAGCAGTATTTCTGAGAGGTTCAAAAGTCAAAAATATATGAAATATTCCTGCTACCTCTGTGAGTTACACGTCAGTACTATCAGATACCAGTAGATATTAAAGAAGACTGCGGGATTGACATATGATTAAGGTGTTTACCTCAAAGGCATAAACTACAGAGTTTGATTCTCAGTTTAAGAAGAATGGCTAGGCTTAAAAAGGCACTTTGGGATTGTTAACCCAGTAATTACCTATATACCTAAGAGATATGACATGTATTCATTTTGTTACATTAGTTGTTACTCAGTGGAGTTCAAGCCTGCCAAACCCATGCTGTTACAGTGCATCTCACAGTGGCAGCCAAGGGGAACTCTGTGTGTGGAACTGTGTTTTTCCATCCTGGGCAGGAAAATATAGACTACATGACTCTTGCCTAACCCAGAACTGTTTGTTCATGTACTTTTGGAATAAATTATCCAATTTGATGCCAACTGTGAAGGCTGCCAGCCTAGCCAGATAGGATTTTATACATGATTCTATCATTTGTAAATACAAATGTTGAAATACAGGCTTATTTTCTTAAATGAAAGAATATGCTGTGAAATGTTTAACTTCAAAAAAATGTAACAACATTGCCCTCTGCTGTAAAGAAAGCTGTCAAGCATTTCATGACTGTCCTTGATGTTTACAATTCGGCTCCGGCCGGGCTAGATGAAGGCTTCCTGACTATTTTTTAAGGCTAAAGTTAATGACCAGGATTTGCATGCATAAATGTCCTTTACTGCTCTGGTTTCTGCCTAGGTGTAAACAAATGTAAATGCAGTTTCTGTTGGCCTGGGAACCCCATGAAAGTGAAAGAATGATGTAATGTTTATCAGAACTACAATTTCAATTTAAACAGAGAGAATCAAAAGGCATTAAACATTTTTGTCTTGACCATCTAACCACTGTCTTGCTCTAGATGTAAGTTATCTTAGATTTGTGTTTTCTTTTAGAAATAACTAGGAACTAGAAAGATTAGACTAAGTGTTTTCTGTGATGTCCGAACTGTACTATTTTATTTATTTATTTTATTTTACATTTGTTGACTGGGCTAGTCTAACTGGATACATGTCCATTTTCAGTAGAGGCCCGGGGAGAAAAGCTCCGCTTTTAAACTAGATAAAATCAAGACAATACAAAAAAGATACATGCAATATGTAAAGTAAATAAGAATTTCTTCATCAACTTAAGTTATACAGAACTAAAAATATACAGATTTTGAGTACTGGGTTTAATAAGGTAAAATACAGTATTATGACCAAGGGAAAGCGATAGATCATTCAATATTAGTATAATGGGTATGAATGTGCCTTTGAAATTATATAAAAAGGTTATGAAAGGTGTATAACACAGGGAAGTAGGAGAAATTATGGAGGACAGGGAAGTAGGAGAAATTATGGAGGATAAGTACACGAGGAAGTAATTATAGTCATAGTGAAAGAAATAGATTGGTTTATGTGCGAGGTGGGAAGATAAGAGTTCACTGAGGAAGGAATATGTAGTAAGGAGCATGCTCAGTGATAGCATGATGGGAATAAGATACTAGGACGGGGAAGAGTGATGAAATTGCTAAATACTTCAAAGTGGGTTAAGGAGGAGATATATAGAAAAGGTTATGGTGGGGAGGGGGGTTAGTCAGGGTTAGTACAAGGACAAAGCCATTGTGTTTTTAAGTGAATTTTTAGTTGATTTTTAAAGAGAAGTAATGATGAAAGAGAAGTAAGTTTAGTGGGAAGTCTGTTCCAAATCTTCCCCACAGGATTAGAGAAAAGAGAATCACCTGCCTTGTTGTGGGATTTCTGGGTGGTAACCAGTAGTTTATTTGCTGAGCGAAGGTTAGAAAGGTTTGTGTAGGGGGAGATGAGGCTACTGAGAATAGGAGTATTACTAGGCTGGTATAGTATTTTATGAGTAATGGAGAGTTGTTGAAATTTTAGCTGGTTATTTAGTTCAAAATTATTTTAAGTATTTCTGTGTGATCTCTGAACTCTTGACTGGCACTGCATAGTAGAAAGTACTGGTTTATGGTTTTAATTATTTATTAAATATTTTTAAAACCTTTTAACTGTGGCTGGTTTGTGTAGAGATCATTTAAGCTCTTTAGAGTACTTGTATGCCTTTGGTAAAATTCTACAAAGCCACTCCTATAGATTTTGCCCTGGGCTATACTACCAATTGGATGATAATATTGCACAGTAATAACTGGACACCCTTTTAAGGGCCTTTGCTTAGCTGATAAGTATTAGCTGAGTGGTGGCAGTGATTTCTACTGTATAGACTGGGTAAAAGGGGCACAGCTGGAGAACCTGTGCCAGCCTTCCCCAGGAGTGTCTGTGTGATTGTGTAAACTTATCTCAAAGTGTGTGTGTGTCAGCTACTTGGGCAGGGACATGAAGCACATGGTTGGACAGAGAGGGTGCTGGAGATTTTAGCTTGCCCAGCTGGCTGAGATCTGGACCATATAGCTGTGGGGAGTCTTATTGGGGATCTGGAGAGGAAGGGAGTGACCAGCCCCGGACTGACTGTGATCTCTGTGCGCTCTTAAGGGAAATTGCACTTTACTGTGTGTATTTGTTATCCTTTCCTCATATATGAGACACCCTCTCTGGTGTTAGTGGTGAGGATTGAGGCTCCTTGATTACTTGGCCAGGGCATGGGCATCACATTATTGGTGGCAGTGGTTGGGATATCATCACATCTGTGTTTGGCAGCGGTGGGATATCCACATCACATAATTAGTTGGCAAATACTAATTGGCTTGTAGTGGTGTGGGTAGAGTGAATCCTGTAGCTTGTGTACAGTGAGCTTTGAAGGTGTTTTTGTACTCTAAAACAGCCATGCAGTGAATACTCAGAGTTCAGATCACAATTGTTTTATTTCTTTTGTTAGCATAGTTAGTCAGTGTGATCAGGCAGCACGTCAGCAGAGGAGTATGGAAAGCTGACAAGGAGCCAGCTGGCAGAGATATGCCAGGCTAGGGGACTGGTGCATGGAAACTTGACTAAGGCAGACCTGATCGCAGCCTTGGTTACAGCTGCATCAGAAAACAGCAACCAGGAGGACAATCAGACTGGCAGTGGAGATATAATACCCTCACAGAATGGACAGCTCAACCTTTCTGCGGTGGACTTAAAAATCCAGCTGGAGCTAAAGAGACTTGAGTTGGAGGCCTGGAGTGTGGAATTAGAAGCAAATGAGAGACTGTGATGTTTGCAGGCTGGGGAGAATGTGAAACTGTTATGTCTGCAAGCTGAGGAACAAGAGAGGCAGAGGCAGCATGAGAAGGAGATGCTGACTCTTTGCCAGAGTCATGGAGGTAATGGGGAAGGGAATAACTGGACCCCAGAAGCACAAAAGGTCAGTAAATTTATTCCACAGTTTAAAGAGGGAGATAATTTTGATAGTTTCATTCATATGTTTGAGAGGGTATGTAAACAGTATGAAGATGACCAAGGGCTCTGGGTACAGTTCCTGACCCCCTTACTCCATGGTAAAGCTGTAACTGTTTTATCTAAAATGTCTGATGTTGCATGTTTTGATTATACTGCTGTAAAAAAATGTCTGCTAGAATTGTTTAAGCTAACACCTGAAACATATAGGAAAAAGTTTTGTGAATATAGACACAAGGCAGATGAAAGTGTGTGTGAATATGTTGCTGAATTGAGCACTTATTTCAATAGGTGGGTGAGTGGATGTCAGGTCACCATTTTTGAAGGGCTGGCAGAGTTTTTGGTGAGGGAACAAGCCCTTAGCACTTTGCTTTGAGGACATGAGGATCTGGTTAGCTGATAGACAATGTGCTACTTCAGATGAGTTGGGGAAGAAAGGAGACCTATACCTGACAAGCAGGGCAGCCCTGCACAGGAAGGGGACTCCCAGTACTGCTCATGGGTCCAAAGGAACCCATGGTAGGCAGCACAGACTGCCCCAACAGAATCTGCCAGTAGCAGGGGAAGCCACTAGTCCAGGTACATGTCCAGGAGCTAGGGTTAAATGTTTTGAATGCAACCAGTGGGGCCATGTGGCATACAGATGTCCACAAAGGCAATGTGGGGAACAAAAGGTGAGGGAGCCAGTATGTGAGAAAGACAAAATGCCAATAGTAGGTTGTCTTGAGACAACAGGGGTACTAAACTACCATCCTGTATATGTCCTGAGAGGGAAGTATTTGGATGAAGCAGTACCATGTGTTTATGCAGCTACATGCAGTCAGGCTAGGAGACAAGCATGTGGGTCTGGGGGGAGACCCAGATAGACTGCATACTTGCAGCCAGGACTGGTGAGGTGGTTACTTCAGGGGGGGAGGTACTCTGTAGCAGTGAGACTGAATGTGTGCCACAGCTGCTTGTGGGTACTGATGGTCTCTTGGACAGAGTGACTGCAAAGGTAGAGGTGAGTAGTAGGACCCAGGCTGACAGTGAGGTACCACTGTCAGAGGATACCAGACTGCCTGTGGAAGGGGAGCTGGGAAGTGTTACAAGGAGAATGTTGAGACAGGCTCAGCTTTCAGACCCTATACTGCAAGGCCTGAGGCAGGTAGCTAGGGAGGCACCTGATTCTCAAGGAAAGGGGGAATCTGTATACTGGGACAAAGGATTACTATACAGAGAGTGGACCCCTGAGGGAGGGCTAGAAGGTGAGAGAGTACAGCAGTTGGGAGTGCCTAGAGCCTACCATCTGGCACTTCTAGCCATAGCCCATGATATTCCCTTTGCATGTCATATGGGCATAAAACGTAACAGAGATGTAACAGGGTACTGCAGGACCTGTGAGCAGTGCCATAAGGTAGGCAAGGCAGGAGACAAGGTGAGAGCTATTTTGATGCCTTTTCCTGTGATTGAGGACCCATTTCAGAGGGTAACTATAGATATTGTGGGTCCTCTGAGTACCCCAAGTTCCACAGGGAAAAAGTATATCCTAGTGGTAGTGGATTATGCTACACAATACCCTGAGGCAGTGGCTTTGTCCTCCATTGAGGCAGAGAAGGTGGCAAATGCTTTGTTAGAGATTTTCAGCAGGGTTGGCTTCCCAAAAGAAATACTGACTGACAGAGGTGCCAATTTCATGTCAGACCTGCTGGCTTGTCAGTGAAAGTCCTGTGGGGTGAAGCACATGAAGACCATCCCCTACCATCCCCAGACTAATGGTCTTGTCGGGAGGTTAAACTCTACAATCAAGTCCATGCTATGGGCATTTGCAGATCAGTTTAAGAGGGAGTGGGACAAATATTTGCCTCATCTGTTGTTTGCTTACGGAGAGGTTCCCCAGGAATTCACAGGTTTTTCACCTTTGAGTTGCTGTATGGGCATAGAGTGAGTGGACCTCTAGATTTAATGCAAAATGAGTGGGAAGGTTAGTGCGAGTCTCACAAGGAGTCTGTTGTGGCATAAATCCTAAACCTCAGGACAAGGCTCAGGGAACTCATGGGCTTGACCCAGGAGAACCTGGCAGAAGCCCAACAACAGGAAAACGTGTGGTATTACAGGAATGCTTGAGCTAGAGAGTATGCTGTGGGGCAGCTGGTAATGGTTCTCATTCCTGTTAGACACAACAAGCTGCAAGCAGCTTGGGAGGGTCCCTACAAGGTGGTAAGAAAGGTAAGTAATGTTAACTACATGGTGGAACTGCTAGGCAGATGGCAGGGACACAAATTGTACCATGTTAACTTGATGAAACCTTACCATGATAGGGAGGCCCTTGTGCTGAGCATTTGCAGTAGATTGCAGGAGGAGTCTGTGGGAGATCTGGGGACTGATCTCCTCAATGAGGCTCGAGCTGACACCTCAGTGGAAGGGGTAGCAATGTCCCAGCAACTTTCTGCTATTCAGGTTCAAGAAATCCGAGCAGTGTTGCAGGAATTTGGGGACATGTTCACTGGGAAACCAGGGTGCATCCACTCGGTGCAGCACCAGGTGGACACAGGACCCCAAAGGCCTATTAGACAGGCCCCTTATAGAGTGCCTGAGAGAGTCAAACAGACTCTGAGGGAGGTGCTGGGCAGACTACAGAGGGCAGGGTTGACCATTAAGCTGAGCAAATGTCAGGTGGGTATGGCAGAGATCTCCTACCTAGGACATTAAGTGGGGTGTGTAAGATAAGGCCAGAACTTGCCAAAGTGGTAGCCATTCAGGCATGGCCTGCACCTATTACTAAAAAGCGGGTGAGGGCATTTTTAGGGAAAGCAAGGTACTATAGAAAGTTCGTCCCCAGTTATAGTATCATAGCTACTCCCCTCACAGACCTGACAAGGAAGAACAGGCCAGATAAGGTAATGTGGACCCCAGCATGTGAGCAGGCATTCCAGAAGCTTAAAGAAGCTTTGGGAGGACCCCCTGTGTTAGCCAGTCCAGATTACAGCAAAGAATTTGTTGTGCAGATGGATGCTTCAAACCATGGGGTGGGGGCTGTACTTAGCCAAATTTCTTCAGAGGGGGAAGAGCACCCGGTGGTTTATCTCAGTCGTAAGCTCCAATCCAGGGAGGAATGCTATGCAGCTGTAAAAAAGAATGTCTAGCCGTAATGTGGACATTGCAGAAACTTCAGCCTTATCTGTATGGAAGGAAATTCACTGTTATGACAGATCACAACCCCCTAACATGGTTAAACAGAGCCAGCCAGCAAAATGCCAAGTTGCTAAGATGGAGCCTAGGGTTGCAAGCATATGATATGTCAGTGCAGCACCGCAGTGGGAGTAGCAATGCCAAGGCAGATGGGCTCTCAAGACAGGGAATGGGGTAGGTATACTCAGATAGACCTGACCCTCTCAAGTGGTATTTCTCAAGGGTCACTTGAAAAACTAGCTTGAGTTTTCTGGGGGGGGGGTGAAGGCTGCCAGCCTAACCAGATAGGATTTTATACATAATTCTATCATTTGTAAATATAAATGTTGAAATACAGGCTTGTTTTCTTAAGTGAAAGACTATGCTGTTAAATGTTGAACTTCAGAAAAATGTAGCTACATTGCCTTCTGCTGTAAAGAAAGCTAAGTCAAGCATTTCATGACTGTCTTTAATGTTTACAATTCAGCTCCAGCTGGGCTAGATGAAGGCTTCCTGCCTATTGTTTTAAGGCTAAAGTTAATGACCAGGATTTGCATGCATAAATGTCCTTTATTGCTCTGGTTTCTTCCTAGGTGTAAAAGAATGTAAATGCAGTTTCTGTTGGCCTGGGAACCCCAGGAAAGTGAAAGAATTATGTAATGTTTATCAGAACTGCAATTTCAATTTAAACAGAGAGAATCAGAAGGCATTACGCATTTTTGTCTTGACCATCTAACTCACAGCACTGTCTTGCTCTATATGTAAGTTATCTTAGATGTGTGTTTTCTTTTAGAAATAGCTAAGAACTAGAAATATTACACTAAGTGTTTTTCTGTGATATTTGAACTGTACTACTGAATTATTTTAAGTATTTCTGTGTGATCTCTGAACTCCTGACTAGCACTGTGTAGTAGAAAGTACTGTTTTGTGATTTTGATTATTTATTATTAAATATTTTTAAAACCTTTTAAGTGTGGCTGGTTTGTGTAGAGATAATTTAAGCTCTTTAGAGTACTTGTATGCCTTTGGTAAAATTGTACAAAGCTACTCCTATAGCTTTAGCCCTGGACTATACTACCAATTGGCTGATAAAAGGGTGTCCAATTATTACTGTGCAATATTAAGGGCCTTTAAGTAGCTAATAAGTATTAGCTGGGTGGTGGCAGTGATTTCTATCATATAGACTGTGTAAAAGGGACACAGCTGGAGAACCTGTGCCAGCCTTCCCCAGGAGTGTCTGTGTGGTTGTATAAACTTATCTCAAAGTGTGCGTGTGTCAGCTACTTGGGCATGGACATGAAGCACTGGTTGGACAGAGAGGGTGCTGCAGATTTTAGCTTGCCCAGCTGGCTGAGATATGGATCCTATAGCTGTGCCAGTGGGGAGTCTTATTGGGGACCTGGAGAGTAAGGGAGCGAGCAGCCCTGGACTGACTGTGATCTCTGTGTGCTCTTAAGGGAAATTGCACTTACTGTGTGTATTTGTTATCCTTTCCTCAAATATCAGACACCCTCTCTGGTGTTAGTGGTGAGGATTGAGGCTCTTTGATTGCTGGGCCAGGGCATGGGTGTCACACCAACAATGGTGTCACACAGTGAAGATGGGGGGATGTAAAAATACTTGTATAAAAGAGTGCAGAATGTGATGTGGCATACACATATCATCTTCTATCAAATGTGGTAGAACTGTAGCTGAATGTTTGAGAACTATACTGTCCTGGTGGTGCATTTTTACTCAACTAAGTATTTCTAAGATAAACCCAGTAGAAAATCTCAGCTTGAAGGCAAGTTTATGTTGGCAGGCTAAAGCTGAAACAGTTTATGTGATTTTTTTTAACTTGACTATCCTAGTATTCTTTACTGACTGGGCTGAGATAATAACATTTCAAAAACTGAGTTCCATTAGTGGTTCCATTATCTTGTAATAAACAGGTCCAAGATTTTTTGTAGATTTTTTTTCATTCCCTTGAAGTGAAGTGTTAGAAGGACATATTCACCCACTTCTTCAAATAGGCACTTAACTGTAGTAGGGATTGTAGCATTTCCTTTAGGTAGATTAACAAGCATAAGACAATTTGGGGATGTCCTTATTCCAAGAGTGGCATCACCTTGGATTTATGTTACTGTTAACGTCCATCAGTGAAACAGTTTTCACATAACAAGAGCCATGACAGCAGTTGATGACTGATTGAAAGATTGTTGCCATATCATTATCTGCCATGAACATTTATCTAGCATTTTTCTAGCTCTGAAAAACTGAAGGCAGCCGTAATAGTGCACCTTAACTTTAACAACAGGACAATTAAAGAACCATTGGTTGAAGGCAACTTCCAGAAATGCCTTCAAGCAAAGCTTCCTACTGTGTTGGTGATTGATGCTGACAAGGCATACTGTAAGGAGTTGAAGGTAAGGAGTTGAAGGTTAAGGAGACATGCTCTTTCTCAATTAGAATTTTGTTGAAATGGAAACTGGCTGTTTTATTTCATCAATTTCCCATTTCATCAAAACCTGTTCAAAATAAACAGTAAGATCACAGAATACTGTGGGTAAGTATGTATATAACTTTTATTTTAATTTTTCCTGCTTATATTCATAGTATTCATTTGATGATCTGTGGCTCATAGTTTCATAGGTGTTTACTAGGCTAATGACCACAAGGGTATTTTTAAGCCTAGCCATGCATCCCAAATCTGTGACAAGTTTTGGTACCCTTGATAAGTGTAAGCAGGGGCTTGGGAGATAAAACATGTACAAGCAGGGGCCTGGGAGATGAAACATTTACAGGCTGCCTGCCTCCATTAGAGACATAGGTGCCAAACCAGGGATGGCTTTCCTGTTCCCCATCCAACTGTCAAAGTTACATTTGAATTGGGTTAGGGAGGAACTCTGCTTCACATGTTTGGGGAACCTATTCTAGAGACAACGTAGTCTGGGATACCTGTCTCTCCAACAGGTCCTATTTATATCACATACAAGGTTTAAGTCTTTAGAATGGATAATTCTAGTGCTGCTTGTTTTGTGAATATGCAGGAGGTCCATCAGAATGGGGTCTGACAGGGCCCTGTATGCCAGGCATAGAACTGCCCTCAACAGCCTGTATGAGACAGAATACAGGGATAGGACCTTGAGGCAGTCTGCATAGGACATGTTACTTATGCCCTGTATTCTTTTAGTGAGGTACCTCTGTAGACGTTTCAATTGTTGGATATGCCTAGTTAGGTACATACCAAAAGGGGCACTGTACTCAATGACAGTGTGGCAACCCACCACTGGATTAGTAATCAAGGAGCCCAGTTCTCACCACTGGCACCAGTGGGGGAATGTACACTGGGTGGATGACAAGTACACACACAGTATTTCCAGATGCAGCTCTTTGCATCAAGTGCAATTTCCATTAAAAGCACACACAGAGACCACAGTCAGTCCGGGGCTGGTTTCTCGCTCTTTCTCCAGATCCCCTATTAAGACTCATCACTGGCACAGCTTTAGAGTCAAAGTCTTAGCTGATTGGCCAAGTCAAGACTTCCAGTACCCTCTCTGTCTAACCAGTGCTTCATGTCCCTGTCCACATAGCTGACACACACCGTCTTTGAGGTTTGAGTTTTATACACACACACACACACACACACACACACACACACACACACACACACACACACACACACACACACACACACACACACACACACACACACACACACACACACACACACACACACACACACACACACACACACACACACACACACACACACACACACACACACACAGTCCTAGGAAAGGCTGACACAGGTTTATTAGCTGTGCCCCCTTTTGCCCAGACTGTAAGTTAGTTATCACTGCCACCAGCCAGCTTCTTATCAGCTACTTTAAGGTCCTTAACAAAGGGTATCCAATCTTACTGTGTAATGTTACTATTAATACAAATGGTAGTTTGACCAAGAGCAAGGCTATTAGGAGTGGCCCACAGTGTCACCAAATACATATGTAAGTACTCTTGAACTTAAATAGCACTACAAAGATCAGCCGAAATGAAATGTTTGAATATGTTTAATAAATTATTAAAGAACAAGAAAATATTCGGTATATAATCACAGTGTCATCAAAGTTCAAAATCACAGGAAATATTTAAAACAACATTGCAGGACAGTCTCAAATAAATAAAGGAAAATATGTAAACTTTGCTATATTCCTGACTATCTCTAAGAGAATTATACTGTTCCCTAGAAACTTACTTCATCAGAGCAAGGCAGATGTGGTGAATGGATCTTGCAGTTGTTGTCAGGTCCAAAACAGAATACAGAATGCTGTGTCTCACTAAGACACTGCCCAAATTAATATCTCCAGAATTTCTGCTGGGATAACTTGCAGAATGACATCATTGCTTCTCATCTGACTCATATAACCCAGGCCCAAAACAACCCTTGATGGCAGCTGATAGCATTTAGCATCTACCTGTGAAAATACATAGATTTCAGCTCTTAGGCAGATGGTGGAAGTCATAAAACAACTGCATCCCTTCACCTTTCAAAACTAGTAATTATTTAACTTTAAAGACAATAGAGAAAGCTCCCTAGTATAGACACTGTGTCTCCTTGCTGTATTGAAACTGAAAGATATACTCTTTTATTGCATAGCCATAAAGTAATTTAATTTAAGCTATTTTTCTGAAGTTAACCTCCTGTATTCCAGTTTCCACTGTTAAGTATACATTTAAACAGGTACACTAGTGCATGTACATATCTGTTCTTTTCCAGTAGGGTACATCGTGGATACATTTCAAGCACTTTGCAAAAAATTTCAACGCACACATCTGTACCAGCAGTTTGATATACACATGACATGCAGTTCTAAATCATTTGTAACACAAGCATCTTATATGAATCATGTTGATAGTCGCAAATAACATATAATTATTTACAAAATTCCAGATAACTGGGCTGGCAGTATCTCCCTTTGTCACAGACAAGTCTGATGAATGCAGAATATAGTGAAACAATGACTTCCTTGGACCTAAATGCCAAACCTTTGTTTGTAAGTTACACAACACAGAATAATTTCCTCACTACTGTAGACACATGCTGGTCAAAGGCTAGAATACTGTCTGTGTGTGTCCCCAGGTCCCTGACTACTGGGTCAGTACTTAGGGGTGTGCTATCAATATGATAGTTGGCAGGAGTGGATGACTTCCTGAAGGATATTATTATGCATTTCTTGGCATTTAGTTTTAGTCCATGGCTCTGGCACCAGTTGTTTGTCTGTGTCTCAATAAAGTTAATTAAATATGTCATATAAAGTGTTTATATATGTATATATATATATATATATATATATATATATATATATATATATATATATATATATATATATACATATATATATATATATATATATATATATGTATATATATATATATGTATATATATATATACATATATATATATTCTAATGACGCCGACAGGGAAAGCCGACAGCGAAGCGAAATCCACTCCGACCCTCAGAGGCCCGACACCACGCCAATCCGGAGACGGAAGAGAAAGGGAATGTGTAGCGCGACCTGGTAAGTATGCGATAGTGAGGATTTAGGAGTAGGGGCGGACAGGTAAGTGTGCAATACTCAGGGATGTAGGGTTAGGGTGTGTGATAGGTGAGTGTCTTGGGGTTTGGGGTGTGTAAGTGAGTTAGGGTTAGGGTGCAGGTAGGGGGAGTGTCGGACCTTAGGGTTAGGAGGGCTAGTGGATATGTGTTGTAGTGTACTGTGTTGTTTACGTGTAGTGTGTCGGTGTTATGGTGTTGTGTTGCGTTGTAGGGTTTGTGTGTGTTGGGTTTTCTGGCGTCGGTTATTTCACTGTCGTGAATCGCGTTTTCGGTCATTAAGTAGACCCATATATATATATATATATATATATATATATATATATATATGTATATATATATATATATATATATATATATGTATATATATATATATATATATATATATGTATGTAAATGTAGTGAATTTCATCAAAACACCCAAATGTCAATAACACGAATGTTGTCATGCAACTATGCATGTGCCAAGCTCCAGCCTCGTCATATGCAAAATCCAAACAAATAAATAAATTAAATAATTAAATAAATAAATAAAAACATTGTTTTTTGCAGGGAGAAGCTCTGCTTCACCCTCTGTGGAGCTGTGCCCCTCCACACACCCTGCTAAATAGTTGGGGCATCAGTAGTGCTTGTTTAACTTGCTGTTCTCTGCCTGTCTATTGCTGTTCTCTGTCTGCATTTGAATTTTTAATTGGAGTTATTCATTTAAGGTTTGGTTACTTCTTTTTCTTGCATTGCACTTCATTTTGTTTTAAGTTTTTTGTTCTTTTTAGAGTTTTAAGAGGTCTTGGTTAGGGTCAGATAGAAATTAATTCTTTTGTAGACAGTGAATATCATCCAGCTAATAGCACTCCTCATTTAACTACAGATATTTAGGGGCATCTTTATTTAGCTACAGTGCTTGTTTTGTTTGCTGTTCACTATCTGACTATTGCTGATTTCTATCTGCATTAGTTTTCGCCACCCACCTGCCCTACTGCTATTCTGCTTTTAAACTTGGGACTTTTAACTTCAAAAGTTCTGGGCTGGTAATAACAATTTTCTCCATCCAGACCATTCCACCGCTCCTACCCCATCAGCTGCCCTTGATAAAACCCCTGTAGAAATTGCAAACAGCTTCAGCTCCTTCTTTACTGAAACTATCCAGTCTCTAACTACCCATCTCACTCCATCAGACACAAACACCAGCTCTGGCACATCTAGCCCTGATCCACCCAACCCACTTTTACCTTTCAAACCATACCTACCAACCTGATCCAGACCTTACCCAAAAAGCTAAGACCTACTACACTAGCTGCTGACCACCTCCCAGCTGAATATCTTCAAAAAGCAGCTGATGCCATAGCACTTCCCATTTCTATTCTGATCAACAAATCCATCTTAGAAGGAGCCATCCCAGCAATATGGAAAATATCACGTTATACCTCTCCATAAAGGAGGAAGTTCC
This sequence comes from Protopterus annectens, assembly GCF_019279795.1. Lineage (NCBI taxonomy): Eukaryota > Metazoa > Chordata > Ceratodontiformes > Protopteridae > Protopterus > Protopterus annectens. Next base: position 1,656,852,557 of record NC_056732.1, read on the forward strand.
ACAGAATTATCTAACTTTAGACCTATAGCCATTCTTTCACCACTAGCTAAAATCATGGAAAGATGCATGCACACACAAATCATGCACTTTCTTATTCAAAACGGAAAGCTCGCCGACTCTCAGCACGGCTTTAGGCCATTCCATAGTACCACCATGGCTCTTCTGTCTTTCTCTAATGTCATCAGTCATCATCGTAACAACAACAAATTATCTTCAGCACTCTTCCTAGAGCTTTCAAAAGCTTTTGATATGGTCAAACATCAGCTACTGCTCAATACCCTACAAACCATTGGTTTAGACCATCACGCAATATAGTGGTTTCACTCCTACCTAAACGGTAGACAGCAGGCTGTCTTATGGCAGAGCAAGCTGTCATCCCAACTTCCTCTAACCCTAGGTGTCCCACAAGGGTCCATACTAGGTCCCCTTCTTTCCTCTATCTTTATCAATGATCTGCACACCACCATCCAAAGGAGCCACCTGCATCCAATATGCAGATGACTCAATGCTAATATGCTCCGCCTCCTCTCCTACACAATTTCTAACTCTCACCCAGACCACATACATTACGGTAGAAACATGGCTAGCTAATAGCCGCCTGCTTCGAAATCCTAACAAAACCAAGCTACTACTTTTCTTTCCTAACCATAGAATTTCTCCTCCTTCCTTAACAGTAAATCTAGCAATGACACCATTATCTTCCCTGATGACCACACAAAGCTTCTAGGAGTAATAATAGACAACAACCTTAAATTTGATAAACATGTCAATCACACTATTAAGTCCGTCAACAAAAAACTTGGCTCTCTGTACAGAGCCAAACCTTTCCTCACCCCCCCAGCTAGAGTAGCTATTGCAAGATCACACCTCATCTCTACCCTTATGTATGCCTACCCTGTTCTCACCAACCTATCCAAAACTGATCTCAACAAATTATCAGGATGTTGAAATCATATAGTCAGATTCGCTACTGGCATGGCTTTTAAGACCCATCACTGTCAGAACCTCAAAGCACTGGGATGGCTAGAGTATCCTACCCTTCTACAGTTCAACCAGCTTATAGTAGTGCATAAAATACCCCATCAACCTGATAATACCCCTGCCCTCAAAAATATTCTCACCCCTCATAGTGCCCCCAGGACATTACGCTCAGCTGATAAACTAATGATATTGACCCAAAAATCCAACAACTCTGCAGGCGATGCTATATTTGCCAACACAAGTGGTAAAATCTGGAATCTACTCCCTACTACCATTACCAAGGAAACCTCACTACCCCTATTTAAAAGAGAACTCAAAAAATACGTCACATCTCATTGGCTGTGCTCTTGTTCTAAAACTAACAACTTCACTAATACATGTCTTGTACCCAACTTGCTGTTTAGCCAAGTATCTATGTCTCATAGCATTTGAATGTCTAAGCATCGTGAATTATGAGATCTGATTGTATTCTATGTTCACATTTTCTGATACGTCTTTGCCAATCAGATGTAATGTCTGCACATTGTGTATATTGCTATCTGCCTGTATTCTTTGTCAATATTTTTCTAAACATGTCTGCCTGAGTTTATCACTCAGTGATGTATGTACTGTCTCTTTTTGGCATGTGGAGCATTTCTCCCCAGGACTCCGCTGAAAATGGACATATATCCAGTCAGACTATCCCGGTCAACAAATGTAAAATAAATAAATAAATAAATAAAAGTTGCCTGCCCCTACTATAAATCTGATTTTGGACACTCCTCCTAGTCTCATCTCATCAGCTCATTCTACTGAGCACTGGGAGAACATATGGGAAGGCCCTCCCCATTAGTCTCTTAAACTTAAATCATCTTCTATTTCATACCTTCTCACTTACAAAAAATGCACTGCTTCTCCCTACTTTACTTAGCTTTTTGCTGCATGTTCTTAAAGTGTTCAGTTGCATTTATTACTGCTTATTAGTAGCCTGATTATATTGTAACTGTTATTCTAAGCCTCTTAGTTCTGATTTAAACACTTGGGCTTCAAACTAGATATTGTACATAAGGAAGGTTTGTAGTCTGCACTCTTGTTTCAGGAGAGGTAGCTTACACCCTTCTGAATTGTGAATTGCTGGTTGAAGGTTTATTGTGTCTGTTACTCTAAAAGTTTATTAGTTCTAATTTAAGTGTTTGGGCTCCAAACCAGCTATTTTACATTAAGAAGGTTTGTTTCTGCAGTCTTGTGGAATGAGAGGGTAGACTCCACCCTTTTCAGCTGGGAATTGCTGGCAAAGGTTTATTGTGCTTGCTATTCTAAGTGTTTTTGTTCTGGATTATGCACTTGGGCTCCAAATAAGTTATTTTACATTAGAAAAGTTTGTTGTCTACATTCTTGTGGCATAAGATGATAGCCTAAGCCCTTCTGAGCTGGAAGTTGCTAGCTGAAGGCTTATTATGTCTGTTATTCTAAAAAGTGTCTTAGTTCTAGTTTAAGCACTTGGGCTCCAAACCAGTTATTTTACATTAAGAAGGTTTGTGACCTACTATGTTGTTGGAGGAGAGGTAGCCTCCACCCTTCTGATCTGGGAATTGCTGGTGACGTCGTATTGCGCCTGTTATTTTAATTTTCTTTATTCTGGTTTAAGCACTTAGGTTCCAAACCAGTTATTTTACATTAAAAAGGTTTGTGGTCTATATTCTTATGGCAGGAGAGGATAGCCTATGCCTGTCTGAGCTGGGAATTGCTTTTGTAAGTCTTATTGTGCCTTTATTTGATTGGCTAGATGGCTAGCTTGTTTAAAAATTTGAGTCTTTGTGCCTGGGGTGTTCGACAACCTTTGGTGACCACACTACTTGAGAAAAAGAGTGTTGCTGGTTACCACTAAACTCTACAGAAGCTAAGACTTGCATTACCATGGCTACGATTTTGGTACTTGTTTCTCAAATTAGTTTTGTTACAGCTGCATTAATTGAATATTTCTCTTTTGAATATCTGTACTTTTTGACTTTTTTACTGTCTTTAGTTAGAACTGCCTTGGTTCCACTTCAGTGAGAGTAGAGGGGACTTGAGTTATTTTCTGGCCCAGCACTGTGAAAAAGAAAGAAGAGTATGCTGGTTTTGATTGGCCACAGGGCCTTGCTTGTGTTTTTTTTTATTGAATCTCCTTCTGCTATTTAAGTGCCGCAGTTGCACAGTGCTTGGCTCATAACCTATTAGCAAGCTAAAATTTAAATTACCATGTCTACTGTTTTGGGACTTATTTTTCACATTGTTTTGTCACAGCTGTAGTAACTGAGTGTTTTTGTGTCAAATGTCTGAATTTCTTGACTTTTTTACAGTATATAGTTAGAACTGCTGCTCTCCAGGCAGAGGCACCTAGCAGTGATCTGTATTGTTGCTGATATCTCACATAGTAACTTCCCCTTGTAATCTGTGTAGACAATGATCTCTCACAGTGTAAGTTCCCTTAAAATACCCTTACTGCCTAGTCAGATTTATAAACTACTGGAGCATCTAATTTGCTGATGTTGATGCTTTTATTGTTTATGAAACATGGTTAAAGAACGACTCAGATGATTTCATGGTAAATTGCTGTGGCTATGATGTGCAGGGTCCTGGGTTCAAGACTTGCAAGGGCTGATTATTCATTGGCCCTCTTTAAGAAAAACCTTGACGACTGGATGGGAAATAGAAAATTCACCCCAGGGATAACTTCTGTGGCACTGCTTGAGAGGGGCACAGGAAAATAATAAAATAAAATAATTTTCTTGGGTGGTGAAAGCCAGGGAATCTTTTTGGCTAGGCTTATATAGGCCCAAAGGCTGATAGCCTAGTGCCTACCTATGAATCTATGAACCAGTTATGTCAGGGTATAAATGCTTTTACTGTAACAGACATTCTAACAATAAATCAGGTAGAGGTGTTATGATAGGAATTAAAGATGGCTATGGGACCTGTAATTATTACATGTTTAATGATAACAAGAACCTACTCTGGAAGAATTCTTGAGATTGATGGAAGAAACAGCAACATTAGAAATCAAGGTGAAGGAATCGAGAATTTCACCTAAAACATGGCTTGGTAAAATGTTGTCAAAAAGGTTCCAGGAATGATTATAATGTTAAAGACTTAGAGGAAATGGAGCCTATGTTTTATGTAACCAAGTGTTCTCCTTTCTCAGATATGATAAGGGATTTGGTTAACAAGTTATGGCCAGTAATTTACAGAGATGAGATGATAGGGAAATTATTCCCGAAGAAAGTTACTTTCTCATATGGCAGATTCAGCAACTTAAAGAAATTGCTGAAGCGAAGGGCACAGAACACTGTGGGGAAAAGATTGGGGGCTTTTCCTTGTGGAAGGTGCAAAGTATGTGAAAGAATAAAAAATGTGGATGGATTCGTCATTAATGGAAAGAAATTTTAGATAAAATGTGACTCGTGTGGGGTCATTTATGTCATTGGGTGTGGATGCACACCAACAATGTGTTATATTGGGCAAACAAAAAGAAAGGTAAAGTTGAGAATATTAGAACATTTGGGTGATGTTAGAAATGAGAGACTGGAGAGCCCAGTGGCCTAGCATTTTCGTTCTGTCCATGAGGGAAAGTTGGACAGTTTTTTCTTTAGTGTTCTGGCCCGACCCTTTGGAATTCATAATATGGGGGGGGGGATTTGTACATAGGTTATTAACGTTGGAAACAAAATGTATTATTAACCTAGGAACCTTACATCCATGTGGGTTAAATTTATAAATAAATTGGGATGTTTAAAGATTTTTTTTTTTAATTTTAAGGTATGCATTTGTTTGTATGTGTACATTTATGTATGTGCAGTAGAAATGGCAGGTTTAAAATTCTGTTAGAATGAAAGTAGCAAGGAAAAAGTATAACAAAAGAAAAGTGTAGCTAAGTAGTTAGGTAATGCAAGTTAAATTCAGTTTGGTTTATATTATGAAAGTGAATAATAATATTATTAATTTTGTATTGGATCAGCGACTATTTCATGATGCTATTTTGTAGTGTATTTTTTATAGTGAATTTAATATTTATTAGTCTTTTCTTTCACTTTAGGGTGTTATACCTTTAAGCTTGGGTGGTGATTTTAACTAATTAAGAGTTCAATGAATGAAAGGTATTTGCATATAAAATTGGTGGGATATAAAAAGGCTGCAATGATTTAACATTTTTATTCCTTAAAGGCTTGTTAGCCAAGGTACTAAAAGAAGTGCAATAAAGAAAGTGCAGCTAAATCTCGCTTGGTTCCTGACTTGTTTTTTGGAAAAAATATAACTGAATTACAGCAAGGTGGCTTGGGAAAAGAAATAGTAAGAGAAATGATAGAGAAAGCAGAACCAGATGATGTAAGCTTAGTAGCATGGCCAAATTTTGTAACTGCCGATTTGTTGGTGTAAAAGGAAGTTTTACCTGATTAAAAAATGTTAAAAGGAACTACTAAAAACTATCTGTAAGTCAAAAAACAGGTTGGAAAGTTACAGACAACAAAATGTCAGCAGTTGTGCTGTGATTGTGACCAGAGGCAATGTGCAAAAGGGTGAAAATGTTTTGAAAAGACATAAATCTGTTATTAGAATAGAAATATTGAATGGAGAATGTTTGGCCAGATATTATGTTTGGAATAATACTATAAGAATGCTGGGTTTTCCCCAAAATAAATTAGTGTTTATACAGAATTGTAATGAACCTTTTGTAGAAGTGACTTTTGAGAATTATGAAGAAGTTGAAAACTTTGTGATGTTATTTGAATGAAAAATCTCGTTGTGTTCCCTGAATGAATAATAAGGGTCATGAAAAAATGTTTAGCAAAAAATTAAAATTGCCGTTAAGGACTACTAACATGGATGAAAGTGAAATTAAAAGTTTTTTTGAAAAGAATTGTAAAAATGCATAGGATATTAAGAAACATTTTAATGAAAGAAAACTGTGGAATGGGGCATGTGATACATTATGTTTACAAAATAATAATGATCAAATTGTTCAATTTATCTACTTGTGATATGATTAATGGTAAAAAAGCACTTTAAGATATTGGGGGCAGCCTAAAACCTGTTTTTGTTGTGGGAAAGGAGGCCACTTAATTAGTGGATGTCTTAAAAGGCATTGTTTTCAATGTCGTGAGCTTGGACATTCAACTAAGAATTGAGCTTTATTGTAGGAAATGTGGGGGGGGGTAAGGGTTTTTTCCTGGTTTGACTGCAAATTAATTGAGATAGAAGAGAAGGAGATGGAGCTTTAAAAGAGAATGTACAGGTTGTGGAAAGTGAAAAATAAGGTAGTAAAGGTGGTTCAGATGAGGAAGGGGTGGAGACTTTGGAGAAAAAAAGATGACAATGATGTAATTAAAGGAAAACAATTTCAGGTTTTAGAAAAAATGGAAGAAGGAGAAGGGGAGGAGCAGGATATTGAAAAATATACTATAGGAGGCTGAGGAAGAGAAGGATAAAACTGCTGCAGTAAAAAAATGCAATGAAAGACAAGGGATAATGTTATTGTTTTGTCTTTAAATGTAAATAGTATTATCAGTGAAAACCATAGACTGAACACTGTAACATGGGTGTGTAAGTATAAATGTGAACATGAGTTGTTTGGTAGATGTTAGATTGTTAGATGATAAACCAAGGAAACAAGCTGAAACATTGTGAGAAGGAGATATTATTTGAAGTTTTGGAGAAGACACCTGTTTTGGAGTAGCTATTGTTGTTAAAGAAAAAAGTTATGACTCAGGTTGATGTTATTGTAGTGAGACCTGGAAGATGTGTTATATGTGATGTGAGGAAAAGGGGTAAAATATGATAAGTGAGGGTGGTATATGCTTCTACAGTAGTTTACAGGTTCATAAGTGATTACTATGCTAATGGCACAAGAGCCTTTACAAGCCTAGCTAATAATACCCAGGATATGACAACAATATATCTTAATTCCCCAGATATGGGATGGGATAGTATCAGGGTAGTCGGTCTTTGGTGTGTTGGAGCCCTGAGTCATTTTGCAGACTGCTTATGTCCATAAGGGACATGGGCAGTACCCTGGGAGTTTATGTCCATTAGAGTCATGGGCTGTGCCCTGGGAGTGAATTTACTGTTCCCCATCCATTTATTCGAATTCTTTTTGAACAGAGTGCGGGGCACACTTTGTTTTACAAAGATGGGAAGTTTATTCCATAGACGAGGTAGCCTTTGGGATACAAATCTGTCTCTACAGCATGTTCTGTTAGAATCACAAATAAGGTTCAGGTCCATGGAATGTATAACCCTGGCATAATTTTTCTTGCGAATATGTAACATTTCCATCAGGTCTGGATCACAGAATAACTTGTAGGTCAGGCATAAGTCACTACTCAATACATGATATGAGATGGAGTAAAGGGACAAAGCCTTTAGTGGGTCTGCATAAGGCATGTGTCTTACTCTTTGTATTTTTTTTTTTTGTGAGAAACCTCTGGGGCTGCTCCAGGTAGTATAAGTTCCTGGTTAGGTACATGCAAAAGGGAGCATTGTACTCAATTATGTGCCTGATGAGGGCCAAGTACAATGGCGCTATGACTTCCTTTGATCTTGATGCCATGTCTTTATTTATAAGGTGAGCCACACAGAAGAATTTCCTCACAACCGTAGCTACCTGGTGGTCAAAATTTAGATTACTAAAAATGCTGCGGTGGTATGGCGGTAGCATTGTAACCTCACAGCAAGAAGTTCTCCTGTTTGATTTTCAGCGTGGCTTGGGAGTGCCTTCTGTGTGGAGTCTGCATGTTCTCCCCGTGTTTGGGTATCGTTCGAAAGACATGCGTGTGTAAATGGGCATGCCTTTGTTGAAGGTTGGGCATTGAGCTGGCACCTCGGCGTTTTGTAAAAATCTACTGCCAATCATTAGTGGACTGGAGTTCCGCTGTGGTGACCCCTTACCGGGAAAAAGCCGAAAAACAAACAACAACAACTATGTTCCTAGGTCCCTCACCATTGGGTCTACATTTAGGGGTGTGCTATCAATATTACAATTTATAGGTGTCTGTGATTTATCAAAGGGCATGATTAAAAACCTGGAAACAAGCAAACAAACTGGTACAACAAGAGGTCCTGGTCAAAGCAAAGCCCAAAGCACAAAGTAATATTCCTTAACTCAAATTTATTGTGGAAAGACAACAAAAACCTTTTTGAACCTAAGTAGCAGTTGGTACATTACATCACTTCCTTTCAATAAAATAAGACAATACACTTAAAAGGGCAATACCAAGTGAAAGAAACAAAAATACATAGTAAAGTAACTCATCAGTTAGCAGTAACACAGTTTATATACATAGAAAATGTTTGAAAGTAAAATTAGATAAAGAGGTTTTTAGTAGATGTAAAACAATATTAATGAAAGTTGCCTAAGCAACTCAAATCCAGTGGATAATTAGATCAAAAGAATAAATAGTAAAACCATAAATTTTTTAAAAATATAAAAGTAACTATTTGTTGTTTTGTAATATAAGTCAGTCCAACTAGTAAATAAGGGCAAACAAGAGCTGAAAAAGTGTTCTCACTATAAGCATCATCTCAGAAATGCCTTGAGTTTAAGAACAGGTGCAATATTGCAATGCTCATTTAAACAAAGGCATCAAGTTTCAACTGCCATTCAATTCATGGTTTTCAAGAACCAGTGAATGGATACTGGTACATGATCAATGCCCATAAAGGCGTAGCAATGTTGGTCAATGTACACTATAGACTTTGTTTCACAGTTAATTTTAAATTTGATATCAAATTTCGGGCATGATTACACATTTTTGAACATTTAGTCTCATACCATGGTTTTGGCACCAGTCTTTGTAATTCTTAGGCCTATTTGTAGGATGTCAACATCATTTGGTGATTCAGTGATTAGGCTCAGCTTACAGTTGTTGGCAAGCCTGGTGAACCAGAGGCCGCAGCACTGGCCTTCACATCAGAAAAGTACATACCAAACAGGAGAGATCCCAGCACTGAGTCCTGTGGGACACCACTGGTAACAAGTTTCTTATGGGAGGTGGATTCACCTATCCAGACAGCATGTGTCCTGTCAGTGACGTGGGCTATCCATCTGATGGTGTAGGGGTTTATGCCTAATTCAGTAAGTTTATCTATGATTCCTGAGTGGGGGATTGAGGCAAACATTTTGGCCAGATCTATATAAGTGGTGTGTAACATTTTACCCTCATCCATGGCCCTGTTAACTTTCTGTAAGAAGTACACCACACTGAGCAGGCAAGACCTGCCTTTGGCAAAGTCAAATTGGGTCTGGTCCAGTGTTTGGAGAGGTCCTATGTCATTATTGATCAGGTCTGTAACCAAAGGGGATACTGCCAGCCAAGCTATCTGGAATTTTGTAAATAATTATATGTCATGTGTGAGTAGTAATATGATTTACTGTATATGCTTGTGTTACAAATGTATTAGAGCTATATGTCATATTGTACAGACGTGTGCTGAACTGATATTTTATACACTATTGTAACTGTATATAGTTTAAAAGTGGAAACTGGAACATAGAAGGTTAACTAGCAAAACTTCAGAAAAAGGGTTGAAATTAAATTACTTTATAACTACGTAATAAAATAGATGTTATCTTTCAGTTTCAGTGCAACAGGAGACATAATGTCTAGAACTAGAAGTTTTTTGTATTGTCTTTAAATTTGGAGGAATGTAAATTATTTTACGACTTCCACCATTTGTCTTAGATCTAAGAGAAGTCCTTGTTTGTATATTTTTCACAGGGAGATGCTAAATGCTGGCAGTTTCTAGCAATGGGGGGTTAGCTTGGGAACTAAAGTGAGATAAAAAGAAGTGATGTCATCCTGCAAGCTAACCCAGCAGTAATATTTGATATTAATTTAAGAAGTCTCTGAGAGAGAATATGTGCATTCTGTATTTGTCTCTGGCCTGGCAAAAACATCAACTAGAAGATCCATTCACCACACTTGCCTTGCTGTAATAGTAAGCTTCTAGGGTATAGTAATTCTTTTAGATATAGTTAGGAATATAGTAAAGATTAGTTTAGATATTTTCTGTATTTATTTGAGACTGTCCTACAATGTTGTTTTATATATTTCCTGTGATTTTGAACTCTGAAGTTACTGTGATAATTTACTGAGTTTTTTCTTATTCATTCATTATTTATTATTAAACATATTTAAACCTATCTTTGTGACTGATATTTGTGAGACATATTTAAGCTCTTAGAGTACTTGCATATCTATTTGGTGACACTGTGCAGGCCACTACTAATAGCCTTGCTCTTGGTCAAACTACCATTTGGATTAACTGTAACATTACACAGTGGGATTGGACATACTTTGTTAAGGGCCTTAAAGTAGCTGATAAGGAGTGTCTGGTGGCAGTCAACTACCTTATAGTCTGGGCAGAAGGGGAGACAGCAAGTAAACCTGCTCCAGCCTTTCCCAGGTGTGTGTGTGTGTGTGTGTGTGTGTGTGTGTGTGTGTGTGTGTGTGTGTGTGTGTGTGTGTGTGTGTGTGTGTGTGTTTGTATATAAATCAAATCTCAAGGAGTGTGTGTGTCAGCTACTTGGGCAGGGACACGAAGCACTGGTTGGACAGAGAGGATGTTGGAGGTCTTGGCTTGGCCACTCAGCTGAGACCTCAACTCTATAGCTGTGTCACTGATGAGTCTTGTTGGGGTCTGGAGAAAGAGGGAGAAACCAGCCCCAGACTGACTGTGCTTTCTGTGTGCTCTCAAGGGAAATAGCACTTTACTGTGTGTGTATACTTGTAATCCTCCCAGTGTGTACATCCTCCACTGTTGCCAGTGGTGAGGATTGAGGCTCCTGGATTACTGGGCCAGTGGTGGGGCATCACACATTAATTGGTGGCTGTATTGGTATATACAGATATTAGGATTCAGTGGTGTGGATATTGAATTCCTGTAGCCAGTAAACAGTGGTCAGTAAGGAGGGTGTTTGTACTCTCAATCAGCCAGACAGTGAACATTCAGAGTTTCATATCACAATTGTTTTATGTTTTTTGTTAGCTTAGTTAGGGAGAGCAGGCAAGGATGTCAGTAGAGGAGTATGGCAAGCTGACAAGGAGCCAGTTGGCTGAGATGTGGTGCATGCTAACCTGACTAAAGCAGAAATTACTGCAGCCCTGGGCACAGCTGCATCACAGACCAAACTGACCTTGGAGATGTACAACTCTCAGAAAATGGGCAGTTCAACCTTTCCACAGAGGAGTTAAAAATCCTTCTGGAGTTAAAGAAACTTGAACTGGAGGCCAAACATTTGGAAATAGAATCAGTAGAGAGACTGAGACTCCTGGAGGCTGAAGAGAATGAAAAGCTGAAACATCTGGAAGCTGAGGAAAATGAGAGGTAGCAGCAACATGAAAAGGAGATACTGACTCTTCGCTAGGATCATGGGGGTAATGGGGAAGGGAGTAACTGAACCCCAGAAGCAACAATGGTCAGTAAATTTCTTCCACAATTTACAGAGGGTGATAATTTTGATATGTAAGCAGTATAATGTTGACCAAGGGCTCTGTTTACAGTTCCTGACCCCCCTTACTCCATGATAAAGCTAAAACTGCTATTTCTAAATTGTCTGATACTGATTGCTTAGATTATAATACTGTTAAAATGTCTTTTAGTGTGTTTTAAGTTAACATCTGAAGCTTATATGTGCAGGCCCCTCCAAATAGCCTTGCTCTTGGTCAAACTATCATCTGGATTAATAGCAACATTACACAGTGAGATTGGGCACCCTTTATTAAGGGCCATAAAGTAGCTGATAAAGAGTGGCTGGTGGCACTCAAAACTACCTTACTGTCTGGACAGAAGGTGGCATAGCTAGTAAACCTGCTCCAGACTTTCTCAGGTGTGTGTGTGTTTATATAAATCAAATCTCTTAAGAGTGTGTGTGTCAGCTACTTGGGTAGGGACACAAAACATTGGTTGGATAGAGAGAAGGTGCTGGAGGTATTGGCCTGCCCACTCAGGTGAAATCTCAACTCTATAGCTGTGCTACTGGGGAGTCTTATTAGGGATCTGGAAAAAGAGGGAGAAACCAGACCAGACTGCCTGCAGTCTCTGTGTGCTCTTAAGGAAATTGCAGTTTACTGTGTGTGTGTACTTGTAACTCTCCTAGTGTGTACGTCCCCCACTGTGGCCAGTGGTGAGGATTGAGGCTCCTGGATTACTAGGCCAGTGGTGGGGCATCACAAGGTCCATGATAATTCTATTCATTGCCTTACAGATAAGACTGGTCTGTAGTTCTCTGTGTCAGTCGATGGTCCCCCCTTGTGCAGAGGGACAACTGTTGCAGTCCTCCATTCCTTGGGGACAAAGCTCATCTGGAGGTTGTGGTTAAAAGGGGTTCTACTGGCCCTGTTAGATGCTTTTTTAAGTTATTTAAGAAGCACATTGGAATGTTGTTGGAAAGCATGGAGGCTGTGTTTTTGGCTTTAGCAAGCACAGTAAGGACCTGTTCCTTCATAATGAGTGGTAGTGGGATGGTTGTGGATATTTACTTGAGCATGGTAGGAGGTGATGGGGTGGGGGAGAAGTTTGAACTGAACTTGTTGGCCAGCAGGTTTGCTATAGTTTCAGGCTGGGTGTTAGTGTTGCTGTTTATTATTAACTTGGCAGATTGCTGAGCATTTCCCTGAGGTTATGAACATAATAAAAAAAGCTGTATGGTTATGTTTCACCTGGGAGGCTACCTTTGCCTAATAGTTTGCTTTAGCAGATTTGACCAGGTCTCTAATTTGTTTGTTTTGACTGGTGTGTCTTTTTTACACTGTTTTGTCTGTTCCTTCTTGGCTTTGGAGAGGATTTTTTTTCCTTTTGTTGACTAGCCTAATTATGCTAGAGGTCCACCAGGGTGGTTTATTTTTGTGAGTAATCTTAGGTTTGACTCTGATATGTCCTGCCTCCTCTATGCAGCTATAAATGTGGTTGTACAGTGCTTTTTTGTGCAGCTCAGAGCAGGCCTCAGTGTCATTTGGGTTCTGAGGGGCTTGGAAATTTAATAAACTGTCACTTAGTTTGAGGTAATTAGCCTTTGCAGAGTTCTTAACAGATATGGAGTTTGAGGGGTTCTAGATGGAAATTTAATAAGCTGTTACTTAGTTTGAGGTAATTGGCCTTAGCAAATTTCTTAACAGATATGGAGTTTGAGGAGTTCTAGAGGTTATTTTTAATACTAAAGGAGATAATTTTGTGGTCAGATCTTCTCAGGGAGGAGTTAATGCATGGGAAGGAGCAGCCCCCCCCCCTCCATGTTCATGAGTACTAAGTCTAGGTTATGTGTACCTTTAGTTGGGGAGCTAACTAGTTGCTCCAGGATGTTTGTATTGACAAAGTCCAAAAACCTCTGAGCAAGTGAATTATGGGTCATATACATTTTCCAGTTTATAAAGGGGTAGTTGAAGTCACCCATAAGTATGGTGTTGTGCCAGATGTTAAGAGATTCTAGTAGATTTAGGTAAGAGGTGTGGTTTTCCAGATTCATGTTAGTAGATCTGTAGCTAGCAAGGATATAATAGGAGGTCACACCTATGGTTAGTTGAGAATGGAGCAACTGAAGTGAGTCATGTTGCTGGAACAGTCTAGCAGTGTACATGTCCTTTATGAGTACTGGGACTCCTCCTGCCTTTGTATTATCCTGAGTTGAGAGGGATCAAAATGTATGAAAGGCATTGCAGCCTTTGATAGCAGGAGTACTTTCCATGGTTTTGAACCATGTTTCCGTGACTGCACATTTGTCTGCATTCTCCAGGGTGAAGAGTGCTTCCAGGGAGTGCAGTTTGTTATTTAAACTCCTAGTGCTGAGCAGCAGTACCTTAGGGTAATCATAAGTGATTTGTATTATGCTAGAGGGTTTAACAACTTGGCACGGCCTAAAAAGGCACTACAGGGATAGAGAACGTTTTTGCCAGTATCCAGAAGCCAAGTGGTGACAAGTACAAACCATCTCTGGAAAAGCATTGTGGTTAGTTGATCATGTCTCTAGAGGCTGACAGATATTGGATCCCCTTGTTGTGACACCAGAAACTAAGCCAATTGTTGAAGTCAAATTATTATTTGCTGGTACTGTGGAACATCATTGGTGAAGGTAGGATGCTACTCAAGGCTAGATTCAAACCCACCTGTGACACATATTAAGAGAGCTCCATCATGTCTCTCTTCATATAGTCCAGTGAGGTATGTCTTAGGTTGTTTACACCTATATGGACTGTGACTGTGTCATACTGGTACTTGTGGTTTAAAACCCGAAGTGCATGCATGATCTAGTGGATCCTGGCTCCAGTCAGACAGCTCACTGTGATCTTCTCCCTGTTTAGCCTGGTAAGGGGGACATCAGTATGTCCTACAATGGAATCCTCAATAACTAGAATGTTTGGTTGTGTAGTGCATTGCCTTATAGACTTGAAAGTGGGGCTACTATGATTTTCAGAGTTATGTGTTGTGTGAGGTGCTTTTTTGAATGTGCACAGGACCACTGACATAAGCTTTTAGGATATCTTGGAGGCTTGGGTAGATTACAAGTGAGTACCTCTGCATATGTGGCTCTATATGTTTGTTTTTTAGTGTTGGTAGTGAGTGTTTTGGGTGTAAGACAAATAACCTGGTTTGCATTTCTTGTGTGTGTTTGTGAGAGCTTTGCCTGCTATTACACTGTGTAGCTACATCTCGCACACATTGTGTTTGTCTGTTCTAAAATTAAATGGTTGCTAGTGAACATGAGGCAGTTACTATACTACCTCAGGATGCCCATATCCACCAGACCAGAAACAGAGATGGCAGGGAAGCACCTATCCATTATACCAGATCCTTAGTACATGGGAAGGAGTAAGGAAGAGCCACTTAAAAGTCTAAGAGAGAGTGTTTAGTAGTATAGTATTAGATGACCTGCAGTGGTGCTGTCCTCTGCACAAACTGGCAGCTTGAATAGCTATGAATAGTGGGGGGCTATGGAGAGCATTTCCTACAGAGGATTTTAAATTGGAGGTTTGGTTATATGCAAGTCATAAACACATTTGCACATTGTGCAAACACAAGGCTTTTATACCATCAGGATGAAAGACTTTTACACAGTTAAACCCTCAGGACAATCAAATAAACACACAATAAGCCTTCCACCAGCAGTTCCCAACATGGATGGGTTGAATCAGCCCTCTACTCCCACCAGAGTGCAGAAAAGCCCTCTTAATGTAAAAAAAACTGGGTTTGAGCTCAAGTGGAGTAACAAATACTTTACAAAGAATACAGGGCATAAGTAAAATGTCATATGTAGACTGTCTTAAGGCCCTATCCCTGTATTCTGTTTCCTACAGGTTTTTGATGGGAGATCTATGCCTGGCATATAGGGCATTGTTAGACCCCACTCTGATGGACCTCCTACATAGCTACAAAACAAACAGGAGCAGAATTACCTGTTTTAAAGACTTAAACCTTGCCTGTGACATAAATAGGACCTGCTGAAGAGACAGGTATGTATCTCAGAGACTACCCCATCTCTGGAACAGGCTCCCCATCCATGGGAAGTCTTTCCTAATGCAATTCAAGTGTAACTTGGACAATTGGATGGGGAAATGGAAATTCATCCCTAGTTTGGCATCATTGCCTCTAATGGACACAGGCAACCTGTAAATGGTTCATCTTCCAGACCCCTGTTTGTAAATGTTTAATCTCCCAAGCCCCTGCTTACACTTATTAAGAGTATCAGAACTTGTCAGAGATTTGGGATGCATGGCTAGGCTTAAATAGGCTATTATGGTTGTTAGCCTAGTAAACACCTATGAAGCTATGAACAAAACAAGACGGAACTCCTGCAGTACTAGGAATCCTTGGAAATAAGTTCACAAACTCTGAGAAATGTTCCCAAATATAGAAATACCAACAGAAGGAAAGTCTTTTACATGATTAAGCCCTCTGACCAGTCAGATAAACATACAATAAGCCTTCCACCAGCGGTTCCCAACTCGGATGGGCTGAATCAGCCCTCTGCTCCCACCAGAGTCCAGAAAAACCCTCTCAACATAAAACAAACTGATTTTGAGCTCATGTACAGTAACAAATGCTTTACAACAAAAGACAGAACTCCTGCAGTATCAGGAATCCTTGAAAATAATTTCACAAACCCTGAGAAATGTTCACAAATAGAGACAGAAAAAGTGGGCAAATTTAGGAGAACTTCTAGAAAAACAGGAAAACTTTACAAAACTTAGAAATATTTTGGTAAACTCAGGAGAACTTTGGCAAACTTAGAACAGCTTTTACAGTATCAGAGGAGGTTATGAAATATTAAAATCCTATTAAAATGACCTAAAAGCGATACATTAACAAACAGATATTATTTCTTTAACAAGTGCAGGGCGAACAATTGTGATAAATTCAGTCAAATCAATAAATGCAGTACATAGAAGTGCTAAATAACATTGGAATAGTTAGAGCAAGTGAAAAAAGTATTTATATCATCTTTGTAGGGCCACAGATGGTTTTAGAAGTTATCAATCCAAGGTTTTGTTGTCACAGGTGTCCAAGCCAGGCACAAGGAAGCTCTAAATAAATTATCACAGTCTCACAAAAATGTAAGGCTTTTATACCAGCAGGATGAAGGTCTTTTACATAGTTAAGCCCTCAGGCCAGTCAGATAAACAAACAATAAGCCTTCCCCCAGCAGTTCCTAACTTGGATGAGTTTAATCAGCCCTCTAATCCAGAGAGCAAAAACCCCTCTTAATGTAAAGCAAACTGGCTCTGGGCAAAAAGTGTAATGTAGTGAGAGATATAGTTTGTTTGAAGAAATAAAACGTAGTAGATATTACTGTGTCAGAACACTTTAATTGTAATTTGAGGAAAAAGAAAGGGAAATTAACAAAGATATGCAGAAGGGTAGGAAAATGGAATTAGGATGTTTAAAACTAGGAATACCAAGAAATATATACATATAGGAGAAGTTATTTTAGAAATGAGAGTGGTTATTTTATGTTACATGAAATAAAGGCAGGGACTACTGAAATTTCTTTTTCTGATTACTGTATGATTACATTTGAGTTTTCAAAGGTAGAAAGTCATGGGGAAAAGTAATAAAAGATTATTGGTGAAGAGGATAAGGAGAAATAATTTAGGGAGAAAATAAAATAACTTTGAGATGGGTGAGTAACTATGCTCCACTTCTGTATGCCTCTGACTGAATAGTGGATTGTTTTTTACATGAAATTAAAAAAAAAAAGACTATATAGAGGGGGAAATAAAGTTTTGGAAAAGTAAAATGGAAAGTTATAAAAAATTAATGTAAGAGTATAATGGCATTTTGTTAGTGAGAAGAGAATTTGGAAGGGACACAGTAAAGGAATTATGTCAGGAGAATGAGAAAAAGATTGGGGCAATAATTTATAAACAAGAGACCAGCACAAAAGACCACAGTGAAAAACTTCTCAAAAGCAGACTTCACTCTTCTTAAGACTGAGATGGTATCCTTTAAGCCCACTGTGCCAGTGGATACCACATCCCACAATGCCGAATCCTTCACAAATGCTTTCTATGGACATCTCCAAGAATGCATGGATCATGCAATCCCAAAAAAATCCAAGTCCCTCTCCACCAAAGGTAAGCGTCCTGTCTGGTGGACCTCAGCCATAAACAAATTGTATAACAAAGGAGGGAAGCTACTGCACGTCAGAGCAAAATCCCATGAAGGGAAGACATCTCTGATCAACATTAGCAGAAAACTACATTCTCTCATAAAAACATCCAAGGCCAACTTTGAGAGAAAAATCGCTAAGGACACTAAAGATAACCACAAAGCCTTCTTCAGCTATGTTAGAAACCTGGGCGGAAACCCTCAGATATGCTTAGAGTTGGTTCTTACTTACTTACTTATGCCCGCCACCCTTGACAGGGTATGGGCCACCAACTACAGCTCTCCACCGAATCTTGTCCTGGGCCAACTGTTCTATTTGGTTCCATGTGTAGCCTCTAAGCTTAGCATCTGCCTCAAAGTCTCGCCTCCAGGTGTTTCGTGGGCGGCCTCTTCCTCTCTTCCCCTGAGGATTCCAGCGCAATGCCTGTCTTGTAATATTGTTTGCTGGTTTGCGAAGAGTATGCCCGATCCATCTCCACCTCCTCCTCTTAACTTCTTCCCCAATCGAAAGTTGGTTGATCCTTTCCAAAAGGGTGGCGTTGCTAATAGTGTCTGGCCATCGAATCCGTAAAATCTTCCTGAGATAGCTATTTGTAAATATCTGAAGTTTTTTAGTGGTGGTCTTGTTTAACCCCCAGGTCTCTGCCCCATACAACAGTACTGACTTCACGTTAGAGTTAAACAGCCTTATCTTGTTAATCAAGGATAGTTCTCTTGTTTTCCAGACCCTATTTAACTGTATGAAGGCTGCTCTTGCTTTTCCTATCCTTGCCCTGACATCAGCTTCTGATCCGCCCTGCTTGTCAATTATGCTGCCAAGGTAGGTAAAGGACTGCACTTCCTCCAGTGGCTTCCCTTGCAGAGTGATAGGGTTAGTATTTGTGGAGTTTAATTTAAGGATCTTTGTCTTCAGATTGTTAATGTTAAGACCCACCTCTAGTGCTGTAACTGCCACCAAATTTGTTTTGTTTTGCATTTGCTGCTGGCTGTGAGAGATGAGGGCGAGATCATCAGCATAGTCCAGATCTTCCAGCTGATTCCATAGGGTCCCTTGGATCCCATTTTTTTGTCCTGCAGTAGATTTCTTCATAATCCAATCGATAACTAACAGGAAGAGGAATGGTGACAGTAAGCATCCTTGCCTGACTCCAGTTTTTACTTGAAAGCTTTCAGAGAGCTGCCCTCCATGTATAACCCTGCATGATAGACCATTGTATGAGTTCTTTATCAAATTTACTATTTTCGTTGGTATACCATAGTGCTTCAGAAGGCTCCACAGTGTCTCTCTGTCCACGCTATCAAACGCCTTTTCAAAGTCAACAAAGTTGATATACAATGTTGAGTTCCATTCAGCTGACTGTTCCACAATTATTCTGAGCATTGCAATTTGATCAGTACACAATCTATTTTTGCGGAAGCCTGCCTGCTCTTCTCTCAGCTTTTTGTCAGTGATGTCCTTTATCCTTTCCAAAAGGATACGGTTGAAAACTTTTCCTGGAACTGATAGAAGATTGATACCTCTGTAGTTGTCGCATTTGCTAAGGTCCCCTTTCTTGGGAAGCTTAATGAGATGGCTCTCTTTCCATTCTGAAGGAACAGTTTCCTCTGCCCAGATTCTTTCAAAGAGTGGATACAACATCTCCACTGATGTATTCAGGTCTGCTTTAAGGGCCTCTGCCGAGATGTTATCCGGTCCTGCCGCTTTCCCATTTTTCATTTGGATGATGGCTTTCCTGATCTCCTCCTTGCTCGGCTTTTCACAATTGATTGATAGATCTTCATTGGCTGGCTCAATAATTGAGGGATTAGAGGTGACGGTCTATTTAGAAGTTCTTCAAAATGTTCCACCCACCTTTTCAGTTGATGTTCTATACTATTGATGGTTTTCCCTTGTTTATCTTTAACAGGTCTCTCTGGCTTACTGTACTTTCCTGAAAGTCGCTTGGTGATATCATACAACATTTTTGTGTTACCACTGTAAGCTGCCAGTTCTGCCTCAACTGCCAACTGTTCCACATAATTGTTCTTATCTATTTTAATGCATCTTTTGACCTCTCTGTGGGCATCTGCATATTCTTCTTGGGCCTTGCTCTTTGAAGCTCTAGTTTTACTGTTATTTACTTTTGCCTTCTTCCTCTTTCTGTCTTCTATCTTTACCAGTGTTTCTGCAGTGATCCACTCTTTCTGATGATACTTTTTAGGTCCCAGTGTCTCTTGACAAGCTAAGTCTACAGCTTTTTTCACATTCTGCCATGAGGTGTTTACTCCACCCTCCTCAACCAGTTCTTGTAGCACTTCAAATTTGTTCTTCAGTGCAATGTTGAACTGTTCTTTTGTCTGAGAATCTTTCAATAGATGAACATTGTATTTGATTCTCCTAGAAGACTCTTGAACCTGGGTTCTTTTAAGCTTTAGCTTCAGTCTAGCCACCAGCAAGTGATGGTCAGATGCTACATCTGCCCCTCTTTTCACTCTGACATCTTGTAATGTTCTTCTAAACTTTCTACAGATGCATATGTGATCTATCTGGTTTTCTGTTGTATAGTCAGGGGAGACCCATGTATTTTTGTGTATCCGCTTTGGGGGGAAAAATGCTGCCTCCAATGACCAAATTGTTGAGAGCACATAGATCAACAAACATTTCACCATTCTCGTTGATTGTTCCCAGAGCATGTGTATCCATGATTTGCTCATATCCTATGTTACTGGATCCAACCTTGGCATTTATATCACCCATAAGGATAGTAAGGTCTTTGTCTGGGTAGGTCTCGAGGATCTGCTGCAGTCTTTCATAAAACTGATCTTTATCTTCCTCTTCACTGTCATTAGTTGGTGCGTAGCACTGGACCACATTCATTGCAATTTTCTTCTTCTTTGTACGGAATGAAGCTGTGATGATCCTAGGGCCATGTGCTTCCCATCCAATCAGGGCTCTCTGGGCCTGTTTGGCCAACATAAGACCAACCCTTGGGAGTGAAGTGCTTCACTGTCCTCATGTCCAGAATAAAGCAACAACTCTCCTGTAGATAATCAACACTGACCAGCCCCTGTCCACCTTGTCTCGCTGATTCCCAACAAACTCAAGTTGTTATTTCTCATTTCTGCTGCCACTTGGGCTGCCTTGCTTAGCTCATACATGGTCCTGACATTCCATGTGCCAATGTTTATTTTCCTGGTAGAGAGAAGGGTACTCTGCTTTGTATGCCTGGCTTTGGCCACAAAACTTCATAAATCTTCCATTTGAAGAACTCTCCTCTTCCAAGACAAGATTGTCTGTGTTTCCTGTAGTTGGTGTTTTTGTAGCAATTTGTTTTTTACGGGATGGGGTTGCTAACCCTAAGCCCAACCCTCCTCCTTTTTCAGATGGGCTTGGGACCGTCCTTGGCGGAGTTTAGAGTTGGTTCACAACAACAACAAAAAATACACTGAACCCACAGATATTGCCAACATTCTGGCTGACAGGTTCAGTGCAAATTTCTCCCCTCCCTCACCCCCAAAAGAAGAAATACTTATCCCAGCTGAATGTAATCTCCCTGTCATCTCAGATGTCCAAGTGAGAACCGCCCTAAACAAAGCAAAAAAACACAGCATCAATGGGACCTGACGGTATCCCGGGTTGTGTGTTACGGGAACTCCAAGAGGAGCTAAACCCACACATAAAAATGCTATTTAACCTTAGCCTTACTTCGGGATATATACCTGAACACTGGCGTACAGCAACAGTGGTCCCACTCCACAAGGGGGGGGTGCCTCTACAGACCCTGGAAACTACCACCCCATAAGCTTAACCAGCCTGGTCTGCAAAGCTATGGAAAGAATCATTATGGAACTCATAAACAGAGACATAGGGGACCTACAGACACTTGACCCCACCCAGTTCGGCTTTGTAAAGGGCAGATCCTGCCTTTTAAACCTGGTTGACTTTTTCGAAACAGTCACTAGAGCCATTGATGAGGGCAAAGCAGTCCATACAGCATACCTGGACTTGGCTAAGGCCTTCGACACAATACCCCACTCAGGCATCATAGATAAGCTCAACAGCTTAAAAGTAAACCCTTATGTCACTAAATGGGTTGCAAACTGGCTAAAGGACAGAACCCATAAAGTTAAAATCGCTGGAGCAATGTCAGACTCAAAGCCAGTCACAAGTCGTGTCCCACAGGGATCTGTCCTGGGACGCCTCTTGTTCAGCATTTATTTCTCAGATGTTAAAGCAAACATGGGAGGTCTGTGGCTGACAAAGTTCGCAGATGACTGCAAACTAGGCGCCATAGTCGATACACCAGCAGACACACACATCCTACAAAAAGGCCTCACAGAAACGGACAACTGGTGCCGGAGTCATGGCCTTAAACTAAATGCCAAAAAATGTATAGTCATCCCCTTTGGGAAAAACAAAGTACCCACAAATTATCACATAGACAGCAACCCACTGAGTACGGAAAAAGTAATCAGAGACCTAGGGACCCAAGTCGACAGCGACCTCTCATTTGACACCCACGTTGCCAAAGTGGTTAGAAAAACATTCTACCTTGCACACCTCATCATGAAGGGATTCACATCCAGATCCAAGGATGTCATTGTACCCTTATATTCCTCCCTCATCAGACCCATGATTGAGTACAATGCCCCATTTGATATGTACCTCACCCGGCATTTGCAACAGCTGGAGAGACCACAAAAGTACCTCACCAAGAGGATCAAGGGTCTCCAACATATGTCTTATTCTGCCAGATTAAAGAAACTTCAGCTCTACTCAGTAGCATACCGCCTGCTCAGAGGTGATCTCTGCCTGACGTACAAGGCCATGTCCAATCAGGATCTGATGGACATGCTCCACCTCAAAAAATCCAAATCCATCAGGACCACGAGAGCTAAAGACTTAAACCTCGGCACAAGTATGAATGGGACATGCTGGAGGGATAGATTCATAACCCAGAGGCTTCCCATGCTTTGGAACAAGATCCCAGTTCGTATTAGGCAGAGCCCCTCATTGACTCTCTTCAAGAGAAATCTTGATGAGTGGATGGGAGATCGTAAGTTTACCCCAGGGGTCACATCTGTGTCACTGCTAGACAGGGGCACAGTAAACTAATTATATTATATAAGGGGACCTTCATTGTGTCACTACTAGACAGAGGCACAGTATTCTAAATTTATTCTGTACATTTTTGTACCATTGCATGGGGTGGCAAAAGCCACATCACTATGGCTAGGCTTACAAATGCCCCAGGGCAGATAGCCTAGTACTATACTATGAAACTATGAAACTATAAGATATATGTTACAAGGAAAGATGTGCAGGGAAATTTGAATTAATAAAAATGAACGGGGTGAAATTGTATATAAAATAGATAATATGTAAGACATGTGAAGGAATAAGTAATTTAGAATATTAAGAAAAGTCACAGGAGATAGAAAAATATTAAATAAACCAATAATGATGAATGATTTGAGTGAAGCTTTAAAAAGTATAAAGAGAATAAGTGCTCCTGGACCACATGACGTAGAATATGAGATTTATGTAGAAATGGAGGAGCAAAAGAAGTATTTTTTTCTTAAGGTTATGAATGAATGGTTGGCTATGGAAGGAATTATG
The DNA here is from genome assembly GCF_019279795.1 of Protopterus annectens. Taxonomy (NCBI): domain Eukaryota; kingdom Metazoa; phylum Chordata; order Ceratodontiformes; family Protopteridae; genus Protopterus; species Protopterus annectens. Next base: position 1,656,875,751 of record NC_056732.1, read on the forward strand.
AAGTGTGTTTATAAAAAAAAGAGAGAAAGAAGAGATTAAAAATTGTTGACCTCTGACATTAAACAATGCATATTACACATTTTTATGAGAATTATACATAGAAGGTTACCAAAAGTGATGAATGATATTTTTGGGCGAGGTGTATATATCGGATATTAGCAAAAGTGTTAAAAGATTTGCTATTAATAGTTACAGAGGTAGTTAATGACATTAATATGGGTAGGGAAGAAAGGATTGCTATTGTGATTTAGAAAAAAGGTTATGATGCTAGAGACCATGATACAGTAAAGTCTCAGTTAACCAGTACCCATGGGGATTGGTGGATGTCGGATAACTGTAGTTTCTGGTATCTTGAGGAAAAACAGGCCTGACCCTATACTATTTATTTGGTTTGATTTGTTCTCAGGTTGGGGAGAGAGGGAATTTATTCCTATCTTCCTTTTTAAAACTCTAAAACTCTAAAAACATAAGGTATATTTCTGTGGGTGGGGGTGGGGGGACAGAAAGTGCAACACATGAAAATTGTACTGTATTTCTTTGATTTTTTTTTTTTTTTTTGCCAGTTGCTTGAGTTCTGGTTAACTGAGAGTTTACTATAAAATGTTTGAAATATTAAAAAGATATGAGGTGGGAGAAAAGGTTATGAATGCTATAATTTCTGTGTATAAGTCTTTCTTTAAATGTGAAAATTGAGGTGAATGGTTGGGTTAGTAAGCTGATAAAAATAAAAAGAGTAAAACAGGGCTATTTGTTAATCGGTATGTTGTTTGCACTTGCAGTGAATGCTGTATTGAGTAATGCTTGTGCTAGGGTGATGGAAGGAATTTTTAGGATGTAAAAGCATATTGAAATTCATTCCTATAATGTCATATGTAGATGATGTGATAGTTATTCTGAAGGGAAAGGGATGGATAAGAGAAGGTATTTTAGAGACTGAAGGTAGGTTTGGTTTTAAATAAAAGTAAGCATAAGGGTTGTGAGGATGTAGTCAAAATTGTGGCACATATTTTTCAAAAAATAAATTTGATTTTTTGGGAATTGATTTTAGAAGTATGAAAGTGATGAGAAAACAGTGGAATTTTTGCTTCTGTGATTAGATAGATTTATTACCATGTGGAGGATATTTTAATTATTTTTTTAAAAAGTATATTTGATTAATTCAGTTTGTTTGGAGAAATTAGGATATTTATGAAGTATTATTTTTTTCCAAAGGATCTAAAGAAGAGGCTTTTAGATTTATTTGGGGTTCTGGACTTAATCTGATTAAAAGGAGGGTATTATATTGTAAATATAAAAAAGGTGGATTGGCATTAAATAATTATTTTTGGCATCCTTACATGTGTATTGGATTTTTGAGAAAATGAATAAAGAATGGAAAGATTGTGTGGGGAACCTTATGTGGCAAAATATAAAGGAATGTGGGATTAAACCAGAAAAGGAAAACAATGAAAATGTCAATGAAAAGGAATATTATGAATTTCTGAAAAGATGGAATTAAAAGTGTAATAGGAAGATTAACAGAAAGATGTACTATAAAGCTATTATGAAAAAATAATTACAATATAAAAGTATTGGAGAGTAAGGATGAAGAGATTAAGAAAGTGATTAGAAGAAGGCAAGCCAGATTTAAGAATGTATTACAAATTAAGGATTTTCGGTGGAGATTGATGTTAAAAACTTGCGGTTAAAGGAGAGATGAAATATAAACAAAAAGGAGATAGGTTATGTAGAATGTATAACATAGTAGAAACAATGGAATGTATTCATTGAATGTAGCAAAATTAAACAAATTTGCAATTTGTTAACTCCAATGCCCTTTGCCACCTTGGTGACTACCCTGCAAGGGTGCTTACATCCTGGATCTGGTGCTTACCAATATGGGGGACCTCTGTAGCACCCCCACTTTGAGGTCTTCCCTGGTGAGACCTGACCACAGATCAGTCTAATTTGAAGTAACTATCACACCTGAGCCCCCAGCAACAACTAAACTAAAAAACTTCTCCAAAGCAGATTATAACCTCTTGTGGGATGGTATAAATAGCTTCACTGCACCTTCCCCTTAAGATGGAACTAGCAACTATACCCAGTTCTACACCAATGTTTTATACAAACACCTGTATAGCTGCATTGACTCAGCCGTACCAAACAGGACCAAAACAAGCTCCTCAAGGAAGAGCAAACTTGCCTGGTGGACAACTGCCATTAACAGGCTTTACAACAAGAGCAAGAAATTGCTGTCTAAGAGTAAGAGATAGCAAGCCCTAAACTGGAAGCACTCCCTCCTCAGTTTAAACAAGCAAATAAGACTTCTTGTGAAGTCCTCCAAAGCAAACTATGAATTCAAATTAGCTTCCTCAACTAAGGACATCCATAAGGCATTCTTTAGTTACATCCGTAACCTAAAAGGAAAGGCCCAGATTTGTGCTGAACTGGTAGTTAATGATACCACATATACTAAGCCTGTGGACATAGCTAACCTGTTGGCCAACAGGTTCTATGAAAGCTTCACTCCCTGTGCCCGCTACACATACCTCATGACATTCCAACCACCTGTCCCCTACCTTGTATCTCTAAAGAGCAGGTTGTAAACTCCTTCTCTAAGGCCAAAAACATAGCATCTACGGGACCTAATAACATCCCATGCTGCTTACTGCATTGACTCCAACAAGAATTAGCAACAGCATTGGGTGCTCTTTTCAATTATAGTCTAAGCAGCAGCTTTATCCCAGCTGAATGGAAAACAGCCACCATTATTCCCTTGCACAAAGGTGGTGCTTCAACTGACCCCAGGAACTATAAACTTATTAGCCTGAGTAGCCTTATCTGCAAGGTCATGGAGTGCATCATCATATACTTTATCAATAAAGATATAGGTAATCCCAAAACACTTGACCCTACTCAGTTTGGATTTGTCAAAGGGAGATCATGCCTGTTAAACCTGGTGGACTTCTTCGAGACACTGGACTAGGGCAAATCTGTGCATACAGCCTACCTAGACTTAGCCAAGGATTTTGACCCTATCCTCCCCACTCAGGCATCATTGACAAACTCACCCAGCTAGGTATCAATACTTATATTGTTAGATGGTTCACTAACTGGCTCACTGATAGAACACATATAGTCAAAATAGGGGAATCCGCCTCCAACAGCAGACCTGTAACCAGTGGTGTTCCACAGGAATCAGTCCTGGGACCTCTACTGTTTAGAAACTATTTCTCTGAAGTACAAGAAAAAAAACTAAAGGTCTGTGGCTGACAAAGTTTGCTGATGTCTGCAAACTGGGAATCGTCATAGAAGGTCCAAATGATGTCAACATCCTGCAAGAGGGTCTTACACAAACAGATGATTGGTGTCAAAGTCATGGCCTTAAACTCAATGCAAAAAATGTATTATAATCCCTTTCAGTAAGCACGATGTTCCTGTTAACTACAACATCAATAGCAACACCCTAAGTATGCACTCAGTGGTGACAATCCTGGGCACACAGGTTGACAGCAACCATACCTTTGATCACCATGTCTACATAGTGGTAAGAACGGCATTCTGTATTCCTCATCTCATAAGTAAGGGCATTGCCTTCAGAAAAAAGAAGCTATAACCTTCCTGTACTCTTCCCTCATCAGGCCAATAATTGAGTACAAGGTCCCTTTTGATATGTACCTTTCAAGCACCTGCAGCAATTGGAGAGACCACAAAGGTTCCTCACAAGGAACATTCAAGATCTTCAGCATCTATCCTACATAAATCATCTGAAATTACTGTCACTTTATTCCGTTTCATACAGACTACGCAGAGGCGATCTCTGCCTTGCGTATAAGGCAATCTCTGACCCTGCCTTACTGGAAATGCTGCATATCCGCAAGTCAAATGGTACATGAGTTACTCACTCTAAAGACCTTAACCTGGTATGTGACATTAATAAAACCTGCTGGAAGGACAAATTTGTCTCACAGAGGTTACCACACCTTTAGAACAGACTCCCAGTTCATGTCAAACTGAGCACCTCATTGGCCCTCTTCAAAGGTAGTCTGTACAATTGGATGGGTAACCATAAATTCACCCCAGGGATTCCACCTGTGTCCCTCTTGGATAGGGGAAACAGGTGCTGATCGTGGAAATAAGGGTATAACTTGGCTAGGCTTGCAAGGGCCCTAGGGTCATTAGCCTAGTAACTTCCTATGACCCTATGATCCTATGATTTGTGTTACAATGAATTTTGTAAAGTTATAGTTAAAGAAATTTATATAGATATAATTGTCCATGGCTATTTTAAAAAAACTGAGAGGGGAAAATGAAGATGTATTGGAAAATTTGTTAGTATAATATGAAACAGTTGGAATTTGAAATGTAAAGAACTCATATAATGGAACTTAATATTCTGATAAATAAGATTCCAAATGTATGTGGAATAAGGGGTGGGGTGAGTGATATGAACATCAATTTTTTTATTGAATTTTTGATGTGTTTATATTATATATTGAATTTTATTAAATTGTATATTTCATACATTTATATTGTATTTTGGACTTCTTTGATACTATGTATTTATTTGAAAAAGAAGTGTGTCATTATCTGTAAATAGATGAAAATGTAACAAAGCCCCCAACTTTTTTCGATAGGTGCTGTGGGATCATTTACATCCACCTAAGCTACCACCAACTCAATCAGATAGAGCTTCAGTTTAATATCTTATCCGAAGGCTGACCCTCCTTATGCTGCACTGCATTGTCAGCAGTACAGCTACCTAGTGTTGGAATAGAGCCCACAGCCTTCTGCACAAAATGTGAGTGTACTGACTGTTCCACCACTGCATTGCAACACATTCAACACTATTTTCATAGTAAAGCAACATTTTTACAGCGAAACAACACTACTCATCGCAGAACTAGCATATTATAGAAAAAAACAGTGTTTTTACAGTCTTTCAATTTTCACTATGCCAATTATATATATATATATATATATATATATATATATATATATATATATTTGCTTTTCTCAACATGAATAATCTTGAATCAGACCAATCGACATTATTCATGTTGACACACAACTACACATGCAATGAGAAGTAACTTCTCAGTGCATGAAAAACCTAAAAAAACCCCAAAAGGCATTGTTTTTTTTTTTCTAGTGGGGCTGGCCCCTGCAACCCTTGCTAATGATAAATTTTAACTCCAAGATCACACTATCCCCAGGGAAAAGGGTATATTCCCATACCCTGGGATTGCCGATCGCTCACACCTATTGGGCAATCTGTTTAGTCACCTAAAATGTGTTGATTGAACAGATGTTGCGCAAAGTACTGCTCGACAAAGTGACAAAGTTCTTGGGATACACACACTCACACACACACACACACACACACACACACACACACACACACACACACACACACACACACACACACACACACACACAGAGACACACACACACGTAGATATATATATATATATATATATATATATATATATATATAGGTTTACTACCAAAATGTTGAAATTCATTTGGTCTAACATTCATATGATCGACCCATATGGTCAACACATGAATATTAAGTAGTTCATTTGGTCGACAGGAAGTGCATGCAAATTACCTGTCGACATTATGTTGCAAACAGGGCAAGGACTTTCCCTTGTCTGCACTGTTATGCAATCTCAGAGTTGTAATATATAAGTAGCAGGGGGTGTGGGGGCGTATTATTTTGCAGGTGTTTTTCGACCATTTAAATTTAGACTTTTTTTTCGGTATTTTGAACATTCGATGTATTATATATAAACATGGACTCTTCTGCAAAATAATTAAATACAATAGGACTTTAATTCAAAAAACAACTTATTGAGATGTATGTTACATGCTTTTTCCCTAAACAGTTGTTTGCATCTGTTATTTAAATTCATAGCTGCCAATGAGGAAAGAATAAATGAACAGTCACCTATACCAAGATGATGTAAAGGGACTGGTGCTGGTATATCTGGCCAAGATATGGAGTTCAAATCAGCAAGCTTAACAAATGAAAGTGTTTGGGGCAGGTAGACTAGTTATAAAGCCTTTCCTAACAGCAGTGCTTATTAACATTTAGAACTGCAACTGCTGGGTCTGGAAATTGGCATGCCTAAGTGTGAAATCACCTTAATGTAAGACCTGTGTTTTGATAGGAAAAAAACCCCAGAGAAGATCAAAATGTAGATGCCTAGGTGAAGTAGTGCGTTATTGGAATGGTGAAAGATGCCTTAAAAGCAGCTGTCTTTAGTCAAAACTAGGGCGGAAAAATCTTGAAAAGTAACTGGGCTTGATGGAAGTTCATTTGCTACTAATTGACAAGCTTATTGAAACAACAGGTTTAAGGGTTATATTAATGATGCAATGGGAATACATCATGTATAAGTAAGCCTGAAAAACAAACTAATCTGTAAAGCCAAGTAAATCGGATGGGGGTTGAAGTATCCTGTTATAAGATAACAGATTAGCTGAAAGCAAACAAGTACAAAACAGAATATGACGTAAAAATGCAGAACTACAAATATGTGGATAAAGTAACACTAGTTTTGACTCTGAAGTTGTTAAAGGCAACCACTGACTAAAAAACAACAAACACCTACGAATATGCATATAATAAGGAGTAGGATTTAAAAAGTGTACCTGATGACAGAATAGAGTAAAGTGCAAAGTAACAAAAAAAAAATCCAGCTATAATAAAACTTATGTTGACAGCACACTATGACATACTACAGAGCACAAAGTCCACAAAATCTTATGCTAAATGCCACTATGGTAAAAAAGCTTGCTGAGACATAGATATAAGAACTTTAGGTTAATTTCAGGCCACAATAAGTTTCAGTATTTATGTTGTAGAATCAGCTGTGTGAGGGGATAGGATGGGTAGGGAGGGAGACTGCAGAATCACCTGTGTGAGGGGGTATAATGGGTATGGAGGGGAATGCAGAATCACCTGTGTGAGGGAGTAAGATGGGTAGGGAGGGCACTACAGAATCAGCTGTGTGAGCGAGTAAGATGGGTATGGAGGGGGGACTGCCACCTCATGAGGTTATATATATATATATATATGTGTATATGCATATAAGTATATATATATATATATATATATATATATTATTAATATATGTATATCATGCCTATATATATATATATCCGAGAATATATATATATATATATATATATATATATTCAAAACAAATTTCACTTACCATCGTCGGCAACTCTCATTTTTTATTTTTTTAAAGTGGCCAGACAAATCGCTGAAAACTAAAACACTGCCTAAAACTCACAGGATCGAGATCTCACCCACCCAGCCCCGTGCAACCGCTAAAGAAATAATATCGCAAATTTTTTGGGCTGCAGTGGCAAGCCCGCATAATTTACAAAAAATATACCAACTCCAAGGTTATGTCTACGGTGGGGAGTTGTTCTCTAACCCACTGTGGTGGAGCCTGAGTAAGTTAGTATGACGATTTTCTGCGGGGGTGATTTGGTTTTTGGTGATTGGTCGATGGTTAGCCGTTTGTAACTGGGTTGGTAAAAACTGGTTGCTATATATATATATATATATATATATATGCTCAAATATATATATATATTATATATATATATATATATATATATATATATATACATACACACACAAGCTATAGATACACACACACACACACACACACACACACACACACACACACACACACACACATATATATATATATATATACATATATATACATACACACACACACACACACACACACACACACACACACACACACATATATATATATATATATATATATATATATATATATATATATATATATAATAACGGCTCATTACTCTTCAAAAATGAGCATGCTGATTGAATCAGCATGCCCGCTGTAAATCAAGCATATATCAATAGAACAAAGTCAAGCCACTGAAGTATCTTCGAGGGGCCAGACTTTTCTATTGACGTATACTGGAGGACACATGAACATATGAGAAAAATCAGACACATTCTGTAAAACTAAAACAAAAAAATACCCAATTTTCCTAATATTTTCTGTGCTGTCCCCATAAATGTCTATTTTTCAGCAGTTAAAAAAACTAAAAAAAAAAAACCCAGCTTCTCCTATGTCCCATACACATGCTCAGTATATCAGAATAGTGAAGACAACATGGAAGAAGACATAAGTCCTCTTAGACAATCACATTATTTAAGAAAGGTAAGTAATTTCTTTTTTAAATAGCGTTATTGTATAAAAGCAATAATCCACTCCAGTTTGTGGGTATATCAGGATTTACTCACAGTTGGCTATTTTTAATCACACAGGCTTCACCCTCATGATCAAACCACACCAACCGTGTATATACACACACACACACACACACACACACACACACTATATATATATATATATATATATATATATATATATATATATATATATATATATATATATATATATATATATATATTCAGTCTTGCTGTTGTAAGACATAGTTACAAGTATCAGAATATCAAATTCTTACTATATGTGCGTATTTTTATTGGACTTCAAAAGTTTTGCATAGCTAAGAAGTGAAAAAAAATTCTTAGATTGCACCATTCTATTTTCCTTCATATCTGCTTTCCATGTTAGTCCTTTGCTCCACAGATCTGTTAATAATTAAACATGTATTAATAATGCTCATATTTTAAAATAAGCAAATACAAAGTGATGTCTTTGTCTCAACTAGATATATAACATAACTTGTTTTGCCATCAGTATTAGAGTGCAAATCCAAAACTTACTCCCAGTGTGAAACTTGTTCCAAAATACCAGAAAGATGAAATGTACAAGACTTGGTACCATGCCTGCTTCTGCACTTTAAAAAACAAAATATTTTTTTTCTCAGAGATGGGCTGCTCTGAGAGCAAAGTCTGTGCAGCTACTCTAAATCAGTCAGTAGCTAAGCAATTAATGAACTAGTATTACAGTGCAAATCAAAGAGATATGTGCACCAAACACAATAATAAATGGCAGAAGCTCATGTACTTAAAGCGTTTATGGCAGCACGGATGCTGAGAGTGTACAGTTTATGATAAGTGTCAAGCTGTTGGGTTGGATGATCTCCGCTGACAGGTTTATAAGTTATGTGGGTCAAAGTTTAAGCTCAATCATTTTCGTACAGTCATCTTCACATAACATTCTACTATCCTTGTATACATATCAATAACATGCATACTTAAATAGAAGTTGCAATATTTTAATTTTATTTTCACACATGAACGTTTTCTTTAGAGTTAAACCAGTGCACTTACCACATACAGCCTAGAACAAAAATGTAAGTCTGACACATAAACAATTTTATCTAGATGACATTTATTTTACATCCAGACTAGGTAAGCCAGTTTATAACCCACATATCCTCAGTCTGACCTTGGTTCACCAAAGTGGTAGCCAGAAGCGAAACTGCACTTCTTTATCAACCAACAGCTCTAAAAGCTGTTAGACACTTTGCTCTGCCACATTTTATTTCTTTGTGTGACACTGTGAAGTGTATTACAGCTTTCAAAACTGTAAGTAGGTTTCCAGTGCAATTTAATTGTGGCTGTTAGGTGGTAGTGCAAGTGAACTTGCTGCAGCTAGCTACTTATGTATGAACCTTAAAATAACAAGGGAAGTGTTTTTAATTGATTGTATATTATGATCAGCACACTCTCTATTACAAATATGCATTTTTCAAATTACTGTAGCCAATGCATACATCAGGCAGAACTCCATGCATATAAGCTTACCATGTTATACAGTAACTCTTGAGGGATGGCTGGTATTACCATGTGTAAAAAAAAAGCAGTCATATGAGGTACTCACAGTACAACAACTAAATCACAAACATTGTCAGTGCAGAGTTCATAAGAAACATTTTGAATATTTATATATTGTTTGCTAGTTAAATTTAGTAAAAAAATGAAATGTTTCCATGTGAATTCTTGCCACTCTCATTGACAGCTTATAGATTCATAGATTGTTACTAGGCTGATAACCCAGGGGGACCTTTCTAAGCTTAGCCAAGTTTTCTTGAAAGAATAATGATGTCCTGTGTCCAAACAGGACATTGAGGACCAGGTATTTATAAATTACCTCTGTCCATAAGGGACATGGGTGCCAGGCCCAGTGTAAATTCCCTGTTCCCCATCCACTGGTCTAGGTTGTACTTAAACTGGGTTTAAATCAGCTTGACTGTTCCGGAGGAGGGCCAGTCTCTGGAACAGAGTTCTGTCTCCCCAGCATGTTCTGTTTAAGTCATAGACAAAATTCAGGTCCCTAGACCTTGTATTTCTGGTACTTTTTGACTTACAAATATGTAGGAGATTCATAAGTGTGGGGTTTGCAGATGCCTTGTTAGCCAGGCATATATCACCCCATAGCAATATATAGGAGACTGAACAGAGGGAAAGGGCTTTAATGCACTTTGCATAAGGCAGCTTTATTATGACTTGTGTTCTTTTTGTAAGGAAGCTCTGAGGTCGCTCTTGTTACTAAATATGCCTGGTCAGGTACATACCAAAGGGAGCATTGTACTCTATGATTGGTCTGATAAGGGTGGAGTAGAGTGGGACAATGACCACTTTGGACCTAGATGCCATGCCCTTACTCATAAGGTATGCAGCATAAAAGGATTTCCTCACCACTGTGGCCATGTGGTGATTAAATGTAATGCTGCTGTCTATGTGCAAACCCAGAGCCCTGACCACTGGGTTGACTCTTAGAAGTCTATTACCAATATGGTAATTGCCTGGGATAGTTGACCTCCCAAAGGGTGCAATTATGCATTTCTTGGCATTGAGTTTAAGACCATGGCTTTGGCACCATTTGTTAGTCAGAGATAGACCTTGTTGAAGAATGTTAGTGTCTGCAGAGGAGTCGATGATAACCCCCCAGCTTGCAATCATCTGCAAACGTAGCCATAAAACCTTCAGCATTTGCTTCCATTTCAGAAAAAAATATGCCAAAAAGAAACAGGTCAAGTACTGAGCCCTGGGGCACTTCACTAGTGACTGGTCTCTTAGTGGAGGTGGCCACACTTATTTTGACCTCCTGTGTCCTATCATTGAGCCAGTTTGCTGTCCACTGGGTGATAAAAGCATTTATACCTAAATTAGTGAGCTTGTCTATAATATCGGAATGAGGTATTGTATCAAAAGTCTTGGCTTAGTCAACATAAGCTGTGTGTAGTCTTTCCTTCATCCAATGCTTTAGTAACCTTCTCAAAAAAGTCCACCAGATTTAATAGGCATGACCCCTTCCTTTAACAAATCTGAACTGTGATGGGTCCAGCATTGCAGGTTGCCTATGTCCTCATTTATCATGTCCATGATGATTCTTGCCATGGCCCTACATATGAGACTGGTAAGACTTATGTACCTGTAGTTACCTAGATCAGTGGTTGGACCTCCTTTGTGTAGGGGGATGACTGTAGCCATTTTCCATTACAAAGGCACAAAAGCTGATTGAAGGCTCCAGTTGAAAAGTGATTCAAGTGGACCAGAGAGGTCATGTTTTATGCTGTTATTAAACATCCCGGGATGTTATCAGGGCCCATTGATGCAGTGCTTTTGGCCTTGAAAAATGCATTCATGACCCGTTCCCCAGTAATGGTTGGGGAGATTATGGTATGTGGTATTTCCTTTGGACTATGGGGCATGGGGATGGGGGAGAAAATTTGAGCTGGACCTGTCAGCCAAAAGGTTTGGCAATGACCTCCATTTTTTTTAATTTCTCCAAGTCTTTTGGGTTTCTAATACCATGATGAGAATGGACCCCATTCCTAACTCAAAGTATGATTAAAGTTCATGAAATTAGTATTGTTTCAGTCTTTGATATTAGCCAGAAGTGCTCTTTGCAGCACCTGCAATGTGCCCAGTAATGACTCTTTCTGAAATTCATACCAAGTTACATGTATCGATAACATATCTAAGTATGATTGTAAATTCTTTTTTATAAGACCCATTGCTCCTACTACTATTGGAACTGTCTGGGTATCCTTCTTCCACGCTGCCGTCTTTTCTTCCTGCAAATCCTGGTATTTTATGACTTTGTGTCTCTCTGTATATAAGACACTGTAGTCACTGGGTGTAGCAATTTTGGTGATGAATGCTACTTCTGTCTTCTTTTCATGGACCACTACATCTGGTTTTCTTGCATCTATTTTTTGAACTGTTGGTAATGGGTGATCCCATGTGATATAAATTTCATCATTTTCTATAATGCTTTGTGGCTCATGTTTCCAGTGCTTTTCAGCTACTTTAATATTATAATGTTTGCACAATCCCCAATGCAACAATCTTGCCACATTATTATGCCCTTCAGTATACAGTCCTTCTGCCATTAATATATCACAACCAGCAACAAGGTTTGCAACTGTTTCAAATTCTGTTTTACAAAACCTACATTTTTCTGTTTCTCCCACATGCTCAATGGACTTTGTAAACCAATGTGTATGTATCTACTATCTTGGGTCACCACTATTAACCTTTCATATTTTGGTTTAAATTCACCTCTCCTTAACTGTTCCTGCATTTGATCCTTATCAACATGAGGTTTTTCCAAGAGTTTTCTATACTTGCAACTATATTTATGCATTTTCCACATGTATTGTCTTCTCATCTGATCCTTTACCTTATAGTCTTCATTTTGTTTTTTGGCACATTCAGTTGCTGCCTGATTTTTATCTACTTCTGATTTAATTTCCATTCCCGCTTGACGCCGATATCCTTCTGCCGAACTAAATAAGGAAGTCATCTTAGACTTATTCTCCTCATGTTTCAAAACTTTCACCATGTGTTGGTCTTGTGAGGTTAACAGATATGTATGCAATCCCAAGATTGCAGATCTATACATGTAATCAATTCCAAGGAGGTCCATATCTTCTTCAGATTGGGGAATATATAGTCTTGGTTTGCACTGATTTTTATAAATCATCTGATAAGCATGAAGCATCCTTCTTGTTTTCAAGTTCAACCTATCCAACACCTTTTGGGGCCAGTCCTCCAGGTCAATAGCCTAGTAATTTCCCATGATCCTTGAACAGACAAGCTCCTCTAAGAAGAAAAGGAATACAAACTAATCCAACCCCTTAGCTAACCCAAAAACAAAATAATGAAAACAAAGTATAAAGCTTGAAATCCTGAAACATCAACAAGACACAGCCCAGCTATCAAATTTACCATTAACTGCTCAATATCACAAAATCACATATTAACTATAATGAGAAACACTATTACACTAGTCTACAGCAATCCCAACTCAAAGCTCCAAAAAGTTTCAAGGCAACCAGCAATAAACTTCTCACATCAGGCAAGACTCCCAGACCTAACCACACTTCAAACTAATACCTGCTCACTAAAAACTTTAACTTCCATTTTATGAATGCAGTGGCATCCTTAACAGGGAGTAACCCTTCATCTAAGTTCTTCACACTGTCTCACTATCGGGAAAAAGTAAACACTTTCTGTCTTCAGCTACTGTCAAAAATAACAACAAAAATATCTTTCCAAATAAAAACTCACCACTCTTGCAGCAGACAAACTCTCTGCTGACTACCTAAGCCTAGCAGCCAAAGTCCTAACCTACCCAGCTTCCATCCGTACCAACAGCTCAATTGTAGAAGCCTATGTACCTGTCTTGTGGAAACATTTACCATTACACAAAGGTGGCAACTTTACTAGCCTATCCACCAATATGTCTATCACCATACTCTTCCCACTTTCTAAGATTCTAGAAGAATGCATCCAGTGTCAACTATTCCAATACCTACTATAAAACACCCCTCTCACCCCATCACAGTACAGCTTCTGTAGCACAGACAGTCTCAATTGGCTTTCCTTAACACAATTTATCAAAACAGAAATGAAGGTAAACTGATACCAACTGTTTTTCTAGATCTCTCAAAAGTATTTGGCCCAGTTTTCCTCCCCAAATTGCTAGACTGACTTATGTATCTCAGCCTCTCTATTACTTCTCGCAAATGATCTGACAAGTACTTAAGTAACAGGTCCCAATGTATACAGTGGCAAAATGCAAAATCATTATTTCTAACCATAACTGTTGGCATACCCCAAGGATCTAGCTTACAACTGCTATTGTTTAATATCTTCAATGAAGACAATTATATTGCCTCCAGTCAACATTAATACAATAAGCTGATGACTTGGCTCTCATTTGTTGAGTCATCTCTAGTCCAGAGGTCCAAGCACTAAATCAAAAAAACTTTGACCTCTATAGATACATTGCTATATCAATCAGACCTATCATTAAATCTCTAAAACTAAACGTATGCTATTCATACCAGAACTTACTACCAATATAAAAAAAATGTCTTCCTACTCCTACTGGCCACTGGTGATAACACTAATACTGACATTGTTTCTCATACAAAATGTTTGTGTCATCGTAGATGAAAAATTGAACTTCTGCCTGCACATGCAACAGATAATAAACAAAACTGATCAGAAACTCTGTTTATGCAGAGCAAAACTACCTAACTGACAATGATCGCATAACTGCAGTTACTGCATATCTTCTGCCAAGTTTCCTATATATAGCCCCAGTATTTACCAACCAAATTTATACTGAAATCGCTCAACATGATCAGTGCTATAACAAAATAGACAAGTTCACAGTAAATTACCCTAATATAAACCATCAATGCACTTGTATTAGACAACTAAAATGGATGGAGTTTCCAAACCACCTTAAATATATTCAACTAAAAGTTATCCACAGAATGTGACAATCAAAATGACAAATCCTACAATGGTACTCTCCAGCAAGATATCTCTATTTACAGGACAATTTTCTCACCCATACACAAATATAAATAAGTAAACAAGATGGAAGGTGATGTTTTATTAATACTTTTTAAGCTTTCAAAATAAACCTAAAACGTTTTCTAAAAGTATGTTGGCTATGTCAGTGCACATCTCCTCCTGAATGAACTAACAGAAACTTATCTACCTGTCTCTCTTTCTACTTTTATCATCACTAGTTAATAACACAATGAAAGCAAACTTTCTCAAATCTTCCTCTAGGATCACCTTTTTATATCACTACACTTCTGCCTTGAATATTACCACCGACTTATCCCTACTCCTGCTACAAGCCTTCACTTTATTTCTCCATGCAACTATTTTAAATAGCACATTCAATCTGTAACATAGGGCTGTTGATACATATTGAGTTACATTTTGGATATACTGGACCAGATTCCAAAATAGCTGCTCTTATTTTAAGTCTGCCCTGATTCTGAAAGACCTGTTCTCAGTGTTAAGTGACTTACTTAGCTGCAAAGCATATCTATAAGCAAGCTTACTAAGGGGACCAGATTCCAAAACACCTGCTCTCAGCGTAAATAGTCACTTGCACTGAGAGTAAGCCTTTTTGACTCAGGACTTTTTGCCAAATGTTTGAAACAACTTTGATGTACATATTGCTTATTGCAAATATAATATGCTACTACCTTGTGTGTTTTTGTCACTGTGCAGCTAAAGTCTGAAACATATTTCTATTTTCATGTTTCTTTTTCTTCACTTTCTATATATCTTTCATTGCATTCATTCATTATTTTAAACTAACTATATATATATATATATATATATATATATATATATATATATATATATATATAGGTTCCGGACATTTGCTCGAATGAGCAAACGACCGAAAGCCAAACGGCTGGGCATACTTATGCAAAAGTGCTTTTCAACGAAAAAGCACTTTCGCATAAATATGCCTGTTGCCAAGGCAGTACTGTGGTGCAGGTAAGGGAAATTTCCCTTTTCCCCACTGTAGTGCAGTCTTGGAGGGAGAATATTAAAGTAGGGAGTTGGCGGGTGCAGGGGGGCTTTGCCCCCCTGCTAAAATGTAAATGTAGTGTTTTATTTTTTTTTTGTAAAACACTTTAACGAAAGCGCTTTTTTGATAAAAGCGCTTTCGTTAAAGTGTGTTTGGTTATTATGGATTCAGTGAGCAAACGTCCTAGATCCATATATATATATATATATATATATATATATATATATATATATATATATATATATATATATATATATGTATATAAGTGCTGGAACCATAGGGGGAGGCCCCCCCCTTTTACAACTGCAAGACCTGTTTTAGGACCCATGCGTGCGTCACACACGTAAATTTTAAACTCAGATGTGCACTGGTTCAAAATCACATCATTGCTGCCACATTTATTTATTGTGAAACTGCTGCCTGGCTTGTCTGTATGGTAAGCACTACTCCATTTATTTATTGTGAAACTGCTGCCTGGCTCATTCGTATTTATGCTTATGTTGTGAAACTGCTGCCTGGCTCGTATTTATGCTGTGAAACTGCTACTTGGGAGCAATAAATAGGTTCACACTTCTTAACCATCCATAATTTTGTTCAAACCTTTGCTTCATCTCTACTACAGCTGGAACTATTTTAGAAAATCGCTAAGGTGGAGGTCTGGGATCACCTTTGATCTTTCTGATGGTGTCTGACTTGCAGTGGTGATGGACAGGTTGACAGATGAGAGCAGTCACCATGGGTGATGCAGATATGATGTTTTTGTGATCTGTTGTGAGAGTAGGAATCAGTAGGAGGAGACTCTGAGAGACTCTGGAGAGGTAGAGAGCAGAGGGAAGAGGCAGAGGAAAGGCTAAGCACAAAGATATATGTGTAAATGAGAGGGAGGGTAGAGGAATGGTGAGGGATGCAGGGAGTAGAGTTAGTAAAGGTGGGATTAAGTAAGGTGGGTTTATCAACTAGGGTCATGGTGTGGGTGAATGTGAAGAAGAAGAAGAGAGAGAAGTACAGGCAGAGAATGTGGTGGGGAAGAGTGACAGTGGGAGGAGTTGAAGACGACGTATCCGTGAGAGTGAAAGGGAAGGCTAAGAGAGGTGTAGTGAGATCGCGTGGCCCCTTCCCTCAAGAAAAAGAAAAAAAGAGAATGATGTTAGCTTACAGGCAATGAATACTGATCGTGATTTATGATTATAAACCTCTTTTACTTCAAAATATAAATGTTAATTCTCATCCTTTCTTCATCTACCACCTTTCTTGAGATGAGCAGTATTTAAGAGAGTCTGTAATCCCTCCTCAAATATTGTTTGCCTCCACTCCAGTTCTGGGGATAAAAAAGATAAAGATTCACCCCATCCCATTAGCAGCGAAATATCCAGGCATCAGGTAACCACTTTTAAATTCTACAAATCCAACAAATTCTTTCTACAGCTGCATTTAATATAAATATACAAGACGTGTTCTGATATGGCATGATTTAAATGCTGTAAATGCGTCCGGGTTTAATTTTATTTAAAGTGTGAGCAGTGTATTACACACAAATGAAAAATAGGAAGAAAACAACCAATGTGCAGCTTAGAAGTAGTTGCAAACTCACCGTAGCCTCCACCTTTGGAAGTGGCAGGTTTAGAACCAGCTCCGCGCCACCTGCAGACTCAGAACACCTGTCTCAGTTTGTTACAAAGATTACAAATTCAGAAATGTGCTAGCAGTCCTACACAAAAACACTGAGATATAAACAGTAGAATAGGAAACAAATGTTCTCAAGAACCCGGTTGTTCTCCTTTCTGTGGTTTGAACTCGGGACACCTCCATATTTTCTCAGCTTCTTTCACTTCTGTTGGGTTGAACAGACTTTTAAACACAAGTTGAAGAAACGCTGAAATTTCCAGATTATAGACATAAAGAGCAGATGCATACAGAAAAAAAACTAAAAACAGAAATGAAATAAGCAGCTGTGTTTTGTTGCATTTTATGCTTGTAAAGCTCTATGGGTATAATTATATAGGCTCGAAGTTCACAGGTTTGTAACTCATGCATCCTATTTTAGTTTATTGCTTTTACTGTATGAGAGTGATAGTTTGACAGATACTGGGCCCATAATAGTGTGGCTGCAAGTATACCAACAATTTTAGAACGTGATATACTAAGTACAACTAGAGGCTAATTCCTGCGAAGTGAAGAGTCTTATTTCCAAACTTTTTTATTGGTTTATTATACTGCATGATTTGATGCATAGCAAGTGAAAATGCTGCAATCTGATTAACAATGCCATGCCTACGATCCCAACATTAAAACAAAATAAGCCTCCACAAACGTTGTAGAGTATGGAAGCTATTTCCATACACCAAACAGGGATCTAAGCTATGCTGCACTCTGGGGTTATGAGGTAATACCTCAAACTACTGAATTATGCTCCTCTCTTAAAATTCACCAAATGCCTTCTTCAAGTCTCTTCTGCTGCTGCCTGGGGTCCTAAAATAATAAATATTGACTGAAGTGGTCCAGTACTCAGATCACAGTAGGCTTGGAGGATTTAGGACTAAGCCCTACTACTACCAGTAAAAATTTGATTGTCCATAATCACAGCTAAACATGTAATGTATGGCAAAGGAATTATGTGGCAGTTTGAAGCCACACGGAAAATTCCTGCAAACCTAAGAAATGAAATAAAAGATTTGTCTTGAAGGAAATCATGTCGGGAGAGTATGTCCAAAAGAACAGTGACATAAAGTAACGAGAGAGTGAGAGAGATGTTGATGCTGGAGAAATGAGAAGTGCAAAATCAGCCAAATACTATAAAGCCACAGACACTTTACATTCTAAGGGGGGGGGGGGGTCAGGGGGTCTGGTCTACGCACAAAACGGCATGCAGCTCAAATGGTTTCACTTTCTTGTCATTTAACCACTGTTGTGTTTGGGTACAGTTAACATCCATAGCATAGCAATAAACTAGGAACGAGTTTAAATATTTTAATAATCTAGGAATGGGCACAGTGTTTTTACTTAAGATAAAAAAATACAAAAACGCTTGGAGCAGTTCAGCCAAGGCATAGCTGAATAGTTTGCTGGAAATAAATAACACAAAGGTGGTGAAAAAATTGACAGTGTTTGCTTTTTCTAAAATTTCTACACTTTAGACAACACGACATACGTTTGATAAGCAATTAATCTAAGAAGGAAATAAATTCTAAACACTTTCTCAGACAGCTGCACCCTCAAAGTACAGACCATATGCCTGCATCTCTTAACAATGTTGCATCATCAGTATCCTAACTTCTCTTCATCCCAGCATTAATGGTACTGAAACAGGAACAGAGCTGTACTGCTGATATATAAACATGGATGTAGAAAGGAAATTATAAATTGTATATAAAGCAGCTATTTTGCTCTCCCTGGGAAAAGAACAGGTCATGCTCAAGGCACTGTGGTTCATAGAACTTTATTCCACCCAGTTGGCTTGTAGTTTTTTTTGTGTGTGTGTGTGTGTGTGTGTGTGTGTGTGTGTGTGTGTGTGTGTGTGTGTGTGTGTGTGTGTGTGTCTGTGTGTGTGTGTCTATCTCTGTGATGTTTTTCTAACAGATTATTCAAGGATTTCTACTGTGATGTATGCATGTTTACTTGAGCTAAATGCAGTGTTAGCTTTGCTGAACTTACATTGCATTCTGTTGACCTTTAGCCAACAGAACATCATGCTGGGTTTGAACAAAGTAAAAAGTGATAATAAATTTTCTGAACGTTAATTCTCTTTACTAGTTTGCATCTACCTTTTTAGAGACACTAATTTCAATTGATTAATTGTGCATTTATATTGCTAGTTGTGCTTTGAATATAGAGATAGGAAATTTATGCAAACACCATACATTTATAATCTCTCTCAGGCCCTTTTATCCTGGCAGTGAAGAAGTGTGAGAGATCGCTTTAATGTGCAATTATTTAGCTGACTGACTTCTGCAGACATTTTGCATATTTACTGATATTGGTGGTGGATTGTAATGACAGAAGTTTGAGTGGCCTTTTATGGTTGAAATTTTCTGAAATTAGTAGTTTTGTCATTATTGTTTTATACATTTTGTTTCATTGCTTACTAGAAGACTGTTCAAAACTACAAATTTAAAACACATTCTAACAGCTGGTGCTGTTTTATGCAATGAATATAATTTAATACAATCAGGAAGGTGAGTTAAAGAATGCATACATGTATGCATGGCCCTAAAAATGTGTTTGAAAACAGCCCAGAGGAAAATGTGAAAGGCTCAAAATCATGGGCAAATTTTAAGCTTTACTCTTGTTACCAAAGCAATGGATGAAGGTAAAACAGTTCACACCACATTACCTTGACCTGGCCAAGCCTTTTGACACTATCCCTTACTCAGGTGTAGTACAAAAGATGAATAATGTAGGAGCAAACACTTGCATCACTAGCTGGATTGCCAACTTGCTCACAGGATGCAGGAAATCAAAATAGGGGAAGAGACCAATCACCAATGGAGTCCCCCAGGGTTCGGTGCTGAGACTTTCTATTTGGCATATCCATCTCAAAAGTAAAAGGAAATACCAAAGGGCTTTGGCCAGCTAAGTTTGAGATGACTGCAAGCTAGGAGCAGTTATTGAATTCCTAAATGACTTAACCATCATGCAGGAAGGCTTGTCCTAAATAATAACTGGTGTCAAAATCATGACAATGCCATCTGAGGACTGACTCAACTGTTTGGGAACTGGTGTGTACAGTGACCTAACGTTTGACCAACATGTGCCCAGAGTCATAAGAAAGCCTTTCTATATTGCACAGCTTATAAACAAATTGATTGACTAGATCTAGAGATGTTGTTATCCCCTTTGACCTAATGAGAGCTTTGTAATCATTTTGTATAATGCCCACTTTTGCATGTATCTGTCCAGCCCCATGCAACAATTGGAATACCTTCAGAGATACCTTACTAGAAAGATACAAGCCCTAAAAAATAGGTCTTGCATGGACCACCTCAAAGATTTATTACTATACTCAGTATCCTACAGAGTGCTTAGAGGTGACATGTCTGGCATACAAGGCATCCTCCGACCTAATGCAGATGGACCTACTGAACATCAGCAAGTCAAATAGCATTAGAAATACTCAGTCCAGGATTCTAAACTGAATGTTGTGGAGGGATGGATATATATCACAGAGGCTACCACTGTTCCAGGACAGGCTATCCATAAAAATAAAACAAAGCTCATCCATCCATATTGAAATGCCACTTTGATCTAAGGATGGGAAATAGAAAATGTACTCCAGGATTGCCCCTCATGTCACTAATGGATAGAGGCAGTTCCTAAATGCTGCATTCCTGACATGGGTCCCCTCAAATTATCTATGGTATGATCACAGTTATTCTCACTAGGGCTAATATGCAATTATCAGCCATGGGATAGGAAGACCAATCATGAAATGTTAATTCAAGCACCAAAAGGGAATTGGCTAAGCTTAAAATGTCCTCCAAGTGTACCTATGTCATGGTACTAAATAGTTATAAAAAATTCCCCTTTTTAGATCACTAAGTGCCCCTCTCACCCTCCACCCCCCCCCCAGTCTTCAACAGCTTCCGGCGCCTATCTATCTATCTATCTATATATATATATATATATATATATATATATATATATATATATATATATATATATATATATATATATATATATATATATATATATATATATATATATATATATATATATATATATATATATATATATATATATATATATATATATATATATATATATATATATATATATATATATATATATATATATAATTTGCACTTATATTTATTTAGCAGTGTCTGTTTTGAACAACTACATTTCAATATCCTTTTATTATTTCATTTTCAATGGAGGCCTGGGGAGAAAACCTCAAGCAGATATACTTAAGATCCAATATCGATGGAAGGTGCAAAAGGTATAACCAAAAACGAGGCACCACGTATCCAAAAGCAGACCCAAACAACTTTAATAGAACAAATAAAAAATAAAAAATAAATAATGCTTCAACAAATCACGTTTTCATCATCCAGCTTCATCAGATAAAACCCCCTTTGCATTATAGCATATTATATACTCATCCTAATTAATACAATCAAAAGCTTAACCAGTAGATTTCACAATATAATTAAACAATTAATACTAAAAATGCAATCACTTTGTCACTTCTATTTTAAAAGTTAAAGAAAATTTTTTATAAATACACATTAGATGGCATTCGGTAATGAAGTATATCTATTAAAAATACCAAACTATTAAAGAACTTTTGTTTGTTCATAACATATAAACACCAACATGTTTAATAAATAAATTTATACATAAAACTCTATTCTAAAAGCTCAATAAAATCATTTAAAAAACTAATGTATTTATATTTACTATACTCAGCGCTCCCTCTAGTGACCAGACTTTATAAAAATTCAACACCCATCCTAAATACACTGTTAAAATTCCTATATTAACTGAAAATATATACATATACTTGAATATGTATAAAAGTTTAAAAAATATTCTATAGGTATTATAACTTTGCTGCACTTAACTTCAGTACTGGTGTTAGTGTAATCATGTCATTGAGTCCTGGGGCTCTACTGGCTTCCAAAATTAACTGCCAGTACAATTCCCTATATTCTACCATCGTTTCCCACATACCTCCCCTAGGAACCATGACTAACACTTCTAAAACAAAAAACTGAAATTCTGATTGTTCACATACAACACTATGTTTATAAAGGGCATTATTTACATTATTAGTCCTAATATCATATAAATGTTCGTAAATTCTTTGTTTTAATTTCCTTTCACTCTTTCCTACATAAAATGATTGGCATCTTTTGCATAGGACTAAATATATAATACCTTTGGTGTTGCAATTAACAAAGGTGGTCAAAGTTAAATTCCTTTTTCTTGCAAGTAGGTGTACAGTGTCTCCTGTAATAAGATATGAACTATAATTGCAATACCCACATTTAAATAATCCTTTTTTCTTTTTAATGCCCTTCTCTAAACCTTGTTTATAAGCACCTTTCTCTAGAATATTCTTAATGTTACATCCTTTACGGTAGGTGTACTTTAATTCTTGATCAAAGATGTGTTTTAAATCAGACACTTTAGCAAATTTTTCCATTCCTTTTCAATAATACTTCTCATCAAACCTGCCTGACCATCATAGGTAGTTGTAAATCCTGAAGTATAAACGTCTTTTGATGTTTCATCCACTTTGTGTTCTTTAAAAATCTGTGGTGTACCCAAAATGGGAGCAAATTTATTGCTTCTCCCATCACTAACCTCATTACATATCTGGTCATATAGGTCACTAGGGTATCCTCTGTTCAAAAACATCTCCTTCAGGGCCAAACAATCCCTTTTATAAATTTCATTATCTGAAGTAATTCTACTCAAATGTACTAGTTGCCCTTTCACTACTCCTTTCTTTTGGTGAAATGGATGCAAACTAGTATAATGTAAATAGGCATTAGAAAATGTCTCATTTCTATATATTCTAGATGTGAAGCCCTGATTAGGCTTCCTAATATTTATATCCAAATAATTTAGTTCATTATAATTAAAATTATGTGTAAATTTTAAAAAGCTAGTTGTCTCATTAATATAGTGAACAAATGAAAAAAATGCATCCTCTGGTCCTTCCCACAAGAAACAAAGGTCATCTAAAAGTCTACCGTAGAATGTCCAATGACTGTTGTACAAGGAGTTTAACATAAAATTATTTTCCCAATAAGCCATAATAATATTTGCATATGTAGGGGCACAATGGGCCCCCATGGCTACTCCTTTCAATTGTCTAAAATATTCACCTTGAAAGAAAAGAAAATTATTTTTCAGTACAACCTCCATTAAACATAGAACAGTTCTAAACTCATTGTGGTTAATGTCTTTGTAATAAACTAATATTTCTTCAAAGCACAATAATCCCACATCATGTGGTATACTTGTGAATAGGTCCACTACATCAAGTGTACCAAAGGCTATTCTTTCAGAAAATAAACTCTGATTCAATTTACCCAGAAGATCCCAAGAGTCCCTGAGTATATTACCATTGTTCAAGACTAGTTTCTTAACCTTCAAATCTATATATTTAGCCAAAGGTGCTGTTACCGACCCCTCCGCTGAAACAATCGCTCTCAGGGGCGGGTCGTTAACATCTTTGTGAACCTTCAGTATTCCAAAGATAGAAGGCACTTTTGGTTTTCCTACATATAAGTATTTGTAAGTGTCTAAATTAATTAATCCTTCTAACAGAAGGTCGTTTAATAACACATACATTTTCTTATATGCAATATTATTTTCATTAATAGATGTTTAATATATTTATCAGAGTCATTTAGAATCTCCATAATTTTTCCTTCATAAACAATGTGGTCCATCAGTACTACACCACCACCTTTATCTGATTTCATAACTCTTAGGTTTTTATTCCTACTGATATTTGTAAGTATCTCTTGTAACCGCCAGTGTTAGGTTTGGGTGTACATACTGTCGTTTAAGACCAGTTCTCAGTTCACTTTCCACTACTGTTTCAAAATTTTTTAGCTGAGGATGTAGTGGTGGATTAAATGTACTTTTACGTGTCAAAACATTGTCCTTGTGGTCAAACCTCTTTTCTTTAAAAATTAATTCTAAGTTTTTCTTCCTAACAAACAGTTTAATATCAACCAATAACTTAAAAATATCTGTTCTCTGTTTAGGTATGAAACCAAAGCCCTTAGAGAATAATCCAAAAAAAGTTTTTCTAACAGACACATTTGAATAATTAAAAATATTAAAATCTTTATATGTCCATTTAGAACCATCATTACTGATACTATCATTGAGGTCCAAGTCTGTTATTTCCTTACCTGAGGCCTCCATTCCCTTTTCTTGTAGTTTTTTGAAGTGTAATCTACTGTTTCTTTTGATTTTAATTTTTCAGACCTTCTCAAAGGGGGGAATTCGGAATAGTCAAATTCATTTTCCTGAAAAAATATATCATCATCTCCTCTAAATTCATAATTTTCTTTCTCCTGATAGTCTCTATTCCTTCTCACCCCCCAAAACTTCGGTTTTGGATAATGTACATTAGTCTTATACTCCTTTACATCCCTCTCTATTTTCCTTATTTTTCTACCCTGTATTTCCCTACATTTGGCTTCCAATTCCTTTAATAAATTATTATATTTCCCTTTTTCTTTTTCTACTGTAAATAATAAATCATTAATAACGACATTATTAGTCCTATCAATACCACTGTATAACTTTTCCATTTCATTCTCATTATTCTTAATAATAGCTCACATAATATCAAAGCCACATTTATCAAATGCTTTAATTAAATCATGATGAAATTCTGTACCCTCAAAAACATTGTTTGGGTACTTACATACTCTAAGCCCCTTAGGCACTATATTTAAATTCAAACAGTGCTTTAAATAGGCATTGTCCATTTCCAAAGTTTTGTATTTAAAAAGAAAATGTTCTAAATCATTAAGCATGTTGTTATATGTCCCATTAGTGTTGGTATTCACCAATTTATTTCCAAAATCAAATTTAGTGTTAAGAATGTCTAATAGACATTTATCAGTACCTGGGAGTTCTACCCTTTCGTCGACTTGCACTTGTGAATGACCTCTATTGTTTCGCACCCTCTCTGGTGGATGTCTTCCAGTGTCATTAGAAAAAGTAATGCGAGGAAACCCCTCAAAACTGTCTCTGTCTGTAATATTACTCCTGTGTTCGTCGCCATCATTATTTCCACTCGTAACGGTCGTTCCTTCCTTCGAAGCTGAACACCTCACACACTCTTGGTTTCCGGGTATAGGCAGTGACGATAACAGCGAGGCCATCAAGCCAATCGATTGGCTAACAGGCGTAAGTAATCCCACCAGCTGCATCAACTGTCTAATAAGCTTTCTAAGCTCTCCAACCTCGGACACCTTATTACCAGCTTCAGTTGTTTTGTCCTCCTGGGAATCCATAAAAATAACCAAAAACCAATACCGATGGAAGGTGCAAAAGTTACTATAACCAAAAACGAGGCACCACGTATCCAAAAGCAGACCCAAACAACTTTAATAGAACAAATAGAACTCAAACCTTCCTTGAGCTGTACTGCTGATCTAACCAGCATATCCTATAACTGAAAAGTTAATCTCTACTTGATTCCCAAGTAGACTATTCTCTATCTGTAAAGCCTAGCACTTACTCCTACAGTACTTGCACCTTGATAAAGCACTCTTATTATAGATAGTACCCCACCAGCCTAAAACCCACTTCCCCCGGAGTCCTTTGAAAGTCTCTTTATCTACTACTTCTAGTATGTCGAGGGATCAGTTGCTAGTGTCCTCTCCAGCTCAACTGGTGAACCTGGGAATATTGAGGCAATGTTACAATTGCCTCATGTACACAGACAATCCTCTCCTTCTCCCACAAAACACAAATACATGCGAGAGATGCAACTATACGGCCAAACTGGAGGCTGAGCTCTCTCAACATAGGACTGGCAAGACCAGACAGGAGGAGAAGGTAACCACACACAATACATACCCAGTCACACATGGTACCATCACAACTTCAAATCATACACATACTCACACAAAGACATACTCGGAGGCTCTGATCAAAAATTTACCAAAACAGCAGAGGCCACCAAAGCAGACACCCAAACAACTACCACCTCATGACCCAACACATGCAACACATAGACCACACAGTCAGAGTGTCAAACAGTCACAGCCCTTAAGGCCAAACAAAATGCCAGACACACTTGTCATTGGTGATTCCATAGTCAGACACACTGACGTCCCGCTCACCAGACTGAGTAAGGAGAAGGTCACAGTAAGCTGCCTGTCAGGTGCTAGAATCCGCCACATAACGCAAGCACTCAGGTCTCTCAACAGCAGGTACAAGTACGACTCAGTCATTGTCCACGCTGGTGTCAACGACCTGAGACGTACCTCCTTGGACTACATGAAAAGGGACATCGAGGACCTCTCTGATTATGTAGCCCAGGCAGGTATGACCCTGACCTTGAGCAGTATCCTACCTTCACCTAGAATGATGCCACAATACAGTGATAAGATGATCAGCTTTAATAATTGGCTTAAATTCTGGTGTCATTCAAAGGGGATCCAATGTCTGTCTGCCTGGGATGACATGCTGGACAAGCCACGCTGCTTCACAAGGGACGGCTTGCACCTGTCACCCCTGGGCTTCCGGATATTGGCAAAGGCTCTTGCCACCCCCATAGTGCCTTTTTTAGGCAAGGCTCAAATTTTAAACCTACCACCCTAGAACACCAAAAAGGAAAAAAACTAAAGGTAATGCTGCTCAATGCCAGAAGTCTCAATCTCAAGATGCACGCACTCGAGGCCCTTCTCAATATGGAGAACATCGATGTCTGTGCTGTGACAGAAACCTGGTTCAAGGCTGCTGAGAGCACCCCAGCACTAACAGGTTTCACCTCATATCATGCGTTCCGTCCCCAAAATCCGGACAACACCAAGAAAGGAGGGGGGGTGTCCATATTCATAAAGGACACCCACACCTCAAGGTTGGTGGCAACGCATGATGCATCGGAGACCATCCAGGTACAATTAACCATAGGCAAGACTGCTCTGCAATTTGTAGCATGTTACAGGCCACCCTCTCAAACTCAGGAACCTCACATGGCCTTCCTGAAAACATTGGAGGGATAAATGTATCTCCAAACACCATCATACTAGGTGACTTCAACTACCCTAATATAGACTGGGAACACTACTCAAGCCCGAACACTCTAACCCAAAGATTCCTGGAGTTCATAAACTCAAATGCCATGGAACAACTAGTCACCATCCCCACAAGAGGAGAAAACATACTTGATCTCATCATCACGAACATGGGATCAAAATGCTCAACACCAGGAAGTATACCCCTCACTGGTGAGATCAGATCATAAACTAATCTCGCTGGAGGTCCTCATCCCGCCCCACCTGAAACAAAAACTACCTCAGTGAAAAACTTGACAAAATCTGGTTTCACACTTCTAAAAACTAGTGTGGTCTCCTTTAAGGCCTCTGAGCCAGTGGTAAACATTACTCAAACCGCTGAATCACTTACAAATGCCTTCTACCAGCACCTACAGGACTGCATGGATCAGGCAATCCCAAACAAAACTAAGACTCTCTGTACCAAAGGCAAGCATCCAGTCTGGTGGACCCCAGCCATAAACAAGTTCTACAACAAAAGGAGGAAGCTACTACAAGATAGAGCAAAATCCTTGAAAGGTAAGACACCTTTGATCATTATAAGTAAAAAACTAAGAGCTCTCATAAAATCATCCAAGGCAAATTTTGAGAGAAAAATCGCCAAGGACTCTAAAGACAATCATAAGGCCTTCTTTAGCTATGTTAGAAACCTAGGAGGAAACTCCCAGATATGCTCAGAATTAGTTCAAAATGATGTGAAAATTACTGAACCTACACACATTGCCAACATACTGGCTGACAGGTTCAGTGCAAACTTCTCCCCTCCCCAAAAGGAGAGATATCTATTCCAGAGGATTGTAGCCCCCAAACATCTCCAACGCCCAGGTGAGAACTGCCCTCACTAAGGCAAAAACACAGCATCCATGGGACCGGATGGTGTCCCCGGCTGTGTGCTTCACGAACTCAACGAGGAATTAAACCCACAGTTAGGACAGCTGTTTAATCTTAGCCTCACCTCAGGATACGTACCCAAGGAGTGGCGCACGGTGACTGTGGTCCCACTTCATAAGGGCGGTGCCTTCACAGACCCTGGAAATTACCGCCCCATTAGCTTGACAAGCCTTATCTGCAAAGCCATGGAGAGGATCATAATGGAACTCATAAATAAAGACATAGGGAACTTGCAGACTTTGGATCCAACCCAGTTTGACTTTGTCAAAGGCAGATCCTGCCTCTTAAACTTGGTTGACTTGTTCGAGACAGTCACCAAGGCCATTGATGAGGGAAAGGCAGTCCATACAGCCTACCTCGACCTGGCAAAGGCCTTGACACAATACCCCACTCAGGTATCATCGAAAAACTCATCAGCTTGAATGTAAACCCATACATCACAAGATGGGTTGCAAACTGGCTAAGTGACAGAACCCACAGGGTCAGAGTTGCTGGAGCCATGTCAGACTCAAAGCCTGTCACAAGTGGTGTCCCACAGGGCTCAGTCCTGGGTCCACTCTTGTTCGGCATCTACTTTTCTGAAGTACAAGCAAACACAGGAGGGTTATGGCTGACAAAGTTTGCAGATGACTGCAAACTGGGCCATAGTCGAAAACACATCTGACACAGATATCCTCCAGAAGGGCCTCACAGAAATGGATAACTGGTGCCAGAGCGATGGCCTGAAGTTAAACACCAAAAACTGCATAGTCATACCCTTCGGGAAAAACAAGGTTACCCCTAGCTACCATATAGGTGGCAATCCACTGAGCACAGAAAAAGTCATCAGGGATCTGGGGACCCAGGTTGACAGTAGCCTTCGTTTGACACTCATGTTGCTAAAGTAGTTAGGAAAACCTTCTATATCGCCCACCTGATCATGAAGGGATTCACATCTAGATCAAGGGAGGTCATCGTCCCCCTGTACTCATCACTCATTAGACCTATGATTGAGTACAATGCCTCATTCAGAATGTATCTGACCAGACACCTGCTGCAGCTTGAAAGGCCCCAAAAGTTCCTCACCAAAAGGATAAAGGGTCTCAAAAATATGTCTTATGCTGCCCGACTGAAAGAACTCCAGCTCTATTCAGTCTCATACCGCTTGCTCAGAGGTGACCTGTGCCTGACATATAAGGCCATGTCAAACCCAGATTTGATGAATATGCTTCACCTCAAAAAATCTAGATCCCTCAGAACCACAAGGGCGGAGACTTAAACCTTGACACGGTTATAAATAGAACATGCTGGAGGGACAGATTCATCACCCAGAGACTCCCTGTGCTGTGGAACAAAATCCCGGTACATGTGAGGCAGAGCACCTCGCTGGCCTTGTTCAAGAGGAATCTTGACCAATGGATGGGAGATCGCAGATATACCCCAGGGATTACTTCAGTGTCACTGCTTGACAGAGGCACAGCAAAATGATAGGCATAGTTTTTATTCAAACTAAAGGGGTGGCGAAAGCCACATAACTATGGGCTAGGCTTATAAATGCCCTTGGGCAGATAGTCTAGTATGAACCTATGAACCTATGAACCTATAATAAAAAATAAATAACGCTTCAACAAATCACGTTTTCGTCATCCAACTTCATCAGATAAAACCCCCTTTCCATTACAGCATAATATTATAAGAAAAGAAAAAAAAGAAAAAGGATTATTTAAATGTGGGAGTTGCAATTATTGATCATATCTTATTACAGGAGACACTGTACACCTACTTCAAGAAAAAGGAATTTAACTTTGAACACCTTTGTTAATTGCAACACCAAAGGTATTATATATTTAGTCCTATGCAAAAGATGCCAATCATTTTATGTAGGAAAGAGCGAAAGGAAATTAAAACAAAGAATTTATGAACATTTATATGATATTAGGACTAACAATGTAAATAATGCCCTTTATAAACACAGTGTTGTATGTGAACAATCAGAATTTCAGTTTTTTGTTTTAGAAGTGGTAGTCATGGATCCTAGGGGAGGTATGTGGGAAATGATGGTAGAATATAGGGAATTGTACTGGCAGTTAATTTTGGAAGCCAGTAGAGCCCCAGGACTCAATGACATGATTACACTAACACCAGTACTGAAGTTAAGTGCAGCAAAGTTATAATACCTATAGAATATTTTTTAAACTTTTATACATATTCAAGTATATGTATATATTTTCAGTTAATATAGGAATTTTAAAAGTGTATTTAGGATGAGTGTTGAATTTTTATAAATTCTGGTCACTAGAGGGAGCTCTGAGTATATTAAATATAAATACATTAGTTTGTAAATGATTTTATTGAGCTTTTAGAATAGAGTTTTATGTATAAATTTATTTATTAAACATGTTGGTGTTTATATGTTATGAACAAACAGAAGTTCTTTAATAGTTTGGTATTTTTAATAGATATACTTCATTACCGAATGCCATCTAATGTGTATTTGTAAAAAATTTTCTTTAACTTTTAAAACAGAAGTGACAAAGTGATTGCATTTTTAGTATTAATTGTTTAATTATATTGTGAAATCTGCTGGTTAAGCTTTTGATTGTATTAATTAGGATGAGTATATAATATGCTGTAATGGAAAGAGGGGTTTATCTGATGAAGTTGGATGACGAAAACCTGATTTGTTGAAGCATTATTTATTTTTTATTTGTTCTATTAAAGTTGTTTGGGTCTGCTTTTGGATACGTGGTGCCTCATTTTTAGATATACTTAAGATACTTATGAGGTAACTATTTTTTTTAATAAAGATATATTACATAGATAGTTCTTAATACATCTAGATTCAAACATTATTTTTTGATAGTGACACTATACAAAGATGAAAATATTTATAATCAAAATGTTCAGGTGACAATTGCATTGGAAATAATACTGTACTTTTATTCAGCAGCTTTTGTCCCAGGGCCTCAACTGAAAAGGGATGTTTTTGGCCCAGTCGGATATCCTTAGAAAACAAATTCAAATAAATGAATAAAAAAATAAAATAAATAACTGTTGTTGTCCATATGGTGTACAGTTAGGGTTCAAAAACCCCATCAATCTGCCATGTAGATTTTTTCTAATAGCTTTACTAAGGATTGAAATGAGACTCTCAAGTCTCTATTTTTAGTGCTTTTCTGAACTCAGTAAAAAGAAGACGCAAAAAGAATGAAATAAATATTTTGCTCCTTTCTTAAAATGAATCAGATTAAAATAATATCCATTCTACAAGACTGGTAAAGGGTTTTATGTCTATTTATAGCACCTCATCAGACAAAAGTGCTCTAATTGAAAGAGTATCCTTACATATGAATACTTGAGTTGAACAGCCAATATACATACTTGAATTAGTGTTTTAGTTACCCTGGTTTAAGCAAAGGCTTCATGCTAATGCTTCCTTTAGGCCTAAAAATTGTCAAACATTTAAAAAAAATCCTCCAGTATTAATCACGTCAACTAAATAATGCATTAAAATCCCCTCTTTCAGTGCTGGATTCAACTACATCTAAAACTTGAACTAAAAGGTTTGAAACAAAAACATCTGACCAAGAGTTTATACAAAGCGTTTTCCTCATTAAGCTTTTAATAGCACAGGCAGTGCCATAAATGTTGTTTCTGCAGTTTCCTGTACTTGCTTCATAAAAAAAAAAAAAAAAAAAACTTATCATGCAATGAGCTAAGTTTACAACTTGACAGGTGTTACAGTCAGCAATGCTGGTAAATCTGTAACTCCTCTTATCAGTCAGTAATCATAAATTTGCCTAACAAACAATACGAACATAAACTGTATTTAAAAATGCCTCTTTAACAGCGTTGTACCTAAGACTATTTATATTGTGGCTCTTATGCTATTGCAGTACTTTTTAACATTCATTCTGTATGTTGGGACCCACTACTCTTCAGATAACCCAGCTACCATCCTTTAGTCACAGCACGCCCTTCATTTAAAAAAAAAACAGAATAGTTCAGCCCATAGTCTACCAAGCATTAACATCACAGTTTTCAGCATCACATTTTTGCAACTTGTCTTGACTCGGTGTCTTATATCCTTGAAGTTGAATGAGATATTTATAATAAGGATTATTCCTGCAGGAGTTACAGTTCTGATTGGAAAAATAAATATGTAGCCTCTGCTGAGCTTAATATGCAATCTTAGTTAGATGGGCCAGAAGTCTTCTTGCTTTTTTATGATATAAAATTATTTTGTTTCTCCTTCTCCCCCTCCTCCTACTTATTCTTCTGTTTTGTCCATTCCTAAAAACAAAAGAATGTATGTTTTAAGGAAATAAATGTTATGAAGCAGAGAACTCAATGCACCCCCAAAACACAAAATAATAATGATGATGATAAAATATATTGAGCAGGTATACATCAAAGGCAGACATTGTTCTTCCATGTTCAGACTTCTAAAGTCTGCTGAAAATCCCCTATAGTCTAGTCTGTCCCATTACTTCAACAAGAGTGAAAAGGAAAGACACCAGCATGGGATCAAAGTGGTGGTCATGTTGCAATAGTGATTAAACAGACACCAGCATGGGACCAAAGTGGTGGTCATGCTGCAGTAGTGATTAAACAGACACCAGCATGGGACCAAAGTGGTGGTCATGCTGCAATAGTGATTAAACAGACACCAGCATGGGACCAAAGTGGTGGTCATGCTGCAATAGTGATTAAACAGACACCAGCATGGGACCAAAGTGGTGGTTATGCTGCAATAGTGATTAAACAGACACCAGCATGGGATCAAAGTGGTGGTCATGCTGCAATAGTGATTAAACAGACACCAGCATGGGACCAAAGTGGTGGTCATGCTGCAATAGTGATTAAAATAGACACCATCATGGGATCAAACTGGTGGTCATGCTGCAATAGTGATTAAACAGACACCAGCATGGGACCAAAGTGGTGGTCATGCTGCAATAGTGATTAAACAGACACCAGCATGGGACCAAAGTGGTGGTCATGCTGCAATAATGATTAAAATAGACACCAACATGGGATCAAAGTGGTGGTCATGCTGCAATAGTGATTAAAATAGACACCAGCATGGGATCAAACTGGTGGTCATGTTGCAATAGTGATTAAAATAGACACCAGCATGGGATCAAACTGGGGATCATGCTGCAATAGTGATTAAACAGACACCAGCATGAGACCAAAGTGGTGGTCATGCTGCAATAGTGATTAAAATAGACACCAGCATAGGATCAAAGTGGTGATCATGCTGCAATAATGATTAAAATAGACACCAGCATGGGATCAAAGTGGTGGTCATACTGCAATAGTGATTAAACAGACACCAGCATGGGACCAAAGTGGTTGTCATGCTGCAATAGTGATTAAAATAGACACCAGCATGGGACCAAAGTGGTGGTCATGCTGCAATAGTGATTAAAATAGACACCAGCATGGGATCAAAGTGGTGGTCATGCTGCAATAG
The DNA here is from genome assembly GCF_019279795.1 of Protopterus annectens. Taxonomy (NCBI): domain Eukaryota; kingdom Metazoa; phylum Chordata; order Ceratodontiformes; family Protopteridae; genus Protopterus; species Protopterus annectens. The sequence goes on from NC_056732.1 coordinate 1,656,909,683, forward strand.
TGATTAAAGTAGTGGTTGTAACTGCAGCTTCTTTAGTAAAACACCAGCAGATATTATGGGTTTAAGCTTCTGGCAGTGTAAACCTTGTAAAGACATAGAAAGGGTGAAAGCATCATTTATACTTAATATTGATTTAGCCATCCCACTATAAATTAAAAGTATGTTAAACTTGTAAGCCATGTACAGAAATCATTGAATAAACAAGTCAGTTGTCTTTTTTCTCATAAAGGCTATGATATAATCAGAGCTGGATCAGAATCAAATGGGGCCTGGGGCAGGGTAATGCTCTGCCCCCTCCCACAGCTGTGCCAATATCCTATTACTTGGTCGCCTCTCTCCATTTACAAGAAAAAGAACTGTTCCAACCTGTTACTGTGCACACTATTTTCTTTTTTAATTTTACAATAATCAGATTTGTTTTTAAAATCATTATTTCATGTTTTATAGCAAAACACTGATATCTGCTAAGCAAAATACAGTCTCACATTGAAAACAGACTTAGCCTGAGCAACAACAAACCTTTCTTCCCTTGAAACTCACATTTACTGAAAATGCATCTGGCAACCTATTAGACTACAAGAGATGTGCTAGGGTTTATAGTTAAACAGCATATCATGAAGCACTAAATGTAGTGGCTATGAGAAAGGTGTAAAAAATTCAATGCACAAATGAGTAATGCATTGGCAAACAGCTTGGGACAGCCCACTGGATGCAAATATCCCTTTTTCAGGGCTATTCGAGGAGCACTGTCTGGTGAAGTGACATAGAGTTACACAGTAAACAAATGAAGGATAGAGGAATCAAACCATGCCCTGCCAAAGCAGCCCTAACAGCTTATAGCCTTAACCAAATGTAAAAGAAACAGCTTACACCTCTAGCTATGTATTCTTGGGAACCGGTGCACACTTCTTCAAGGATGAAGTAGAATATAAACAATAATGGCAGTCGCACAATAAAACCACAAATTTATTTTGTAAAACGACACAATCATTTTAGCGCTTTCACCTGTATACACATCAGGCTTCCTCAAATCTAACTGTTATTTTATTTCAAACAAGTTTAAATCACTTTTTTGGCGCCAAAAAAGACATACATGTAATTTAAAGGTATATCACCTCTAAAAACTAAAAACCTTTAACACACTGTTAAAAACCATTAACACACTGTTAAAAATTGATCACTAAATATTACCCAATGCATAAATTAATTCATTCAAATATCATATTCATATATAAATGCTTTCATATATCATATATACATATTCAAATAAAATAGATTATAACATAGTAGTGTTGAGTATATATTCAAAAAAAATAAATATATGTAAACATATTTAAATGTGTATTAAACAAATAAATACTTGTAAAATAGTATATGTATGTACAAAATATGTTGTGCATATAAATTCTTATTTCATTTTGTACTTCAGTAAAGGTTTTATAGAAATATTGTCGTTCAACCCAGGGAGTGTGGAGGCATCTATATATAGTTGCCACCACATTTCCCGAAAAAATAAAAATCCTTTACTATCACCTCCCCTGGGGTCCGACTTAATGTCTATAATACCAAATGTAAATCTATGCTCTTTTCCAAACTGATTAGTATGTCTGCAAAGTGCACTCTTTTCATCACCTTTTTTAATGCAATACATGTGGTCGTAAATTCGCTTATTAAAATGCCTCTCAGTCTTTCCAATATAGAAAGCTGGGCATGCGCCACACAGTGCAATATACACCACATATTTTGTTCTACAATTTCCATGTTGGAATTTTATATTTGACCTTGTGATATTTTTCAATTTTACTTCTTCTTGATTGTAAATCAAGTAACAATAATTACAATTCTCACATCTATATGTGTTTGTAGGTACATTAATTATCCTAATAGGTCCCTTCTCTAAAATTCTTTTGAGATTAGGGCCCATTTTGTTAACAAATGTTGGTGGTCTGTTCCCTACTATATTTGAAACATATGCATCAGTTTGAATAATGTTCCAATTGTTTCTTATAATATCTTTAACTTTAAGAGTATGTGGTCCATATTCCAAGATGCATGCCCTACTTAAATTATTTGGCCTTAAGTTTGAATTTTTCTTTAAACAACAGTTGTAAAAGTTCCTATGTGCTGATCCTAATAAGGGAGTATATTTTGTACCCCACTCCTTCACGACCTGCCTCTTCACTTTCTCCATCATTTTAATATCATATCCTCTGTCCTTAAATAAAGTAGTTATGAAATCAGCTTCTTCCAACATATGTACGTAAGAGGATGTCATTCTTATGGCTCATACTAATTGACCTTTAAAGATATTTCTCATCATAATTTTGGGATGATTGCTTGTAAATTCAAGATAACTATTAGAAAAAGTTGACTTCCTATATATTCTGGATGAAAATTGATTATTGTCTTTAAAAATAAACGTATCGAGGTACGCCAAACCTGTTTCATTATATGAAAAAGTAAATTTTAAGAATTCACTACTAGAATTTAAATAATTTAAAAATTGATGTAGGTATTCATCAGTACCTTCCCATAAGATATAAATATCGTCCAGGAAGCGAGAATAGTATTTGATATTTTTATAAAATTCACTTTGAAATATAGTCGACTCCTCCCAATCTAGCATGACTAAATTAGCAAACACAGGGGCGCAAGCTGCCCCATAGCTACACCTCTTTTTTGCCTAAATATTTCCCCTTCATAATAGATATAATTATGGCCAAGGACTATACTCATTAAGTCCATAATGAGACAAATATTGTCCCACTCTAAATCTACATGTTTTCTCAAACTTCTTACAAATGATTCTAGTCCCTCAGTTTTTGGAATGCATGTAAATAAGTCAATTACATCTATTGTAACAAATTCAGGCACCAGTTTACATAATTTGTCTTTCAGGCAAGTTTCGCATGACAAACATTCATCGGAACTTACTGACAACCCTTGTTGCCAGTAGGTTGGTTTTGAGTAACAACAGTACATTGGAGAATTTGGCAAAGTTGCCGGGTATTCCGAATGGGCAAGGAGAAAGGAGAAATGGAACTCATTCTATTGATTTGCCATCTGGTTTACAAACGAATGAACTTAGAAACGTTAGCAGAGGTGGTTTTTTGGACTATACCTTTGATTTTTCTTTTTTGGATACTGACGATGAGATCAAAAGGTTAGGTTCTAAACCTAAAAGAAACGCTCCACTGAGAACATATGCTCAGACTGTAAAAGATCATGAAAACCGAAGTGGAAGTCCACAGGTAAGACATAGAAAGGGCAGTATTGACCAAGTTGGTAATGTAAATAAGTTGAAGTCATTTTTAGATAAAAACTGTGGCTTTGACCAAGATAAAATTGCTGATATAAATTCTGATAGTTTTGTACCTAGGGGGTCATTAAAGGATATTATTTATTTATTTGGAAAGAAACTCAACACAATTAATTCATTAAAATTGGACAATGCATATTTAAATAAATGTATTAGTAGTAACATTATACCAAAGGGGTTGAGATTTTTTAAACAACCTATGGGTATTGTTATTAATGAAAACGTTATTAATGAATTTAATTCATTCTTTGATAAGTGTGGGATTGAGTATATTCAACTGTTAATTAAACATAATGATGAAAAATTAATTAAATGTATGCAGGAGGTTGAGAAATTAAATGAAGTGATTTTAAATGATTTATTGTTCCCAATGGGAAAGGTTGTACATAAAACAATTTAACATTGCTGAATCTAATTCTCAAAAAGCTTTTGAGAGAAAAAGCAATAAAATGAAAAGGGACATTCAACAATATAGTAAAGGTCATACATATATATGGAGACAGGACATTAATGATGGTTCTGAACAAATGTATTATGCAAAGGATGGTGAATGTAGTTATGAACATACACGTTATGAAAAGTATGGTGAGCACAATCAGTTTGATAGGAATCCCCATTTTTGGAAACACAGTCAGATAGGCAGGACCAAGGACTGAAAATGGGGAGGGAATTGGAAAAACTTTCAATGACAGCTATAGATATGAATGGAAAACCTAAAGGAAGTGTGATTTTGGCATATGATACAAGGAATGATGAGATGAATAGTGAAATACAAACAGATATTGTCACCACAGGGGTTACTAATAGTTATAAAAAATGTAATATTTATAATTATACGGATAAGGAACTAAGTGTCTTTCATTTTAATCTGTTTGCTAAAGGTTTTAAGTACATTCCGACAACCAATTTCAAATTGGTAGACAATATCAGTCAAGTTAAATTATATACTAGGAAATTAAACCTTGCTGTTAGGTTTAATACCGATAAAGAGGATACAGAATTAAATGAGGACAATGGCTCTTGGACACTAAAAAAGAACAGCACATTTATGCCTGTAAACCATCCAACGGTAGCTATTTATGAAAAGTCTGTTGTCCAACAGATATACCAGTTGAACAACAAACTTAGAGGTAAGAAAAGAAAAAGTAAACTTTCTAGAGAAGAAGAGACAATTTTAACAGAATTAAGAAATGATAGGTACTGTATGAGTGATGAAGCCCGACAAAGGGGGCGGTGTAGTCATATATGATCAGTTAAATTATTCTTCTAAGATATTTGATATATTACACTCTACAGAGAATTATGAAGTGGTTTCATTAAATGAAGTTAATTTAGCTTATAGAAAAATTAATATGCATATTGAGGAATTTTTAATAGATAAATGTATTGATTTGCATATATATAATTTTTTAAAAGTAGAACATCTAGTAATGGCTACATTAGTAGGTATTCCTAAAATCCACAAAAACATAAATGATTCACCATTCAGACCAGTCGTCTCAGGAAGCAGATCTAAAACCTTCCCATTAGGGGTGGCTATTGACACTATGCTAAAATCTATATATGAAGGAATTCCCCATTTAGTGAAAGATTCCTGGGAATTTCTTGCCCAGTATCCTATTACATCATTTAAGGATGGTATTAAATTTGTTACAATAGATGTAATTGATTTATTTACATGTATTCCGAAAACTGAGGGACTAGAATCATTTGTAAGAAGTTTGAGAAAACATGTAGATTTAGAGTGGGACAATATTTGTCTCATTATGGACTTAATGAGTATAGTCCTTGACCATAATTATATCTATTATGAAGGGGAAATATTTAGGCAAAAAAGAGGTGTAGCTATGGGGGCAGTTTGCACCCCTGTGTTTGCTAATTTAGTAATACTAGATTGGGAGGAGTCGACTATATTTCAAAGTGAATTTTATAAAAATATCAAATACTATTCTCGCTTTCTGGATGATATTTATATCTTATGGGAAGGTACTGATGAATACCTACATCAATTTTTAAATTATTTAAATTCTAGTAGTGAATTCTTAAAATTTACTTTTTCATATAATGAAACAGGTTTGGCGTACCTCGATACGTTTATTTTTAAAGACAATAATCAATTTTCATCCAGAATATATAGGAAGTCAACTTTTCCTAATAGTTATCTTGAATTTACGAGCAATCATCCCAAAAGTATGATGAGAAATATCTTTAAAGGTCAATTAGTACGAGCCATAAGAATGACATCCTCTTACGTACATATGTTGGAAGAAGCTGATTTCATAACTACTTTATTTAAGGACAGAGGATATGATATTAAAATGATGGAGAAAGTGAAGAGGCAGGTAGTGAAGGAGTGGGGTACAAAATATACTCCCTTATTAGGATCAGCACATAGGAATTTTGACAACTGTTGTTTAAAGAAAAATTCCAACTTAAGGCCAAATAATTTAAGTAGGGCATGCATCTTGGAATATGGACTACATACTCTTAAAGTTAAAGATATTATAAGAAATAATTGGAACATTATTCAAACTGATGCATATGTTTCAAATATAGTAGGGAACAGACCAACTTTTGTTAACAAAATGGAACCTAATCTCAAAAGGATTTTAGAGAAGGGACCTATTAGGATAATTAATGTACCTACAAACACATATAGATGCGAGAATTGTAATTATTGTTACTTGATTTACAATCAACAAGAAGTAAAATTGAAAAATATCACAAGGTCAAATATAAAATTCCAACATGGAAATTGTAGAACAAAATATGTGGTGTATATTGCACTGTGTGGTGCATGCCCAGCTTTCTATATTGGAAAGACTGAGAGGCATTTTAATAAGCGAATTTATGACCACATGTATAGTATCAAAAAAGGTGATGAAAAGAATGCACTTTGCAGACATATTAACCAGTTTGGAAAAGAGCACAGGTTTACATTTGGTATTATAGACATTATTAAGTCGGACCCCAGGGGAGGTGATTGTAAAGGATTTCTATCTTTTTGGGAAATGTGGTGGCAATTATATACAGATGCCTCCACACCCCCTGAATTAAACGACAATACTTCTATAAAACCTTTATTGAAGTACAAAATGAAATAAGAATTTATATGCATAACATATTCTTTATACACACATATATTATTTTCATAAGTATTTACTTGTTTAATACACATTTAAATATGTTTACATATATTTATTTTTTTCTGAATATATACTCAACACTACTATGTTATGATCTATTTTATTTGAATATGTATATATGATATATGAAAGCATTTATATATGAATATGATATTTGAATGAATTAATTTATGCATTGGGTAATATTTAGTGATCAATTTTTAACAGTGTGTTAATGATTTTTAACAGTGTGTTAAATGTTTTTAGTTTTTAGAGGTGATATACCTTTAAATTACATGTATGTCTTTTTTTGGCGCCAAAAAAGTGATTTAAACTTGTTTGAAACAAAGTAACAGTTAGTTCTGAGGAAGCCTGATGTGTATACATGTGAAAGCGCTAAACCGATTGTGTCGTTTTACAAAATAAATTTGTGCTTTTATTGTACGAGTGCCATTATTGTTTATATTCTGCTTCATCCTTGAAGAAGTGTGCACCAGTTCCCAAGAATACATAGCTAGAGGTGTAAGCTGTTTCCTTTACATTTGGATATACAGTTGTAGCGAACGCTTCATTTAGCTTATAGCCTTAGTCATTGGAGATAAGTATCAGGCAGACTGTTGTAACCTCACATGCATTTCACAGTTGTGTGCCTAAAAAACAAGCTAAATTAAAAATGCATGTTTTCAAACTGTGCACCCCCACCACCGCACACATTGTTAGGACCATGCATAAGTGCACACGTTCTTTGATTCACCTTCCTCCTGATTATTTTTGTTTAATACGGCAACATTTGTTAGAGTGTGTTTTAAATTTGTAGTTTTGAACATTTTTTCCAGTAAGCAGTGAAACAATAAGTATGAACCAATAATGATTAAAGTTCCCCACATCAGAACATTTCAACCATAAAAAATAAAACTGCTGTGATTCTAATCTATCAATATCTGTACTGAACAATTATGATCAATTTATCATCTGTGTATGGGTCTACTTCACTTCACTGAAATCCCATTTCACTGACATTCATTTCACTGAGACCAAATCACCTAAAGTTCAAATTAGTGAAAAGTCATTTTACTGAATCTCATCTCACTGAATTGTAAGCTATAGACTTGATGTGGCAGTGTGTAGAGTAGTGTGAGGCAAGTAAAGGGTATACGCCATTATGAAAAAAGAACAACCAGCCAGTGAATCCACCAATAATTTATTAGAAAAGAACTGTAAAAACTTTTAGCTTAGCTCTAACATCTCGACTCAACCCACAAGCCTTCAAGGAGTAAAAGCATATCAGAAAAACTTGCCTCATATACTATGTTCAATTAAACAATCAATTAATTAAATCAGATATTTCCAATTTAGCTCTTAAGTCCATATGGATGCAAAGTATTAAATTTCAGAATGTAAAGGGATTCCTTTGTCAAAAGCCGTTTTTTTTAAAGACATTCATCAAACACTGATACGTTAACTTTCTCTAGTATAATACCCTGTAATCCTTCACTACTGCTGTTATGAAAATATTTAAAATGAGTAGCTACAGAGCTTTCTTCTTTCTTATTATTAATGCCTCTTATATGCTCAAGTATTCTAACTTTAAATGCCCTCTTAGTCTCTCCAATATAAAACAAATCACAAGGGCATTTAAGTGCATATATAACTCCCTCTGTATTACAAGTAAAACTACAACATGTATCAAATGGAATATGATTAATGTTAACAAACTTACATGCTTTACATTTGTTACAACAAAATGTGCCTAGCGGTAATATGTTTCGATTAATCCTTGAAGCAGGGATACAAAACTTCCCCTTAACAATGACGTTTTGTATATTTCTACCCCTTCTGTAAGAAATGCCTAATCTAGCATTTAACCAGGAAGAAACATTTTTCAAAGAGCACAAAGAATTCCAAAAATATTTCACTTCTTTAATAATTTCAGAACTAAAACATCCAAATGTAGTAACAAAATAAATAGACTCAGGAGATTCTTTTCCATTAGTCTTATATGGAACCAACATCTGTGAGTTAGTATGTGGGTTTTTTATAACAGAGCCAGAACATAATTTCTTCCAGCTTCTTTCTATCAAACTTCTATTATAACCCCTCTACTCAAACATATCCACAGTTGCTTTTAATTCTTTTCTTAAATCCCCAGTATTATTACATATTCTGGATACCCTTAATATCTCACCATATTGAAGTGCTTCCAAAGTATGAGTCGGATGGCAGGTATCTCTGTGCACAAATTGTGTACCTTGATCAAATTTTCTATGAACAGTACTGTGTAAAACAGTCCCATTAATAATACTCAATTGTGCATCCAGAAATGGAATACATGTTCCTACTAACAAACCATCAAATTGTAAATCAAATCTATTAACAATGTAGTGAGTGAGTAAATTGCTCAACCATTTCTTGACCACCCTGGGCAATAAAAATTAAATCGTCAATATATCGAAAATACCTAACCACATACTGATGAAAAAAAATGTACTTTTATAAATATATTCTGATTCAAAAAGACCCATACTAAGGTTAGCGTACATGGGGGCAAAGGCAGCCCCCATGGCCGTACCTTGTTTCTGACTGTAAAGAATATTATTAAACTCAAAAAAGTTTTTAGAAAGACAGAAATGTATTAGATCTATAACATATTCTGTAACTGGAGAAGTTCCTAGGAAAAATCTAACTGCCTCTAGGCCAAATGCATAGCCAATATTAGTATATAAGCTCTTTACATCTATTGTGAAAAAATACATTTCACTATTCCATTGTATATCACTAATTTTATGTAAAAAATCATATACATCTCTGATGTAAGAAGGAAGTTTATATACTGCAGAACATTTATATGCCATTAAAATAGTCACACTATATGCCATTATCCCCACTATAGTGTAACCTGGAGTTAGTATATATAGTTGGGGGGAGTGGGGCACAGCCCTCCACTTAATTTGGTTTTATATTGTCTGGTTTCTGTTATGAGGATAAATGAGTAGTTTTTAAGTTGTAGAAGGAGATAGGATTTACTTTTGTGAGTTTGTTTGTCTTTGGTTTCCCATTTAGTCTTGTGAAATATAGTATTGTAAGCTGTCAGTGCAATGAGATTCAGTGAAATGATGTTTTCATTGTTGTGAACTTTAGGTGATTTGGTCTCAGTGAAATGAATTTCAGTGAAATGGGATTTTGGTGAAGTGAAGTAGACCCCTGCGTACACACCCCATGTCTGATTGTGATAAAATAGTCACAGTAAAGTATTCTACTTTGCTTTACAGGAATGCACACTAGTCCTGAAAGACAGACTAATGACTTTAACTTTATCAACTCAACAGGGTCAGTCACTTTTATCCACAGACTCCCAAATGCACCAGTTATAGCTATATTGTTGATTGCATCCTTCTCAGATATCTGTGTAAAAAAAAAATAAAAATAGAGTAATGACCAAAGTCACAAATTTCAAATTTGTTCCACAGAAACACACGGTAACCAACGTATTTTGATTTAATTCACACAGACACACTAGTCCAGCAAAGCAAGATTAAAGACTGTTTAACATGACAGGAAGAGGATAGGAACATAAGATGCATTCATCCACAGATAGCTCCCACCCCCACCAGCAGTTATAACACTTTGTTGACATTGTACACCCCTTATTGCTGTGAAGAAATAAATTCCATGTATTTTTTTCTGTAGCATTGAATGAGCTATGTGAAATTGTATAAAGATTACTAGCAAAATACTATAAGACCCAGCCACTTGTAGCACAGTCTAAACAGAAATGCATTTATGAGAGGATAAGAAATATTAACACCTGATAATGTGTACCAAGTCAATAACCCAATCTTTGCAGAAGTAGAAGCCATGCAATAATTCTACATTAATGAAAACTATTATTAATGCAGAAGTTGCTGTTGGCAAACAACTTTGCATTTCAGTGCTTCAGCTACAAATGCAGTGCCTGCTGCACTTGAAGAAGGAATTGCTTATGTTGCATTAAAAACTGGTGTGCTGATGATATTGGACAAAAACTTCCAGAACTAGATCAGATATGCAATAAGGGATGTCTGATGAACAACAACAAGTTAATACTTACTAAGCATGTAGTTCTGGAGACCATTAAGAAGCCTATCCCAAATTCCCAAATGCTCCAAAACACTGTCTGAATAAGTAACTTGCTCAATGTCACACAGTAGGCAAATGAAGGTAGAAAGATTCAAACCTTGCACCCTTGCCACAGGAAACAACTCTTTAATAAGTTGGAGCTTTAGTCCTTTGCACTAACTACCAGAATAACAGCTTTTAACTAAAAGCAGAAATCTTTTGCAGTCCAGTCCTGCAGAGAAGACTGCATCACAGTAATGTGCAATAGACTTGGCATATGAAACGGTAAACTTTTCCCTTAAAACTAATTTAGTGAAATGTGTCTGGCTATCCATTAAACTACAAAAGATATGCTGGGATTCATACTCAAATAGCATATATGGAAGTACTAATAAGAAACTATGTGACGGGTGCAGGAATTCAAAAAGACTAATGTATAGCACATTTGCTAGCAGCCTGGGATAGCCCATTGGACACAAGTGTCCCTTTTCGGGAACAGCCTAGGAGTACTGAAGGTAAAGTAACTTGGTCAGTCACAAAAATGACAAATGAAAGCTAAGAGAATACATCCTTGGACTGCAGAAAGCAGCTGTTTTACAGTTCATAGCCTTACTCATCTGCATTAAGTGGTAGATAAACTGTTGTAACCCAAACACAATGCATTTCATACCTGCCTGCCTGAAGAGGAAAAACCTTTTTAAAAATGTATTCATAGTCAAAATACTTCATGCTGTCCAATTTATTCACAGTTAATATTCACAGTCAACATTCAAAAGAACAAGGAAACCAAGAATCACATCCAAAGAACATGGCTCATATTAATTACCTTCCTTTACACCATAAATGCTTTGCTTTTCAGGGAACAATTGAGCATACTAGCCCAAAAGCACTGTCTGGTTAAGTCATTTGTTCAAGGATAAGGCATAAAAGCAGAGATGTTAGGCAGATTAAAAGCTGGTGTGAAGGATTAAGTCCACTGCTTCATGCTCCTAAGGTACAGAGTTTGACTCTCTCAAGTCAGGTACGTATGTAGGGCATTACACACACACACACACACACACACACACACACACACACACACACACACACACACACACACACACACACACTCTCACATACCTCTTGGCATTACTAGTACCAGTTCCTGCATTGCATCTCTCTCGTTGTACTAGTTTGCATAAGAAAGCTGAACTAAACCGTACTTGTTCATTATGAGTGCCAAACATCTCTCAGAAATACTACCTGGGGTGCTTGTGTCATGTTGAACTAAACGCTGGATGCTCCTGTATCTCTCTCAGTGCTTGTTGTCATATTATTTGAACTAAATTAAAAAAAAAACAGCTGAGCTAATAAATCTATCTCCCATTTGTGCTGAAGTGCAAATCTCCTGCCATTCCCTAAATTTTTGCATTTGCTCAGCTCCAGTCCCTGTCATTGGTTGATGAGATTGGAGCTGGCAAAGCAGGAAATATTTTAAAGAGCCAATACCAGGAAAACTGGGCAGCATGTTTTTTTTTTTTTAATCAGGCAGTATTTGTTTTTTTTTTTTTGTTTTTTTAATTAATACGAGCCACCCAGCAACACTGAGCCCTAGGCAGCAGCCTAGGTCACCTTCTGCTGGATCCATTCTTACATACAATGACAATAGAGTCTCATGAAACCACATTCCTGTAACATTACTTGCCATCTGCAATCTCATTTCTGCAGACAATTTTCAGCCTGTTATGAATGCATCAAATTTAAAGCTTGTAAGCAATAAGTGCATTGTCTTTGATCATATCTGATTGTCCGTTCAAGACATGTTTTGTGAAGTCCAATAGTATAAACCCAAATATTCAAACTGGAACACATCAAGTGGTTAATTAACTTGCCCTGAGGTTTTGTGACCTCATAATTAATTATATTAGTTTATAGACTGCACAGGTTGAAGCTACCTGCATGAGGATTGTGCAGAATTTTGCTCAGTGTGAAAACTCTTTTGATTACTTCCTTTTCAACCACTTGGAATCATCTATTCATAATTCACCAAAAAGCCATTAATTCTGAAGTCCCATGTTTACCATTTTGTATTCTGACTCTGTCTAATGGTTGCGGCTTAAAACTGCGAACTCAAAAACACATTTGGTGTCCATCTACTAAAATATCAGGCTGATAAACTGTCATGTACCTGCTGTTCGATATCTCAATCAGAATTGTAATTACTGCACCAGTGAACCTATATTTGAAACGTTACAGTAATAATGAGTATACATGCAGTTAAAGGACTGTTAAAATTAAGTTGCATTTTCTGCAGAAGGCTATTTTCATGAAAATGCACAAAAAAAAAATATATATATATATATATATATATATATATATATATATATATATATATATATATATATATATATATATAAAATCTAAAACCCTGGGTGAAGGGCAAGCCTCCTATGCTCCATGTGGTAGTGGTATTGCCCTTGTATCTCTTCATTAAAATAGCCTATTCATAGGTTGTACACTTTAGTTAAGTATGGAATAGTTTTTAATCTGTAAATATTGCATTTGGTTTGTTCTTTTGATTTCTCTTGTCTGTTGTTTTTGTAACAAGGATGTGACTAAAAAGGCCCCAGCAGTGCAGTTTAGCTAGTCATACAAATAAATAAATTACATAATCTGTTCCTTATTACTGTCATCATCCATACCCATCTCACATTCTTATACTAATACTTCATCCATAATCTCCAGTCTGACCATATGTCGTCTCATAATCTCTCTTTTTTCTGAATAGCACTCTTCACAGATTACGTATTCACTAATTTATTTATCAAGGTCTGTATTCCCTAATTTAGTTGAAGAATTTCGTTTTACCTCTCAGTCCTTCTTCACTGTTCTAACTTTTTCATTCTCTAATGCTTCCTTGACCTACTAGATAACTTTTCCCCCTATTCCTAATGTTCATATAACAGGCTATTTTTAATTCCTCTCCTCAACTCTTTGATGTTCTGTAATCTCTTTTCATTCACTCCTCTACAAATACATCCCTCTGTATACCCTCGCTTTTCACTTACAACTCCCCTTACCTTACATCTTTATAGTTAGTTATTTCCTACACCTTCGTCTTATATTACTACACAACTTCATTACTCTTATTACTGGATCTTTACTGAACCCTTTTGTTCTTCTCCTGTCATAAATTCCTCAAACATTTCCGCTATTGCGATCAGTGTGCCTCATAATAAATGGAAGGGCAATTATCTCTAGCCAAAGTCTCTCAGCATAATACACTTTCTAGCCCAGTGCAGATCTCATGAAATACACTAAGGTAAGATCACAGCTGTAAGATGCATCTGTTATCTCTACCCTTCCAAAGTCTCTGAGAAGATGAAAACCAAACTAAAAATATTCTCTCCCTTTGTTAGGATTTCACAATTTTTCAAATCAAATTCCTCACAAAGATGCATTCTCTTTTCTTGTTTACTACAGATGTAGACACTTTTCAGCTCATTGCTGAGAGATATTATGGATGGTGCAGTGGTAGCATTGTCGGCTCACAGCAAGAGGTTCTCTGGCTTGATTCTTGGCTGGTATGCCTTCTGTGTGGAGTCTGCATGTCCTCCCTGTGTTCATGTCAGCACCTTCCACTTGCTCTGGTTTCCCATTTACACATGTCACAAAGACATGCATCTAGAACTTTTCTCCCTGGGCCTCTGCTGAAAATTGTCTTTGTTCCAAGTCAGACATTCCCTGTTAACAAATGTTAAATAAATATTAAAGACTTTCTATACTATAGCTCTTTTCTACTTCATCCTTATTCTGCCCAACTTAAGAGCCCGCGGTGGTGCAGCGGAAGCATTGTTGCCTCACAGCAAGAGGTTCTCCCATTCAATTCTCAGCTGGAGCGCCTTCTGTGTGTCGTCTGCATGTCCTCCCCTCGGTTGAGTGGTGTTCGAAAGACGTGCGTAAATGGGCGTGCCTTCGTTGAAGTTGGGCATCGGGCTGGCACCTCAGCACCATAAAAATCTACTGCCAATCATTAGCGGACCAGAGTTCCGCTGTGGCGACCCCTAACCGGGAAAAGAAGAACAACAACAACCGTCCTTTTTTTGCTGAATCTATTGACCTGTATGCAATAATTAACAGCCATGGATCTCCTGCATCTCCACCCACTGCAACTTAAGGACCAGCATTTTAGCAAGGCCTTCTTTACCCTCCTCCTCTTCATTCTGTCCAACAATGCACTTCATCCAATCAAAGCATGCATGCCAAGACACTTTCTCCTTTACTTTGTTTGTCCTTAATCTATAGATTGTAAATCCTTGTAACATTATAGCCCAGTCAATGTTGAATGTAGTCAGTGTTTCAGTTATGTCTACAATATTAATGTCACTTTCTAAAAGCAAATATCTGTAGCTGGCTTATTTTGTTATCAGTTTTCCTGGCATTGCTTAGCATTACCTTTCAGTCACTGATGTTTCCCTTTCTTCTTTACTGCTTCTTACCAGTTTTATCTCCCATCCCACCCCTTACACTTCTTCATTGACTTTACTAGCCTTGTTCTTATCCTCCACCCATTTCAGTTTGAAGTGAAACCTGTTCTAATATACTCCCCCTGCCCTTCTTCCAGAACTTGCATCCCATATACAATTAGGCACAAGTAAGCTTCTAGTACACAAGTCCTGATTCTCCTCTGTACTTCACAACCCCCCAGTACTCTGAAGTCATACTGTCTGGTGTCTGTCCTGGTCTCTTAACCCCCATTAAAACTACATTACTCTTTCTTTTCTTTATACCTGTTTGTGGTACAGACATCAGAATTGAAATGTTTAGTAACTGTTTCAACCTTCCTGAAGAGCTCCTATACCACCTCTACCCTCTGGATTGGTATATCTGCTTTGTTGTCTGTGTGTCTATTTTTCTTATACATGCAATCACATACGGTCTATCTCTTTCATTCACTTGCCGGTTATCTTTTTATAAGGACTGTTTTATTCTAAGGTAATCCTCATTTAAATCAGCTCTTTCCAGTTTAAGGCCCTCTTAATCTCTCTTGTAAAGGAATCCATCAGTATTGTGACACATCCCTTCTCTGGAATGGGCCTTATTCCTTAATCTTCAATGTCTCTTCATCATTATCTCCTGATGTTCATTGTTTCACCATTTTCCTTCCGAGGCCTTTTTATTTTCAGAATTTCCCATACATTCTTGGAACATTTCTGTAGTCACTCCACTGCTCTTTCTGCCACACACATTTTGTTTAATGTCTCCATTCATTCTCTAAAAACCTCCACATGCACCCTCAATTCCACTGTTTCTATTTATTTCCTCTATTACTCTACCACCCTGCCCATTTTTATCCCATGTCTCTTCTTTTTCATTTGCCCCCAGTGCTTCATGGCTTACTGCCTCTCTCTATCATTCTTTGCTGCTTAACTGGTTTATGCTTACACAAACTTGTCTTTGATTTTATCTGTTTTAGTCTCACTATAGCAAACACATGGTTTGCAGTAATATTTCATGCATCCTCACTTCTTCAATTGAGCTCAGTCTCCTTCAAACTCAACATTCTACCTTTAACTCCACAGGCCATTGTATGGTCTAATGTTCTCCACCTCTTATCTGTCTTAAATTTGAATGTCTAACATCATCTCACTCTGAATGCCTGACCAAATGATCAAAGTCAACAAACCTGGACTTTCTCCTTCCAATTTGACAAGTATATGTCATTTGTACTTTCCTCTCTAAAGATCAAAAGAAGACAGCATCTTTCATGTAAAAGTAGTCCAATAGCAAACCATAACACAACAGCAGTACTGGAAGAAATGACACTACAAGAAAAGTATCACTAGCTTGAACCGTATAAATGCAACAGTACAATAAGCAATATTTTATCTGCCTGTCAGTTGTTCTGTCCGTAGGAGGCTCTATTTCCTGCATACTGTACATAAACTGCAGAATAATCAAGGTAAAACCATGTTATGGTCTGGCTACTGAGCAGGCCACTGTGTTTAGTTGCTGTAACTCAGATGCAGAGAACATATTCACTGAAACACTGACACTGAGATATGTGAGTTCAGGGGAGGCTGGGTCCTGGGAAGCCTAATATACTTACATCTATTCTTCTAGGAACAGGCAATGACAAATCACTCTGTTTTGCTGATTATAAAACAAGATGAGGTGCCTGTTCTGCTGTGCTGTAAGCATTCATAGATCTTACAGACACTTTCATTAGCTGAATGCTTCACTCTAGCATGAACAACTACAGTTTTTATTTAGAGTATAGCAGCAACACAGGATGGTGCTTGTAGTTTCATGTCTCAAATATTGTGCAGTAAACAGCTATAAATAGAGTTCAGCATTCACTACTCACATCCTACACACACACACACACACACACACACACACACACACACACACACACACACACACACACACACACACACACACACACACACGTAAGTTCATGCATTATCTTCTGGTAATAGTAAAGCTCATCATTCATATATTTGTTTATTTTTAAGTAGTATGTTAAAGGGAATACCCTTTATTGTTTCTACTTGATAAAGTGATATTGTAAACAAAGTAATAGCATCAGCAATGTTTCAGCAGTTTCCACAGCCAAAGGAAAGATTAGTCACCCCAGGGGAATCAAATATATGTCAGCATGGGAGGACAGGGTTAACAGACCATGTTGCTTTGACAAGGATGGTCTGCACCTGTCCCTCCCCAGGCTTTCAGATATTGACTAAAACTTTATCCACCCCCTTAGAGCCATTTTTAGGCAATGACTAAATAAAGAAAATACCAACATAGCAAAAAAGACTCAAAATGTGTTACTGATGAATTCTAAGAGCCTAAACAAAAAACTCCACACCCTACAAGTTGTCCTCTGTATGGACAATATAGACATCTATGCCATTACCGGGACTTGGTTCAAAGCCTTAGAAAGTACTCCATCAGAGTAAGGTCTGTGGAGCTTTTTTTCCCCAGGACTCCCATGAAAACAGGTTCTTATTACGGTGTCTTCCACACATTTAGACCAACAACAGCACAGACAGGGACTACAGGTGGAGGTGTCTCTATCTGTGTTAGCAACAAACATGCCTACAGGTTGGTCAAACAGGATAATGCCATGAAGTTCATCTACGTGCAGGTCACCTTTGATAAGGTCCCTTACCATATCCTAGCTAGCTGTAGGTCATCATCTATGCCCCAAGAGTCTCACAACTCTTACCTAGAGCTACTAGAAGCAATCACCATCCAACCAAATAACCTGTTCATGGTTGTCTTAAAATTCCCCTCTATAGACTGGGATACATACAGTACCTCAAACTCCCAGGCACAATGCTTCCTGGACTTTATTAACATGAACATTCTGGACCAGATAGTGCGCACTCCATTCAGAGGATCTAATGTACTTGATCTGGTACTCACCAACATGAGAGAGGATTACCCCCTGTGTCACGTCCTTACTGGTGAGGTTGGATCACAAAGCTGTCTCCTTCGAAATAAAATTCAACTTGGAAAACCCAACTAAACCTGTAGCAGTTAGGAACTATTTCAAGGCAAACTACTTCCTATTAAGGGATAGTCTGTTATCCCTAACCCCAAGACCACAGCTACCTTTACAGAATTATTCACAGAAACCCTGTATAAACATGTAAATGGCTGCATAGAGGCTTCTGTAACTGTCAGAAGTAAGTCCAAAACCAACACCAAAAACAAACTCCACTGGTGGAATCCTCAACTTAACAAGGTATATAACAAAAGAAAAAAAGTCATGGCCAAAATCAGAAAGCAGAACTTCCATAAAGGAAAGAACTGTCTGATTTGGCTAAAGAAGAAACTGAGAGGACTAATTAAATCTAACAAAGCCAACTACAAGGTCAGGATAACCTCTTATGCTAAGGACAATCACAAGACCTTCTTCAGCTAAGTCCAGAACACACAGCAGTGTGTTGAACTGGTGGTTAACAACATCATCTTCAATGATCATGGAGACATAGCAAATCTACCGGCCAATTAATTCAGCAAAAACTTCACCCCTCACCCCCCAAGCACGCCCCTATGAAATCCCTACTAGCATACTCCCCCTCAACTATTAGCAGGGATGAGGTTCTGTTGGCACTCACTAAGGCCAAAAACACTGTCTCAATGGAACAAGCAATATCCATGGTTGCCTCCTGAATTATCTAAAACATGACCTATCAGGACCACTTGAGGTACTGTTCAACTACAACCTCAAAACAGGTTATACACCAAGTGAAGAGAGGACTACAGTGGTCATCCCTCTTCATAAGGGTGGATCATCATCTGACCCCAAGAATTACAGACCCATCAGTCTGGCAATACTAATATGCAAAGCCATGGAACAAATTAGTATGAAAATGATCCAAAAGGACATTTGCAATCTACAGACACTGGACCCATCCCAGTTTAGCTTTGTTAAGGGAAGGTCATGCCTACGTAACCTGGTTGATTTCTTCAAGAAGGTTACAAAGGCAATGGATGAGGGTAAAAAAGTGCATACCGCATACCTTGAACTGGCCAAGGCATTTAATATAATACTCCACTCCAGCACTGTTGACAAACGCTCCGAACTAGGCATAAATCCCTACATAATATATTGGATTGCTAGCTGGCATACTGATAGGACACAAGAAGTCAAGATTGGTGAGACCACCTCCACTGAAAGACCAGTCACCAGCAGTGTATCTCAGGGCTCCATGCTGGGCCTGCTCCTATTTGGCACCTACTTCTTGAAAGTTAGGGCTAATGTCAAAGGCCTTTGGCTAACCAGGTTTGCAGATGACTATAAATTGGGAGTTATCATAGATTCCCTCATGGCACAAATGACTGGTGCCAAAGCCACGGACTAAAACCCAACACCAAAAAATGTATTATAATTCCTTTTGGGAAATTGTCCACCCAAGTTAATTACTCCATCAATAAAACACCTCTAAGAGTTGATCCAGTAGTCAGGAATCTGGGAACATATGTAGACAGTTATCTGGCCTTTGACCAACATGTAGCAAAGACAGCAAAATAATCTTTCTATGCTGCCTTATAGGTAAGGGTATGGCATCTACGTCCAAGGAAGTTTTAGTACCACTCTACTCAGCCCTTATCAGACCCATCATTGAGCACAATGCCCCTTTTGACAGGTACCATACCAGGAACTTGCAACAGTTGGAATGCCCACAAAGGTTCTTCACCAGGAGAATCTAGGGTTTGAATACCCTGACCTGCACATACTGCCTCAAGGTCTTGTCTCTGTACTCAGTATACTACAGGCTCCTGTGAGTTGATCTATGCCTGGCTTATGAGGCATCCTGAGATCCATCCCTGATGGAGCTTTTGCACATCTGCAAAACAAGCAGCACTAGAAACACTAGATTTAAGGATTTCAAATTCACTTGTTAACATAAATAGAATAAGCTGGAGGTACTGATAGGTGAGTCAAAGTGTCCCTGTGTTACAGAATAGGCTCACCTGTCCATGTGAAAGAAAGTTCATCATTGACCCTGTTCAAATGAAACCTTGACCATTGGATAGAAAATCGGAAATTCATCGCCAGTCTGGCCCCATGTCTCTGATGGACAGAGACCATCAGTAAGTATAGTGTTTCTAAAGTTAACTTCACCCCCTCAAGCCTGTTAGCTACCTCCTTATTAACATATCACCCTCCTAAGAGATACCAAGGTACACAGGGACAAAATTGGGTCGGGATACATAGCTAGGCTTATAAAGACCATAGTGGTCCTTGGCCTAGTAAAAACATATGCACCTATGAAAATAGAGATTTCTACCCCTCATCAGGTGTTTGCCTTTATATATGAACTGTCTTTACCATAAATGGCTCCTCATTTCCAGGACAATCTGGGCAATGATCTACTAACAGGCTATGAGCTAATCAGTAATCCATCCCAGAAATCCTCAGGCATAACATGTAGATTCTTCCGTAGTGGAGAGCAGTCTGTTGATTGGTGTTTCTTTCCTGCACTTTCTCTTTTCAGTTTTGGAAGATAGTCATTTTTTTTTCAGAGCAAGTCACTGCTTATTGGAAGTTGTTGTGCTACTAAGATTATTTGAAGGCCAGTGTTTCACAGCTTGCATTGTCTATTTCTTATTTTTTAAGGAATGTATGCCTTCAGGATATTTTTGAACAGTTACCTTTGACCACAAGGTGATCTTTGGGTGTGAGTAAGCTGGCAGTACATAGGCTGTTTTGGGAGTGGACAGTCAGATATCTCCACAGTATTTAGTCAAACTGACCAATGTCTGAGGATCACCACCTCAGTGCTGGTGATGTCAGCCATGGCAAAAGCGCTAATGTTAAGTGTTGGGTCTTGTTTGATGTGTAGAATCTTCCAGAGACATCACTCATTCCATTCCATACTCTTTAGTTATGTCTGTAAAGGAAAACAAGTTTAGCATCCACAAAAAGATGGAAATTATAACCAGAATTTAGATCTGTAACTCAATGTCCATTCATACATCATGGTGCATGGAAATGCGACAAAGCTGTTTCCCAAAGGAGTTGCTACCACAATAATAATGTGTTGAATGATACTATTTATGTTTTTGTTAAGGAGTGGAACCTAAATAGTTAAGGAAAGTGCCAACTGTATCCTGTTTCTGATGGTGAATGGTGAAAACTACTGTACAAGTTCTAAGTCTCATAAAACACCTTGAGATTTCTTGCAGATGAGAGAGTCATAGATTTCTAAAGGTTTCTGCACATGCATGTAGTACAACTGACAGTTATTACAGTCATTCTTAGTGTGTGTACGAATGACATAAGTTTTAGCATAACAGAGGCCAAAGAGATATGTCTTGAAAACTTTGGTCATGATGCTCACACTGAAAAACACTTTTTTCTATTCTGCATTCTATATAAACCCTAGTGTTTGAAGACTGAAAACAAGGCTGAGATGATGGGACACCTTTGCATGACTCCAGTTTTGATTCTGATTCTAAACGAGTCTATGTATCAACCACTGTAGATAATGTTTTCAACCATTGTTTGTCTTTTTGGCTTTTCCCGGTTAGGAGTTGCCACAGCGGAACTCCGGTCTGCTAATGATTGGCAGTCGATTTTTATGGTGCCAAGTTGCCAGCCCGATGCCCAACCTTCAGTGAAGGCATGCCCATTCACGCATGTCTTTCGGAGGCCACTCGACCTCAGGGAGGACATGCAGACTCTACACAGAAGGCACTCCAGCTGAGAATCGAGCAGGAGAACCTCTTGCTGTGAGGCAACAACGCTACTGCTGTACCACCGCAGATCTACAATTTCAGTTCATGTAAAAACTTCAGAATATGGATGAAGCTGTAAAATTTTATCAGTATGTTCTACAAGGCTTCATAACTAATTGACTCAAAGACCTTTGCCTAGTCATTGAAGGCAATATACATGTTCTCATCCTATCTCTCAAATGTCCATATTTTCACAGTGTCCAGATTTTGTTGCAAGAAAGTCCTTCTGTATTGCACAGCTTATAAACAAAGGGATTGTGCCTAGATCTAGGGATATAATTCTCCTCCTTTACTCAGCTGTCATTAGGCCAGTCATTGAATATAATGTCCCCTTTGGAATATATGAATGCCCACAGAGATACCTCACTAAAAGGACACAAGGCCTAAACAACATGCCCTACATGGACTGACTCAAAGCCCTGTCACTAAACTCGGTATTCTACAGACTGCTAAGAGGTGACTTGTGTCAGTTATACAAGGCATCCTCTGAATCATTACTGATGTATTTACTGCACATTAGCAAGTTAAATGGCATCAGAAATACTTGGACTAGGGCTCTAAACATCTTCTACAACATCAACAGAAAGGTTTGAAGGGACAGGTATATTTCACAGGGGATACCGCCACAGTGGAATAGACTCCCCATCCACATAAAATAAAGTTCATCCCTGCCCATATTCGAGCGCAGTTTAGATCTGTGGATGGAAAACAGAATGTTTAACCCCAAGACTGCCTCCTGTACTACTAATGGACAGAGGCAGCTCCTAAATGCTTTATCCTGTACACTGGTCCCTTCAAATTATCTATAGTATGATCCCAGTTATTCTCATTAGGGGTAATATAGCAATAACCCATGCCTGGGTGTGGGTAATGCTGGATTTACCCACAGTTGGTGTGGTTTGGTCACGAGGGCGAAGCCTGAGTGGCCAAACCAAGAAAACCGTGGATAAATCCAGCATTACCCACACCTAGAAGTGGGTTATTGCTATTATACAATGACATTATTTAAGAAATAAAATAATTATTTTTCTTAAACAATGGCATTGTATAATGCCTCCTAGCTGCCCTTCCACAGTTGTCTGGTATTCTGCTGCAGTTCTGATGTACTGCACATGCGTATACTTACGCAGTACATCAGAGCTGTGGGCAAAAGCAACGGAGAAAGCAAGATCTCTGTTGCTTTTTACAAACTGTCTCGCTATGTTAAAGGAGTTTAACATAGCGAGATAGTTTTAAAAAAAGCAAGGGAGAATCTCCGTTGCTTTTTTTAAAGCTGTCTCGCTATGTTAAAGGAGTTTAACATAGCGAGACAGTTTTGAAAAAAGCAACGGAGAAAGCAAGATCTCCGTTGCTTTTTAAAGTGTCTTGCTATTTTAAATGGGTTCAATAGCGAGACAGCTTTTAAAATTCTTAAGATTAAGATTCTCCGTTGCTTTTTTTAAAGCTGTCTCGCTATGTTAAACTCATTTAACATAGTGAGACAGGTTGTAAAAAGCAATGGAGATCTTGCATTCTCCATTGCTGTAAAAAAAAAAAAAAAAAGAGTTATACTAATTGAAAAAGTTCTGGCAACCGGACCTTTTTCCATTACTATAACTCTGATTTACAACGTGCACGCTGACCAATAAGCATGCACATTTTGGAATATTAATGGGGGGTCATTGTATAATATATAATAAACCATATGACAGGTAAGCCCAATCTGTAACCAAATGGGATAGGTTATTTTGAGCATAAAAGGGGAAATTAGCTAGGCGTTAAAATGGCTCACAAGGGCAGCTAGCCTAGAACATACCAACGAGCCTGTAAGTTTATCATAGTGAGCTGACCATTTTATTTGCACTACTTTCAAGTACAGGTTATCTAACTCTGTACAGATAAAGGTATGGACTGCATACGATTTGTGTTAGCTCCATATTTATAAATTTACATAGGGCTATTTTCCATTTTCAGTTCAGTGTCCACACTGTATAACACTGCATTCAGCTTAATGGAGGGTACTAAGAGAATTTCATGTTTACTGTAATGTCATTTTGGAAAAAGAGAATATAATAGCAATACAGAAGTCTCAGTGCAAATGTTTTCTAAATAGGTCCTGATTAGTAAATCTAGGTTTAAACTTTATGACTAATTCAGCATTGTGTAAAATTACAACATGGTTAGAATACACAGCATGTGAGCATCAAATTGTAAATTTTAGTCACATTTTATAGAATACAATCTATGGCTCAGCTCCACCAAATCAATAAATGTAAGATGAATACATTATTTCAATGAGTGGCATACTGTTCTAACATTATTCAAGGTTCAAATATGTTTAACTTGATGGCTGGGATGCTTAAAACAGTATTTATTTTTCCACCAAAAAATAAATGTTTTATAGCAAGAAATTAGACTTGTTTAAGAAGTTTAAATATACCTGACTGAACACAACACCAAAATACTTAAAGTAATAATCAATTAAAGCAAATATACCTGGTTGCTTAATCCCTTTTGAACATAGCAGTAACCTTTTGCAAACAATAATCAATTAGTGCAAATATACCAGATAGTTTAATCTCTGTTTCCCAAAAAAGGAATGCAGTGTACAAAAATGTTCTTTGTTGTGGAATGCTGTGATATAGGCACATTTCAAGATGGTGTGTGTGACTCCACTGCACTTACCCAGTAATCAAGGAGCCTCCATCCTCACCACTGGCAACAGTGAGCGACGTACAAAATGGGAGGATGACAAGTACACACACACAGTAAAGTACAATTTCCCTTAAGAGCACACACAGATCACAGTCAGTCTGGGGCTTGTTTCTCCCTCTTTCTCCATCTCCCTAATAAGACTCCCCACTGGCACAGCTATAGGGTTAAGACCTCAGCCAAGAGGCCAAGCTAAGACCACCAGCACCCTCTCTGTCCAACCAGTGATTTGAGTCTCGCCCAAGTAGCTGACACACACACACTTTGAGATTTGATTCATATACAAACTCACACACACCTGGAAATGGCTGGCACAGGTTTGCTAGCTATCCCCCCTTCTGCCCAGACTATAAGGTAGTACCAGCTGCCACCAGCCACCCTTACTTATCAGCTACTATAAGGCCCTTACAAAGGGTGTCCAATCCTACTGTATAATGTTACTATTAATCCAAATGGTAGTTTTGACCAAGACTTGCAACACTATTTTAGGAGTGGCCTGTGCAGTGTCACTAAATACATATGCAAGTACTCTAACAGCTTAAGTATTTATTTCTCACAAATATCAACCACAAAGATAGGTTTAAATATATTTAATAATAAATAATAAAAGAACAATACAATACTCAGAAAACAAGCACAGTTACTTCAAAATCACAGTAAATATTTTAAAACAACATTGCATGACAGTCTCAAATAAATAAAGAAAACATCTAAACTAATCTTTACTGTATTCCAATCTATAGCTAAGAGATATACTATGCCCTAAGTCTTACTTGCAGACAACACACAGGCAGAAGTGCTGAGTGGATGTTTCTAGGTCCAAGACAAGATACAAAATGCCCAATCTCTCTCTGAGAGAGTTCTTACATTACTGCTGAGTTAGCTTGGATGACATCACCCTTTGTCACCTGACTTCAGTTCCCAGGCTAAGCAGATACTAACAGAAGGTTAACATCTCTGTGTGAGAAGTACATATCTCTCAGAAGTTTGCAGAACTTGGAAGTCATAAAACAATAAAACACTTTTAGATTTGAAACCTAGTAATTATTTCTGTTTCAAGACAATACAAAAACTTCTAGCTCTAGACATTGTGTCTGCTGCTGAACTGAATTGAGAGATAACACAATCATAAAACACTTTAATTTCAACTTATTTTCTTGAAGTTTTGCAAGTTGCCTCTACATGTTCCAGCTTCTACTATTAAAACATACATTTGCACAGGTATATAGTTTATATCCATTTCTGTTCTTTTCCAGTAGGGTACACTGTGGACACATCCTTGAAGCTCAGTAGTGTACAAATCTGTTCAACACACACTTCTGCACCAGTAGTTTAATATACACATAACATATAGTTCTCTTACATTTGTAAGACAAGCATATGAATCATGTTGACATTCGCAGATGACGTATGATTATTTACAAAATTCCATATAGCTGCTTAATTTTAAAGGAGATTAAAATCTGTATCTTAGCCCTTTAATTTTAAAGAAGATTAAAACCCGCATCTTGGTCCTGTCTTCTAAGTGCTTTATAGCTAATGCTGAGCATAAACTTAATGCATGGTGTATGGATTATGACTTTATAATTAATTATAAAGCAGAAGCAAGCAGACTAGGGACTGTTAATATAAAGCTTTCAATTAGATGGTTATGATCATAATGTAAGATATTTCTTATTAATGATGCTTTTTTTATTATAAAACTTAATTGCAATGAAAAAAAAAATGGAAGACAAATTCCTACACCCTTTTTCAGATGATCTAATATGTATCTAGCCTGAAGTCCTATAGTTATGGCTATTCTCCAGGATAACTTTTGGGGCTGGAGAAAGACCACTCAAGTGCATTTTGTCCTGCAAAATCTAACTTATCTGGGTTCCCCTTTATAATCCCAAAATACTGAAGTCTCGAATTTCAGTCTCTCGGGACCATAAAGGCAAAAACCAAAAATGTCGAAAGTGCATAAGCGCAAATTCAAATATCTCGAATCCGTGCTTATGCAGTGCAGCAACGGGATGGGAAGTGTTTATCCAGGATGTTGTATGGAAGTTAAGGTAAGTAAGTGTATGTGAGTATTTTCGGAAGTTGTGCATGTGGGTTAGAGTAGGGAGGTGAAAGTATGAGTGTGAGTGTTGGATGTGTTTGTGTGTGTGTGTGTGTGTGTGTGTGTGTGTGTGTGTGTGTGTGTGTGTGTGTGTGTGTGTGCGCGTGCGCGAGGGAGTGTGGAATGTCTGCGTGTGAGTGATGCATTACTTTACTGTTAGTGCGATCTCGGAGTTAGCATATATAAGTAGGGGGTGTGCAGGGGGGCTTAGATGTAGTGTAGGATTGTGTAGTTTGTGTGTTGTGGGTTGAATGGTGTGCGTGTTGTGTGGTGTATGGTTTGTGTTTGTTCAGGATTGTAGTTTTTTGTGATTGTGTGTTTCAGGATTGTGGGCCATTCGACTTTATAGTTTCGAGATACTGAAATTCGAGATTATCTTTACTGATTATCTGACATCTTAACTTCTGAAATATTGATATTCCGGTACTTAATGGTTCTTTTCTTCCCTGGATGTTAGCCTTCTTGATCTATTCTTTCTTCCAAGGCCCACTGACACAAGTATCTTAGCCACTATTATTTAATGGGCTTTCACTTTAAGTGAACAATGAAGATGTTTGCTTCTGTGGGTGTACAGGAACTTCAAAAATCAGAGGTTCATAGTTGCATACTAGGTTAACAACCACTAGGACCTTTTTAAGCCCAGCCATGCATCCCAAGTTTCTTTTTTCCCCAAACATCTTTATTAAATTTTCACATATGACAAAGGCAATCATACATTTATAATAAATGAAAAACGTACAAACTAATAACCGCTTTAGTTGCAAACAGTTTGCATCACAGACACCATTGAAACAACTGTAGTTGCAAATATTATACATCACGTATAAACCATCCAATCATTGTCAGTTAAGCATTATATGACTCATTCAAATCCTGCCTCTTAAAACTCATTCCTGCTCTGCATATATTTTTCCCACAATTCCCATTTTTCCTATGTAGTTTGCTCCTTCCCTTTTCTAAAGATCTCAATTCCAGTTGTTTTATCTCAGTTACTATATTCACCACTTCTAGTAAAGTTGGTCTAGACTTTGATTTCCATTTTCTAGTAATTGCATTTTTGGCAGCCACTATAATTAGACTCAGCAAGGCTTTACTATATCTAGGCAATTCTGATTATGTAGCATAACTCAAAAAAAATTCATCTCCCCACTCAGTTCAATCTGCTCACTCAGCATATCCAACAGAATGGTCTGCAGGGAATCCCTAAAGTCTGCCAGCTCATTACACTCCCAGATAATATGATCCCAGCTACTTCTTTCTTGCCTGTCACACCTACAACATTTGCTATCCACCTGAGGAAAAATTCGTTGGAGTCTACTTGGGATATAAAAATACCTTCCAGGCAAAGATCCTACATCTTCTAGACTTTATTGCATATTGGGAGATATACATATATTCCCCATTGTCTCTTTGTGAATTGCTTATCCAGTCTCTCTTCCCAGTCCTTTCTAAGCTCCTCTGATTGATTCTTATAATTATCATGCAGTATTTTATATGCTTTGCTAATTATTCCTTTTTTAATGGCAGCTTCTCTTCTAGATTCTATTAAAAACTCTACCAGTGCTGGTCTTTCATTTAGGAGCCCCCTGTTTCTTTCTGTTTGCCTATACTCTGATATCAATCACTGATAGGGAAGGCAATCTCTAACTTGTAGTCCAGATAAATTCTTGGCCTCTTCCCATTCTATTCCTCTTCCTGTCTAGTTATTTGCTGCCAATACCTTGGTTCCTTTGCCAGTTTTCTCCATTAAATTTGAGCCCTCTCTTGCCTATTATCTGTTTCCCTGATCACAGTCATCCCTATTGGCAAAATCTTTTTTCTCCATTGTCATGCTGGTTTGGTTCTTGAAATACTCCCTGCTGTTTTATGAATATAATACTCTGTATGATATTGGTTGCTCTTAAGTCTGCATCCAAAATCCCAATCTCTCATTTCTTGAGCTTCCTCCCTGTGTAGCATTATTCCTATGCATCCCAAGTTTCTGAGAAGTTCTGGTACCCTTGATAGGCATAAGCAGAAAATTAAGCATTTACATGCAGGCACCTGGGAAATGAACCATTTACAGGCTGCTTCTGTCCATTACAGACATAGGTGCCAAACCAGTGATAAATTTCCTGTTCCCCATCCAATTGTCCAAGTTACTCTTGAATTAGGTTAGGGAGAAACTCTGCTTCACATGGATGGGGAGCTTGCTCCAGAAAAGGGGTAGTCTCTCGGATACATACCTGTCACTCCAGCAGATCCTAGTTATATCACAGGCATGGTTTAAGTCTTTAGGATGGGAAAGTGTAGTGATTTTTGTTTTGTGAATATGCAGGATGTCTGTCAGGATGAGGTCTGACAATGCTTTGTATGCCAGGCATAGATCTCCCCTCAACATCCTGTAGGAGACAGAATACAGGGATAGGGCTTTGAGGTGGTCTGCATAGGACACTCTACTTATGCCCTGTATTCTTTTAGTGAGGAACATCTGCAGATGTTCCACTTGTTGGATGTACCTGATTAGGTACACCAAAGGGAGCATTGTACTCAGTGACAAGCAGTGATGGCTGGTGACTTCAAATCAAAGTGGGGCTGCAGGAGACAGCTGAGTGGGTGGGGTCAATGGGAAGGGGTGCAGCCAACTAGTAAGGGGAGGAGCTATGCTCAAAACCACAACAACTGTAACTTTAATTAAATACGTTGCCCTGGGTGCCAAACCGTCATTATGAGAGTCCAAACCGTCATTATGAGAGTCCAATCAAGACAAAATGAAGTATAGAAGAAAAAAAATGTTTCAATGCATTGGCTGCATGACAGCTTACTTAATATCCAGATGGAACAAAAAGGTTGTGAGGCACGAAAAAAATAAATTACTTTTTAAATACATTACTGGAATGCCAGTCAAAATCATGTATAAAAAAACAAGCAGCACTCAACTCAAACCAGCACTCAACTCAAACCACTTCTCCTTGCACTGCGGTTCTAATTATAATTTATATTCAGCTTTATTAAAATAGCAAGTAACATGCTGAAAGTAGCAATCTCTGTGATACCCCCACTTGCAAAAATGTTTCTTATCCAAAAAAGACCTGCTGCCTGACAACAATTATCTTCTTGTTTCATGGGGAAAACATGATCAAAGTAAAAATTAAAAGCAAACAAGAAACAAGCTCAAGATACATTGCTTAAAGGATTACTGCACGGGTTATGGACCACACATGATAGATTGGCATTCTGTTTAGTTTACAGGTAAAGCCTGCAAAGATGACTGCAAGTCTCCAACAAATGTAATGAGCTTCTTAAAATAACATAATCCTATCCTTTATTACAAATACTGTCATGTGCATTCAATACCCAAGGCTTATACGCTATCTAGTTATTTAAGTATTCTCTGCGTGACAACAACAGAAAGGCTTTCAATGTTGGCAATTCTTTAACAGTATGCTTATTAAAGCTTACTTGCATCTTACAATCTCAGTAGTATAAAAAACTGACGGATTCAACACCCAGGAAGCAACGACCACTTCAATTTTCCATCAACGAACTCTTTTATTAGTTAAAATACAGACAGACAAGCGCTTTCACGCACCTAAGTGCGCTTCCTCAGATCTTCACATTTAAATGACATTTTCCATGGAGTATATATACCCAGTAGAGTTTAATTAAACTAAATTAAATTCAATTAATTATTCACTTAGTGTGATTATTCAATCAACATATAAAGCACAATTAGTGATGTTGGTTGTGTACATAAAGAGCCAGTGCAAGACAAATTCAGCGTAACATTTCTGCAAAGCCATTCAAGACTTAAAGTTTCATCAATAGACATGATAGTACATATTACAAAAATATTAAAATGCATTCCTCAAGAACGTTAAGAAACCATTCAATGTATAATAAATCCTTGATGCTCATATGAAGAATGTGTATATTAAATGCATAGAGACTTCTACGTAGGGCTTAAAGTTCTCAAGAAACATATATACATAAGGTGTTCTATTATATTTCATTTTAAAACTTACAAATAAAATATAGAGTATATATAAACACTATTTCTATATAATTTATAATCTAAAAACCTTTAAAAATGTATATACACATGTATTAAGTACATGTAGTGAAGAATATATGTATATATATATGCCTTATTCCATTTATATTAAATAATAAATAATAATAAAATCCGAAGATGTGCATAACTATTGATCTTAAAAATATACATATGAATATATATAATATTGTATCTTGATAAATATATAAATATTGAATATACTAATATAAATCAATCAAATCAACTGTATAAAAATATATAAAATGTATATGTTAGCACCATTATGGAGTATATTATGTAATGCATTTGCAAAAAACCAACACCCTATCAAATAAATATGGTCTTCATTTGTAAATGCAGTATATACTTTTGAATAGCAAATCTGTATAACGCTTTTAAATCAGGTAAAGTGAGTAAAAGTGAGAAAATATATATACATATTAGTGATTTTGTTACTTATATATCCTCCTATCTAATACTGGTTTGATGCAAATACTTTGATTCAAGCCTGGATGTAAGTGAGCACCTAATCTTAAAATCCATGATAATTCAATATTTGCTAGAGTGTTCACATTGTCACCCCATCTTTTATTTAGGCCTACCAGCTGCAGTACTCTAAATCTGAAACTATGTCCTCTAAACTCATTTATGTGTTTTGCTAAGGCATTCTTTTCATTGTTCTTCTTTATCTCATAAATATGATTATATATCCTCTGTTTAAATTTTCTCTTTGTTAAGCCAACATAGAATGCTTCACATTTTGTGCATGTCGCTAAATATATCAAATTTGTAGAGTTGCAGCTTGCATAAAATTTGGGTTTAAATATAAAATCCATTTTGGGGTGTTTATATATTTGTGTATCACTAATGTGTCGACACATGTTGCATCTTGTACATGGAAAGGTACCTACAGTCTTAAAATGTGTCTGTTTATTTATCGTACCCTTACCCTCTTTAAAGCATAATAACCGTTTTAAGTTAGGTGAATTTTTATATACAAACTTCGGTTGCTCTCCTACTATATTCCTAATAGCTTCATCTGTAACCAGGACCTTCCAATTGTGTTTGATTATGTTCCTTAACTCAAGGTTATCATTTGTGTATTGCATTATATATGCTACTCTATTGTTATCACTTGATGCTGCCCCTTTACTCACTTTGTGTTTTCTAAATGTTATCCTATTGCTCTGTACTGACTCAACTGCAGTATCATGTGTTGAAAGAGTTTCATTCTTTATATCTTGCACTAATTTTCTGTTATAACCTCTCTCTAAAAACAGCTTCTCTATATTATCTGCTTCCTTCATTAACACTTGTTTGTTACCACATGACCTCCTTATTCTGATATATTGACTTTTAACTATGCCTGGAAACACATGTCTAGGATGCATGCTATTATAATGTAGAATGGTGTTCCTCCAGCATGACTTCCTGTATAAATTAGTTTCTATCTGGTTTCCATTGATTATGATGTTAATATCTAAGAAACTAACCCGAGTATACGACCACTCCATAGTAAATTTTAAAAACTTAGTAGTAGATTCTAGATATGTTAAAAACTCATTAAATTCATTCAAGGTACCTTCCCATAAAATCAGAATGTCATCTACAAATCTTCTATACATTCTGATGTTATTCTTATATCTTGCATTATTAAATAAAGTATTTTTCTCCCAGTTAAAAACCACTAGGTTAGCATAAGTGTTCGCAACAGGAGTGCCCATGGCTACTCCCCATTGCTGTAAATAGTACTTGTCTTTAAACATAAATACATTATTTTCAAGAACCATTTGTAAAAGAAAAGACAACAGAGTTTGTTCATCTGTATCAAAATCTGTATCTAAGTTAAACACTTCCCTCATAGCTTGCAAACCATCTTCATTCGGTATGCTGGTGAAGAGGTTTTTAACATCTAGAGTTATCAAAATGCAACCATCCAGTACATTTATATAATTCATATTAAACTTTTTAATATCGTCCAATAAATGATACGTATCTTTAAGAATGGTAGGGATGGAGTCAACTATAGGTCTTAATATAGTTTCTAAATATACAGATACATTTGAAGTGACCCATCCCCTACCTGAAACAATCGGACGCATGGGAAGTGGAAATATTCCTTTGTGTACCTTAGGTAAACCTTTCATACAAGGTATCAATGGTAAATCAATAACTAAAAAATCATATAATTCTTTATCCACTTGTCTACACATTAGGAGATCATAAATATTGTCATGTACATTCTGTATGATCTTAGATACATCAACAGCAGACATGGCAATATATGTTTTTGTATCATTCAAAAGTGTGTACATGCTTTCTATATAATCTGGTGTATCCATAAGTATTATACCACCCCCTTTGTCAGCTGGTTTTATAGTTATCATATCATCTTCTTTCAATTTTGTTAA
Source organism: Protopterus annectens (assembly GCF_019279795.1). Taxonomy (NCBI): domain Eukaryota; kingdom Metazoa; phylum Chordata; order Ceratodontiformes; family Protopteridae; genus Protopterus; species Protopterus annectens. The sequence continues at coordinate 1,656,942,696 of NC_056732.1, forward strand.
TGAATCAATTTCTGAGCTGGTCATATTATAGAATCTATTTCTCTTTTTGTTGCCTTCTGTATAATATTTATAGAAATCATTCTCACAGATTCTGATAAAACATTCAACATTACTGGGTGTGGGTGGAATAAAGCTGCTTTTCTTTTTCAAAGATACACTTGCACCAGCTTCAATTGCTCCAGTATGTGTGTGAAAATGCATTTTTAGTGCTACCGACCTACCAAATACCCTTAGGTCAGTCAATGTATTGTTTAGTTTACTACATTGTGAGGGTATGAAACCTAACCCTTTATTTAATATTGTTAAATCAGTTTCATTTATTACTTTACTGGAGAAGTCATATACCAAATTATTTAGTTTCTTACATTTTTCCTTTGTCCATATCTCTCTTCTGAGAACTTTCTCTTTCTGGGGCCTTTGCTCAACGAGCGACCTCTCGTGTGGTGTGTTTGTCTTATGGGGTAGGGTAAAAAACGTGTATCCTCCAAGTTCACTGTTTTGCGACGAACAACTTGTTCCGTATCTTTAGTAGCCCCTCCTAACGCCTGTTGATTAGGAGGTGGTGTGGATAGATCAGCATCAGTTCTACTTTGATTCCAGGCATTTGAGTGCGATGTTTCATTCAATGCGACATTGGAATTCACTTCCCTTGTTGCAGCATCAGTAGCTGCTTGCGTTTCATTCGACTCCCTTTTCCGACTCATTCGGCCCTCCGCGTGTGTTCTAGGCGTCATGACATCATCGGCTCCTCCTTCCACATCAATAGCTGCACTTGGTTGTGTGTGCTGTTGTACTCTCGGCCACACAAAAATATTACCAGTTGAAAAATCACTGTGATCCCTACACAGTTTACGTTGTTTGATCAGCTTGAGTTTCTCACTGTATATATTCAGCTGAGAATGGAGACTTTCTAGTTTCCTTATACAAAAACTATTGGATGTGAAACGCTCATAGATATCCTTCCGAAGCGACTCTACCTTTTTCTGTAGTTCTACTTCCAATGGCAAAAAATATTCCAATATTAGATTAATATAGCTGAAGCCAATGTTAATATTTAAGTCTTGCCATTTCTTAAGGAGAATTGGATGTTGTTCTCCATAAGTTGGCATACAAAGTACTCGCATACCTCTTGGTATTACTTTGAAGTGTACGCAAGCCTCCAGGTGCTTGCGCTGCCAAGAGTACCTTTGTAGCCTATACATGTCATTCTCCAACTGTTTTAATAAAACATTAAATTCAGTCATGTTGTTAGATTCAACAGTGGAAGTAGGTGCATCAACAGATACCTGTAGATCCAAATGTAGTAACGGATTCTCTTGTGGATGAATCAAATTCTCCCATATATGTTGACTCCCCCTGGAAGCCGGAGTGTAGTCAAGCTCTATTGTAGTACCTTCCATGGTGTGGTCCCTCCGGTAAAGCAGACAGTGGTTAAATATAAAATATACCAGATGGTCCCAATAGAATCCTCAGCCAAACTGAAAAACGATGTAGTATAAAAAACACTGACGGATTCAACACCCAGGAAGCAACGACCACTTCAATTTTCCATCAACGAACTCTTTTATTAGTTAAAGTACAGACAGATTCAGCGCTCAGCACTAACCTAAGTGCGCTTCCTCAGATCTTCACATTTAAATAACATTTTCCATGGAGTATATATACCCAGTAAAGTTTAATTAAACTAAATTAAATTCAATTAATTATTCACTTAGTGTGATTATTCAATCAACATATAAAGCATAATTAGTGATGTTGGTTGTGTACATAAAGAGCCAGTGCAAGACAAATTCAATGTAACATTTCTGCAAAGCCATTCAAGACTTAAAGTTTCATCAATAAACATGATAGTACATATTACAAAAATATTAAAATGTTAAAATGTATTCCTCAAGAGCGTTAAGAAACCATTCAATGTATAATAAATCATTGATGCTCATAAAAAGAATGTATATACTAAATGCATAGAGACTTCTAAGTAGGGCTTAAAGTTCTCAAGAAACATATATATATATAATGTGTTCTATTATATTTCATTTCAAAACTTACAAATAAAATATAAAGTATATATAAACACTATTTCTATATAATTTATAATCTAAAAACTTTAAAAATGTATACACACATGTATTAAATACATGTAGTAAAGAATACATGTATATATATGCCTTATTCCATTTATATTAAATAATAAATAAATAAAATCCGAAGATGTGCATAACTATTGATCTTAAAAATATACATATGAATATATATAATATTGTATCTTGATAAATATATAAATATTGAATATACTAATATAAATCAATCAAATCAACTGTATAAAAATATATAAAATGTATATGTTAGCACCATTATGGAGTATATTATGTAATGCATTTGCAAAAAACCAACACCCTATCAAATAAATATGGTCTTCATTTGTAAATGCAGTATATGAGAAAATATATATACATATTAGTGATTTTGTTACTTATATATCCTCCTATCTAATACTGGTTTGATGCAAATACTTTGATTCAAGCCTGGATGTAAGTGAGCACCTAATCTTAAAATCCATGACACATTGTCACCCCATCTTTGCTGCAGTACTCTAAATCTGAAACTATGTTCTCTAAACTCATTTATGTGTTTTGCTAAGGCATTCTTTTCATTGTTCTTCATCTCATAAATATGATTATATATCCTCTGGTTGCATCTTGTACATGGAATGTCTGTTTATTTATCACCCTTACCCTCTTTAAAGCATAATAACCGTTTTAAGTTAGGTGAATTTTTGCTCTCCTACTATATTCCTAATAGCTTCATCTGTAACCAGGACCTTCCAATTGTGTTTGATTATGTTCCTTAACTCAAGGTTATCATTTGTGTATTGCATTATATATGCTACTCTATTGTTATCACTTGATGCTTTACTCACTTTGTGTTTTCTAAAAGTTATCCTATTGCTCTGTGCTGACTCAACTGCAGTATCATGTGTTGAAAGAGTTTCATTCTTTATATCTTGCACTAATTTTCTGTTATAACCTCTCTCTAAAAACAGCTTCTCTATATTATCTGCTTCCTTCATTAACACTTGTTTGTTACCACATAACCTCCTTATTCTGATATATTGACTTTTAACTATGCCTGGAAACACATGTCTAGGATGCATGCTATTATAATGTAGAAGGGTGTTCCTCCAGCATGACTTCCTGTATAAATTAGTTTCTATCTGGTTTCCATTGATTATGATGTTAATATCTAAGAAACTAACCTGAGTATACGACCACTCCATAGTAAATTTTAAAAACTTAGTAGTAGACTCTAGATATGTTAAAAACTCATTAAATTCATTCAAGGTACCTTCCCATAAAATCAGAATGTCATCTACAAATCTTCTATACATTCTGATGTTATTCTTATATCTTGCATTATTAAATAAAGTATTTTTCTCCCAGTTAAAACCACTAGGTTAAAATAGTACTTGTCTTTAAACATAAATACATTATAATGGTTCTTGAAAATAATGTATTTATGATCTCCTAATGTGTAGACAAGTGGATAAAGAATTATATGATTTTTTAGTTATTGATTTACCATTGATACCTTGTATGAAAGGTTTACCTAAGGTACACAAAGGAATATTTCCACTTCCCATGCGTCCGATTGTTATGGGTCACTTCAAATGTATCTGTATATTTAGAAACTATATTAAGACCTATAGTTGACTCCATCCCTACCATTCTTAAAGATACGTATCATTTATTGGACGATATTAAAAAGTTTAATATGAATTATATAAATGTACTGGATGGTTGCATTTTGATAACTCTAGATGTTAAAAACCTCTTTACCAGCATACCGAATGAAGATGGTTTGCAAGCTATGAGGGAAGTGTTTAACTTAGATACAGATTTTGATACAGATGAACAAACTCTGTTGTCTTTTCTTTTACAAATGGTTCTTGAAAATAATGTATTTATGTTTAAAGACAAGTACTATTTACAGCAATGGGGAGTAGCTTATGCTAACCTAGTGGTTTTTAACTGGGAGAAAAATACTTTATTTAATAATGCAAGATATAAGAATAGCATCAGAATGTATAGAAGATTTGTAGATGACATTCTGATTTTATGGGAAGGTACCTTGAATGAATTTAATGAGTTTTAACATATCTAGAATCTACTACAAAGTTTTTAAAATTTACTATGGAGTGTTTCTTAGATATTAACATCATAATCAATGGAAACCAGATAGAAACTAATTTATACAGGAAGTCATGCTTCTACATTATAATAGCATGCATCGTCAATATATCAGAATAAGGAGGTTATGGTGTTAATGAAGGAAGCAGATAATATAGAGAAGCTGTTTTTAGAGAGAGGTTATAACAGAAAATTAGTGCAAGATATAAAGAATGAAACTCTTTCAACATATGATACTGCAGTTGAGTCAGTACAGAGCAATAGGATAACATTTAGAAAACACAAAGGGGCAGCATCACGTGATAACAATAGAGTAGCATATATAATGCAATACACAAATGATAACCTTGAGTTAAGGAACATAATCAAACACAATTGGAAGGTCCTGGTTACAGATGAAGCTATTAGGAATATAGTAGGAGAGCAACTGAAGTTTGTATATAAAAATTCACCTAACTTAAAATGGTTATTATGCTTTAAAGAGGGTAAGGGTACGATAAATAAACAGACACATTTTAAGACTGTAGGTACCTTTCCATGTACAAGATGCAACATGTGTCGACACATTAGTGATACACAAATATATAAACACCCCAAAATGGATTTTATATTTAAACCCAAATTTTATGCAAGCTGCAACTCTACAAATTTGATATATTTAAACAAAGAGAAAATTTAAACAGAGGATATATAATCATATTTATGAGATAAAGAAGAACAATGAAAAGAATGACATAGTTTCAGATTTAGAGTGCAGCTGGTAGGCCTAAATAAAAAGATGGGGTGACAATGTGAACACTCTAGCAAATATTGAATTATCATGATTTTAAGATTAGGTGCTCACTTACATCCAGGCTTGAATCAAAGTATCAATCAAACAAACCAGTATTAGGAGGATATATAAGTAACAAAAAAACTAATATGTATATATATTTCTTCTCACTTTTACACTTTTTACCTGATAAAAAGCGTTATACAGATTTGTTATTCAAAATAGAGGTGTTTTTTTTGCATGCATTACTATATATATACCCATAATGTGCTACTCATACATTTATATATTTTTATACAGTTGATTTGATTGATTTATATTAGTATATTCAATATGTATATATTTATCAAGATACAATATTATATATATTCATATGTATATTTTAAGATCAATAGTTATGCACATCTTTTTTTATTATTATTTATTATTTAATATAAATGGAATAAGGCATATATATACATATATTCTTCACTACATGTACTTAATACTGTGTATATACATTTTTTAAAGGTTTTAGATTATAAATTATATAGAAATAGTGTTTATATATATCTATATTTTATTTGTAAGTTTTAAAATGAAATATAATAGAACACCTTATATATATATGTTTCTTGAGACTTTAAGCCCTCACGTAGAAGTCTCTATGCATTTAATATACAAATATATTTTGTAATATGTACTATCATGTCTATTGATGAAACTTTAGTCTTGAATGGCTTTGCAGAAAAATGTTACTTATTAATTCTTGCACACTGCTTCTTTATGTACACAACCAACATGAATAATTAATTTTAATTAAACTCTACTGAAATGTGAAGATCTGAAGCGCAGGCGGTGCGTGAAAGCGTTTTGTCTGTCTGTATTTTAACTAATAAAAGAGTTCGCGGAAAAATTGGTGGTCCGTGCTTCCCTGGGTGTTGATCCCATCTGTTTTTTTATACTACATCGTTTTTCAGTTTGGCTGAGGATTCTATTGGGACCTTCTGGTATATTTTATATTTAATCTTACAATCTCAGACAAGCTTACTTGATGGTCATTAAAGCATTGCTACTTAAACACAGAGCAACAGGCACTTTCTGAATAATAAGAAGCATAAATCAACAGTATAAAAATATGACAGAAACCAGAACATTCTGCAAAATCAAGGACAGATGAAAAGCCACTGTAGTACTTGTGTCTAGCTTGGATGTGGAGATACTCTGCACATTTACACTGCATAAATGCTCCTTGGCTTGCTTGGACACATCCAGAGTCACTACATGGGGGATTGGGGTGCAACAAGTATGTCACAATTTGAAATGCCTCTGGCTGACTGTGGTGGCCCTGACACATTTGCCATACCGCTCAACCTCAGATCAAGAAATCTGAACAAAGCCATACACAGAAGTGGGACAAAGGCCCAAAAATAAGGACAATTTTTAAAAATTGCTCTTATAAACTTAGAAAGATAATAGAATAGTAGGTCTTGCATTAGAATTAATTTTCTGAAGGGTATGAAATCTGAAACTGAAATGTCTGTCATTATTTTCTAACTTCAGTTTTTAATGATTTGCCACTAATTTGCCAAAAAAACACAATTTTATGAAAAATGGACCAAAATGTGATGCAAAAATATAAAATAGCCACATAATACAGCTGGGAACCTGTCAAAGAATGGACACTTTTTTAATATTAGTACTGTTAACTTGAGCAGCTGACAAAATAAAAGAATCTACATGCATTTCCGAAATAAAAGTAATCTATAACTGATTATTACAGTTATTTATTAATTGTAAACCCTCCACGTTTTCTTCCAAAATTGTCATTTTGAGGAAGGATTATTAGGGGAAGAGCAACATTTTGAGCCAAAATCGGGTACAGTTGAGCGATTTGATATACCTAATTCTATAAAGCAATTTATTTGCACATACCTCTCAACCTGTTAATGTAGGAAATCTGGAGAAGGCCAAATATATCGGGGGAACATATAAACAGTACTAAAAATTGCTCTTGTATAAACTGAGACAGTTGATAGAATAACAGGTCTTGCTTTAGTATGCATTTTTCTGAAGGTTATGAAGTCTGAAACTCAGTGTCTGTCATTTAGTGACTTAATTCCTAAATGATTTGCCAGAAAACCACACATTTTATGAGGAACAAACCAAAAATAAGCAAAAATCTATTTATTCTGTGAAAATCTGGACAGTTGACAGGTATATTTCAGCCAGTGCTATTTGAGTTTGCTGCCCTTCCCCCTCACAAAATCGTGGTTGAATGGAGCCTAACCCCTGCAGCCATTCCAATGAACCATTACTTGGCTATTTCACCCCATTTACAATAAACACTAATGTGCATACTGCTTTACTTCTTCGATGATTTGGACTTCATTTGAAAGTTTTATTTTGCATTTTACAGCACAAACACTAAGACATCTGCTAAACAAAGCAATGCAGTCTCACAATGAAAACAGACTTAGCATTAACACTTCTCTGCCCTTGAAGTTCACATTCATTGAAACAGCACTGAAACCCACATTCAAAGAAAATACATTTGGCTAGTGGCAGATAAAGATTAATTTTGGACTATTTTCAAATGATAGGCCCCTTGCACACAAAACATACATGTGTTCTGTGATGTACCTTCTTGATTGCATTAAAGTATATTCCTTGTATAATACAGTACAGTTGTTAGAGGGTGTTTTAAATTTATTGTTTTGAACATTTTTCCAGTAAACAATTAAACAAAATGCATGCACCAATAATGACAATATGCCCAATTGAGAACATTTCCACCATAAAAGTCTACTCAAACTTCTACAATCCACCAGTATCAGTAAATATACACAATCTCTGCAGAAGTAAAAGTTATCTAAATAATTCCACATTAAAAAGATCTGTAACAATGAAGAGATTACTGCTAGTAAACAACTTTATATTTCATTGTTTCATCTACAAATAAAGTGCCTGTTGCCCTTGAGGAATAAATTGCCTATATTACATTAAAAAATGATAAGCATGTAATATTGCGATAGGGAATGGATGGCAAACTGATAACAGGTTCATAGTTACTAGGTACCTCCGACCAAAGAGGACATTCTCAGGACTGCAGCATCCACCCCCTTTAAAAGTACAACACAGTACAGTACAGTATCAACAATATATCTACATACTGTGGGAGTAGAACCCACAGCCTTCTACATTGAAAGCAAGTACACTATCTATTATGCTATTAACAATGCAAGTAAACTCAGCATAAGCAGCACTAAACATCTCTTCAAGCTCTCAGCATCGAAAGCAAGTACACTACCTGTTGTGCTATTAACAATACAAGTAAACTCAGCATAGGTGCACTAAACATCTCTTCAAGCTCTCAGCTCCTTGTAAAATCCTCTCGACACTCAACTGTATCTCTTAACTTTGCAGCACAAGAAATCTGGAAAAAGCCAAAATTTATTGGGAGGGAGAAGGAGGTAAAAGCCCAAAAACCAGAGACACATTTTAAACACTGCTTGTATAATCCTGGAAAGTTGCTAGAAGGTACTTTTCCGTTAAACCCCTACCACTTGGCGCATACGTGCTTCAGGTGAAGTACACTGTAGTAGCAACGTAGGCTGTATTTTAGTTGAAGAAAAAAAAATAAGTATGTGTAAGCCATAATAATACACTTAACAAGAAATTAAACAATAGTTACGTTGGAATAGTTGCAAAAAAGAGAAAAATGTAAAAGACAAGGCTCCGAAGGGTGTGATCCATGGACATTATATGCATAAACAGATTAAAAAGATAACGCAGGCAGCACAGAATGCACCATACTTCAGTTACTGTAGGTTTCAGTTTGTAGTATAAATTCCAGAAGTCCAAACAGTGAAGAATTAAACCACAGTCTGTATTGTAGAATCCAAACACTGCCACGGTATGGACAAGTATTGGTGTCCAAATGTCATTTACATTTTGACGTACATCTTGTCCATGCAAAAGAGGCTACTTGACTGGTGAGATAAATGTTTCCGTTGTATAACAGTTCTAGTGCAGATTCGTACACAGCCTGTTGATTTTCCCTGTCGTTAGCTGCAATGACTGTAAAAATGCATTTTGACCCATGAAACATACATATATAAACAATCCCTTTCAAAAATGTTGACATTTGTGAGTGACTTTGAAATAGTAAAAAGAAATACCCTAGGTTATTACAATTGTGTTAAAACTTAGAAACTACACGCTTTACTTTTGAGAAGTTCTGTAATGTAAATATGTAATTAGTGCAGCAGACATCTTACAAGTTTTTAGCGAAGACTAGACCAGCGGCAAGTGGTAGGGGTTTAACGGAAAAGTACCTGCTAGAATAAAATGTTATGTTACCACCATGCATTTCACTGCCAAGTCTTGAACGCAGGACCCTATGCACTACAGTCAGAGGAACATACCACTATGCCATAAGCTGTTTCTTAAAAGAAATGAAGGCTGAAACTTAAATGGGTATTATTTAATGAATTCAGTTCTCACCATACCTCTCAACCTCTTAGCACAAAACACTTGGACAAAGCCAATAATGGGGGAATACAGCCCCCAAACATATTCACTGAATTCAGTTCTCAGTTCTCAACATAGCTCTCAACCTCTTAGCACAGTTGCTAGAATAAAATGTTATATTACCACCATGTTTCTCACTGCCAAGTCTTGAACACAGGTCCCTATGCACTACAGTTAGAGCAACATACCACTATGTCATATAAGCTGTTTCTTAAAAGAAATGACGACTGAAACTTAAATGGCTATTATTTAATTAATTCAGTTCTCATACCTCTCAACCTCTTAGCACAAAACACTTGGACAAAGCCAAACATATTCAGTGAATTCTGTTCTCAATTCTCACCGAAGCTCTCAACCTCTTAGCACAACAAACCAGGACAAAGTCAATAATGGGAGAACACAATCCCAAAAATAGGGACAATTTCAAATATTGATGTTATAAACTTAGAAACTTTGTAGAATAAAGGGTTTTGTTTTGTGTAGTGTTACCAATATATTTTCTGAAGAATATGAAGTCTGAAATTCAAATGCCTGTGTCATCACATTATAAAACATATAAGGCAAAAATCTGCAATGGTGGTAGGTAGGGAATTCAGGCTGTTGCTGTTACCAGTATCCAAGGTACAGGGTTTGAGTCTCAGCCTGCATAACTCTAGCTACCAGGAATATTGGAGTGGGGGCATTTCACACACACACACACACACACACACACACACACACACACACACACACACACACACACACACACACACACACACACAGGCAGCTTCTGAACCAGAATGTCCACACAGGCAGCTTCTGAACCAGAATGTCTGCTTACACATCTGTTGCCATTACTCCCTTGCAAGTAGCACTCATGCCAGGAGTGGGAGCCAGCCAATGAGATATAAGCCAGGAGTGCAGAGCCAATCAGTTGATGTTCTTCGTGTTTCACTGTTGCAGTCATTACATTTGGGTTATCTGCTTGCAGGTAGCCCTCAGTTGGCCTGATTATCAAAGTCTTGGGTCCTGCATCAGTTGCTGTCTCATCTTCCATGATGTCAGGTAGTCAGGGGTATAAAGCATGCAGCCAATGCCATTACATCAGTCTTTCTTGCTGTGCGATGCCCAAAGCAGAAGCAGTTCGCAAGTGCCGGTCAGCCGACTCCTGAAATTTGCGTTTTCGAGTTTCAGATCTCCATTGGGGATCCTTTTTCTTGCTCTAAACCGATGTCAGTAAAAGTTAACAATTGTATTACTTATGGAAAGCAAATACCTCATGAAGATTTTCATTCATACTGCATTCCTTGCTTAGGCCCAGACCACGACGTCCCTCACTGTCGGTTTTGTGCCTTATCCAATCCTCGAACTATTTGTTGTCGGTTCATTTCCGCATCTAACTATTTTGGTACTCGGTTCAATTATCCAGAAGTGGCTTCGCTAAGCTACCCGACTACCGACATTCCGAAAAAACGCAAAGATAAAGAAAGAGACAGACCGCATAGGTCCAAAGCTGCTGACGACGGTTCTGTTAAGCTAGTCGCCAGTTCGCCTGTACTCAGTGAGGCACTTTTGCAGCCCCTGATACCCGCTACTTCAGATTCGCAGGCCTCTACTGAGACCCATTTGGAGTCCGGTATGCCACGAGATGCTTCTTCGACTATGGAACCTGTGGATTTCTCTACCTTGGATGGGTCATGAGCTGCTGTGCAGGCACCGGCTTCTGAGGGTGTATTCAGGCCTACTGACTTGCATATTAAACCAATGCCATCTTCTTCTTCAAGCCCTAAAACTCGATCCACGCCTAGAAAACTGACGCCCAGACAGCATGGTCAGGCCTCTATGCCTAAAAAACAAATGATAAGAATGGCTGAAGACCTTATTACTCTAATCAGGGGAAGTTACCCTTCTCCTCTAAGAGACCTAGAACTGATTTTCCTTCTGATTCTTCTGATCAGGATTCTGAAATTTCTGTTTCTTCTGATGACCAGGATTTAGCCTTATCTACCTATGAGGATTCTGATGCAGAGGACTCCATTCCCTCTGCTTTCCCTCCAGAAGATTTCTCTTTTGGTGAAACTTTGCATACTCTTAGGGAGCATTTCCGATGGGAAAGCCAGGATTACTCTGACTCCAAAAAGAAGCTTAGGGAATTCTTACTCCTACCTCAACACAGGCCATGAGCTATCCCTCCTGCACTGGACATTGTAGAAGATGCCTTCTTAGAATCTAGCCTGGCCCCAGACATTTTATCTCCGGCTCCCAGGAAACCTGACAGGTATTACAGCGTACCTGACTCTCACAAGTTCCTCTTTAAGAATCCTACTGTGGATCCAGATGCCATTTCACAGGGATCCAAAGGCATTAAGGCTACTACTGCCAAAAACCCTACCCCTTCTGATAGAGATTCCAGGGCCCTGGACAGATGGGGTAAGAAGGTATACACTTCTGCTACTTTGGCCATTAGGGCCTTAAACTGCCAGTTTCATATGTTAAAGTATCAGCAGCATATTATTGAATTACTTAAACAGAAAATGATGTTGATTCCTGACTGTGCTGAAAATAAAGAATTACAGAACATTCTGCTGAACAAGTTGGTAAACATACTTTGCAATGTGGTTTTGATTTATTAGAGGCATCTTGCAGGGCTGCTGTCACTGGGTATGTATTTAGAAGGCATGCTTGGCTTAAGGAACAAACTTTGCCAGATCATGTTAAAGCTAAATTACTTGATGCTCCCTTAAACCAAGACTGCCAGTTTGGCAACAAAGCAGAAGAAGTACTTAAAGAATTACAGGATTTAATGCATTCTGCTGAGCAAGTTGATAAACATACTTTGCAATGTGGTTTTGACTCTTTAGAAGCATCTTGCAGGGCTGCTGTCACTAGGTCTTTTCTTAGAAGACATGCTTGGCTTAAGGAGCAAAATTTGCCAGATCATGTTAAAGCTAAATTACTGGATGCTCCTTTAAACCAAGGCCGCTCGTTTGGCAACAAAGCAAAAGAAGTTCTTAAAAAGATGGAGAAAAAAGCTAAATCTATGCAAACTGTTAAAGGTTTCCTGCAAGTACAGCCTCCCAGATTTAGTAGGCACTGTCCTTCCAATAAATGGTCCTTTCCTGTCTCTTCCAGGCCTTCTCAGTCCAAACCCAGGACCAGCAGACCACCCAGGCTTCAGTCTCAAGGTACTCACAGGCCTAAGCAGTGGGGGGGCTCCCACTTCCAAAGCTGGAAGTAGTAAGACACCCCCCCTATGGTAAACTTTCACAATGACTTAACCTTAAACCTTCCAAGCCCTGCTCAACTGACTGTTCCTTTAGAGGGAAAGATCACCCTTGATGCAAAAAACTGGGAACTCATTACCCAAGACAAATGAGTTTTAAATATACTTTCCCAAGGATACAGATTCCACTTCCACTCCTTACCAAGCCCAAACGGTTGGCCAGACCTACCCCCAAATCAGTGGGCAGAGGCTCAAAAGCAGGTTCTCTCTCTTCTAAGTATCAGTGCTTTTCAACCTGTCCCAGAAGAAGAATGGGGGCAAAGTTTTTACTCAAGACTTTTCCTGGTACCCAGAAAAGACAATTCCTGGCATCCTATCCTGGACCTGTCTATCCTAAACACCTTTTTGGTAATCCCAAAATTCAAAATGCTAACTCTTCATCAGCTGCTTTCCATGCTAGGCAAAAATGCCTGGTTGGCAACACTGGATTTAAAGGAAGCTTACCTGCACATCCCAATAAGGGAATCTTGCAGAAAATACATATGCTTCAGAGCAGGCTACATGCGCTATCAGTTCTCTGCACTGCCCTTTGACTTATCTACTGTGCCCAGGGTATTCACAAAATGCCTAGCTCCAGTTATTGCATATTATTGGATTACTTAAACAGAAAATGAAATATTCAAATATACCCATACCTGGATGATTGTCTAATTCAGGCAGAAAGCCAGGCCATGCTATTAAATCATATGGCATTTGTAAAGAAATTACTAACTTCGCTGGAGTACATAATAAACAAAAAGAAATCTCACCTAGTACCCTGCCAACAAATTGTATTTCTGGGAGCAAGCTTGAATACAACTTTCCAGATGGCCTACCTCAAGCCAAAGAAACAAGTTTATTTGACAGCCTACTTCAAACTACTGGCCACAAAGACCCAGCTATCTGCAAGGAAAATACTGCAAGCCCTGGGGTTCATGGCCTCTTGCATTCTACTAATTACATATGCAAGACTGCATATGAGGAAACTACAATGGTATCTAAAAAGCCTATGGTGTCAACATTCTCAGGACCTAGAATCAATGATTCATATCATTCCTTGTATAAAGACAGAGTTTCTTTGGTGGGCAGAGGCCTACCACCACAACAAGGGACTGCCATTCACTCTACCCCCTGCCACCCAAACCCTAAGAACAGATGCATCAGACTATGCATGGGGGGGCTCACCTGGCAGGGCAGTGTATTCAGGGCAAATGGAACCCAAGTCAAATGCACCTGCATATCAATCAAAAAGAAATGTTAGCTGTACAGAATTCTCTGACAGCCTTCAAGGACCACATTCTTCCAGGACAAGTATTGGTAAAGACGGACAACACCACTGTTATGTGGTACATAAACAAGCAGGGGGGAACCCACTCATACCCCCTCTGCAGACTAGCCATGGCTCTGTGGAACACAGCCTTGAGCTACCAAGTGCACCTACAAGCTCAGTTCTTGCCAGGCAAGCTAAATACACTGGCAGATGACCTTAGCAGAAATCTCATGGACCCACACAAGTGGAAACTGGAACTAAAGATATTCAACACTTTGCGAAACAAATGGGGAGCCCAGAGATAGACCTGTTTGCCTCCCCTCAGAACTACCAATTGGACAAATGCTGTACAAGGACTCCCCACAGACAAGCTTGGAAAGTGGATGCCCTGTCCTTCACCTGGGAAAACCTATCAGTTTATGCCTTTCCCCCTCTGCTTCTCATTTCGAAAGTTCTACTAAAGATTAAACAGGACAAACCAAGGACAATACTCATTTCACCAGACTGGCCACGCCAACACTGGTACCCCCTCTTGCACAGTGTGTCACTGCTGGAACCATGACACCTGCCTCAGACCCCTTCCCTGATGTCCCAGCAGGAGGGCCAGATTCTGCACCCCCAGCTTTAAACACTGAACCTTGCAACCTGGCTAATTACCTGAGCTCTCCATTACCATCCCTCAGTAAGCAAGTGATTGATGTCATTCTGGAGGCAAGGAGGCCTAGCACTAGAAAATCCTATGCTGAAAAGTGGAAAAGATTCTGTTTCTGGTGCCAAACTCAGGTGATGGGCACAATAGTGCCCAATTTACTGCATATTCTTCAATATTTAACTGAGATGCTTCACAAGGGCCTTTCCTTCTCTTCCATTAAAATTCATGCCTCGGCCATTTCAGCACATTATAATATGGAGCCACCCCTCTTCTCTCATCCACTGCTGAAGCAATTCCTCAGAGGGGCCAAAAACTTAAGACCACCCAGGAGAGCCCCTACTCCAGCCTTGGACCTTAACTTTGTATTGAAAAAGCTCACTCTACCTCCCTTTGAGCCAGCTGCAACTGCAGAATTGAAATTCCTTTCTTGGAAAACAGCCTTCCTTCTAGCCATCACTTAAGCAAGAAGAGTGTCTGAATTACAGTCCCTCAAGGCAGTGGAGCCTTTCATCATCTTTCATGCAGACAGGGTGTCCTCAGGACTAATCCTTGCTTTATGCCCAAGGTGGTATCCAGTGTGGCCCTTAATCAATCCATTTATTTGCCAACATTCTTTTCTAATCCACAGAGCAAAGGGGAATGAATACTGCACTCCTTGGACGTGCACAGGCAACTTAGATTTTACTTGGACAGGAATAAGCCTCTCAGGAAATCTGAACAGCTGCTGGTTGCATTTGCTGCAGGGGCAGAGGGGAAGGCCATTTCAAAGCAAACCATTTCTAAGTGGATAGGCCATTGCATTAATTTCTGCTATAAGCACCGTGGAAAACCTACCCCACAGGGGATAATACCCCATTCCACCAGGGCTGCATCTACTTCTACAGCCTTTCTCAGAGGTGTTCCTACCAGGGACATCCTAGAAGCTGCTACCTGGAGTTCTGTACATACCTTCACCAAGCATTACCACTTGCCAATTTTTTTCTAAATCCAGAGCTGGTTTTGCCACGGCAGACTTGCAGGGCCTAATAGCTGGTCCTAATGCTCTCTAATTGCCTCCTCCCTTCCTTATCTTTGGGAATCTACCCAAATGTAATGACTGCAACAGTGAAACAAGAAGAACATAGTACAGTTGTGTACACTTACTATAAATGTAGATGTTCGAGTGTATTCACTGTTGCAGTCCTGGTTACCTTCCCTCCAGCCCCTTGACTTCTATTAACTGTACCTGTCTTCTTATTTACTATACTTAAAGCTTTCTGGTGTATTTGAATTTTGTTGGAGGTGTAACCTTGTGTATAATTGCTTCCCATTATGGGGGCACCTGACATCTGGGGCAAGAAAAACTGATGTAATGGCATCAGCTGCATGCTTTATACCCCTGACTACTCGATGTCATGGAAGATGAGACAGCAACCGATGCAGGACCCAAGACTTTGATAATGAGGCCAGCTGGGGGCTACCTGCAAGAAGATAACCCAAATGTAATGACTGCAACAGTGAATACACTCGAACATCTACATTTATGGTAAGTGTACACAACTGTACTTTCTGTAAAGTCAGGAGTGCTGGGGAGCCAGACTGCAGACATTATAAATCGCATAGACTTCTGGGGCATCTAAAATGAATTCCTTGTTTTTGTAATCCGGACTGGTTAGACGGCAGTCCGGAAAACACATAGGGAAAAGCACTCATGCACAGGACTTGCAGCTACTTTTCTGTTTTCTGTTGTTTTCATTTTGCAGTTGGGGGGGGACTGCAGTCCTGCAGTCCAATAGCACGAGCCACCCCTGGTGACAAGTCTGATGATAGGTCTGAAGAATGACAAGAAACCCCACTTAATTGATGTAATTGCTGTATAGAGTATCATTAAACCCCTGTGAAGAAGGAGATAAATAAATAAGTGAATGTAATATTTCTATGTGGTCCATAGACTAGGCACAATCAATATAACAGATGAAATTTCTGAAACATATTAATATACTAAAGATAATCGGGTATATATTATATCAGCGAATGCTTAAAAAAGCGAACGCTGATTGATCGACCTTATGTAAGCGAAAGCTTACAATCTCAAACTGTCAGATCAGCGATTTTTTCCCTAGGGAAAAAAAATCACTGATCCAAAACACATACACACAACACAAGCACACCAAACAAACAGAAATCCACACACATACACCTAAAATCTGACACCTAACCCTACACTAACTATCCACTTACCTTAACCCAAACCCTAACCGTAAGGTCCGTCACTATCGCACACTCACCTCACCCGCTCCCTAACCTCACCTAAATCTGCCCTAACCCTCATGTCCACACAATCGCACACATACCTAACCTGAGCCCTAACCCTAACTCACCTAAACCACCCTAACACTCACATCCACAGAATTGCACACTTACCTGAATCCGACCCACAACTTTCCACCACAGCACTGAAAATACCGAAGCAACAGAAACGGACAACCAAATTCTTTTCCTAGGAAAAAATTCGGGTTTCTGCTGCTTCGATATTTTTCACTTTCACTAAAATAAGGTCAATTAATCAGCGTTCGCTTGTTTAAGCATTCACTGATCTAATATAGACCCAGATAATCAATTATTTAACATTATTACCTATTTTGGCAGGATTTTGCTGTGTCATGTAATGCTTGTGGCTATTTTGAACAGCAGAAAGAAACGTGAGTAGTTATTTTGCAGTGCCCAGTTTTATTTATTTATTTAGTATTTGTTCACCAGGTACATGAACTGGTCAACTGATCTTTTTTAGCTATGAACTGAGCTCAAAGAGCAGAAAATATATCACTGTCTTTCAATCAACAATATTAGATACAAAATGAGTACATAGCAAAATTCAGAGCATACTAAGATTGAATGCAGTCAGAATGCATTGAGAAAAGAAAAAATACAAACGCAAGCTAAGATATGCTTAAAATAGAGTGCAATCATACATGTAATAAACTCCTATATACATGAGAAATATTTGTGTATAAAATGCCACATTAAGAATCTGAGAAAAGTTTATTAAATGTATTATTTTATTCACTATATGGAATGGTAAATTACCTATCCATTGTCATGGTAGCAGACACAAGTAGATTTAGTAAAGAAATGCTCTTAAAGTGCATCTTTGAAGCTTGAAATGATTTCTAGATATGTGATGTCTGTAGGCAGGTGGTTCCAGGTAACGGGTCCCAGTCTAGAGAAGGCTCTCTCACCTACAGCAGTTTTAAATGGATGGTAGGCTAGAAAGAGAAACTGTTGTCCTGTGTACGTCTGAGTATATAAGGGTTGTCTTGTAAAGGTAGTTTCACTCTTAAAGTGGACTTTGAGTAAAACATTTCCAGTACTATATCAATAGCTGGATAGCCTTTTATGATGGCCAGAAAACATAATGGTATTTTATTAATTATTTATACATACCTCTGGAACAGAGGAATGTTTAAGCATTGTGCATGCTTCCAGTTTATTTCAAATTAAGACAGCATCTTAAGTCGAAGAATGGCAAACTGATCATATACTGTTAATTAACTATTTTAGGTTCACAATTTCTAGAATAATTTGAATACAATAGTATTTACTTCAATGTATTCTCACCAACTGTGGCCCATGAAAGAATACCAAGATACAGATATAGATTTTGTTCAAAACAGCTACCACTCTTTATGAATGTGAAACTAGGATGGCATACTGAACCATCTAAAGAACCTTTGCAGGTGGTACCAATGATACCTCCAGAAAAATCTTCTTCTAAAAATAGAAAGACTGTTACACCAATATCAGTATACTGGCCCAGACAGCTGTTACCAGCAATGGGCCAATGCTCTTCAAACATCAGATCTACTAGACTTGGTATGGTGTTGTAATGTCTACTGTCAACTCACAAAACAAATTCTGAATTCCCATTACAATCAAGGACAGAAATCACCCAGTAAGGAAACAGTTATAGATAGTACCATCTGGATAGCAACAGCCATTAACCAATTTCATTTGCGCAATGACATCTTTTAAGTGGTGGCCTGCTTTATAACTTTATTTTAAAAATGAAAAGAAAGAGCCCAGGAATATACTGTGTTTTGTCATTGTGTGGTCAGCCATTTATTAGAAAATGCTGCTGTTAAAAGGGGTTTATAGCATATCCTCGAAAACTGAATTTGCTGAACTGCATCTACATCAGAAATGCAGTTCAGCGAACTGGTAATAGTGAAATCGTGGTACAGTCAGTATCGGACAATTTGCCCTTTCCTTACTGTAGTGCGATCTCTGAGTTGGTATATATAATTAGTGGGGGGTGGGGGGGTGCAGCCCCCCACAACAGCGAATTTGCTGAACTGCATGTCTGATGTAGTTGCAGTTCGGCAAATTCAGTATTTGATAAGATAATATAGACCAGTTAAAAGTCACAGTGCCAGGAATGTGGCTACTTCTACAGCATGCCTCACAAATGCCTCCATTTTGGGCATTTATGTTATGACCACTTGGTCTTTAGTTTTCTCTTTCAGCTTCATTTTCAATTTCATTTAAGAGCTTTTTACCAAAGCATCATTGCCAAACACTTGCTTGGACTGTGACTCCCAGAGTCACTGGTCATTTGATATTTTACTATAACAGGATTTGATTTCTAAGCTTTCACCTTTTGAGCCCTCCCTGGCCCTGGTCTCCTAGAAGTGCTTATAGTACTGTTTGGATTTTTCATAACAACCTACCTTCTGTGGAGGACTGTTGCTATCACCTGTGATAGATAGGTACCCACCTTATTAGCTGATCAGTGAGGGTGCCATCCTCAGACTGTACCTGTTACCCTCTGATTGCCTTAAAATCCAGTATCTACTATTTGAGTTACCTGTAAGCCGGGTAGGTACATCCTTTCTGGTTGTTGTTTTTGTTACTTTACTTAAAGACTATGCAAGCACAGTGGGTGGGGACAAACCAGTAGGCCACATCAGTCAGGCACAGTCTCTTAAGTAGCATTTGATGTCATGGAATACGCACCAGTAGGAAGTGCATGCGTACCTAGTTTTGGGACCTGAAGAGAAGAAGTATCAAAGACTGGGAGTGCTACTCAGAAAATCCCATCAGTCAACTCACCGAGGAGAACCTCTCACAGATCATCTGATATGGTAAGTTTTAATCTCTTATTTCTCCCTTCTCAAAAACTGCTTCACATTGTAACTGCTATTGTGTGATCATTCATTCATTGCTAATGAAGTAATAGATATAATACATTTCCTTTTTTAGTTAAAAAATGCCTTCTAGCACTGTTATACCTGAATTTCAATGTTTTAGAGAAAATGCATACCTGAAACTTTCTTATTCCTTTTTCTCTGCAGCTTTTATCAGAAAAGTTTATATCACTTTGATGATTCAGCTAGCCATTACAGTTGGAATCATCTGCATATTTATTTACTGGTGAGTCTGTTTACTGTACTAAAGTGTTTATAATAGATCACTCAGGGTCTGCATATTGTTTAAATCAAAAAAGAAGGGCTAATATCATCTCTTATTAAATCCTGGTGCTTAACTTACTAAGGTCAGGCCCATTTCCATACGCTATTTAAGGCTTAAAATGTGAGAGCAGGTATCAGAACAGTAGCTGGATTTCCTTTTGTGTGCACATGATCTTCAAAAACTGGCTCACACTGATGAAGAAAAACTTGAAGGGGAACAGGTTATAGCTTCAAGACTGTATTCCCTTCACTGCAAGTTGCATAGGGATTTAATAGGAAGAACAAGCCTTGTACCAGCCACAGCAGGATGTCCAGCAGTGATCAAACACCAAGAAAGATGGCAGAGGTGAGAGAACATTAGTACTTAAATCATTAGGCCTTTGTATTCTTTGATATTGTGTACAGCAAATCTCCTGGCTGATAAATTCATCTCCAACTTTACTCCTCTCTCCCCATCAAACTTTCCTCAGGAAATATGATCAAATATAACTCCCCCTACTATCACTAGGGAACATGTCTTTAATGCTCTCTCTAAGACCAAGAACACTGCATCAATTGGCCAAGACAATATCCCAGGATGCCTTCTAAATAGCATGAAACATGACCTATCAGGGCCTCTGGAATTACTATTTAACTGTAACCTCCAAATAGGCTTTGTGCCTCGTGAATGGAGAAAGGCAACAGTCATCCCTCTGCACAAAGGTGGGCCATCTACAGACCCTGAAAACTACAGACCCATAAGTCTCACTAGTCTTGTATGTAAAGCCATGGAAAGAATTATCATGGAGATGATCAACAGAGATATAGTAAACCTCCAGACACTGGAGCCAACCCACTTTGGTTTTGTCAAGGGCAAATCATGTCTACTCAACCTGGTGGACTTCTTTGAGAAGGTCACGAAAGCAATGGATGAGGGCAAAATCGTTCACACTGCCTACCTTGACTTGGGCAAGGCATTTGACACAATACCCCACTTGAGAATTGTCGACAAACTCAAAAGGTTAGGAACAAATGTATTTCACCCAGTGAATAGCCAAGTGGCTCACAGACAGGACCCAGGAAGTTAGAATTGGAGAGTTCACCTCTATAAAGAGGCCAGTCACAAGTGGAGTCCTTCAGGATTAGTCCTTGGACCTCTCCTTTGTGGCATTTACTTCTCAGAAGTCAAGGCCAATGTTAGTGGTCTCTGGCTGACTAAATCTGCAGATGATTGCAAGTTAGGAGCTGTCACTGAATCTCACACTGACACAAATGATTTATTCTGTCCACCTGGTGAATCTGGGCATACTGGGGCAATGTGGCAACTGCCTCATGTACACAGACAACCCTCTCCTCCTACCACCCAACACTACAACCTATGAGAGATGCACTTACACAGCCAAACTGGAAGCACAGCTCTCTCCGGCCAAGAGTGTGCTAGACAGTCAAGAGGAGAAGGTTAACACCTGCACTACACCTCAAGCAACTCATAGCCCTTCAAAACCCTCACCATCAACACCCACACATAGCAACACTAAACCCACATATGTGGAGGCCCTTAATATTAACCAGCACAAGCAACAAGGATCTCCGAAGCTGAAACGCAAACAAACACCAGTCACAACCAAAGTGACACATAGCTCACAACACCAGTGTGCCACCCAACAACAGCCCCTAAGGCAAGACAATGTGCCCAACACTTTAGTCATAGGTGACTCTATAGTCAGGCACACTGCTGTCCCACTCACCAGGCTAAACAAGGAGAAAATTACAGTCAGCTGCCTGTCGGGTGCCAGGATCCGCCACATAATGCAGGCACTCAAGTCACTCCACAACAAGAACAAATACGACTCTGTCATTGTCCATGCTGAGATGTACCTCCCTGGACTACATGAAAAGAGACATGGAAGAGCTCTCGGATCATGTGGCCCAGGCAGGTATGACCCTAGCCCTGAGTAGCATCCTGTCTTCACCCAGAATGATACCACAGTATAAGGACAAAATGATTGATTTCAACAATTGGCTAAGCTTCTGGTGTCATTCAAAGGGGATCCATTTTCTGTCTGTCTGGGAAGACATGATTGACAAACCATGATGCTTTGCCAGAGATGGCCTGCACCTGTCACCCCTGGGATTCAGGTTACTGGCTAAAGCTCTTGCCACCCCATAGTGCCTTTTTTAGACAAAGTTCAAAGGACAAAACCATCACTGTAACAGATACAAGCATGCAAAATCTGAAGGTAATACTACTCAATGCTAGAAGTCTAAACCTCAAAATTCACTCTCTTGAGGCACTCCTAAAAACAGAGAACATTGATATCTGTGCAGTAACCAAGACCTGGTTGAAGGCTACAGAGAGCACCCCTGCAATACCAGGCTACAACTCTTGTCACACTTTTCAGCCACAAAACCAAGACCGAAACACTAAAGGTGGAGGAGTGTCCATATTCACCAAGGATATTCACACCTCCAGGGTAGTTGCCCAACACAATGCATCTGAAATTCCCCAGGTGCAACTAACACTAGCTAAGACTGCAATCCAAATTGTAGCTTACTACAAATCCCCCACCATGTCCCAAGATTCTCACCACATCTTTCTAAACATACTGGAAAATATTAAGACGGCAACTGTGGTCCCACTCCACAAAGGTGGCACCTCTGGACCCCCCTAATTACCTCCATAAGCTTAACAAGTCTAGTCTGCAAAGCTATGGAGAGGATCATAATGGAGCTCATAAACAAAGATAGAAGATAAGGCCATTGATGAGGAAAGGCAGTCCATACAGCCTACCTTGACCTTGCTTTTACTTTTCAACACAATACCCCGGTATTGTAGAAAACTTACCAGCTTAAATGTAAACCCATATGTCACAAGATGGGGGTTAGAGTTGCTGGACAGGGGTCCTTGGCCCCTATTGTTTGGCATCTACTTCTCAGAAGTACAGGCCAACATGGGAGGACTTTGACAAAGTTTGCAGATGACAGAAAGGACTCCAGATAGCTGGTGCCAGAGCCATGGCATATAGGTGGCAAACCTGGGGACCCAGGTTGACAGTGGCCTTGACACTCACATTGCTAAAGTGGTTAGAAAGACCTTCTACATTGCCCACCTGATCATGAAGGATTCACATCCAGATCTAGTGAGGTCATTGTTCTTCGGGATGTATCTCGACATCTGCAGCAATTGGAGAGACCCCAAAGTTCCTCACCAAAAGGATAAAGGGACTCCAAAATCTGTCATATGCTGCCAGATTGAAGAAACTCCAGCTCTATTCAGTCGCATACCATCTGCTCAATTAATGGACATGCTCCACCTCAAAAAATCCAAATCCACCAAAACCAATAGAGCAGAGACTCCCTATGCTGTGGAATAAATGACTCTGTTCAAGAGAAATCTAGACCTGTGGATGGGAGATCGAATCATCTCTGGGTCACTGCTGGACAGAGGCATAACAAACTAATGGGCACAGTATTTTTCAATAATAAGGGGTGAGCACAATTAACAATTGGGCTAGGCTTATAAATGCCTTAGGGCAGATAGCCTAGTATAAACCTATGAACCTATGAACCTATAAGATACAACCAAACACCCTAATACTGGGTAATTTCAACTACCCTGCCATTAACTGGGGAAACTACTCAGGTAACAACTCCTTTTCCCAACAGTTCTTGGAATCCATAAATTCCAACGCCCTGGATCAACTAATCCATTGTCCCACCAGGGGCTCCAATATCCTAGACCTGGTCATTACCAACTTGGGAGACAGATGCTCCACACCAGTGGTTACCCCCTCATTGGTCAGGTCTGACCATAAGCAAACCACCCTTGACATCCACATCCCACCCCCAGTAAGGAAACCTCCTTAAAAAACTTCTCCAAAGCCAACTTCATGCTACTGAAGTCAGAAGTGACAAACCTCATGACACCCATGCAGATGGGATCTGAAAGTTTGACTGCAGAATCCTACACTAGGGCACTGTACGGGCACATCCACTCGTGCATGAATCATGCCATCTCAAATAGAACCAAGATGCTCTCCTCCAAAAAAAGGAAGCCAATCTGGTGGTCCCCTGCTATAAACAAACTATACAACAGAAGGAAGAAACTGTTGCAGAAAAGAGGAAAATCCCAGGATGAAAAAAACTCCCTCACCAGCCTCACTAAGAAGCTGAGATCCCTCATAAAATCCTCAAAAGCTAGTTACGAAAATAAAATTGCCAAAGATTCCCAAGATGTCAAGAATCTAAATGGCAATGCTCAGATCTGCTCTGAGCTTCAATAGAATGGCATTAAATATACTGATCCCAACAATATTGCCAATATCCTAGCAGATAGATTTAGTGCCAACTTCACCCCTCTCTCACCCCTAAAGGGCCCATCTCAATACCAAAAGTTTGCCAAATTCCGGTAATCATGGCCACACAGGTAGAAACCGCACTCTCCAAAGCTAAGAATACAGCATCCATGGGACCAGATGACATCCCAGGCTGTGTACTACATGAACTACAAAATGAACTGGCACTTCACCTAAGTGTCATGTTTAATCATAGCCTCCCCTCAGGCTTTGTGCCCACTGAGTGGCGCACAGCTACAGTTATCCAATTCCACAACAGGGGACCCACCTTGGATCCCGGGAACTACCGTCCTATCAGTCTGAAGAGCCTGATCTGCAAGGCCATGGAACGCGTTATCATGGAACTTATAAACAAAGACATTGGCAACCTTCAAACACTGGACCCCACCCAGTATGGGTTTGTGAAGGGCCGATCTTGTCTCCTGAACCTGACTGACTTCTTCGAATCAATCTCCAGAGCTGTGGATGAGAGTAAGGCAGTCCACACAGCCTATCTGGACCTCACCAAGGCCTTCGACACCATCCCTCACTCTGGAATCATAGATAAACTTACTAAGCTGGGCATAAATCCCTACGTCACTCAATGGGTTGCCAACTGGCTTACTGACAGAACCCAGACTGTAAAAGTAACCAACTCCAAATCCAGCTCCAGGCAAGTGACAAGTGGAGTACCTCAGGGTTCAGTCCTGGGACTACTCTTGTTTGGCATCTACTTCTCTGAAGTACAGGCCAACACTAAGGGACTCTGGCTAACAAAGTTTGCAGATGACTGCAAACTGGGAGCCATTATTGAATCCCCAAATGATGTGGATATTCTACAAAAGGGCCTTACAGAAACAGATGCCTGGTGCCAGAGCCATGGGCTCAAGCTTAATGCCAAGAAATGTATAGTTATCCCCTTTGGAAAAAAAACATGCACCCATGAATTACCACATAGGTGGCAGTACACTAAACATCGAAAGTGTGATGAGAGACTTAGGGACACAGGTGGACATTGGTCTCACTTTCGATAACCACATCACCACAACAGTCAGGAAATCCTTCTATGTGGCACACCTCATCACTAAGGGCTTTTCATCCAGAAAAAGGAGGTCATTGTCCCACTGTACTCATCCCTCATTAGACCCATTATAGAGTACAATGCCCCATTTGGTATGTACCTCACAAGACATCTGCAACAGCTGGAAAGGCCACAGAAATACCTCACTAAAAGAATCACAGGCCTAAAGCAGATGTCATATGCTGACCATCTAAAAAAACTCCAGCTATACTCTGTGACATATCGTCTACTCAGAGGCAATCTCTGCTTAACATACAAGGCCATGTCAAACCCTGAGCTGTTGGACATGCTCCACTTAAAGAAATCCCAATCCCTCAGAGCCACATGCTCCAGGGATCTAAACCTTGTCATCACAATGAACAAAACATGCTGGAGGGATAGGTTCCTGACCCAGAGACTCCCCATACTCTGGAATAGACTGCCCATACATGTCAAGCAGAGTGCCTCCTTGGCCCTCTTCAAAAGGAACCTTGATGATTGGATGGGAGATAGGAAATTCACCCTGGGGATCATGTCAGTCACCCTGGTAGACAGGGGTCCAGAGAAGTAAATATTGTGGGAAGAAATATCCAGGGAATTCTTATGGCTCAGTTTGTATAGGCCCTAGGGCCGATAGCCTAGTACCAACCTATAAACCTATGAACCTAAATGTTCTCCAGGAGGGGCTGACACAGCCAACCAACTAATGTTAGAATCATAGACTAAAACTAAGTGGCAAGAAATGCATAATAGTATCCTTTAGGAAATCATCCATCCCTGCTAACTATCATATTGACAATGCACTCATTAGAGCTGACACAGTAGATAGGAACTTAGGAACACACATAGGCAGTAATCTAGCCTTTGATCATCATGTGTCTACAGTGGTGAGGAAAGCATTCTATGTTGCACAACTTATAAACAAAGGATGGCATCAAAGTCCAAGGAAGTCATTGTTCCACTGTATTCAGCATTCATCAGACCTATCATTGTGTAAAATGCCCCCTTTGGTATGTACCTAACCAGGTATATCCAACAACTGGAATGTCCACAGAGGTTCCTCACTAAAAGAATACAATGCATAAGTAATATGTCCTAAGTAGACCACCTCAAGGCACTATACATGTATTCTGTCTCCTACAGGTTTTTGAGGGGGAGGTCTATGCTTGGTGTACAGGGCATTGTCTTACCCACTCTGATGGACCTCCTGCATATCCACAAAACAAACAGTACCAGAATTACCCATTCTAAGACTTAAACATTGCCTATGATATAAGTAGGACCTGCTGGAGAGATAGGTATGTATCTCAGAGACTACCCCATCTATGGAACAAGCTCCCCATCCATGTGAAGCAGAGTTCTTCCTTAATCCAGTTCAAGTGCAGCTTGGACAATTGGATGGGAAACCATAAATTCATCCCTGGTTTGGCACCTATGTCTCTGATGCAAACAGGTAACCTGTAAATGGTTCATCTCCCAGGCCCATGCTTACACTTATCAAGGGTATCAGAACTTGTCAGAGATTTGGGATGCATGACTAGGCTTTAAAAGGCCCTTGTGGTCATTAGCCTAGTAAACACCTATGAACCTATGATCAAAAGATTTACATACCAAGTAGAAGTGTGGTGCTGATGACCCAGATTAAAAGGGGGATCTGGGTCATCGGAGGACCTTGTTCTGTTGCTAATTCAAACTCCAGTATAGTCTAATAATTATGACCATTCACATTAACTTCACAATCTAAAAAGCAGAATACAATATCGGTGGTCTATCTGACAAAAAATAAACCCCCAACTACTTATGCATCCATCTATATCCAAGGTCCATCACCTCACCCTATATTCTCTGGTAACCTGAACTGGCTTTGATTTGAATCATTTCACCTCTCCACCAAACTATAGAGTGACAGCACATTTGGGTAAAGTGTCCCTGTCATCCTTAACTCACAGCCAGCAGACTTTGCTACCAGTTTCTGACTCTCAGTTTTCATGCATTTGTTAAAACATACTATCTATACTTGACTGTCTGGCTTAGCTGTTCCTGAAGTCAGGTAATCATCTGATACTTGTCCTTAGTACATCAGATGACCTCACTGTTAACCCCTTCATTCATGCTTTACGTAGAGCCCAATAAATGAGTTAGAATGGCAAGTCTGTCTCTGTGTTGCCTGTAATGGTTTTATTGGACATTGACTGATGGTCTACTATTAATGCCATGCATATGTTATCATCAACAGTTAAATTATTGTAGGAAATGAATATATGCTTATCTACTATATGATCAAGCTTTTATATGAAGGGGAATACTCTAAACAGTGTAAACGTAACCTTTATGTGTTTGTGTGCATTTGCATATATATATATATATATATATATATATATATATATATATATATTTTATATATATATATATATATATATATATATATATATAATATACACACACACACACACACATACACACACACACACACACACACACACACACACACACACACACACACACATATATATATATATATATATATATATGTATGTATATATATATATATATATATATATATATATATATATATATATATATATATATATATATATGTATATGGGTTGCCTTTATTTCATCGACAGCTCATTTCACTGACAACTCATTTTATCGACAGTGATATAAGGCCTGTTCCTCACTGTAGTGCAATACTGGAGTTAGAATATATAGTAAAGGGGGTGTGGGGGGCACAGCCCCCCACATTGGGGGGGTGACGTTTTAAGCTATACAAATGGATACCTACAAGTGCAATGAATATCTGTTTTGCAGAAAACAATATACAACCAAAGTACCACACCCCCAATGTAGGGGGCTGTGCCCCCCACACCCCCCTTACTATATATTCTAACTCCAGGATTGTACAACAGTGGGGAACAGGCCATATATTACTGTTGATGAAATGAGTTGTCAGTGAAATGAGTTGTCAATGAAATGAACTTTCAGTGAAATGGTCTTCCTGATTTGCTTGTCAGTGAAATGAGCTGTCGATGAAATGAAGGTAACCCATATATATATATATATATATATATATATATATATATATAGAGAGAGAGAGAGAGAGAGAGAGAGAGAGTCACATGATAGCCATACTTTTAAAAGTGTAGTCGTATTAAATTTATAACGGAACACAGGAAATACATGCACGAGCAGCAAATACATACAGGAATTTATTTTTGACAATTTATGTGTAGTTTACTTCCTTGTACATATCACAAGTGGTTATTTACTTAGTTTTTCACTACATTTAGTGAAGGTGAGGCATAGGGTTATTTAATTTTGTTTTATTCTGTACCGGCAGACAGAACGGGATTTTGGCCAAATATGACAGTTCGATATTTTGCTTTTCAACATTTTAGCATATCGGCAAAGTTGCAATTCGATGTTTACATGTCGACATTTTAGTTGTTGGTTATTTTCTTGTTCAAGTCAGGTAATATAGACCCCCTCCCATACACACACACACACACACACACACACACACACACACACACACACACACACACACACACACACACACACACGCACACACACACTGGCTTCTGTATTTTATTCTTGGTCATCTCTGAAGATCAGGGTCAAGCTATCAAAAATATTACCATCTTCCTGAAGGGGTTTGGAATTCTTTGTAGCCCTACCATCTCTCATGGAAGAAATGTTGTCAGGATGTTAGAATTTGACCATAAAAAACCTAGACCAATGGTAGGGAGGTTGTTCTAGTTACCGTATAATATGGTTAAATATAAATGGGTGGGGGAGATGCTGAGATGAGAATTTTGAATGAGTAAGTGGGTTATTTATTTATTTGTTGCAATTTTTGATTGGGAAGTATCCCACTTGCAGAGTCCATAAGCAATGGAGTCCCAGGTAGAAAAAACTCCACGAAATGAATACATAAAATTCATAAATGCATAAGATACAATTGCAGGAGGAGAATGCAGCTAGTACTCCCAAGTTTTGAGGGGGTGGTAAATATTTGGGGGAGGTTAAAGTATCAGTTCAAGAAACAATGGAGAATTAGACATTTCAGTGTTGTGGAACATTTTGAGGAAGTTTCTAATCTTTTTGGGATACAAAATTAATGAAGCTAAAACAAAGGCAATAACTGTGAACTATGTACCCGCACACAGACTCGTTCAGCGATATCCATATTTATGGGGACATGATAAAACGAAGTACCAGGAGTATGGATTAAAAAGGATTCTTGTGTGGCAGCTAAGGCTATGTGGGAAGAGACTAAACAAAACATAATGCAAAAACTGAGAAACGGGCAGCTCTGTTATATGGATGTATATAGCAAGATACAAGCAGTTAAAATGTTTCTAGTCCCTTTAGTTTTATGCACAGGTCAGGCATACTTTTATCAAACAGAGGAGAAGCTGTGGATAGCAATTAAGAAAGAGCTGAAGGATTATATTTGTGAGAAAAGGACATCAAGAGTCAAGTGAGATAAGATGATTCTCCCAATTGGACAAGGTGGTTTGGGATTACCCTATTTGAAGGTATATTTCGAGCTACACAATTAAGGCTTCTATACAGAGCACAAGCAGAAACTTATAATTCAAAGTGGAAAAGGATGATGATAATGAAATGGGGGAAGCTCAAGAAACAAGGAGAGAGTGGGATTTTGGATGCAGATCCTTAAGGAGAATTACAATAACCATACAGAATATTATATTTACGGAGTAGCCAAAAGTATTCTAAGAACTAAGTCAACACAGGAAAGGAGAAGGGAGATTCTGCCAATAGGGATGACTGCAGTTAGGATACAGACAATAGGCAAGAGGGGGTGGAATTTATTGGTGAAAATTGGCAAAAGAACCAAGGTATTGGGAGTAAATAATTAGAGAGGGGAAGGTAATAGAATGGGAAGAGGCCAATAATTTATTTGGACAGCAGGCTATTGAGTGGCCTCCCTATCAAGGATTGAGATCAGAATGTAGGCAAAGAGAAAGAAATAGGGTGAATCCCAAGTGAATGACTAACACTGGTAGAATTTTTAGTAGAATCTAGCTGAAGATGCTGTTAAAAAAGAAATAATTAGTAGAGCATGGGTTAGGAGGGTGGCCTAATGGTTAAGGTGTTTGCCTTACAAACACAAGGTGCAGGATTTGAGTCTCATAAGGGATAATTAGCTAGGGTTAAAATGGCTCACAAGGGCAGTTAGCCTAGTACTACTCTAGGAACCTATGCACATACAAAATATTGCATTATAACTAAAAGAGTCAATCAGAGGAGGTTAGAAAGGCTTGGGAAGAGACATTGGATAAGCAACGAAACAATGAGAGGCTATATGTATGTCTCTCAAATATGCAACAAAGTCTAGAAGATTTTGAATATTTGCTTGGAAATGTTTACATAGATATTTTTATACCATAAGTAGACTCCAAAGAATTTTTCCTCAGGTAGACAGCAAATGTTAGAGATGTGATGGGTAAGAAAGAGACAAATGGGAACATATTTTCTGGGAGTGTAATGAGTTGGCAGACTTTAAAGATTTCCTACAGACTGCTCTGTCAGAAATACTGGGTGAGCAAATTGGTGTAACTAAGGAAATTATTTTTTGAGCTATGATACAGAATTGGAATTGCCTAGACATAGTAAGGCTTTGCTGAGTCTAACTTTGATGGTTGCAAAAAAAGCAATTACTAGAAAATAGAAATCAAAGTCTAAACCAACTTTACTAGAACTAGTGACTATAGTAACAGAGATAAAACAACTGGAACTGGGATCTTTAGAAAAGGGTAGGAGCAAATTGCAGAAAAACATGGGAATTGTGGGAACAATACTTGCAGAGGAAGAATGAGGTTTAAAAGAATATAAGATATGAAATGGCTATGTATTGTTTGATTGACAATGACTGAACAGATTATAAGTGATGTATAATATTTGCAAGTAAAATTATGTCAATATGGTTTGTAATGTATAAGGTTTGCAACTAAAATTATGACAATGATTTGTTTTCATTTATATAAATGTATGATTGCCTATGTTATATGTGGTAATTTAATAAAGATGTTTCTTGTTTAGAAAAGGACGCAATGGAGAATTGTGAAATGTTGAATGAAATGATTAGGGGGTTACTTGAAAGGAGGTCAAGAAAAGTACAGTGCAGAAGGCATTTACTTCCATACCACAAAATAATGTGGGAAGTATTCAGAGGATACGTCATATGTTTTGTGTAAAAGGGGAACAAACTGTGTAAGGATGGAAAGACTACATGGGAATTTGTAAGACATTAGGTTGATGAGATATGCAACAGTTTAGATGTTATGCAGTGGCAGTTAATTCTGAGAAGGGTGTTGGAGGGAAGGTTATGATGGTATATTTGGGAGAGGCAGTGGATAAAAAATCACTAGGATGGATTATAAAACTAGAGAAGGGGTTGGACAAGAAAGTAAGTAAGAGAACTGGGTATCAGATGATGCTGTGATAAGAAAAGCCTACAGGTTTGTTTAAAATAGAAGGATGGGGTGACTGGACTGCTTGTAAACATGAGAAACGTAGAGAATAATGAGGATGGAGTGCTTAATGGAGGAGAGTGGGAAAGACTTAAGACCCTTTGAGATGATTAAGAAACAGTGCATGTTGCTGGATCGGGATACTTGTTTTATACAGTATTGATTGGTTTGATGAGAAGCGGTGGAAGGCAGGAGGATAAGAAGAGGGGAGCGTATGGGTTTTGGCAAAATTACTGGCTTGGCTTCATATATTTATGAGATAAATGGGGAAGAGGAAAGTGCATAATGAGATGGAGGCATGAGCAAGGAAAGGAAGTGAGGAGGGAGATTGGTGGATTAGGAATTGAGTTTGGGTGGAAGCATGGAAGGTTATATAAGGTTTGAAAGAAATTGGGTCACTTTATTTTCTGAAACTGAGGCTGCTACATAAATAGTATGATCTTGTTGAGATTGGACTAGTGGAAGGAGATTAAATGCTGATGGTGTGAGAAGGATAAGCCAGACAATATAAATATATAATAGGGCATCCAGGGTTTAAGATATAAAGAAGGATATGCACTCTTTATGGTAAGGATTTAATGAAGATGCATATAATCTGTATGGAACAGTTGTTTATGTGGGGTAAGAGGAGGAGAACAGTTCTAGACAAGAGAGGAGATTCAGTTTAACAACTGGTGGCTCATTTAATAAAAATGAAATGCGTAGGACTGGAGGGTTGTGGTTGTGGGAGCAAGCACATCAGTGGAGGTCCAGTCACTATGGTTGTGTAAGGCTGGGAGGGAACTGGTCAAGTAAAGTGCATTAAGAAAGCAATGTAAGATAGGAGACAGAGAAATTGGGTGAATAATGCAGCAGGACAGGTGAAAGAGACAGACATTTTATTGGGACAGTGTGCTACAGGCAGGCTTTAGCAGGGAAAGAAGAGTGCAGATGTAGGATGAAGGACAGGGCAAAGGACCTGAACATCTGAGAGCAGATCAGTAATGTAAGTCCAGGTGAAAGACATGGTAAAGTCACTTATCCTGTGGTCGGAGCGTGAAAACTGAGAATGTGTTAAACATATGAGACAGGTATGAACCAGTGCTATATGTGTGTGTGTGTGTGTGTGTGTGTGTGTGTGTGTGTGCACACACATACACACACACACATATATATATATATATATATATATATATATATATATATATATATATATATATATATATATGTATATAGCTCCAACAGGCAAGTAAGCATCTGCATGTGGGATAACAAAGGTTATGGAATAATGACTTAAATGTTGGAAGGGATAGTCTGGCTAACTGAGCCTCTGATTCAGGGAGGGTAATATGAATTCTGCCCTAGCTATGGATCAGTCAAGCATCTATTTGTCCTTTTAAAGATATTGGAGGAGTCATGGGAGCTGGGCAGCATGGTCTACAGTGTCATATAAAAGTGAAGAAAGTTTATGACTGTATACCACTGAATGTCTTATGAAAGGAGCTGCAGCAGTATGGGGCCCCAAGACTACTGCTATCTATTATTCAGACCCTGTATTTATGGAGAGAGAGAGAGATGTGCCTGCAATCTCTGTGTTAAATGTAATACATTCAATGTGAGCAAAGGACTCTGCCATGGGTGAGTCTGGTTCCCCTTCCACTCATGAAATTCAGACTCTGAATATTAACTCATTCACACCTACAGCATTGATTATGATGTATTCCATTCCATGCCTGCAGCTCTGCCTGTACGATATGCTTTATTTTGAATGCACTACCTACACTACATCAAAGACAGGCCACATAGGCATGACATGTTATACCTTAACTGTAGAGCCAAATCCTGCAGCGATCAGCAGTACCATGATCAGGTAGATTAAATGTGATAAAAATGTTTACATTGAACAAGTGTGTTCATTTTAAATACTGAACCA
Source organism: Protopterus annectens (assembly GCF_019279795.1). Classification (NCBI taxonomy): domain Eukaryota; kingdom Metazoa; phylum Chordata; order Ceratodontiformes; family Protopteridae; genus Protopterus; species Protopterus annectens. Next base: position 1,656,976,562 of record NC_056732.1, read on the forward strand.
TATTTAAGAATCGTTCTATTTAGAGCTTTGGGTAACCACTGTTCAGCCTACCAGCACAAAGGAATTTCAGACCTAATCACTCGGAGAGGATAGCATAATGATTAAGGTGCTTACCTTACAGCCACAAGGTGCAGGGTTTGATTCTCACATGGGGCAATTGGCTAGGCTTAAAATGACCCACAAGGGCAGTTAGTCTAGTACTCACCTATGAGTGATGGTAGACATGAATATTTCAGGGGTGTATCCTTGTTGTTTGTAGATTATATTATTTTTTTGGCCTCAGATGTCTGTAATCTCCAATATGCAACACAACAGTTCACTGCTGGTTGTCAAGCAGCTGGGATGAAACTCAATAATTCTATTGGGTTGGGAGGGTGGCCTAATGGTTAAGGTATTTGCCTTACAAACACAAGGTGCAGGGTTTGAGTCTCACAAGGGATAATTGGCTAGGCTTCCAATGGCTCGCAAGGGCAGTTAGCTTAGTACTAACCTATGAACCTATGAACCTATAAATCAGAAGCCAAAGTCATGCTTCTGTCCCAGAAAATAGTGGATTGCTTTCTGTGTGGAAAAGTGCATCAACTACCTGAAGTCAAGGTTAGGATAGAGGGATCTGGATAGTAATAGTGGTGTTAGCATTGTCTGAGCTATGAAGGTGAAGAATTCTCAAGTTACATCACATTATGTCCCCATTCTCACTGTTATGACTACTGGATAGCAGCAAAAAGTACAAGATCATGGATATAAGTGATAGAAATTAAGATCATTCATAGCTTTTTATTTGGCAGTCTGGAAGAATTTCAGAACAGAGTCACTGTTTTTCCAGGCTGAGAGGAAACAGAGGTTGTGGTGTAGATGCTTCGTGAACATGCCACAATGCAACACTAACAATAGGTGTACCACCAGACACTGCACACTGGGATGAGGCCCTGGGGTAGACCTAGGATAATCTGGAGAGATAATACCTCTTACCTTGGCTGGCATAGCTTTGTATCCTTCATATTCATTCTTGAACACTGTCACTGTTTTTGACACCACCACCTAATTGAGAAGGTTGTTCTACTTGGAGCTATATCATATTATCGCAAAGTGAAAATGTCGAACAGCACAACAGCGAAAGTGCCGAAATGTTGAGGGTTGGTTTTTGAGATCGCAGTACAGTGAAGATTGGGATATTTGCCCTTTCCTCACTGTAGTGCGATCTCAGAGTTGGAATATATATTTAGTGGGATGTGTGGGGGACACAGCCCCCCACAATACCGAATTCGAGTTTCGGCATTTTTAATTTTGTGAGCATTCGATATTTTCAGTTTGCAATGTTATGATATAGATGCATTCCCAGTTATCCAGAATCCTTTCTTTGGATTAATACTTTTGTGTACCTCCCTAAAGCTACATCTTATATTTTCAAACTGTTGCCTCTTTTCCAATTCATTTTTTTTTTTGTGTTGACTTATATGTGTGCAAGCCAACACTCGGATTCAGCAGCAAGCCATGTGCAGATGCAGTATACGTTATTTAATATGTAACAAATAAAAATACAACAATCCCTCAGATGTTGCTGGCTGAAGCACACTACATAAAACAGCATGACAGGTTTACTGGTATCTATTAACAAAGTCATTGATGGCCTGTAAAAGAATGCCATCAATGATAATGTAAAGGTCAGTAATCTGAGGTCAGTATATATGGTGTATTAGCCTTCCTTTTAAAAGTACTAACATGTTCAGCAAAACCCTAAAGCACAACTACTTCAAGTCATGTATCTTTATAAACTGAAAATTCTATGATGGACCAATGAAAGTTCTAAAACAAAACCAGGGAGCACCAAAGCATGTGAATATCAGAAAAGTATAAATAATATGTGGCAGTAGCTTATTCAAGTAAAGTCCATAACCCTATGTATTTGTCTATAATTTAGATAATTTAATAATTCTTGTGTTTCCAAAAATCAAACATGGACAAGAACACCAGTAAATCTTTAAAGAACAATGTATATATAATCTACACTCAAAAATGAAGAACAATATTAAACGAAAGACATGAATCCACTCCTTTCTGTCATTCTGACTCTGAGAGAGAATTCCTGTATACTGTGTAACATGAAGCGCCCAGAAATTCTCATGCTTTCTCGCTAAATTTTCATTTTTCATTTGTAACATAAGCACATCTTCCTTGCCATGTTAGTGCTAGCTGTCCAAGAATGTGCTCCAAATTGCACATAACACAGTTTTACTTCTGAATGTTTTGTAGGCTTCATTCAACAATGTCTGCAGTGTTACCAAAGTAGCATCCAATAAATGTGCAAGTAAGATGAGAACTTTGTACTAGTTACATTTTCAGTTCAAAACAGCAAGTTCACCTAAAAGCAGGACACTTGTTTAGTAAAGGAATTACCAAGGAACTTGGGCTTAAATTGTACAGTGTAGCTCTGTGTAGGTGTAATAGTTCCCAACTGGAAAAAAAATGCTTGGGATTCAAACTGAAATTATCTTACTTAGTGTGCTGCAGGAATTTCACTATTTACTGAAATTCTTCCACTGATATTTGCAGAAAGAAAGACACATTTTGAATTTGTTGACCATTCTGCTCATTGTGTTTAATTGTCTTTAGACAATGGGCGATGAGTAGATCAGCACCCAGATTGGAGCATAAACATTCTCCAGCAAGGTGTTACTATACATGTAATGCCCACTGAAAACCGAGTCCGACACTTTATGGCAGCATATCAAGCTCCTTGGAGTTCGGACTGAAAGAAAGTTAACGGCTACCATTATTTTACATTCACTAAGCAGCACGTTTGCTCTTTAGTGAGCATAAAATAAAAAAAGAAGAAAATTAAAAAAAATAGGAAAGTCTTTGTGTGTGTCTGTGTATGTGTGCATGAGTGTGTGAGCAAGATTGATGGAGCCATTATTATACACTTGCTAAGCAACTCTTTTGCTGTTTAGTGAGTGTAAAAGTAAAAGAAACATAAAAAAGAAAGAAAAGAGTGTGCATGTTTGTGCATGTGTGTTTATGTTTCTGTTTGCTTTTGTGAGTGTATTCTTGCAAGTGTGAATGACAGCAAAAGTGTGTGTGTGTACGTATGTATGTGAAGTGTGAGAGCGATCGAGCAGTGGCAGCAGAAATGTTTTGAAAAACACTGGGAGACAGACACAAAATGAGTCAGCAAATTGTAGCCCTTGTCTTGCTTATAATACAGTATTACATGCATAAATGAATTTACTATCTGGCACTGCTCATGCAGTAACAGAAGCTATACTGTTTACATACACCCTGAAAAGTGATTTTGTAGAGACATACATTATCTTCTTGTTCTTCCCCCTACACCTCATGAAAACATTCTCAAAAAGTGCATCTGTAATAATCTAATGCTGAGGGTGAATATTGTTTGCATTTATCTATTATTTTCATGTACAGAATTCACTGTGGCTTCGTGTAGATCTGTACAAGTAATTGGTAACCATTTGTAGACATATGCATAAAGATTGTTGTTTCACAGAGTATTCATTTTTTTTTCTGAGGTACAACTATCTCAAAGTTGATATATATAAATGTGGGGATGTGAGGGGCTTGCCCCCTCATTGGGAGATATTTTAAATGGAGAACAGCAATATTTGACATTCATTGTTTCCTGCATCTTCATACTTTTTCAAAATTCCAGGCTTGCATGTATAAATCTTGGCATTGCAATAGGGGGACCAATCAATTATTTCATTCCATTATTGGTCTGCTTTAGCAGATACTTATTATGCAGGAAAACTAGTTTCTTAATTTTACATAAGATAACACCATCATTAAGTAAGTCTGCTAATTCATAAACATCATGGAAATCCCTCATACAAGTAAGATTAACTTATAATATTTGTAAAAGTAAACCGAATCATCAAGGTAATGTTTTCAGAGTAAAACAGCTGAACTTCAAAGCAACAATGTTTCAGCCATTGTTTATTGAGAAACTGTAGTAACAACATTCTTACAGAAAGAAACATAGTTTCTTGTAACACCATGTTGTTCTAGTAGCAACAAAGCTGGTTTATAAATATATATCTTTACTGATATTTGATTACCATGAAAATCAACTGGGTAAATGCCCATTTTCAGTGGAGACCCATAGAGAAAAGATCCAAAGTACTATAAAAACATTTTAAAAACAATAATTTTACAATCTTCAAAAATAATACTAAAATATCTATAGTTTAAATGATTATACCAAGTTAGACATAATGTAAAAACTTTGGTTAAGAATAGATACAACTTTTATGACAATGATTTAATATTTAGATACATTTAGCCAGTTTATAGAAACATTACTGGTAAGTTAGTGTAATACAAACAGGAACTGCAATTTGAAGTGAGGGAAAAAACAGGGTTATGGCATATTTATAAAGAGAGTCAGTGGAGAGAAACTGATTGAAGTAAATAAGCTAGTGAAGAAGAGAGAGTAAGGAGGTGTAAGGTATTAGCATGTACATGTTTTTATTAAGGAATATAGAATAAAGAAAAGAGCCAGATTTTGGTTAGGATGTCTATCGGAATGCTTTTAAAGGACTGGAGGAAGGGTATTGACCTGATGGATACAAATAAGGAGTTCCAGGCCTTAACAACATAGTATAAGTACAGATCATTCCCAGCAGATTTGATTGGTTTGTGGACAGAGATGAGTTTTTGGTCATTGTCTCGTAATGACCTATTGATAACATAGTTGTATAGAATGGTATTTAGTACTGGACAAGCAGATAGATTCAGGATAATTTTACAGGTGGTAAAAAATTGTGTATATGTTAGTTGATAGGGTAGTTCTAACCAAATGAGCCTTTTTAGTACTATACAGTGGTTGGTTTTGAAAGGGGTATTTGCTGCAAATTTGGGCACTTTATTATAGCATTGTTCAAGTTTTGATTTTCGTGATACTTGGATGTTAGTAAGGATTGGCGCACCATAAGTACTGAGGGGAAGAGGTAGGTTGTGACAAGTATGATTTTAGTTACATTGGTGAGAATGGTTTTAGCTCTGATACTTGCATTCTTCTATATAATGCCAAACAATTGGAATTTTCTAAAGATTTTGACAATGTCTCTCCCCCTTTCTCTCTCTTTGAGCTTTACAAGGCAAACTAATCAACAACTTGCTATCCTGCTTTACATGCAACTTCTCAAGTCTGTCTTTGTCCATGTTGCCTCCAACTTCTCCTCCTTTTCCATCATTTTCTTATGCTATGCAGCCTTCCCCAGGGTTCTGCTCTGGGTTCTTTGATTTGTGTCATCTTCATCAACCACTTTATTCTGGATCGCCTGCAGGTTGAAGACGATCTATGTGCCAATAACCTTGTCATGTGTACAGTCAATTACAGGCCTTGATACTATTGTATAACTGCTTGATTCTACATGGTTGTCATTTCCAAATGGTTCCAAAGCAGTAATCAGTAAACATCAGGAATAACACACATATGCCTTTTGTCACAGCTGTTAAACTGATTATCACCTTTACAGGCTGGGTCATACATCCTCCATCCAGTTGTCACCCTTGGAGGCTGGGTCATACATCCTCCATCCAGTTATCACCTCTAGAGGCTGAGTCATACATCCTCCATCCAGTTCAACACTAACTGTCATTGCACTCGCTGTAAACACCTAGTTCTCTTGAAACTTTGCATTTCTATTCATAAGTTATGGATAGCCTTCATTTTAAAGTAACATATAAATTGAGAGTTCCTATTCTGTCTCTGATCTGCTTTCTGTTTTCTATCAAAAAATCATATGGTCAAATGGGCTTTGATTTCCCAATTGGTAAATGCACCTTTAGCTTCATAGCTTGCTCATATTTGTGCAATTGCCTCCTATAAATGACAACACTGGCTCATATTTTTACCAAGCACTAAATGGTAGAACCCTTAAGGCAAGCTATTTTACTTGCTGTTGATCAGAAAACCATGACCTAACTTCAAGATTTCAATGCTTTCCCCAGGATGCTTCTTTTGAATTTGAACAAAAGCCACATAATGAAAGTACTAAAAGTTATTAAATTGACAAGTGTTTGGCAAAAACAAAGATGTCATTCAGTGATTAGCTATGGAGGCAATGGATTGCATTGTGGAAGAGGAATATTTTGAGAAGGAACACATTTCTCTACTGAAGTCAAGGTGCAATGATGTTCAGCATTTGCCACCCAAAGAAATTTAAAAAAAAAGTTTGAGACTAATTATGAGTAAGGTGACAAATATAGTACAAATTGAACTATGGAAACTGAAGTGAATGTTTGATATCTACAAGAAAATGTGCCATTATTGATAATGCTGAATACTTACAAGGCCAACAGAAGGTGATGGAGCCATTTAGGCAGCAAAGGGTAGAGAATCAGGAGCAGAAAACATGGACAGTTAATAGACTTCATCAAATGAAGTTACAACTTACTGGACTGGAAGACAAAGCACCAGCATAGAAGTTAGGGTTATATGGTATTTTGCATAAAGAAAACAAGTAATTTAGACAATGTGAGAGATAAAATCGGGGAATGGATTGGTTTTACTATATACATTTTAGGTGTTGTAATGGCAAAATGCTTTCCCCTTCCAGAAAAAAGAGGTAAGTCTGGAAAGCCCTGATCAACACTGGTTAGGTTTTCAGCTTGTTATGAGTAAGGACAAGTCTTCTGAAAATTGTGGCTACCATGCATATTATTGATGATAGCAATGAGAGTTGCGTTTGCAGAGCAATATTATTTAGCCTATGACATTGAAGTGACATTTTTGATTTGTTAAGTCAATGGGGAAGTATAAATTTAAGGTGTCATTCCCTGCAACATCAAAGTTATTTTAGAATGGAAACTGTTTATGTTTGAAAATCCTAATGAAGCAGTTGAGGAAATAAATTTCCAGAAACACCGATGCGGTTAAAAATGGAGTGCATGGAAAATGATATTATTGAACTGAGGGCAATCGCTACATCCAAAGAAGAAGAAGATGAGTTGGAATACAAATCTAGTTTGATAGAGAAGATTGCATTGTTTCCAACACTGATGCATATTGAAACATGGAAAGGCAGATTGAGAAGGTTTATGGGCTGATAGTTCAAGGAAATGAAGGATTGTGAACTTAATGTATTAAATAAGAATGGACATTAAAGAAGAAGAAGTTGGTAGTGTTATAATATGGGGATTGTTTAACCTATGTTTTTCATTGAATATGTCATAAATGTGAGTTTTCCTTCCCTACTTTTTTGAGAGAAGCAGACGTTTATGAGTTGTGATATGATAAACAAGATTGGACAATAGAGGGACAGATGTAGTCCCAGCTGAGGGATAAAAAAGTTTGATTCAACTCTACTCTTAACTGAATATGTCATAAAGATGAACTTCTTCTCTTTGTATATTCTTATTCCTTTTTTCTAAGTTGATTTTACTCCACTTCAAAATGTTTGCTGAATGTGCTATAAAGAAATGTTTATTATCTTTATATGTTTCTTTCATTTTCAAAGGTTGGTTTATTCTAGTTTGAATAGAGTAAAATAATTTGAGTGATGAGGGTTATAAGGTTGTATTTTAAGGGAAAATGTGTTGTGTTTCCCCATCTAAATGGTTTACAGTACTACCTTAAGGGATTTTAATGCATATGATGTATTTTTACTTTTGAAAATGTATTGTATATACTGTTTTTTTCTGTAACTGTTCATTGGAGCTTTTCTCCCCAGGCCTCCACTGAAAACGGGCTCTTCATGGCCCACTGGACATCCCTGGTTATCAAACTGAAATAAATAAATACATAAATATGTGCAGGAATGTACTATATGTGGGAGCATGGGAGCATAACCTGTTGACTCATCAAAACCTTGAAGAGCAGAGGAGAATTATTTGAACAGGAACAACTGCTGTTGTTTCTATAGTTAGAAGCATGATAAGCAAATGAGATAACATATTTGAAAGAAATCATCACATTTAAACTCTTACATGAGTTTGCATGCATTGACAGAACTTATAACAGTTTTCATTATTATTGTCATGCAGTATACACATATGTTTTCTTCTGAACAATTTTCATTAACTCCAGCATTACATACATTTCTCAGTTCCTGCCCTCCTATAAACCTCACTCCTTCTCCTAAGTATTATTCTGCATATATTGTTCTCACAAATTATTTTTTTTTCCTATGAAATTTGCTTCACTTCTTTTTTAAAGAGCTTGCCCCCAGTTACTTTAATATTCAGAACTTCCATTAAGTTTGGTATAGCTTTTGGTTTTCATTTTCTAATAATTTATTTTGGCAGTCAGTAGCATTAAATTTAGTAAGGACTTAATATGTCTAGGCAATTCAGATTTTCTATCTCAGCTCAGAAAATAATTTCTTTAGTTATCATCAGAGTACTCTTTTGGGAATTTTTAAAATCTGCAAACTTATTACATTCACAAAACATTTTCTAATTACCTACCCCTTCCTAATCACATCTCAAGCATTTGCTATCTACCTGAGAAAAATATCTGGAATATTGTCGTAAAGGAAGGGGGTCATTGAGTCATAAAATGGATAATTGAAAAAATGTCATAAAAGAAGCTGATAATTGAAATATGACATGGATAGTGTTTATTTAGGGCAGATTATTCTAAAATACTAATACTTATTAAAGCATGTTTATATTCATAAAAAGTGTGATATGTTATATCTATTAGCATAAAAAAGGTCCACTGGAATCAGTGAACCATACTGCTAAATAAAATTAAATAAATATAAATAAATAACATGCAACATTGTGAGGGGTCCTAGAGCCAATGTAATAAAACTTAGAGAATACAGGAAGTGAAGGGTACCTGCATACATGCATCCATGCAGATATTTCAGGCATGGGCATTACTATGGAACATTTTCATTAACTGTTTTCATAGTTCCTGCTGACACTCCTCTCTCATACAATACACTGATGACTCAGCTATCATCTGCACCTCTGACAATCTCTCTGACCTCCACTCACTCATCCAAAACTCCTTTCTCTCTGTCAAAAACTGGCTTACTAACAATCGACTCATACTCATCCTAAAAAGCCCAGACTTCTCCTATTTCTCCCAAAGCCCCTCTCTAGACATAAATCATCATTTACCATCACATCACTTAACACTGTCATAAACGTTGATAGTCACACTAAACGTTTGGGTGCAATCACTGACAACTTAAATATGATCTACACATATTAAACTGCATAAAGAAGACACATCAAAAACTTGGACTGCTTTATAGAAATAAAAAATACCTCACAAATTACTCTAGACTTTCACTTGCCTATGCCTATCTTCTTCCCACCCTTCTCTATGCCTCTCCTATCATGATCAAATTGCCGTCCTCCCTAAAGACCAAACTTGAACTCACAACAAAATTGTCAGATTTGGTGGAAATCATCTCTACAACTCTCACCACTGCCTTTTCTTGCTAATATTAAATTGGTTAGAATTCCCCCATCAAGTCTTACTTCCCCAACTGTCTCTAATGCAATCCATCTTAAATAAACCCAACTCCTGCCCCGCCGTCTCTTCACTTATATACCTGTACACTCCCAACCGCTCTCCTCAAAGCTCTGACCAGTTTATTTTAGTAATCATAAGCTGAAAAGAACATTAAAGCAAAACCTATACAGCTAATCAGTTGCCCTAGCTTGGAAAAGCTCCCACTGAACATTACAAATCTTCCCCACACTCAAAGCTTCAAAAAAGCATTAACTGAAACCCTACTAAAAATCTCGGATCTGTACATGCCAAAGCTGTAGCTAACTCAAGTACTGTTTTTCCCGTCACTTCTCCTTACTGTCTTTACTATTTGCTAACTACTTCCTCCTTCACTACTTGTCTTAACTCTCCTCAATTTACTCCTTAGCTTGATGACCTATACTTCTCCATACTGTTTATGTTCCTACAATTTCTTTTTTGTATCCACCTTTAACTGCTACTAGCTTCCTCTCTTCTGCCTACTGATGTACCACAATTGTTTGTACCAAGAAGTGCATGTCTTTTATCATGTACTTAATCAAACTAGAAGTGTGACATACCTGTATTTAACAACCTTTTGTAACTACTAATCTGAAGTAGTTTACTTCATTTGGTCTTCAACCTGTGGGATACGGATTGGATCTGAGCCGGCAACTTTGCTAGCATCAGCTCCGAGCTCCAAACTCCTCCCCTTACCCATAACACACCACCACTGCCTTCCTTCCCCAGATCTTGTTTGCATGATTTGCTTCTACATCGTGTCTTCTGAGCTCCAACTAGCAGTGGGTGTAAAACCTTTTTTGTGAGTAGCTAATTTTCTAATTTTCTATTAGTTAGTTTGAGTGTAGGTTCCTTTTCTCCTCCCCTTGCTTTGGCATTGAATGTTAGTGTTTTTCGGTAGTTAGAGTAGTTTGTTCTGTGGTGCCCCCCCCCCCCCCACCCCAGTGTTGTGGTGAGTGGGTGTGTGTGTGTGATCTTTTAGAAAGAATTTGCCTGCCTTTTTCCAAGGCTATCTTTTTAACTTAGCATGGCTGAAAAGCTTGTTTTCAAGCGTTGCACAGAGTATGGCCATAAGCTATCCCCAGCGGATGGCCACACTCTGTGTGTTTTGTGCTTGGGTATGGCCCACCTTAGTGTGGATTGTAGCATTTGTGCGGGCTTCAACCCCTGCGCTCTAAAGGATAGGAAGGCCAAGTTGGCCCTCAAAGGTCTTCTTCCTCCTTTCGACTCTCTTTCCTTGTCTTCGGCTTCAGTCACAGCTGCTGCTCTTGCTGCCTCTCCCTCCTCTTTTCCTCTGGCTTCTCCTACCTCCCAGGCTGGGACACAACCTCCTGTACCAAAGTCTGTGGTAGTGGAGCAGAAGAGAGGTAGAGAAAGGGAGAGAGAGTTGAAGATGAGGGAAAAGAGGAAGAGGTCCCCGGACCTCGCTTCTCCAAGCAAGTCAGCACGGATCCATGACTCCCCTCGGCTCTGATCACTGAGGTTCTCCCCAGAGCCAGAGGAGACACATCCAGCCTCTTGGGCCTTGGTGCCCCAACCCACCAGGTCAGAGTTCATGGCCTCATCATGGTCCACCCGCTCCTTATCTGATCTGGATCTGGATAAGATGATGAGACGCTTTATCCGTGCACAGATTCAGATGGGGGTCAGCCCCCCTCCCTCTGGAGGGGGGAGCTCACTTCCTTGCTTTCAACCCATTTCTCCTTCTCCGATCTGACCTTTGGGTTTGGAGTATACGGATCCAAGGTTGGCTTTGGTCAGGGGGTTGGTGCCAATGGTACCTGTTTCCTCGATGCCGACAGCTGCCTGGAGCATTTTGGATCCAACCAGCTCAGATCTGAGCCACTGTTGGAGCTGGAGCTTGAGTGTCAGATCCGAGGGAGTGGAACCTTTTCCATCGGCTCTCACTTTGTCGGGCCAGGTTCCATCCCTCGGAGCTCCGTCTACCTCGGGCCCAGCTCCGATTCTCACATCGGACCCAGGGAGACAGACCTCCTTATTGGTTTCTCAGGAGGTTTGCTCTCCTTCGGCATTCGATGTGATATAAAGGGTCCTCTCCATCGGATCGAGACCCCTGACTGCCCCTTTGGACTCCTCCCAGACTCCCACAGCTCTTTCTACAGTCCCCATTGTCTTACCAGAGGGAAAGCCCATGCTTGAAGAGCCCCAGATGATTCCCTCCAAGGAACAAATGGCTTGCAAGTGCCTCCCAGACAGCCCCAGTGGGGATGTGCCTCACATGCATACGTGTAAGAGGAGGCACTTGGAGTCCCCTGAGTCCCTCACCGAGGACATGGACTTAGATGATGGAGAGGGTTCCCCAAGGTCACCTCCCGAGGATGTCTCCTTTGGAGACATCATGGAGATCTTGCACCAGCATGGAAGATGGTCTCCCCAAACCCTCTTCTGATGAGTCTGTGTTCCTGGAGGCTTTTGGCATGGGCCCATCTACTTCCTGGGTGTCCCCTCCCGTGGATCCTTTGGTGGATTTGGTCACCTCACGGGCATGGAAGGAACCAGACACCATGGAACCCATACCAAAGTGACGTGATAAGATCCTTAGCCCTCCCATAGATAGGCCTTCTTTAAATAAGTGCTCCCCATGGACAACATGGTGGTAGCAGTGGCCACTAAGAAGGAACTTGCCCAGGAGAGTTCCTCGGTCCAGCCTCCTGACCGAGAGTCACAGATGATGGACCGTCTAGGAAAGTGGGTGTACTCTTCAGCTACCTTCTCAATTAGGGCACTGTATTACCTGGCCCATGCCACTAGACTCCAACGTGACCTAGTCAAGGAGCTGGAGGAGTCTCCCCCAAGTCCATGTCACAGGAGGACAAGGCTTTATTCTCTGCGAGGATGGCCACTCTAAAATCATAATTGAACATGTCCATGTGACTCCTCTCTCATGCAATGGAAGGAGCAGCTAGGGTGGCTGGGTCCCAGAGTGTCCATGAGGCATAATGCCTGGCTCAGGTTATGTCAATTTTCCAAACCCTTCAAGGCGTCATTTGCCAATGACCCTTATGATGGCTCTACACTCTTCGGTAAGACCATCAAGACTTTAATCCAGAATGAGAAGAATGGGAAGACACTGTCTGCCATCAGGATCTGCTTCTCTAACCCTTAAAGGTCCTTTTCCTGGAACCAGAGAGGGCAAAAGATGTGGTTCCAGAAGTCACAGTATTCCCAGGACACTCAGGGCTCTTCTTCCCCCAGAGGCTGAGGGGGACAGAATGTATGCTGACCCAGAGGCATAGGGTGTCTGCGGAACTTCGGGTCTCAAGAACCTTTCTCTGACAGACCTGGGCAGCAACCCTGAGGGGTTGCCCAACTGCTCTACTCTGGAGGCAGTCGGGGGATGATTGTCCTTGCACCCAGTGGCATGGGAGTCCATAACAATGGACCGCTGGGTGCTTCAAATCATATCCAGAGGATACACTATCCCTTTGTGGGGTCCCCCATATCTCCCAGACACCTCTCATATGTTACACCTGGGCAAAGGAAGGCAGCAGCACAGGAAATTTCCAAGCTGCTAGGAAAACGAGCATCAAAACCGTCCCCCCAGACCAATCTGGATTGGGCTTCTACACCAGGTTCTTTTTGATGCCAAAGAAAATGGGGGACTTAAGGCCCATTCTGGACCTCTCTACCCTGAACCTGTCAGTTGCCAAAGAAAAGTTCCAGATGGTCACTTTACAGTCCAGCATGCCATACCTGCAAGAGAGTGACTGGATGTGCTTGTTAGACATCCAGGGTGCTTACTATCACATAAAATGCACAGAAGCTCCAGGAGGTTCCTCTGCTTCCAGCTAGGAGTCAATCATTACCAATTTTGAGTCCTACCCTTTGGTCTCACCACAGCCCCCAGGGTGTTCACCAAAGTGATGGCAGTTGTAGTGGCTCATCTGAGGCTTCAGAGGATTCAGGTCTATCCATACCTGGACAATTGGCTCCTCACTGCTCCCACCAGGCATCTTCTTTCCCAAACCAGGGATTATTTCCTGACCCTTGCCCTGCATTTGGGGATCACAATAAACACATCCAAATCTCTCCTAGAGCCTGTACAGGTGATAGATTACATTGGTGTCAGGATAGTGTTCACCAAAGTGATGGCAGCTGTAGCGGCTCATCTGAGGCTTCAGAGGATTCAGGTCTATCCATACCTGGACAATTGGCTCCTCACTTCTCTCACCAGGCGTCTTCTTTCCCAAACCAGGGATTATTTCCTGACACTTGCTCTGCATTTGGGGATCACAATAAATACATCCAAATCTCTCCTAGAGCCTGTACAGGTGATAGATTACATTGGTGCCAGGATAGATACTCTTCAGTGCAAAATATTCCTGGCCTCAGAGAGAGTTCAAAACCTGAAGATGCATGTCTCCCTGATCTACCATTCTCATCTTCCAATGGCAGAATTGTTGTTCAGGGCTCTAGGCTTGATGGCGGTGACCATAACTCTTCTCCTATGTGCTCGGTTACACTTGAGGATTTTACAGTGGACTCTAGCTGTACAATGGTCCCTGTTGGAACTGCCATTGACATATCCAATTCAACTCAGTCGAGCCTGTCGGTCATCACTCATATGGTGGATGAGCTCTTTGGACATTTTGGAGGGACAATCATTTATTCCAGCCCTGGCCCAAACCACAGTGACCATGGATGCCTCCCAACTCGGGTGGAGGGGGCATTGTTTGGGCAGGACAGTCCAAGGCCTGTGGTCCCCCATAGAGACCAGCTTGCATATAAATGTTCTAGAGATGAGGGTGGTCCTTCTAGAGTTGCAGGCCCTTCATGCCTTTCTTCCTCTGGGCACAATTGCAATTCATTCAGACAACATGTCAGTGGTCTGGTATATCAACAAACAGGGAGGGACCAGATCTTACCCCCTTTGTCGTGAGGCCATGAGAGTGTGGGAATGGGTGATCTCCACTGGTCGCTTTCTCATCTCAACACACATTCCGCGATGGTCCAACATCATAGCAGACAGGCTAAGTCAGACCATTCTGATGCCTTATGAGTGGTCTCTGAATCTGTCAATAGTGGAACAGATCTTCAGCGAGTGAGGTCAATCTTGCTGTGATCTCTTCACATCTCCTTCCAACAAGAAATGCAGCAAGATTTTTGCTCTGAACCCCCTGATGGGGGAGTCCCCCAGAGACACTCTAGTTCATGCTTGGCCTCCCGGTCTTCTGTATGCTTACCCACCAGTACCTCTCATTCCGAGGTTTCTACAGAAAGCTTGTCGATTGGGGAGCAGAGTGATCCTCATTGCCCATTCTGGCCTCGCCAGGTATGGTTTCCCTTCCTTTGGTCTCACCTTCTGGCTCCACCTTGGATCCTAGATCCCATTTAGGATTTAATTTCACACCCTTCAGGGGTACCTTATCTGAATCTGGACAGCCTGAAGTTCACTGCTTGGCTGCTCCAGTTCCCATGATTGCTAGGACTCCTGGACTATCCTCCTTGCTTAGATGTATTTTGGTGGCTGCTCATAAGTCTTCGACCAGGAAGGTTTATCGCAGCAAGTGGAAATGATTTTTCTTTTGGGCCTCTCAAAGGAGTTTAGACCCTTTCATGGCTCCTATTTCTGCCATTCTTGATTTAATAGCTGATATTTTTCAACACGGAGCTAGTTCTTCTACCTTCAAAGTTCAGTTGGCTGCCATCTCTCATTTTCATGTGGGGAAGAGTTCTGCCTTTTTAGCCTCTTCCAGACTGTGTAAAGCCTTTATCAAAGGCACCTTTTTGTTATGTTTCCTGATCAAAGATCCTGTTCCTCCATGGGACATACTATGATTCTTCAAGCTTTGGTCGCTCTGCCTTTAGAGCCTGCCGCAACTGCAGATCTAAAATTTTTATCTTGGAAAACAGCTTTTCTGGTGGCTATTACCTCTGCAAAAAGAGTTTCAGAATTACAGGCCTTGTTCCTCAAAATTCCTTACATGATTTTTCACAAAGACAGGATTTCCCTTTTAACCAATCCATCCTTTCTTCCTAAAGTGGCATCACCAGTCAATATCAATCAGACTATCAATTTGCCTGTGTTTTTTTCCTAATTTTATGAACAAGATGAAATACAAACTCCACATATTGGATGTTCATAGACAGTTATGATACTATTTACACAGGACAAAACATTTCCATAAATCTGATCATTTGTATCTTTCTATAAACCCTTTTTGGGGAACCTACCTCCAAGGTCACTATAGCTAGATGGATTTCTTCATGCATTCTGCAGGTCTATAAGGACAGAGGTATGTCTCCTCCAGGTCAGATGAAAGCTCATTCCACTAGGTCCATGGCTGCATCTGCGGCTTTTTGGTCTAGAGTGTCTTTGGATGATATTTGCTCTGCAGCTACCTGGTCCTCATCTCATACATTTATTTCTCATTACAAATTGGATTTGACTTCCAGAAGGAGAGCATCTTTTGGTTCTGCAGTGCTCCAGAACATCCTTCCATGAGGGCCTCCCAGGAGTTTAGTAGCTGGGGACTCTGTCCCACAGGTTGAAAACCAAATGAAGTAAACTACTTCAGATAAAGAAGTTATGTACTCACCATAACATTCCATCTGAGTAGTTGTACTTCATTTGTCTTCAATCATCCCTGCCTCCTTCCCTTGGACCTTGGTGCATGATCAGTCTACGGGCTGCAGTATAGGTCACAAGTATATATTTCAGATTGGGCTCTCAGTATAAGTTCAGCAAACTTGATCTGGGGAAAGAAGGTAGTGGTGGTGTATTATGGGTAAGGGGAGGAGTTTGGAGTTCAGAGCTGATGCTAGCAAAGTTGTCGGCTTGGATCCGATACAGATCTGTATCCCACAGGTTTTAGACAAATGAAGTACAAGTACTCAGATGGAACATTATGGTGAGTACATAACTTCTTTTTGTTCTTCTGTTTGTAATTTGTTTTCATATACAACTTTTCCCACCAGGCACCAGCTGAAAAAAAGCTATTGCTCAGTCAAACATATCTGGTTAACAAATGTCAAAATAAAATAGAAAAATAAAATCAATAAATAATGCCCTTCTAACCTGCCAATATACCAAAAAACTGTTGTTCACATAAATGGCCAGCCTGTTCTTAAAAATATCTAAACTACTGCTTGCTTTAATGCAATTTGGTAGTCTGTTCCATACATCAGCTCTCAGAGAATCAATTAGTACACTTCTCATTCCTATATAATCTTCTACACAGGTTTTCTGATGATTCTCTGCTACTTTTTGATAACCCCAAACATTCCCAGAGATAGTTGTCTCTAAATGCCCTTTATACCTGAATAAGATCTCCTCTTAAGTATCTATAAGAGACACTGTACAAGTTCAGATATTTTAGTCTTTCATAATAACTTAAATTTTCACATACATGGATACTCTTGGTATATTTCCTCTGTACTCTTTCCAGTTTACTCTTGCTTGTTTTCTTATACGGTTTCCATATTACTATTCCATACTCAAGTGTGGGTGCAATGTAATTAACAAAGAATGACTTCATCATTTCTGATTTCCTAGACTTTATAAACCTTTTTATACAATTCATAGTTATGTAACTATCATTAACCAATTGATTGATATGATAAGAACAACTCAAAGCTGGATCTACCCATATACCCAGGTTCTTAAATGCATCTACAGTTTCAATCACTGTGTGCTGTACAAAATATTCACCTTTCAATTTATGTTTCCTAAATCTCATATGTTTAGTTTTTGATGCATTTATCAGCATATCATTCTCTTGTGCCCAAACGGTCAATTTAGTCAGGTTCTTTTGCAGACATGCCTTATCTGTAACACATGCAATCAGTTTACCCAAGTTCAGGTCATCTGCATACAGACAGTAGAATACCTCAGATGAAAAAGTTAAGTTTGAAAGATACAGTCTAAACAAGGGACTAGGATAGAGCCCTGTGGGACACCCTGACTGTAACCAAGAATTTCACCTATCCAATTGCTGTATGATACTTGCCATTTCCTATCTGTAAGCTATGCAGATATCCATCTTTTCAAGAGTAAATCAATACATAGTTGTTATAATTTATTGATTATATGCTGTTGTTTTACACATATACTGCTGTCTACCTTATCTGTACTATCCTAGACTATCATTCTCATTGACTATTTTCCCTAACTCATACATTTCCTACTTAGTCTCTTCCCTTAGGCTGCTATTCACTACACTGTGTTACTTTTTTTTCTTTTCTCATTATCTTCTATATCTCCTGTCCAGCCTCTGTAACCTTCTTGTAGTCATTAATATTTACTGGTTGCCTTGTTTTAATCAGCTGTTCTCTCCCTTTTCTAGGTGCTTACTGCTGCTTTAAACTTCAGTGCAGAACTTCCCTCTACCTGGTCTGAACCAGAGAACCACCACTACCCAGTCCAACACTGTCATCAGCATATACTATCATAAGTGTTATGTATGTTATACTATGCAAATTACTTTGTATCTCCACACCTTGTTGTTAATTATAGCTGACTATTAAGCATGCCACAAAACTCATCCCCTCAGTCTAATAGTTGTCCCTCAACTTTCTTTTTTCTTAGTCTCCCTTTTTCTCTCTGGTCTCTGTTGCATTAGTGTGCCTTTTCATCCTGCTAGTTCTATGTATTATCCCTTATTTCACTACCTCCCTACTCTTTTTATTCTCTTGCCTTTCTTTCTCTTTTCCTAGGTCAACATAGCTTTTCCTATTACTTGCAGTCTCTCTGTCTGTCCCCTTCCCTCATCTTTATCATCTCGCTGTATTAACTGCATCTTCCTACTTTCATCTCTGTCTTTTATTACTTACTCTTCCCCCTCACTAGACTAAATTCTGCTGTTCAATTTAATTTCTTTTTGTAACCCTGTCTCGTATTATGAACTCCTCCCTCTCTAATCTACTTTTCACTCTTTATCTAATATGCTTTCTGTACTTTAATTTCCCCGCTTCCCCCATTTGACAACGCTTTCCTGACTCTGTTTTTCCAGACAACCTAAGGCTATTTTTCTGCTCTGGCTAAAACCTCACCTTTCTCTGATTGTTTCCACAATTTCCTGTCTTTCTGATACTTGGTTCTACCCCCTACTTTCACTTCACTACCCTACCTCCTTTCCCACCCACCCACCCCACTTTCATTTGCTTTATACTCTGTCACCGTTAACCACACCACCTTCCACCTCTAAACTTCTTCCAGCATTTTCCAATCAACAATCACTTCCTTCTTACTTCAAACAACCAACCCCATTACCGTCTGCTACTCAGTACTCCCCTAACCTCTGGTGTCAAATACTTCTGCTTTAGAACCTATTGGCATATCTCTAAGTCTGCCACATTTTTGTTTATAATTCACATTTCAAACACCTTCCTACTAATTATCTTTACCACACCCACTCTCTTTCTAACCTGCACTGCAACCTCTTATAAAGGCACTGTCTCCCTCAACAACTCTACATCTACTATTACCTCTCCCCTAGCCACTCACTCTGCCATCCATTTCTTCCCAATGAATGCCAATAATCTATGGGTAATTAAATTGATCTTAATCAATCAATCAATAAGGATTACTCTAGATAAGGTTATGAGTTTGGGGAATATTAGAAAGGGGATTTAAAGGACACTTTTAAGTAGTAAACATTAGGTAATTTAGTAGAGAAGGAAGAATGTTTCATGGGAGAAGTATCTTGAGTGAGTCTGAATGAGCAATTACAGTACCTACTGTGTTATGTAAATATAATAGATTATTTGCCTGTTTTACTGCTTGAGGGTATCTTTTATTGCAGTCTCATAGTGGCCAATGGCCCAGATTGGGACTATATAATTTACTATGGTACACCAACTCCCATGAGCCCAAAACTAGCCCTGATCAATTTAGTCAAATACCCTAGGTAGTTTAGCCTCCAGCTGGGGTTACCATGCCCACTGCTAAAAGCTGTGGTGAGAAATTACTTGGAGGTAGGGAGAGTCAGTGAGCTGCCATAGACACAGGCAGATGTGGCAGGGGTTTGATATATGTATGCTGGCCCTTTCCCTAGATCTGAACATCAATGTAAATGAATCATAGGAGAAAAAAGCAGACAAAGAAAAAAAATACTAGAGGCTTCCCAAGATGGGAGGAATGGTAATAAAACATGGTAGTTTAAATTCAAGGCAAAAATACCAAGTTTGGAAGCAAAAAAATAATGATAGTATTACATTCCTGGAGAGGAAGCAACATAAAAAAAGCAACTGAGGAGACGGACCTGTGTTATCCTCTCATTGGATCACCTAAAGGAAAACAAGCAATATGAAAGGGAGTAGAAAGGAACTTTGTCAGAATATTGGAATGCAGAGGCAGAGCGATCAACAAAAGAAACTAAAAGTTATCATTATTTACATAGACAGCTGGAAAAGTAACATTTGAGGTACAGGGTTTAGTTATGGAGATTTTATTTTTCTAAGGGCGTAGCTATGACAGCAGAAATTCAGATGATGGCAGCAAACATGGTAAGCAGTCTGCATCAGAATTCATGTAGCAAGGGACTACAAAGGCATACACAGTACAATTTTCAAGAAGGAAGAGAGCAGAGGAGGGGAGATGGCAGAGGGAAACTCCACTAAACTGTTTTTATTTGCATCACATGTATCAGTGGAGTTAAGGTGACCTCCAAAGAGATGTATGAGAACAACAGGGCACAATGGATTAGACAGTGTAGGCTATTCAAGGAAACATGTGAAAGTATTATTTTACTGAAAGGATGGTGAGGAATTGGAGCACCCCCCCAAGATATAGACCGGCCAAAAACATTAACAGAACACCTCATATGGAAAATATTTATTTATCTATTTGCATATTTATTTGTTTACTTGGAAAGTCCATCATGGCATTAGAAAAAAACATTTTAGTGGAAAAAAACTTCCACTAGTAGTTTATAATATACATTCATAAGGATATACCCATACAGCCCCTGCTAATTATGTATACCAATGCTGACATTACTCTACAGTGGGGAAAGGGCAAATTCCCCAATCCCCTGATTGGGGGAGAGGACTTACATAATGATTAAGGTGTTTGTCTCACAAACACAAGGTGCAGAGTTTGATTGTCATCTTTGAGACAAATTGGCTAAGCCCAAAATGTCCTACATGTGCAGCTAGTCTAGTACATACCTATTTGGGATGGGTTTGGCATAACAGTTAAGGTCTTTACCGCATAGACGCAAAGTGCAGGGTTTAATTCTGACCTTGGCTTGTTGGCTAGGCTTAAAATGGCCTTTCACAGTAGTTAACTTAGCATTCACTTATAAACTCACTGTTCATAATCTCACACAATCTTAATGGCAGCAGAAGCAATCAAATGGGCTTGGATAATTTCTGCCCATGGAAGAAGTCATCGATATTATGACTGTACGATTATATGGATGATTTCCATATATTATACACACACACACACACACACACACACACACACACACACACACACACACACACACACACACACACACACACACACACACACACACACACACACACACACACACACACACACACACACACACACACACACACACACACACACACACACATAGGGTCTATATTAGAAGCACGAAAACCCTAAACAGCGAACACTCACATGAGCGAAAATGCCGGTGATCAAAGTTGCTATTGTGGGGGGATGGGCCCCCCACACCCCCCGCTAACTATATATTCTAACTCCGAGGTCATACTACAGTGAGGAAAGGGTAAATATCCCACTCTTCACTGTAGCACGACCCCGCAATCACATTTTTGATTCCCGGCATTTTCGCTCATGTGATCGTTCGCGGTTTAAGGTTCTCGTGCTTATAATATAGACCCCACACACACACACACACACACACACACACACACACACACACACACATATATATATATATATATATATATATATATATATATATATATATATATACATATATATATATATATATATATATATATATATATATATATATATATATATATATGGCTCCCTGTCACATTGTCGAAAGTTCAAATCTCCGAAGATAATATGGCCGAGACCATATCGCCGAAGATTCAAATTGCCATCAATTGTGCATTGGGATCGCTGTACAGCGCGGAAACTGGGATTTGCTGTTTTACTCACTGTAGTGCAATTGATGAGTTGGTATATTTAAGTTGTAGGGGGTGTGGTGGGTGCAGAGGGGTTTGCCCCCCTGCAAAAATGTACAACTAAGTTGTTCTGTGCTTTTATCACTTTTCAGCAATTCAAATCTTTGGCGTTATGGTCTTGGCCATATCGTTTTTGGAGATTTGAACTGTCGGTGACGTGATAGTGATCCATACACACACACACACACACACACACACACACACACACATATATATATATATATATATATATATATATATATATATACACACACACACACACACACACACACACATACATAAACAGAGAACATAATAATTGAAACATTGGTACAACTTAAAGTTACAATTTAAGACAGCAAAATAACAGTATAATATATTGACACAGGGGACTAAAGCTCTGACTTGTTAATGAGATACTTCCTGTGCTAAGTGTATAGGGTTTGAATCATTTCACCTTCATTTGCCTACTTTGTGACCCTGAGCAGGACACTTAACCAGACAGTACTTTGGAGCAATTGGGAATGTAGTCTATGATCCTTAATGGTTTCTTAGACTGCATGCCTAGTCATCATCATCATCATCATCAGCTCCCTTTTTTTCCCATTTTTCTACATGGGGTTGGGGTATCATGTTAACTGTCACCAACTCTCTTGATTCAGTGCCACACTCCTGCCTTCTACAGCACTCATGCCTGACTGTTGCATATCTGCTTTCACACAATCCATCCACCTCTTTGCTGGACGTCCTCATTCCTCTTAACTTCTTCCTGTCTGTCCCAAATCTTCCTCACCAGATTGTCTTCTGCTTTTCTACACATTTGCCCAAACCACCGTAATATGTACTCTTTGATCTTTTCTGCATTTGGAGCTACTTCGGCTTCTGCTCTTATGTCTTCATTTCATCGTCTGTCCCACAGTGTGCATCCTACCACCTTTCTCAGGCACTTCATTTCCATCACCTCTAGCTTCTTCAACTGTTCTGCCTTTACTGCCCAGGTTTCTGTACCATACAGTAGTACTGGCCACACCACTGTTCTTTATACCTTACTTTTAAGCTTCTTTGGCATTCTTCTGTCGTAGACTACACCTGATACTCTATGCCATTTGGCTGCAGCCCCTCTGATTCTAGCTTTGACCTCTTCATTCAGACTACTCTTCTCCTCGACTACCCCTCCCAGATACCTGAAGCTGTTTACCTGTTCCACCTGTTAAACTACCCCTCCCAGATACTTGAAGTTGTTTAACTGTTATAGTCAGATGTGGACTAACTGAAAGGAACATACTCATAAAGAGCAGTAATGGTCAGTTATAGTAACTACTTATAAACCTATGAAACTACCTATAAACCTATGAACCTATGAACCAACTGTGGTATGTATGAAACAGCAAAATAATATGATACATTATGTGAGATACAGAAGCGTAGCTGGTTCAGTTAGTGCCCTGGGCTGATACTATGGACCAGCAATCTACCTCCATCAGCTTTTCAAGTAAACAGCAAAAAAAAAAAAAATGTTTTCTTTTAAACGGTAGCAAACAGTTTGCTACAGTTCACACTTGCCTGCACTGAGTGATTCAGTGCTCATGTTTTAGTTTAAAAAAAAGTATTTTTAAACATAGCAAAGTGATTACTACAAATGTAGCAAACAGTTGCTACAGATTATCCCATGCCTGCATGGAGTACTACAGCACTCATATTTTATATTTTTGCTACAGTTTATACCCCCTGGCTGCACTAAGCACTACAGCGCTCAGGTTTTAGTTAAAAAAAATATTTTTTTTTTTACGTAGTTTTATGTTAGCACGTAGTTTTGACTGCAAATGCAATACCGGCTTTTGCATTGAAGAGCAATCAGGATAGGCTTATTACTCCTCCCAGTACTTTGCACCTGGAGCAGTTGCTCCTTTTGCCCTGGCCTAGCTATGCTACTGGTGAAATATTAAATGAAATTAAATAGAACGAGACAGTGCAGCAGTAGTAAGTGATCAGATATGGACTACCTGAAAAGAATATACTCATGAAGAACATTAGTAGTCAGTTATAGTCAGATATGGACTAACTGAAAGGAACATACTCATAGAGAACAGTAATGGTCAGTTATAGTCAGATATGGACTACCTGAAAGGATCTTATTCATGAAGTACAGTAATGGTCAGTTATAGCTGGATATGGACTACCTGAGAGGACTATATTTATGAAGAACAGTAATGGTCAGTTATTGCGCGGTGGTGGTGCTGCGGTAGCGTTGTCGCCTCACAGTAAGACGTTGTCCTGTTCGATTCTCAGCTAAAGCATCTTCTGTGTGGAGACATGCGTGAATAGGCGTACCTTCGTTGAAGGTTGTGCATCAGGGCTGGCAACTCGGCATGTAAAAATCTACTGCCAATCATTAGCAGACTGGAGTTCCACTGTGGCGACCCCTAACGGGGAAAAGCTGAAAGACACAACAAGTAATGGTCAGTTATGGCTGGGAAGCAGTTAATGTGTGTAACAAGTTAGTTGAAGGTAGACATGAGGGTCTATGACAACGGATCGAATACACTAAATATCGAATGGCTGGAAAACTGAAAACGCAGGTAATAGAAACTCGTTTTATGAGATCATGGTACAGTGAAAATTGGGAAATTTGCCCTTTCCTCACTGTAGTGTGATCTCGGAATTAGTATATACATTTAGCGGGGGGTGTGGGGGGTGCAGCCCCCACAAAACAGGTTTCTATTACCTGCGTTTTCGATTTTCTGGCCGTTTGATATTTAGTGTATTCGATCCGTTGTCATAGACCCAGATATGATACAGGAACTATGATAGTGAGCAGTTAAGATCTTCAATATTAAAATAATAGTTTGGAGAAATAAGATGTGAAAATACCTATATACACTATGTACATGAGTTATGATTAGATATAGACTTGATCAGTAGCATAGCTAGGGCAGGGCAAGAGGTGCAACTGCCCTGGGTGCAAAGTGTTGGGGGGTATGATCAGCAAATCCTGATCTCTAATGCAACAACTTCAAAGTAAAAAAAAAAATCACTTTTTTAACTAAAAGCTGAGGGCTGTAGGCTTCATGGAGACAAGGTGAAGACTGTAGCAACTGTTTGTTATATTTGTAGCAAACAGTTTGCTACGGTTCATAAGAAGACATTTTTTTTAAGTAAAACGCAAGTGAATAGTGCTCCATGAAGGCAGGGTATATACAGTAGCATTTATAGCAAGCAGTTTTCTTCAGTTTATAATGATAAGAAGTATTTATTTATTTATTTTTAATAAAATTGAGAAGGACTGGGGCCAGAGCACATAAATGCGACCTAAATAGCTAGGCAGGAGGGAGGCAGGGCATATTGTGCATCTGGCCACCTGGCTAGGTTGTTGTGCCTTTAGAAGGAATGTCAGTTTTCTTTCCTCTTTTTGCTCTTCATTTGAGGAGCTGAGGGGGAAGTGAGGCATTGGTTCATGGTACTGGGACAGGGTGCTGGGTGAGTCAGCTACACTTCTGGACCTGATATCCTTAAAGAGGAATTGAGTTCCTATGGAGGTAAACAGGTACAAAGTGACTGAACTATGTACTAGGTTACCCTCCCCCCCAAAAAAAAAGAAAGAAAAAAGAAAATTTCTGGGAGTGGATCCATGAGTATTTCAGGAAGTGTTTTAGCTCATTTTTTTAATATGTGAAGGTTACTATTAAGTCTTAGTGACAGGAAATGAAAGTCAGATTTTAAATTTGTAGTTGGAGTATAAGGGGTTACCAGATGAGTTGTGTGACTTAGGCATTGTGAGAAGTAGTTTATGTTTTGAATGAAGGGCTCTGGCTAGTTAATAGTGCTGAATAATATCTTTTAAGGCTGGGCATGTTTCTGGATTATGGACTATGCTGTGAGACATGATTAGTTGAGAGTAAGTGGGGTAGTTGGGTAGTTCAAGCTAAATGAGGTGTTTAAGGAATGTGCAGTAGTTGGACCTCTGTAGCTGGTTAACAACAAATATTGTGGCTTTATTGTAGTATTGTTGTATTTTGTTTTTTTTTTACTTGCTTGGAGAATAGTAAAATCAGGAGAGATGTAAAGGAGTGTTGGCAGCAGACGGGTATAAACTACATTTTTTTTGCTACTGTCTGTGAGATAGTTTTTGGTTCTGGAGAGTGTTCCAAGATTTTGATGTGTCTTTTTTTATGACACAGTATATTTGGCAGTTCTTACAAGTGGTGTAGGAAAGAAATATGCCCTCTGTTAATTGGGAATGGCAGACTGACCAGTATGTGTGCCAAGTGGAATGTTACCATCTTAGCATACGTAATAACAAGTGAAGTATCAGCTGATGGTCCTGTACCCATGCAATGCTGAGGCTGCAAGTTTTTTCATGACTTTCTGAATTTCAGTATCCCATTACCCCCAGTAACAAATCTTCAATGTTTACTTTTTATCTTCCTAGCTTAACTCATTTTTATTAGCAAGAATGTTAAATAGAATGGACAAATAGCAGTAATGTTAAATGGATCAGACAAACTGGAGAATGTTAACATTTCATAGGGCATTCAGAAAGTAGGTGGGTAAATATAAGTCTTGCTGTCATCACAACTTTTACAGCTTATTCAGTCACATCACAAAATGTAATTAATATTTATAATGTTTATTAGCCAAAGTTGTAAGTATGTTTTTAATTAATGTTTCAGTTTGTATAACATCACTGTCTAGCATCACTGGTTTCCCTATTCAGTTTTCAGCTGGGTGCCTTCTGTATGGCATTTATATGCTCAGACTATGTTCATGAGGATTGGTCAACAGCACCCTTTTACATTTCAAAAATAGCTTGGCACTTGGTTTGGCAATGCTTACTTAATTGCCCCAGGGGCATGTGTAAGTGTGGGTTTTTGATTGTACTTACTCCATAAAGGACCTGCATTGCACTCAGAACTGGTTTCTTTCCTACTGCAACAGGCTCAAGGTCCTTCTAAGCCTCAAGTGGAGAAAGTAGGTACAGAAAGTGGATGGATGGCATTTGTTAATCAGGAAAATTCACTGGGGAGAATTGCCTCTTTTTTCTGGAGTTATTTATTTATTGATATTTGGTGATCGGGAAAGTCCAATTGGGTCAGGAACCCATTTTCAGTGGAGTCTTGGGGAGAAAAGCTCCATAGAAAATACAGAGATTATAATTGGATGTAAAGTGTAATAAAGTTTAACATGTAACAGGTGATTTGCAATTTTACAATCAGTTATAGACATAAAACAATTTAACATGTGGATAGATAACAATTTACAGTCCAAAGTTCTGCCTGAGATCCTAGGTAGACCTACACATTACTAGAAGTGTAGATTAAATCATCCTGAGTAAAAAGCTGTAGTTTAATTTTGTAGGTTTTAAAGAGTAGAAGGTTTAAGTATAGGTTGCAAGGCAGATTAAGTATGACAGTTAAGGATTTTAGTATATAGAGAGAAGTGGTATAAGGACTAGGGTGGTGAGCATGAGTAGATGTTCTTCTTCTTATTCTTTCGGCTTTTCCCAGTTAGGGGTCACCACAGTGGAACTCCGGTCCGCTAATGATTGGCAGTAGATTTTTACGGTGCTAAGGTGCCAGCTCGACGCCCATTCTATGCATGTCTTTCGAACGCCACTCGACCGTGGGGAGGACATGCAGACTCCACACAGAAGGCACTCCGACCGAGAATTGAATGGGAGAACCTCTTGCTGTGAGGCAACAACGTTACCGCAGCTGAACGGTGAGCATGAGTAGATATTGTATGAAATATATGAGTATGGTATAATAAGATACACTGAGGAGAAGATGGTGTTTTGAAAGTGGATTTTAAAAAAGTGGAAGGACGAAGAAGTAAGCAGATAATGCGTAATAAGTTATGGAGTAGATTAGGAAATGAGGGGTAGAGGAGAAGCAGCAGGGGAGGGAAACAGATAGCTTCTGCTATATAGTAGAAAGATAGGAATCGAGTATATTAGTCTTTAGTTAAGGAGCAATGAGAGATGTGAGTGTTGAGAAAGTGATTTTTTAGTTTAAGTTTGAAGGTCTTAAAGGAATCTAAGGCACTGATATTTGGATGTAGGGTATTCCATAGTTCTGCAATAGTAAAGGAGTAGAGGCTATGACCAGCTCTTTTGTTAGGTTTGTATACATTTAGAAGCATTTTATTTGTGGAAGAGAGATTTCTGGATGGGGCATAGGGGCTGTAAGATAGGTTTTAATGCTGGGCAACTGCCTCTTTCATATATTATTTTGTGTGTACAGAATTAAGGTAATGGGGGAATTCTAGCCAGTTTAGTTCATTGAGAATGTAACAGTGATACTTGTGGTAAGATATACCAGTTGCAAGTTTAGCTATTTTGTAATAGCATGATTGGAGCTTGTTTTTTAGAGACATGTGGAGGTTACTGAGAATAGGGGCCCCATACAAGAGGGAGGAGAGCAAGAAGGTATTGGCAAGTGTTTTTTTTTTTGGTGGAGATGTCCATGAAATTGTGTTTAGTATATGTTGTTCAAATGAGAGTTTGCCATCTATGTTGATACCCAATAATTTTGCCTGAATTACAATTTCTGTTTCTGTTTTTTGGTGTGATACTATATCAAAGGCCTTAGATAGATCCAATAGGATTACATAAGTTAATTGGCCAGAGTCCAAGGCTTTGTTCACAGTATCTGTGAAAGTTAATAGTACAGTGGTAGTCCTATGTGCTGGGCGAAAACCATGTTGGTGGGTACAAGGAGTTTGTTATCAGAAAGATGTTTCAGTAGTTGTATGTGTATACATTTTTCCGTTAATTTAGATAAAGGGGAGAGGATAGAGATGGTTCGATAGTTTGTCAGCTGATTGTTTTTCCACCCTTCTGTAAGGGGATTACAATAGATTTTTTTCCAGAGTTTAGGAACTTCAGATTCTGTGATTGATCTGTTAATCAGGATGCTGACAATGTAGGCTATTGTATCAGCAGTGATTTTTTTAAGTATTTTGATGGAAGGCTGTAAGTGGAGAGGGAGCAAGGTTTCAATTTGAGAAGAAGCTTATGTATTAGAGAATTGATAATGGGTTGTAGAGAGAAAATAGGTGTTGTTGAGATAAATAAAGAAGTTCCCTGGTTAGGGGAGGTGTTAGTGCTAGTATTGTTATTAAGTGATTCAGGTGGGACTAGATTTACTATGGAAATGAAGTTTGAGTTTGGTGTAGAATAGTTTACTAGTTTGAGTATACTATCTGTGAAGTGGGAGTTGAGCATGTCAGCTATTACAGATGGATCTGTGTCAGGGGCTGGTGAAGGGTTTTGCATGGACCCAGGGGTGAGGAGTGCTGAGATTGTTTTCCAAAATTATGGGGGTGGGGGGTTATTGACTTAGCTGGTTAATTGTTGAAAGAAGTAGTTTTTTTGTCAGCAACGACTATTTTTTTTTTTGCTTTATTTTGTAGCTGCTTGTATATAACTAGATTGGTCTCATTTTTATTTTTATGCCAGTTTTTCCAGGCTCGGTCTCTAGTTTACAATATTTGTTTTGTGGCTTTAGTTAGCCAGGGTGGATTGTTTATTTTTGTTCTTTTGGTACAAAGAGGGGCTATGCTATTAAGGTTATCTAAGAAGACTTTGTTGAAGTGGTTAATGGCATCATCCAGTGGTAATATTTTAAAGAGGACCAGTTTATCATTTTTAAGATGTTATTGAATCATTGTTGATTGAACTTGGTTAGATTTCTTGACATTTTATATGTATGCAGTTTAGGTTCCTGGGCGAGGAGGTTCTGTAGGTATATGCTGGTAAATGTTCAGTTGCAGTGTTTGGGAGTGTGCTGGAATTAGAGTATTTATGGGGATCTGATACCAGGATCCAGTCTAAGGTTGTGCATAGGTGATAATTATTTTGCATTCTGGTAGGGCTAGTGATAAGCTGTGTAGCGCCATGAGGGTTAATACTATTTATTGTGGAGTCAGTGATAAGATTTTGCCAGTTTATATTTAAATCACCCATAATAATAGTTTCATTGGTAATATTGTTGGTAGTCCAGGAAAGGAAGTTTTCTAGTGTTGAAATATTTTGGCCAGGGCTTATATAAACTACTGCTATACAGATTTGTTTAGAATTATTTACTTGTAAGGATGTCAATAAAATTTCTGCATTACTAAAGGAAGGGACAGGTTTGGAGAGGGAAGATATGGTATAGGTGTTATGGTAGATTAATACTATGCTGCCTGCTTTTTTATGGGTTCTGTAATTTCTTAGAATATTGTATCCTGGAGGGACTATTTCTGTATCTTGAATATGTGATTTTAACCAGGTTTCCGTAACTGTTACTATATCTGGAGAGTATTTGGTAAGCCATGAGTGAAAGTCTGTAATTTTATTACAGATACTACATACATTTAGTGTTATTAATAGTACATTTTTAGAGGGGTGAGAATGAGGATAGGTAGGTGACTCTGTAGGTCCAGGGTTGGGATGACTAACTCTCCACTGGGAAAGTTTGAGGAGATGGTTAATGAGATGATGGTGAAGACGTGTAGTTTTAGCAATGTGCTTGGAGCCTATGTGAGGTATTAGGTTGAGTTTGGTAGAGGTGGAAAAGAACTGGATTTTATTTAGGTGAATATAGTTATATTCAGTTAGGCTTGCAGTTATATGAGAGAAACTATCTATATGCCCAACAAAAGATGTGGCCTGAGTGGATGTTTTAACAGGTGGAGATGTTAGAGAGCATTTAAGGGAGGTGATCTGTATATGTATGCTTAATGAGGTGATTAGAGATATTGCAAAAATAGTAGAGTGTGAGGGAGAAAGCATAGTGTTGTGTGTTAAGATCTGTGTGTTAGGTATGGAAGTAGAGAGGGTAGAAAGAGAAGGGGGAGAGTTCTAAGTAGTTGGAGATAGCTGTTAGCTGATAGTATAACCAAGTTAAATCATTTGCACAGAATCAAAAACGTAGTGTCATATACACTGAGAAAATTAAAGTCAGGATGTGAAGAAGTTTAATCCCCTGTTTCACAATACCAGGTTATTCTCTAGTGTGATGCTGTTTCTGCATTTGTGCAGTAGCTGTTTGGGTGGTACTATGAAACCATAATACATTTTTGATCAGAAATTAATGTTTCTTGTGTAAACAAATTTTATTGGCAGTAGGTCTTCTCACTGACCATGGATTAAAATGGTTCCTGTTAGATGACCAAAGACACACTCTTTCAAATGCGTCTTGGTCGAACTTGAAAAGACGAAACGGTGAAATGACGAAGTGGCATATTAGCGAATTCTTTCCCTGGGAAAAAAATCGCTTGGCCGTGTAAATTACTTTGCCATTTTCGTCACTGTAGTGTGATCCCAGAGTTGGTATATTTAAGTAGGGGGTGTGTGGGGGGCATAGTCCCCCATGTTGGGGGTTGTGGGGGGCAAAGTCCCCTACTTTATGTTATGTTTTAAGTGTTTTTTTTTTTTTGGAATAGCGATTTTTTCCCTTGGAAAAAAATCACTATTGTAAGTGTTCAAGTTTGTAAGCTTTCGTTTACATGGGGTTGACAAATCATAGTTCACTTTTCTAAGCGTTTGATGATCAAATATAGACCGAATTAAAATATACAAAACATAAATTTTCATGTGCCCCCTACATTCTCGGGCTAACTCTGTCTTGCTGAAAAGGTTGTATTTGTTAGAGAAACTGCAATATCAGAGATTGTTATGTTAAATAGTGGACACAAGTGTGGAACTGTCACCTGTGTGGCTATATGTGGGTAAAATTCTCATCAGAAAACAAGCATTATGTCTATCCAACTGTTGGAGAAATGTGTTTACATTGGGTCTCTCCTGATAATAGGCTACTAGCCTTGTGGGACTAACCTGGTCAACAAAAGGATAAATAAAATTAAAATAAATTCATAGGATATGAGTAATCTCAGGACAGCAAACATGTTTAGAAAGATAGTGTTTATGGTATAACCAGAAGCACAACTTGCTAAAGCTGTATTTTTACTCAGTCAAGGAAGACTGAGAGCGTGTCCTTAAAAACTTCATTAGGTTACGCTCTTTGTAAGAAAAAATGAAAGTGTTAGTCATTACTTGAAGTCATTTCTCTTAAATGACAGTAGGTTAGCTCGACGTTTCCTGGAGATGAAAATTTACAACTATCCTGAGTGTACAGACCTCAATATATTTCACTAAAGACATATGAGAGATTTATGTATGCCCAACCTACAGCAAGTGTGACAAGACATCACAGACTTATACAAATACAGATTTCCAACATTCTGTGAGATTACTTATTTAAATATTAACTTCTCCACCTACATTTTATTAGCAATGGGAATTTGAAGTTTATTTTTTGTAATACAATTACTGTGGAAATTCCATTCAACTAACTGATGTGCCCTTGCTTACAAATTAACCTGAAGAAACCAGAGAGCTGCACATGCAAACAAGGACTCCAATTTTCTGCAGACAAGTGAAACTGTTTGGATGCCATTTAATATTTCATTTAACAAATATTTGCTTTTAGCTTTATCAGTTCTCTAATCAGTGGAAGTTTAAGGTGTTCATAATTAAACTTTAACACTTTAAAAAAGAGTACTTAGAATTTTTAGCTATTTTGTGGAATGATATTCAGGCAACAAATATTTAAGCAGACAAATTCTGTTGCTTCCTCAGTGAGGTTTGGAAACTCATTTTCTTGATAACTTCTCCTTTCAAAAAAAAACTGCCTATTGCTGTAAGCAACAAATGCACATTTTATAAATGTAAAGATCTGTAGCATTTTAAATACACAATTCTTCAATTTCAGATAATTTTTTAATCTAGTCAGAAAGACAAACTTTCCACATAATCCTGTCATTCAGGCTGGTTCTATCTGACTAGGCCTGACCTGTACCAGCAGCAGCACAATAAAATGAAAAACAGGCATCATAACTGTCTATCCTAGGATCAGTAGGCAACTTCTCAATACAATTACGGGCAGTTTATAATGTCAGTGTGGTCAGAGCTCTAGTGAGGTCCCTAAAATAAAAATAATATTGCACAATAAAGAGGCATTATGATATTACCACAATATCATTAAAAAGAATAATTAAGGATTTATCAGGACACAAGGATTTCATTTTGTCAGTGTCCATATCTTCAGGAGTCCATCTGACTGGAAAACCTTCACAGGTGTTTTGAATGTGCACAAAACATCCCTTGCTTCCTAGTAGGAATGATTCAGAGGTTTTTATAACCCTGCTATTTAAGTTTACATGCAAGAACACAGATATTTCTGGTCATACAGCCAGACAGGTGTATGAAGGTAGTGGTGTAATCAGGAAACGTACCTTCATATCTACATAAGAGAAGGCCATCAAGACCCACAACTATTCAAACTAGCTTAACTTCATGCTCTCTACAGATGAATATGGAAAATGCAAAAGTAATGTGGTATTTCAACAAAGAAATTGGCACCAAATCGTACCAGTTATATTAAGAAATGGGTTTGGTATTCAGTGCAGCTTAAGTCTGATTGTAGTTCACCTACTTGGATAGCAGAAATCTAGTGCCATTTCAGTCATCAGGCATTTGCAGGTAACTCACAAGTGGTGGCTACATGATACAGTTTTCAAAACAGTGTGACATACACCAGAGAACTCTCTCTTCCTCTCTCTCTCTGTTCCTGAAATACACCATCTAAATGCTCAAAGACAGAGATTTTGCTTTTTGTCTATTATATCAAAGTACTGTAGACAGATACATTTTCATTTTTCATGGGATTAGTAACTGATGGATGCCTTTTCCCCATTCTGACTGATTCAGAAGGTGATAGTAAAGACAAAGTTGAACAAATTAAAACTAATTTTCTGATGTTCCAACTTGACCTGAGCCATCAGGATTTTTATTTCTATTTCATCTCAAACCACGTGGCTATTTATCTAAATCTGAAGAAAATGATGCAATCACAAGATGACTTACAGGGCAGATTAATTCCTAGCCCTGATTAATTTTCCTTAGTTTTCCTTCACATTTTCACTGAGGCTGATAGACCAGCTATTCATAAGACTCACATTCAGAAATGGAAAAGAATCTGTAACTGGGAAAAAATGACACAAAACTGGACCCATTCTCCTACCCAAAACCCAGGCAACCCTTCGACTACAGTAACAATGAATGCCAATTCACTGCAAAAAAAAAAAAAAACCTTCCAAAACAGCTTCTTTTATCGAAGCTTTGTTGAACCTTGGTTAACTTTTATTGCACAGCTTGCAAAAAAAAAAGACCTCTTGTACCCTCATACCTCTTAAACATATACCTATTCTGAGGTCACACAACAGTGAAGAAAAGTGGAGAAAAGAGAACTCCTGCATTGCCAAAAGTTGGTTCAGCAACTTTTGTTCAGTCTATTAACATTCACTGAAAATGCTGTTGACAGATTAACACTCTCACTTCACATTTAGCCCAGACTAGCCTATTTTTCAGAGTTAATGTTTGATATCCTAGCCTACATGTCATTCCTCTCACAAACTGCAGGCAAGCCTTTAATAAAGTCTGTGGCTGCTGGTGACCTCAAAGCAAGGGGGTTGAGGGATACAGCTGAATGGGTGGGGCTAACTAGAATGGGGAGGTGCTCTATTACAGCAGGCTAATGACCACTACCTGTGATCAGGCAATATATGTGGTCATTAATTTTCATCCACAGACTGTCTCAGTATGTACCCACTTATTATAACCACTTTACCGACTATATACATCTCACATATCTGACTGTAAACAAAACGGCCAGCTTTAGGTGAAGCAGAGCACTAAACAAAGGACTCCATGGGTCCATCTGTTGCACACTAGTCCCCCCGTACTTCCCCGTTACCTGTCCCTGTTTTGCTCCACATTATGACCCAAAACCATTCATATAGATTACTTCTTTCTTATTTTGTTCATGTTGTCTTACTTTTTAGCTCCCCACCCCCTATAATTTTAACACAACCTATCTGGCCAAGATTCAATTGCAATGAGTCTGGAGGATGCAACTAAATTAAACTGGGGGCTCAGAGGACTTCTAAGTACCCAAAAGTTGTAGGGTTTTAGAGGCTCTGAGATGCATCTTAGAGCTTTTTCTTAACGACTTTTTGATTTAATGATAGCCTGAACTAAAAATCATGAGTAAGAGGAAAAGCTTTGTCTTGTTTTTTTCTTTCAAGGAAAAATAAGTTGTGTCTGTAGTGTAATGTTCTAAGCTAACAAAACAGTGGTTCCACAACAAACTAAGAAGACACATGCAAGGATATATAAATCCTATCTGGGACTAGTGCCTGCCTTCCTGCCCCTCCAAAGAGAGATAGTTACATCCTATGTACCCTTCTAGTCTTAGACTGATATTAAGGTAAAAGTACAAATGGCCAGAGGCATATATTATACAGCTAAGGATCTGGGAGAAGAAACCAAAACACATTAATAAAGCCCTTACAGGCACAAGGGCTACATGCAGATTCCACAAAGAAGTAATCATAGCTAAAATCTCAACCACAGAACCAAACACTATTAGATGGCAACATTACTCAACGTGACATGCTGACAATGATAGATTACAATGCTGATGTTTGACTGTAATGTAAAGTGAGACAATTATGACCAATTTGCTACTTTTAGATATCTGTGACCTTTCTCCCATGCACATTCAGCCATTTTCATCACAAACAATCCCCATACTCATCAATTACAGCTATCAAATTGGACATGCACGCCTCTGATATCAGATTGCCTCTTAATAGCCACTAGCTGGCTTCACACAAATGCACCTACCTCTGCAAAACTGAAATAATGACTGCTTAACTTGAATGAGTGACTGCAGTGTCAAACACTTTCATCTATAGACAACCTCGATATCCTGTAATTAATGCCAACTTTATTGAATGCATACACCTCACAATCTAGGATGTAATAAAATAGAAGTAATAACTACTGGCAACAAACATTTATGTTAACCCCCTTCACACAGACACACACAGAGAAGTGACTATCAATTCCAGCCACTTGTAAGACTGTAACTGTATCCCTCAGATATTTGGCTGCATCAAATGAATGAATGAATAAAGACATAAAAATACAGGAATTTATCTTCTCAGCTTACTGTTGTCAATATAGGGTGTAGTTACCCCCTGTGTCTCAACATTTTATCTCAAGAATCAAGGAGAAAGCTGAAATAATGGTGGAATCAAAAATCCACCAAAACAGCAGAGGCCACCAAAGCAGACACCCAAACAACCACCACCTCAGAACACAACACCTGCAACACATAGACCTCACAGTCAGAGTGTCAAACAGTCACAGCCCTTAAGGCCAAACACAATGCCAGACACACTAGTCATTGGTGACTCCATAGTCAGACACACTGACGTCCCGCTCACCAGACTGAGTAAGGAGAAGGTCACAGTAAGCTGCCTGTCGGGCGCTAGAATCCGCCACATAACGCAAGCACTCAGGTCTCTCAACAGCAGGTAAAAATATGACTCAGTCATTGTCCACACTGGTGTAAACGACCTGAGACGTACCTCCTTGGACTACATGAAAAGAGACATTGAGGAGCTCTCTGATTATGTAGCCCAGGCAGGTATGACCCTGACCTTGAACAGTATCCTACCTTCACCAAGAATGATGCCACAATACAGAGATAAGATGATCAGCTTTAACAATTGGCTTAAACACTGGTGTCATTCAAAGGGGATCCAGTGTCTGTCTGCCTGGGATGACATGCTGGACAAGCCACGCTGCTTCAAGGGACGGCTTGCACCTATCACCCTGGGATTCGGATATTGGCAAAGGCTCTTGCCACCCCATAGTGCCTTTTTAGGCAAGGCTCAAATTCTAAACCTACCACCCTAGAACACAAAAAGGAAAAAAACTAAGGGTAATGCTGCTCAATGCCAGAAGTCTAAATCTCAAAATGCACGCACTCGAGGCCCTTCTCAGTATGGAGAACATCGATGTCTGTGCTGTGACAGAAACCTGGTTCAAGGCTCCTGAGAGCACCCCAGCGCTATCAGGTTTTACCTCATATCATGTGTTCCGGCCCCAAAATCCGGACAATACCAAGAAAGGAGGGGGGGTATCCATATTCATCAAGGACACCCACACCTCAAGACTGGTGGCAACGCACGATGCATCGGAGACCATCCAGGTGCAATTAACCATAAGCAAGACTGCTCTGCAAATTGTAGCATGTTACAGTCCACCCTCACAAACTCAGGAACCTCACATGGCCTTCCTGAAAACACTAGAGAGGATAAATGTATCACCAAACACCATCATACTAGGTGACTTCAATTACCCTAATATAGACTGGGAACACTACTCAAGCCCAAACACCCTAGCCCAAACGTTCCTGGAATTCATAAACTCAAATGCCATGGAACAACTAGTCACCATCCCCACAAGAGGAGATAACATACTTGATCTCATCATCACGAACATGGGAGCACAATGTTCAACACCGGAGGTGTACCCCTCACTGGTGAGATCAGACCACAAACTAATCTCGCTGGAGGTCCTCATCCCACCCCACCTGAAATAAAAAGACCACAGTAAAGAACTTCTCAAAAGCCGACTTCACACTTCTAAAGACTAGTGTGGTCTCCTTTAAGGCCCCGAGCGGAAAACAGTACTCAAGCCGCTGAATCACTTACAAATGCCTTCTACCAGCACCTGCAGGACTGCATGGATAAGGCAATCCCAAGCAAAACAAAGACTCTTTGTACCAAAGGCAAGCATCCAGTCTGGTGGACCCCAGCCATAAACAAACTCTACAACAAAAGGAGGAAGCTACTACAAGATAGAGCAAAATCCTTAAAAGGTAAGACACCCTTGATCACTATAAGTAAAAAACTAAGAGCTCTCATAAAATCATCCAAAGCAAATTTCGAGAGAAAAATAGCTAAAGACTCAAAAGACAATCATAAGGCCTTCTTTAGCTATGTTAGAAACCTGGGAGGAAACTCCCAGATATGCTCAGAGCTAGTTCAAAATGATGTGAAGATTACTGATCCTACAGA
The DNA here is from genome assembly GCF_019279795.1 of Protopterus annectens. Classification (NCBI taxonomy): domain Eukaryota; kingdom Metazoa; phylum Chordata; order Ceratodontiformes; family Protopteridae; genus Protopterus; species Protopterus annectens. The sequence goes on from NC_056732.1 coordinate 1,657,014,117, forward strand.
CATTGCCAACATACTGGCTGACAGGTTCAGGGCAAACTTCTCCCCCCCCTCCCCCCCAAAAGGAGAGATATCTATACCAAATGATTGCAGCCCCCGAAACATCTCCAGCGCCCAAGTGAGGAGTGCTCCCTCCAAAGCAAAAACACAGCATCCATGGGACCTGATGGTGTCCCCGGCTGTGTGCTCCATGAACTCAATGAGGAATTAAACCCACAGCTAGGACAGCTGTTTAATCAAAGTCTTACCTCTGGATACGCACTCCAGGAGTGGCGCACTGCAACTGTGGTACCACTTCACAAAGGCGGTGCCTCCACCGACCCTGGAAATTACCGCCCATTAGCTTGACAAGCCTTATCTGCAAAGCCATGGAGAGGATCATAATGGACCTCATAAATAAAGACATAGGGAATTTGCAGACTTTGGATCCAACCCAGTTTGGCTTTGTCAAAGGCAGATCATGCCTTTTAAACTTGGTTGACTTTTGAAACAGTCACCAAAGCCATTGATGAGGGAAAGGCAGTCCATACAGCCTACCTCGATCTGGCTAAGGCCTTCGATACAATACCCCACTCGGGTATCATTGAAAAACTCATCAGCTTAAATGTCAACCCATACATCACAAGATGGGTTGCAAACTGGCTGAGTGACAGAACCCACAGGGTCAGAGTTGCTGGCGCCATGTCAGACTCAAAGCCTGTCACAAGTGGTGTCCCACAGGGCTCAGTCCTGGGCCCACTCTTGTTTGGCATCTACTTTTCCAAGTACAAGCAAACACAGGAGGGTTATGGCTGACAAAGTTTGCAGATGACTGCAAACTGGGCCATAGTAGAAAACACATCTGACACAGATATCCTTCAGAAGGGTCTCACAGAAATGGATAACTGGTGCCAGAGCCATGGCCTAATGTTAAATGCCAAAAAATGCATAGTCATACCCTTCGGGAAAAACAAGGTTACCCTAGCTACCAAATAGGTGGCAATCCACTGAGCACAGAAGAAGTTATCAGGGACCTGGGGACCCAGGTTGATAGTAGTCTGTCATTCGACACCCATGTAGCTAAAGTAGTTAGGAAGACCTTCTACATTGCCCACCTTATCATGAAGGGATTCTCATCTAGATCAAGGGAGGTCATAGTCTCCCTTTACTCATCACTCATCAGACCAATGATTGAGTACAATGCCCCATTCGGAATGTATCTGACCCGACACTTGCAGCAGCTGGAGAGGCCACAAAAGTTCCTCACCAAAAGGATAAAGGGTCTCAAAATCTGTCCTATGCTGCCCGACTGAAAGAACTCCAGCTCTATTCAGTCGCCACCGCTTGCTCAGAGGTGACCTTTGCCTAACATACAAGGCCATGTCAAACCCAAATTTGATGAATATGCTTCACCTCAAAAAATCTAGATCCATCAGAGCCACAAGGGCGGGAGACTTAAACCTTGACACGGCTATTAATAGGACGTGCTGGAGGGATAGATTCATCACCCAAAGACTCCCTATGCTGTGGAACAAAATCCCGGTACATGTGAGGCAAGAGCACCTCGCTGGCCTTGTTCAAGAGAAATCTTGACCAATGGATGGGAGATCGCAGATATACCCCAGGGATTACCTCAGTGTCACTGCTCGACAGAGGCACAGCAAAATAATGGGTATAGTTCCCCATACTAAAGGGGTGGAGTAAGCCACAAAACGATGGGCTAAGCTTGTAAATGCCCTCGGGCAGATAGCCTAGTATGAACCTATGAACCTATGAACCTATAAAGGACCATAATCAGAAACAGCTGTTGCCTTTATATACTTAGAAACTTGCTAGAATAGCAGGCTTTACAGTGAAGGCTATTAAGTCTGCAATCCCCATTGATTTGCTAGAAGAAATACAAACTTTACAAGGAATAGATCAAAATATGACACAAAACACAGCAATCTGCAAAATCAGGGATAGTTGAGAATGCAGATATGATGACCAATCACAGCCACTTGTGTGACTGTGGCTGCATACCTCATGTGCTTGGTTGTAATAAACGAATGAATAAATACATACATTTTTGTTCATAGGTTCATAGGTTCATATGTGTTTACCACGCAAACAACCAAAAGGCCTTTTTAAGCCTATCCATGCATCCAAAAATCTCTGACAAGTTCTGATACCCTTGATAAATGTAAGCTGGGGCTTGGGAGATGAAACATTTACAAGCTAGGGCCTAGGAGATGAACCATTTACACGTTGCCTGTGTCCATTAGAGACACAGGGGCCAATTAAACCAGGGATGAATTTCCTGTTCCCCATCCAATTATCCAGGGTGTACTTGAATTGGATTAGGGAGGAACTCTGCTTCCAAAGACAGGGTAATCTCTGGGATACATATCTGTCTCTCCAGCAGGTCCTATTTTATACCACAGGCAAGGTTTGAGTCTTTAGAACGTACAATTTTGGTGGTGTTTGTTTTGTGGATATGCAGGAGGTCCATTAGAGTGGGGTCTGACAATGCCCTGAATGTCAGGCATAGATCTTCCCTCAAAAGCCTGCAGGAGACAGAATACAGGGATAGAACCTTGAGGTGGTCTGCACAGGGCATTTTATTTAAGCCCCGTATTCTTTTAGTGAGGAACATCTGTGGATGTTCCATTTGTTGGAAATGCCTGGTTAGGTACATACCAAAGGGCACATTGTGCTCAATGATAGGTCTGATGAATGCCAAATACAGTGGAACAGTGTCTTCCTTGGACTTCAATGCCATACCTTTGTTTATAAGTTGCGCAACATATATGAATTTCCTCACTACTGTAGGCACATGATGGTCAAAGGCTAGATTACTATCTATGTGTGTCTCTAGGTCCCTGACTACTGGGTCAACTCTAAGAGGTGTGTTGTCAATATGATAGTTAGCAAGGGTGGATGGCTTCCCAAAGGATACTATTATGCATTTCTTGGCATTTAGTTTTAGTCCATGGCTATGATACCAGCTGTTTGTCTGTGTCAGCCCCTCCTGGAGAACATTTGTGTCAGTATGGGATTCAATGACAGCTCCTAATTTGCAATCATCTGCAAATTTAGTCAGCCAGAGACCACTGACATTGGTTTTGACTTCAGAGAAGTAAATGCCAAAAAGGAGCAGTCCAAGGACTGATCCCTGAGGGAATTCACTTGTGACTAGCCTCTTTTTAGAGGTGGACTCTCCAATTCTAACTTCCTGGTTCCTGTCTGCAAGCCAGTTAGCTATCAGAACACATTTATCTCCTCATCACACTACTGCCAGAATACAGCATGCGACACACTACACTCCTCACACACAAGTACCTCTCAACAAACATCTTAGCTCAGGAATCAAGGAGAAAGTTAAAAAGTAATCACAGGCAGAAGACCAAATTAGGGACTGGTATTACCTTTACATATTTAGAAACTTGATGGAATAACATGCTATGAATTTCCATGATTTTGTCTGAAGGCTATTAAGTCTGAAACTCAAATGTCTGTCACTATTTACTGACTGCAAAGCAATCCTCACTGATTTGCCAGACTGCACACTTTTTGTGAAAAACAGATATGCCAAATTGCTAGAATAGCAGGTTTGCATTAGCTTGCATTTTATGTAGACTATGAAGTCTGAAACTCAAATGTCTGTCATTACTTCATAATTTTTATCCTCCAAGATTTGCCAGAAAACCACAAGTTTTATGATTATCAGATCAGAAATATGAGGCAGATATCTGGTCTGTCTGCAAAATTCTTGGCAGATAAGGGTTATTCTACAATTCCTACTGATTTGTATTGGCATCTTGCCTTGAAGATGTACCATTATGGTGAATTCCATCTCCCAGCTGTGCTATAGTTCTACAACAAACACAACAGTGCTGTTATGAGGCCTTCATGCTGTATATTTATGGTGTTCAGACAACAGTTGCATTCCCTGTAAAATATTTACTGTCCTGTACTTTGGAAATAATATTGTCAGTTTCATTTATAAAACTCATGGCCACAAGCCTGAAACAGACACAGTCACACAGGACTTATAGATAGTCTTACCTTTAATGCAAATGCTTTTCTACCTTGGGACTGGAATGTTTCGTTATAAAGTTTGATTTTACCTCCATCTGAACCAGCAAATTTATAACATATGTAGTAGATAGAAAAGTACATGGGACAGCATATTTAATACTAAAGAGAATACAAGAAGGATCTGGAGAAACAACTGCGTCACAATCGTTAAAGCTGATTAAGCCAATCCATAGATTACAATGTTGCTTTTGGTGCTTAGCTACAAAAACACATTGTAACAACTAAAGAGGTTTCTTCCCACTAAATATAGTGAGGCTGTAAAATTTAAGCTATACATATAGGTTAAGAGAGTTTTGACTGTATTTAGTGTGTTGTACAGACTCCTGAAGGTTGATCTGTCCCTGGTCTTCAAGGAGTGATGGGTCAGATCATTTTCAAACACTGTGGAACACAAATTCTATTGGGCTAACACCAGAATGGGTAACTTTCTGATAAGGTAAATATAAAGAAATAAAAAAAGAGCAATTGACTTCTGTCACTCATTATCATCATCAGTATTTGATTTATTTATTTTTTATTTCTGTTTATTATTCAGGTGAGTGAACTGGTCCAAAGACCCTTTTCAGCCAAAACCTGAGCCCACTGGCCAAAAATAGACATACAAGGAAAAAAAGTAATTCAAATACAGACATACATTACATTCAAACACAGACTCATCATCCTAATCCCCCTTTTGCTTATTTCACATGGGGTTGGGGTATTATGTCAACTGTTTCCAACTTTCTCAATTTAGACCCATTCTCATACCTGCTTTGAGAGGCATGCCCAACTGTTGCAGGTCTTCTCTCATGTCCTCATCTCACCTTGCCTACTTCCCATCTCTCCAAAATCTACTTTACCAAATCATCATCTGCTATCCTAAACATGTGATAAAACCATTGCAAAATTATCATGATTTCTTCATCAATCTCCAACTCCAGCACTTGGATACAGTGTGGCTTGAGTCTGACAATGCTGTACTATCTGCAATTGTGAAAATCCCTTTTATTATGGTATACTGGCACCACAATGCTCATTATGTAGTCACCTGTGGTTCTCTCTCTCTCTCTCTCTCTTCACACTGCAATGAGTACCCTCAGGAATCATTTCTCTCCCAAAATGCCTAACATCTTATTCATATCTACTGTAACTTTATCTGAGCCTGCTGCTTTTCCTGACTTAATTTTCCTGAGTACAATTTGTACTTCTGGCTTGTGGCAGAGTATTTACCTATATTATGGAAAAGCTACCACTCCTGGTCAATCAATACTAATCATTGTTTACTTTGAAGACATGTCTATGTGATTTTAGAAAATAAGGAATGCAGACATGTGGTTATGTTAATCAAATTTCTAGAATATCATTAAATTACCAACCAGATATTTAAATTTACGAATCTAAGATCATCCAAAAATGCAAACACATAAACAGAATAACACAAATATATATTTAAAATATTATCACCTTACAGGTGCATTCAGTACGGTACTCTAAATCTGCCAATTTATTCTGGGGGTAGAAACAGTTGGTGCTGTTACAATTAAATGCCAGAAGATGTCATCAGGCCACCATATGACTAGCACTTCCTGTTTCCCCAGATGAGGTCTTCGGGAGTTGTATTTGTTATGATAGATGACTATTATATTCACATTCATACAAAGATGAGTCAAGGATTTGATATGAAGAAACAGAGTAAAGAAATCTAAAGGTTATAAATGTTTAATGGAAAAGAAACAGCATTTCACCCTTTTGGATTATTGAAAATTATTCAGACTGCTTCCTCATATGCCCTCACTACACTTGTTGAATTCTTAGGCATGGTAAGTAAACTGGGTCTGGGGTGAAATTGCTGTAGTATTTCATATGTCAATATAGCATGGAAATGCTAACCCATTTGTTAAAGGATTTATAGATATGACTGCAAGGTTTGTTAAAGGATCTATAGATATGACTGTAAGGTGAGACAAGGCAAATAGAATCTGAAATTAAAAATTGTGATGTCTTCTTCCAATAATTAATCACTATTACTGATTCTTCTTTTTAGGGAAACTGCAAGAAATTGGGTCTATTATCATTCTTGGTTTTGCTATGCTTTGTTGTAAGTATCCTGGTGGTGCAAACACATAAACTGTGTGCATACATTCAAATTCCAACAACAGATAGATTGAAAATAGGGAAAAATGCATGCTAATGTACAGTATACATACATACATAACCACACACGAATACACACAATGTTCTGACTTTTGAATTTAAACTACAAATTAACAACATTTCTTTTCATTTTTGTAGTCCAATAACATTCGTCCTGGTTATTCTTTTTGCCTGCTGTGACAATATCCGACGGAAAGTTCCAGTAAACTTCATATGCCTTGCCTTCTTTGTAAGTTGGTCGATGTATTTAATAAGATGACAACTTTACAAAGATAAATTGTAAGAGTTTCATGTTTTTCTTACAAGAAAAAAATAAATATCAAGAAACTTATGTCAGAAGCAGGAACCTAAATAAGTCCTTAGAAAATTGTAACTGTTTGTCCTGTTTTATGCATAATAGCTATCTGTCTGCCTCTCTCACCATAATTACTATGTTGTTTGAAAAGACTCTGGCCAGTCACTGTATTGGGATTATACCTTATTCAGTCTAATATGTTTTCTGCAGTCACTATAGCTATTTGGTATGTTCTGTTCCTGTAGTTACATTTATTTATTTATTTATTAACCAGGCAGATGGGCTGGTCTAGTGATCCTTTTCATAGGTTCACAGGTAGGTACTAGGCTATCGGCCCAAGGGCCTACGTAAGCCTAGCCAACAAGGTTCCCTGGCTTACGCCACCCAAGAAAGTTGGCCACAACTCAGGCTCAATGAACAAAGTATGAATCAAAACAGACAGTAATGTTGAACAATTAAACAGAGACTATAAAATGAACAGAGAATTATACAATGTAACATTAAATCAATTTTTGTACAAAGCACTAAATCAACAGTGCAAAATTAGAAGTCATAATTATAAGTAGTATTTACATTTTGGTGTAGATATATTATCTGCACCACTTAGTGGGTAGGTGGGTTAACCATTGTCTTTAAAGCACTTGCATATAACTTCATTGCTAAGATGATTTTTAGAGAATTTTAAAGCCATTTTAAGTTTTTTAAGCAGATGGTTCCAGGTGGTGGTGGGTCCTAATCATGAAAAAGCTTTTTCCATGTTTTTAATTCTGAAGGGAGGTCTGATACATATTATATCATTATGTCCGCTATTTATTAGAAGGTAGATTTTTTTCTATGAAAGGCAGCTTAGATCTTAAAGATGTGGAGTAGCCAAGATTTAAAACTCTGAATATAAGCAACAGAACAGAAAAGAAGACATTTCAGTATCTAGTTGCCAGTGGAATTCATTAATGAGACTGCAGCTAGTAATGCAAATTTTATTTGCAGCAATCTGAATCCTCTAAGAAGGCTTTTAATGCATTATGAGGCTAAGACATGGTTTTATTTATGTATTCATTCATATTGGGTTATCCGTAGAGCAGCACTGATCTCCTGACCTTTTTCAATGACTTACTTAGAATCACACAGTTAGACAAATGGTGGCTGAAGGAATCAAACCCTGGACCACAGGAAGCACTTCATTAATAACTCATAGCTGTAATCCTCAACACCAACAGCCAAACAAAACTAAAACACCACTGTATCTCTGTGAATATGAATATTCATTGTAATAAACAACTGCTGCAGGGATAAAACTAACATATCTGAAGCATAACATTCTTAATTCAACTATTAGCTTCATTTATCATGGCACATACTGCTCCTCAGGAATGTAGAATGGCTTTGAGTCATGATTCTCCCAAACAGATAAGAATTCATCTTAAGAGTATACAGATGTTTACGGTGCTCCAAACACTAGTGAGCACTTTGACACGGAGAGTGACAAACTGGATTCTGCTCCAACTTCAGATTTGTCATGAGTAAAGCTAAGGTTCAGTACAATCAGAGCAGGAATGAGACCTGTGTTGTCAAATAAACACCTGTTTAACAACAGGCATAAGTCTTGTGGTTGAACCTTATTATCCTTGCTCTGAAGGACACTAATGTGGTGCATTGCTCCATCAACAGAATCATTGTACCACTAAAAGGAAGCAGACATGAGAAAAAGAAGGTGGGACTGAGGCATACTTTTCATCACCTTAGCATATGAAGTATGTGTTGCTTTGATTCCCTTCACGACTCATGTCATGTAAAAGAGTCTGTGAAAAGCACACTGGGAGAAACTCTCTCAGACTTTCAAGGGCCTGGATATCCAAGTTCTGTATGATGAGAGAGAGCTTTGCATGGCACAGGAGTTCCAAAGTCATTACTAATGCCACATGATTGCTAACAGGTAGATTAACACAGTTTCATGTTAGTAAATAAAGAAAAGATTTTTGTGGTGTGGGAATGCATTGAAATTAGGTGGTAGGAAGGCAAGGATAGTGAAAACTATGTCTACAATTGTAACACTGCAGACATCAATACCAATTCATGCCACAGGTAGAAAACGTGATAACAAACAGAATTAAAAATAATAAATATCAGCTATTAAAATACATTTTGTTTCATAGATTTTATATATGTAAATTAGTAAGCAAATTACCAAGCAACAAAAGCTTCACTATAAAATTAAAATTGTTAAGCTTCTGTTTATGTCTTTATAATGACTGGTTCAGGGCTGGTTTATACAAACCCATACACTTTTAGAATTTACTGTATGAAGCTTCTTTGTATAAGCTTACCTGCTGATAAGCATACCACAGTTTGTGTAGGCTATGGTACATCATATTCTTTTTTATTAATCTAATATTGCATGTTTATTTCTAGTCTGGTTACATTTCATTTCAATTTTAATATGATCCTCAGTCTTTTTATTTATTGAAGCACTGCAGAGTTTGTGGTTCATCAGTTTTATAACGTATCTCATATATAAATAGATACATGTATTCTGTCTTTGCTCACCTGTGACACATCCAGAGTCACTACATGGGGAGTGGGGTGCAACAAGCATGTCACAATTTGAAATCTCTCTGGCTGACTGTGATGGCCCTGACACATTTGTCATACCTCTCAACTTCAAGAGCAAGAAATCTGGACAAAGCCATACACAGAAGTGGGACAAAGGCACAACAATAAGGACAATTTTTAAATATTGCTCTAATAAACTTAGAAAGATAATAGAATAGGTCTTGCATTAGTATGAATTTTCTGAAGGGTATAAAATCTGAAACTCAAATGTCTGTCATTTTCTAACTTCAGTCTTTAGTGATTTGTCACTAATTTGCCAAAAACACAATTTTATGAAAATGGACCAAAAATGTGATGCAAAAATATAAAATAGACACACAATACAGCTTCTACCTGTCAAAGAAGGGACACTTTAATATTAGTACTGCTACCTTGAGCAGCTGACAAAATAAAAGAATCTACATGCATTTCAAGTAATCTATAACTTTGATTATTACAGTTATTTCTTAATTGTAAACCCTCCATGTTTTCTTCCAAAATTGCTATTTTATGGAGGGATTATTAGGGGAAGAGCAACATTTTGAGCCAAAAATTGGGGACAGTTGAGAGGTTGGCTATGCCTAATTCTATAAAGCAATTTATTTGCATGTACCTCTCAACCTGTTAATGCAGTAAATCTGAACAAGGCCAAATATATTGGGGTCACATATAAACAGTACTAAAATTGCTCTTGTATAAATTGAGACAGTTGATAGAACGGCTCTTACTTTAACATGCATTTTATGAAGGTTATGAAGTCTGAAACTTATTATTTAGTGACTTCTGGCAAATCATTTAGGAATTAAAACTACAAATTTTATGAACAACAAAACAAAAATAAGAAGCAAAAATCTATTCATTCTTTGAAAATCTGGACAGTTGGGAGGTATAGTTCAGCTGGGCCTGTCTGAGTTTGCTGCCCTCCCCTGACAAAATAATGGTTGAACTGGAGCCTCTGCAGCCATTCCAATTAACCATTACTTGGCTATTTCACTCCATTTACCATAAACACTAATGTGCATACTGCTTTACTTCAATGATTGGACTTCATTTGAAAGTTTTATTTTGTATTTTACAGCACAAACATTAAGTCATCTGTTAAACAAAGCAATGCAGTCTCACAATGAAAACTTAGCATTAAAACTTCTCTGCCATTGAAACTCACATTCATTGAAACAGCATTGAAACCCACATTCAAAGAAAATACATTTTGCCAGTGGCAGATAAAGATTAATTTTGGGCTGTTTTCGAATCATAGGCCCCTTGCATATGAAACATACATGTGCTCTTTGATACACCTTCCTCATTGTACTAAAAATTATATTCCTTGTACAATACAGTACACTTGTTAGAGGGTGTTTTAAATTTGTTTTGAACATTTTTCCAGTAAGCAATGAAACAAAACATATGCACCCATAATGGCAAAACTGCCCAGTTGAGAACATTTATCATAAAAAGTCTACTCAGACTTCCACAGTCCACCATTATTAGTAAATATACACAATTCTACAGTCCACCATTATTAGTAAATATGCACAATTCCACAGTCCACCATTATTAGTAAATATGCACAATTCTACAGTCCACCATTATTAGTAAATATGCACAATTCTACAGTCCACCATTATCAGTAAATATGCACAATTCTACAGTGCACCTTTATCAGTAAATATGCACAATTCTACAGTCCATATTCAGTGAATTCAGTTCTTGCCATAGCTGTCAACCTTAGCACAAAACCTGGACGAAGCCAATAATGGGGAATACAGTCCCAAAAATAGGGACAAATTTAAAATATTCATCTTATAAACTTAGAAAATTGCTAGAAAAAAGGTTGTGCTACTATGTATTCTGAAGAACATGAAGTTTGAAATTCAAATGCGGTCAATTTTACTGCGGACAGAACAAAACAATTTTCAGCAGAGACGAGGGATTAATACTGCAGACACGTCTTTGTAAAATGGCAGGGCATCAGAGCAAATCCACACAAACACAGAGAGGAGATGCAGACTCCACACAGAAGCCACCCCAACCAAGAATCAAACCAGAAAACCTATAGCTGTGAGGCAACAATACTACCACTGCACCATCAAATCTGCAAGGAATTAAACATTCAGAAACCTGAAGTCTGAAATTCAAATGCCTGTCAATTTTACTGCGGACAGAACAAAAACAATTTTCAGCAGAGATGCAGGGATTAATACTGCAGACACGTCTTTGTAAAATGGCAGGGCACCAGAGCAAATCCACACAAATACAGGAGGAGATGCAGACAGAAGCCACCCCAACCAAGAATCAAACCAGAAAACCTATCGTTGTGAGGTAACAATACTATCACTGCACCATCAATTATACAAGGAATTAAACATTCAGAAACCTGAAGTCTGAAATTCAAATGCCTGTCAATTTTACTGGACAGAACAAAAACAATTTTCAGCAGGGATTAAAACTGCAGACACATCTTTGTAAAATGGCAGGGCACCAGAGCAAATCCACACAAACACATGGAGGAGATGCAGACTCCACACAGAAGCCACCCCAACCAAGAATCAAACCAGAAAACCTATAGCTGTGAGGCAACAATACTACCACTGCACCATCAAATACGCAAGGAATTAAACATTCAGAAACCCTTAAGTCTGAAATTCAAATGCCTGTCAATTTTATTTAACATTTTTAATCAGGACAGTCTGACTTGGAACAAATAAACAATTTTCAGCAGAGGCCCAGGAAGAAATAATGCAGACATGTCTTTTTAACATGGGAGGGCACAAAAGCAAACCCACACAAACACAGGGAGAAGATACAGACCCCACAGAGAAGGAACCCCAGCCAAGAATCAAACCCAAGAACCTGCAGCTGTGAGGCAACAATGCTACTACTACACCATCAAATATCAAGCATTGCAACATTTACAAACCACAGATATTATGAGGAACAGATCAGATCGAATATGAGGTAAAAATCTGAAATTTTTTTACAAATGGTGGTGGGTAGGGAACTCAAGTCTTTAACACCTGCATACAGGGTACAGGGTTCAAGCCTGAGGCATTCCCTACCACACCACCATAAGCACCTGGGGCATTTTCACACACACACACACACACTCTCTCCAGTAAAGCACAAGCACCATACACAAACTCCAGTAAAGCACAAGCACCATACACAAACTCCAGTAAAGCACAAGCACCATACACACACAAATAAACATTGTAAATTAAAAAGCACAAACTCAATAAAAATAAACATTGTAAATTAAAAGGCACCTTACCTGAATGTGCGAAGTCTGTGAATTTTAAAAAAATATTTTTTTTTATTTTTCATTTTTTTTCTTTCTTTTTTTATTTTTGAGGGGGCTGCAGTCCGGCAGCCCTATGCCACGAGCCGCCCCTGAAGCCATTTTAAGTTTTTTAAGCAGATGGTTCCAGGTGGTGGTGGGTCCTAATCATGAAAAAGCTTTTTCCATGTTTTTAATTCTGAAGGGAGGTCTGATACATATTATATCATTATGTCCGCTATTTATTAGAAGGTAGATTTTTTTCTATGAAAGGCAGCTTAGATCTTAAAGATGTGGAGTAGCCAAGATTTAAAACTCTGAATATAAGCAACAGAACAGAAAAGAAGACATTTCAGTATCTGGTTGCCAGTGGAATTCCTTAATGAGACTGCAGCTAGTAATGCAAATTTTATTTGCAGCAATCTGAATCCTCTAAGAAGGCTTTTAATGAGAATTATGAGGCTAAGACATGTGTCTTTTGTTTTATTTATGTATTCATTCATATTGGGTTATCCGGGGTAGAGCACTGATCTCCTTCGACCTTTTTCAAACTCAGCTATGGAGGACTATCTGGTTAAGTGACTTACTTAGAATCACACAGTTAGACAAATGGTGGCTGAAGGAATCAAACCCTGGACCACAGGAAGCACTTCATTAATAACTCATAGCCGTAATCCTCAACACCAACAGCCAAACAAAACTAAAACACCACTGTATCTCTGTGAATATGAATATTCATTGTAATAAACAACTGCTGCAGGGATAAAACTAACATATCTGAAGCATAACATTCTTAATTCAACTATTAGCTTCATTTATCATGGCACATACTGCTCCTCAGGAATGTAGAATGGCTTTGAGTCATGATTCTCCCAAACAGATAAGAATTCATCTTAAGAGTATACAGATGTTTACGGTGCTCCAAACACTAGTGAGCACTTTGACACGGAGAGTGACAAACTGGATTCTGCTCCAACTTCAGATTTGTCATGAGTAAAGCTAAGGTTCAGTACAATCAGAGCAGGAATGAGACCTGTGTTGTCAAATAAACACCTGTTTAACAACAGGCATAAGTCTTGTGGTTGAACCTTATTATCCTTGCTCTGAAGGACACTAATGTGGTGCATTGCTCCATCAACAGAATCATTGTACCACTAAAAGGAAGCAGACATGAGAAAAAGAAGGTGGGACTGAGGCATACTTTTTCATCACCTTAGCATATGAAGTATGTGTTGCTTTGATTCCCTTCACGACTCATGTCATGTAAAAGAGTGCGTCTGTGAAAAAGCACACTGGGGAGAAACTCTCTCAGACTTTTCAAGGGCCTGGATATCCAAGTTCTGTATGATGAGAGAGAGAGAGAGAGAGGGGGGGGGGGGGCTTTGCATGGCACAGGAGTTCCAAAGTCATTACTAATGCCACATGATTGCTAACAGGTAGATTAACACAGTTTCATGTTAGTAAATAAAGAAAAGATTTTTGTGGAGTGGGAATGCATTGAAATTAGGTGGTAGGAAGGCAAGGATAGTGAAAACTATGTCTACAATTGTAACACTGCAGACATCAATACCAATTCATGCCACAGGTAGAAAACGTGATAACAAACAGAATTAAAAATAATAAATATCAGCTATTAAAATACATTTTGTTTCATAGATTTTATATATGTAAATTAGTAAGCAAATTACCAAGCAACAAAAGCTTCACTATAAAATTAAAATTGTTAAGCTTCTGTTTATGTCTTTATAATGACTGGTTCAGGGCTGGTTTATACAAACCCATACACTTTTAGAATTTACTGTATGAAGCTTCTTTGTATAAGCTTACCTGCTGATAAGCATACCACAGTTTGTGTAGGCTATGGTACATCATATTCTTTTTTATTAATCTAATATTACATGTTTATTTCTAGTCTGGTTACATTTCATTTCAATTTTAATATGATCCTCAGTCTTTTTATTTATTGAAGCACTGCAGAGTTTGTGGTTCATCAGTTTTATAACGTATCTCATATATAAATAGATACATGTATTCTGTCTTTGCTCACCTGTGTCATAGGTTCATAGTTACACACTAGGCTCATGACCACTAGGGCCTTTATAAGCCTAGCCTTGCAGTCCAACCCAATCGTGTCTCTATGTATCATGGGCATTTATTAGGAGGGGGATATGTTAGTTAGAAAGCTTCTGGAGGTTATGTTGGGGGTATGTTAATTTAGGCATTACTGTCTGCCTGTGTCTATCATGAGGATCAGAGCCGAGGTGAATTTCCAATTTCCCATCCATTGGTCAAAGTTACGCTTAAATAGGGTTAGGGATGGATTCTGCTTCACATGGATGGGGAGCCTATTCTATAGCATGACTGTCTTGCCAACATGTCTTACTTAGATCACAAGCAAAACTGTAATTCTTGGATCTTGTAGTTCTGATGGTGTTTGTTTTGAGGATGTGCAAAGAGTTCATCAGAGCTGGATCAGGGGATGGCTTGTATGCCAGGCATAGATCACCTCCCAGTAACCTGTATGAGACAGAGTATAGAGATACAGCTTTAAGGTGAACCATATAGGATAATGTGTTTATACCCTGGATTCTCTCAGGAAAGAACATTTCTGGATGTTCCAGCTGTTGCATATTTCTGGTCAGGTATATTGCAAAGAGCGCATTATACTAAATGATGGGTCTGACAAGGGTAGAATAAACTGGCACTATGACTTACTTGGACCTAGATGCCATGCCCTTACTTATAATCCTCCCACACCTCTCTATACCCCTCTTTACTCTAAATCTTTCAACCTTTTACTACTTCTACTCTTTCTTAATAGCAACACTATCCTGCATTTATTACCAATCTAGCTTTGTTTTCTGTAATATTATGACATACTAGCATGAACTTACCGTTAAGTCTAATTTTTTTCTGTAAACTCTCATCTGCTGTTCACTCAGCATTTTATTTTTGTATAAACTTTTCATGTAACTTCTGTCACTGTAAATATGTGCATAACTATGTAATTTTTCTTGCTTGTTGAATGTATTATATAACTATGTATTATTCTTGTTTTTTTGAATGTATGTATGTTAATGTCTTGTTTTTTTCTGAAGCTTTTCTCCTCTGGTCTCCACTGAAAATGGGCCTTTGGCTTAGCTAGACTAACCTGGTTAACAAATGACAACTAAATAAAAAAATAAATAAAACAGAGAATGATTTTCTTACTACCTTGGCCACTTGTTAGTCAAAGGCCATATTAAAAACAAGTAATCTCCGTGGTATCCCCGAAGTCTCAAAACAAGCCACTAAAGTGTAGTGGGTCTAAAAACAAAACAGTGTAAGAAACGTCTCTGTGTGGAAGATTTTCAGTCCATATATTTCTAGTTAATCACTGTATATTAATCAGAAACAGTAGTAGAAGTAGCGAACGTAAACTCGTCAAGTCAAAAAGTAATAACAGAAAATATATAATTCTACAGCATTACTAAGTATTCGAAAGTAATCCAAGCAACTTCTAATAGGTACAGCAGCTTCTATACAGCCATTTATGTGGTTGTACATGGTCTCTGAGAACAATGTTGCATAAATTGTGTGAACCCATAGTTTGGAGGGGCACTGAATTTTGATAAACAATCGCTTAATAGGGTGTGGTTTGCTTTGGAATAGTTCCTAGCTGTTACAGGGTTTCCTAGGGTTACTGAGTTAATTTTATTTTGAAGAAGACAGCTTAGTGGTTCAACCTCAACACCCATAGTGGTGAGTACTAGGTCCAGTATGTTTGAATCTCTGGTGGGTGTGCACACTATCTGTTCAAGGGTATTTGGGTTAATAAAGTCCAGGGTTCATTGTGCCTGTGAATATAAGGTATTGTATGTTTCCCAGTCTATAGAGGTGTAGTTAAAGTCTCCAATGAATAGAGTATTTGGTTTAATAGTGAGTGTTTCCAGTAGGTCTAGGTATGAGCTATGGGATTCTAGGGACATAAAGGGTGACCTATAGCTTACTAAAATATGATATGAGACTTTGTCTATGGTGATTTGCACATGGATAAATTCCAGGGCATCATCCTGTTTAACCAACCTAGAGTTATGCTTGTCGCTAATATAGATTGAAACGACTCCACTTTTGTCCCTGTCTGCGAAGCTTATGGTTTAAATGTGTGAAAGCAGTGAAGTCTTGTCCTGCCTGAGTACTTTCTGTGGATTTAAACCATGTCTCAGTAAAGGCACAGATGTCTATATTATTCAGAGTGAAAAGAGCTTGTTGGGTGTAGAATTTCTTGTTTAGGCTTCTGGCATTGAGCAGTAACACCTTTAGGTTTCTTTGGGTTTTATTTGCTATGTCATTATGTGTTTGTCAATTTGGCATTGCTTAAAAAAGACTATAAGAGGTGGATAAAGTTTTAGCCAATATTCAGATGCCTAGGGGAGAAAGGTACAGAGACCATCCTTTGCAAAGCAATGTGGTCTGTTAACCATGTCCTCCCATGCTGACAAATATTAAATCCCTTGGAAAGACACCAGAAAATAAGCCAATTATTGAAGTCAATCATCTTTTGTTCATACTATGGCATCATCCTAGGTGAAGGTAGAATGCTGCTCAATGCAAGGCACATACCTGCCTGCCTGTGACACAGAGTAAAAGAGATCAATAATGTCTCTCTTCATATAGCCCAGAAAAGTACATCTCAAGTCATTAACACCCATATGGACTATGACAGAGTCATACTGGTACTGTGATGTAATGACTTGAGTGCATACGTAACTTGGTGTTGCCTGGCTCCAGATAAGCAATGATCCATTATCTTTCCCTTGTACATTCTGGTGAGTGGGGCATCTGTATTTTGTACAATGGGGTCCCCTATGAGAAGAGCCCTAGGTAATATGTTGACTTGCCTTATGGACTTTGCTCCTGGGGCTCCACTGAGTATAGCTGTATGTGTGGTATTTGTTATTGCTTTTGGTGAGTGCTTTAGAGATTGCTGAGGATAGGCATTACTGTTTATAGGCTTAAGAGGTCTTTGAGCATAGGTTGGTCTATGTGTGTTGGACATAGTATGTGTGTTTTTGGCAACTCTATTTGTATAAAATATTTTTGTCACCAGTAAAATTGTGTATATGTGCCTCTCTCATACTGTGTTTGTTTTTTTAAGGATTCAGTGGTTGTCTGTGAACATGAGACAATTGCTACATTGTCTCTGAATGCCCATATCTACCAAGCTGGCTACGGAGACATTTGAAAATTACATATCCATGTTGTCCCGACCTGTATTTGGGTGGGATACTATAGCTCATGGACTGGGTTATACAGAGGTCTCCTTGGGTGGTTTCTGGGGTTTGGCACTAGACGAGGTTAGATTGTACTAAGATTTTTTTTTCTCAAAATTTTTTTTATTGAATTATTTCAAAAGTATTAGAATTTCAATTGTAAACATTTGTGCTATTTCAAACAGATAAATAAACTATATACATTATATACATAAGGCCTGAGTTAGAAATATTAGCTTTAACCATTTGAGTCAGATACTATATATGTTATGTTGAGATGTTTTCTTCAATTTTCTTCTTTTAAATAGAGTCTGGGTTTGTTTCTAGTGTCTTAAAAAGAGTAAAGATCTTTCCCCAAGGACTGTTAGACCATGGCTTAGGCAAAATTCTTAGTTCCTTTACCTTGACTTCCATTGTAGAAGTTTCTTTTAGTAATCCCAAGAATTCTTCAAATGATGGTTCTGAAGTGGAATTCCATTCCCTGGTTATGCATTTTCTAGCAACTGCTAGAATAGTCCATAACAGATATAAATTTTTTTTATTCATTGTAGATTCTTCATTAACATTCAACAAAATGTTGTTTATTAGGACCTTATTTTTAAGACTTATGATCTTCTTTTGTATATTGTCTAATTCTGATTCCCATTCTTTTCTTTTATTTCTATACCATGCAAGAATTTTGCCATATATATAGACTTTTAAAGTATCCCAAATCATTATTATATTTAAATCTTCAGTATAATTAGTGTCTACAAAATTGTAATTCTAGATTTAGCCAGGGTTTAAATTCTTTTAATTTTGTAATATAGGCTGGTATTCTTGTTAAGAAATTTAGTTTTTTAAATTCCGTTTGAATTTTGAGAAGAAGAGCATTATGATCTGAAATAGGACAATGAATTATTTTAAAATTTACTATTTCTGTGTTTAAATCATGTGAAACATACATTTATCTATTCTAGTATGAGTGCTAAACCTGGGGCTATATTATATCATCGAACGCTTAAAAAAGCAAACGCTGATTGATCAATCTAATTTAAGTGAAAGCTTACAATCTCAAACTGTCAGATCAGCGATTTTTTTCCCAGGGAAAAAAATCGCTGATCCAAAACACATACACACAACACAAGCACACCAAACAAACAGAAATCCACACACATGCACCTAATATCTGATACCTAACCCTACACTAAACTATGTACACACCACTAACTACCCACTTACCTTAAACCAAACCCTAACCCTAAGGTCCGTCACTATCGCACACTCACCTCACCCGCTCCCTAACCCTAACTCACTTAAATCCGCCCTAACCCTCATGTCCACTCAATCACACACACACCTAACCCGAGCCCTAACCCTAACTCACCTAAATCACCCTAACACTCACATCCACACAATCGCACACTTACCTGAATCCGACCGGTAACTTTCCACCATAACACTGAAAATACCAAAGCAACAGAAATGGACAACCAAATTCTTTCCCTAGGAAACAATTCGAGTTTCTGCTGCTTTGATATTTTGCAGTTTCGCGAAAATAAGTTCGATCAATCAGCGTTCGCTTTTTTAAGCGTTCGAGGATATAATATAGACCTCTAAATCTATAGTCTTGATGAGAAAATAGTAAAGAGTTATTTTCTTTAAATTTGTATGTGTCAATTAAATTATGAATCTCAATCCATTTAATGAATAATTTAGCTATTGGCTTGAGATGTAGGTTTCTAATATTTGTAGTTTCTGAATTATCTAAAATACAATTAAAATCTCCAGCCAATATCAAATTGTCTTTATACGTGTTACTTATAAAGTTTAAATGTTTTTTTGCAGTTCCGATACCCATACCAGGAATCCAGTATAAGTTTACTAATTGTTTCTAGTGTCTTAAAAAGAGTAAAGATCTTTCCCCAAGGACTGTTAGTCCATGGCTTAGGCGAAATTCTTAGTTCCTTTACCTTGACTTCCATTGTAGAAGTTTCTTTTAGTAATCCCAAGAATTCTTCAAATGAAGGTTTTGAAGTGGAATTCCATTTCCCGGTTACACATTTTCTAGCAACTGCTAGAATAGTCCATAACAGATATAAATTTTTTTTATTCATTGTAGATTCTTCATTAACATTCAACAAAATTAGCAATTTAGATAAAACAAAAGAATCAGTAAATATGGCTTGGAGAAAAATACCAATATCTTCCCAATATTTTTTAAGTTTACTACAATCATAAAAAATATGTTTCCAATCTGCTTTACAATTTTGCAGGCATCTCCAACAAGTAACATTTTGTGAGGGATTCATTTTAGCTATTCTATTGGGTGTAAGAAAAGATCTGTGCAGAAATTTCCATGTGAAAATTCTCCAGTATTGAACGTTTGATGTTAGTTTTATAGAATAGAGTAGATCCATTTTACTCTCCAGAGATAAGTTTAATGAATGTCCTTTGATAATGAAATACCAAAAGTTTTGGTTATTAGTAGTCTTATATTTCATTAATAATTTATACATTTTTGAAATTATATTCTTCTTATTTTTATTATCGTAGATAACGTCATAATAATACCTTATGCATTTTGGTCTGGCTTTTAAAGGAGAGTTATTAATTAACCTATATAGATCTTGTGAGTGAAGTAAAATATCTTGTAAGACAAGCCAGTCTGAAGGTGAAAGATCATATGTATGTATTTATTATTAGTTGACCATCCATTACTCCTTGATTGTCTATACATTGTTCCCAACAAGAAAAAATTCTTGCTTCCCATAAGGAAAATATATTCCTATGAAATTTATTAGAATAAATCTTAGTAGAACCAAAAGGAGTTATTAACTCTATCCAAATTTTTATGTCTGAATTATTTATAACAAACTTTCTAAATGTGTTAAATATATTATTTATAAAGTCTAAGCTGGTTGGTCTTGTAATATTATATTGGATTCCTATAGATAAAATATGCCAGGGTTTATTAATTTGATAGTCTAGCATAAGATTATTTATTAAAGAGTTTTCTCTGGAGTAGATGATGGTGTGTAAGGTTTTCCAATTTGAAAAATAATTAGGATCAATCCAATTTAAAATTATTCTAATTATAGAGGCTTTTATATATGTCTCAATGTCTGGAAAATTTATTCCTCTTTTTTCCCATGATCTGATATTATGTGTAAGAGCTATTCTATTTTTACTTGGATACCATAAACATTTTAATAGAATTGTGTTTATTTCTTTTAAAATATGTTTATCTGGTATCATAGGACTGGCTTGTGCTATATATAACATTTTTGGTAAGAGAATCCTTTTTATTAACTGAAGTCTATCTTCAAAGGTTAGATACATTTTATTCCATTGTAATATATATTTTTTTTAATTATCTAAGACAGTTTTGAAATTTATAGAAAGAGTTTCTTTTATATTGTTACATAAGGTAATCCCCAAGTAAGCTATTGTAGAGACTTGTTTGCCCATTATATGATTGCCTTCTATTATTAAGTCCTTTTTGTGTTTAATAACATGAAGTTAGACTTTGACTTATTAAAATGGAGACCTGAAATCAAATAAAAATGTTCTACTTCCTTCTCTAATTCTTTTAGAGATTGTTTTGAAGTACATAGTGTAAGCAATATGTCATCTGCAAATAACATAATCTTAGAGCTATATTTCCCATATACATCAATGCCTGTTATTTTTGTATTAGACTGAAATGAAGAAGCAAATAGTTCAATGACGAGAGTGAATAATATAGGGGACATAGGACAACCTTGTTTTGTTCCTTTTGTTATACTATAGATTCAGAAGTAAAAGGTCCTAATTTTACATATGCTAGATTATTTTTATATATATTCTTTATTAATGAGAGAAATGTAGGAGGAAAGTCATATAGAGTTAAAATCCTGAATAAATATTCCCAATTTAATGAATCAAAGCTGTTTTCTATGTCAAGAGTTATTAACAGGGCTTCCTGATCTTGTCTATTTAGATACTCCATAAGTGTCAATACTCTTTGAATATTGTCATAGGTATGTCTATTATAAATAAAGCCCATTTGATCTTCATTTATTCATGTGTTATTAGTGAATACCTCCAAGAAGGTGGAATTATATTATTATTTTGAACTTCTAGCAAGGTTTTGTGAAATAGTGAGGTTATGGATGGTGGAAACATTTTATATAGTTCTATTATAATACCATCCATTCCAGGGGCTTTATTACTTTTGCTTTCTTTAATACTATTTGTAACTTCTTTGTATGTAATTTGATTTTGTATATCCAATTTCATTTTTCAGGTAATTTCATTACTTTGGTAAATTTCAAATCTAGATTTAGGTGATTATTGGTGTTTTTGTCCGAATCATAATGCTTCATATAATGAAATTTGAATGCATTAAGAATCTCGCTTATATCAGAAGCCTTTTTGTTATTTTTCCCTTCATGAATGATATTCGTAATGTTATTAAGTCTAGATTGTTTCATTAACCTGGATGCTAAGTTATGCATGTATCTTGGTGATGTGGAGTAAGAATTTAATTTTAATCTTTCTAATGCTAGATTTGTTTTATGAGTAAGAATTTCATTATATTTTTTATTTAAATCCTCAATTTTTTTTGTTATCAGTTTTGTATATTAGGTCCTTATTTTTAAGACTTATGATCTTCTTTTGTATATTGTCTAATTCTGATTCCCATTCTTTTCTTTTATTTCTATACCATGCAAGAATTTTTCCATATATATATAGACTTTTAAAGTATCCCAAATCATTATTATATTTAAATCTTCAGTATAATTAGTGTCTAAAAAATTGTAATTCTAGATTTAGCCAAGATTTAAATTCTTTTAATTTTGTAATATAGGCTGGTATTCTTGTTAAGAAATTTAGTTTTTTAAATTCCGTTTGAATTTTGAGAAGAAGAGCATTATGATCTGAAATAGGACAATGAATTATTTTAAAATTTACTATTTTTGTGTTTAAATCATGTGAAACATACATTTATCTATTCTAGTATGAGTGCCAAATCTATTGTCTTGATGAGAAAATAGTAAAGAGTTATTTTCTTTAAATTTGTATGTGTCAATTAAATTATGAATCTCAATCCATTTAATGAGTAATTTAGCTATTGGCTTGAGATGTAGGTTTCTAATATTTGTAGTTTCCAAATTTTCTAAAATACAATTAAAATCTCCAGCCAATATCAAATTGCCTTTATACGTGTTACTTATAAAGTCTAAATGTTTTTTGCAGTTCCGATACCCATACCAGGAATCCAGTATAAGTTTACTAATGTCCAAATTCTATTATTATATTTTATTATGACTATTGTTAAGAGACCTTCTTTATCTTCATAACTGTAAATAATTTGTGGATTAATAATACTTTTTTCCACAAAGTTATTACTCCTCTTGTTTTTTTTATGTGAGGAATGGGCTAATATTAAGTATTCATTTGGATTCCAGATATGTTTATCAATTGTATTAAAATGAGACTCTTGGAGAAATATTACTTGTGCTTTATTAATTTTTAGATATCTTAATAAATTAGATCTTTTCTTAGGGTTATTCAAGCCATTAACATTTATAGAAAGCAATGTCAAGTCCATGTAAGTTATTTAGTTCAGTAAGATTTATGGTTCTAACCCAACCCAGTACTCTATTTTGATATATAGATTGCTCATGTGACTCTTCATTCTTATCATTTTCTGTTGTTAGATATATGTTGTAGTCCAACTCAGGCCCATAAGAATGAAAAAATTTAAAAACAAAATCAACTACATCTAGTAATAAAAAATAGTAATACCAAAATACTCCTACGAGACATGGAATGATAGACATTCCCAATCTGTTAGATGAAAAAAAATGCGACAGATTGTCCCTCATACCTTAACAGCAAATAATTTTCTGTAAGCTCCATAATGATTTACTCGAGATATGCTAATCTTAGTGGTTTTAATATGAGAGCAACAATAGAATGCCAAATAACTTTAATTTCCCATCAGAAATCATTATAAGTCAGTATTTTCTATGGGTTAAACAAGTTTTGTGCACCTTTAAACTGATTCATAAGTCATGCCAAATTAAGTATTGCACAGATATTCATACATGCATTACTACATTTGTTATGTTCTATAGTGCATTTTCCCATGTCAATTTATATGTTTGAGAAGTAACTTAGTAAAAATCTTTAAAAGTTTTTCATTGGACCCGATACTCAAATATATACAATATGTTCCGTGAGGTCATCACCTTAGAAATTGTGTGAAATGCAACATTATATTATACCATATGTATCTCTACACATACATATTCCTATTAAAACTGAAGATGCATTCCAATGTTATTATCAAGATCATAACAACTTGTGCACAAATCAGAAATTATTACAGCATGCTTAATGACCTTGAATATGTGTTATACTGTGTTATATTTGCACATAAGATGATGTTAACATGGAAAACCAGTGAATGATTCCATGTGCAAACTACAGATGCTGGATTTGAAATTTATAATAAGAAATGACATTACTGTGTTCAGAGCTGTGAATCACGTTCTATTTTAACCTTCATGTATAGAGTGAACACATGAAATATTGACCATAGTATGGCATGTCTATAGTATTTCAATATCTTGAAGTTGGCTTGTACTAATACATAACTAATAAAGACAGTCAGCTATAGTGCTTATGCTGGTTGTTTCAAATATTATCTGATATTTGTGTTTTACTAAAATATTCTTTTTGCTATAAGCTTTATTTCAAAGGTATATAGAAGGGATCTATCACCTTGAATTCCCCAATAAAAGTTAATAACATAGATGCAATTATCTGTGAATAAGTACATAACCTAATAAGAGAAAAGTTATTGTCAGTTTAGTTGCATTTTCTGCTAAATGTTAAAGATTTTACAAGTTTTGTCTTAAACAAATTGGCAGCTACATGTGATTAAGAAATAATTGACACTATGTCTGTGTGCCATTAATGTGCAGATGCTATTTACAAATTGAAAAAGAAATTTGAATTTACAACAAGCCCAGAGTCTTGTGATTTCAGCAGGTATATATACATCTATGCATCATCTGTTCTGTGTCTCATCTTCTATCTTAATAAGAATCCTTACCTCTGTCTCCTTAAAAGACCATATTAGTCTGCTCACATTATTTTAAATTGGGTTTAGTTTGCTACAAATTAATGGATTGCAAGCGACAATCTACAAAACATGGCACTAACTCAAATAACATATGTAAAATGGACTGAATAATTTTTGATAAACGAATATGTGATATACATTGCTTATGGTAAAATAAGAATAAACTGAAAGAAAACAAAAGACAGGTAATGTGGAAAGAAATGCTGCATAATGCTTTCTTCAGTGTAGTTATGTGACCTAGCAATTTGGAATGTACATACCCTACAAAAGCTAATAAAAGACAAAGAGAGAACAAATAAATACTAAATTCAGTAAAGACTCTGATGGGAAATCGAATAATTTATATTTGGAACACGTTGTGAGATTAAAATTGTTCAAGTTGTATCTACAAGAAATTCTATTATAAAGTACCCCTTTAGATTTGCAAGCATAAACATTATAGTAGCACCTCTATGCAAGGCATAGATAGAATCTTGCAAATATAATCTCATCACATTTACTATTGTAGAATAGCAATAAGGAACTCATGGTGATGTATATATCAGTTCAGTTCTATCAGTCAGTTGTTAGGAAATAACTATCAAAAGTGGCTATGTGAAAATCTATCTTTCTGGTGTTGAAATTTATTACCTCAGCATCATAAAGAGCCGCTACCAATCACCAGCTAACCAAAACTCCGCTGTGATTATCCCCAATCGGGAAAGCTACAACTGCTAATCTTTTTTCATGAATATAGCCTATCTAGCTGTCTGACATGATACAAACTGTGTAAGACCTGTCACAGCGTCTGTGATGCAAAACAATGTCTCGAACTGCCCTACTACTACGCTGTCATTTTTGAAGCATACATATATTTCTACACTTAGCCATTTTAATTGCCAATACTATTGTCTGCCAACATCCCCAAAGCCATTAAATACTGAGTAATTCCCTATGTTCACCTCGACCTTCCCCCTGTCCTATTTCTACTTCTCTCAATCCTCTTACAAACAGCGTATTCACTTATTCTCCTCATTATACTGCCCTAGCTAATTTACCTAACATCCGACCCCAAAAAACCATAGACAGTCTAACTAGCGTATCAGAGCTCTGTTCGGACATTGATGAATAAGCTCAAGAGCATCCATTCATCAATTAAAGATTAAATCTAGCAGATAAAGAGAAAACTTGTTATGTCAAAAATATCTGAAACCAAATTAAGCCAGTAGAATGGGAATTCTTTACTTGAGACCAATATAGCATACTAATTATTTTAAATTCATTGTTTGTGAGGTAAGGAATATAAAACCAACTACTTATACTTATTTGAAATACAGATGTCCTATAGTTTTTTTGTTATAAAAAGATATATGGTAGGCTTGCCAATATTTATTAATCACGAAACACCTGTTAGACATAACATGACATGTCATCACAGAAAGTCACTGTAATTCCTGAACAGTATCAAGACAAGTATATCTGTAAATAACCAGGGTAATAAATTGTAAGATGTGTCTGATTTAGCACAGAAAGCTGTGTCAAGGATTTAAACATGTGCACTAGTAAACACTGTCCTTCATAATACATTTTGCATTCCTTTTTTTTACTGAGTTGTAGAGATGCTTTATAGAAAGAAGCATATATTAGCAGCCAATTTTAAGACTGATCCATCCATACATACATGGAGTTAATTCCCTTCTTAAGTGCCCAGAAAGCTGCGAGTGATTTGGAACCCTCAGTAGCTCGCGGAAACTCTTCTGAACTATGTTGTATGTTCGTGCTTCACCAACGAATGTTAAAATTTGAAAAATAGTCTGTTTTACGAACTAGAAGTAAACTAGGCTTTAAAACAGACATTATTTATTGTCTCTCAACATTTTTATCCAATTATTTATTTTAAAGTTAAATATTTTAATAATAAAAATAAACTTTTAACATATTTGTACGATCTAAACTTCGCACCAATCTCACATGCCTCTATATCATACCATCCCTTCCCTACCTTTCTATCTCAACGAATCATGTCAAAGTAAGAACAAAACTATACACAACTGTTAATCAGTGTTATTTATCAATAATATAACAATTTGATTTACTTTTGAGGTCATTTAAACTCATAAAAGCATTTATAGCGTAGAGAAAGGAGATAGAGAAATATTAAAGAGCAGGGAAAACAATGAAGAAAACAAAGAGTGATAAACATGAAGAGAAATATAATAATAAGCAATATAAATCAAATGTTATATATACGCTTAGTTTATTTTAGAGTGTGTTTCATTTTTTAGTTGAATCTTTGAGAGAACTTGTAACTGCTGTGCTTTTTGAATCAGTTCTTTGTTTCTTCTTCTTGACATCAGTCCAAGAATTTTTTTCTGGAGATCTTTTTAAAGACAAAGATGATACCCAGTCCATTTCCTCTGGAATTGTTATTATGTTATTATTTTTGATAAAAGAAGTTGCCTCTTTAAATTATTGAAAGTTCTCATTTCGTTTAAGTGGAGGATCTTGATTTTTGCAGGATACACAAGCTGTGCTTTTATTTTATTTTGTCTAAGCAGTTTAACAAGTGGCCATGTTTTCTTCTTCATTTCTAGGACTCTGGAAGAATAGTCATTATCAAATCTTATTTGATGTTGATTGTATTTTAAAGGACTATTTCTCCACGCTGATTTACGTACAAGTTCTTTATCAATATATGATAAAAATTTTACTACTATTGATCTAGGAGAATAAATGGGTGAGGAAGACATAGCTTTGCCTATGGCTCTATGAGCCCTTTCTTTGCCACTAGATAGCCCTTCTTTTAAGTCCAGAATTTCAGGTAGCCATGAGTTTAAAAATAAAATAATGTCCTCACCTTCAGTTTTTTCTGGAAGACCAAATATTCTGATGTTTGTTCACCTTTCTCTGTTTTCTAGGTCATCTATCTTATTGATAAGCCAGATGTACTGCTGTAAAAGGAAATTGCTTTGAATTTCTTCCTCTTTCAGTCTCCCATCTATATCACAGAGAGAAGTCTTGATGTCTGAGATTTTTGTTTGTTGTTGCTGCAATAATTCTCTGAGAACATCTGTTTGTTTTTGACATTTTACACTTAGATTTTCAAGGTTGTCCTTGAAACCATCCATTTTCAAGGATAGTTCCTGTAGAGTGGAAGATATCAACTGAATCTCTTTTCTCAAGGGTGTTTCAGGGTGTGAATTCTTTGAGTTGCTCATATCCACAAGTAATAGTATTCTCCAGGTTGGTTTATAAAATATTGAAGAAATGATACCAAAATTTATATCCAGTTAGTATAAAGGCTTATCAATACATTTGATTGTTTTTATTTGATAATATTAATTTTTTCCCTGTTTTTAAAGCTGATTTTGTGGAGCTCTGAAAAAATACTGTTACCAGTTGGCCATCTAGGCTCCGCTCTGATTGTACTAAGACTTGATAGTAGTGCTGTTTACAGTGCAAACTAGCTGCTGTAAGCTTGTCTACATGCAATGGCTTTATTTTAGCTACAGTAAGTTACATGTGTCAGTTTTAAGGGAAGCTTTACATCTAACATTTTCTTTTTTGGTGTTTGTGTCGCTAACCTCCTGATGTAATAACACCAAGAAAGATTGCTTGTGAGTGTAAAGCTACAATAAAATATAAGCTACATTGACAAGGCAATTTCAAGTATTAGGGAACTTTAGAAAGATTTAAAGGCAAATTCAGTAAATAAAGCAAAAATAAAGCAGTAGCACTCTAAACAGCTACTGAAGTTCAAAACAATAAAATAAATATGTTATCTGCCAAGTATGGAGCAGGGTTAATGCAGCGTCACCTCAAAGTTGGCTAAGGTGCCAAGCAGATGGGAGCTCTGGGAAAATCAGCAGATGACACTTTGTAGTAAGGGAGGTTTATTCAAGTGTAATACTGGTTTGCTGGGTGAACACTTAGTATTATAGATATATGGCAAACAATGAGTGGGAAAGTTCTTAAATAGGTTACACAACAGACAACAGTAATGAAAGAGGGGAGGAAGGGACTTTGGAAGTTATATAATCATAAAGAGCAGAAGCCAGAGACACAGCCTTTTAAAACCACAATAAGAAAAGGGTGGGAAGGTTAGGGAAAAAAATTTAAACTGGAGATCAGATCCTGTGGTTAAAATTTCAGAAACGTTTAGCTTAATGCCTCAGTGAGCACAATGCAATTTTAAGCAGATATTGCCAGCTATAAAAAGTACTGAAGCACAAATCGTGGAGTAGAATTCACATTACTGCCACTATTGCAACCCCACCATTACTAGAATACAACTTTAAGCTTGTATATAAAAAGTGCTGAAGCACACATCCTAGAGCAGAATTCACAATATTGATGCTACTGCAATCCCACCACAGTTTAAGGCACCAAACTATACAGAAATTTACCAGTGATGCTGCAATAAATGACTAAATGAGGCTCAAATCTGGCAGTAGATCACGGTGAAAGAAGCTGCAAGATTTTCCACACTGGGTTTAATATACAAGCTTATTTTACATGTAATTCTACTTATGGAAATAAAAGTGCAGTATAATATATAAACAATGCTAACATTTTGCAGTAATACACAATCTTCACACAATTATAAATGAAGCTACAAGACTAAAGTCCCAGAACAAACTAAAAAATGCAAACAGGTAATTGAACAAAAAGCAGGGAAGTACAAAAAAGTATCACCGCACAGGTCATTGTAAGTGCAACTTAAAATATTTAAGAAGAATTTAAATAAAAAGCTGTTATAAGTGCTAAGGGTTAAGCATCCAAATATATCCCTAACTCATAGCTTTTAATGAATTAGAGATAAATTTCAGCAGAATTAGGGATAAATCCAGAAATATTCAGGGACACTTTTAAAATATTAGTACTATTAACTTGAGACATTGACAGAATAGGAGAATGTGATTTAATATCCATTTTCTGAAGTAAAAGAAATATATAATTCAAATTATTGTCATTATTTATTCAGAGCAATTCACCACCTTTTCTCTAAAAAGTCAAAAGTTTTAGGAGGGATTAAGAGGGGCAGAACTAAAATTTGAGTCAAAATCAGGGACAGTTGAGAGATCTACTTATGCAAAGCAGATATTGGATAGAACAAGAAGTGAAGCATCACCTGGCATCAGTGACACTGATGAACATGGAATGGCTGCTATTGTTTTTTTCTCTCCCAACAAAACCCCTCCCTACCACCACACCCACACCCAAACAGTCAGTTTTTACGTTTTGTCTTCAAACCACTTACAAAGCAGTTTGGACAAAATAAAATCACAGGTGCGATTCAGCTTATCCTCAGTTCAATATCAAAATCGACAACTTGCTTTAAAAGAGACCTACCATTTAGTAATGAATGTCTTTTTAGCAATTCATAACTTTTAAGTTCACCCACTGAAGCCTTCTGGCTCATTGGTTTAGTCTTCTTATGACAATATGTCACATGTTTTTACACAGACTGGCCTTTTGATGGCAGCAAGTATAGAAAAATATGTAAGTTATATATGTTAAATAACTTTTTGTTAAACTTCTAGAACAAGATACATAAACATATATTTTCAACAAATCATTCTTAAATAACAGAGACTGAATATAATGGAGACATAATTAAAAAAAACAATTTAAGTATTTGGAGCATCCAGTAAAATAATGGAAACAATTATACATCAAAAGTTACTGTGTATGCTTAAAGTTATTGTTTTGCACCTGTGAGTAATGTTTAAAAAATGTAAAAACTTCTTAACCATGTACAAAAATGAGGGACAGCAATATTTTAAACTTATCTGTAGTGTAATTATGCAGTGGTACAGAGGTTAACACTGTCACCTCACAGCTAGAGATTCTCTGGTTCAGTTCTCAGCTGTGGTCCCTTCTGTGCAGAGTCTGCATGTCCTCTCTGCAGTTGCGTGAGATTTCTCTGGTTTCCTCACACATTCCAAAGACATGCATCTGGAGCATTTTTCCCTGGGCCTCAGCTGAAAATGGGCTCTGTTCCAGTCAGACTTTCCTGGTAAACAAATGTTAAATAAATAAATACAAATGTGGATCTTTGTATCACAAATGTTGATTTTGCTCAAGCAGAGGATTTTTTTTGGGTTATCATTTTTGTTTTGAGAGAGGTTTTGTTTTTGGATATTTTCCTATTTTAGCTATTATATATATTTAGCAATTAAAATGTATGTACCTATGGCCAAAAGTTCTTACTAAGATTTTGTCATTTAATTTTTTAGCTTATTTAAACAAAAACATCCTGTGTGCAAACTGCAAAGTTTCTGTTTAGAAATAAAGATAAATTTATTCATGTTCCACTCTGGTAATACACTTGCTGAAAGATATTATCTGTATCATAAATGGAACTCCTTTTGGGAATATTAAGTACAACATGTGACTTTGCTTAAACATTTATGATTTTATATAATGCAAATGGCTACTTTATTCCTTAAAAATTGGCTTCAACCAAGTATTGAAGTGCAAATGCATGCAACAGTAAGTAACAAGCAGGATCTGAAGTCACACATAAGCTTCCAGCATATCCTTTCACTGGTCCTTATTTTGCTCTGAAGTTCATTTCTCTTTACTCAACCAACATGAATTGTTAAATACCATTACTTCTTAATGAGTTTAAATTGATGCACTTTTCAAATGTCAAAGTGCTCCAGACTATTCTGGACTGTTGCCCATACAAAGTCTGCTACATTAGGTTTATCCTGGCTTTAAAAGGTTACATTTGTAAAGCTGACTTCCATATCCTGGCTGCAAGTATCTGATCTTAAATGGACCAGGACTAGTCCCTACTTCTATGTTAACTGTGCAATCTCCCAAGTAATGTTTCTGTTCTCCCCTTGCTAGATACTGGCTTGCTAAAAGTCCCTACTGATGCCTATTTTCTCAATTACCTCAAAGGTAAGGCCCAGATTTGTGCTGAACTCATAGTTAATGTTACTACATATACAGGATCTGTGGATATAGCAAACCTGCTGGCTCAGATGTTCAGTGAAAACTTCACTCCCATGTCCCCCCCACATATACCCCAAAGCATCCTTAACACTTGTTCCTTGCCTAGTATCTCTGAGGAGCAGCTCTTAAATGCCCTCTCCAAGGCCAAAAACACAGTCTCTATGAGACCAGACAGCATCCCGGGCTGTATTCTACATGGGTTAAAACAGGAATTAGCATTGCCATTGAGCATGTTTTTCAGTCACAGCCTGAGGACTGGCTTCATCCCAGTGGAATGGAAAACAGCTACCGTCATTCCTTTGCACAAAGGTGGTGCATCCACATACCCCGAGAACTATAGACCCATTAGCCTGACCAGCCTTATCTGCAAGACTATGGAATGAATCATCATGGACCTTATTAACAAATATATAGGGAATATTCAAATGCTTGTCCCCTCCCAGTTTGGCTTTGTCAAGGGGAGATCATGTCTGTTAAACTTGGTGGACTTCTTCGAGACAGTCACCAAAGCACTAGACAATGGCAAATCTGTGCATTCAGCCTACCTAGACTTAGCCAAGGCCTTTGACTCAGGCATCATTGATAAGCTCACTCAACTGGGTATCAACCCATATATTGTCAGGTGGGTTGCAAACTGGCTCACTGATAGAACTGATATGGTCAAAATAGGGGTCTCCCCCTCCTCTAGCAGACCCATAACCAGTGGTGTTCCAAAAGGATCAGTTCTGGGACCCCTACTGTTTGGAATCTACTTCTCAGAATTACAGGCTAAAACTAAAGGACGGTGGCTGACAAAGTTTGCTGATGACTGCAAACTGGGAGTGATTATTGAAACCCCTAGTGATGTCAACATCCTGCAAGAAGGTATTACGCAGACTGATGACTGGTGCCAAAGTTATGGCCTTAAACTTAATGGGAAAAAAATGCATTATCATCCCCTTTGGCAAGGTGGATGTTCCTGCAAACTACCACATCAATAGCAATACTCTAAGCACACAGTCAGTAGTCAGAGATTTAGGCACACAGGTTGACAGCAACCTTAACTTCGATCACCATGTCTCCACAGTGGTAAGAAGGGCATTTTACATTGCTAATTTCATAAGTAAGAGCATTGCCTCTCAAAAAAAGAGGCTATAACCCCTCTGTACTTTTTCCTCATCAGGCCAGTAATAGAGTACAATGCTCCCTTTGATATGTTCCTTTCCAAACATCTGCAGCAATTGGAAAGACCACAAAGGTTCCTTACAAAGAAAATTCAGGGTCTTCAAGATCTGTCTTATGCAGACAGACTGAAATCATTGTCACTTTACTCTGTGTCATACAGACTGCTCAGAAGTGGCCTGTGCCTTGCATACAAAGCAATCTCTGACCCAGCTTTGATGGAAATGCTGCACATTCACAAGTCAAATGGCACACGAGTCACTTGCTTAAAGGACCTCAACCTGGTATGTGACATCAACAGAACTTGCTGGAGACACAGATTTGTCTCACAGAGGTTTCCCCATCTTTTGAATAAGTTTCATAATCATGTTAAATAAAGCCCATTGTTGGCCCTCTTTAAGTGCAGTTTGGATGATTGGATGGGTAGCCGGAAATTCATCCAGAGGGTTCCACCTGTGTCCCTCTTGGACAGAGGCAATAGGTGCTGATTTTAGTGTCTGCTTGAACCAGACACCCTTGAGAACATGGGTTGAACTTGGCTAGGCTTGTAAAGGTCCTGCAGTCATTAGACTAGTAACCTCCTATGATCCTATTTTGTTAGACATTCTCGTGATGGAACCACCATGCTATATTCACCTGCTACATGAGAAGTTTTGTTGTATCAAGATGGAAGAAAGTGTGAGAGATGGCTGAACCACCATGGCCTTTTGGATTGTGATTATCTATTTTTGTAATGGGAAAATATAAAGAGAGGTAAACAGGGCAGACTAATTTTAACTGCTGCAGTGCTTAAAGGTTAAATTGCTTATTGCAGATGACTGAACTAGTTGCATATTACTTTCTAACCGATCTGTTCCAGGTTGTTCTCTTCTTTACCTATACTGAGTAGGTTATTTAAAAAAACATTCACAATAAATGACATACTTTAAATAATGTATTTGTAATCTGTGTATTAAATGGGAATGATCTCTCCTTTGCAAATATAGATGTAGGTAATTGTTATTGATACTGCTAAAAAGTTATCACAGTATTTTATATATATATATATATATATATATATATATATATATATATGTGTGTATATATATATATATATATATATATGGGTCACCTTCATTTCGTCGACAGTTCATT
Source organism: Protopterus annectens (assembly GCF_019279795.1). Classification (NCBI taxonomy): domain Eukaryota; kingdom Metazoa; phylum Chordata; order Ceratodontiformes; family Protopteridae; genus Protopterus; species Protopterus annectens. The sequence goes on from NC_056732.1 coordinate 1,657,048,076, forward strand.
TCACTGACAACCAGGTCAGCAGGCCCACCCAATTCACTGAAACTTCATTTCACTGACATTTCATTTCACCGACACTCATTTAGTCGAAAATGATATATGGCCTATTCCCCACTGTAGAGCGACCCTGGAATTAGAATATATAGTAAGGGGGGTGTGGGGGCGTGGGGGCGAAGCCCCCCACATATCATAAACGTTTTACAGTATACAGATGCATTCTTACAAGTGCATTGAATAACTATTACCAAAAAACCATTATAGAACCCCCTTATGTGGGGGGCTTCACCCCCACACCACCCATTGTGGGGGGCTGTGCCCCCCACACCCCCCATACTATATATTCTAACTCCAGGGTTGATCTACAGTGGGGAATAGGCCCTATATCATTTTCAACTAAATGTCGGTGAAATGAAGTGTCAGTGAAATGAAGTTTCAGTGATTTGGGCCTGCTGAGTTGAGTGTCAGTGAAATGAACTGTCGAAATGAAGGTGATCCATATATATATATATATATATATATATATATATATATATATATATATATATATACATATATATATATATATATATATACATATATATACATATATATATATATATATATATATATATACATATATATATATATATATATATATATCTATAAAACTTTCTTGGAAGATGTCCATAACAACTAAGATACATGAATGACAGACTCACTCAGACATCTTCAAACACTCTGAACATGCTGCCATAACATACATCATGAGACAAAGCTTGATGCCATTACAAACATCATGAAAAGTTCAGCAATAAATAAAATAAGCACATACATTATTTATTAACCAGAGTAGAGCACTGATTCACATAAACCCTTTTCAGACTCAACTTGGGAGCACTGCCTGGTTATCACCAGATCAGTTGCATAGAGTGATCATTTTAGAGTGAATTTAAAATGATCGAAAATATGTAAAAGTAACCCTCCACACTAATTATATGCACAAACTTGAGATTACACCACAGCAGGGTAAAGGCAAATCCCTTACCCTGCTGCAATGTGATTCATACAAAAGGCTGCAGCAAAAACTTGGAAAGAACATTCGCACATACTAGCATTCACTTTTTTTTACAACAGTAAAAAGCATTTGCTCATATCAGTGTTCACTCCTTCAGATTGTAATTTATATATATATATATATATATATGTATATATACACATATTTACATATTTGGTTTATATATATATATATATATATATATATATATATATATATATATATATTTGAATTGGTCATGGACATAACTGATTGAAATTCATTTTCCTCTCATCACTGAAACAATACATTAGTTACAAAAGGAAAACAATCTGCTTTGGTGATCAATTGAAAAAAAATGGCCACTGACCTGCAGACACTTTCTGTTTGCATAGTCTGCATAGTGCAGCTTTTATGGAAAGTCTCTTTAGTACCTTAATGTGCACACATGAGTAGAGGTGACCAGGGAAGACTGTTGGTCAGAAAGGGACAGAAAGATCACAATTTTAAACAGGGCGGTGGATATGATGACTGCTTTTGAAACAGCAGTGAGTTTGTAGAGTGAAGTAAGTATCCTGATAGGCAACTAGATATTATGAGCAGTGGATGACATTTTGCAGGATTAATGCAGTACTTGACTACAGTTGACTAGCATGTGAAACAGAATGGAAATGTATTACTATGGATTAATGCAGTACTTGACTACAGTTGACTAGCATGTGAAACAGAATGGAAATACATTACTATGGTCACTGTTTTATGTTTTTTATTATTTTATCATAGGCATCTGAGATGTAATCAATTAGCAATGTAGTTGTAATTGCAGGGTATTGCTAAGGGACAGAGCTGTGAATAAAACTGACTGACCTTGCTGTTGTTTGCTCATTATTCTGACTTTGCTGGATTAATACAATTTGGATGAAGCAAGTCGGAATACTTTACTGTTACTGTTATATGTGTGAAGCAAAACTGAAATACATTACCATAGTTATTATTATTATTATTATTATTATTATTATTGGAATCAGACTTCTTGCTTATACATAGTCAGTAAAATGGCTACACTTGCTGGGTGGGTTAGGTTTTCTTTGGATGAAAGTGACTGATTATTCTGTTATTTGCCTTTTTAAACAGTCTGTCTGTGCATTATGTTGACATACTTTTCTGTAGCTACTATGTGTTTGTGTGAAACAACTTGAAACACATTACTATGGCCACTTTTATTCAAACCACATGAATGTGTGCAGTGCAGTGCATGCATACCTCTCTCGCTACTAGGATAGGCACACTGATCCTTCCTGCCTATACCATTAAGCATCTGAGCCATTATTCAAACGTGGGTCGCCTGGACTGTCAGGGCTTTATCCCTCTTCTCCACTGCTACAGGCTTGGTAGAATAAATCTAATTTAGCATCACGATGAAACTGTACCAGATAAATCTAAAACCATACACAATACCAGAATCCCAAAGAAAAGCAATAAGTGAAGAATTAAGAAAGATGCTTAAACTAGGAGTTATTTTGGAGTTCCAAAGGGAATATAACCATTTGACTGCCTTGGTCCTTTGCCAGATAACTCTATAATATTTTGTAATAATTTCTGAAAATTGATCTGGACATTAATATTTGACACATTCATTTCCCAGGGAGGATAAGCTCATAAACAAGCTATGCTAAGCAATGTTTTTGACCACCCTAAATTTGACCAAAGAATTGTCACAGATTCTATTTATCCCTGAAACCAAAGAAAAGAGAAAATTAACAAGCCCAGAAGGTGTCTATCATTAGAATGTCTTATCATTTGAACATCATGGAGCTCATTCCACTTTTCAAAGGCCAAGGAATAATGTTCTGAAACTTTATATTATGTAGATGAATGGCAAATACAGAAAATAAAGGCGCTGTATTTTTATGGTACCATTGACAGTTAAAGGTATGAAAAATGGCAGTCTTTCTTCCTTGTGTATGCTGTTGAGAATGCATGCTCTACAGTGACTTCATCTGTGGATGCTTAAATATAAGATGACAATTCCCACACCCTAAAATATTTGGCTGCCTTCACATGCATGGAGCTGTCCACAGGTACTCACATGTGTGTATGGTATCATGTAGAAATCACCGCAATGTGCATCAGGTTTACCCATCACACAAATTGAATGATTCAGAAATAATAATGAGATGAGTTCTAATTAGCAAAATCATTGTGCCCAGAAGGGTGAATCTACATGATATAAGTGCAATGTGAAGCACAGAGTCCCATCACACTACAGAAGTAAACAGTAGCAAATGAGTTTGAAGTTTGAATCCTAAGGTTGTTATTCAAAAATATTCTTCTCAAGAAGATAACTGATTAAATAAGGTAAGTATAAAAATGGGAAAAAAACAACCAAAGTGGATAAAGGATGGTTAAACAAAAACAATCCAAGTAAAGAATAAAGAAAAAACATCCAACAATCCTGTGAAGTAAAAAAGATGTTTAATAACAAATAGAATGATAAAATGGTAAGCGATTTCATGCCAGCACTGGTGCTTCCACAGGCCATGCATGATGTTATTAAATACTTTTTTACTTCACAGTGTTGTTGGATGTTTTTTTCTTTATTCATTCACTAAGGTAAGTGCAGCTTTTTACACATCCTTTTATTTGTATAATGGTAGCTTTGTGTCTGCATTTTTCTCTAAGGCCTGTAAGACATATCAGTTTATCAGTACTTCATAGCTTCATAGGTTCATACTAGGCTATCTGCCCTAGGGCATTTATAAGCCTAGCCAGAGTGTGTTTGGCTTTCACCACCCATTTTAAATTAATTTTGCTATGCCCTTTTTCGAGGTTAGTATACTGTGCCTCTGTCTAACAGTGACAAAGAAGTGATACCTGGGGTAAACCTACGATCTCCCATCCACTCATCAAGATTCCTCTTGAAGAGAGTCAATGAGGGACTCTGCCTAACCTGGACTGGGATTTTATTCCAGAGTGAAGGGAGCCTCTGGGTTATGAATCTGTCCCTCCAGCATGTCCTATTTATTTCAGTGCTGAGGTTCAAGTCTCTCGAGCATGTAGCTCGATGGGATTTGGATTTTCTGAGGTGCAGCATGTCCATTAATTCTGGGTTGGACATGGCTTTATATGTCAGGCACAGATTGCCTCTGAGCAGGCGGTATACCACTGAGTAGAGCTGGAGTTTCTTTAACTGGGCTGCATATGGCATCTGTTTGAGTCCTTTGTTCCTCTTGGTGAGGTACTTTTGGGGTCTTTCCAGTTGCTGCAGGTGTGCATGTGCTGTCCAAAATGCTTACATTGCAAGTATACTGATTGTAGTAGCATGCAGGGATGTTAGGGTAGATGATGGACACACCCCAGGGCTAATATTTAGAGTATGGTTCAATACGTCTGTAGTGTTATGAGCCTTATGTAACTTGCTACAACATTTTTAGCACTGCTAATGTAATGGTCAAGTGTTGTTCAGTTACAGTTACATGTTTGTACTGTTGAGAATATGTGTTCAGTCTACAGTATGCATACCTGTACAGATATCTGCCAGGCTAGCTGCACCATACAATATGGCCTAGTAGGATAGCAGTAGTGAAAAGATTATTAAGGCCCATATTGGAACAAGACTGCTAATTTCAATGTTTTCCATATCAACAGACCTATGCCTAAAAAACAGGGCCCATGAAAGTACTGCATCTAGTAGTGCTTCCTCATCCACCCCAACCAACATTTACAGATGCTGGGAATGAGGTAGTACTGGAGACCCTCTGTCTTCATGGATGATGTTTTTTTGCTGTCCATTCCACTGACCAGCCCCTTTGTGACTGTGCCTGGGATGAAATTGCCAGCAATGTTATTGCTGTGGGGAGTCAAGACCATGCCTATGAAATGGACCACTGCACAGACACAGATATTATCCTTGCTGGCACCCACATCTCAGAAACATTGGCACAGGAACTTATGGCAACAGATAGTCAACAGAACCACCCGTTATGAAGATGGAGACGTTCCTGGCCTTGCTCAAAGGTGGTACCACCTCCACAGAGTCTCATAGTGTGATGATGCATGCTTATTTATTTATTTACACTTTATTGACTGGGTTAGTCCCACGATCAACTATCAACCAACATAAAATAAAAAAAAAAAACAGTGAAATAACACCGTACAGTAGTCATTACCAAAACCACAAATGGCACGAAAGTGTAGTAAAAAACGTTTTAATGTCCAGTGTTAAGTCCTTTAGTCCCGCTAATCACAGGACTTCATCAAAACAAGAACAACACACTGAAACAAACTTTTAAAAAGTACCTCTTCATTACATCAGAGTAAAATGTACTTACTTGAATATAGGGAGTTGACCTGGCCAATTAAACTGAATGCCTAAAATCAGCCAGGACTTAATGAATCCACATCTATAGCTAGTATCTTAAAACTTAAATCATATGTTATTTAATGGGTATGATGTTCTTTTTTCTATGATGTTTTAACATGAGTGGATGATAACAAGAATTTACTACGTTTTACTCTGATGTAATTAACTTTTTGGCAGTACTGTTTGTTAATGACATGGTTTCTACTCAGTACAGCCGAGTGCTCCTCCTGGTGTTTCTGCAGTTACCTCCTACTGCGCCTCTAGGCATCAAATATTGCTTGTTCATATTTGCATTAATAATTCCAACACCATTCTACACACAAAGTATCAAAATATTTTATCTTGAAGCATACATGATGACAAACACAATTGTTTTGATATTTGACTGCTATCAATGAGTATTTGTTAAAACTCTAAGGTGAAAACTTCATTTTTTAAAGGCTCAAGCCACACTCACTGGGAGTTAAAGGTACACACTCAAAAGAGCTGTACTGGAGGGAATGAGAGAGTAGCCTTTTTAACAAGACTCCACTTCTGATTGGATGAATCAAATGTATGTGATGAAGAGGTACTTTTTAAAAGTTTGTTTCAGTGTGCTGTTCCTGTTCTGATGAAGTCCTGTGACTAGAGGGCCAAAACTGCTTAACGATGGATATTAAAACTTTTTTTACTACTTGTTTGTGCAGCTTGTGGTTTTGGTAATGGCTTCTGTATTGTATTGCTTCATTAGTCCCACTAGACCAATGACCCATTTTCATGGGAGAGCCCAAATGGCATTCATACTGACTAGGGGATTATGTACCTCATAAAATGTTGTGTAATGGGACATTCAGGTCTACATTGTTAAGTGTTTCTGAATCTTAGTCTTGTACTTTCTGCTAGTCTGCCCAATATATACAAGCCCTCATGGAAATCTAAGGGCATAAGACATATTTTTTTGTATAACAAAACTATTTTTTCTAACTTCACATTTGTGTTATTAATATGATCAAATTGTGGGATCATATGACAACAGCTTACAGCATTTCCTACAACAGGAAATTTCTCAAGTTTCTGGTTCCTTTTGCAGTGACTATGTATCATACGTCTCAGTTATTAGCATAAGAAATCTGGATGAAGCCTAAAATAATTTGGGGACAAAGGCCCAAAAATAGGGACAGACTTTAAATATTGCTCGTGCATACTTAGACAGTTCTTAGAATAACAGAATTTGTGTTAGCAAGCATTTTCTGAAAGATATGACGTCTGAAACTCAAATGTGTGCCTTTATTTAATGATTTCAATCCTGAGTGATTTGACAGAAAACCACAAATGTTATGAGGAACAAACCAAATATAGGAGGCAAAAATCCTAACATTCTGTGAAAATCCTGACAGTTGAGAGGTATGCTGTATACTAAGTAATCTTTAATATTTGTATCATGCCTATATCTGTATTCTCTTTTAGTAATGCTCACCCCATTGGAGTGTCCTATACTTCCGTAGTCTTTTAATTAGTCGTTTAACAGTTTCCAGCTAAACAAGTGATAACTGTCTATCATAAACAAGTTCTGCATTACTATGTTCCAGTACCAGTCTAAACAAATATCTCTCATTATGAAATGATGCTAGCTATTCAAAAAATAATCTTCAAAGGCTGTTGACAGCTAATCACCTGAAGATAAACTTTTCATTGTGCCCTCTTCCACATGAAAGAGTACATAATTATTACTGTGTTAATTAATTCCTTTTTTACCAAGAAGAAATGTAAAGTTACCTGAAGAATAAAATCCTTACTGGTATGAAATATGAAAATTACCTTTCTTTTTTTTTTTTTTTTTAGACAATTGTGGAAGGTATGATGTTGGGAGCAGTTTCAGCGTAAGTTGACTTCTTTTGTTTACTGCCTGGCATATAGTAAGTAAGGTGGGGTATACAAGGCAGGTGTCAACTCCTCCTTCTGCCATAACTGCCTAGTGTTTCACCAGCAAGTGTAATCTAGTAGATACTAATTTGTGAATTTCAATTGCAGGCTCTTTGGTGCAGATGAAGTGATGTGGGCAGTTGGAGCCACAGCATTTGTAGCATTTGGTCTGTCCTTGTTTGCTCTTCAGTCCAAAGTGAGTACCAGTATATACAAGCACCTCAGGAAGTATTGGAGAATATCTCATAAAGTCTAATGTTTCAGAGAACAGTTACTTGGAAAGTAAATTAACATTTCCTAAATCAGCACACTTAGCATGAGCAATATTAAATAAATAAATAAAATAAAATACTGTTCTAAATATGAGGAAATATTTCACACACAATTTTAAATAATGTGGAGACTGACATTTTTATCATTTGTTTCATAAATGCAGTGGGACTTCACAATGGGACTTGGAATACTCTGGGCAATTTGTCTTGTTCTGCTGTCGTTTGGACTTCTCTGTGCAATTATACGATCATATGTAAGTATCAGTTTTTTACTTCTTATTCATGTTATTTTATTCTTTATGTTCTAAACTAGACAAGGCTACAGAATCACTTGCTCACTTCTAGACAATAACCAACATGACAATGAAAAGACTGTCCAATATCTAGGTGCAGCAATGGCACCATATCTGGATCTCTGTGAAGAAAAATCATAGGTCGTTTTTTATTCCATAAGTGAGTTAGACTGAACATCCTATATGTACTGACACTCTCTCTTATTTGTTCATTTATCCTGTTTTGTAAACAAGAAAACAGAAGAGTAACTATACATACTGTACTTCCTGTATTAACCATCTTCTGGTGATATATCTGCTGTAAAACATTGCATGGTTGCCTCCTTCCTCAGATTTCTACCTTACCTCTCTGGTTTTGTCTCTCACATTTGTATCCTTTTCATAAATTGATATTGCTCATTTGTCATCATTTTGTAATCCTCCATGGCTAAGTCTGAAAACAGTAATAATAATAAAATGACAATGTCCGAAGTACACAAAATAAACACTTCATTAAAACATTACCACTTATCACCTCTGGTCATGCCTTCAAGAGTAAAACCCATAAGTCTGAAAACAGTCCATAAGGACCACTGCTGTTCTGCCCTGGTTATCAAACATTAGATGAATATAATAAATAACTGTATATATTTATTTTCACTTTCATCTACCACTGCCTTCTTCATCGACTGTTTTGTTAATGTAAAGATTAAGGGGCATTTGCAGTGTGGTGGTATACAAATTGTACGGACTTAGAATATTAGTATTTTTAATGTACATAGGGACTGCATGAACAGCACATTGCTGTTCTGCAGGTGTGGAAATACATCCTACTAGGTTTACAAAATGGTAAGAGAAATCTATCAGTTTTGTTAACTAAAACATGACATCTGATTGCACATTATTTAATTCAGCCAAACTTTTATGTTACTGAGCAGATAGATACATCAAGAACAGAATTTTTTTTTCAGTAGTGACTTGGAAACTTAGTGATAAGTGACTCATCAAGGTGACACAGCATACAAGTGAGGGGTTACTGGACTAAATTTCAGACCTTCAGATTTAATTTTTGTAATTCCTGTTCTAGAAAGTCATGTGTTCATGTAATTTTTGCTCCATTGTCCTGACCTTCTACTCATTCTGGCTTCATTTGAACCAGTCACTTTCTGTTTTGACTGGTGACACAGCCCATATTAGTCCATGGGTAGACATCTCCCCAGTTATCTTACCCATAACCATATCTTATTTGCAGATTCTGATGGGCATTAGTCATTTACCACTTAGCTGTCATATGCATCTGAACAGTATTTATATGCATTTAATGTCCTACCATTCACAAGTTTGGACTGTAATTTACAAAGTGTACAGCACTGATCCTTATGCTAAATGGACATGTGTGTGTCTTTATGTACATATATGCACTGCCTGGCTGCACTGAACCTTTTAAGTTTAAGTGTGTGCTGATGATTACCTCTCATAGGTTTATAGGTGTACACTAGGCCAATGACCACTGAGGCCTTACAATTCTAGCCAAGCATTCCAGTTGTAGCCCTCAAGGTTATGTGCCCTAGAGGTTATTTTAAGGGGGATATGTAAGCTAGGACAAGGTTTACAGGCTCCTGTGTCCACTAGAGATAATTTACCTTCAGATGGTCAACTGACACATATGTCGACACCCTGAAGGTAGTCGAAAACCGGAGCTTCGACTATGTAGTGCACATACACCAAAGAAGAACCTCAGTGCATGCAACTTTAAAATAGCAGAGCTGAATTTGTTGGCCAGCAGATTTGTTATATCTTCTGTCTCCTTTTAGGTTGCTCCATGTGCAATCAGTTATCCACACTGCAGTGTGCACCTTTGAAGTTTCAGACATAACTAAAGAAAGCCCTGTGGTTATCCTTTACCTGGGAGAGTATCTTTACCTCAAATTCTGCTTTAGTAGACTTAGTTTACCCTCATAGTTCTTTGTTTAGATTGATGACATTGTTTTTATCATTCTGGGTGTAGCATTTCCTAATCTTTGTTATGACTTTTTTCTTTTGTTGTACAACCTGTTTATGTCTGGATTCCAAAAGGGAGTTTTTTTTTTTTTGCATGAGTTCTGGACATACTTCTAGTTGGCACAACTGTCTGTATACATTTATTGACATGATATACAGTGTTTCTATGAACAATTCTGCATAGGCAACTGTGTATAGGGTCGGGGGAGGGTTGAAATTTTGACAGGGTATCATTTAGTAATAGGAAGTTTGCCTTAGAATACTTCCTAAATTTTACATGGTTAGTCAGGGTCACAAAACTAAAATTTATTATGAAGGGGACAACTTTGTGGTCTGACCTTACCAGAGAGGACACAACACTGGGGTGTACAGCATTCTCCCATGTTTTTAATTACTAGGTTGAATATGTTTGACCCCTATTGGGCATATGGACTATGTGGTCCCAGGTATTTATATTTAAATAGTTCAGGAATCTCTGGTCCTGGAAGTCTGGGATTATGTAAGTATTGCAATTTATAGTGGAACAATTGAAGTCACCCATGAATATGATATTAGATTGAGTAGAGAGGGCCTTCAGTAAGTCCAAGAATTAATTATGGGGGACGTCTGGTGTGGCAGCTGTGTGAGTTGGTCGGGTTCTGTGGAGTTATCCTCCTTGTCAGTGTTTATAAAGTTTTTTAAAATACTTTTGCATGGTGATTTGGTTCATATAGTAGACAGGAATGGTCCAGGATGATATTCATGAAGTAGAAATGGAGAAAAAGCATCCAGAAAGCATCATCCTGTGAACAAGCAAGGAATAAGAGTGTTCTGGACTGAAGCAACATGGATGAACTCAAGAGGTAAGCTATATGTAATGGTGAACCCATGGATGTTGAACTTCATAATGAAATGGATAGGTTGCTAGAAGAAATGCTTAAGATGAACCAGTCTTTTCAGGACTATATGAAACAAAAAGACCAGAAGTTATAAGAGACGGAAGCAGCAATCTCACAGCAATCAGACGACATAATGTTAAAAGTGAAGGAAGAGGAGCAAGGCAAGAAACTGGTGGATTTGGAAGCCCTGCAAGAGGAGATAACAGAATAAATTGACTGAATTAGAGGATCTGGAATGGAGAGAAAATCTCTGATTCACCGGAGTACATGAAGTCTTTGAAGGCAGAGATTTCAAAGTGTTTATAATTACCCAGCTGTATCAATGGACCAAGATTCCGATGGATGCCATTTTCCTAAATAGGGCACACAGAATTCTGTTGCCTGAAATACATTACCCCAGGTTGATAGTAGTTAACGTATAAAATTTTGCCCTGAAGGAGAGACCATTGGCCTGTTTGTGGAAGCAAGGGGGAAACATTGTTGACTGGAGATAAGGGGCTATATGCGGATAATGATTACTTGTTTGTAACTAGGAAAAAGAAAAATGCAGTTTTCACTGTTGTTTAGGCTACTGAAGCAGTTAAATCTGTATGTTCAATTATTGTATCCAGCCACTTTGTAGGTGAGCTTTCCAACAGGGTTGAAGTCTTTTGTGGATATGGAGGCAGCACAGTAGGAAGTTGGGAGATTTAAATCTGTTTGAAGTGGAAAAAATGGACAAAAAGGGCATCTCGGAAGTCATGGTCTCCAAGACTCAACAGAAGAGAACGTCACCTGAGAGGTGGCCAATTAAGGCATTTCCAGTATTTCAGAAGAGAATGGAGGATAGAAAAAGGCAATAGCAGATCTATCTAAGATAAATGAAGAAACTTGAGAGGATGCCTCCAATAGGGAAGAATTAAACCTGGAGAATGCACTGGTAGAGGAGGACATGTGAAATGTGGAGACTGGATGGTAGAAAATGTTAGCACTTTGCTAACACTTTAAGTGAGATTCATACCCTAAGGCCGATGTCCTGCAATTTAAATGGGCCTAAAGGATGTTATTTAATAAGTTAATAAAATAATGAGAACTATTCATGACACAACGGTTAACATATTATTGCAGGAGACTACTCACCTACTCAGTGGGGAGGACTTGATAAAATAATTAGGAGAGGTTTTAAAGGGAGATTTGGTGTGGCTGCTTTGGAAGATAGAAACAGGGGAGTTTTGACATTACTAAAGAGAAATGTTCTATTTAAAGAGGCTAAGGCTGAGTTACAGGGAAGATATGTCTTACAGAGAGGAGACTGGGGTGAAAGAAGAGTAACAACAGGTAATACATACCCCAATGACCACAATAGAAGATCTGAAAAGGATTTTGAATTGGGTTGTAGAATTTATACAAGGGGGTGTTCATTTTGGGAGGAGACAGCAGTATAAGTCACAAATAAGCAGGATGTTTTGGGTGGTTTGAGAAGGTATAAACTAAGTAGAGAAGGATTAATTCTCAAGAAATGAATACGGTTACATGGCCTTTCTGATGGGGTAACATACTACCTGATTTAAAGTGAACTACCTTTAAGTCTGTTCAGTATGGAACTATGGCCCAATTGGACAGATGGCAGATTTTAATAGAACACAGTAATTTAATGTGGAGAGGGCAGGCTTATCTCTTTATGCTACCAGACCATGTGCAGGTAGCTGTAGAGATAAGGTTCTTAGAGAGGGATCAGGACAAAAAGCACTGGAGATGGATATGTGTTGGTTACAACACCAGGATATGAAAGCCAAACTTTGCAAAAATTTAGGAGACATGGAAAAATAAGTATTAGTCTTTTTCCTTGCCAACAGTGCATGAGTGGGAATGGCTCAAGCAGGAACTGAGAAGCAGAATACAGGAGACTGACAAACAAATGAGGAAAAAAAAAAAAGAGGAAGCTCAAGAAAAATTGCAGAGATTAAAAGAACTGTAGGATAGGGAAATGAACTAGAAGAAAATTAGATGCTGAAGAGGTTGTCCTTAGAAAAATACTGGAAAGATGGGCTTGAGGAAAAGATTACTAGAAACCAGATAGCATTAAATAGCATTTTCATGACAACTCACCAAAATACCAGAGAATACAAGTTGGGAGACTCAGGCAGACATACCTCTCACCTTCTTAGCACAAGAAATCTGGACAAGGACAAACATAATGGGGATCAAAGGCCCAAAAATAGGTACAATTTTTAAGTATTGCTCTTATAAATTTAGAAAGTTGCTACAATTAAAGTTTTTTGCAGCATGCATTTTCCAAAGTAAATGAAGTATGAAACTCAAATATTTACCACTTCAGTCCTTAATGATTTGCCAGAAAACTACAGATTTTATGAGGAACAGACCAAAAATATGAGCCGAAAATCTGAACAATTAAGAGGTAAGCAAGTAGATGAATGTGGAGGTGTATAACTAAGATTAGTGATGTGACCACAGGCAAAATTACCCAAATGTGAACGAAATTAGAGAGACATTTAAAGAGTATTACTATCATATTTATCTTGAGGATTAAGTAAGAGGTAACTAGCATGAACAATTAGAACAGTTTCTGGAGGGGCTGTACTTGCCTATATTGACAGAACAGAAGCGTCAGAGTGTTATGCAACCTATTACACTGGATGAAATTGAGAAAAAATTGAAAGCAGCTGCAGGAAGTAAAACACTGGGCAACAACAGCACTTTGAAAAATATATAAGCACAAGTCACTGATAAAATGACATGCCTTGTTCGGCAAAATAATGTAAAAGGGCAATATTCCCACAATTTTTGGCATGAGGCAATAATAATGCTGCTCACTAAGAAAGAGAAAAATTCATGTGCCCCAGGTCCATATAGATCCATATCAATCCTACCAAACAGTTATAAGGTATTTATAAGTATTACGGCTGTTCAACTGGCAGGATTAATGCCTAGGTTGATTAAAGAGGACCGATATGGTTTCATAAAAGAAAGGCATACATTTGATAACATTGGATGCTGAAAAGGCATTTGACAAGGTAAGCTGGGAGTACCTTTGGCAGGTTCTAAGAGTTATAGAGTTCCCGATGGACTGGATTCAAGTACTGCAGAAAATATATCTAGGCTCCAGAGCACAAGTCAAGGTGAATGCAAGGTTTTCTGAACTGGTAAGCATAGATATGGGCATGTGACAGGGGTGCCCCCACTCCCCCTTACTTTTTTGCATTGTACTTAGAACCGCTGGCATAGAAAATCCAGCAGTTAGAAGTTAGGGGTGGGGGAGGAGGAAAAATTGTCTGGTTTGCAGATGATATACTATTATTTTTCACCAGTCTGGCTAGGGATATTACAAGGGTATGATAACTGATTTTGAATGGGTGTCAGGCTTTCAGATAAATAAGGAAAAGACTAAAGCTTTAGGCATGAATTTATTTATATATATATATATATATATATATATATATATATATATATATATATATATATATATATATGGGTCTACTTCATAACACTGAAATTTCATAACATTGAAAATTCAAAACACTGAAAACCCAAAACACTTAAAACTCAGAACATTGAAATTATGTTTCATAACATTGAAAACTACATTGCACAAGTAAATAGTATTACCTCTACCCACAACACCACCTAACTAACAAACACACTTTCTACTATGTTTCTACAGGGGGGGCAAGCCTCCCTGCACCCCCCCACCATAAATTAAATATATGGAGTAAAAGGGCAGTGTCCATAGGAAAAGGCAGATTGGTTGATAAAAACACAGGACAGGCAAAGGTCACAATAACAACTAAATCCAAAAAATTCCAGATATTCAGTTGGAAATGTCTGCATAAATATTTTTATGCCCTGGACAAATTAGATAGGGTGATCCCAGAGACTAATCGTGATTGTTACAGATGTGGGGAAGATATATTAGGAATTGGGATCACATTTTTGGGGAATGCATCACTTTAAGAGAATACAAAAAGGACCTTGCAAGACTAGTAGGGCTGCTATTAAATCAAAACTGGGAGATGACCAGAATTAATTTTTGCTTACATTGGGTTGGAAACATTAATACAGATGAAAACAGGAAAGCAGTAATAGGCTTGGTACTTTTTTTGGCAAACAAGGAGATTACTAGGAACTGGAAATTAAAGAAGCAACCCCATGCACAAGACATTTTTCAAATGATGACTGAGCAAGAGGGTGTTGACAGCGAAGCATTGAAACTGCCCCAAGTAGAATACACTGTAAAAAATGACAATATTGGGCAGATGTCAAAGTCAGATGGAGTGAAGGCACAGGCATAACATGAGAGGAACAGCAACAGATGTGGAGTTAGTCAATGTGTTGCATAGGCCAGTAGGTTTTTGTGGGTTGCTTGGTAATAAAAATGGGAGATCTCAACTTTATGTTATATTAAAAGAATAGAATTGGTGATTGTTATATAAAATTGGTTGATTTGGTTGTGGATATAGAGAATTATTGTAAATTAATTGTAATTAGAAGTGTGCTTGTTAGGGTGATAAAGAATAACGAGGGAAACGTACTCACAAGCGAGGAGAGTGTGTTGAGCAGATGGAAAGAGTACTTTGAGGGGTTGATGAATGAAGAGAATGAGAGAGAGAAGGTTGGATGATGTGGGGATAGTGAATCAGGAAGTGCGATGGATTAGCAAGGAGGAAGTAAGGACAGCTATGAAAAGGAGGAAGAATGGAAAGGCTGTTGGTCCAGATGACATACCTGTGGAAGCATGGAGGTGTTTAGGAGAGATGGCAGTGGAGTTCTTAACCAGATTGCTTAGTGAAATCTTGGAAATTGAGAGGATGCCTGAGGAGTGGAGAAGTGTATCAGTATCGATTTTTAAGAATAAGGGTGATGTGCAGAGCTGTTGTAACTACAGAGGGATAAAACTGATCAGCCACAGCATGAGGTTATGGGAAAGAGTAGTGGAAGCTAGGTTAAGAAAGGAGGTGATTATTAGTGAGCAGCAGTACGGTTTCATGTCGGGAAGGATCACTGCAGATGCGATGTTTGCTCTGAGAATGTTGATGGAGAAATATAGAGAAGGTCAGAAGGAGTTGCATTATGTCTTTGTGAACTTGGAGAAAGCATATGACAGGGTGCCTAGAGAGGAGTTGTATTGTATGAGTAAGTCAGGAGTGGCAGAGAAGTATATAAGAATGATACAGGATATGTACGAGGGTAGTGTGACAGCGGTGAGGTCTGTGGTAGGAGTGACGGATGCAATCAAGGTGGAGGTGGGATTACATCAAGGATCAGCCTTTCTTATTTGCAATGGTGATGGACAGGTTGACAGACAAAGTCAGACAGGAGTCCCCATGGACTATGATGTTTGCAGATGGCATTGTGATTTGTAGTGAGAGTAGGGAACAGGTTGAGGAGACCCTGGAGAGATGGAAATATGCTCCAGAGAGGAGAGGAATGAAGGTCAGCAGGACTAAAAGAGAATATATGTGTGTGGATGAGGGGGAGGACAGAGGGGTGGTGAGGATGCAGGCAGTAAAGTTGGTGAAGGTGGATGAGGTTTAAATCTTTGGGATCAACAGCTCAGAGTAATGGTGAGTGTGGAAGAGAGGTGAAGAAGAGAGTGCAGGCAGGATGGAGTGGGTGGAGAAGAGTATCAGGGGTGATTTGTGACAGACAGAGTGAAAAGGAAGGTCTACAAGATGGTAGTTATATATGGGTTGGAGATGGTGGCACAGATAAAAAGAAAGGAGTCAGAGCTGGAGGTGACATAGTTAAAGATGTTAAGATTTACATTGGGTATGGCAAGGATGGACAGGATTATAAATGAGTATATCAGAGGGTCAGCTCAGTTTGGACAGTTGGGAGACAATGCCAGAGAGGCAAGATTGTATTGGTTTGGACATGTACTGAGGAGGGATGCTGGGTATATTTGGAGAAGGATGCTAAGGATGGAGCATCCGGGTAAGAGGAAAAGAAGGCCTAAGATAAGGTTTATGGATGTGGTGAGAGAGGACATGCAGGTGGTTGTTGTGACAGAGCACGATGCAGAGGACAGGAAGAAATAGAAACAGATGATCCACTGTGGTAACCCCTAATGGGAGCAGCTGAAAGACAAAGAAGTGTGCTTGTTCCTTTGTAAGTATTTGCAAGAACTGTTGTGAAAACTTGTGTTCAAAACAGAGCTGAGTCTTAAAAAAATAGAATGAGTTATGGGTTTCTTGGATTATACAGGGTGACCTATGGCTTGCAAGGATAGGATATGGGATTTTGCCTTTGGAAATCTGAAACACAGAGAAGCTCAAGCACATCATCCTTTTTGACTATTCTTGAGGTGAGATTGTTGTCAATATTGATTGAGACACTTCCACCTTTGGTCCCTACCTGTGTAGTAGCTGGCCTGAATGTGTAGAAAGTATTATAGCCCTGCACTGCCTGGGTGCATTCCACATCTTTAAATTATGTCTCAGTAACTATACAAATATTCCTCACTTCTCCATCTGAGTGAATTATTAGTCACTTACTCTCCTCTTCTCCTGAAGGCTCCTACAAGTCCTCCAATCTGTGACTACTTGATCTGGAGTGGCAGACCCAATGGCAAGTAATATACTTACTGAAATCAGTGTAAAACTAGTATTGCTGCGGCTTATACTTGTGTCTGCTTGAGTTGGAGGAGTTGTAGTACATCTAAGAGTAACAAGTTGGTCAGAATTTCTTTTACTTTCTATCACAAATGTTAGCATTGCACACGAGTGGCTATCTTTGATTGTTTTGCAGGAGTAAGAATTGTGTTAAAGAAACTGTTCACTGGCATAGTGGTGCACTGAGTAGTGTTGCCATCTCACAGTGCTTGGCTCTACTTGAGTTTTTTAACAGTATTAATAGACTTTTACACAGGCTTATTAGTGGCCCCTGTTCTGAACCCCAACTAATCTAAAAAGAGCTTCTCAGAGCTGTGCACAGAAGGCTGCTGTAGCTTATGTGGAGGCTGGGAGCAGTGTGATCATTATTTCATCAATTTTCCTCACAATCAGATACAAAGGATGTGCATTTTTTGTGGGGTAGATAGGTACCATTCCCAGATATCATCATCATCATCATCATCAGTCTGCTTTTTCCCATTTTCTACATGAGGTTGGGGTGTTGTGTCATCTGTCACCATCTCTCTCTATTCAGTGCCACTCTCTTACCTTCTTTAACAATCTTGCCTGACTGTTGAAGGTCTTCTCTCACACAATCCTTCCATTTGCTGGATGCCTTTGTTTCCGTTTGCCTTCTTTCTAGCTGTTCCAAATCTTCTCCACCAGATTATTTTCTGCTTTTCTGCACAAGTGACCTTCTCTACAATTGGAGATACTTTGGCTTCTGCTCTAATGTTTGTATTTCTTCATCTGTCCCACAGTGTGCATCCAATCAACCATCTCAGGCACTTCATCCCCATCACCTGTAGCTTCCTCAACTGCTGTGCCTTTACTGCCCAGATTTCTGTATTGTATAATAGTATTGGTCACACCACCATTTTGTACACCTTACTTTTCAGCTTCATAGGAATTCTTCTGTCATACACCTATCACTCTGTGTCAGTTGGCTGCAGCCCGTTTGATAGTAGCTTTGACCTCCTTATTTAGACTTCCTTTCTCCTCCACCACCCATCTCAGATGCTGGAAGCTGTTAATCCATTATTTCCTCTTCTATCTCAGTTTTCAGCTTCTTCAGTTTTGCATTCCATTAACGTTTCTGTTGCTGAAGTTCTTGCTCAGAGCCTACCTGTAATACCACATTGTCTGCACATAACAACTTTGTTTGTCTGTCCCCTACAACCTCTTTGTTGATGTAGTCCATCACCAACATGAACAACTGTGGGCTCAGAGTTGAACCCTGGTGCACACCCACTTCTACTGGGAACCCCACTGTGAGGCCAAATACTGTTTGTGCTTGAGTCATTGGGTCCTTGTACAGAGCCTGCACTAATTCTACCATTTGTCTTTTCAGTTTATTGTGAACTGATATTTTGTCTGTCTTGAACATTAGCCTTGGATGCAACTTATTTCTTTCTTGAAAGAAAACCTAAGACTGTATTTCTTTCCTTACTTGTGAGGTTTTTGCTCAGGCTATTGTTAGAGCAAATGATTGGAGAAAAGCTCTAAAACACACCTCAGAGCATTTATAACTCCGTGGCTTCATGGATCTTGGAAGTCCCAGATCCCCCAGCTTCATTCAGTTATTTTCTCCACATTTGTTACAGTGGAGTCTTGGACAGTTAGGGTTTGTTAAAAGAAAGCAGGAAAAAAGTGATGTTGAACAGTAAGACTGAATTCCTTCCATAGTAATGAATTTTAGCTTTGGGGGCTGCTACTCTGTTTAATTCAGTTATTCCATCCACTGTTGGTACAGCTTTGTTCAGTTAGGGTGTGTTGGAAGTATACAGGAAAAAGATGAAGAGTAATACAATCATCTGGATAGTGGGGAATAAATGGGTGGGGGGAAGCACTGGGGTATATACACAGAGGGCATAATAGAGCCCTTGGCTTAGGACACCATTTCATCTATGGCCGGTCATGATTCCTCCAATTTAGTAATCAATTATCCTACATCATAAAAACATTAAGCCTCACATTCACCTGTTTCTAAGAGCAATTTTCTTATCTTATCTATTTTCCCAGAGTTATCATCTCTTTCTGGCCCCCTTTCCTATTGCCCTTTTCCTTCCTCCAAACTAACTCCTATTTTATTCTCCCATGATTTCCAAAAAATATTCTTTATCCCTATCATGTAGTTTTTATTTAACCGTCTCTTTTATTCTATACTATTTATGAATATAATTACTGAGTATCTCTTGTTTAGTTGAAAATAAAACATGTATAGCTTTACATTGAGAGCAATATTCAAAAACTGAATGACATTTTGTGTTACTTTTCGAGTGTTTATATATCATGCCCTTGTATGTATACATCCAGTGCTACTAACATATCTACGTATTTAAAGTAATCCCTTTCTCTATACAACAGTGTTTTTTCCTGTACCATTGTATTTTCCTATTGATATAGGTCATGGCTGAAAGGGTCACTGGACCAGTCCACCCACCCGTTTAAAAACCAGTCCACCCACCCATTTAAAATGTTAAATAAATAAATGATGGTTGGTACCTAAGTTGGTTTCTTACCTCAGACTGACTTAGGTCTATAAAAATAACAAGGAGATTTGAATTAGGTATCTCTAAAGGTTCAAAAAATGAAACAGAAAAAGTATGTGCTCCTCTTTTTTATCTATTGATAAGAACAATCTTCACGTGATGCAAATGCAGTATTCTTTATCTCATGATTTTTATAAAGATAATTCTCTCACTTCTGTGAGTCTTTGACTTCAAATTATTTATATGAATTCTGATCAGCAAGGAATGCTTCTTCACCTGAAGAAGGTAGAACAAAACGATGAGCTGTGTCATGCAAAGTTGGCTGTGCTTTTACATTATTATATTTTCAAGGATATTTTAAAGGCTGAGAGACTCCTGATACAGTCTTTTCCCCCTAAAATGCTGACACAGTGTACAAAATTCTGTTAGGTAAACAGGATCTATGTAATATCCATGCACTGAATCATACTACCATTTATTTATCCACATCTAATGTTGTTGTTGTGCCTTTCGGCTTTTCCCGGTTAGGGGTCGCCACAGCGGAACTCCGGTCCGTTAATGATTGGCAGTAGATTTTTACATGCCGAGTTGCCAGCCCTGACGCACAACCTTCAATGAAGGTATGCCCATTCACGCATGTCTCCACACAAAAGACGCTTTAGCTGAGAATCGAACAGGACGTCTTACTGTGAGGCAACAACGCTACCACAGCACCACCACCGCAGTTCATCTAATACCATCTGGAAAGCTGTACGTTTATAGTAATGATTTAATTGGATATGAGTATAGCAGTAGTATAGCTAGGAAGGGTTAGAGGGGCAACTGCCCCAGAAGCAAAGTTTTTTGGGCCACAATCAGCTATTCTGGATCTCTCTTTTATGCAATATCAGTTTTTTAAAAGCTCTGGCAAGCACTTTTCTATAGTTTTAAAGAAGAACATTTTTTAAACTAAACCTTAAGTGCTGTATGCATGTCTGGTATAACCTGTAGCAACTATTTGACACATTTGGAGCAAGCAGTTTGCCACAGTTTAAAACAAGTAATTTCTTTTTTCAATAAAATGTGTGGAAGGAATGTTGGGGACGGGGCACAGAAACAGGACTTAAATGGCTCGGGCAGGAAGGGGAGGGGGGAACATGTCATGCATCTGGCCACTTGGCAGGTATTCCAGTAAAAGGAACATACATTTTTTTTTTTGCTCTTCAGTGGGGTGGTTGAATGTAAATGCAAGTGCAGATGTTGAGCAAACACACTGCCTTACCCTCTCATAATTCCTCCCATTGCCTATCATGGAAGAGTGAAGGGCCAATCACCTGGCAGGACCAGGACAGCCCTTCACACTCACAGACAAGACCCATTCAGTTTTCTTGCGCCACGGTCACAAAAAGATCTTTTCAGATGCCCTTCTCCTGGTGATTTAAGCTGCAGAGCTCAGATAAGAAACACCTTATGTTTTTTTTTTACTTTTCCTCTGCCCTTTTTATCAGTACTTGACTATATTTTTTCTGATAATTTGCTTCTTATTTATTCTTGATAAAAAAATGGAATATTTTTAGTGTGTTTTATATTACAGTATTAGTCTTATACTGTTTTGTTTAAGCTGTTTCTGACATTCACTTTAGGTTTTAATCCTTTTACAGTGTTTTATAGCTTTTTCTTAATGTTGAGCATCCACACTAAGTCTGTTTTGGTGCAATTCCTCTCAATGCCTTGTGCTGCCAAAACCTGAAATAATTCAGTGCTATTTCCATTGATTAGAATCTTATTTAGAAAATTTTGACAGGAAAACTTGCTGTTCTGGCTGTGCACAGACTCATATATTCGTATGATGATGTTGATGCAGCTTCATTAGTTGATGTAATTGGATGGAAGGCAATTACATGGAAGGCAATTACATGGCTTAGAAATGAACTTTACAATGAGTATGTTAAGAAGAGTATTGCTGAATACTCATATGACACAAAATATTATTTGGCTAACCATGAGATGATATTACTGTGGATTTCAAAAAGAAAGGTGAAACTATATTGTTTTAAGCATATGTATGGACCCTCACACCTCACTTTCAAATGCCTTATACAGCTAGTTAGAAAACATATTACGTAAGGCACTTTCTCCTCAGAACATTTAGTTACAAAGCCAATTCAAAGAAAGATATCGCAATGGTAATTTAGATTCCGGAAGAAAAGGAAAACATAGCCAAAGGTCTTCAGAATAACTGATACCCTCCTCTGGCCCATTCCCCCGTCCTTGTATATCTAGAAAGCACATTTTAGCGTCACTGGTATGCTTGGCAAAAAAATTACTACTGACAAATTGATTCTGTTTAGTCAGTTTTAGATGAATATTCAATAGAATTGCTTAAAATTTTCTGTGGAAGCTGCATGACTCAAAGATCAGATGAATGTGATTCGAAATACTGGTTTTCTAGTACAGCTTTGCATACCTACTAAGGTTCCAGGGTACTCCAACCAGGACGAAGACAAGCTATTTGGCATAAAACCATAATGTTATGATTTACTATTATAGCTGTCACTCTTCAATGATCAACTGTTATGGTATAAGTATCAGTCCACAAATGTACTTTCTCTGGTAAAGTGGTTTATTTTTTATGTCTTTAATCCACATCTTTGTTTCTTTCAGTGAACCTTTCTAGCCTGAGAGATAACTTCATTTTTGCATGTTTTTCTACAACACCCTAAGCTTTACTCTCAATATTAGAACAACATTTTTGATATGGATGATGTTTTTCTTACTGATTTTCATTTCAAGAAGAAGTATTTGACCTTTAATATATATTTGCGGGAAATTAAGATTTTCTTGATGGCTTGCTCTCCAAGTAGACGTGCTTGTGAGCCTCCAACAACCAGGGTTTTACCACTGCCAAACACCAGACGAAAAACAACAAGAGGAAAGCACACAACAAGAAGTGGAAGTAAATAAAACATAGGACATGTGATATAGTACAGAACTGTGCAATTGTAAAAACACTGAAGGTGATTTTCGTATTTACAACTATTCATCCTTTGTGATACCTAGAGAATTGGTAGAACTTTTAGCAAAAGGTTTAAGATTTATTCCTCCGCAAAGAATGGACTTAGCTAAAACTATTGTGGACTTGAAAATGTTTGTAAGAAACCCAAATTTAAATGTAATTTTAGGCAATAACAATGCTGAACCTAAGCCCTACTTTGTACACAGTATGTTTAACCCTCCTTTACATGCAACATTACATACATTTGAAAAAGTGTGCGCGCTTGACATATGTGATATATATATATATATATATATAAATATATATATATATATATATATATATATATATATATATATATATATATATATATATATATATAAATATATATATATATATATGTACAATAGAAAAACGGGACATAAGGGAAACATGAGTAAAAATGAATGGAAAATTCTAAACTTATTAAAAACAGCTCAGGTAAGGGTGATGAAACCAGCTAAAGGTGGGGGTTAATATTTATGGACCTGGATGACTATGAGAACAGAATGTAAAACTTATTAGATACTGAAGCTTATGAGAAAGTGTTTTTGAACCAGTTTAATATTGCTAACCAGTGCATTAAAATGTACATTAATGACTTGTTTATAGAAGGGAAAATAGATCTAGAAATGTACATTATATGAACATCCTGGCTCCTTTGACACCAGTCATCTTCGGAGTACTGAAGGTCCATAAATATTTACAGAATCTCCCACTGAGACCAATCGTTGATGAAAGAAATTCTATCACATATGCCAGTGCTAAAGCTGTAGATAGCATACTGAAGAAATATGTAGCAACTGAATATCAAATATGCAAGGACTCATGGTCATTCCTAGAGAAAATCAACTTACTTGAATACAATAACAATTACAGCTTTCTAACAGTAGATGTGAAAGACCTCTATACCTCTATTCCCCAAGCATTGGGTATTGAATGGGTATCTACCATGATGAAAAGGAAAGGGGCCCCCAATACAGAAATCCATCTAGTGGAGGAATTATTGGACATTATTTTGACCAACAATTTAATTTTCTTCAAAAATAAGTATTATATACAGAAAACTGGAGTGGCCATGGGTTTCCCATGCGGAGCCAGTTTCGCTAATTTAGTCATGGCCTACTGGGAGGATGTATATATTTTTGGTAACGTTGAAATGGCTAACCATATCTTTTTCTTTACCCGTTACATGGATGATATATTCATGATAATCAAAGTAGATGTAACCGTAGCTAATGAACTGGTGAATTACTTTAATACCACTACTAACTTTTTACAATTCACATTTACTTATAATAACCAAGAAATCCCTTACTTGGATATACTCCTCAGGAAAGCCAGCAAAAGGGAATATAGTGCAAAAATATACAGAAAAAGCACATATTCAGACACCTTTTTGCATTATTCACGTGCTCATCCCTTTCACCAAAAAAGATTAGTGGTGAAAGGGCAACTGGTACGAGCAGCGAGAATGGTAACCACCAATTTAGAATTTGAACATGAGTGTATTAATTTAAGGAACATGTTTCAAAAGAGAGCCTATCCTACAACTTTATTGAATGAGTTAATAGAGGAAGTTACAAACAAAAGATCCACTGTTTTTTATAAACCTATATTGGGAGGCGAACAAACACCAGATAATCTAGAAACCAAAGAAGCAACCCAAAATATTGATGCAGAAAACACGGCTAGCATTAATTTCAAAACTGGACTTGTCATAATGTTTAGCCCTGAAGTCAATAGTGTCAAAACATGCTAAATAAAAATTGAAATTTATTATTGGACAACAGGGAAATAATGGGCAATCTAAGCACAAGCCCCAACTTATTGGAGATTAGAAGATCCACCATAATTAAAACTCCTGGAATGTTTAAATGTCTTAGCTGCCCATACTGTAAATAGATACAGGAAGGACGAAGTGTAGAAATTAATGACAAAGTTTTGAAAAGCAGTAATATATATATATATATATATATATATATATATATATATATATATAATTGCCAAACTAAAATGGTAGTTTATCTACCTATATGCCAACTATGTCCTTTCTTCTATGTAGGAAAGACAGAACGTAAACTAAAAGATAGGATTTATGAACATACGTACAACATTTCAAAAAACAAAACAGAAAATCCACTAGCTAGACATGTAAGCACAAACCCTAACCACACTTTCAAATTCCAGGTAATAGAACAAGTTTACACTGACCCAAGGTGTGGAACCCTAACAGTAATTCTTGAACAGTTAGAATTACTGTGGCAAAGCCGCTTGAATGCATATATTACCCCGGGATTGAATGAAATGTGCTCAATTCATTGCATGCTAAAATTGAAAAATTTGAGGAGATAAATGTTCTAAAATATGCTCTAAAATATGTTTTAATATATGTGTTTCATAAAATGTTTTTCTAAATAATATTTTACATAGGTTAAATAATTGACACTCTTTACAATGTTTTTATACCTATGTAACAGTGAAGAATTACCTTGAATGGTATTGTAGTGATGTTCTTTTAAGAGCTTGTTCCTGAACAATCACATGGGAGAGCTGGGAGGGTTATTTAAAACTCTAACTTGTACTTGTTTTTTTCTGAAGAAGTTCAAGTTAATATACTGGACGAAAAGCGCTTTATTTTTTCCATTAAATACACTTATTTCATCTGGAGTCTACCATTTTATTTGCCTGAACTAGTTGTCAGTGTTTCAGCTCCACTAAATGCGTGCAGAAAACTGCATATCCTTCGACAAAGATAAAATGCTACTTAGAATGAAATGATAACTGTTTCCCAAAAAGCACCAGCTCTTCAGAGAAGACACAGCTGCAGTCAAATTCTATTCAGCGCTTTCATTCTTAGAAGGCATGTGCAATCTTCAAGGTAAAGAATTTCATCCTGCCAAGTTTTTGTAGTTCATTAATTTCTTTTTTACACACCTCTGATGTGATTGTCATAATCAGTTGCAGTATCAGTCTTCCTTCTAGTCTGATCTCTAAGACAATTATAAAAGAATGGGTTGACTATACTTTTGGAGATGAATTTAAATAAATTCTCTGTAGCTGTATATAGTTGCCTCCTGTTGCCACTGGAACATCTTACATCTTTTGACACAGTCTCAGGTAACCCTTGAGTTTGAGTGGAAGTCCCAGGAAAAGGAGAAGAACCACTCACAAACCTCTCGCTTTATAGGTTTCCAAAAGTCCGCAAATATTAAATGTGGCTGCTGTCAGTTTTTGAGTAAAATCCGCAAGATCATCAGGGACTGGATACATGGATAACTCTAAATTAGAGTCTTGGGTAAATGATTCTCCAAGCATGCTAGTGTGTCATGCAAGACACAACAGAATAAAATCCCCAAAATGGCATAGAATAAAGAACATAAAACCAAAAGAACAATTCTAGAAGTACCAGCTCTTCAGTGAAGACTCAGTCACATTCTATTTAGCGGTTATCTGCTTTTTTCAATAATCCACACAAAAACTTCATTAGAATCTAACAAACAAACAAACATATTGTTGAAAAATGGCACTAAAAACAATCATGCAGTATGCAAACAACCAATCAATGCCTGTCTTTAGGTAGCAGTAGGCTAAAAAAGTGCCTGAACCAAAATACTTTGTATCAGATTTAAGGCAGACTAGATACTATTTAAAACTTTTGTGCTGACAAGAAACATTTAATATTAATATGGTCATTGAGTCAGGGTATTTGTCAGCACTTAACCTGATCTGCTAGCAAGATTCTCGGCACTCAAGTTGTACCTTATAATCCCCTGAAGAGTCCTTCAAACTGACAGCTTCCAGTACACTAAAAGTGAATTTCTTAAAACAAGAACAAATCAATGAATGCTTTGTTAACGCATTGTTTAGATCTTTATTATTGATCTCTAGATTATACTCGTAAATTCTGCGGGCAAATTTTCTGAAAGATTTTCCTACATAGAAGCATGGGCATGTTTCACATTGGGCAATATAAACCACTCCAAATGAATTAGTCAAATATCCCAAGGCACCAAAAGGGTAGGTCAAGGACTCCGATGTAAGTGCAGGAGGTGTTACTTATGTACCTGCATTGCTTGCATTTCCTGCATTTCTGATTCTTAGACAGCCCTACTGCAGTGTTTACCTTGAAGAGAACATTGGGGTAGGCTGTCTATGTGGCCTACCACACATACTAATGAGGCATTTATGGGGAGTGGCATACATTAATTAGCCATGTGCTCTTCCCTCAGAAATACCTGCAGTAAGCACTTCATGTGGCTGAACAATTCGGCTGCGTAAATCCTTGTCACCAACAATAGTAATTAACTTGGCCAAAAGCTTGCATTCACTCATTACTTCTAATGGGTAAGATCACATGAAAGGTAGGTGGCAGGGAGTTTGCTGATAAGTAGTGTTGGTGGGTGTGTGCACATGCGAGTGTGGATGCATGCATGAGTGTATGTAAAGGTATGACTGTGTCAAGTGGTGTGTGCATGTGTGTGAGTCTATGATCACAATAGGGGGTTAACTAGGGAATAGGTAGAACAGGTATACATGTGTGTCTTTCTGTTGGAGGACTGCCATAACGCTCAACTTTCCCTAGAGTAACAAGCAGTGGATATAATGGGATGATGTTAGACACCAGGGAATACATACTTTCTTTATTTTAATCATGGGAAAGGTGATTTTACAACAGAATGTTTTAAGACTTCGCTGAAACAACACCTGACCCCCCCCATTGGCTATGTACATGCACTAGCACTGACTAAAAAATACCCAATACTCCTGGCCTTCCTACCTCTCCTCACCATCTCAATTATAGCTCTGACTCCTCATATTTATATATATATAGGTCTACCTGACATGGTCGACAGTTCATATGATCGACACTCATTTGGTCGACAGTTCATTTGATCGACAAGCAGATTTTCGCCCTTCCCCAATGTTGTGCAACCCTGGAGTTGATATATATAGTTAGGGGGGGTGTGGGGGGGCAAAGCCCCCCACCTAAAATGCTTGTCGATCAAATGAACTGTCGACCAAATACACTGTTGATCATATGAACTGTCGACCATGTCAGGTAGACCCATATATATATATATATATATATATATATATATATATATATATATATATATTTATATGTTCATAGGTTCATAGATTAGTACTAGGCTAATGGCCCCTATGGGCCATTTTTTTAAGCCTAGCCAATTACCCCATAGATATATATCTATCTATATATATATATATATATATATATATATATATATATATATAGTTCCAATGCTTCCAGCTTACTAAACCTAATATGTGTTCACCAGCCACACTTAATCTAACAAAATCAGATTTACCTACTATATATTCTATTCAGACTTGCTACCTATTTAGTAATTGTTCTAAGGCTATACCTTAGTCTCAGAATCAGTAACTGCCACTCTCCACCTTTTCCTCTCCACTGCAATGCAGTAATGTTCACACTTTCACTATTATGCTCTGTCATCCCTGCACTCATGTTTGACCAGCATATCTAGAATCATTTATTAGTCACTCTAACCCAAATGTATAACTTGTAAACTATCTGTTTTTATCACTTATCTGCAATGTAGTGTTCTGTGTCAGAGCTGTTTTGATTTTCTGTTTTTAATGTAGTGTTCCGTATTATAGCTGCCTGCCTTTTGTGTGCAACTCTCTAGCTTTATTTTGTTATTTGTTCTGGAGCTTTTCTCCCTGGGCCTCTAGTGAAAATGGACTCACTCTGGCCCAGTAGATCTCCTGGTAAACAAATGCAAATAAATAATAAATAAATAAAATAAATAATTTAGCAGTATGATTGATGTGTGGGGGAATACGAGACACCAGGGATTATTTTTACATAGTACTCTACAGCACTTACCAAAAAGTTAATAGAGCAACAAGTCTTGTTTGTGGATACTGACGAAGAAGTGTGGAACTCTAATGTCTGGCATTATTGATTGTAAGGGTCTGTAACATAAGGTCTGTGTTCCTGGGCACTTCCAGACAAAGCTGAGGGGACATAATTTATGTAATGTTGCTTAGGTTATATGATATATAGCAATATATGTGAAGTATAATGTTTGTTAATGTTAGTTGAATACAATTTAATTACTTTTGTATAAATGTAAATTTGCCTACATCAAAAGTTATGCCTGAGGAAATGATGATTACAAAAACTAAACAGAATGGGAAACAAAGCTGATTATCTGAATCAGTGCCTAGCCAGTAAGAGATTTGTACTGGTTCCTCACAGGGAAGATGACACTACATTTCAATCCTCTGAGCGGAAGAAATTACAAACAAGATGGGTTAACATAAATGCCACAGTTTACAGTTATCAAAGCCTCACCTCAAAGATCTACTGTTGTTATAAGATTGGGGCAGCGGTATCTGTTAGCTGTGCTAACACAATAAGATGAAGCCCTGACTACAGCCTACGCAACCACAGAACAATTAATGATTTGCTCTCTTGAAAGAGTTGGCATAGAAGATGGATATGTCAACCATGAGGGGAGGAGTCACAGCCAGTCATGGATTGTAGCAGTTCTGGGGGATGGTAGTAGGGCCTATGAATTTGGGTGTGCATGTAACTCACTGAGCCACAGATGGGTGGTAGCTTTCATTGAGCAGGTGCATAGGAGCATGCACTTGTGTAGGTTAAGGCATTATGGCCCCACTGTGATGTGAGTCACATGTCCCTCTACTTAGGAGAAGGTGTTAGGCTAATATATAAAAAAGAATGTCCTGATTGCTGGCATGCTGGTGAAGACACAAGGAACCCTCATGGTTGTCTAAATAATATCCTGCAAGGCTACTCTCGTCCTAGTGGATCTGTGATGATTCCCATCACTACGGAATGAATGGGCTCAACTCTGAATAGAAAAGGCTACGTGTGTGTATGTGTGTGTGTGTGTATGTGTGTGTGTGTGTGTGTGTGTGTGTGTGTGTGTGTGTGTGTGTGTGTGCGTGTGCATGCGTGCGTGCGTGTGTGTGTGTGTGTGTGTGTGTGTGTGTGTGTGTGTGTGTGTGTGTGTGTGCGCACGTGCGTGTATACATGTGTTTTTTATTTGCATTGCTTACTGGGAAATTCTAAATGAGCAGAGCTTCTTTTTAGTAGAAACTGGAGTGAAACGCACCAGAAATGAAATAACGAAACATAAGCAATACATCATAAACAATTTTCATACAGATTAATACATTAAAAAGGTATGCAATAACAAGTATAAGTTGTAACAAAAATATTTAAATGTTTTCATAAATTATAGTTCTGGAACATTTAAATACATCAAAATACAATCAATAACAAGTAAATATTAATACAAAAGGCATTTACAAATTTATAAAAATAGTAGTTCTGGTGATTTTTCTCATAAAGTCTTATTACAAAGGGGAGGGTGTGGAATTATTTGGTTTATATCTGGACCACAGTATGCTTGTTTGAGAAGAAACTTGAAGAGAAAGAAAAGGTATAAGAGAAATTGAAGGGGAAAGTGAGTTGTATAAGGTAGAAAATAGAGAGTGGTTAAAAGAAAGGTAGGAAACAGGGGATGATAAGCGAACAGCTAAAGAGGTAGAATGTGATAGAGAGAGAGAGAGACAGAAAGAGGTAGCATAATGTGTGTGTGTGTGTGTGTGTGTGTGTGTGTGTGTGTGTGTGTGTGTGTGTGTGTGTGTGTGTGTGTGTGTGTGTGTGTGTGTCTGTGTGTGTACATGTGTGTACATGTGTGACTACTTGCAATCTTTGAAATTCCCAAATATTAATGTTGCTAATGTCAACATGTCCAAATTGACAAAAAGAATGTTGACACAGCAGTGGACATGCTCCAAGAATAACCTTGGAGAATACAAAAGTAGAACTCTGTTTTCTGTAGGGATAAGGACCCTGCACCATCCCCCATAAACCCTGCTAATTATATATATTGTTATATATATATATATATATATATATATATATATATATATATATATATATATATATATATGGGTTCACTTTATAACATCGAAATACTGAAATGTCGAATTTCAGTATCTCGAAGCTATAAAGTCGAATGTTACAAATAGCGAACGTTCATAAACACGAATTTGAATATATCTCGAAAATATGTCGAATTCGCGGTTATGAAGTTACGCTACGTAATGTCCGGGTTTGTGTTTTGGTGGTGACGGGGCCGTGTGTGGATGTAGGTGTTATGTCAGGTAAGTGAGTATTTTGTAAGGGTTTTGAGTGGGAGTTAGAGTGTGTGTGAGGGATTGGAGAATGTGCATGTGTGAGTGAGCTTTTGTGTTGTGTTTGTGCGATCTCGGAGTTAGTATATATAAGTAGGGGGGTGTGAGTTGTGTATGTGTGTTGTTTTTTTGTTTATGTTGTGATGTGGGTGTTGTATGTTAAGTGTAGTGTGTGCGGTGTTTTCGGTTATGTGGTTTTGGTTTTGTTTGTCTGTGTTTTGTGGATTCAGTTTTATAGTCTCGAGATACTGAAATTCGATATTTCAGCATTTCGAGGTTATAAAGTGAATCTATATATATATATATATATATATATATATATATATATATATATATATATATATATATATATATATATATATATATATATATATACATATATATATATATATATATATACACACACACACACACATATATATATATATATATATATATATATATATATATATATATATATATATATATATACTAACACAGAGATTGCAAAATTCCTGGGGAAGGGGCATATTTCCAGCCCCAGAGCTTGTCGACCTTGCACATGTCTTGACCACCAGTCTTGACAGCCAAAGTGTGTTGACAAAACAGACTTCGACAATATTGAGTTTTGATGTTTTCCCTCTATCACATTCTACCTCTTCAGTTGTTTGCTTATCCTCTCCTGTTTGCTACCTTTATTTTAACACAAACAGACACACACACACACACACACACACACACACACACACACACACACACACACACACACACACACACACACACACACACTCACAC
This sequence comes from Protopterus annectens, assembly GCF_019279795.1. Taxonomy (NCBI): domain Eukaryota; kingdom Metazoa; phylum Chordata; order Ceratodontiformes; family Protopteridae; genus Protopterus; species Protopterus annectens. The sequence continues at coordinate 1,657,079,883 of NC_056732.1, forward strand.
CAAACTGAAAATAACCATTCTGTGATTATCTTTGTTATTATTGCTAAAGCTGTTAAATCTAAAGCCAGATTTCTCAGTAGGATCTCTTCATTATATTGCATATTGTCAGCTGTACCACCTACTTCAAATGTCTTACATAACCCAAAGATTTATACCTATGTAAATGCTTAGGAAATCACTGATATAAAGCTGCATATTTGTGCACATCCTTGTTCAACAAAAATAAAACTGGTAACTTTATACTTGTTATTAATTTGTCTTTTTTACATTTACAGTGGTTGAACATAGTCTACGCATCTCTCGGAACACTGATCTTTGCTATTGTAAGTATGCGTTATTTTGAGCCACATAAAAAAAACACACACACACACACACACACACACACACACACACACACACACACACACACACACACACACACACACACACACACACACACACACACGCTCGCGCACACACACACACACACACGCACGTGTGCATGTGCACCGACACGTGCATTTGCATGCACTGACAAGCACACACATGCACAAACTGACAAGCACACACTGACATGTGCATGCAGACACACACATACTCCTACAGGTAAGTTAGGGGGTCAGCAGTTTACCTACTGACATATCTTTTGATGTAGGTAGAAAACTATTTACCCCATTAAAAACCAGCATGAACAGAGCAAAATCATGCATATTACAAAGTCGTATCCCAGCTGCCTGACTGTGTGACACAGAGGAATAGATCCCTGACTGAGACCTGGGTGACCTGGATTCATTTAGCAGCAACAACACTGGAGGCGCCAGTCAGAGAGGAAGAGGACTGAAGAGGTCCGGCCCACTTGCCTCTCACAAGGTGGGAGGAAAGGGCTGGTTGCATTTGGGGAGCTCATGGGGAAGTGCAATTTGCCTGGTGAAAACGAGAGGAAAACTTTTTCCTGTGCTTCAGGGCTAGGACTGGGCCTGCTTGCTGGGAACATACCTTGCAGAAGTAGGGGGGTTTGAGGGTTGGCATAATGGACAAGATGTTTACCTCTCAGACAAGCATTACAGGGTTTGATTTTCACTAAGGAAAAATTACCTAGGCTTAAAATGCACCATAAGGGCAGCCAGATTACCTATGAACCTATATAAATTCATGTCTCTAATGCACACAGGCAACCTGTAAATGGTTCATCTCCAATGCTCCTGCTTGTAGATGTCTCATCTCCCAAATCCCTGCTTACACTTATGAAGGGTATCAGAACTTGTCAAAGATTTGGGATGCATGGCTAAGCTTAAAAAGGCCCTTGTGGTCATTAGCCTAGTAAACCCGTATAAATGTATATGCACACACACACACACACACACACACATTATATATTACACTCAGAAAGACAAACAGCACAAAACATAGGAGAGCACTTATTACAACATAAGAGAGCACTTATTACTTTACTATGCACTGAAAATACATTGTTTGAAGATTAAAACATTGAAACATAAAACATATACATACATAGGTAAACATACACATAAACATGCATGCACAAAAATAAACGTGTGTCCACATACCCAAGCACAAACATAAACATACACTTACACACACGCACACTCACAGTACAGTGTTTCAGTCTTTGCATTATAGTAACCTGAAACTATTTTATCTTAATATATAGTTTTAAACACTAGCTATAATTTGGGCTCTTTAACCATTTTATTGTCTTTTAGCTACTTTTTATTTTATCTTCCTGTGTTACATTACCATATTGTTATGGTAATCCATGTGACAGGCACTGTAGTATCACACTAAAACTTCTATAATGTGTTTTATGCTCTCTGTGAAATACAAGGTTGCTGAATAAGACACTGCCACATGTTGTGCTTATGAGGGTTATGGTGCCATAAGGTAATTTATTGAATGCTTGACAGGGAATAAGTAAATGGTTTCTATATAGCCCTTCAGCATGGAATAAAAGCACTGTCCCTTAATGCCGTGGTTTTCATTTTGAAGTATTTTTTAAATAAAGAATGGCTCTGACTTATGGTTTTAAATCACAGAAGAGGTTCCTAACTCTGATGGCTTTTCAAAAGATTCAAACTGCTTTTGGCAAGCAACTGGACTGAAATCCCAAGGTTATTGAATATTATCTAGAATTAAAAAGTGCAAGGCAGGCACAGAGAAGCAAGTAGTCATCACTCTACTGCCAAATGCAATCCACATTGTTGAAAAGTTGTTACAGTCGGAGAAGAATAGCCTAGGGAAACAAGAAGATAAATTCTAAGAGAATAACTACAGTAAAAGCAACCAGAAATGTCCATACATTGATAGTTCTAGTAGAAAGTTCCAGTATCTTTTTTTATACTAACTTTGCTGCTGCTTAAAACTTGTTCACAAAAATTCACAATATTTTTTCACGTGTGTTCACTGCTTCCTAAAATTTGGTCATCATGTTACATGAAATTCATAAATTTGGTTTGATTTACGTATTTCCTGCTGTTCAAAATGTGCTCATCGAACTTCATGATGTTATGGTATTTTTTTTAACATTCTCTTGCTGCTACCTATCTGGAGTAAATCTTAAATTATATTGGTGTGATTTCAGAATATCTGCAAAGATAGGTTCTTAAGAATAGTATTAAATACAGTACTATTTTGTAGAAAAGTTTAAATTCAGGGACACAATTCAGTTTGAGAACAGTTTTAAAAATAAAGCAGTTTGGTTACTGCTAAATACCAAATCATAAATATCATAAAATGAATTGCTGTTTAATCACTAAATTCCATCGATAAAAATATTTGGTAGTTCATGTTACTCATAAAAATTGAGTACTTTTGTCTTCTAGAGTAATTCCATGTTGTGTCAATGCAATTTCATATAGCACTGATGACTGACCTTCTATTTTTATTTATTTACAGTACTTAGTGGTGGACACACAGCTGATGCTTGGAGGAAAACATAAGTACAGCTTGAACCCAGAGGAGTACATCTTTGCAGCACTAAATCTGTACCTAGATATTGTCAACATCTTCCTTTTTATCCTATCAATAATTGGACTTTCTCGTTAACACTGATAACTGACTTCCTGAATGAAATACTGAAAAGTATAAAATAATTGAACTGAATGCTGCAGCATAATAAAATAAAACAATAAATAAAAAGTGCTGTTATATATATATATATTTGTATACTTCAGACTATGCTCATTACATCACAAAACAAAATTTAGATTATTTTTGCACATTCTGCATACTTGTTCTCCCACATTGATTAGTAAAGAGCACTTTATTATTATTATTATTATTTATTGACGTTTGATTACACATTTTAAGTGGAGGTCTGGAGAGAAAAGCTCCAAATTATTACAAAACATTTTAAGAACAATAATTTTACAATTTTTAAAAATAAAACAAAAACATCCACAGTTAAAATAATTATAACAAATTAGACATAATATAAAAACATTGGTTAAGAGTCATTACGATTTGATATGACAATCATTTAAAATTTAGAGAAACCGTAGACAGTTTGTAGAAAAATTAAAGGTAATTTAGTTTAATACAAACAGGAATTGCAATATGAAGTAAGGAAAAAACAGACATGGTATATTTAGAGAGAAAGTCAAGGAAGACAATTTGATAGAAGTAAGGAAGTAAATGAAGAAAGGAGAGTAAGGAGGTGTAAGCAATGAAAAGGTACTTAACACTTGCTTCAACCTATGTTGAGTAAATGTTAAATTACACTGGTGTGATTTTAGAATATCTGCAAAGACAGGCTCTTAAGAGTGGTATAAACTACAGTATTGTCTTTAAAGTAACTGTAATTACAGAAAATGCAAAGCTATTTTGATATAATAGATGATAAAAATAATTTTTAATGAAGTACTTATAGCAACCATACCGTGAGTTGTGATTTTTAACTTACCCAGATTATCAGTACATTTAGTTACATTACTTTTGGGAATGCCTCTTGTATTCTGCTGCTGTGTTAAAATCAAAGAAGCTTCCCATACTCAGATGGCCTCAGAATTTACTCATGTATGATATGACAGCATGGTGCCACTTAATGGACAGTGGTTTTTCTTAGATCTACATGGTTTCTTGTGCCATTCTGAACTGTGGCATTCGAGGGCTGATGTGCCACTAAGTGACCTTTTTCATCTTCATAATTTAGGAACCTGAGGCTGCAGGTAAATCTGCAGCCTCTTTGGTGCTGGGAGATGACATGAACATATGGGATGGAACAAGATGAATTTATTTATTGGATAGTGGGTTACAGTCATCGGGTCTGCTTAGGTTAGGGTAGTTAGTTGGGGAATATAGTTATTTTTTACCCATTTCCTGAACAGGTTGGGACCTTTACCATTATTTTCATCTGCTGTAGTCCACCCTTGGCTTTAATATCTTTCTCAAGGGCTTCTGTATCTCAGACTTCCAAGATGGCTGCACACTGAGTAACAGCTTAATTTCAGCTCTCCCAGTGTGAAAACAGAAACTCAGAAAAGAGAGCAACTGAAGTCTGAGTAAATCTTAGCTGTTGGCTAGTAAGAACATTGCCTGCATGCCAGAAAAAAAGAAATTTAGAGAACCTGAAAGAAAATCAATCCCAAAAGGAGAGGAGAAAACGCTGGCTGGCAAGAATCCTGCAGGTGTTCAGCAAAAAGCAGTTCAAGCTCCAGCTTTGGTACAAGAGTTGGCTTCCAGTAATATAGAGGGGAAAAAATAAGTCAAATGTGCTTAGAGCTGATTAAAACAAATGAAACACTGAAGAAGAATATTGACTCAAATAACAAAACGATGAAAAGAATGGAAGATGCTCTAAGCAGCTATTCAGATGAGCTGAAAAACTGCAAAAATCAGAGGTCGAAATGAAGGAAAAGGCTAGCTGAGTATGAGAATGTTCAAGAAGAGCTGTTTCAAAAAAATGGTAGCATTAGAGGGCAGAGCACACAGGGAAAACTTGAGATTTTCTGGTGTACCAAAGAAGTTGAAAGGAACAGACTGTATTAATTTTATGAAAATACAAATTAGCAACTGGATTGGTATTCCACAGCAGGAGTTGTTAACTGAAAGGGCAAATCTTGTGTATGCTCCAAACCTGGCCACAAGAAATCAGCCAGGACCTCTAATAATAAAGATGCTATTAGCAGTAAACGTTGATTCTGACAAACTGCTGTGGAAATTAAAAATTTGGAAACAATAGAGTGTTTGTGGAAAATGATTTTTCACTGTACACCAGGCTGAAGAGGAGTAAGTTTATTCCAACAATCAGGGAATGTTGAAAGGGAGATGGGAGATTCAAGCAGCTGTATCTAGCTGTTTTCAGAATATTTTTTTCATGGAGGTCAAAGTCATTTTTCGATGCAGAACATGCTAAGGAGGAAATACAAAAGTTTGCCCAAGGAACAGTGAGCAATGAAACAGAAGCAGACTCTACTTCTTACTCTTCTGATAACAAAGCTCATAGGGAGACTGTGTCAGTGCAACCATTTCCAATATTCCAAAGGAAAATGATTGAGAAACAGATAAAAGCACAGGAGTTGACTAGAAGAACCAGGAGAATGTTTGAAAGGACTGGAGTTCATTAAACAAAAATTCTTGTAAGATGTGATATAGGTACAAATGGATATGACAAGAAACAACTATATAAAAGATCAACCTACCAAATATCAGGTGTGCATGTAATATAAAAACTGAAGTTAGACATTAAAACAAGCTGTTATACATAATAGATAGGAATAATAACTTATTTTTGTTAACAAGAAACATCTTTATTAAATTATCATGTAAGACATATGTAATCATACATTTATATAAATGAAAACAAGCCATATTTTTTGTTAACCATATTTATTGAATTATCACATATGATATAACCAAACATATATAAAATAAATCAAACCATATTAACAAGTTCACATTTACAAACATTATACATCACATATATTGTTATATATATAAGGTCTAAGCAACATTGCATAAATCATTCAATTCCTGTCTTGTCTCTCTTTTTTATTTAAACAGGAAGCATCTTTATTAAATTATCACTTATGACATAGGCAATCATACATCTATATAAATGAAAACAAACCATATTGACATAATCCTAACGGCAAGCATTTTACATCACAAACCATATTGATGCAACACTTTTAATCCACTCACTCATTGTCAGTCAAACACTGCATAGCTCATTCAAGTCCTGCCTTCTTTTAAACATCATTCTTCCCCATACCTCTCAACCTGGCAACATCAAAAATATGGACTAGGTCCATGAAAAATAGGTACAAATCTGTATGCTGATTAACGTAAAATTTGCATACATCATTATGTAACCCTGCCCACTCCAATGGAACTATGGGATACCAACTTTCAAATACAAACTGAAGAACAGACAACCAAAATATGGCACCAGAGTCGTCCTCCTGCAACCATTCCAATGTCCCATTTCCTGGCTATTTCGCCCCATTTACCATAAACACTAATGCATGCATATTGCTTTACTTCTACAATGATTTGGATTTTATTTTTACATTTTATAACATAGTGCACAAACACTAATAGATATCTGCTAAACAAAGCAGTACTGTCTCACAATGAAAATAGACTTGGCTTTAAAACTTCTCTGCCCTTGAAACTCACATTTATTGAAACATCATTGAAACCCACACCACATCCAAAGAAAATGCGTCTGGCTAGTGGTGGATAAAGATTACCTTTGGGCTGTTTTCAAATCAAAGGCCCTTTGCACACAAAACAAGAAACATGCATGCATTCTTTGATACACCTTTCTGACTTTATTAAATTATATTCCTTGTATAATACAGAGTGGATTTTAAATTTATTGAACATTTTTCCAATAGGCAGGAAACAGTTATCCCAGTAGAAGGGTATCAACATTTCAAAAAAAAAACAGCTTAAGTTATTCAGAGAATGCTTAGCTGTTAGAAGAGAAAGAAAGCTCTGGGCTATTTTTTCAGCATTAATTTTCCATTTGAAATTAATTCCTTTTGGTTACACTTTTTAACTGTTTCTTTTAGACACAATTATTTCAGAAGAATTGCTTTTATTTCTGGGATGGAGATTTCTATGATAATGCTGTTATATGGCCCTGCTCTGTCTAAAGCTCATTTAGCTAGAACACTAAAGCATATTGAACTAGGAAATAAGCCATTAATTCATTTTATTATCCTCTCATTCCAGCAGCATAAATGCGGTAACTTTTGGCTGAAGAGACATCACAATGCAGAGAATTGTTAACTATATTTTTCTGGTGCAAACAACAGGTTAAAGACTTTCAGGAAATAATCAAAATTCAACTCTGCAAACAATATTGACTCAATTTCTAGAGGAATGGCATTGCTGGTCAACATTTACTACTTGAATCAGACCAAAATCATGTACACTTTGTTGTTTTACAGCTGACTAGTGCAGCAAAATACCTTCACAAAGAAAATGCAAGCTCATACCAGAGCAGCAAAATACCTTCACAAAGAAAAAACAAGCTCATACCAGAGCAGCAAAATACCTTCACAAAGAAAAAGCAAGCTCATACCATCATTCCAGAGCAGCAAATACCTTCACACAAGCAGGATAACTCCATCCCGTTTCCTTCCCAAAATGTTTCAGCAGAAATAAACTCTCTGTGTAGTAGTTTCCGCACTCGCAAAGAAAAAACTCTACATGCAATAGTAAGTTCACTCCATGCAGCAGTTTTCATGCTCGCAGATCCCATTTCATTCCCACACATGATGATGTCAGCTCAGAAAGCGTGAAAGAAAAAAAATTAAAAAATCAGAAATGAAGGGGTGCCACTCGTGGCACCCCATATTTGGACCCCAAAACCCGGTTAAAACTGAGTAATTTTGTACAGTTGGGAGGTATGTTCTCCCCTGTATGTATTGTTCCCACAATTCCCATTTTTTCATATGTAATTTGCCCCAATCTTTTTTAAATATTCCAATTCCAGTTGCTTTATCTCTGTTACTATATTTACTACTACTTTTAGTACAGCTGGTTTAGACTTTGATTTTGATTCTGATTCTGTATCATAGCCCAGAAAAAAAATTCCTTAGTTATCACCAATTTGCTCACCAGTATCTCCAACAGAGTAGTCTGCAGGGACTCTTTAGAGTCTGTCAACTCATTACACTCTCAGAAAATATGTTCCCAATTACCTCTATCTTTCCCATCATACCTCCAACATTTACTCTCTACCTGAGGAAAAATTCTTTGGAGTCCACTTGGGGTATAAAATATTTATGTAAACATTTCCAAGCAGGAAAACAAACCACATTGACACAGTTTCAGTTGCAAGCATTACACATCACCTATAATCTACCCAATCACTGTCAGCCAAACATTATATTGTTCATTCATATCCTGCCTTCTTTTAAACCTTACTCCTCCCCTGTATGTATTGTTCCCATAATTTCCATTTTTTTGTATGTAATTTGCTCCTACCCTTTTCAAAGATCCCAAATTCCAGTTGTTTTATCTCTGTAACTATATTTACTACTTCTAGTTCAGTTGGTTTAGACTTTGATTTCCATTTTCTAATAATTGCTTTTTTGGCAGCCACCATAATTAGACTCAGCAAGGCTATGTCTAGGCAATTCCAATTCTGTATCAAAGCTCCAAAAATTTTCCTTAGTTACACCAATTTGCTCACTCACTATCTCTGACAGAGTAGTCTGCAGGGAATATTTAAAGTCTGACAACTCATTACATTCCCAAAAATATGTTCCCAAGTACCTCTTTCTTCTCCATCACACCTCCAACATTTGTTGTCTACCTGAGGAAAGATTCTTTGGTCTGTACTTGGGATATAAAAATACCTATGTAAACACTGCCAAGCAAAGATCCTAAATCTTTGAGACTTTGTTGCATATTTGGGAAGACATACCTATATCCCTCATTGTTTCTTTGTGAAGTGCTTATCTAATCTCTCTTCCCAATCATTTCTAACCTCCTATGATTGATTATTACAAGTATCATGTAATATTTTTTATGCTCTGCTAATTTATTCATTTTTTAATAGCAGCTTCTGTTTTAGATTCTACTAAAAATTCTACCAGTTTTTTTTTTTGTTTTTTTTTTTTTTACTTAGGATCCCCCTCTTTCTTTCTCTTTGTCTATGTTCAGATGTCAGATCTTGATAAGGAAGACAGTCCTAACCAGCAGTCCAAATTATTGGCCTCTTCCCATTCTCTTACCTTACCCTAATTATTTGCTCCCAATACCTTAGTTCTTTAGCCAGTTTTGTTCAGTCATTTCCAGCCTTCTCTTGCCTATTGTCTGGATCTCTCATTGCCATCATCCCTATTGGCAGACTCTCCTTTCTCCAATTTGGTATTGGCTTAGTTCTTAGAATACTTTCTGCTGCTTTATGAATATAATATTCTGCATGGTTATTGTTATTCTCCTTATGGATCTGCATGCAAAATCCCAGTCTCTCCTTGATTTTTGAGCTTCCCCCCAGTTCATCATCATCCCTTTCCACTCTGAATTACAGGTGTCTACTTGTGCTACATTATAGGAACCTTAAATGTATAGCTCTGAAATGCCAATCAGGGAATCCCAAATCACCTTGTTCTGCTGGAAGAATCAGCTTATCCCACTTGACTCTTGGTGTTGTCCGCTCCCAGATAAAAAACTTCAGCTCTTTATTAATTTCTATCCACAACTTGTCATCTGGTTGATAAAAATATGCCTGACCTGTGTATAAAACTAAATGGACTAAAACATTTTAACTGTTTGTATCTTGCTATCCATATCCATATAACAGAGCTTCAAATTTCTCAGTTTTTGTTTTATCTTTTGTTTAGTCTCTCCTCACATATCCTTAGCTGCCACACCAGAATTTATTTATGTATTTATTTTATTTTTATTTTACATTTGTTGACTGGGATAGTCTAACTGGATTTATGTCCATTTTCAGTAGAGTCCCGGGGAGATAAGCTCCAACAGATTACTAGACTACTAACATACAGGTACTAGTTGTTATACAGTTAAATACTACAAATTTTAAACAGTTCAGGAATCATCACAGTTTATACAAAAAACATGTTACAAGAATTAGATAAGATAATTTAGACTTTATGTACAAGACTTCATTAGTAACTAGAAAGTAATTGTTAAACAAATACATACTTCAAGTTTCAACAGTTCAGCAATGCTCACAGTTTAAACAATATTTTTTAATCCATGCAGCTAAGTACTTCATTTTATTATTTCTCCATAAATATGGATATTGCTGAACCAATTCTTGTCTGGGTACATAATTCACAACTATTGCCTTTAATTTTGCTTCATTAATTTTGTATCCCAAAAAGATATGAAACTGCTTCAAAATGCTCCACAACACTAAAATGTCCTTTTATGGCTTTATCAGGTATGAAATAGTATCATCTGTAAACAGAGCCAGCTTTTCTTGACTATCATACCAGTTATGTCCTTAAATTTCTGAGTCCCTTATTTTCTTTGCCAATGTTTCTAAATATAATGCAAATAACAAAGGGGAATGAGAACACCCCTGCCTGGTTCCTCTGCTCAAACAAAAATTATGGGAGAGGAACACACCCACTATAATTTTAGCCTCTGATCATTCATATATCTTCCTAATCAACCTTAAAATTCTATCAGAGAATGCAAATGCTTCCATTGTCCTGCTCATAAACTCACAGGTTACCCTGTCAAATGCCTTCTCTGCATCAAGATCCACCAACAACAGTGGTATAGTCTTACATTCTGCTTCTTTCTGGATCATCAGTGTTCTGTTAATGTTGTCAAATGTTTGCTTTCCCTGCCAGAAAACTACAATGATACATATCTATCAATTTTGGCATCTCCTTTGCCCTTCTTTTAGCCATTATAGACATAAACACTATATAATCATGCTTTAGGATTGAAATTGGCCTACATGAAGCTGGATCTGATGGGTCTTTATACTGTTTAGGTATTACAGCCACCACCACTTTCTTCCAGGATGTTGGAGTTTCTCTTTCTCTTAAAATACTCTTAAACAAAACCTTCCAAATCTTATCAGTTTTTTTTCTCTCCTAGCTTCCAAACTTCCATAGGAATACCATTTAATCCTGGGGACTTTCCTGTTGATTGGCTATAAATTGCCATTTTTATCTTATCTCCTCCTATCCTAACTACTTGTAATTGAGCCTCATCTACCTCTAACCTTGCCATTTTTAATTCTTCCATAAACATTTCCATTTGTACCTTTTCTTAATTTCCATATTTTTCTCCTTTATACAGATTTTCAGAAGATTTTTGAAACATTTACAGTACCTCTACACAGGATCTCTTCCTTGTTATAGGCTCTCTAAGCTTACTGACAACCCTTTCTACTTCCTGTTGCCTGAGTCATTGTGCTAAAAGTTTTTGTGATCTGGGGTTTTCAAAAAGCAGTTGCTTAACAGCAGTCTTCCTAAACTCGTGCATATTATTGAGGTAATCCCTTATTTTTTGTTTAGCATTCTGCAAAAACTCCTCTTCATGTTCTGTGAGATTTCCCTAATTCTGCAATACTTTAACATTTGTCAGTATCTCTAAATAATACTTGTTACTTTTTATCTATATCTCTCTTTCTTTTATTTCCACCCTATTTTTAAACTCCACTTTAATTGTATCCCAGTCCCTATCTATATTTTCAGAAGACATTTCTATCTTCTCTAACAACTCCCGAATAATTTCCACTACCCATTCCTTAAATTCCACTCTTTTCATCAGGTAAGTGGGAAAGCGTCAGTGTCTCGTTTTTATTTCATTACCCTGCGGTTCTCTTTTAGTTATTGTTGGTGTGTGATCTGAAATAGTTATTGGATGTGTATCAAAACTTAAATGCACATGCTTCTGTAAGTTCTGTCTAGCCTAGCCCAGTTTTTGTATCTTGGGGAATAATATGTAAATTCACTCTGAACGTCTAGTACTGAATTCACATCTTCCATGCCAAGTATTTTCATAATTTTTTTCAAAAATCTGCCCTCCTTTGTTATATTTTCCTTTCTGGGCCCCCCAGACACATCTTCATTGCTGCAAATCAAATTCCAGTCCCCACCTATAAGTAATATTCCTTACAGAAAGCTGATTATTTCTCCCAGAAATTTCTTAAACTCCATTATAGCAGTTTTGGGTGGATGCCAGAAAGCTATTAACCTGGTGCACTTTGGCATCTGAGGCAGTGCAGCAACTGCCTCATGTACACAGACAACCCTCTCCTCTTACCTCCCAACACTCAGACTTGTGAGAGATGCACTTATATCACAAAATTGGACGCTGTGCACTCTCCAGGCAAGACCGGACTAGCTAGTCAAGAGGAGAAGGTCAAAACCTGCCCCACACAACATGGAACACATAGCCCTCCAGAACACCTACTATCACAGCTCTCACATAAAAACACAAACCACGCACCCACCTTCGCTGAGGCTCTCAATAGAAATTTGCCAAAACAGCAGAGACCTCCAAGACAGAAACTCACTCGACCACCAGAACACAGCACAAACCACAGGACACATAGCTTACCTCCACAGTGTGCCCCTCAACCTAAGGCTAAACACCTTGCCCAATACACTTATCATAGGTGGCTTAATAGTGAGGCACACAGATGCCTCACTCACTAGGTTGAATAAGGAGAAGGTAACAGTCAGCTGTCTATCATGTGCTAGAATCCGACACATAGCACACACACTCAGGTCACTCCACATCAAGTACAAGTATTACTCTGTCATTGTCCATATGGGTGTGAATGACCTGAGATACACCTCTCTGGACTACATGAAAAGAGACATGATGGAGCTCTTGGATTATGTGCCCCCAGCAGGTATGACACTAGCCCTGAGCAATATCCTACCATCACCAAGAATGATACCGCAGTACAAACAAAAAATTATTGACTTCAACAATTGGCTAAGTTTCTGGTGTCATTCTAAGGGGATCCAGTATTTGTCTGCTTGGGATGACATAATTTACAGACCTCCATGCTTTGCCAGAGATGGCCTGCATCTGTCATCTCTGGGTTTCTAGGTACTGGCTAAGGCTTTTGCCACCCCTATAGTGCCTTTTATAGGCGTTGTTCCAAAGGACAAATTACCACTGTAACAGCTATAAATAAATGCAATCTGATGGTCATGCTGTTCAACACTAGAAGTCCAAATCTTAAGATGTACTCGCTCGAAACACTCCTCAAAATGGAGAACATCGACACTTGTGCTGTAACGGAGACCTGGTTTAAAGTGACAGAAAGCACCCCTGCGTTACCAGACTACAACTCATTCCACACCTTTCGGCCCCAAAACATGGACCGAAGCTCCAAAGGTGGTGGTGTTTCCATATTCATAAAGGATATGCACACCTCTAGACTAGTAGCCCAGCATAACACATCTGAGATACTTCAGGTACAACTAGCATTGGGTAAGATGGCGATCCAGGTCATAGCCTGCTGTAGGACCACAACCATGTCTCTAGACTTTCACTGCATGTTCCTAAGCATCCTGGAATCTATCAAGGTCCAACCCAACACTCTCTTACTAGGAGACTTCAACTACCCCTCCATCAACTGGGAAAAGTACTCAAGCACCAATACATTGGCCCAATGCTTCCTGGAATTCATCAGTTCCAATGCACTGGACCAGCTCATTCTGACTCCTACAAGAGGAAGCAACATCCTTGACCTGGTTATTACTAACACTGGCAATTGTTGCTCTACACCAATAGTCAATCCCTCCCCAGTCAGATCCGATCATAAACTAATCACCATGGAAATCCACATCTCACCCCCCCCCCCCCACAAAGGTAACCACCTTGAAAAACTTCTCCAAAGCTGACTTTGGACCCCTAAAAACAGAAGTGGCTGACTTCATGGCACCCATACCAATGGAAAATAGCTGCATGACTGCAGAAGCCTATACCAACGCACTGTACGAACATATACACAAATGCATGGAACTAGCCATACCCAACAGAACCAAGATGCTCTCCTCCAAAATAAGGAAGCCAATCTGGTGGTCCCCTGCCATTAATAAAATCTACAACAGAAGGAAGATACTGTTGCAGAAAATGGTGACATCCCAAGACTGGAAAAACTCCCTTATTAGCCTCAACAAAATGTTGAGATCCCTCATCAAATCTTGTAAAGGAAGCTATGAAGGCAGAATTGCAGCAGCCACTAAAAATAATCACAACGCCTTCTATAGCTGTATCAAGAATCTCCATGGCAATTCCCAGATTTGCACTGAGATACTGCTGAGTGGTACCTCCTTTACTCAGCCAACAGATATTGCCAACATACTGGCCGACAGATTCACTGCCAACTTTACACCCCCCCCCCAAAGGACGAATCACAATACTAGAACAATGCCAGGCACCCAGCTTTCCTGCAGTACAGGTTAAAGCTGCATCATCCAAGGCCAAGAATACAACTTCCATGGGACCTGATAATATCCATGCCTGTGTTCTACATGAACTACAAAGCGAACTGGCATCACATCTGTGTGCCCTGTTCAGTCACAGCCTCACCTCAGGCTTTGTCCCTACCGAATGGCGCACTGCTACAGTCAGCCCTCTTCATAAAGGGGGAGTGACTACAGACCCTGGGAATTATCTCCCAATTAGCCTGATGAGTCTGATATGTAAAGCTATGGAGCGCATCACCATGGACCTAATTAAAAAAGATATAGGAAATCTCCAAACTCTAGACCCCATGCAATTTGGCTTTGTGAAAGGGAAATCATAGCTGCTCAACCTGGTTGACATCTTTGAGTCAGTCACCAGGGTTGTGGATGAAGGTAAGGCAGTGCATACAACCTACCTCAATCTGGCCAAGGCCTTTGATACCATTCCTCACTGGGAAATTATTGATAAACTCACCAAACTAGGCATCAACCCCTATATCACTAGGTGAGTTGCAAATCGGCTCACATATAGAACACATAGTGTGAAAGTAGCGGACTCCAAGTCAGACTGCCAACCAGTCACGAGTGGAGTCCCACAGGGATCAGTCCTGGTTCCTCTCCTGTTTGGCATCTACTTCTCAGATGTCCAGGCCAACATAAAGGGACTCTGGCTGACCAAGTTCATAGACAACTGCTAGCTAGGAGCCATTATTAACTCCCCATGTGATGCAGACATCCTATAGAAAGGCCTCACTGAGACCAGTGACTGGTGTCGAAACCATGGCCTTAAGCTTAAAGCCAAAAAATGCTTCATCATCCACTTTGGTAAAAACTCAGTTCCCACTAATTACCACATCGATGGGAGCCCACTGAACACTGAAGGTGTTATAAGAGATCTGGGGACGCAGGTTGACAGCAATGTCTCCTTCAACCACCACATTGCCACTGTGGTCAGAGAGTCCTTTGATATGGCACATCTCATTACCAAGGTTTTGCATCCAGGAAGAAAGAGGTCATCATCTCTCTCTACTCTTCTGTTATTAGACCAATCATCGAGTATAATGCCCCATTTGGCATGTACCTCACTAGACAGCTGCAACAACTGGAGAGGCCACAGAAGTACCTCACGAAGAGGATCATACGCATTAAACACATCCTACATGGACAGACTCGAAAGGCTTCAGTTATTCTCTGTCTCATATCGCCTACTTAGAGGTGATCTCTGCTTGACTTACAAAGCCATGTCTGACCCAGCTCTGTTAGAAATGCTGCATCTAAAGAAATCCCAATCCCTCTGCACCATATGCTCCAGAGACCTCAGCCTCATTACCACAATCAACAAAACATGCTGGAGGGACAGGTTCCTCACCTAGAGACTGCCCATGCTCTGGAATAGACTTCTTATACGTGTCAAGCAGAGCACCTCGCTGACCTTCTTCAACAGAAATCTTGATGAGTGGATGGGTAATAGAAAGTTCATCCCGGGGATCACTCCAGTAGCTCTACTTGATAGAGGCACTGGGAACTAACGTCGGCCAGCACAATGCCAGGGCACTTCTATGGGCTAATCTTGTAAGGGCTCCAGGGCCATTAGCCTAATACACACCTATGAACCTATGATTAATCTGCAATAAACTGTACAGCTGGTTAAAACGATGATAGAGAAATAAAATGAGTATTGGGTGACAGACTGAGATTGCTGCATCACAGTAAAACATTTCCCTGGTTTGAGTCTTGGCTGTGGTGTAGACTTTTACATGTCTGACCTCTGGCTGTGTGGCTTTTTTCCAGTTGCCTAGGTTTCCTCCCTCACACATGTATAGTAGGTGAATTGATGTTTTCCACATTGCCTGTAGGTGTGAGTGTAATGTGTATGTGTGTATGTGTACATTCTTCGATAGATTGGTTCGTATCTGAATGGGTTTCAGTGCCTAGCCAGTTCATTCATTCATTTGCTTATTTAATTTTGTTGACTAGGATAGTCTAGCTGATTTTCAGTGGAGTCTAAGGGGGAATCCTCAAAGAACAATAAAAAGAAAAGACATGATACATCTATTTCTCAGAAGTTCAGGCCAAAGTAGACGGCCTTTGGCTCACCAAATTCGCTGATGATTGCAAACTGAGAGCAGTTACTGAGTCCCCCAATGATGTCACCATATTACAAGAAGGGCTAACACAAACAAATGATTGGTGCCAAAGCCATAGTCTAAAACTAACTGGAAAAAATGCATTATTATTCCCATTGGCAAAATGAAATTCCCTACAAATTACAATATTGACAGCACCCCTCTGAGTTCCAACCCAGTGGTTTGAGACTTGGGAACACAGGTTGATAGCAATCTGAACTTTGACCACCAAGTTTCCACCCTGGTAAGAAAAGCCTTCTGTATAGAACACCTTATATGCAGGGGCATAGCATCCAGGTTAAGAGATTTTATAACTCCACTATACTCGTCTCTCATCAGACCACTGTACCTCACCAGACACCTGCAGCAGCTGGAGAGACCTCAGAGGTTTCTCACTAAGAAAATACAGGGACTCCAAACCAGGCCTACATGGACAGGCTGAAAGCCCTGTCAATTTACCATGTATCTTATTGGCTCCTGAGAGGTGACTTGTGCTTGGCCTATAGGGCAATCTCCAGCCTTGCCGTAATGGAAATGCTGCACATCGCAAGTCAAATGGTTCAAGTGTCACTCATTCTGGAGATCTCAGCCTATTTTGTGACATTAACAGATCATGTTAGAGAGACAGATATGTCTCCCAGAGACTGCCACTTCTCTGGAATAGACTTCATGTAAAACAGAGCTCCTCACTGACCCTACTCTGACGCAACCTAGATAATTGGATGAGAAACTGCAAATTCGCCCCTGGGATGGTACCCTTGTCCCTCATGGACAGGAGTTGCTGGTGTTGATCAGAGACCCAGTCTGTTCATAAGTTCGTTTTTAACTACCCAAAAAAGAACAAATGGGGATATTTGCATTTAACATGGCTAGGCATGTAAAGGCTCTAGGGCTGCTAGCCTTGTAACCTTTTATGAACCTATAAAGGTCATAGTTGTAGTAAGGTGTACAGTAACTGTGTATACATTTGTGAATTGCAGAATATCATTGAGTGAGAAGAGGAGACATAGTTTGTTGGTTACTGAAGAAGACGTTGACAGCTATCACATGTACAGATCCAGGATACAGATGTTTCTTTAGAGATGTTAGAAATGAGTCAGTCTTACATAAATGACCTAATATAATGTGGAAGTGAGCTGCTGGGAAAATCTGTGGCATCCCTGCAACCTAGAAAAGGATAAAGTTTAAAGTTCGTTATTGGAAATTGGATGGGTGGATGTTGGAATGTTGTGTAACTGAGTCAGAGATCCTTTAGGACTGTCATGCAAGGAATCCCCTTCCTATCTTATAGAAGTGTGGTAAGGCCTAGCATGCATGTGAGTTTTGTTGACATACTTTTTCACAGTTTCAGACAGTATTTTAGCAATCCTTTTATGCATGTTGGTGAGTAGTGTGGCTACCAAAAGAAGTAAAGTGCAGTCTATCGCATGAGTGGACTAGAAAATATTAGGTATAGGGGGAGAGACTTCCTCATTTAACACTTTGTGGATGATGGTTTCCAGAGCCTGGCCCCTTACTGTTAACATTCATAGTTTAGCATTTATCACACACAGATACATATGCAGATGCTGACATCTGAAAGAGATAACTATGCTAAGTCACTTAGTGCTCATATTAGAGAATTACAAGAATTACAGGATGTGTTAGCCTCGCACCTGACAATAATGAGTAGGTAGATTACCTAGTGCTCACATCTGACAGTGATACACCAAGATGTAGTTAAAAGATATGTTGATAAGCCTTTTGTGTAACTGTTTTGTACTGCACTCGTTTAGTCTTACTTGGACCCTAAACTGTATGGCTGGTGTGTGTTTAAACAGATGGATCAAGCATACAGTGGAAATATGTGCTGTTCTGCATGCTAGAACCAGACATCAGGACTAGAGCATTACAAGCTGCTCAAAATGTTGCCGTTCTAAGGTGACAGAAGTCACTGCTTTTGAAATATGACCATTGGGTGAGGGGGTGCACAATGTCTGACGGGGATGCTACAGATGGAAGACGGGAGGATGCTATGCATGGAGGAGGGGAGGACGTTTGAGGGGGATGCTGTGGATGGAGGAAGGGAGTTTGAAGGCCAGTTACACTTGAAGGGCAGACTGGATAAGTTTGTCTTTTGCTCTCCATCTTGTGTCACTGATGCTGTCTCTAACAATGAGAGTGTGGCACACTAAAGTGTGTTTTCTTCACTGTACATTTTACATTTTGTACTAGAATAACTTTTGAGGAGCTACTTTGCCACCTAGTAATGCCTCTGTTCTGACAGAATGTTTGGTAATCTGGGACTGAAATCGAACTTGGTAGAGAAGATAGGAACCAGACATCAGAATGTCTGGGCTTTACTTTTGAGAAGGGCTTTTCTGCTTTTCCTGTACATTGCATTCCCAAAGAGAAGAGGAATTCAGATATATAGCGTTGTGAAGACTTGCCATCAAGTTGTTATTACATGCATCTCACTGAGGAAGACCAAATGTAGTCTTTTCAGAGTTATTCTGCTAACACCATGATCTACTTAGTGGTAAAATTGCCATTGTTACAGCTGCTATGGGATAATACTAGATAGGTCTAAAAACGTTTGGTAACACGAATAAAGAGAATATTCTTATAGAAGGCCGACTATTTAAAGGAGTTGAATTGCTATACTAAATAATGTGTAGTAATTAGACAAAATGAAGAAAAAGGTATGGGTTATATTTGCCTTCACTTAAGTCCAGTCATGTTGATATGGAAATAATGCTGATATGTTTGTTTTACAGATTCCACTGTTGTCGTCTGGATGTGCACAGGTCACACATACTGTCACCCAGGGGGTGTTACATTGAGGAGGACAGCTTCATGGTGCATTTCCTATTGAATCAGGCGAAAGATGGAATCTTATTGTGTGGATGAGGTCATCATCTGTCCGTAACCATCTGTGCCCCATGTGCAACAAGAAACCTAATTTAGGGGAAGCAGTAGGATTTGAAGATGGTTTTACTAAAGACAATAAAGAAAACAACTTTGAGGCACTAGATTTTTGTACTTTCAGCTAGTTGAACATGGGGTCACACCTTGAGTTTGCTTATAGAATGTAATGTTTGTCAAGTGCACAAATGCACTTTTAATGTGAGGTTATTCAAAGTATGACCTGTCATTCACATGTAATTATCATTACTGATAAGGAAACATCATGAAAATGCTAAAAAATTGTATAGGTATTGAGATTCTTTTTGGACTCATTTGCACAGTTCTGGGGACTACTTTTATATGAAGACTGAAAATGTTAGCTTCTCTGCAACCATGCTATTTGTCACAGGACCTAGGGTTTGCTGATGTCCATTGTCAGAGAGCAGAGGTTTTGCTAATTGGCTAGCCTGGAATAAAAATAGCATTTTGGATAAATTTTTAAACAAAAGTCAATAATTATTCTGAGCATCTGTACACCAGGAAAGTAATATATAATACAGAATACATACATACATACATATAAATACTTTTTTATTCAAATATTCAGTTGTCAGAGTTGTTTTTAAAGCATTTTTCCTGTATATTGCATTCCGATTGTGCTTTAACTAAAACAGGTTTGTTTGGGCAGGTGTTTTATTCCTCAGCTGTAGTACATAGCCTTGGTATGAGCAAGTTTTTTGGGGGGGCTACAAGTGTCTGATTTTTATCTGGCTGTGGTACTGATTGTTTTTTCCCCCGTCTTCCCACACTGCCCTATCTCTGTTCTGTCCCTCCCCTTATGCTAATTTGACTGCCAAAGCCCCTCCCTCTCCTGTCTCATTTCTGTGTCTATAAGCACAAAAGTTTCATTTACATCCCATAGATCCGGAATATTGAGTGCCTGCGTATCCAGTCAGTGTTGCTCTAGAGTTGACTGCTCTCGCTATAAATTGCCTCTGGAAACTCCTCCCACTTTCATCTAATCTGCTTAAACTGCTGGGAACTGTAGAAACTGGAAGGTTCTTCCCATTAGACTGTAAAGTCTGAGTTACCCTTCTGCTTATCTTCCTTCCTGCCTAGTTCACAGTGCACCGCCTAGTAGGTGCATCTTTTGTTCCATATTTATTTTAAAGTCCGATCCTCCTAGTGTTCTAGTATAAAGACCCTTCCTACAAATCCATTAGCCATCATAGTAGCCCTTTTTCTCCAGGCAGTAAATATAATAATGTCTGTTTACTTCACCATCTGTTATCAGTGGAGACCCTCACAAACTTCTGTTTACTTCACCATCTGTTATCAGTGGAGACACTCACAAACTTTTAATTCTTCATATAAATGATTCCATATGTGACAAATGTTTAATTCGTCTATAAATGATGTGACAAATGTGTAATTCTTCTATAAATGATTCCATATGTGACAAGTGTTTAATTCTTCTGTAAATGATTCTATATGTGTCAAGCTTCTGAATGAAGAAAACCCCACAGAAGCTGTATTACCTCAGAAGCAGCCTACGATGAAAGAAGAACAGGAGCCCACCCTAGAAGATGTAAGAATAGCACTAAGGAAAATGAAGTCAGGGAAAGCAGCAGGCTTAGATGAGGTCACAGCAGATATGATAAAGATGCTGGGTGAGATAGAGGAAAAATGGCTCCTGAGGGAACACATAGCAGTGTGGAGAGAAAGGCATTTCCCAGATGACTGGAGAGCAAGCATTCTCGTGCCAGTGTAGAAGAAGAAAGGGGACATCCACAACTTTGGGCAGTACAGAGCCATCAAACTCCTGTCACATTGCATGAAAGTTCTGGAGACAGTGACTGATAAACCTATATGCAGAGGACTAAAATGTAAGATGGGAGATGAGCAGTTTGGATTTAGATCAGGATGCAGCATAACTGACCTGATGTTTGCAGTGACATAGATAGTTGAGAAGAAGCTAGAGGTGATGATAGAGTCCAACTGGGCACTGCTAGACTTGGAGAAAGCATATGACAAGGTCCCAGGAAAGCTGACCTGGGCAGTACTGCAGTGGTTTGAAGTCCAGAAACATTGGTAGAATTAGTGCAGGCTATGTACAAGGACCCGATGACTCAAGTATGAACAGTGTTTGGCCTCACAGAGGGGTTCCCAGTGGGAGTGGGTGTACACCAGGGTTCAGCTCTGAGCCCACTGCTGTTCATACTGGTGATGGACTACATTACCAAACAGGATGGAGGGGACAGATCAACAAAGTTGCTGTATGCAGATGATGTGGCATTAAAGGCGGACTCTGAGCAAGAACTCCAGCAAAGTATAGAGCTATGGAATGCAAAACTAAAGACACATGGGATGAAACTGAGTACAGATAAGACAGTGGTAGTGGCAGTAAACTGGGAAAATCAGAAGAAGCTGAGAAGTGAGATAGAAGGGAAGATAATGGAACAGGTAAATAGCTTCAAGTATCTGACAGGGGTGGTTGAGGTGAAGGGAAGTCTGAATGAATAGGTCAAAGCTAGAGTCATAGGGGTTGCAGCCAAGTGGTAGAGAGTGTCAGGTGCAGTCTATGACAGAAGAATGCCAAAGAAGCTGAAAGGTAAGGTGTACAAGACAGTGGTACGACCAGTACTACTGTATGGTACAGAAACCTGGGCAATAAAGACAGAGTAGATGAAGAAGCTAGAGGTGATGGAATTGAAGTGCCTGAGAAGGGTGGTAGGATGCACTCTGCAGGACAGATGAAGAAATGAGGACATAACAGCTAGAAGCCAAAGTAGCTACAATTGCAGAAAAAGATCAAAGAGAACAGGCTATAACTCATTCCACACCTTTTGGCCCCAGAAAATGGACCGAAGCTCCAAAGGTGGTGGTGTTTCCATATTCATAAAGGATGTGCACACCTCCAGACTAGTAGCCCAGCATAACTCATCTGAGATACTTCCAGTACAACTAACATTGGGTAAGACGGCGATTCAAGTCCTAACCTGCTATATGTCCCCAACCATGTCCCAAAATTCTCACTCCATGTTCCTAAGCACCCTGGAAACTATTAGTGTCCAACCCAACACTCTCATACTAGGTGACTTCAACTGCCTCTCCATCAAATGGGAAAACTACTCATGCATTCCAATGCCTTGGACCAGCTCATTGTTATCCCCCACTAGAGGAAGCAACATCCTTGACCTGGTTATTACTAACATGGACAACCGTTGCTCTACACCAGTAGCCAATTGCTCCCTGGTTAGATCCAACCACATACTAGTGACCATGGAAATCAACATCTCACCTCTCCCCCCCCCA
Source organism: Protopterus annectens (assembly GCF_019279795.1). NCBI lineage: Eukaryota > Metazoa > Chordata > Ceratodontiformes > Protopteridae > Protopterus > Protopterus annectens. Next base: position 1,657,102,585 of record NC_056732.1, read on the forward strand.
CCCCCGCAAAGGTAACCATCATGAAAAACTTCTCCACAGCTGACTTTGGGCTCCTAAAAACAGGTGGCTAACCATGTCAAACCATGTAAAATAGATGCATGACTGCTGAATCATACACCAATGCACTGTACGAGAACGTACATAAATGCATAGAACTAGCCATACCCAAGAGAACCAAGACCCACTCCTCCAAAAAAGGAAGCCAATCTGGTGGTCCCTTGCCATTAATAAAAACTCTACAATGGAAGGAAGAAACTGTTACAGAAAAAAAGTGAAGTCCCAAGACTGAAAAAACTCCCATATTAGCCTCAACAAAAAGTTGAGATCCCTCATCAAAACCTCTAAAGTCAGCTATGAAGGCAGAATTGTGGAAGACGCCTTCTGTCGTTGTATCAAGAATCTCCATGGCAATACCCAGGTTTTCTCTGAGGTGTTGCACAATGGTACCTCCTATACTGAGTCAACAGATATTGCCAACATACTGGCCGACAGATTCAGTACCAGCTTTATCCCCCTCTCCCACCCTAATGGACCAATCACAATACTGGAGGAATGCCAGGCACTCAGCATTACTGCAGCACAGGTTAAATCTGCATTGTCCAAGGCCAAGAATACAGCTTCCATAGGACCTGACAATATCTCTGGATGTGTTCTGCATGAGCTACAAAGTGAACTGGCACCACATCTGTGTGCCCTGTTCAGTCACAGCCTCACCTCAGGCTTTGTCCCTACTGAATGGTGCACTGCTGCAGTCATCCCTCTCCATAAAGAGGGAGTAACTACAGACCCTGAGAATTATCGCCCCATTAGCCTGAGTCTGATATGTAAGGCTATGGAGTGCATCGTCATGGACCTAATTAACAAGGATATAGGGAATCTCAAAACTCTAGATCCCACGCAATTTGGTTTTGTGAAAGGTAGATCATGCCTGCTCAACCTGGTTGAGTTCTTTGAGTCAGTCACCAGAGCTGTGGATGAGGGCAAGGCAGTTCACACAGCTTCCCTTGACCTGGCCAAGGCCTTTGATACCATTTCCCACTCAAGAATTATTGATAAACTCACCAAACTACACATCAACCCCTATATCACTAGGTGGGTTGCAAATTAGCTCACAGATAGAACCTACAGTATGTAAGTAGTGGACTCCAAGTCAGACTGCTGACCAGTCACGAGTGGAGTCCCACAGGGATCAGTCCTGGGTCCTCTCCTGTTTGGCATCTACTTCTCAGAAGTCCAGGCCAACATGGAGGGACTCTGGCTGACCAAGTTCACAGACGACTGCAAGCTGGGAGCCATTATTAACTCCCCAAGTGATGTAGACATTCTACAGAAAGGACTCACTGAGACCAATGGCTTGTATTGAAACCATGGTCTTAAGCTTAATGCCAAAAAATGCATCATCATCTCCTTTGGGAAAAACTCGGTTCAAACTAATTACCACATTGATGGGAGCCCACTGAACACAGAAGGTGTTATAAGAGATCTGGGGATATGGGTTGACAGCAACCTCTCCTTCAACCACCTCATTGCCACTGTGGTCAGAAAGTCCTTCTATGTTGCACATCTCATTACCAAGGGTTTTGCATCCAGGAAGAAAGAGGTCATCATCTCTCTCTACTCTTCCCTCATTAGGCCAGTCATTGAATATAATGCCCCATTTGGCATGTACCTCACTGGACACATGCAATAGCTGGAAAGGCCACAAAAGTACCGCATGAAGAGGATCCTAGGCCTTAAACATGTCCTACACAGACAGACTCAAAAAACTCCAGCTATTCTCTGTCTCATAACGTCTACTAAGAGGTGATCTCTGCTTGACTTACAAAGCCATGTCTGACCCAGCTCTGTTAGAAATGCTACATCTAAAGAAATCCCAATCCCTCTGCACCACACACTGCAGAGACCTCAACCTCATTACCACAGTCAACAGAACATGCTGGAGGGAAAGGTTCATAACCCAGACTCTGCCCATGCTCTGAAATACACTTCCAATACATGTCAAGCAGAGCATCTCATTGGCCCTCTTCAAGAGAAATCTTGATGAGCAGATGGGAAATAGAAAGTTCACCCCGGGGATCACTCCAGTGGATCTACTTGATAGAGGCACTGGTAACTAACATCGGGAGGCATGATGCCAGGGCACTTCTATGGGCTAGGCTTGTAAAGGCTCCAGGGCCATTAGGCTAGTACACCCCTATGAATATATTATGGTGGTTTGGACACGTGTAGAAAAGCAGAAGACAATCTGGTGAAGAAGATTTGGGACAGACAGGAAGAAGGTAAGAGGAAACAAGGACGTCCAGCAAAGAGGTGGATGGATTGTGTGAAAGAAGATCTGCGACAATCAGGCATGAGTATTGAAGAAGACAGGAGTGTGGCACTGAATTGAGAGAGATGGCGACAGTTAATACAATTCTCTGACTCCATGTAGAAAATTGGGAAAAGGGGGCTGATGATGATGATGATGATGATATGACAAGTTTGTAATTCTTCCTGTAAATGATTCCATGTGTGATAAATATTTAATTCTTCCTAAAAATGATTCCATATTTGACAAGTGTTTAATTCTTCAGTAAATGATTCCATATGTGAGAGGTGCAAGTATCTCCCTACCTTGGAGGTCAACCTCCCTTCAGAGGCAGACTACAATAAGCCTGTTGTTAGTTCCTACACCCACCTCGCACAACCATGCCCACCATGTCCTAAACAGACAAATAAGCCTTATAATGCTGACACACTTAAAAAAACTCAAAACTCATTGCTTAAACCAAAAAGGCCTCCTAGAAGAAGTCTGGGTATACAGGACACCCTGCGTCACACTAATAGGCATATATACACAGACACTACAGAAAACGTGACTACTTAAAGGAGTTACTCAATTGGCAAGCCAAAAGCCCTTAAGCCAGCTAGGTCGAGTCACTGTATCTGGTAACATCTTTGTCATAGGTGACTCTATAGTCAGACACAGATGCACCATACACCAGGCAGAGCAGACAGAGAGGGTGATGGGTAGCTGCTTCAGGATCTGTGCTGTTAGTAGGGCCCTCAAGTCCCTTCATCCTAACTAAACAAATGACATGGTCACTACACAGGTGTGAATGAATGACTTTAGATATACTTCCATGAATCATATGAAAAGGGATATAATAGAGATCTCAGAATATGCATCTGAAATTGATCTGAAGGTGGTATTGAGCAGTATTCTATCACTGCCAAGAATTGTGCCACAATACAAAAAAGATAATGGACTTGGGTTATTGGCTTAGCTGTTGGTAGCATTTTAAGGAGGTCCAATATAGTAGCAAAGGAGGAGATCACCTGCAATCCTGGCTGCTTTTCTAGGGATGGCCTGCACCTCTCTTCTCATGGCTTCTATGCACTGGAACTTTCCTCCTTCAATGAGTTTTTTTTAGGCAAGGTCAGTCTCCTCAAATTACTTAGAAAACTAATCAAAATCAAAAGTATATAAAGGTAGAACCTTTCAATGCTAGAAGCTTAAACAAGAAGTTGAATTCCTTATAGGCATTTTTAACTGTAGAATATATATATATATCAGCACAATTATTGAAACTTGGTTTCAGAGCCAAAATAGCACTCACGCAGTACAGTGGGTCAGTGCCTACCACTCTTTCAGACCCACTTTGTGAAATGATGGTGTCACTAGAACAGGCAAAGCCACCTCACCTTCAGATTTAAGCCAGGAAAATGACCTTTAACTCTACATATCCTTTTCACAGTAGGTAGAACTCTGTACCATGTTGTATCCAACTACCTCATCCCCTCTATGTTACCTGCTGCCCATGAGGCATAACAAAGCAAACTGATATACCTGTCTATCGAGCCTAATTCTATCCTCCTGGGAGACTTCAGCTATCCTTCCATTAAATGAAAAACCTGTACCACCTAAAATAAATATCCACAAAGATTCCTAGACTTCATTAAAGTTATCTCCCTAGACCAACTGGCTCAACTCCCAACTAGGAATTCAAAAATATCGAACCTGATTCTCACCAATATTGCAGCCGTATGCTCAACACCTACAGGTAACACGTCACTGGTCAAATCTGGCCACCATTTAATAACACTCACTATGAAGGTAAAATCTGACTTACTACAAAACCATTTTGTCTTTTGAGACTGCCTTAAAGCAGACCTAATGCAGGTAACTGATGCCCTGGTGAAATTTAAGCTCCCTCCTGACCTTGATGACCCCATCAAGAATGCAGCCACATTGTGGATAATTTCTATGCCCACCTCAAAGCATGCATTGAAGCATCTGTCCACATAAGACATAAATAGAATGCCAAATTCAGGAATAAGCCCCTGTGGTGGAACCCTTGTAAACAAACTAGACAGCAAGAGGAATAAACTTAGTATGTTAAAGAAAACTCAGTACCCTATCATTTAGAGAACTCAGAAATGAAATGAAATGAAATCCTCCAAAAGTAGGTATGAATTGAGAATTACTGCCCCTGTTAAGAACTCCAAAGCCTCCTTCATCTGAGTCAGAAACCTTAGAGAAAATGCTCAGAGCTAATACATAACGATGCTTACTCATCCCCTGAGGACATAGCCAATATTAGCATATAAATTCAACTCTACCTTTACTCCCCTAACTTTCCTCACCTTATTAACACACTCACACCTCCTCCCATCACCACCGAGCAGATATTGAATGCTCTCTCTTTCTCTTTTTCTCTCTCTCCCCAGTGCCAAAAACACTTGCTTCATGAGTCCCAATAATGTACAAGGCTGCCTTCTTGTCAGAACTAGATGCCTGCTAGACTTATAGATTCATAGGACGTTACTAGGCTATTGGTCCTAGGGCCTATATAAGCCTAGCCATGTTGTACCCTTGTTTCCTTATTGACCAAGCTATATGGTCTACATTTACAGTGCGAGTCTATGACCAGCACCGACTGCCCTTATCCAAGAGGGACATAGGTGACACTCCAGGGTAAATTTACAGTCTCCCATCCAGTTGTCTAAGTTACCCTTAAATAGGGTCATTGAGGAGCTCTGTTTTACATGAATTGGGAGTTTGTTCCAGAGGAGTGGCAATCTCTGGGAGACATATCTGTCTCTTTGGCATGTCCTGTTAATGTTGGAGGCTAGGTTAAGATCCCTAGATAAGTGAATCTTGTCCCATTTGATTTGCGGATGTGTAGCAATATTGCAGCTTGCAGGGACTTCACTTTTGCCGAAAGGGATGATGACACATTTTTTTTGCATTTAGTTTAAGTCTGTGGCTTTGGCATGAGCAGGAATCATTTTTCTGTGTAAGCCCTTGTAGTATGTCAGAATCATTGGAGGACTCGGTGATTGCACCCAATTTGCAGTCATTGGCAATCTTGGTAAGCCACAGGCCATGTATTTTCACCTGAACTTCTGAGAAATATGTTTCAAATAGTAAGGGGCCCAGCACAGATCCTTGTGGTACACCACTGGCAACTGGTCTGCTGGTAGAGGTGGAATCCCCAGCTTTGATTGGTTGCATTCTGTCGGTGAGCCAGTTGGCTGTGCATCTAGAGACATATGGGTTAATTCCCAGCTGGGTGAGTTTCTCAATGATGCCTGAATGAGGAGTTGCATCAAAAGCCTTGCCTCTAAGTCAAGATAAGCTGTATGTACTGTTTTGCTTTCATCCAGGGCTTTGGTGACATTCTCGAAGAAATCCACCATAAGCATGATCAACCCTTAACAAAGCCAAATTGGGTTGGGTCAAGAGTTTGAAGTCCACCTATGTGTTTGTTGATAAGATCCATGATGATTCACTCCACAACCTTGCAGATAAAACTGGTTAGGCTTATGGGTCTGTAGTTTCCAGGGTTGGTTGATTGACCCCCCCCCCCTTCTGTTTTCCACTCTGCTGGGACAAAGCAAGTACTTAGACTGTGTTTGAAGAGAGTGCCAAGTGATTCCACTAGGTCCTGTTTTAGACCATTTAGTAGGCAGCTTGGGATCTTAACTAGTCCCATAGAGGCTGTGTTTTTAGCCATGGAGAGTGTGGTTATGACCTGTTCTTTTGAGATTGTAGGTGGACGACTGGTGATGCTTTGGGGTATACCTGGTGGGGACAGGCGGGTGAAGTTTGCTCCAAATCTGTCTGCTAGCAGGTTACAGATGTTCTCATAGCATGAGTGGTACTGTCTGTTTACTAGTTCAGCACAAAGCTGGGCCTTCTTTTTAAGATTTGTGACATAGCTAAAGAATGCTTTGTGATTATCCTTAGCTAAGGATGCTAGTTTAGCTTTGTAATTGGCTTTGGAGGAGTTTACAAGATATCTGACTTGCTACTACATTTATTCAGCTGTAGCCTTTTCACTGGATTCATGCCAGAGGAATGGAAAACTGTTCTAGTCATTCTGCTCCACAAAGGGATATCCACTACTGGTCCAGGTAACTGTAAACCTATAAGCCTTACCAGCCTTATCACCAGAGTAATGGAGCACATCATTATGGAACTTATTAACAAGGACACAGGCAGTTTATAAGTCTTGGGCCCAAGCCAGTTTGAGTTTGTTAAAGGCAGATCCTGCCTTCTAACCCTGGTGGGTTTCTTTGAACATGTCTCTGATGAATTAGAGTTGGAGAAATCGGTTCATACTGCCTACCTCATCCTACATTCTGGCATTATTGACAAGCTAATGAAACTAAATGTAAACCTTTAAGTTAACTACGGATAGCAATCTGGTAACTGACAGAACTAAATCTATTACTGTGGGAGACACACGGTCTTCAAAAATTGGAGTTACCATCTGTGTCCCTTAATGTTTGGTTCAAGGACCACTTCTCTTTGGTATTTATATCTTTGATGTTAAGGCCAATCAGTGGCGGCTGGTGACTTCAAATGAAAGGGGGGCTGCAGGCGATAGCTGAATGGGTGGGGTCAATGGGAAGGGATCTGGCCAACTAGAAAGGGGAGGGGCTATGCTCAAAACCACAAAAACTGTAACTTTAATTAAATACGCTGCCCTGGATGCCAAACCGTCATTATGAGAGTCCAATTAAGATAAAATGAAGTGTAGAAGAAAAAATATTTCAATAATTTGGCTGCTACTTTTTAAATACATTACTGGAATGACAGTCAAAATCAAGTATAAGAAAAACAAGCAGCACTCAACTCAAACCACTTCTCCTTGCACTGCAGTTCTAATTATAATTTATATTCAGCTTTATTAAAGTACCAAGTAACATGCTGACAGTAGCAATCTCTGTGATACCCCCACTTGTAAAAATGTTTCTTATCCAAAAAAGACCTGCTGCCTGACATCTACTTGTTTCATGGGAAAAACATGATCAAAGTAAAAAATGAAAAGCAAACAAGAAACCAGCTCAAGATACATTGCTTAAAGGATTACTGTACAGGTAGTGGACCACACATGCTAAATTGGCATTCTGTTTGGTTTACAGGTAAAGCCTGCAAAGATGACTGCAAGTCTCCAACAAATGTAATGAGCTTCTTAAAATAATGTAATCCTATCCTTTATTACAAATACTGTCATATGCATTTCAATACCCAAGGCTTATACATTATCTAGTTATGTAAGTATTCTCTGTATGGCTGGCAACAACAGAAAGGCTTTCAATGTTGGCAATTTCTTAACAGTATGCTTATTAAAGCTTACTTGCATCTTGCAATCTCAGACAAGCTTACCTGGTGGTCATTAAAGCATTGCTACTTAAACACAGAGCAACAGGCACTTTCTGAGTAATAATAAGCATAAATCAACAGTATAAAAATATGACAGAAACCAGAACATTCTGCAAAATCAAGGACAGAATAAAAGTAGCACTTGTGTCTTCCTTGGATGGGGGATACTCTGCACATTTACACTGCATAACTGCTCCTTGCCTTGCTTGGATACATCCAGAGTGACTACATGGGGAGTGGGGTACAACAAGTATGTCACAATTTAAAACGTAAGAAAACACAAGAGGCCAGCATGTGCAGCTATAAATATTTTTAATATATAATAGTAAGACTTAAGGCATGTAATGCCACTAGAAAGATTCAATCCAATTCAAACCGGTTTCAGCTAAGCAGCCTTCCTCAGTGAAAAAGCAAATTACATCCTTACTGCACTTCATGAATATTTATACATACCAGCAACCAGTCGGAAAGTGGTACAGCCAAACCTAAGGCTAGTGTTTTCATTATTATTGAAAACATATGTACAACAAAGTTTTTGTTGTTATAAAGAAAGACCTATAATGTCCCATATGCATGAAACATATAACAAATATAAGTACATATGTATATATATATTAAAATACATAAAATAGTAAATAACAAATAAGTAAAGAACCTGTGAATATTATGGTTAGGTGGAGATGTCTAACAAATCATGAGGTCCTAAGTACTATGAGTATGAGTATATTATGCAGTTTGTACACATTAGTCCCCAAAAACAGAACTACATTGATCAATAATATGTCCAACAGAATATACTGATATGGTTAGTAATAATCAAGAGTACATTATATGCTTATTAAATAATAGTTAATACAAAAGCATGCATGTATAGCTAAGAGTCAATCCAAATGAAGAATAAATATGGTTCATAGGTTCATACTAGGCTATCTGCCCTAGGGCATTTATAAGCCTAGCCAGAGTGTGTTTGGCTTTCGCCACCCATTTTAAATGAATTTTGCTTTTCCCTTTTGTATACTGTGCCTCTGTCTAACAGTGACACAGAATTGATACCTAGCATGTCCTATTTATTTCAGTGCTGAGGTTCAAGACCTGAGGTGCAGCATGTCCATTAATTCCAGGTTGGACATGGCTTGAGCAGGGTTTCTTTAACGGGCAGCATATGGCATCTGTTTGAGCCTTTGATCCTCTTTGGTGAGGTACTTTTGGGGTCTTTCCAGTTGCTGCAGGTCCTGATGAGGGATGAGTAAAGAGGCATGATGACCTCCCTGATCTAGATGTGAATCCCTTCATGATCAGGTGGGCTATATAAAATGTTTTTCTAACCACTTGTCAAATGAGAATGGATTACCACCTATGTGGTAATTTGGCCAAAGGGATGACTATACACTTTTTGGTGTTTAGCTTGAGGCCATGGCTCTGGCACCAGTTGTCTGTTTCTATGAGGCCCTTTTGGAGGATGCTTGTGTCGCCTGGAGAGTCGATTTTGGTGCCCAGTTTGCAGTCATTCCTTCCATGTTGGCCTGTACCTCCGAGAAATATATACCAAACAAGAGAGGTCCCAGGACTGAGCCTTGTGGGACATCACTTGTAACTGCTCATGTGGGTTCTGTCCTTGAGCCAGTTTGCAGCCCATCTAGTGACATAGGGGTTTATATTTAAGCTGGTGAGCTTATCTATATAGTTTCCAGGATCCGTTGAGGCACCACCTTTGTAGAGAGGGACCACTGTTGCTGTACTCCACTCTTTGGGTACATATCCTGTAGTAAGGCTGAGATTGAACAGTAGTTTTATGTTTGGGTTTAGCTCTTCTTGGAGTTCATGTAGGACGCAGCCCAGGACACCGTCTGGTTCCATTGATGCTGTGTTTTACCTGAGCACCTGAGATGTCAGGGGGGCAACACTCTGCTGGGATAAATATTTGCCCTTTTGGTGGGTTGGGGGGGAGAAGTTTGCACTGAACCTGTCAGCTAGGATGTTGGCAATGTCTGTGGGTTCAATGTATTTTTTGTCATTTTGGACTAATTCTGAGCATATCTGGGAATTCAGGTTCCTAACATAACTAAAGAAAGCCTTCTGATTATCCTTAGTGTCTGGGTCTTGGTTTGGTTTTGAAGAGTGTGAAATTTGCTTTATGTGAATATCCAGTGAGATTAGTTTATGGTCTGATCTTAACAGTGAGGGATACACTTCTGGTCTGGAGCATAAAGTCCCCATGTTGGTGATGATCAGGTCCAGTATGTTTTCCCCTCTTGTGAGAGTGGTAACAAGTTGTTCCATAGCATTTGAGTTTATAAATTAGTAATGCTCCCAGTCTATGTTGGGTAGTTGAAGTTGCCCAATATAATGGTGTTTGGAGAGACCTTCATATTTTCCAGTGTTCTCAGGAAGGCCAAGTGGGTTCCTGGGTTTGGGAGGGTGGTCTGTAACAGGCTATAAACTGGAAGGCAGTTTTGCCCACTGTTAGTTGCATATGGAGTGGTTCAGTCCAGAGGTATAACCTGGTAGTGCAGTTTCTTATCCCTTGTGATACCTATTTGTCTTTTGAGCCTTGCCTGCATGTCATCCCAGGCTGACAGGCATTGGTTCCCCTGAATGACACCAATACTTAAGCCAATTGTTGAAATTGATCATCTTGTCTTCATATTGTGGCATCATTCTACATGAGGCAGTTGTAACATTGCCTCAAGATTTTGACAACTGACCTTTGGACATGCTAAAATAGTATTGGGAATTCCTTTATAATTGAAAAATGACAAACAGTAACTGTCATGCAAGTGAAACAAGGAAATAAGTACAGTGAGCAATGCAGATAAGGTGTACCAATTTCAGTAAGAAACAGTTCAAGCCTGACTAGTTTGGTCTGCAAAGCTATGGAAAGGATCATCATGGACCTTATAAATAAAGATATTGGGGACCTACAGACACTGGATCAGTTCAACTTTGTTAAGGGCAGATCCTGCCTCTTAAACCTGGTTGATTTCTTTGAAACAGTCACCAAGGCCATTGACGAGGGGAAGGTGGTCCACACAGCCTACCTGGACCTCGCAAAAGCCTTTGATACAATACCCCACTCAGGCTTTATAGATAAGCTCACCAGCTTAAATATAAACCCCTATGTCACTAGATGGGTAGCAAACTGGCTCAAGGACAGAACCCACATGGTTAGAATTGCTGGAGCCATGTCAGACTCCAAACCAGTTACAAGTGGTGTCCCACAAGGCTCAGTACTGGGACCTCTCTTGTTCGGTATATATTTCTCAGAGGCACAGGCCAACATGGAAGGACTGTGGCTGACCAGATGACTGCAAACTGGGCACCATAATCGACTCTCCAGCCAACACAAGCATCCTCCAAAAGGGCCTCATAGAAACAGACAACTGGTACCAGAGCCATGGCCTCAAGCTAAATGCCAAAAAGTGTATAGTCATCCCCTTTGGCAAAAACAAAGTGCCCGCAAATTACCACATAAGTGGTAATCCATTAAGTACGGAAGAAGTAATTAGGGACCTGGGGACCCAAGTTGACAGCAATCTCTCATTTGACAACCACGTGGCCAAAGTGGTTAGAAAAACATTTTATATAGCCCACCTAATCATGAAGGGATTCACATCTAGATCAGGGGAGGTCATCATGCCTCTTTACTCATCCCTCATCAGGCCCATAATTGAGTACAATGCCCCTTTTGGGATGTACTTTACCAGACACCTGCAGTAACTGGAAAGACCCCAAAAGTACCTCACCAAGAGGATCAAAGGGCTCAAACAGATGCCATATGCTGCCCGGTTAAAGAAACTCCAGCTCTACTCAGTGGCATACCGCCTGCTCAGAGGTGATCTGTGCCTGATGTATAAAGCCATGTCCAACCCGGAATTAATGGACATGCTGCACCTCAGAAAATCCAAATCCCATCGAGCTACGTGCTCGAGAGACTTGAACCTCAGCACTGTAATAAATAGGACATGCTGGAGGAACAGATTCATAACCCAGAGGCTCCCTTCACTCTGGAATAAAATCCCAGTCCAGGTTAGGCAGAGTCCCTCATTGACTCTCTTCAAGAGTAATCTTGATGAGTGGATGGGAGATCGTAGGTTTACCCTGGGTATCACTTCTGTGTCACTGTTAGACAGAGGCACAGTATACTAACCTCGAAAAAGGGCATAGCAAAATTAATTTAAAATGGGTGGCGAAAGCCAAACACACTCTGGCTAGGCTTATAAATGCCCTAGGGCAGATAGCCTAGTATGAACCTATGAACCTATGAACCTAAGATGTTGGCTCTACGACTTTTTAGGCCCTTGCTAAGATTTTGAAAGGCCAGATCACATCCATCAGATGTATTAATGTTAGTATTATTTGGATTACTGCTTGATCCACACCAAACACCCCTATATCGTCTCGGTCAGCACATAATCCTTTGAGGATATTGTCCAAATCCATATTTGTAACAATGATCCAAAAAAATCAAGGCCTGAATTCTGGTAGACTGATCAGACTGTCTAAAGGGTTGTGCCTGATATTATTATAACAATACTTCAAAGCCAATTAATTCAAGTAGGGTATATCTCAGCTACCAGGGTCTCTGAAACCCACTGATATGAGTAATAAGACTTTGGCTAGGGGCAGAACCAAAAAAATTGGTGGTCGGATGAATAAAAACACTTAAAGTAGTGAAATATTTGACAATACTTATGATAAAGTTTGTCTATGTGAAACACAATATAAAAAAGTTCTTTTAATAATGATTTGACTAGCGAAGTATACTCAAATTTTTTATAGTTCCACCATATATAGACAAACAGTATATTTCAAAACATATGTTGGTCTTATACCTGATATAAGGCACTCAAACCAATAACATATATATGGAGCAATAAATGCTATATTATAATACCTTATTATGTACAGTACCAGGATTCATATGGTAACCCAATATGTAGATACCAATCCAGAGGTCTAGATGGTAATAAGTTTTAAATGGAATAAAATGTTGATAGTATATATACAACTTCACCAAGCACGTGACCTAGTGTAGAATAAAGATTCCCTCCTTCACAGGGGATATTTTCTAATACATTTGAAAATAGCAGTTAGACTCCTAGGGTTTTAGGGATCGTGGGTTGATTCAACCAGCTTGATGGATTGTAACAAAAGCTAAATAAACATGCATTATATGTTTAAAATTACATGAAACATCACAAAAGCAAAACCTGATATAACCTACAGTAAACCGTTGTCTAACCAGATGACCAAATCAGGACAGCTGATTGACTAGTATATCCAAAATTACACAGTCAGAGGAATGCTAATTTAGTCCTGGATATGACATGTAACTAAATCCTTTAGACTGCATACTTAAAAATATCACTACTGGCTCAGCCATTCGGGCAAAGTGTTGTTACTATTCATTTTAACAATATGTGATTTAACCTATGTAATAGCCCACACAAAGCTCCCTATCACATAAAAAATGTTATAAATATATGTAATTTAAGAGTAACTATTACAATACTCAGTTTAATCCTTAGTTACTCCTAGACTCAGTTAAGATGTGTACCCAAATAGCACATGAAAACAAGATGATATTAGGCACAAGATTGTTGCAAAAGAATTATCCAATTGTTCAGAAATAATGTTGTATGAGCCAACTTATTTTTTAGTCTGTAGTTGTAAACTTAACAAAGTCACACTCAGACCTCGTACCTAGTAGAAAAAAGGAACTCCAAATAATTCTTTTAAACTTTTAGCACCCTGGAAACAGTATAATCTTGATATAGCACTGTTAATTCAGCCCCAAAAAAGAGTATTTATGCTGTGTATTTTGCTTTCAATATTAACTAATGATAGTTTCATTTATAAAATGGCTACACTTAGCCTTTAGTTACAAACAAAAATTATATTGAGCCCCAGTTGTTCAAAACCTCAATCAGTTATATGTTATGAGCATATTCAAGTAGCTATAATGAGGTTGTTCAAATATTACAACCCCATTGTTACCATATCCTCAAATATACTGTAAAATGTCCCAAACGTGTTTGTAAATGCGTGTATAATCAAATAATTTCAACAGATCCACTTAGTGATGTGATACATATCCACAGTACCTGAGTAAATGCCAAAAAGTTGAACAGTCCCAGAGTTGTTTGTTCAAAATTCGCCAAAGTTTGTTCAAAAATACTTCATCAGTTAGAAGTTTTATCCAACACACAAAGTCCCAAGCTGTTATAATTTCTCTTGCATTCACATATATCTAACACGTTTGTTAAATGTCCGTTGTATACACAGTTCCAACTTCTTCGTGATATTGACCAAATGGCTGGCTACGAGTATAAATAACCAAAAGGAAGATGGCCGCCCTGTCACAATGTTATAATTTGACATCATTCTTTATTTTTTAGTAGTATATCAAAATATCCCATATAACTGCTGATCCTGTTGCCATAAGCCACATCAATACAAAAATCATCGAGAACGAACCCCTGATAGCGTTTTTTGACCCACAGTCAGGTTATGATGTTATAACAAGATTGTCTGCACTCGAACATTAATATACCAAACTGTTTGATATAAATGCTGATACTGTTGTCATAAACCACAAGAGTACTAGAAATAATGGTAAACAAACCTCCAATGGTGATCGTGTTGCCATAAACCACAAGAGTACTAGAAATAATGGTAAACGAACCTCCAATGGCGTTTTTTGACCCTCAGTCAACTTGTAGTGTTATTACAAGACCGCCACCACACTAAACTCAGTTGATTAAACAAACGATAGGTCCCTTGTGGTAAAATATAGTCCAAGAAGCACAGACTCGATAGCAATAGTTAGTTGTCCATATTTTCCAAAGGTTGGTGGTATGAAGTAAATAGGGGAAGGAGTCCTCCTTCTGCCAAGAATAAAAAGCTGCAGTCCAACAGCGAGGTCCAAACCAAACTGTGCAAACCCCACGCCTCGCAAGTATGGTATGCCTGGCCAAACCAAAACGAAAGAAAACACAAGAGGCCAGCATGTGCAGCTATAAATATTTTTAATATACAATAGTAAGACTTAAGGCATGTAATGCCACTAGAAAGATTTAATCCAATTCAAATATATATACATATGTACTTATATTTGTTATATGTTTCATGTATATGGAACATTATAGGTCTTTCTTCATAACAACAAAAACTTTGTTATACATATGTTTTCAGTAATAATGAAAACACTAGCCTTAGGTTTGGACTGTACCACTTTCCGATTGGTTGCTGGTATGTATAAATATTCATGAAGTGCAGTAAGGATGTAATTTGCTTTTTCACTGAGGAAGGCTGCTTAGCCGAAACCGGTTTGAATTGGATTAAATCTTTCTAGTGATATTACATGTCTTAAGTCTTACTATTATATATTAAAAATATTTATGGCTGCACATGCTGGCCTCTTGTATTTTCTTTCGTTTTGGTTTGGCCGGGCATACCGTAATTGCGAGGCGTGTGGTTTGCACAATTTGAAATGTCTCTAGCTGACTGTGATGGCCCTGACACATTTGTCGTACCTCTCAACCTCAGAACAAGAAATATTGACAGAGCCATAAATAGAAGTGGGACAAAGGCCCAAAAATAAGGACGATTTTTAAATATTGCTCTTATAAACTTAGAAAGATAATAGAATGAATTTTCTGAAAGGTATGAAATCTGAAACTCAAACATCTGTCATTTTCTAACTTCAGTCTTTAATGAAAATCTGGATATTCTGCAAAAATCTGTATACAGACACACACTTTACATGTTCTTTTTAGAGAGAAGAATGATAAACTGAGTATAGAGGCAAAGAGCCTGTGTGTGTATCACCTTTGTAAACATGAAAATGCTGAAACTGTCACAGCCTGAGCAGTTTCCTGTGATTTGATTACAGGGTGTCATATTATCTTATAATTTTATCTCCTTCTCTTGCATAAAATATGCTAATCAGAGCTTTTATCAAAGTTAAACACTTTCATACTGAAGCATTTATTCATCTAATAAAGTATCTGATCTTGATTTTTTTGCACTACAACAAGCTTGCATGGTGTAAAAGTAGCATTTAGCCAACTGTCCACTACAAATTATCTCATCTATTAACACTTGTGCAATTGCACTGTGCACACACTGTAAAAACATGTTTTTAAAGATTTTACCAAGCTGCTTTTGAAGGAAATAGTTTACACATTATTGATCTACTAGTGATATGCAAGAAACAGAAAAAAAAAGATCTTTCACAATTATTTACACATTATTGATCTACTAGTGATATGCAAGAAACAGGAAAAAAAGATCTTTCACAATTATTAACCAATTGCTCCATTCATTATACACGATTAAAATTAAACCACGTGACATTCTAACATGCATTTAGATAACGGCTGTAATATTTTTCTGGCAAACTTTCACAAATCAAATCTGCCCTAGAACACTTTCCTTTTGTTTGTTTAGTAATATATAATGTCCTGACTCCTATTAGAATGGTGTTGTAAATTGAAAGTGCCTGTGTAAACCACCTCTTGTTTATCCTTAATAAAAACTTGATGCTGAAAAAAAAGAAAAAAGAAACCGGACAAGTCAAGACATTATTACCACACACTCTTCATGATGTCTACCATTATTTAAACCCAGTCTTTCTTTCTCTCTCTGTCTTTCTCTCCTGCTCCACAAATTGAAGCTGATAATTATTTGATGAGACTCAAAGTACAAAGTAAGGGTCATTATATCCATCGGCGATACAAGTCACTTACACCATTCTGGCTCACGAGTTTGACTACACAGTAGTATTTTTAATTCTGAATATATTTTTTGATGCTTTTGTTAAAAAATGTACTACGCCCTCATAATCTGAACATGTCTAATGAATCTAGTTTTTGTATAGACTGAATGGTGTCTTTGTTGTCAACTTCCAACAGAAAATACTTTATTTTAGATATTAATGGTTTTCTAAGTTCTGGGATCAACAGCACCCCCCAACCCCCTTAAAAGAGCTGTACTGTAATCCTGCAGTATAGACTGACAACTGGGGTTTTCACAGAAGTGATTAGTGGATGTCATTGCGTTATTACATCTGCTGGGAATAGCAGAAGTCCCTTATATAATTTTCTGGTGTAATAAAGATTTATTGTGGTAAAGGCAAAAAGGTAACTAATTTGCTGCAGAATTCTGATTTACATTTCTAAGAGCATTTAAACTCAAAATTATAAAACCGAAGGTGCTGTTCTGATGAATTTTATACTGCTTGTATAGCAAATGAAACATAATGCTGATTCTTTAAATCCCATTCGAAGTGTATATATAATCCCTTTACTTTAACTATATAACATGTCAATTGAAAGAAATGTGGCATAGAACAGAATGCAGACATATAAGTAGGTGGTTTATAGTGGTCCAAGCATGCAATTTAATTCACCAGGCAGAAAGCAAGAATATAGTATAGTTCTGTTCTTCCTAATCAGAGCCTTAATTGGAAAACACAATTAGAATCCTGTTTAGACTTCTGCCTTGCATTAATTGCCTGAGTTTTAATTCAAAGCAAAAAGTGTTTCCTTGTTTCATGACAGACCTCATTTCTGTTGTCTGGGTTAATCTTGGTAATTAAACATACTATCCAATCTGCTAATAAAAATTGGAAATGTTCAACGTTACCTGTGGTTCGAAGTAATGTCTATTATGTATGGTTAAGCAAACGAAATTAGGAAGACAATCTTCAGTAAATCCACAAACGCAAATAAGTTAACTCACTTAACTGGCTGCAACCATTTGCTTCTCACTTTTTCCCAGCACATAAAGCCTGGGAAGAGAGCGAGAACCAATCAGCAGAATTTTAGCCCATCCACGTCACGTACGTGCCTGCGGACGTGGCAGTCCGAGCACCTTCCAATTCTATGCGGTTCCAAACTGCATAGGCTGCTGGACATCACACTGATGCCTTCATTCTTTAATCCGGACTGCAGCGCTGGAGTGGATTTCTTATTTATTTAGAGAAAGAGAAGCAAAACTCTTTTTTTTTAAACCCGGAACTCTAAGTGCGCATGCTCGCACTCGCAGATGGGTCAGTCGGAGTAAAGCAGCCAGCTGATAAGAAAGACAGTAAATTAGATTGCAGCCCCCCAAACATCTCCAACGCCCAAGTGAGAACTGCTCTCTCCAAAGCAAAAAACACAGCATCCATGGGACCTGATGGTGTCCCCGGCTGTGTGCTCCACGAACTCAACGAGGAATTAAACCCACAGCTAGGACAGCTGTTTAATCATAGTCTTACCTCTGGATACACTCCAGGAGTGGCGCACTGCAACTGTGGTCCCACTTCACAAAGGCGGTGCCTCCACCGACCCTGGAAATTACCGGCCCATTAGCTTGACAAGCCTTATCTGCAAAGCCATGGAGAGGATCATAATGGACCTCATAAATAAAGACATAGGAATTTGCAGACTTTGGATCCATCCCAGTTTGGCTTTGTCAAAGGCAGATCATGCCTTCTAAACTTGGTTGACTTTTTGAAACAGTCACCAAAGCCATTGATGAGGAAAGGCAGTCCATACAGCCTACCTCGATCTGGCGAAGGCCTTTGATACAATACCCCACTCGGTATCATTGAAAAACTCATCAGCTTAAATGTTAACCCATACATCACAAGATGGGTTGCAAACTGGCTGAGTGACAGAACCCACAGGGTCAGAGTTGCTGGCGCCATGTCAGACTCAAAGCCTGTCACAAGTGGTGTACCACAGGGCTCAGTCCTGGGCCCACTCTTGTTTGGCATCTACTTTTCCAGTACAAGCAAACACAGGAGGGTTATGGCTGACAAAGTTTGCAGATGACTGCAAACTGAAGCCATAGTAAAACACATCTGACACAGATATCCTTCAGAAGGGTCTCACAGAAACGGATAACTGGTGCCAGAGCCATGGCCTAAAGTTAAATGCCAAAAATGCATAGTCATACCCTTCGGGAAAACAAGGTTACCCTAGCTACCAAATAGGTGGCAATCCACTGAGTACAGAAGAAGTTATCAGGGACCTGGGGACCCAGGTTGATAGTAGTCTGTCATTCGACACCCATGTAGCTAAAGTAGTTAGGAAGACCTTCTACATTGCCCACCTTATCATGAAGGGATTCTCATCTAGATCAAGGGAGGTCATAGTCTCCTATACTCATCACTCATCAGACCAATGATTGAGTACAATGCCCCATTCGGAATGTATCTGACCCGACACTTGCAGCAGCTGGAGAGGCCACAAAAGTTCCTCACCAAAAGGATAAAGGGTCTCAAACATCTGTCCTATGCTGCCCGACTGAAAGAACTCCAGCTCTATTCAGTAAACGCCATTGCTCAGAGGTGACCTTTGCCTAACATACAAGGCCATGTCAAACCCAGATTTGATGAATATGCTTCACCTCAAAAATCTAGATCCGTCAGAGCCACAAGGCGGAGACTTAAACCTCGACACGGCTATTAATAGGACGTGCTGGAGGGATAGATTCATCACCCAAAGACTCCTATGCTGTGAATAAAATCGGTATATGTGAGGCAGAGCACTGCTGGCCTTGTTCAAGAGAAATCTTGACCAATGGATGGGAGATCGCAGATATACCCCAGGGATTACCTCAGTGTCACTGCTCAACAGAGGCACAGCAAAATAATGGGTATAGTTCCCCATACTAAAGGGGTGGCGTAAGCCACAAAACTATGGGCTAAGCTTGTAAATGCCCTCGGGCAGATAGCCTAGTATGAACCTATGAACCTATGAACCTAAATATAATAAGCAAATTAATTATTTAAAAAATGTTCTTTTTTCTTGCTGGGGGGGGGGCTGAAGTTCAGCAGTCTGATGGCACGAGCCGCCCTTGAGGCCGATAACAAGGGCCTGTGACTGTAAACTTGAAGCTGTGATTAACTTCCACTCTGAATTATAGATTTTTCAGGTGGGACTAACACACCAATAAGTGGTTCATGGACCACATCCTAAATGTAAATGTCATGAAATGCAGCATGTTATATTTAGGTAAAACTAGGCAGCCATGTATGTAGGACATAAGTGACACCCTTTTGAAAGGTGACTCAACCATTAGAGACCTGGGCACTTTCATGGACAGTGAGCTAACCTTTAATCAACATGTATCCATTGTTGTTAGGAAATCCTTTTACCTAGTCAGACTAATCACCTGAAATACTTCTTCCAGATCTAGGAAGTTATCAACCTTCGATACTCCTGTCTCATCAAGACCATAACAGAGTATACATGTCCGTTTGGCATGTACCTGTCTAAGCATATGACTCACCTTGAAAGACCAAAGCATTTTCTTACTAACATAATCAGACATGACTTCCTTGAGCTATCCAGACTGCCTTAAAGCACTTTCTCTCTTTTATATTTCCCATAGACTCTAGACATAACTGCCTAGCCTACAAAGCCTCAAAGGAGCCAGTCCTACATGGGTGAAGTTTTCATTAACAAACGCCTTGATTTATTCCTCCCAGCTTGTTTCTTTTTTGATGTTAAGCCATCTTTGATGTATGCTTGTGTTTCTGCTGGCTAAATCGTTAATGTTAAACAGTGTGTTTATGTGAACAGATTTAACTAAAGTGTATTAGTTTTGGAGAATTATTCTACAAATTCTGAAGGCAGTTCACCTCTGATAAGAATTTGTTTCTGTAACAACATGTCCCAGTACTCCTTTGAATTTGCTGGGGCATAACTGGGTACTTTTTTACAGGCCTCTATGTTACAACCAAAGTACAGTTAACCATTGTAGACAGAACCATATATTGTACACTTTTAGGTCCATATGATACAGTTTCAGCCCAATAGGCCCAGATAACTTGTATATATTTTTGTACTTTTCAGTTACATGTAATGGCACTGATATTGCATCCATCTTTTCAGATTCTTGCTTAGCTACATGTTAAGTTTTACATGCTGTTGTGTTCTTCCTCACCCAGTATTGCCCTTCACTTTTCACTCATGCCAGTTTGCTCTGTCTTGATGTTCTTCGTGTTTCACTGTTGCAGTCATTACAGGTTATCTGCCTGCAGGTAGACTTCAGCCAGCCTGATTATCAAAGTCTTGGGTCCTATGTCGGATGCTGTCTCTTCTTTCATGACGTCAGGTAGTCAGGGGTATAAAGCATGCAGCTCCCGCCATTACATCAGTCTTTCTTGCCATGCGGTGCCCAAAGCAGAAGCAGTTCACAAGTGCTGGTCGGCCGACTCCTGAAATTTTTGTTTTCGAGTTTCAGAACCAAAGTCTTCAAAAAAGCTAAGTACCCCATTGGGGATCCTTTTTCTTGCTCTAATTCAATGTCAGTAAAAGTTAACAATTGTATTACCTGTGGAAAGCAAATACCTCATAAAGATTTTCATTTGTACTGCATTAATTGCCTAGGCCCAGACCACGACATCCCTCGCTGTTGGTTTTGTGCCTTATTCAGTCCTTGAACTATCCGTCATTGGTCCATTTTTTGCAGCAAACTATTTCGGTACTCTGTTTAATTATCCAGAAATGGCTTTGGTAAGCCATCCGACTACCAACATTCTGAAAAAATGTAAAGATAAAGACAGAGACAGACCGCATAGGTTAAAAGCTGCCGACGATGCTTCCGTTAAGCTAGTCACCAGTTCGCTGGTACTCAGGCACTTTCGCAGCCCTTGATACCCACTACTTCCGATTCGCAGGCCTCTACTGAGACCCATTCAGAGTCCGGTATGGCGTGACATGCTTCTTCGACTATGGAACCTGTGGATGTCTCTACCTTGGATGGGTCCGGAGCCGCTGTGTAGGCACTGGCTTCTGAGGGTGTATTCAGGTCTACAGACTTGCATTTCAAACCAATGCCATCTTCTTCTTCTTCAAGGCCTAAAACTCGACCCACACCTAGAAAACAAATGTCCAAACTGCATGGTCAGGCCCATATGCCTAAAAAACAAATTATAAGAATGGCTGAAGACCTTATTAGTCTAATTAGAGGAAGCCAGCCTTCTCCCTCTAAGAGACCTAGAACTGATTTTCCTTCTGATTCTTCTGATCAGGATTCTGAAATACCCCCTTGAGACCAGCTATTAGTATGTTTCTTTAATGCAATCCTAGGTCTATTAGGTGCCCATAAGAAATTTAACATTAGTGTATTCAGTTTCTTGATAGTTATTTTTGTAGGTGAAAGTATTATTGATTGTATTAAGTATAAAATCTTGGGGAATATTATCATTTTAATAATTGTAAGTCTCTCCTCCATAGTAAAAAACATATTATTCCAGGTATTAAAAAGATTTTGTATATTAAGAAAACAGGTATTATAGTTATTATATATAATAGATTTAATATCTTTAGATAGTATTATACCTAAATAAGTTATCTGACCTGAGTTGGGTACATATTTAGTAAAATCACTAATGAGAGTATTTTTTCGTGTATATATAGGTAGTATTTTAGTTTTTCTTCATTGAATATTAAACCAGAAATACTTTTAAAATTCATCATTTTATCAAATAAAGACTGCATAGAAGAATTAGATCCTGCTGATGTAATTAGAACATCATCTGCAAAAAGTTGAATTTTTGATGTTGTATTTTCTTCTATTTCAAAACCCTCTATGTCAGTACTGTTTCTAATCAAATTAGCCCAAGGCTCCATTACTAAAGTGAATAATAGTGGAGAAAGTGGACATCCTTGCTTTGTACCTTTAAGAATGGGTATTTTTTGTGAAACATATGTTCCTACCTTAATATAAGCCAGCGTTCCTTTGTATAAATGCTCAATTAAATTTACAAATGCATCAGAGAAATTTGTGCATGAAATTTCTGTTTCTTCTGATGACCAGGATTTGCCCTTATCTACCTATGAGGTTTCTGATGCAGAGGACTCCATACCCTCTCCTTCCCCTCCAGAAGATTTTTCTTTTGGTGAAACCTTGCACACCCTTAGGGAGCATTTCTGCTGGGAAAGCCAGGATTACTCTGACTCCAAAAAGAGGCTTAGGGAATTCTTACTCCTACCTCAATACAGGCCTTTAGCTATAACTCCTGTACTGGGCATTGTAGATGATGCCTTCTTGGAATCTAGCCTGGCCCCAGACACTTTACCTCTGGCTCCCAGGAAACCTGACCGGTATTACAGAGTACCTGACTCTCACAAGTTCCTCTTTAAGAATCCTACTGTGGATCCAGAGACCATTTCACAGGGACCCAAAGGCATTAAGGCTACTACTGCTAAAAACCCTACCCCCTCTGATAGAGATTCCAGGGCCCTGGACAAATGGGGTAAGAAGGTATACACTTTGCTACTTTTGCTATTAGTGCCTTAAACTACCAGTTTCATATATTAAAGTATCAGCAGCATATTATTGGACTACTTAAACAGAAAATGATGTTGATTCCTGACTGTGCTGAAAATAAAGAATTACAGGATTTAATGCATTCTGCTGAACAAGTTGATAAACATACTTTGCAATGTGGTTTTGACTCTTTAGAAGCATCTTGCAGGGCTGCTGTCACTAGGTCTTTTCTTAGAAGACATGCTTGGCTTAAGGATCAAAATTTGCCAGATCATGTTAAAGCTAAATTACTGGATGCTCCTTTAAACCAAGACCGTCCATTTGGCAACAAAGCAGAAGAAGTTCTTAAAAAGATGGAGGAAAAAGCTAAATCTATGCAAACTGTTAAAGATTTTCTGCAAGTACAGCCTCCCAGATTTAGTAAACATTGGCCTTCTAAGAAATGGTCCTTTTCTGTCTCTTCCAGGCCTTCTCAGTCCAAACCCAGGAACAGCAGACCACCTAGGCTACAGTCTTAAGGTACTCACAGGCCTAAGCAGTGAGGGGCTCCCACTTCCAAAGCTGGAAGTAGTAAGACACCCCCCCTATAGAAAACTGTCACAATGACTTAACCTTAAACCTACCAAGCCCTGCTCAACTGTCTGCTCCCTTAGGGGGAAAGATCGCCCTGCATGCAAAAAACTGGGAACTCATTACCCAAGACAAATGGGCTTTAAATATAGTTTCCCAAGGATACAGATTCCACTTCCACTCCTTACCAAACCCAAACGGTTGGCCAGACCTACCCCCAAATCAGTGGGCAGAGGCTCAACAGCAGGTTTTTGCTCTTCTAAGTATCAGGGCTATTCAACGTATCCCAGCAAAGGAATGGGGACAAGGTTTTTACTCAAGACTTTTCTTGGTACCCATAAAAGACAACTCCTGGCATCCTATCCTGGACCTGTCTATTCTAAACACCTTTTTGGTAATCCCAAAATTCAAAATGCTAACTCTTCATCAGCTGCTTCCCATGCTAGGCAAAAATGCCTGGTTGGCAACATTGGACTTAAAGGAAGCTTACCTGCACATCCCTATAAGAGAATCTGGCAGAAAATACCTATGCTTCAGGGCAGGCTACATGCACTATCAGTTCTCTGCACTGCAATTTCGCTTATCTACTGTGCCCAGGGTATTCACAAAGTGCCTAGCTCCAGTCATTGCATTCTGCAGGCAAAGAAATATTCAGATATACCCATACCTGGACAATTGTCTAATTCAGGCAGAAAGCTAGGACATACTATTAAATCATCTGGCATTTGTAAAGAAATTGCTAACCTCACTGGGGTACACCATAAATGAAAATAACTCTCACCTAGTAACCCTGCCAGCAAATTGTATTTCTGGGAGCAAGCTTGAACACAACTTCCCAGATGGCCTACTTCATGCCAGAGAAAAGAGTTTATTTGACAGCCTACTCCAGCTATCTGCAAGGAAAACACTGCAAGCCCTGGGGTTCATGGCCTCTTGCATTCTACTAATTCCATATGCAAGACTGCATATGAGGAAACTACAATGGTATCTAAAAAGCCTATGGTGTCAACATTCTCAGGACCTGGAATTAATGATTCCTATCATTCCTTGTATAAAGGCAGAGTTCCTTTGGTGGGCAGTGGCCTGCTACCACAACAAGAGCCTGCCATTCACTCTACCCCCTGTTGCCCAAACTCTAACAACAGATGCATCAGACTATGCATGGGGGCTCACTTGGCAGGGCAGTGCATTCAGGGCAAATGGAACCTGAGTCAAATGCACTTGCATATCAATCAAAAAGAAATGTTAGCTGTGCAGAATTCTCTGACAGCCTTCAAGGACCACATTCTTCCAGGACAATTATTGGTAAAGACAGACAACACCACTCATAAACAAGTTGGGGGGAACCCACTCGTACCCTCTCTGCAGACTAGCTATGGCTCTGTGGAACACAGCCTTAAGCTGCCAAGTGCACCTACAAGCTCAATACCTGCCAGGAAAGCTAAAGTCAGTGGAAAATGACCTAAGCAGAAATCTCATGGAACCACATGAGTGGAAACTGGAACCAAAGATATTCAACATTTTGAGAAACAAATGGGGGAGCCCTGAGATAGACCTGTTGGCCTCCCCTCAGAACTACCAATTGGACAAATTCTGCACAAGGACTCCCCACAGACAAGCTTGGAAAGTGGATGCCCTGCCTTCACCTGGGAAAGCCTCTCAGTTTATGCCTTTCCTCCTCTGCCTCTCCTCTTGAAAGTTCTGCTAAAGATCAAACAGGACAAACCAAGGACAATTCTCATTGCACCAGACTGGCCACGCCAACACTGGTACCCCCTCTTGCGCAGTATGTCACTGCTGGAACCATGGCACCTACCTCAGACCCCTTCCCTGCTGTCCCAGCAGGAGGGCCAGATTCTGCACCCCTAGCTTCAAACCCTGAACCTTGCAGCCTGGCTGATTACCTGAGCTCTCCAAATACCATCCCTCAGTAAGCAAGTGCTGGATGTCATTCTGGAGGCAGGGAGGCCTAGTACTAGAAAATCCTATGCTGAAAAGTGGAAAAGATAACTGTTCCTGGAGCCAGACTCAGGGGATGGGCACAGCAGTGCCCAGCTTACCGCATATTCTTCAATACTTAACAGAGATGCTCCACAAGGGCCTTTCCCTCTCATCTATTAAAATTCATGCCTCAGCCATTTCAGCACATTACAATACTGAGCCACCCCTCTTCTCTCACCCCCTGCTGAAGCAATTCCTCAGAGGGGCCAAAAATCTAAGACCACCCAGGAGAGCCCCTACTCCAGCCTGGGACCTTAACTTTGTATTGGAACCTACCTCCTTTTGAGCCAGCTGCATCTGCAGAGTTGAAATTTCTTTCTTGGAAAACAGCCTTTCTTCTAGCCATCACTTCAGCTAGAAGAGTGTCTTATTTACAGGCCCTCATGGCAGTGGAGCCCTTCATCATCTTCCATGCAGACAGGGTGTCCCTCAGGACCAATCCTTCCTTTATGCCCAAGGTGGTATCCAGGGTGGCCCTTAATCAGTCCATTCATTTGCCAACCTTCTTTTCTAATCCACAGAACAAAGGAGAACAAATACTGCACTCTTTGGATGTGCACAGACAACTTAGATTTTATTGGATAGGGCCAAGCCTCTTAGGAAAACTGAACAGCTGCTAGTTGCCTTTGCTGCAGGGGCAGAGAGGAAGGCCATTTCAAAGCAAACCATTTCTAAGTGGATAGGCCATTGCATTAATTTATGCTATAAGCACCATGGAAACCTACCCCACAGGAGATAAGATCACATTCCACCAAGGCTGTATCTACTTCAACAGCCTTTCTCAGAGGTGTTCCTCCCAGGGACATCCTAGAAGCTGCTACCTGGAGCTCTGTACATACCTTTACCAAGCATTACCACTTGCCTATTTTTTCTAAATCCAGAGCTGGTTTTGTCACTGCAGTCTTGCAGGGCTTAATAGCTGGTCCTAATGCTCTCTAACTGTCTCCTCCCTTTCTTAGCTTTGGGAATCTACCCAAATGTAATGACTGCAACAGTGAAACACAAAGACCATAGTACAGGTGTGCACACTTACCATAAATGTAGATGTTCGAGTGTATTCACTGTTGCAGTCCTGGTTACCCTCCCTCCAGCCCCCTGACTTCTATTGGCTATGCCTTTCTTCTTGTTTACTGTATTTTAGCTTTCTGGTGTATTTGCTTTTTGATGGAGGTGTAACCTTGTATATAATTGCTTCCCATTTTGGGGGCACCTGACATCTGGGGCAAGAAAAACTGATGTAATGGCATCGGCTCCATGTTTTATACCCCTGACTACCTGATGTCATGGAAGAAGAGACAGCAACCAACGCAGGACCCAGGACTTTGATAATTAGGCCAGCTGAGGGCTACCTGAAGGCAGATAACCCAAATGTAATGACTGCAACAGTGAATACACTCAAACATCTACATTTATGGTAAGTGTACACAACTGTACTTTTCTCGTGCTTGTTTTCCAGAGCATCCTTCTTGTTGGTCATATGTGTGTACCTATATCTCTGTCTGTCTGTCTGTAAAAAGCTCTCCTTGTGCTCCTTGCCCTTTCCAGTATCTTTTGGGATTCTTATTTTTCAGGTTATTTCTGAGGACACCACAGCTTGGAGTGTCAGGCCTACAATTCATTTTCTGTTTGCAGTCTGTACTTATATCGTACTTTGCTTTGTTTGAAGGAAATATTACATGATCATTGTTCGAACATTGTTGCAGTAATGCTAACCAAAGGGATGTGTCCTGCCAAGTGTACCTTACATCCGTCCAGTGATCCAAAGCTCAGGTCCTGCTTTCTTGCACACAGTATGTGCGACTTTAGACCTAGGGATGAGGGCTACCTGCTGGTTTCTAAGGAATGTATGGGTGACAAAATCCTCAGACCTCTTAAGCTGCTAGTCTTGGAAGCAAAGTGCTGTCTTTTCCTTCGTCTGTCAACCATACAAAAGGATACAGATTGTTACTGCAAGTGAAAGCAAGTACCTGATTGGGGACCCTTCTGCTTTTTTTCTATTCAAAATTTGTTAGTGTCATCAAAGAGATGCACATGCCTCCATGATAGCAATATTCCCTACAAAGACAGGCATTCACAGTGCCTTTTTTGGCTAGGACCAGAGAACAATGTTAGTGATTATACCACCTGTCAGGCTTTCATCCCCAAAACACTGAGCTGTGTATTTCTTCTCTGAAAATGGCTGAAGTTTCCAGTGCCGTACAGCATGTCCCCCAAAGCTTCCACTTTGTGCTTCCTGTCACAGCTGAAGAAGTCCAAGAAACCCATCAAAGACAGTACTACTTTGGCTTACTTCACCCTGTCGGAGTTGGATATACCCGTCAAGGAAAAAAGCTTGAGTGCTGACTGCTATCTGGACCTGTTTCCTGTGGAGGACAACATGAAACATCCTTCAGGCACATCCCGTCTGACTGGTTAGATGACCACTAAGGATTTGCAGGGGACAACAGATAACTGATTTCAGAACGACAAGATGGAGTTCCTCAAATTTTAGTTTGCAAGGACTAGTTCTCCAATGGAAGTTTTTGTGAGTTTGGGTCCTTCCTATGTAGTTTCATTGGATACTCCTAAGAAAAATCCAAGCATCTATCTACTTCAACCACTCCTGTTCTCCTGTTGCTTGACATCCTCAACTGGAATGGCAGGAATTTTCTTGGGACTATTTAAAGCACTTATGGCTGTTAAATCCCCTTAGGTTTTGTTCTTCACAATCTATTCCATTAAAAAAAAGGGGAGATGCCTTCTGAGCTAGGGTCTGATAATTTGGATTATTCTTCTCAGATTAATTCCCAGCCAGGATATGAATCTGAAACTGAAGATGCCATGTTCTCTGATTCCCCTCAGGAGGAACACTCCTTTGGGGAAACTATTCAGAAAATGATACCATATCTCAATTGAGAGGAAAACAAATCTCTGAACCATAAAAGAAATACCATCTCTTGCATATAAATGTACCCAAACATCTCCATTCTGTCCAGTTCTTGAAGCCTTGGAGGATACTTTCCTGCTGCTTTAACTCCTGTGTTACTGCCACCTGCAACCAGAAGGTCTGACAGATACTGCAAAGTCATCGATTCACACAAATACTTGTATAAAAATCTACCTCAGATTCTGCTGTTTATTATAAATTCTGATAAATGCTCTAAGCCTTTCCCTTCTTCCAGCTCTCTCATTAATAAGGACACTTGAGTTATAATGGCCATATACCGTATGATGGCCGTATACACCAGCTACATTTACCTTTCGTGCTGTAAAATACCAGACACATAAGATATCTCTTATTTATTTTTGACTTCATGAGCAATCTTAATGCAAATATCCCTGACAGTGTCTCTTAAGTCAGAGATGTAGTCTGTGATTTCCTGTGGTTTTCGGGTAGTGCACAATTCTACTAAGTGTGTGCCTGCGATGGGACAGATGCTTCTTCAGGGTTGTTGTCTCCATGTCATAACGAGAAGATTCTTCTGGCAAAGACTTCAATTTCTCCCAGAAGAAGTAAAACCAAAGCTGCTTTTAGATGCTCCTTCTGATACAGATTTTAGTTTTGGCCTCCATCAGAAAAAAAAATATTAAAAAGGTTGAAATAAAGGAGCAAAATAGCTTTTTCTTTTCCTATTCCAAAATTTCAAAGAAATTAACTCTCCAAGTCAGGCTTTTTCTATCATAAAAGATCTATACAATACAAGGGCAAAAAATCTAAACATAAATGGCAGGACAAGGCTACAATTGATTTCAAGGGAAATAAAGGAACCTTCTAGGACAAATCTTCCAGATTCTAACTGCAGCACCCCCCATTCCTTCCAAACAAAATTTGTAAGATCACAACCAGGCAACTGCATTTCAAGAATCACTCTGGAAGGGTACAGTGAATATCTCTTCCTTTCCAGCACTCAGCTTCTCAAGTTACACAAAGCAAACCACTTGAAATTTTTTGAAACTTTTGCTACAGGGTGTAATAGAACCTGACCCTCAAATCAAAGAGGAAAAGACTTCTACTCCAGATTTTTCCTGGTCACATGGAAGGAAGGCATTTAGAAGTCTATTCTGGATCTCTCAATTCTAAACAGTAAACATCCCAAAATTGAAAATACTGAATCTACAAAGCCTGCTCCCCATATTTTTTTCCAAAAGCATTTTGCCTACCCTGGACCTCAAGGTTGCTTATCTTTATATTCCAATAATCTTCACATGATTTTTTAAAGGTTCTCTGCATTTAATTCACACTTTCAATTTACAGCTTTGCCTTTTGGACTTTCCACTTCCCCAAAAGTATTTAAAGAGTGCACATCCTTAATAGTAACATTCTGCAGGGTGCAGAGTATCCGTATTTACCCTTACCTGGATGACATTTTAATTCAAGACAATTTTTGCACAATTGTTCTCTGTGCTTCCAGTTCACAATCACTCTCTTTTAAACTCTGGAATTCCCTTTATATTTCAACAAGTCCAACCTTCTTCTTTTCCATTCTCAGGTGTTCTTAGTTTGTCATGTAGAATCGTTTTCTGATAATGACTTATCTTCCCTCATACAAGATTATATTCTTAACAGACTTCTTTCATTCCTGACAACCCTGTGCAGCTCTGAGCCCTGGGGTACATGGTACCACCAGTCAGATAGCTCTGGTTGTCTGAATGTACATGAGGAGAATTCAGTGGTATTTAAGTCCATATGGATTCAACACTGTCGTTCTCTGCCATTTTCCACTTCTCTTTTGTGATTCATGAGAAAATAGCTGCAATGGTGGATTGCACAAATAAACTTAAACCCGAGAGTTTCATTTCAAATTCCACTCCTCTACAGTGTCTCTTAACAGATGCACCAGACACAGCCTGGAGGGCATTCTCAAAATGTTTTCAAGTGCCAAGGAATCTGAACAAAAAAGGTCAAAAAGTAGCATAGAAACATACACGTGATGAAAGCATTGATTTTGCTTCTTCAGTCTTTCCATCACCTATTGTCCTCAGGAAATGTTCAGCTTCTGACAGGCAACACAACAGTTATGTAGTATATTAACAAACAGGAGGACACAGAATCTCACTTCCTATGCAGACGTAGTGTTGGCTTTCAGCATTGTTAGTCTCCAAGGTCTCTTTTTCCAGATCATCTGAGCAGATCAAGGGCAGACTAACATGTCTGAGTGTTGAATAGGTAGGTCTTACAGATTCTGCACCAGTCTGAACAATCATCATAAATTCATCTGTCTGCTTCCAGTCTGAACAATCATCTCAAAACATATTGGTGCAGGACACCTTGCAAGGAAGTCTAGGGAATGGATGCCTTCTCCTTCACTTGAAAAGAGAAATTCCTGTATCCTTTCCCATTATACAAAAGGTTCTCCTGAAAGTTCAAAAGGACAAACCCAAAATTCTCTTGGCGACTCTTTCTTGGCTCAGATGGCACTGGTTCTTTCTCCTCAGTCTTTGTCATCTAGCCAGGGACACTCGCCAATCATTCCTCTACAGCATGGACTTCCTCACACAACAAAAGGGATGTTTCATCCACCCCAACCTGAAAACTCTCAATGTCATGGTTTGGACTTTTGATTCATTTTTAGGCACATTTATTCTGAGGACATGCTACAGGTAGTAATATATGGCCATGAAACCTGCAACTACAAAACTATATATATATATATATATATATATATATATATATATATATATATATATATATATACGAACATGGAAGAGATTTTGTATGTGGTGTTACAACAGAGGATGGGATTCTTATCAGATACATATACCTTTTCTTCTCCAATACATGTGTCAACTGCTCAATTTAGGTCTGGCATTCCCTTCCATCAAGGTCCATCTGTCAGCCATCTCAGCTGGTCTTCTTTTAACTCTACCCCTTTCTTCACGTTCTAAGGTCAAACAATACCTAAAAAGGCATCTTACACATCAGGTCACCCACTGAAAGCTATCCCACCTTCAGAGGGATCTAAATTTTATACTTGAGAAAATGACTTTGCCTCTTTTTGAGCCAGCTGCTTCAGCTTTTTTAAAGTTTTGTACATAGAGTACTGTTCTTGGCGATCTAACCTCTACAGAGAGAGTTTATGAGTAACATGCCTTGATGTCTGTCCCTCCTTTTCAGGTTTTCCATAAGGATAGAGTTTCCCTTAGAACTAATCCTCCTTGTATTTCTTAGATGGTCACAAAATTGTCACTGAGCCCATCTGTTTACCTTCCTGTATATTTCCTAATCCTCAAAACAAAGTGAAAGGATTTTCCACTTTCTTGATGTACACAAACTTGTGCAAGACAAAGGAAATTAGAAAATCAGATCAGTTGATGGTAAAAAAACAAGGTCTTTTAGTATCCATACAAATGATTTCCAGGTTGATACCCATTGACATCTACGTTTGCTCTTCATTTCATGGTAGATTTCTTTCTAGTAGTGTTAAACTTCTAAAAGAGCTGTGGCATCTTCAGGCACCTTTTTAAAAAGGCCTAGACTCCAAGACCATTTTAGAAGCAGGTACTTGGTTCTTCATTCACACTGTTACTACACATTACAAAGTCAATATTTTTTCCTGAACTAGTTTTGCCAGAACCATCCTCCTAGGATTGATGGACTCTAGCTCAGTTCCTCTTAACCCTCCCACTCAGCATAAAACATTTTAGGAGTCATTCTGTTGGTTAACATTACTGCAACAGTGGTATAATGGTGAACATATTGATGTTCTATAGGAATGTAACCATTACAGTAGATCTTCAGCTAGATCACTGATGAAGGATTTGCCCACCCCAGCTCCCTTTTTCTTTATCCTTTTCGTTTGGCTGAAGTGGAACCCCTGTTGGCCTACAATTCACTCCCTTTTTCCCTGTTTGTGTATCCTGAGTCTGTGCTCTTTGTACTTCGCCTCAGTAATGTTTTAGAGGGAGGAAGCTGTGAGGATTTTCACTGTCACTGATGCAACAGGTAGGACACTCACCTTTGTTTTTAGAAAACCAGAAGGGTGTATGTTCTATTCCCCCTCCTGATGATTGAATTGATGAGACAGCAGTATATTCGTCCAGTATTCCAAAGTTTAGGTGGCTCTTTTGTTGACCATGTTAGTCTCACTATGCTAGTGGTCTCTCTTCAGAGGAGACTGGAAGTGATATTTCTACTACTAGGGTAATTTGACCTGGGCTTCGGGAACTTCCTCTACCCTTTTTGATTGGTGTGACAGGATCTTTTACATCCACCTGAGGTACCATCAACTCAGGCAGATGGGACCTCTCTCTGTGTAACATCTCATACAAAGGATGACACACTCAGGAGGGCAGCAGCCCCCACCCCAAATGCTGCACTGTAGTGTCAGCTATCAATCTACCTGGTACCGGAGTAGAATCCACAGCCTTCTTCACTAAAGGTGTGTGCTACCTGTTGTGCCACTTACGTTAACAATGGAAGCCTTTTTCAGCCTCACCCCCAGTAGTTATTTCTTATGATTTTCCTTGTGGGTTTTTCTGGTTGCTCTTCCTTCTTTTCTCATTTTCCTACCTCTCACTTTCCTTGATGAACTAGGTTGGCACGGTGATGTGCTGGGCCTCCATGGCCTGTCTGCCACTGCACAAATGGCAGCAGGGAGGGTCTTTGCACACATGAAAATGCATGTCAAGCATGCTTGATCATGCTTCTTGTGACACTGCCCATGCGCATGCTTTGATCATGCTCTTGTGACACTGCCCATGCTTCACATGCTTGATCATGCTTCTTGTGACACTGCCCATGCCAAACATACACTTTGATACTCAAAATACACTATTAAGCTTTCCTAATGCTGTCCCCATATTGCAGCTCCACTAATTTACTATCAATGTCTTTTCTCCAACTATTGTTGCTCTACAAGTCCTGATTTTGGATTCATTCTCAAGTCCTGATTTTGTATTCATGTTGATTTGTCAAAGGCAGTTTTGGTGAACACACAAAAAAAGCAGTTCATTGAAAGCACCTTCAGCAAACACTTAAAGAAGGTTTTTGCAGGGAGCAAGCTACTCCTGCACCTCCACACTCCCTGGAATTGTATACACCATCTCTGAGGTTGCACAACTCTAGAGGAAAAGGCAATTTCCACTGTCGATGAAAGTGGTTTTGGCAAACTTTTATTTTATTTGCGTTCACTGAAAATGTGTCCGACATGACATGCTCCATAATATCATCCTAAGCAGATACGGCATCATTGATAGTTTGCACTCTGTAGCTGTGAGGCATTTGTCTATGAATCCCAGCCTTATATCTGTGCAAACATAATTTCATTGCACTTATGATACTTGGGGAATCGTACAAGTTATGCAGTTTGCAGACACAGAACAATGCAAAAGCTGAAACTTGCAAACAGCAACTTGTGCCAGCACAGAGGATAGTGGCCATAATGAGGCTAGTAGCAGAAATGAAATGCAGGTATTAAAGTGTACTGAAGAGTTAGAAGGAAGAAACTTACAGTCACTGCATTCAACAACATATCTGTAGATTGAAAGGTGAAAGGAACAGCACTCAGTGATGGAGAGACAGGATACCCTTCAGACAAAGAAATAGCTGGTCCAGCCATTGTGCACATGCTTTCGCTGAAATAGCCATCATTTTATCCATTAGAGCTTTGGAACTTTACTCAGTGGGTAATATTTGCAATACATTGAAGCTGGAAGGCATTGATTCCATTAATTTTATGAAAGTATGAATAAGCAACTGTCCTGGTGTTCCACAGCATTATTTGTTAGAGAGCTCATTGTAAATGGAGCCACCTATACTGAGCCAGAATATATAGCAAACATACTGGTCAACAAATTCAGCTCCAACTTTACCCCTCTCTCCACCTCAACCTTCCCTCAGGAAATACCATCAAATATAACTCCCCCTACTATCACTAGGGAACAGGTCCTTAATGCTCTCTCTAAGGCCAAGAACACTGCATCAATGGGCTCAGACAATATCCCAGGATGCCTTCTAAATAGCATGAAACATGACCTATCAGGGCCTCTGGAACTACTATTTAACTGTAGCCTCAAATAGACATAATGCCTCATGAATGGAGAACAGCAACAGTCATCCCTCTGCACAAAGTT
Source organism: Protopterus annectens (assembly GCF_019279795.1). Classification (NCBI taxonomy): domain Eukaryota; kingdom Metazoa; phylum Chordata; order Ceratodontiformes; family Protopteridae; genus Protopterus; species Protopterus annectens. The sequence goes on from NC_056732.1 coordinate 1,657,137,134, forward strand.
GGGCCATCAACAGACACTGAAAACTACAAACCCATAAGTCTTACTAGTTTTATATGCAAAGCCATGGAAAGAATTATCATGGAAATCATCAATAATGATATAGTAAAACTCCAGACACTGGACCCAACCTAGTCTGGTTTCATGAAGGGCAGGTCATGCTTACTCAACTTGGTGGACTTCTTTGAGAAGGTCACCAAAGCAATGGATGAGGGCAAAATGGTTCACACTGCCTACCTTGACCTGGCCAAGGCATTTGGCACAGTACCTCACTTGGGCATTGTTGACAAACTCAAGAGGTTAGGTACAAACCCATATGTTACCCAGTGGATAGCCAAAAGGCTCACAGACAGGACCCAGGAAGTTAGAATTAGGGAGACCACCCCTACAAAGAGGCCAGTTACAAGTGAAGTCCTTCAGGGATTGGTCCTTGAACTGCTCCTTTTTGGTATTTACTTCTTTGAAGCAAGGCCAATGTCAATGGCCTCTGGCTGACTAAATTTGCAGATGATTGCAAATTAGAAGCTGTCATTGAATCCCACACCAACACAAATGTTCTCCAGGAAGGGCTGACACAGACAAACAACTGATGTCAGAGCTATGGACTAAAACTAAATGCCAAAAAATGCATAATAGTATCCTTCTGAAAGTTATCCAGCCCTGGTAACTATCTTATTGATAACACATCTCTTAGAGTTTAACCAGTAGTCAGGGACTTAGGGACACATATAGACAATAATCTAGCCTTTGACCATCATGTGTCTAAAGTAGTCAGGAAATTATTCTATGTTGCTCAACTTATAAACAAAGGTGTGACATCTAGGGCAAGGAAGTCACTGCTCCACTGTATTTGGCATTCACCAGACCTATCATTGAGTCCAGTGCCTCCTTTGTTATGTAACCAGGCATATCCAACAAATGGAATGTCCACAGAGGTTTCTCACTAAAAGAATACAGGGTATAAGTAAAATGTCCTATGCAGACTGCCTCAAGGCCGTATCCCTGTATTCTGTCTCCTACAAGCTGTTGAGAGGAGATCTATGCCTGGCATACAGGGCATTGTCACACTCCACTCTGGACCTCCTGCATATCCACAAAACAAACAGCACAAGAATTACCCATTCTAGACTCTTAAACCTTGCCTATGATATAAATAGGACCTGCTGGAGAGACAGGTATGTATCTCAGAGACTACCCCATCTCTGGAACAGGCTCCCCATCCATGTGAAGCAGAGTTCCTCTCTAACCCAATTCAAGTGTAACTTGGACAATTGAATGGGGAACAGGAAATTCATCCCTGGCTTGGCACCTTTGTCTCTAATGGACACAGGCAACCTGTAAATGGTTCATCTCCCAGTCCCCTGCATGTAAATGTTTCATCTCCCAAGCCCCTGCTTACACTTATCAAGGGTACCAGAACTTGTCAGAGATTTTGAATGCATGGCTAGGCTTAAATGCACTTGTGGTCATTAACCAAGTAAACACCTATGAACCTATGAGAAGCCACATCATGTGTATGCTACAAATCTGGCCATGGGATAGCAGCCAAGACCTACATTAGAAAGATGCAATCATACTAGCATAAAGAGATGCTCCTCACAAAACTGTGGTTGTAGGGAAAGTATTTGAAATTGGGGTGTTTGTTGAAAATGATTATTCACTGTATACCAAGCAGAAGAGAAGAAAGTTTATCCTTGTAATCTGGGGATATCGAGAGACAGGAGTGAGATTCAAGTTGTCATATCCAGCTCTATTTGGTGTATTTTTCCTGGAGGATCAAGGATGTTTTTGGATGCAAAACAGGTTAAGAAGGAAATAAAAATGTTTAGCCAACAAAGAGCAAGCAAGCTGAAGGGGAATCTGCTTCTCATTCTTCTAAGTATAAAGCCCATAGAGGGAGCTTGGCAGTGAAACTTTTTCATCATTCCAAAAGGAAATGCTTGAGTGATAGGGAAAAAAAAGCCCAGGAGCTGATTAAAAAAATCAGCAGTACCATGGAGTTTAACCAGAGTCAGGTATTGGGAGATTGAGATGCTTAAGAAGATGACCAGCAACGGACTTCCAAGATGGCTCCACATTGAGTAACAGCTTGTTTCTAGCTCTCCCAGTGTGAAAACAGAAACTCAGCAGAGAAGGCCAGTAGACTTGTGTTTATGGACAAATTTCAGTAACTGGCTAGTAAGTGCACTGCCTGGATGTCAGGAATAAAGAAATACAAAAGACCTGGAAAAAATCAGCTACAAAAAGTGAGGAAGAAACACTGACTGGGGAATGTTCTGCAGCTGTTCAGCAAAAAGCAATGCAACCTTCAGAGATGACTTCCAGTAAAGTACAGGAAGATAAAAGACAACTGCATACAGACCTGGTTAAAATAAACAAAACACTGATGGAGTATATCAACACAAACAACAAAAGGTTGGAAAAATGGAAGAAGCTTTAAACAGATATTCAGATGAGATAAATAAAAAAGGATGGCTGAATATGAGACTGCTCAGGAAGAGATGTTTCAAAAATGATAGAATTAGAGGACAGAGTGGATTTAATCCTGGTAAAACAAATGTTAAATAATAAAAAAAATAAAAAGAGGACAGAGCACGTAGGGAAAACCTGAGATTTTCAGCTATACCAGAGAAGCTGGAAAGAACAGACTGCATTAATTTTATGAAAGTACAAACAAGCAACTGAACTGGTATTCCACAACAGGAGTTGTTAGTTGTAAGGGCACCTCATGTGTATGCCCCAAGCCTGGCTATAAGAAAGCAACCTGGACCTTTAATAGTAAAAATGCAATCCTACCAGCAGAAGGAGTTGATTCTGACAAAATTGTGGCAGAAGGACAAATTACTAAAAGTGGGAGACAGTAGAATGTTTGTGGATAATGATTACTCATTGTACACCAGACAGAAGAGGAGCAATTTTATTCCAATATTCAGGGAATGTCAAGATGCAGGTGTGAGATTCAAACTGCTGTACCCAGCTGTCTTCAAGGTATTCTTCCCTGGAGGGACAAAATTATTTTTGATGAAGTACATGCTAAGGAGGAAATACATAAGTTTGTCCAACAAAAAGTGAGCTGTGAAACAGAAGGAGATTCTGCTTCTTATTCTTCTGGTAATAAAGACCACAGAGAGACTGTACCTGTAAAACCTTTTCCACTGTTTCAACTGAAAATGTTGGAGAGAAGGAAGGGAGCATGAGAGTTAACAAGAAGAATTGAGAGTACATTGGAAATGAAGCAGAGACAGGATTTTGGAGATGAACAGTAATAAAACCAGTAACTTAGTATGGAATTACAATGCAATAATGATATTTGTGAAATATGACAGAACAAGAAAATCTGGAAATATTGGACCTTTTTGGAGTTTGTTGGACTTGTGAGGAACTCTAAAGCATATGCCCTACTTCATGTCATTAATGTTCGGAAATGTGATTTGGGGAGGGCAAGAGGAGGGAGAAAGTTAACTGTAAGTAAAGATTTTTTTCTTAAATAGCACCAATTTTGTGCCATGTGGTTTTCTTTACATGCTATAAAGTAAATTTTTTTGGTTATTTTTAAGCATAATGGGGATTGTAATAGGTGCTGCTGTTCTTTTTTTCTCCCTTCTCTCTCTCTCTTCACATTCAGTTTTAAGAAATGTAGGCACTGCAATGTATATATTAAAAAAGCCTGGTTAAAAAGCATGATAAAAGAGAGATTCATTTGCTTTTTCTCATTCTTGCATGGGGAAATGACTGCATTAAAGACCTTAGACTGATTATTAACAAGTTTTTAATAAGAGCAAGTAAATGAAAAAGAACATTGAATATTATGAGGCTTTTTTCTAGCAAGTACATGTAAGCTGAGTAACAATTCTGTAGCTGGTCTTCATGTTTCTATGGAGACAATCTAATTAAGAGGGACTGGCTACAGTCTGGTGGAGAGTGATTGGCTCAGGGGAAAAAAGAGAAATTGGCTAAGAGATAATGTTCTCTGAAAGCATTCAGGGGTTTTCCCAAGGTAGTTAATGTTCCCTGAAAACATTCAGGGTTTTCCCAGCTGGGAGAGCTATAAAGATAAGACAAAACCAATCAGCATTTAGTAGAAGCACAGGATGCATCATGCGTCTTAGCATGGATGACCTTTCTTTTAGGTTAACTCAAGTCTGTGAGTGTGGCTGTCAGTATGGGACTTTTATTCCTATTAGGAGGGTAACACTTCAATATTTGAAGGTGTACATAGTTTTTGTGCTAGTATTAAGTTAATAGTTTTTGGGGGTATTGGGGTGTGTTTTTTTTGAGGGCTTTCAATAAAACAAAAAGTTTTATAAGAAGTGACATAGGCTCAAATGGATATGACAAGAAACAATTGTATAAAAGTTCAACCTGCCAAACAGTGTATGCATGTAACACAAAAGCTGGAACTAGACATTTAACAAAAAAGGTGTTATACATAAAAGTTGGGAATAATACCTTTTTAATACAATGATGCTTTCTTTAATATCTTTAAATGTAAATTGCCTCACAGATAAATACAAACAAGAAAGAGTAGTGAACTATATTAAAAATGTAGAGTGCAAATAGCTGTTAAAGGAGACATACTTAGAAAGAAATGAACATATGAATTTGATAAAGAAAGGTTTTCAGGATGGTTATTCAGTGGAATACCTGGGACAAAGGAAAAGAGGAGCACTTATATTAATTGCAAGAGGAGCTCCAGTAGTGATAGAAGAAGATAAAAAAGATAATAATGGCAGATTTATAGTACTAAGGGGCTACTGGCAAGGGAGGAGGATTACACTGGCATGTATTTACATTCCACCTAAAACTGCTGTAATGGAGTTTAAGAAAATTCTGGGAGAAATAATCAGTTTTCAGCAAAGAATACTACTTATTGGTGGGGACTGGAACTTGATTTGCAGTAGTGAGGATGTGTCTGGGAGGCCCAGAAGGGAAAATATAACAAAGGAGGGTAGATTTCTGAAGAAATTTATGAAAATATTTGGCAGTGAAGATGTGAATTCAGTAATAGGAGTTCGGAGTGAATTTACATAATATTCCCCAAGATATAAATACTGGACTAGGATAGACAGAATTTAGATTTCACAGGAACATGTGCATTTAATTGAAGGTCTTGATACCTACCAATAACTATTTCAGATCATGCACCAATAATAGCAAAAATAAAAACACAGGGTATTGAAATAAAAATGAGACACTGGTGCTTTTCCACCTATCTGTTGAAAAGAGAGGAATTTAAGGAATGGGTAGAGGAGATTATTCAGGAGCTATTATGTCATAAACAAGGACATAGACAATCTCCAAACACTCAACCCCAGCCAATTCGGATTTGTCAGGGGCAGATTTTGCCTATTGAACCTAGTTGACTTCTTTGAGACTGCCACCAAAGCCCTGGATGAGGGAAAGTCAGTACATACAGCTTACCTTGACCTGGCCAAGGCCTTTGACACAATCCCCCACTTGGGCATCATCGAAAAGCTAACACAACTCGGTGTTAATCCCTATCTCATCTGATGGGTGGCCAACTGGCTCACAGATGCCACCACCTATGACAGCAGACCTGTCACTAATGGTGTTCCCCAGGGATCTGTCCTGGGACCCCTACTATTTGGCTTCTACTTTTCAGAGGTCCAGGCAAAGACAAAGGTCCTGTGGCTAACCAAGTTTTCAGATGACTGTAAGTTGGGTGCTGTCATTGACTCCACAAATGATGTTAACATACTGCAAGAGGGTCTCACAGCTACAAATAACTGGTGCCAAAGTCATGGCCTTAAGTTAAATGCAAAAAAAGTATTATCATACCATTCATCAAAAACATGGCCCCTACTGATTACCACATCAACGGCAACCCCCTAAGTACACAACCTGTGGTGAGAGATGTGGGTACTCGGGTTGAAAACAATCTCAAATTTGACCATCATGTGGTGGCAGTGGTCAGAAAAGCCTTTTACTTGGTTCATCTCATAAGTAAAGGGATTGCATCCAGAAAAAAGGAGGTTATTACCTCTCTGTACTCCTCCCTCATTAGACCCATAATTGAGTATAATGCCCCATTTGGTATGTACCTCTCCAAACACCTGTGCCAAATGGAAAGGCCACAGAAATACCTCACAAAGAGAATCCATGGCCTCCAACACCTGTCCTATGTGGACAGGCTCAAATCACTATCACTTTACTCGGTATCATACAGATTGCTCAGAGGTGATCTGTGTCTCACCTACAAGGCAATATTGGACCCTGCCCTACTAGAGATGCTCCATATCCATAAGTCTAACTCCTCAAGCATTACCTGCTCGATAGGCCTAAATCTAATATGCAACATCAACAAAACCTGCTGGAGAGACAGGTTTGTCTCCCAGAGACTGCCCCATCTCTGGAATAGACTTTCCATACATGTCAAACAGAGTACCTTGCTGACCCTCTTCAATGCAACCTTGATGAGTGGATGGGAAACCACAAATTTGTCCCAGGGGTTTCACTTTTGTCCCTTATTGACAGGAGAGACAGGTGCTGACTGAGGTTTCTTTTTGGGGATAAACTCTTCACTAGGCTTGTAAGGGCCCCAGGGCCATTAGCATAGTAACTTCCTATGATCCTATGACTAGACAGGATAGAAATTTCTTCTGAAAATATAGCTAGGGAGTGGGATAAATTTAAGGTGGAGTTTAAAAATAGAGTGGAAATAAAAGAAAGGGAGCTATGGTTAAGAAGTAACAAGAATTATTTAGAGGGACTGACAAATGTGAAAGTATTGCAGAATAGGAGGAATCTTGCAGAACAAGAAGAGGATCAACTGCAGAACACTACACAGAAAATAAGGGATTGCCTTGATAATATGCATGAGCTTAGAAAGATTGCTGTTAAGCAACTGTTTTTTGATAATAGCACTAAAGCACAAAAACTTTTAATGCAACGACTCAGGCAACAGAAAGTAAAAAGGGCTGTCACCAAGCTTAGGGAGCCTATAACTACGAAGGTAACAAGAGATCCTGTAGAGGTATTAGAAATATTTTGGAAATTCTATGAAAGAATGTATAAAGCAGAGAAATATGAAAATCAAGAAAAGATACAAATGGAAATGTTTATGGAAGAATTAAATATGCCAAGGTGAGAGGTAGATGAGGCTCAATTACTAACAGGATAGGAGGAGATGAGATAAAAATTGTGATGTATAACCAATCTACAGGAAAGTCCCCAGGAATAGATGGTATTCCTGTGGAATTTTGGAAGCTAGGAGGAAAAAACTGATAAAGATCGGGAAGGTTTTGTTTAACAGTATCTTAAGAGGAGAAGTACCACCATCCTGGAAGAAAGTGGTGGTAACTGTAATACCTAAAGAGGGTAAAGATCCATCAGATCCAGCTTCATACAGGCTCATTTCAATACTAAACCATGATTATAAAGTATTTGTGTTTATAATGGCTAAAAGAATTGCAAAACTGATAGATATGGATCATTGTGCTTTTGAGGAGGGGAGGCAAACATTTCACAACATTAACACAACACTGATGATCCAGAGGGAAGCAGAATGTAAGAAAATACCCTTATTGTTGGTGGGACTTGATGCAGAGAAAGCATTTGACAGAGTAAGCTGGGACTTTGTGAGCAGGGCAATGGAAGCATTTGCATTTTCTGAAAAAATATAAGGTTGATTAGGAGAATATATGAGGGATCGGAGACAAAAATTAAAGTGGGTGTGGTCCTCTCTGATAATTTCTGCTTGAGCAGAGGAACCATTCAGGGGTGTCCTCTTTCCCCTTTATTATTTGCATTACATTTAGAACCATTGGCAAAAAAATAAGGGACTCAGAAATTTAAGGGTATAATTGATATGACAGTCAAGAAAAGGTGGCTTTATTTGCAGATGATATTATTTTGTACCTAACAAAACCAGAAAAAGACATTACAGTGCTGTGGAACATTTTGAGACAGTTTCAGATCTTTTTGGGATACAAAATTAATGAAGCTAAAACAAAGGCCATAGTGGTAAATTATGTACCCAAACATTAAGTGGTTCAGGAATACCCATATTTATGGGGACAAGATAAATGAAATATTATTTGTATGGATTAAAATGATTCTAGAGTTCACAGTTAAGGCTCGTATACACAGCACAAGCAGAAAACTATAATTCAAAGTAGAAAGGAATGATGATGAAAGGGGGGCTCAAGAAACAAAGAGAGGCTGGGATTTTGGATGCAGGCCTTTAAGGAGAGCAACAATAATCATGCAGAATATTATATCCATAAAGTAGCCGAAAGTATTCTGAGAACTAAACCAACATGGGAATGGAGAAAGGAGATTCTGCCAATAGGGATGACTTCAATTAGGGGTACAGACAGTAGGCAAGAATGGGGCTGGAATTTATTGGAGAAAACTGGCAAAGGAACTAAGGTATTTAAGGTATTTGGAGCAAATAACTAGAGAGGGAAAGATGATAGAATGGGAAGAGGCCAAGAATTTATTTAGACTGCAGATTAGAGATTGCTTTCCCTATCAGTTAAGCCATGATAAAGGACAAATTATTATTCCAGGGATAAAAACCCAACCGTGAATATTCCTGGGTGACTCTCTGTCACAGCTGAAAATTGGCTTTGTTCCAAGTTGGACTTTCCCGGTAAACAAATGTTAAATAAAATAAATATAAATTGGCTCCCAGAAAGGAAAAAAGTGTAAAAACTTCTCATATTTTCCTTGCTGATGATTTAAAAATATATAGCTCACCAGATGAGGAACTGAAAGTTGTTGTTGTTGTGTCTTTCGGCTTTTCCCAGTTAGGGGTCGCCACAGCGGAACTCCGGTCTGCTAATGATTGGCAGTAGATTTTTACGTGCCCAGTTGCCAGCTCTGATGCACAACCTTCAACGAAGGTACGCCCATTCACGCATGTCTCCACACAGAAGATGCTTTAGCTGAGAATCGAACAGGACAACGTCTTACTGTGAGGTGACAATGCTACCGCAGCACCACCACCGCAGCTCCATTAGGATATACCATGTGCTGTTTTGTTATAGAGGAATATTATGTACATAAATCATTAACCTTAGGATATACCATGTACTGTTTTGTTACAATGTAACATGCTGAACATGAATCACTAATGCCAGGATGTACCAATTTTTTA